>NC_047084.1:89048456-90413456 GCF_902459505.1 Geotrypetes seraphini
ACTGATTTGGTTCCTGTAAATTCAATCATAATTGACTACTGCCAATTCCCTGTACATTGGTTAAACTAAAGAGAGTTTGCACCAGCTCTAATTCAAAATGCTGCGGCACAACTGAATAAGGGCTGCAAGTGGTGTGAACAAATCACACCCTAACTATACTGCAAGTCATAGAAATTTAGCACATCCTACCTGCAAAAAAACTACTCTGGCTACCAGCACCTAACAGGGTCAAATTTATAGCTCAGTCTGATTCTCAAGGTCATCAGATAAGATGGGCCAGAGCAGCTAAAGAATAAAATAGCCCTCTACACACTTTTGAGGTTTATAAGGTCCTATCAAGGAACACCACCATCTGTACCCTCGTCAAAAGAAATTGCATGATGTGATACATACTAGACGGCCTTACCAGAAGTAGCCTCTATATTCTGGAACTCACTCCCAGAGTGGTTATGCTAAACTCAAGACTACCTCTATTTCAGGTAGCAAGTGAAATGGCTGGCTTTTCTCCCTAGCCTTTAATAGCTACTCATTTACTCCATCCCTGAGCAAACTTATAGCACACACTACAACTTAAACCAGTTCCTCGTATATTATTGAAATATACATGTAATTTACCTTTGGTTTGTCCTATCTACATATATACATATCCCTACTGCACCTGTCCCTTCTTCTATTAAGAGATATCACTATATTTTATTGCATGAACAGCATTAGCATCACAGATAGTCATGCTCCTCGAAAGGATCTTAGAGACCTCAAAGATGTGTAAAGGGCTAACTTACCGTATTTTCACGCATATACCGCGTGCATTATACACGGTTTTTACAAACCGTGCATAACCTTGCGTGGTATACGCGTGAGCGCGTTTTACAAAATTTTTTTTTACATAGTTCCCCCCCGATGTCCGATTCACCCCCCCGCAGGACCGCTCGCACCCCCACCCCGAAGGACCGCTCACACGCACCCGCAGCCCCACCCCGAAGGACCACTCGCACGCACTCCCACCCGCACCTGCACCCCCACCCTGAAGGACCGCTCGCACCCCCACAGCCTCCCGACTCCCCCCCGCTCATCATGTAGAAGCTCCTACCGGTGTCCTGCTGCTTCCTCTTGGCGGTCCCGGCTCTTCTGTGAGCCCTGACGTCAGAGAAAGGGTGGGACCGCCGGAAGACGAAGCAGCGCAGACGCAGGGCTCACAGAAGGGCCGGTAGGAGCTTCTACATGATGAGCGGGGGGGGGTTCGGGAGGCTGTGGGGGTGCGAGCGGTCCTTCAGGGTGGGGGTGCATGCGAGCGGTCCTTCGGGGTGGGGGTGCGAGCGGTCCTGCGGGGGGAGGGGGGTGAATCGGACGTCGGGGGGGGGGGGCATCAGGCTTTCAGGGTGGGGACAGGACTTCAAGGGGGAGAGGAGAGTCGGGGCGGGGGAAAGGAGAGTCGGGGTGGCCAGAGGAGAGTCGGGGCGGGCGAAAGGAGAGTCGGGGCAGCATGCGCGGTATATGGGTGTGCGCGGTATATAATTTTTTTTTTACATATATGTCGGTTTCCCGTGCGCTATACCCGTGTGCGCGTTTTACATTGGTGCACATTATCTACGTGAAAATATGGTAATATTTACCTACTCCAGCCCATTTTATCTGATGATTTTGAAAATCAAACACAGAGCTCTAAATTTGGCCCTGTAAAGTACTGGTAGCCAGTGTATTTTTTTGCAGGAAGGATGTGATGTGTTCATATTACTTGCAAGTCTCTATCAGTCAACCCACAGCATTCTGAATTAGTTGGAGCTAGTGCAAACTTTTGTATATAGGTTTGACAACGTTCCAATGCATTTCTACTGTGGTGACTTAGGAGGGAATTCATCAATGAGTGCTACTGTGTTATCGCACGCTAACATGGATGCCCTTTGATGAATTCCCCCCTTAGTGATTCATTACTACGAGTATTTTATATGAATATAAGGACTTCAGTCTGTCCCAATACTGGGACAGACTGAAGTCTATCAAGCTCTATTATCCTGTATCGAACAGGGGCCAACCTAGGTCACAAATAGTACCTGGCGAGATCCCAAAGAGTAAAACAGATTTTATGTTGCTTATCCTAGGAATAAGCAGTAGATTTCCCTAAATTGATCTTAATAATGGCTTATGGACTTTTCTTTTAGGAAGTTATCCAAATGTTTTTTTAACCTTTAGACACATAGATATCCTAAATTCTTAAGTCGTGTTTGCTCTATTAAAGTCCTACCTGGACCAAGATGCACTAAAAATGACTATTCACACTAGAGAATGACATGATGACAAATTTGTCCTCGTTCCTGTGGGATTTATCGCCATCCCTGTCCTGTCCAATCCCCGTCCCCGCGACTTCTGTCCTTGTCAGCTCTGTCTTCATCTGCACAAGCCTCTAACACTTAAAATGTTTTGAGGCTTGTGCAGATGAGGACAGAACTTGCAGGACGGGAGGGGGGAAAGATCCCACAGGGACAAATTTGTCCCTGTGGCATTCTGTAATCACACCTTAGTGCTTACTAAGCTAGACTTTGGTAATGGGTTATACAGCAGCTCAGCCTAGCTACCCTTAAAATGTATAAAGCATTGCAAACTACAGTGGTACACTCTACCTGGAAATATGATCATATTATACAGTACCATCCTTTATCTTCATCCTGCCCTATTTGATCCCAGAGCTGACAATTAATCAAATTTTAATTAGAGGCTAACTAATTAATTAGAATTATAAGTAAAAAGCAATTTTAATTATTTTTGCCATTTCTAATTTACATTTTAATTAGAATTTTAATTTGATGCGACCGTCACAAAGCATGGCCCACTTATCCACAGATGTTGCTAGTAATCAAATGCCACTAGGTTTAGCTCTCTGGCTGCTGAAGTTAGAATAGCTCACACCTTTTGTGACCTCATTACTGATAACACCGCCAACATGATAAAAGCCTTCTCAACTGATGACAACAGTGGTATCCACCACGAACAGCTCGACATCTCAGAAGTCCTTATAAGTCTCGTCATAGTTGCCATAGAGTGGGAAAATTTACAGGAAGATGTTCCATTTGTTTTACCTGTTCACCACTTCAATGGCTCATTAATGATAATTTGAAAGAAGGAATGGGGAAGATTACAAGACTCACATGAAAGGGTACATCAGTAAAAATAACTGAGAAAATCAAAAGAGGCATAGCATCACTTTCCAGTTGCCCAGGTAACACGCTGCAACAGTATGCTTTCAATAGTTGAAGCCACTGTAAAGATTGAGTCAGCTGTCACGAATTGCCGATGAAATCCATTCCAGTGTCAGACTTGGTGTCAAAGACAAAGCAGCACTGACAAAGCTACGTCCATTGCTGGAGCCATTTTGCAATAGCTACTGTTAAGCTTTTGGGCAAATACTACTACAACTATACTACAAGACATACATAACGCGGTACATTAAACAGACAGTCCCTGCTCAATAGAGCTTACAAAAGAACAAATAGGGGTCGGGGAGTTAGGAATTGAAAGCAGCCTTGAAAAAGTGGGCTTTAAGCTTAGTTTTAAATACTGCTAGAAAATGACACAGGAACAAATTTGTCCCTGTCCCCACACAAACTCAATTTTCCTGTCCCCACGAGTTTTGTCGCTGTCCCAACCCGATTCCTGTAAGCTCTGCGTAACCGCACAAGCCTCAAACACTTATGATTTTAAAGTGTTGGAGGCTTGTGCAGATGAGGACGGAGTTTAGGCATTGGTGGAATGAGGCATTATGACATCACAGTCTGAGCTCTAGAATGTTGCCATTTATGATTTTAAAGTGTTTGAAGCTTGTGCAGATGAGGACAGAGCTTAGTCATTGGTGGAATGAGGCATTATGACATCACAGTCTGAGCTCTAGAATGTTGCTACTTAGGATTTTAAAGTGTTTGAAGCTTGTGCAGATGAGGACAGAGCTTAGGCATTGGTGGAATGAGGCATTATGACATCACAGTCTGAGCTCTAGAATGTTGCTACTTATGATTTTAAAGTGTTTGAAGCTTGTGCAGATGAGGACGGAGCTTAGGCATTGGTGGAATGAGGCATTATGACATCACAGTCTGAGCTCTGGAATTTTGCTACTTAGGATTTTAAAGTGTTGGAGGCTTGTGCAGATGAGGACGGAGCTTGCGGGAATGGGGCAGGGACAGGAAAAGAACTTGAGGGGGATGGGAGAGGAAAATGAGTTCCCGTGGGGACAGGGAAAAGCTTGTCCCCGTGCCATTCTCTACTATAGAGAGAGCTTGACGTATTGGCTCAGGCAGTCTATTCCAGGCATATGGTGCAGCAAGGTAGAAGGGGCAGAGTCTGGAGTTGGCAGAGGAGGAGAAGGGTGCAGATAAGAGGAACTTACCTGATGAACAGAACTGGTTTTGACAGCAGCTGTGCTACTGGATTGTCAGTAGTTTAGTTTATTGGCATTTCTAGCCTGCCTTTATCCAAGACAGATTACAAAATATACATACATAATAAACAAAATACACACACAATTAACAAAACCACTTGCCCTTAAACCTGTCTTACCAAGTACTATACTTAATGGCACAGAATACATACTTTCCTATCCAGTATCATACTATTCTATCACACTATTCTATCACACTAAGGGCTCCTTTTACTAAGGTGCGCTAGCGTTTTTAGCGCACACAGAATTTTAGCATACGCTTAACCCACGCTACGCTTCTAACACTAACGCCAGCTCAATGCTGGCCTTAAGGTCTAGTGTGCGGGGCAATTTAGCGCGCGCTATTCCGCGCGTTAAGGCCCTAACGCACCTTTGTAAAAGGAGCCCTCATTCTTTCAGATCTTTTTAACTGTCACAAATACACAGGCAATTTGTTCCGTTCTATAGGCCCTGAGCAAGAAAACACATTTTTCCTTGTAGTCTAATAATGAAGACTTTTTGAAGACGGAAAAGTTAAAATTATCTTTGTGGAAGATCTTAATTGTCTCATTGGAACATATGGTGCCAGACAATTACTTAAAGTCCTAGGCGCCATATGATTAAGACGCAAGTAAACCATCGGCAATAATTTTACTCAAAACTCCTTGGACAACCAGTACATTATAATATAATTTCTTGTAACATGCTCGAATTTTCCAATCCCACACAATGTCCGTATTATTGAATTCTGAGCCACCTGCAATTCACGCATACAAGTTGCTGGGATCCCCCCCCAACAATATTGCAGTAATCCAACCCTGCGAGTACTACCTATTATCTTCTCTTGAGATGATGTTAAGTATAGCCATGCTATCAGAAGTTGTGACAACTAGTGCATGGTACTGCCTGCGCACTAATGGTCACAGCCAGCTTCTCCTCCAATCAACCCCGGCCCACATTAAGTAGCTAGTGTGAGGTTTTGTACTGTGCTGTGGCTTTCATGCACATTAGCACATGTTTTATTTGTTTTATTATTTTATTTTATTTACTAGTCTTTAAGCCCGTTACATTAACGGGTGCTAGAACATATGTGTGTGTGTCTGTCTTTATTTCTTTCTCTCTCTCTCATTAGCCGCTTTCTTTCTTTCTGCCTTTCTTTTTCCTTGGCTGTCCATCACCACCCCTTGCCTGCTCCCCCTGTCCATTTTCCCTTCCTTTTACCTCCCCTGTGTCCACCACCACTTCACTTCTCTCCTTATGCAGCAGCAGCCCTTCTCCCTTTGTTTTACCTCCCCCCTGTCCAGCAGCACCTCTTTCCTTCTCCCCCTGTCCAACATTAGTCCTCTGTTCCTTTTTCTTCACCCCCCCCTGTCCATCAGCATCTCTTTCCTTCTCCCCCTGTCCAGCAGTAAGCATCCCTTCCTTTTTTATCCCCCTCCTTCTTCTTATCCCTATGATACTCTTACCTTGCTCTGCCCCTGATCAGAGGTTCCCGACAGCCGCCCAGTTGCACCCATTGGAAAAGTTCCCATTGCCGCATCCCGCACCCCTCCTGACGCGGCTCCCGCTGTCCTTTCTGTCTGTCTCTGTCCCTGGCCCCCTTTGCCTGTCTGTCTTTCTGTGTATCTCCCTGCCCCTGTGTCTTTCTTCTTTTCTTTCTGTCTACCTTCCTCCCTCTGTCTGTCTGTCCAAAGCAGCATTCCATCCCCCTCCATTTCCCTTCCCCCATACCAGTTCCCTGTGCACCTGCCCCTGTGTCTTTCTTATTTTCTTTGTGTTTCCCTTCCTCTCTCTGTCTGTCTGTCCAAAGCAGCATCTCCTCTCCCTCCATTTCCCTCCCCCCCACCAGTTCCCTGTGCAGCAGCATTAGCGTTTCCTCAACCCCCCCCTTTCCCTTCCCGCGGTCCGGACCTCAAACGTGGTGATTCCAGCAGCGCTTGCATCAGTCTCCACACGCTGCTTCGGGTCCTTCTACTGCCCTGATTTACTCTGGCACGTCCCTGATGACATCATCAGAGACGCGGCAGAGCAAATCAGGGCAGTAGAAGGGCCCAAAGCAGCGTGTGAAGACTGATGCACACGCTGCTGGAATCGCCATTCGGGCCTGCGGGAAGAGAAGGGGGTGGGTGGCAAAGGAGGAACAGAGATCGTCGTCTGGCTGCGGTCTGGCTTACGCTGCTGGAATCGCCATTTGGGCCTGCGGGAAGAGAAGGGGGTGGGTGGCAAAGGAGGAACGGAGATCGGCAGCGGCAGGAGGAACGGAGATCGTCGTCTGGCTGCGGTCCGGCTTGTGTAGAGCAGGGAGGCTGTGACGTACTAAGCGAGCAGGTGGTTTCAAGTTTCAAGTTTATTAGGATTTGATATACCGCTTATCAAGGTTATCTAAGCGGTTTTTACAATCAGGTACTCAAGCATTTTCCCTATCTGTCCCGGTGCGCACTCGTGTTTCCGCGAAGGATCAGGGAACATGACTTTTGAGTGCGCATGCGCGGCCTAGCATTTTATTATATTAGATAACCCACTTTTCCCAAAGTGGCTCACAAGTATAAACATACATAATAAAAAAATACATAAAATACATATAAAACAAATCACACAAATAAGTGACTAGCGCTTACACCTAAACAGCAATCTTAATACCCATACTTCATAAGACAAAATAAATGCCTCTTCAATAGCTTCTTAAATCCAGCGAGATTACATTGCTTTCTAATGTACAAAAGCAAGAGATTCTATCCCTGGGGTCCCCTACAAGAGAACATAGTCACACTTGAGGAGTTCAATCTCAAGTCCCTTACAGACGGCACAGACAAATCACTGCGATGAACAGAACGCAATTTTGACAAGGGGACATAAGCATGAATAGTAGCCACCAAACTTGCAGGAGCCAACTCATTCAAACACAGATATACCATCACAAGCCACCTGAAATGCATTCGATCTTCTAATTTCAGCCAGTATAGCTTCACATAGTATTCAGTAACATGCTCAGTCCTTTCCAAATTAAAAAGGGTTCTAACCACTGAGTTCTGTGCAACCTGTATTGCACTCAATAGGGTTCCTGGCAAACTCAAGAGCTCAAGATTACAATAGTGCAAGCAAGACAGGACCATAGACTGCAAAATGACCCTGAACAAACCAGGAGACAAGTATGGCCAAATTCTATTGAAAAAAAATCTTCTTTATCAAATCCTGGACATATGATTTTTGAAAGACAAATTCAAATCCACCACAACACCCAAATACTTTACCTCATCACAGAGCTGTATTTGGGTGCCCCAGAGCTGTACAAACCCAGGTGTATCCTGCACCTGTGGCCTCTGGACTAACATCATTTTCATTTTTTGCACATTTAGTTTCAATCTACTACTCTCCATCCATTCCTTCACACTCGTCATCACTACACTCCATTTCTTTCCAATTCCCATTAACAGCTAATAGGAGTAGAATATCATTGGCATGTACACTCTAGTGTCTTAACACATGGTAAAACCCCTGCTATGTTCCAAGTGGCATAGTGCTACCAATATTCATTGGACTTTTGAAAGCTCTATACAAGGTACAAATATATTGCAACTCTGTTAAAACTGATGTGACCTCATTCACTTTTCAGAATGCTTAAGTATGATTACCACTTTATTTTCTTGGCCATTCTTGACCCACGTTTCAAACTAAAATGGAAAAGTAGACCTCCAGAAGAACTGATGGGCAAGTCTTGAATCACCGAGCACATGGTCTAAATCCATATGATAATCAGATATAGCAGCAGAAGGACAGTTTGCAGATAATGGCTTATTTGGTTTCATTGGAGACTTTTACGAGCGATTTGTAATGGGCTTTATGTGGAACCACCAGGGAGGCTAATTAAAACTACAAGTATTTCAGAATAAGGAGGTCAGTGTGTCAACAGGGACTTCATACAGAATGAATGATGGTTATTCCTTCAAGGGTCAAGTTTAAACTGCTTGTGCTGACCTTTTGCATGCTTGGAGGATTATGATGGGGGTAGAGTCACTATCACCCTGATCACCTCTGAGAGAAAGCTGCATGGAGAAGTCCTAAGCTAAAACCTGTTGGGTATAGGCTCTTCCAAGCAGGTTAAGCAAACAAGTTCATTTGCATGTTGAGTCAAGTTGAAATAGATCTCACCCTGAAAGAAGTAAGAGCTTACAGACAAGTGAAGCCTAGAGCCCAGAAGGACAAGTGAGGGGGAGTTCCTGGCAACAGAAACTCTTAAGAGTGACCCTTTGGGGGATGCATGCTGGCACCCGCCTAACCCACAGTAAGCTCAAACCTGAATTGACCGGTGACCAGTGGGTCAGTGGGGACCCAGGTACAGGGAGATCTGAATTGACCTATGACATGTGGATCCGTGGGGTCCAAGGTACCGGAAATAACAAGTGATGACCGAAAAGACCCGAGGTGACCGCAAGTAACCTAATCCTATTTTCCTAATAGGATCTACTGTTCAGTTTCCGTGGTTTTGAGTCACCTGTGCTGCTGGAACCTAATCTCTATTTTCCCACAGACTCAGCGTTTCGTTATTTGCAATTTTGCAGTTCGTGAACATTTTTGGGAACTATACTAGCACAAATAACAAGAACAGACTGTACTCATACTAGCAACTTCACAGTGCATATCAAGTCTTTGCACTGTTTGAAAGGGTAAACAATTGATTTGCTTTTACCCTTTTTTTCACAGGAGTCATGCCATAGACAAGTCAATGTGAGAAAGTATCTTCTGTCGTGGTGATTGCATGTACGAGAGCAAATCAAAAATTAAAGGCAATTGTTAAATTACACGATAACCGGAACAGAGCTAGTGAAATGCAACATATGTACTCATATATTGCCTGTTGGATAGTTCGTCCACGCACAATGCGGTGCTTGGCTTTTAGTCACGTGGCAGTCATGAGGTCAGAAACATGGATGATCCATTGCAAGATTGCACCATTGAACAACAACATGCAGTAGTGGGCAGAGGAAGTGAAATCTGTGAAAATTAACCATCAGATATTGACTCAGTATGGACATAGCATCATGAATCAATGAAAGGTTTATGAGTGGGTAAAAAGATTTAAAGTAGGAAGAACAGGTGTAACCGATGAAGGTCATTCTGGTTGCCCATCAACACTGCGTACACAAGAGCACATTGACAGGGTGGATGCCTTGATTGATCATTTAAATTTCTCCAGAATTCTACTGTTCAACGTCTCCCCCTTCTGCTTCTATTCCTTTCTCTCCTCTCTTCTACCTCCCAAAGTATTTAGATCAATGCTGTCTTGTTAAAATGTTTATTTTATTTTTATTTTTCCTCTAACTCTACTTTTCACTTCTCTATTACCCTCCAGGTACTTTAGTTAGATTGTGAGCCTTCGGGACAGTAAGGGAATTTTTCAAGTACCTTTCCTATTTCTAATCTTAATGTATATTTTCTGTAAACCACTTAGAACCTAACGGATGTAGCGGTATATAAGAAATAAATTACATTACATTACATTACAGAAGACCGATGAATAATGGTGTCCTCAACTGGCTGCAAATTTGGGTATCAGCTATGGATCTGCATTTGCCATAATGCATGACGACTTGCAATACAGGAAAGTCTGCGCATGATGGATTTGCAAACAGCTGGAGAGAACGGCCACCGGCGATAAGACAAGGGTGCATCAGTACGACCCAGACAGCAAAAGACAAAACATGATGAAGTAAAGGAATGCAGAAGCTAGTTGAATGATCCAAAAAAAAGCATTATATTGCATGAGGACTATGTGAAAAAGTGATATGTTCAATTGCTCAGTTACTTCTATTAAAGCTGTTAAATGTATTTTGCCTTTACTTTCTGACTTACCCTCGTAAAAATAGGTCTTTTGCTAGCAACACACATGGAAATTATAATTTTTGACTCCTGAATAGGCATCTCCCTAGCAGAGTAAAAGCAATAGCATATAAATGACAAAAGCCAAGGTCTACACCAGGGGTAGGGAACTCCGGTTCTCAAGAGACATATTCCAGTCAGGTTTTCAGGATTTCCCCAATGAATATGCATGAGATCTATTTGCATGCACTGCTTTCAATGCATATTCATTAAGGAAATCCTGAAAACCCGACTGGAATATGGCTCTCGAGGACCGGAGTTCCCTACCCCTGGTCTACACAATGCTTTAGCATTCAAACAGAGAGACATACAAGAATAACTAAACAGCTTGAAATGCTGGAAGGACACATAACGAGACCTATAAAAGTCTAAATTATAATTCTTCAGGGAATACTATACTATTCATAGCATCATCTATTTACTGTGGGCATGATATGTGAAGAGCCTGTTGATAGGTGGCTTTATTTTACCTCCAGCAAGGCAGCAAAAGTCACAAGGTTTTGAGAGTGGTAACTCAAAGGCGAAAAACACTGGGAATATAACACAGCTTGGAAAAAAAAAATCTTCTAATAAATAATTAATTAATGTGATAGGGTACCCTCAGTGATGGGAGAATTTCTCCAGCGTTTACTCCACAAGGTAGAGGCAACCATACCCCCACCTGCACACCATCATCGGGCACCGCATGTGTGCCTTAAATCAAAATGTGAATCAAAACACAGTGAAATACCTAAATAGACATCAGTGTAATCGCTCATTGAGACCACTCTAAGAACCCCACAGCCAACTCCCCAAACAATAATGAGAGACTTAGCTTTAAATTATCTTCATGAGGCATTTAGAAAGGTACAACAGGGGGCAGGTTTTTTTAAAAAAAGGTATGGGGTCAACTTCGCTGCATAAGCCGTACCAACATTTCCACCCACTTTTGGTTGGAAAAAGTGCATCTTATGGAGAAAAAATACGGTAATTATGACTTGGAATTGGCAGTCTATGAACTGCACTTTTTAGATTTGTTTTTTTATCTTTTATTCTCTGTAATGCACTTATTCACTAGTCTATATGGGGGAGGGTAGTCTTGGGACTATATTATTAATTAAATGCATAAATTATAGTATTGGATGTATTTGAACATAATGATAATAAATAATTAATGGATTTTGATAAAAATTTTGATAAAATTAGCTTCTTTATTATAATATAAAAATTTAATTATCAAAACCATGGAGTGCAGGTTTACAGCATCAAAGGTTGGGGTGGGGGGGGGGGGGGAGGACAAGGTTGAAGATTCATCTAAAATACTCCACTGATTTTAAACTGTCGCTCCGTGCATGTTACCCCTATGCCTTTGCTCAGGGTCACACTGCCTTTGTTCGATAGTACTTTGGATTTTCATAGGTTAAGAATACGTAACTATTTAGAAACAAGTCTATTAGAAATATCTTTAAAACCCCCAAATACAAAACTAACATATATGGAGTCACAACAGGAGGGTTTTTTTTTTTTTTTTGTCTTCCTAGAAATTATGATTCACATCACAAAGATGTTTTAAGAACAGAGACCAATTATATTACTGCATTTGGGGAGTGTTTTCTTTCTAGCATCAACATAATACTATTGCCATTGGGTTGGGTTTTTTTAAAATTTCAAGGATTTATGTATTGTTTGTCTGAGAGAGAGATTAGATGTGCTCGAAAGGAATTATAAAACAAGAATTCTTTAGGAACACTTAGGGGACTCTTTTGATCCAGTTTACGAAGGGAGCAGCAAAAATGTGGTGTCTGAGCACTTGATAAAGGCTACAGATTGACTCAGTTTTTCCAAGCAACAGAAAGGATCTCATTCGATTACAAAAGAGAACTCGTGTGTGCCATGCATACCAGACTCTTACCAGAAATGCCTGTGGGAGCTGTGAGAACCTTCAGTCATTTTTCAAAGGTGGCTTTCCAGTTGTTGCAGTAAACTTCTTATCTGAGTACCCTAGCTTGTGCCCTTAGAGGAAGAAAGGGGGTTCAATTTCTTTCAATATAACATTTTTTTTTCTTTTTTTCCATTTATTTATTTTCTTTTTTATTTATTCAATTTTCTATACCGTTCCAGGGGAGCTCAGAACGGTTTACATGAATTTATTCAGATACTCAAGCATTTTTTTCCTATCTGTCCTGGTAGGCTCACAATCTATCTAATGTACCTGGGGCAATGGGGGGGGATTTACACATTGAGAAAACCTTAGCAGTTTAAGAGAGTTCTCTCTATGCCATCCTGTGCCCCATTATGGATCACATGAAGTCTACTCCTTACTATCATCTTTGATTGGTAGTCGATTTAGATCATAAATAGAAAGCAGCTGTCTATTTATGCCTCTAATGCTAAAAACCCTGAGGCCTCTCGAGCGTCATCTGGAAATAATGTAGCTTGTAAAACAAAGCTAAGAAGAAAAGGCAATGTTTGTTTTATGTGGGATGAATGATTTCATTCGGGCTCCTTTAATTCAGCCGTTGTAAGGCTTATTAAAAGCACTATTACAAAAGTGGCTTTAAAGAAAAAAAAATGTTAACTTGTATCTCATTGTTAAGAGTCGATTATAGCCAAAACTATAAGTCCCTTAAAAGTCTATTCTTACAGTTCTTCTCCCTCAGCTAAGATCCCAAAGACAAATCATCCTCAGTGGAAGGATGGAAGTAGTGAATGCTGTATTTCCTCTTTGTAATGAGCTGTTGACGGCTCATTGCTTGTTTTGCACTGTTTGATCACACATATTTTTGTCTGGTTTTTTTATAGTTATATGGCTCCATAATTAGTTCTTGAAAGAAAGAAAGAAGAAGTCTAATATCAGCTGTCCTATGTCACAAAAAAGCACACACCAAAGAAAAAAATAAAATTGTATCTACAAAAGGAGTTGAATTCAACAGGACACCCAGGTTGGCAGATCCAAGTAGGAATGCGTTTGTAGCATTTCTTCTGTCCTAAATTAAACCACATAGCTATATAGATGGTGGCTCAATTATCACCGGCTATCGGTAAAGTTACACAAAATGCCCATGCTTCCAGCCTCCCAAAAGATAATTATTTCACTATGAACACCAAGAAAGAAAAAAAGGCTTGCTATGAGAACACACTATCCACCAAAATTAATTAAATAATGTGGAATATAATACGTAATAGTATGTGAAGGTCCTAAGTGATTACCACTCGTATAAAGGATCTTCCTGCTTCACGAGTCAGCAATTTTACAATTTACCCAGACGGGTAATAAAGTGTGAAAACATCCTAGGACCGTGTGTGTGTATTTAATAGCCCAAAGCAATGTGCAACAAAATCATAGAAAGAGTCAAAAAGAGTCCAAACTCTTAATAGCGACCTTATCTAAAGTATCACAGTAACCATGCCATAATACAGGAGAAGATGTATTACTTATTAGAGAATGACACGGGGAGCGATCCCCGCGGGGAACCGCGGTGTGGCTGCGGTTTGGCTGCGGGCTATGGAGACTGCATAGCCAAATCACTGCAGACACGGGGACAAAAGTTTTCACCGCCCGCAAAAACGGTGAAAAGATTTGTCCCCGCAGGCAAATGTATCCCCTTCTACATACTGCGATTTACCGGGTTTTCACCGTGTGTTCGGTTCACTTTGGGACAGGTGTCTGATTTTTTTCCGGCGGCCATGCTTGTCGGCCATATGGTCTCCTCCAACTCGTCTCTCTCCACCCGACTTGCTCGTTGCCTGACTCTGCCCCCTTCAATATTCTGGCTCCTCATTAGTCAGTTCTTTCCTGCTCAAGAAGGGGACCAATCGCTACTGCAACACATGATATTTAATGGGTTGCAGTAGCGATTGGAAATCGGGGGATTTCGGAGCTGAGAGGCAAGCCCAGGATTTTTTTTGGAGTCGCTGCCTGGATTGGAGAAGAGTCACTGCTGCAGACTTGGAGGAGCTGAAATTTCATTGAAAACTTCAGCGCTACAAGTAGAGGTAAGGTGCACACTTTCCTACTACTTGCCTGCCCAGGGTTGGTGGCAGCGGCGGCAGGGGTGGGGTGGGGTGGGGGGGGAGATTCTTTGACCGGTTGGAGACGGGAGTCTGGCTGAGCTGGTTCTTTTTTTTTTTTTAATCTGAGTAGTAGTGTAGTAGTGTGCTGTGTCCATTCCCATTGGTTACTGAATCCTATTCCTGAACATGTGCTGCAAGAATGGAGGAATCCAGCACATGTTCAGTATGTAACCCATGGGAATACGTTAATAAAGATAAGTATATAAAATCTTACCTGTTTGAGGCTTTTATGCATGCTGCGGTGACGGTGACGGGGTGGTGAATGTGATGGCAGTGGCGGAGACGGGGCGGTGAAAGGGATGGCGGTGACGGGGCGGTGAAGGGAACGGCGGTGACGGGGCGGTGCTGAGGATGGTGGGACGGGGACAGGGCGGTGACGGGGACAGATTTTTTCCCCGTGTCATTCTCTATTACTTATCTTCAGCATGGCAACAATAATAATAATAATAACTTTATTTTTTTCTATACCGCCATAATCTTGCGACTTCTAGGCGGTTTACAGTGAACGAGAGCTGTACAATCAGCAAATTACAAGGTGAGAACAGGTAGGAAGTCACTGAGTAATCAGTGTTTACAGGTTACAAACAGGTTACAATATAATCTTAAGCATTTTACATCAAAGGGGCTGGATGTAAATTATAGAATTATAGAATACAGGTGGTGAGGAAGACACTGAATAGTCAAGAGAAGAACAGAATACATTTGTGAAGAGTGTAGTATCAATGTAAAGAGAAAGGTTTTAGGATGGGGGGGGGGTGTTGTCTGGCTGGGAAATAAATCTCCTGCGTGTGAAAAATACACTACTCTAAAGAGCCCCGTTTTGGAGGACACAGCCTCCTTCTTCGGGAGCGGTCACACTGTGCAGAACGAAATCAGGCAGTCGTGAAGAGAGGAACTCCAGTTTGAAAATGGCACTTTGGCGTGCTCCAAGCCAGCACTACCTAGATAGTAGCAATTATTTGTATAGTGCCCTTGAAAATTTGTGGATGGGGGATGTAACCACCTAGCCTTGTCCTTTTATTCCCATCATCCTTTTATTCTTTAACCAAACCATTTGCCCAAGCATCAGGCCATGGGGTTTCAGTTTTAATTCTGTAAAAGGCACACACACCACGAAAGCCATGGGTTTAGGCTCAGCAGAGAAAGCCAACATTGAACAAAGCCTGGACCACCTCTGTTAACTAAAGAAAAAAAGGCTTTCTTATAATAATATTTCAGCCTGGGTATTGATTCAGTCTACAAAAAACATAGAAAATATGGCAGATAAAGACCATACAACCTATCCAGTCTGCTCATCCACGCTGACTATTAACCTCTATTACTCCTTCCTTTCTCACAGAGATCCTGGATAGAGAATTAAATTAAATTAGGGTAAATTAGGGAAATCCCTTTTCTTCAAATTCACTGAGCTTTGGAATAACCTCCCTGCCCCGCTGCGGAACCTGGGCTCATTCCAATTATTCCGAAAGCATCTGAAAACCTGGCTTTTCTCCAAAACGTAAAGCTATCTATTTAAAATGTAAAGCTAGCTATCCTCTTCATAACCTCTAATTTCTTATTATGTCCTTCCCTCATTTATTGAATTACCTGTAAACTGTATCGAGCTCTATCTTTATGGAGATGATGCGGTATACAAACTTAAGGTTTAGTTCAGTTTAGTTCAGAATAGTGCTGCCCATTTCAGGAAAATAAATTTCGATTTGATTCGATTCAGCCTATTGAATTGGTTTATCGATTCGATTCGATTTTCCTGCCCAATTGGGTGTTTTTTTCAAACATCCTGGTGGGTTTATTTTATAGCCTCTTCACCCCCTTTGTCCTCTCCTACCCAAACTGGCGCTGTGGTGTAAACAAAATAAGCAAACAAAAAAGATTTTTCCTCTCTGTTACATCCTAGCTCACATTCGCGGTCTTACACCAGCTCTGGCAGGATACACATTTCAAATCTGACATGTTGTAATCACATGGGAACTGTGAATTAGGCACCAGCAACAGTAAGAGCAGGTCAGAGAAGCACTAGGCTCACTGCACTGCCAGCTGACTGTACTGCTATCAAACTGGGATTATTAAGACCATTTGGGAGGCGGGTGGGGGGGTGGGGGGAGGGTGGGTGTCAGAGTTGATACCTATGTGTGAATGTGTGTGTTGGGGGGTGGCAGAACAAATGTAAATATTGGCCCCTGCTCACTGAAGACCTTTGGTATAGCACTGATGTATGGTTTCCCGCAGTTAACCGCGGGAATGGGGACAAGCTATGTGACTGTGTCTTTCTTCTGTGCTTATCTTATGCTTTCTTAAATTCAGACACAGCTTTTGTCTCCACCATCTCCAATGGGAAGTGGTTCCACATATTTACCACATTTCAGTAATTAAGGGCCTATTTTACAAAGCTGCTCGGCAACAGTCCCAAAGCCCTTTAAATCTCTATGGGCTTCGGGGCCATTACCGTGCAGCAAAAACAGGCCCTAAGTTTTCCCTTAGATTGCTCCTGAGCATAACCCTTTATACTTTCATCCTATGGAGCCCTCGTTATAGAGCTTACTTTCAATTAAAAGAGGCATTTAAATGGTTTCTCTATTCAAAGATGTCCAAAGAAAACTGGTGCTCTTTATTAACACAATGACCGCCACGTATGTGTTTCGGCTAACAGGGCCTGCCTCAGGAGTAATTTCCTCCTCTAGAACCCCTCGGAAGGCTTAATCTGGGGTACACTTTTTTTTCATTTTCACTTCCAGACAGTTGGTTGAATGTTACCAATAAAGGTTTTATAGTTTTGTTATTCAAAGCATCTCTAATGGAGCTCTCACTCCTCATAGTGTTACCAAGGTTTTACGCTCTTTTGGATAAGCAATACCAGATAACACTGTTTCTGCAATGGAACCCAGTAAAAGGTCAGACATATTTACCTGTATGCTAAAAAATGAAGTGTGATTTCAAGAAAAGAACATTTCGTTTTTCATCAAAAGTCTTAAGAATACAAAACTATTACTATTTCCAGTTGCAGCAAGGCCGCAGTGATTTTTAGTGCTTTACAACTTCCAATATAGAGGCCGCGTTTAGAGGGTGCATGTATCTTTATGCTTCATACGATTTTCTAATACACCTGTAGGAGGCTCACAAGACTCAGGCAGGCCGGTTAGGCCGAAACATGTGCATATCGGGTCATTGAATCATTGGATGAATTTATGAGACTTTGGATGAATTAAAGCATTTGCATTTATCAGATGAGTTGAAGGACTTTTTTTTGGTGTACACCATTCTGATTGGGACAATTCCACTCTGGTTCTGTTCTTTTGAGTTTGTGGTTTTGTTTCCCCTGTTCCATTTTGTTACAAATACACTGAAAACACTAATGCACAGTGCCAAGAGGAAACGAATCTGGTAAGTAGAAATGACATGAGATCTTACAGTATTTAATCTCCTACAACACTGGTTTCTTAGCTAAACATTACAGTAAAAGTCTAGTATTTAATCTCCTACAACACTGGTTTCTTAGCTAAACATTACAGTAAAAGTCTAATAAAATTCTCACCAAAACACAGTATTCAGAAAAAAGCAACTTTGTGTTCTCTGTAACTATGATTTTCAAAATAGACACCTACTATACGCACATCTTCCTTGCAAAATGAGCTTACGTTGTATTCCAAACTGAAAAGGTTGTGAAATATAAACAAATGAAAACCAATACTCAAAGAAGAAAATAACTCAGCATCATTTAGCCTCAGAAAGCAAAACATTTGAATATGAATGGTAGATGAAGAATAATAAATTACAGTCGCTCTCAACTCTAGTTTCCTGGTGCTCAGAACAGGTCTAGTTACGAGTCACCAAATTATGCAATTTAGGGCTCCTTTTACTAAGGTGCACTAGCGTTTTTAGCGCATGCAGGATATTACCGCGCGCTCTGCGGCTATAACTAACGCCAGCTCAATGCTGGCGTTAAGGTCTAGTGTGCGCGGCAATTCAGAGTGCGTTAATGCCCTAATGCACCTTAGTAAAAGGATCCCTTAGCTTTTTATTTAGGCTAAATATGTGTCGGGCCTGATTCTGTAAATGGCACCGTAAGTTAGGTGGTGGTAAGCGCCCTACCTCTAACTTGTTTTAATTGGCTTTAATTGATGCTGTTTATTAGCCATTCAAGGCACTCTGAGCTTTTTCACTCAGTGTTAATTTGTGCCTCAATGATCAACAAGTACTTAATATTTCTAAAATCCTGGAACTTTCAGATAGTGAACTTGCAAAACCGGCAACACTCCTTTTAACACTTGCCTTAACACCAGATAAGAATTGGCTATTGAGACTTTTCTTTAAGAATAAACAGAAAGACTTTCTAGGGTATAAAATACAAATGTATCCAGATTTGTCACGAGATACACAAAAACGTTGACGTGAATTCTTATTGTTAAAGTCGGGAGTTATTGCTCTTGGGGGCGACTTATTTTCTTCATCATCCATTTAAATGTGTGATTGTGTATCAATCGCAAAAATATGTTTTCTTTGATCCTAGTCAACTGATAACCTTCTTGTCAGCTGCTCGCCTGAAAAAAGGAGAGGATATATGAAGTACTCATAGATTTTGATTTCCTGCCTCTACCAATAACCTTTATTTTATCTTTATTTTTATTTTCTTTGTTATTCTAGCTGATTTCTACATCTTGGTTCTAATGTTGAGGACTTGAGTTAAAGTTAAGCTATATTAAGCTATTTTAGAATAGTGGGCTACTAGGATATAATTGTACTTTATTTGTGGCTTAACATTATCTTTCTGTACAAGTGTTAACTTGATTGTAATTGAAAATTGATAAATAAAATTAAAAAAAAAAAAAAGAACTCATCTTGCTCAACAACCTGCGGTGTGGTACGCTATCGAATGCTTTGCTGAAGTCCAAGTATACGATGTCCAGGGACTCCCCAACATCCAGCTTCTCCGTCACCCAGTCAAAGAAGCTGATTAGGTTGGATTGGCAGGACCTCCCCTTTGTAAATCCATGTTGACGGGGATCTCGTAGATTCTCCTCGTTCAGGATCGTATCCAATTGGCATTTGATTAGAGTTTCCATTAGCTTGCTCACTATTGATGTGAGACTCACCGGTCTGTAGTTCGCAGGCTCCGTCCTGCATCCTTTTTTGTGGAGTGGGGCATTAACATCTTAGAAAAGTTCAGATCTCCTGTTCATGTAAATGTCTGGGGGTGACCTTTAGACTCCATTTTTTCATTTAAACCGCAGATAAAGTCAACAGTGTCTTGAGCTTTTTCTTAAATTGCGGCTACTTTGAAAATTAATAGAATTCTTGCCAGTAGGGGATTTTCAGACAGTGATAAGTGCAATATTGACACAGATTCTTGACTATTGTAATGCCCTTTACCTGGGTTTACCAAAATATGTAGTTTGGGCACTGCAGTTAGTACAGAACGCCATGGCACGATTGATTGGTGGTGCTACCAGGTTTGAGCATATAGCGACAATTTTGCTTCAGTTGCATTGGTTGCCCATCTCTGCTCAAATCAAATTTAAGGTGCTTTGTTTGATCTATAAGTTGATGCATACGCAATAACCTAGAGCAGTTAGTCGTCTTTTTAATATGTATTAACCAACAAGGAAGTTGCGATCTGAGGACCAACTCTGTTTGGAAGTGTGCCTTCACTGAAGCAGGTGAGATTACGGAGTTGTTATGGAATGATCTACTACTTGAAGTAAAGAAAATGTCTACACTATTAAGTTTTAGGAAACTGTTAAAAACTGAATTGTTTGTATGATATTTCTCAGATTTTTTTCTGTACGACAATTCCTAAGGAAGCTGGGTATTATTTGTACAATCAGTCTTGTTTTTGTTATTGAAATTTTAATTGTTAATGTAACTTTGTAACTCGCACAGAACTATAGGATGTTGCGAGCAAGAAATTTTAAAATAAATACTCATAAATGCTGGCATTGTAATCTGGAAGCGGGGACACTTGATCATTTAATTTACCATTGTCCCTGTATAAGATTATTTTGGAATTCAATTTGGACTCAAGTAAATTGTCTATTAGAAAACCATGTTGCATTATCCTATGATACTATTGGCATGGCTATGAAGAAAAAAGTCAAATATCAGCACATAATAACAAACTATTATTAATCTTGACTGGGGTTGCTTTTCAGCATATCACCAATAACTGGAAAAATTATACTAATCTTAATTATACATTTTGGTGGAATTTGGTATGCCATATTTTTAAAATGAAAAGAGCAATTGCAATACAGAAAGGGAACTATAATAATTTGAATGATATTATAAGGAGTAAACATAATTTTCCTTGGATGAATATATGTACACATTGGGGGGTGGGAGGGAGTTTTTCTGGAAATTTCACTAAATTATGTGTTTATATTATATTTATGATATAATTGATTATAATATTTGAAAGAAGGTGGGTGGGACGGGATATAATTTTTATGTTTGTAGAATTATATGAGAATTACAAGTGTTATTGTTGTTACTAATGATATATTCCTGTATGCTTGCTGTAAGTTTTCAAAATGAATAAAGAATATTTAAAAAAAAAAAAATACTCATAATAAAGTAGGCGGTGCCTAAGGTTAAAGTAAGCACAGTTAAGGGCGGAGAGGACCCTAGGCATCGTTCTCAAAAGATCTTAGGCATCTGCACTGGCCTACATTACCGGCATCTAAGTTTTGTGATAGGTGCAGTTAGCTGCAATTCTTTAAACAACGTCCAAGTATGATTAACAAGCAGCCAGAGCCATTTTTGGACATGTATAACTCCTACATTTTCATTGTGAATATCCTAAAATTCAGACCTGTTTAGCAGCGCTGATATAACTTTGCAGTTTATAATCTGTGATCTGGGATGAATTGCTTTGACAGTCTCAACCACAGGCTGAGATGATCCCTTTTTGGAATTAGGCAGAATATCCTTGAAACCCTTCAACACAATGGTGCGGATTTGGGCAATGAATAGGAAAATCATTTGCATACGATACTCATGTCGCTGGCAGAGATGTGTATTGCACCATCATGCTCTCTTTTTCTTTGCTAGTATTCTTTCAGAATTTTGGGAGATTCAATAGCAGTGTCATCTATGCTCAGAATAAACCTTTGTGGTGCCAAATTTCAGATAACACAAAAAAGAAGCAGGCTCATTTCCTGATATTAATCTCTTTCACTGCACCAATGTTCAGTATACATTTTGGTGCCAATGTTCTAAAATTGAGTCATGGCACTAATCATGGGTATCCATGCCTTGGCACATAACTATACAATTCATCTTTCTTTTGAAGTGTGCCTAGATGTTGGCAGCAATGCTTAAGCCTCACTCTTGGCACCTCTGATATAAACCTCTTTGGGTCGTTCTCAAGGAAGCTTTATTACAGTCATTTTACTGTACATCCAAGATAGCTCCAGCTATGACTCCTAAATTGGTGGTGGATATAAATCTGATTCTCACTGCCACTCTGAAGGACTTAATCGGACGGATTCTCCATCTGCCAAGTTTCCAAGATGAAACAACAGTAATATTCTAGTTAACAATAAAGCAATTAAGTGAAAGAAATGACAGTCTAAAGAAAGTTGGATCATAGCTCATTTTCTTGAGTTGGGACAACTTATTTAATATACTATGCACAGAGTTTGGTCTTCCACAGACCCAATTCTTCAGCTGGCTTCAGCTGCACATTGGCTTCTCTTGCATATTGGTCTAGAATTTGCTGATCTTTCAACAGATTGAGAACTAGAAGGTGGATCCAGCTCTTTGTTTTATTTGCACATGTTGGTTCAAAATTTTATAAAGTGCTGTGGTTTCAGTTAACCAGCAGAAACACTGGTATTCACAAAGCTTGGGAGAACAACTCTGATGACACCAGCTTCTAAGCAATGTGAGCCATTCTGAAACCAAAGTGTCTCTACTTCTCATTCTACCTCTGTTCTAATTTCTTTTCTTCCTGGCTTATCGTGCATTAACTTCTTTAAATAGTTGCATTCCCTAATACAGTAAGAAAGCTTGATGGTATCAGAAAAAAAAAAAATAAAAAATCCAGGAAACAGACATCTCCCAGCACTTAGAAGTGGCAACTTGGATAACACAATCCAGTGTTTTCTTTTGCCACAAAAATCAGGTGAGACTAATTAAATTGCTTAAATAAGATATCAAGAAAGGGGAGGGGAAGCATATTCAATATATGTCATCTTAATTGCCTCCAACCTACCACCATCTAAACCATTCCAGGACTTGAAAGAGATAGTGCCACTCAATATTGTTGAATGCTTTTTCAGTAACTAAGAAGAAAACTACCTTAGTAAGTGTTCTTGCAAAATTGTAAGTAAACTACAAACACTTAAGAGTACAGTAGTACCTTGGATTACGAGTATAATCCGTTCCAGGAGCATGCTCGTAATCCAAAATGCTCGTTTATCAAAGCGAGTTTCCCCATAGGAAATAGTGGAAACTCGCTTTGATGCGTTCCCCCCCCCCCCCGAGAACAGGCATTGCGCCCCTCGAAGGCCCCCCTGCGATCAGGCACCCCCCTCCTGCGATCAGGAACCACCCCTGCCTCGAACCGGCACCCCCCGCCACGATCCGACCCCCCCCTGACATGATTGGGCACCACCCCCCGACACGATCCGACCCCCCCCCAACACGATCCGACATCCCCCCCGACACAATTGGACACCCCCCCGCCGTTTCTTACCCTCATCTGGGCACTCTTGAAGATCGGCCTCCTCGTCTGCTGGGCCTTGAGCATCTGAGCATGCTCAAGGCCTGCGAGTTCACATTCACGTTCACGTGAACTCGCAGGCCTTGAGCATGCTCAGATGCTCAAGGCCAAGCAGACGAAGAGGCCGATCTTCAAGAGTGCCCAGATGAGGATAAGAAGCGGCGGGGAGGGGGTGCCCAATTGTGTCGGGGGGGAGGGGGTCGGATCGTGGTGGCAGGGGGGGTGCCGGTTCGAGGCAGGGGGGGTGCCGGATTGCGGGGGGGGGGTGCTCGTAAATCGAGCCATGCTCGGTTTCCGAGGCACCGATTTTGCAAATGTTTTGCTCGTCTTGCAAAACACTCGCAAACCGGTGCACTTGTAAACCGAGGTACCACTGTACTTGTTTAGATATATAAGCAGTATACAAATCACCTTCACATTCACAAAAGATCCTGGCATTGTTCTATTATGTGATCCACAAACAAGTGTGGAAAGACACTATAATATTAAATACAACTCCCTTCTGCTCAAAAAAACACACACTCCAAAGGCGAAGAGGATAGAGTGGAAATAAATGCTGAATTCCCTGTCAGTGCAAAAGCTTCACAAACATCTTAGCCCAACCAATGTGGAGAAATATAAAGGAAAAAGCCTCAGAGCCCCCTTACACACACACCTTCTTAAGTAAAACAGGTGTGGGAAAATTCCCCGGGGATAAATCTCGTCATAGGCATAAAAAACCTTTCACATTGGAAGATGTTATAAGCCTTAAGCAATGCAGGGAAAACACAAATTGAATACTCAAAGCACTCTCAGCACTCACAATCATGAAGAAAAATTTTTGTATACTTATCCCACACGATGGTAGGTACATAGAGTAAGTGTTCTATTATGAATCATGCAAGTTTGCCACTGGCTGATCAAACCTGTTAATACAGTTGCAAGGTGCTGGGCTAGAATCTTAGCATAGGTCTTCCTATTCACATTAATCAGGGAAACTGGTCTATAATTATCAGGGTAGAGCAAATTATTACTTTGCTTGAAGATGACCACAATTTGGGCCTCAATGAGGCCCCAGGCCTAGTTTTTTGTAAAAATTCCAGATAAAAAGCATAGCACCTGGGGCATTAACATCTTAGAAAATTTGCAATAGAATTCCATGGGGAGGCGGTCTGGTTCTGGAGCTTTATTAGATAGAAGTAATTTAATGGTTTTATTTCTTCTTCTGTAATATCTTGGTCTAATTGCTTATGTTTGTCTGATATAAGAGTAGGATATTGGGAGTCCTTTAAATAGTCTAGGATGGAATCATTAGAAAACACAAGCAAACCAAAAAACCTCAATCTTCTACAACAACAAGGAAAACCAAAAACCACACAAAAAAGTGGAAGCAATATGCTGGATCGTGAATTAGAACCAATATATTGAATCAAGCAAATTTATCAGAAACATGTCATCAGACAAGTACACAAAGTAGAATAATATTAATGAAACAATGAGCAATATCAATACTCCTGGTTATAAAAGAAGCATTTGATCTATATATATAAAATCGGAGGTATGTGTGTATGTATGTGTGTATGTGCCGCGATCACGCAAAAACGGCTTGACCGATTTGAACGAAACTTGGTATGCAGATCCCTCACTACTTGGGATGATATGTTCTGGGGGTCTCGCGGCCCACCTGCACACGTGGGCGGAGCTACAAACAGAAAATCAGATTTCACACATTCATGTCAATGGAAAAAATGTAAAAAGCTGCCATTCTCACAGTAATTCAAAAACGGCTTGACCGATTTGAACGAAACTTGGTATGCAGATCCCTCACTACCTGGGGTGATATGTTCTGGGGGTCTCGCGGCCCACCTGCATACGTGGACGGAGCTACAAACAGAAAATCAGATTTCACCCATTCATGTCAATGGAAAAAATGTAAAAAGCTGCCATTCTCACAGTAATTCAAAAACGGCTTGACCGATTTGAACGAAACTTGGTATGCAGATCCCTCACTACCTGGGGTGATATGTTCTGGGGGTCTCGCGGCCCACCTGCACACGTGGGCGGAGCTACAAACAGAAAATCACATTTCACCCATTCATGTCAATGGAAAAAATGTAAAAAGATGCCATTCTCACATTAATTCAAAAACGGCTTGACCGATTTGAACGAAACTTGGTATGCAGATCCCTCACTACCTGGGGTGATATGTTCTGGGGGTCTCGCGGCCCACCTGCACACGTGGGCGGAGCTACAAAACAGAAAATCGGATTTCACCCATTCATGTCAATGGAAAAAATGTAAAACGCTGTGGGACCGATTTGAACGAAAATTGGTATGCAGATCCCTCACTACCGGGGGTGATATGCTCTGGGGGTCTCGCGGCCCACCTGCACACGTGGGCGGAGCTACAAACATAAAATCAGATTTCACCCATTCAAGTCAATGGAAAAAATGTAAAAAGCTGTGGGACCGATTTGAACGAAACTTGGTATGCAGATCCCTCACTACCTGGGGTGATATGTTCTGGGGGTCTCGCGGCCCACCTGCACATGTGAGAAGGGTGGGTTCACCCAAGAATGTATATGTTCTTGCTCCTGGAGGTGAAACTAAAAATGTTGTTTATAATCAAGTTTTGTAATCAAGTATTATAATCAAGTATTATAATCAAGTTTATAATCAAGTATTGTATTCATTTTGTCAAATATTTCACATTATAATTTGATTATTGTACTTTTTATAAAGCTGTAAAAAAATATTTTTATTCACCACTATAAAGTATCTTTATTTGAATCCATTTACAGTGTTATTGCTATAATTAAATACCCGTGCAACGCCGGGGCATCAGCTAGTATGGTTATAAAATAAGCATTGTTATGGTATGGCAATCTCATCTGGCCTTTAAAATTACTTTAGCAGGTGACCCTGTCGATTAGATCCATCATAGTTCTGTACTTGCTGTTGAAGAATATCTGCCCAGCTTGTCACCTCAATGGTTTATTGTAAACATATTTAAGTTAAAGAAGTTCCAATAAGAGTCCTGGAGCTTTAGTTCAGATGTATTTCTGTTCCAGGGCTTTGATATATTAGTCAAGATACAGTAATCCAGAACTCCACTGACTAGAAATGATAATGAAGAAGAATATCAAGATATCATGTATAATGGCTTTGTATGCATCTCACCAATCTGTTAAAGAGTTGTCAGATCTGAGATTGCACTGAAGGTACTTCTTCATGCCAATTTTGATATAATCTTGAAAGCCCTCGAGCAAGAAAATTAGGATTTAGTCATTATTGGGAAAAATTAGACTCTGGCGAAGGAGCATTAACTGCAGTGTTATTCCATCATGGTCTGAAATAATGATTGGCTGCTTGCATTCTATGATTATCTCCATGCTTTCTCCTGCTCTTCACACACTGCTACATAGGGCAAGAAAAACGATCAAGAAGTAGATGAAAAACAGAAGAAAGCATGGGCACAATCATAGAATCTAAACACCCAAGTTAAAGTGAAATCAAGGCAAGTATTGAATATGACAAGATTTGGAGTTGTGACGGAAACTTCATTTAACCTTTTTAAAAAAGATCTTAAAACATTTTTATTCACTGATGCATATCTTTAAGCATTTTACAATTAACTATCATCATATCAGTACACCCAAGTTCTCCTGTTGGAGCATATAAACCTAACCTTTTGTATTATACTCCCCCTACTTTTCTATTGTAGTTCTTCTCCTTTTCCCTTTTGTGTTATATCCTACTGTATATTTATTTTATATTCATTTTGTATTTCAGATATTAATTTGTATTGTAAGCTGCTTAGAAATGAATTGATTTGTAGGATATCAAAAAATAATAAACTTGAAACTTTAATAGTACAATGCTTGCAACAAGATTAAGTACTGTTCTTCCTAATATTATCCAATGCAACCATGCAGAACTGGAACATTACTGATAATGCCTATCTATGGAAGAAAAGATAGTCAATATGGTAAAATTGGGGGTAAAAATGTTATTTTTAGATATGTAAATGATAGGTAGCCAAGTACTAAAATGGCAGTAAAGCTCAAGGGTGAAGAGAACAAATATGCAGAAACCAATAAAGAGAAGGCTGAACTGCTTAACAATTATTTCTGTTCTGTGTTCACAGACAAAAGACAGGAGGTAGAACCCAAAAAACCAAACACAAATGGGAATAGAAGTGTAGATCCTGAAAGATTCTCAGAAAACTGTGTTTGTGAGGAGCTATTAAATTAAAAATAGACAAGGCAACAGGGCCTGATGGGATATAGGGTACTCAAGGAACTCAAAGAGGTTATGGCAGCTCCGTTGTCACATCTTTTCAATGCATCCTTAGAGCCTGGAGGACTGGAGAAAGGTGGATGTGGTCCCTCTGCACAAGAAGGGAAAGGGATTGGGATTTGTATACCATCTTTTTGTAGTTATACAACCACTCTCAAAGCAGTTTACATACAGGCACTTCAAGCATTTTCCTCTATCTGTCCTGATGGGCTCAAAATCTATCTAATGTACCTGGGGCAGTGGAGGATTAAGTGATTTACCCAGAATCACAGGGAGCAGCGCGGGGTTTGAACCCACAACCTCAGAATGCTCCAACCACTGCGCAATACAGTGGAAGTAAGGAGGAGGTTGGGAATTACAGGCCAGTTAGTCTGACCTCAGTAGTGAGTAAACTAATGGAAACACTTCTTAAGCGGAGGATAGTGAGATTTCTAGAACTGAATGTACTGCAAGCCCCCAGGCAGCATGGTTTTATGAAAAGCGGGTCTTGTCCCAATGCGGATTTAAAACATTCAGTTATTGACAGTGTTGAGACGGGATAGGAGGAGGTGATTCTCAAAAACTGTAACTACAAAGAACAACAGTGGATAAATACATTGCAGACTGTTCGGTGGGTTAAGTTTGGAGGTAGATTAGGCTTTCCTTATTATAGCTGCATTCTCAATGGTTTGGGCTCAGCATATATACATCAAGCAAGCGTATCAATCAGAGAACGCCATTTTGAATTAAATTTGAGTGCCGAGAACACGGTATATTTTGGCGAGTGACTATATCACTGGATTTTATATCAAGATTTAATTTTGTGTGATTTACAGTATCACAGGCACTAATTCATTCTTAGCATATAGGTCCTAGCCCTGATGCAGCGTTGAGTGGATGCGAAACATGGCCATTGTTGGCTTCAAGACCGTGTTGCTTGCATTTGAAAGTTAAGTAAAACTGCTATAATATTTAAGGAGATTTTATAAGCATACTGGGATTTCATACAAATGTATTAAGTAGAAGCAAATACAATTCATATAAGACTCAGACTGATGACGATTTCAGTGAGTCATGAAGTAATACATTTCATGTGAAATGAATCATTGCCAAGGTCTTGTGCTTCATAAATGTAACTGGATTATGCATATTCCGCGTTGGGTTACTAAATTAACCTGGCAAGATCCCAAAGAGTAAAACAGATTTTATGCTGCTTATCCTATGAATAAGTAGTTGAGATCCCCATGTCCATCATAATAATGGCTTATGAACTTATGTTATAGGATATTATCCAAATCTTTTTATAACCCTGCTAAGCTAATTGCTTTCAGCACAATCTCCGACAATGAATTCCAGAGTTTAATGATATGTTAATCAGGTTTTCTATTCCGTCTTTACCTATTCAGATCAAGGTCAGCTTACATTATAAGAGGTTGGGTCAGTTACCCAGGAAGTCCCCCAGTTTGACATGGACATTCAAAAGAGTTGCTAGTGCAGGTAGTGCTTACAAAATGGGCCCTTGCCATGTGTCACTCACTGGCAGGCGCCGCTTCTAGAATTTCGGCTTGACAGGACCCTAGGCACCAGAATTGTAGGCCAGAATTTCACAGGCCTACATTTCTGGTGACTAGGGTCCCATGAGAATTGCGACCAGTGGTGAAGAGTGACACCGAAGTCCAGCGCCACTCCTAACCATGCTCACTTCTGGGCTTCAGTGTCACTATGCGTTGCTAGCTGCCGGGGACCTAGGCACCAGTCCCGGAGGCTGTGCAGCAGCAACTTTTTTGGGAGGTAATTACATTTTAATTGGTTTTAAATGATGTAGTCAATTACTGTATCATTTAGCACCAATTAAAATAATTAAGTTAGGCAGTGATAGGACACCTACCATCGCCTAACTTTCGGCACCCTGAGTATAATTCAGGCCCAAGGTCATAGTTACAAATGCATACTGTATGAGTATATGAGCGCCTTGGGTAAGTGGTTCTCCTCCCAACAAGTTCACATATTTTCCTATGCAGATGACATTTTTCTCCTTTGCATTGCCAAAGATTCCTTCACTGACACATTACAGTGCATATCAAAACTGAGGATCTGAGTGCATGGTCACAAAGGAACTTTTTCAAACTAAACAAATAGAAGACAAAGGTGCTTTGATTTGGGGACTACGGCTCACTACTGCATTCAGAACCAATAGTGTCTATGGGCAAAATACAAAACGTCAAAGATCCTAGGTGTTATCCTTGACTCCGGTCTTACATTGGGACTCACTGGTCAAAAAAATTTTCTTCAGACTGAAACAATTAAGATCAATAAAACCAGTCCTGAATCAGACCAGCTTCAGAACTGTAGCTCAGGCAGTCTTACTCCCATATCTGGATTATTATAACTTTCTATACTGTAATATCCCAATGAAAGGTCTTAAGAGATTGCAATTGCCCCAGAACACAGTGGCTAGACTGATTTTTCAAAGGACCCGGTTTGAGATGGCTAGTCCGCTACTGATGGAGCTACACTAGTTGCTAGTTAAGAGCAGAATCCAATCTAAAATCGCATGTATGGTCCACAAGGCTATATATGGGGAACATTCAACTGGACTAATATCTGCCATTCAGGTGACACATTCCTTCTACAACTCAAGAATGACCCAGTGCTCCAAACTGCCTCTCCCTCTCCATCAAATCTAGAAAAATGACTCTTCGAGTTTACCCTTGAAATTCCAAGGTCCTAAGATCTGGAATTGCCTTCAGCCTGCTTATGAGAGAACCCTTCCTACATTCAGTTCAGGACGTTGCTAAAGATATATCTATACTCACTGTAATCCAGGACTAAAACTCAATAGTACCACGATCCTTGATGTTACTGTTATGAGTACCAATTAACCTTATTGTAAGCCACAATGAATCCTTGCTGATAATTGCTGGGTATATGACTGGGTGATGTGACTGTTGCGTGATTTTTGGTTTTGGTGGCTAGTACCGTATTTTCACGCAAATAACGCGCACCCGTATAAAACGCGTACACGGGTATAGCGCGCAGAAATCACGATGATATGTACAAAAACTTTGGTATACCGCGCTCACGGGTATACCGCGCATGCTGCCCGATGCTCCTTTCGCCCGCCCTGACTTTCCGTGCGCTGTCCCGACTCTCCGTTCACCCCCCCTGACTTCCGTGCACTGTCCCCCCTTGAAGGTCTGTCCCCATCCTGAAAGCCTGATGCCCCCCCCCCCGACGTCCGATACATCCCTCCCCCCGAAGGACCGCCGACTCCCCAACAATATCGGGCCAGGAGGGAGCCCAAATCCTCCTGGCCACGGCGACCCCCTAACCACACCCCGCACTACATTACGGGCAGGAGGGATCCCAGGCCCTCCTGCCCTCGACGCAAACCCCCCTCCCCCCAACGACCGCCCCCCCCCCAAGAACCTCCGACCGCCCCCCCCATGTGCCTCAGGCCGCGCCCCCAGGTGGGACCTAAGGCTCCAGGGCCTATTCTGATTGGCCCACGCGCCTTAGGCCCCACCAGTAGGCGGAGCTTTAGGATGGATGGGCCAATCCGGCCTCATTCCTTCGTTGGCTGCCTGCCGGACAGGCGGGTTTGGCTCCCGTCTGTCCGGCCAACTACCAAAGGTACGGGGAAGGGGGGTGGGGGGGTCGTGGGGGTCGCCAGGGGGATCGCGGGTCGGCTGGGGGGCGGTCGGAGGTTCTTGGGGGGGGGCGGTCGTTGGGGGGGAGGGGGGTTTGCGTCGAGGGCAGGAGGGCCTGGGATCCCTCCTGCCCGTAATGTAGTGCGGGGTGGGGTTAGGAGGTCGCCGTGGCCAGGAGGGTTTGGGCTCCCTTCTGGCCCGATATTGTCGGGAAGTCGGCGGTCCTGCCGGGGGGGGGGGGATGTATCGGACGTCGGGGAGTCGACCGGGCAAGAGGGCTTGGGCTCCCTCTTGCTCCGATCGTGGATGCGGGTGCGGGTGGGAGCGCGTGCGAGCGGTCGTTCGGGGTGGGGGTGCGAGCGGTCCTGCTGGGGGGGTGAATCGGGCATCGGGCGGGGTGGGAACTATGTTTTAAAACTTTTGTATACCGCGCTCACGCATATAACGCGCGAGGGGTATGCGCGGTAGGTAAAAACGCATATAACGCGCGCGTTATATGCGTGAAAATACGGTATATCTTGCACTAACATATGCACATGGGATTAGTAAGTACAACATCATTAGTGTAAGTGGTTGGGATTCTTATTAGGTTGTCTGGGTTTGGTTTAGTGATGTGACTGTTGCGTGATTTTTGGTTTTGGGTGGTCCAACCAGCGTTGCAATTATCCAGTGTATTTACATGTGCAATTACACTGAGGACCTGATTCTCAAAACAGCATCTCGATTGTAGACGGTGGTAGGCATCCTACCAATCTAATAAACCAATCTGGATGCACATTAAAAAAATTGATGTGTCAAAGTCTACATTGTCTGACTTGTGCTTACAGAAGCACCTAGACATGTCTACGGATGCCTAAGTCCGGCATAGGCGCGGCTTACGTCAGAATTGGCCTTAGGCGTTCGTAGGCATGCTTAGGTACTTCTGTAAGCACAAGTCAAATGCCTTAAATGTAGGCTTGTAAAACATTGGCCCGCATTTAAGGAATCTGTACAAAAAATAGACACGATTCTGGATGTAAAATGTGACAGGGACTGTTTCCAGAATCAGGCCCCGAGTGAAGAAATATTTTCTCCTGTTTGTTTTAAATCTACTCCTCAGTAGTTTCTGGATACAAATTCATAGTCCTTTAAAATATTTTTCTCCAACAGCATATAGTTGATCAATATGATTTATGGGGCACAGAGAGGCTGATGATTTTAGGAGCTTATTTTTACAACACAGTGCTTACTTTGTCAAAATGTTTGGAATACATTACAGCTACAAATTGACCTCACCTTATGCTGGACTCCTCTCTATCTTTCATGATGGGGAAGACTAATTTATTTAAATGATCTTAATGCCAAAGAAAAATTTCATTCTTAGCATGATGTCTGTCCTAGCTACCATGGGCTTTTATTTAAAAAAACATATATACTGGATCACATTTTAATGACATTTTAATGAACAGAGAGGCATCAAAAACTGCTCTGAAAAAGCATAAAAATCTAAGCCTAAAGCTGGAGTGGCATTTCCACATTTCTTGTCTTATGGCTGTATAGTGGTGTAATACACAGCAGAAGCCCAAGGCTAGTGGTAGATAGTTGAGGCTCTTGTATAGTAAAAAAAAGAAAAACACAGTTAATGACGGCAGATGAAGACCCGAATGGTCCATCCAGTCTGCCCATCTGTACACTCTATAAATTAATGATTTAATTTAAATGATCCTTTTTCTTAGATATTTCTGGGCCAGAAACTCAGAGGTCTGCCTGGTTCTGTATTTAGGTTCCATTTACTGGAGTCTCAATCAAAGTTCACTCGAACCCATCTAAACCATCCCAGCCATTGAAGCCCTCTCCAGCCCGTCCTCAAGTGAATGGCCATATACGGGACATAGAGCATATAAGTCTGCCTAGTAAGGGCCTTAGTTCTTCAAAATACAGTAAAACCTTGGTTTGCGAGTATAATTCGTTCCAGAAGCATGCTTGTAATCCAAAGCACTCGTATATCAAAGCTTGGAAACTCAGATGCTTCATTCCATAACCCAAAAACTTTAATACAAAGTACTTTATGTACTTGTATTGCAAGACCTTGCTCGTTTAGAACAGTCACTACACTCCTGCAGCGTCAGAAAGAGAACCATGTGTATACTGTATGTACTTGTATATCAAGTTAAAATTTAATAAAATGTTTTGCTTGTCTTGCAAAACACTTGCAAACTTGCAGTCATAACATAAGAACATAAGCATGGCCTCTGCCGAGTCAGACCATGGGTCCATCACGCTCAGCAGTCTGCTCCCGCGGTGGCCCCCCCAGGTTCGCAACCTGTAAGTGATCTTATAACTAAAACATTCTATTCCCTAATCATTTAATATCCTGTAGGTAACCCTCTAACTATACCCTTCAATCCCCTTTTCCTTCAGGAAATCATCCAATCCCATTTTGAAACCCAAAATCGTACTCTACCCTACCACCTTCTCTGGAAGCGCATTCCAGGTGCCCACCACCCTCTGAGTATGAAAAACTTCCTAGCATTTGTTTTGAATCTGTCTCCTTTCAATTTTTGCGAATGCCCTCTTGTTTTTGTTTCCCCCGCTAGTCTGAAGAATCTGTCCCTCTCTACCTTCTCCATACCCTTCATGATCTTATAAGCTTCTATCATGTCCCCTCTAAGTCTCTGCTTTTCCAGGGAAAAGAGCCCTAGCTTCTCTAACCTTTCAGCATATGAAAGGTTTTCCATGCCTTTTATCATCCTTGTTGCTCTTCTCTGGACCCTCTCGAGTATTGCCATATCCTTCTTAAGGTACGGCAACTAGTATTGAACGCAGTACTCCAGATGTGGGCGCATCATCGCCCGATACAGTGGCAGGATAACTTCCTTCGTTCTGGTAGTGATACCTTTTTTGATAATGCACTGCATTCTATTCGCATTCTTTGAGGCCGCTGCGCATTGTGCCGCCGCCTTTATTGTGTTATCCACTAAAACCCCCAAGGTTTTATTGTATAGGCATCTACCAGACAGCTTAAAACAGGCTTGTCCAAATTCAATCCTCAAGAGCTGCAAGCAGACAAGGATTTCAGGATATCCCTAATGCATATGCCTGAAAGAGATCTGCATACAATGGATATAGAAGCCATGCCAAATCTCTTTCAGGCATATGCATTAGGAATATACTGAAAACCTGGCCTGTTTGCAGCCCTTGAGGACTAAACTTGGCCAAGCTTGGCCGACAAGCTCCCTCCCTAATGGAGCTAGACACTTCTTCATACACTCCATGGAACAAGTCAGACTTGGTGCCTCTGAGGTATAAGTCACAGCTCAAGATTAACAATCATTTGATTACTGGGCAACAGCAGCATTTGAAAAATGATTGGGTTTTGCAACAATTAATGGATGAGACTCAATTAATGTCTTCAGCATGAATCCAAGATCAATCTGTACTGCCATACTTGCAGTACTTTAAATGGATGTACTTTAGACATTTCTAGTAGCTACCATTTCTGCCAAGATTGGGATAACCTTCCAGCTCTATGTGGGTGGGTCAATCTTCTTCATGCAATTGCCTAAGTTGCTTTGGGCTACAAAACTATTGAGTTTAAAAGAATAGAAAGCTGTAGGGGGAAAGTGTGGCGCAGTGGTTAAAGCTACAGCCTCACCATCCTCAGGTTGTGGGTTCAAACTCACCCTGCTCCTTGTGACCCTGGCAAGTCACTTAATCCCCCCCATTGCCCCAGATGCATTAGATAGATTGTGAGCCTGCCAGGATAGACAGGGAAAAATGCTTGAGTACCTAAATAAATTCATGTAAACCATTCTGAGCTCCCCTGGGAGAACAATATAACTGGATTTTCAGAAGGCGTTTGATAAAGTCCTGCATGAACAACTACTTTCAAGGGTGATATACTCACAAGGATTAAAAACTGGTTGGCGATAGGAAACAGAGAGTAGGGAGAAATGGACGATACTTGGATTGGAAAAGCGTCACGAGTGGAGTGCTGAAGGGTTCGGTGCTTGGGCCTGTGGTCTTCAACATATTTATAAATGACCTGGAAATTGGTACAACGAGTGAGGTGATTAAATTTGCGGATGATACAAAGTTATTCAGAGTAGTGAGGATACAGAAGGATTGCGAAGACCTACAACGAGACAAACACGCTCGAGAAATGGGCCGCGAAATGGAAAATGAGGTTCAACGTGGATAAGTGCAAGGTGATGCATGTTGATAACAAAAATCATATGCACAAATACAGGATGTCAAGTGCAATACTTGAAGAGAGCCCCCAGGAAAGAGACTTGGGAGTACTTGTAGACAAGTCAATGAAGCTGTGTGCGCCATGTGCGGTGGCAAAAAGGGCAAACAGAATGCTAGGAATGATTAAGGGGATCACATACAGATTGGAGAAGGTTATCATGCCGCTGTACTGGACCATGGTGCACCCCCACCTGGAATACTGCGTTCAACACTGGTCGCTGTACATGAAAAATACAGCCCTAAGACTCATCTACTCATTGAAAAAATATGACCACTGAAAGGACACATTTGAAAGGACACATATATCTTATAAGTCTTCTGTCTCTGTCTGTGCTGGGGGGCTCAAACACAGACAGTGTTTGTGTTTATTCTATTGATATTCTGAGACAAGGCCACTTAATCTTGTTAATGAAGTTAGCTGCCTGAGACAATGGAGGTTCGACCCCCCACTGCTATGTACCGGTTGAGAGAGATAAGGGAAGCTTTAGCACCTTTAGATTTAGACAATGAAGCACATATCCTGCTCACCCACCCACTCCCCTTTTTCTTGTCCAACCCTCTTTTCCTGTGTTGGTTACCATTGACCCTTGTAAAAAAAAGTATAAAAATGGATGTAAACTAATAAAATATAGGCAATCTCTTTGGGACTTCTGTGAATCCTTCCTTCCTAAGGGAATTGCCTCCAAATATCTGAACCCAGGCAACAGGGGGTGTGCAGGGCGGTTTCGGGACCAAGAAACGGACCCCGTTCGTTTCAACCACATTACAGAGGCATACCACAGCTCACACTGAATCCCAATACAAGAAAGAGCACACTTCAAATTCTATTGCCTACTATTCAAAGCTATTAACGGAGACAGCCCAGTCTACTGGAACAACTGACTAATTCAAGCCACCTCAACCAGACACAGAAGAACCCAGTCACTATTCACATACCCGCCAACCAAAAATGTCAAACGAAGAAAACTATATGACAACCTAATGGCAGCAAAACTTGACAGACAAATCACCAATCTGCTGTCTTCGACCACAGACTACAAAACCTTCAAAAAAGAAACAAAAACTCTACTCTTCAAAAAATACATAAAACCTATCTAACCATGACCAGTTCCTTCCCAAGCTCCACCTACCATACTGTCTACTCCTATCAAATCTAAAATGTTCTAATTACCCAACACGTATTATCTTAATTTCTCGACAATTCTTATGTAATCCACCTATATATCTTGTAACTTAATGACAATTCTTATGTAATCCGCCTTGAACTGCAAGGTAATGGTGGAATAGAAATCACTAATGTAATGTAATGAAAAAGGACACAGTACTACTCGAAAGGGTCCAGAGAAGAGAGACAAAAATGGTTAAGGGACTGGAGAAGTTGCCGTACAATGAGAGGCTAAAGAAACTGGGCCTCTTCTCCTTTGAAAAGAGGAGACTGAGAGGGGACATGATCGAAACATTCAAAATAATGAAGGGAATAGTGTTAGTAGAGAAAGAGAGATTGTTCACCTTTTTCAAGGTGGAGAGAACGAGAGGGCACTCTCTAAAGTTAAAAAGGGTAGATTCCGTACAAAAGTAAGGAATTTCTTCTTCACCCAGAGAGTGGTAGAAATCTGGAACGTTCTTCCAGAGGCTGTTATAGGGGAAAGCACCCTCCAGGGATTCAAGACAAGGTTAGACAAGTTCCTGCTGAACCAGAACGTACGCAGCAGGTAAGGCTAGACTCAAATAGGACACTGGTCTTTGACCTAAGGGCTGCCGCGTGAATGGACTGCTGGGCACGATGGACCAGTGGTCTGACCCAGCAGTGGCAATTCTTATGTTCTTAAGCAAGTTGAAGTAGTCCAGGCAAGAGGTGCCAAGAGCGTGGATGAGGGTCTTGACAGCGTGCTCAGGGAGGAAAGGTCAGATTTTAATGACGTTGTAGAGAAAGAAATGACAAGATTTAGCTATTTGTTGGATATGCAGAGAAGGAAAGAGACGAGTCAAAGATGACCCCGAGGTTGTGAACCAATGAGACAGGGAGGATGAGAACATTATCCACCAAAATAGAGAACAAAGAAAGGGGGAAGGAGGGTTTAGGAGGAAGACGAGTTCAGTCTTGGCCATGTTTAATTCTAGATGGCGTTAAGACATCCAGATAGCGATGTCAGACAAGCAGGTTGAGACTGTCTAAAATATGATTGTAACCACATAGAAAAAGCAGTATATCAAATCCCATCCCCTTTACTTATAAAATTATTCTCTGTATTTATCACTGTGATACCTAAATGAGAGTATCTGTATACTACTCTCTCTCTATCCCTTTATACTCAATTAGACAGAATAAAACAGAAAGAGCTCTTAATGTTACTAGTATGCTGTGATTCCACCCAAGTTGTGGAAGTATGCCTCTTCGAAGTCTTCTGTGTGACCAACAAACATCAGTAAGTTTGTAAGACAGTGAACTGAAAGAGGGACAGGGCAGTATTTTAAGAAAATTTGAAAGGAGCATTTCAAGACTTGTAAAGCTCCTGTCAAAAATAAAGCTGAGAACTGCAAAACTCCATTTTTTTTTTCATTATTAGTTGGCAGCTTAACAGTCACATTTGGTACTTTTCAAATACTTATTAAACAAGCTATTATCTGAAAATATCTATTCTTGCATGTTCATTTTATTGTGCTCCCCTACAGCTGGCTTATAAACTGAATGCTCACAGCAGTTGAAGTGGCTTCTCTATGAATAGCTGTGGGTTTTTTTCTTTTTCTCTAAAGTTTCAGACATTATGTCATTCTCAGAGGTTCCTAAGTTCGGTGTTGGTGGTTGCCTGGTTGTCACAAGAGCTTGATCGAATCTGGCAGATTTAGGATGCCACAGCCCTTCTTATTTTGACATCTGCCTGAGAAATCTTCATGAAAACAGTAAATGACACTCACGTAATCAGGAAGTGGAGAGTCATCGGAGCTGAGAGATCCTCTGAGGGACTGTGTGGCTTGTTCCAGGACTTTGTTGTGTTTTTTAGACAACAATGCAAACAAACTAAGGAAAAAGAAAAGGACAAAACATTATATGCACTGCTTTACAAAGAGTTAAATAGAACAACACATGCTTAAAAGGTATGCAGCATTTAAAAATTTTAAAAAACCAGTGCTGTACACAAAAATATTTCAAGAGAAATATAATTTAAGAATGATCAGGATAAGAAATCTATATGGTAAGGTTGTTAATGCAATTTACTTGTATATCAGAAAACACTTTGAAACAGAGGCTTTCCAAATCTTAGTACAATCCCTAATCCTACCTTGACTAGACTACTGTAATGTAACACTAGTTCTTTGCTCAAAGCACCCTGACCTCCTCTCTCCCCTTCAATCCCTCCCAAAACTATGGCAGAGTTCTTCTACAATAAGATCCTGAAGATTCACCTTCCCCCTTCTGCCTCCCCCTCCCCCTTCTGCTAACCTCCCCTCAACACCTACCACCCTCTCCTCCATCTCCAAAATCACTAAGGAGAAAACTGCACATCTTCTCTCAACTTCCAAACCCACTACCTACTCCTCCGATCTAATTTCCCTTCACCTACTCAGCGCTCTCTCACCCACTGTCATCCCTACTATCTGTCATATCCTCAATCTATCGCTCTCCACTGCAACCATCCCTGATGCCTTCAAACATGCAGTTGTCACAACCCACCTAAAAAAAACCCTCACTTGATCCCCACATGCCCCTCCAACTACCGCCCCCATCTACCTCCTCCCCTTCTTATCCAAGTTACTTGAATGTGTTCACCTCAGCTGCCTGGACTTCCTCTCATCCTAAGCTATTCTTTTTTTTTTTTTTTTTTTTTCAAAGTATTTTTATTGAGAATGGCAAAAGGTCCGGACAAGCGACCACAATCTGAGCATGAACATACACAATGTCACAATATCACAGAAGATAAGAGGAACAGCAACAACAAGCAGAAACCAGCCTCTCACGACTGAACACTGCCAACAAACACAAGGCAAAGCGCAGGAAGAGGCCAAAACTAAGAACACACAAACCCCTTCCCAGAACCCACAACGATGAGAAGCCCGTCTAGACCCTCAGCCATAAAATTTTTGTGAATATTCCCCACAGGCATCAACACCCAAACCGGTCAGCAAGCACACCAGTCCCCACAACAGACACTCACAAGACACCCATTCACCACACAAACTGTACTTTCAGACACACCTACCCCCCCACACCCAAACCCAACCCCCCCCCCCGCCCCGGAGAGAGTGCAAACACGAAGTGAACCGTGAAGAAGACAACAGCAGAAATAGAAGAATTCCAGACAAGTAGGATGGCCAATGAAAGCCCTCAGTTAGAAGAGATCAAGATGAAAGAAGCTCCAGCAAGTGCTCCCACAAAGCGACATAGTGTTTCAGCTCTAACTTACTTGATTTACTGTAGGCGCGGATCTCAAATTGCGCCATCTCTCTCAGCTTGGTCCGCCAATGGGCCTGGGGAGGTGCGTCCTCGGATACCCAGTAGGTCAGAATCATCTTCTTCCCCACTAGAATGGCATTGTAAAGGAATCGTCGTTGCGGAGGCGAGAAACCCTGGTCACGTAGTGGCCCCTGTAAGCCCAGAAGGAGAGTGCCATAGTCCCACTCAATAGTGCTGTGAGTAACCACGTCAAGAAGGCCCAGCAGCCCCGTCCAGAGAGTGAGTTTTGTGCATTCAAGAAAAGAGTGAAGGTACGTGCCAGGCTGGGATTTACATTTACTGCAGGAGTCGCTTTCCCAAAGTCCTATCTGAGCCCCCCGTTGTTTGGTAATGTAGACTCTGTGCAAGATTTTATACTGTAGTTCCTGGTAGTCTGCCGATTTAGAGAAGAGATAAAGAGACTGGAAGCAGTCCAAAAATTGGGGCTCGGAAATACTCAAACCCAGGTCCCCCTCCCACCTCTCCCGTAGGGCACTCATCCCAGAAACCTGGGCAGAGAGACGGAGAACACTATACCAGTGAGACAGCCGGTTGAACGCCAGCGGGGTCGCTTCGAAGATCCGATCTAGTGGCCCCGCGTCCCAACCCCGCGCATGAGTCTGCCGGGTGGCCTCCCAGTAGTGACGGAGTTGAAGAAATGAAAACAAGTACCAGGAGGGGAAATCCCATTTTGTCTGGATCTGTTGAAACGAGGGGAAAGTGCCCCCCGAAACAGCCATAACATCGGAGATGGTGCGACATCCACTGCGTGCCCAAGCCCTGAATATCGTCCGTCCCCAACCGGGGAGAAAACTCGCATTACCCTCAAGGAATAGAAAGGGCGAAACCGCAACCGGCAGATCCTGCCTACGCCGCCACCACTGCCAGGCCCTCCTAAATGGAGTCAACAGGGCTGAGCGACCCCCTGAGCGAGCCATATGGTCCGGTTGAGAATGAAGCAGATTGAAGAACTGAAAAGGTAGACTCCAAGATTCAACCCAGCCCCGCGGAAAGTAACGCGCTACACCGGTGTGTCCCTCGTGAATCCACCGCAGCAGGGCCGCTACATTGTACAGGCGTAAGTCAGGGACATTCAGCCCTCCCCTTCCTCTAGCCAACATTAGCTTTGTCAGAGCAACACGAGGAGCCTTAGAGCGCCAAAGAAACCGAGAAATCAAAGAGTGAAAGCGGAGGACATCCGGACGGCGAAGCCAGATCGGCACTGTCTGGAGCGGGTAAAGCAGTTTGGGAAGCATGACCATCTTTACCAATGCCACTCGACCCAGCAAACCTAAAGGGAGATCCTGCCACTGAAGGCACAGTTTCCCAATGGCGTCTAGATGACGAATAACATTCATAGAGTAAAACGTGGCCGGGTTGGTGCTGAGGTAAATACCCAGATAACGGACCGGATGAAGCGACGGCGGGATGGGTAGTAAGGCATGCCACGGTTCCACGGGGCCGCCGGCCAGCAGCAAGAGTTCGGATTTACTACAATTAACCAGCAAGCCAGATAGGGCCCCAAATTCCCGAACAATAGTCAAAGCCGCCTCCAGGTGTATGGGAGCCCAATCCAGATATAGTAAAATGTCATCCGCAAACATGCTTATTCTGCACTCCTGTCCCCCCACTAGGATGCCACGAACCGCCGGAGCCTGACGTATTTTGATAGCTAGGGGTTCTATGGCTAACAAAAACAACAGAGGAGATAACGGGCACCCTTGCCTTGTTCCCCGCTGCAATTCAAACGCCTCCGTCAAACTCCCATTGATAAGTATACGGGCCCGAGGTTTAGTATATAAAGCTTTAATCCAATCCAAAAAACTCCCCGTAAAGCCGAAGCCCTCCAATATCTGAAATAAGTATTCCCAGGAGACACTATCAAACGCTTTCTCCATGTCTAATCCTGCCACTGCCGATTGCCCTCCCCTACCCCTATGCTCGTGTATGGCCCCTAACACTTTCAATAGATTCATGGAGGCATACCGACCCGGTACGAAACCCACTTGATCCGGGTGTATCAAGTGCGGTAGATAACAATTAAGCCGCCGTGCCAGCGTCATGGCCAACACCTTGATATCCTGGTCCAGGAGAGAGATCGGACAAAAAGAACTCACCAGGTCAGGGTCCTTCCCCGGCTTGGGCAACAATACTATATGGGCCATGTTGTCAGAAAAGGGGTCGTCCCCTCTCGCCACCGCATTACACATCCTACTGAGCGGAGGAGCCACCAGGTCCCCCAAAATCCGGTAGAATTCCGGGCCCAGGCCATCCGGTCCCGGAGCCTTAGCCAAAGTGAGCGAGCCGATCGTAGTAGAGATCTCCTCCGCCGTAATAGGCTCATTGAGAGATGCGGCTTGGCTCGCCGACAACTGGGGCAACTTCAAGTCGGCGAAGAACTGTGACATAGCGTCGGCATCCAATAATCGGCGGCCGTAAAGGGCCTGATAGTATTGAACAAATTGGGAGGCAATGTGACTCTCCCCCTCGTGACGAACCCCCCCAGAGTCCTTAATAGAAGTGATGACCTGTCTCTTTTTGTGCGGGCGGATCAAATTGGACAGGAGTTTCCCCGTTTTACTTCCCCACCTATACAGCTGGTATCTTTGATAGTACAAGGAGTTCTCCGTTCGCTTATTGAGGAGTTCCTCCAGCTGACCCCGCACCATCCGCATCTCCTCCCGATCCGAATCCGATAATGTGGTGATATGGGATTGGCGGAGGGCGTGCAACCGAGTAGATAGTCTCAAGAGCTCCCCCTCCTTCTGTTTACGTTTGCCAGCGATATAAGCGATAATGTGCCCACGGAGCACTGCTTTTGAAGCATACCAGAATGTAACGGGGCCTACATCCGACGTGTCGTTTGTAAGTTGGTAATCTAACCAACGCGCCCTCAAGAAAATGCGGAATTCCGGATCCTGGTACAAAGAAGAGGGCAACCGCCAAGAGGAAGTCCTTCCCGCCGGCGCCACACACAAACGGAGTCCCACCGGTGCATGGTCAGATAGTGTGCTCTCATAAATTTCAGAGTGAGTGGCCCTAGAGAAAAGGCGTTTATCAAGGAGGAGGTAATCCAGCCTGGCATACACCTTGTGGGCATGTGAGTAAAAAGTGAAGTCAGTGTCATAAGGGTGTAAAGTACGCCAAACATCAACCAGCTCTAAGTGTTGAGTGAGAAAGCCTACCCCACGTGTGTCGTGGTCCCGGGTCCGTGCCCGAGGCGGCTTACAATCCACACCAGGATTTGCAGTGATATTGAGATCCCCGCCCACAACTAAATTGTAATCAGAGTGCTGTGAAATATGTGCCAATACAGTGGAGAAGAACTTATGACAGTAGACATTGGGTGCATACAGGTTGCACAACAGTAACTTAAGACCCCAGAGCTCTCCCAGTACCAGAACGAAACGGCCCTCCGGGTCCTGAATTTGCTTGTGAAGGTGAAAAGGAAGGTGTTTGTGAAGGAGAATGGCCACTCCCCTCTGACGGCCCGTAAAGGCCGAGGAGAACACATCCCCCACCCATCCCCTGCGTAATTTGGTGTGTTCCAGCCGAGAGAGATGCGTTTCCTGTAGGAATGCTATATCCGCGCCCAACTTGCGGAGGCATGACAGCACTCGCGATCGCTTAATAGGAGACTTGATACCATCCACATTAAATGTGAGTATCTTAAGGTCAGCCAGGATCAATTCTAGGTGGACTGGAGCCGAGCAGAGAAACGATAGAAAAAGCCGCTCCTGGGTCTCCCAGCTGGACCCAGCAGCCAGACATCAGATACCACATAAGTCTGCACCCCCCCGAGACCTCCCTCCCATTCCATCCAAACCACAATCCTAACACAAGCACACCAACATACATAACCCCATGCGTACACCCCCAACAACCTTCCCTAACCCCCCACACACCCCTCCCACCCTCCCCCACCCCTCCCCATTCGTGTAACCCATACACCTTCCCCAACAAACCCACTGCCTACCCAAAGCAGAACCCTCCCCCCTCCCGCAAACTAGCCACCCCAGCGTGACCTTCACAACGAACAAAAAAGAAACATGTAGGATATAATAAGTTCAAATCAAGCCGAAATAGTCTCAAGAGCAGTGCCGTGCCCCAACAACTGAGGGCTAGTGTCCAGGGGTAGTCTAAAATGGCACGATAGAAAGCAGCCAACCTCGGACCCTCGGACCTCACGAGAGTCCGGCCGATGCACCAGCAGGAACCAGCAGAACACAAACAGCAACAGTCAGCGCGGCAATTGTCCGCCCCAGGTCAGCATCCGGGGCACCCATAGCACATTATATGCCCGGCGGTCGAGAATCAAGGAGGAGGGTGAGCTGCCAGATTGCCCACATAGGTGCGGGCCTCCTCCACAGTGGTTAGGGTCTCAGTGGCACCATTCCTCCAGACCCGCAGCTTGGCAGGGAAAACCAGGGCAAACTGGATCCCCCTCTTATGAAGCTCAGTGCAGAAAGGTGACATTATCTTGCGTTGGGCAGCAACGCGCACCGAATAGTCATTAAAGACCAGTACCTTCACCCCCTCGTACTCCAGGGCTCCAGCCTTGCGATATGCCCTAAGCAGAGCTTCCTTGCCTCTCCAATTGCAGAAACGTGCAATAGCTGTGCGTGCTCTTTTGCCATCCCCCGATTTGGGGCCAATACGGTGGGCTCTCTCACAGTCAAATTGCAGGCCGGAGCCCGACAGGCCCAGGGTCTCCGGCAGCCACTTGGTGAAGATCCGGTACAGGTCAGCATCTCCGACAGATTCTGGTAGACCAACCAGCCGCAGATTATTACAGCGGCTGCGATTTTCCAACTCCTCAATGTGCTCCTGCATATCAGTGCTGGATTTGCGGAGCGCCGACACTTGAGCCTCCAAGGACGCACACGTGTCTTCCTGGCCTGAGACCCGTTGCTCCACTTCAGTGAGGCGCCGCTGCTGGGAGTCGAATTTTTCATGCACCTCATCAACTGCCGATTGCAGTTTGTTGAGGCGGTCCGCCAGGGCAGCCGAAACCGATCGGGTAATTTCCTGAATCCAGTCTCCCGCAGGGATGGTGAAAGACGCTGGCTCCGCCGCCATTTTTACAGCGGGAGACTGAGGCCGATCCCGAGAGGTCTTTGCAGCGCGAATTGGCATGCCCGACGACAGCGCACCCCCGAACTTCGGAGTTAACAGCACAAGGCTCCCAGCACTGCTCCCGAGGATCTCGCGGTTCAGAACGGGTGGAAAAGCGCTGAAAAATAGCCGATTTTGGCGGGATCAGGACGGAGCTCTCCGCTCCCACAACCGGTCAGGTAGGCTGCATCACGTGACCCCCCCCTAAGCTATTCTTGATCTGCTTCTGTCAGGCTTTCGCCTGCTACATTCCACAAAAACTGCCCTTACTAAAGTTTTCAATGACCTGTTCCTGGCAAGACCCAAAGACCTATACTCTATCCTCATCCTTCTCGATTTTTCTGCTGCTTTTGATACTGTTGATCACCTTGATATACTATCCTCAAAGGGATTCCAGAGTTCTGCTCTCTCCTGGTTTTCTTCCTATCTCTCACATCACACCTTTAATTTATGCAACGATGGTTCCTCCTCCACAGCCATCTCACTATCAATTGGTGTACCTCAAGGCTCTGTCCTGGGACTCCTCCTTTTCTCAATGCACACCTGCTCACTTGGAGTGCTGATCTCTATGCTGACAACTCCGCACCAGATATCTCTACTGAAACTCAGACCCGAGTCTCAGCCTGCCTGTCACAAATAGAGCCTTCCAGTTTGATCTGGTTTTGGTACACCTTTCCTAAAGATTCAGTTTCTTGTGTTTTTATATCATCTGGGAAGATAATTGGATTGTCTTTCAGACATGGGTGTATAAGAAAACCAACACAGTGTAGTGGATGAACAGGAAATTAAGTGCCTATTAAAAGTTGAAAATGTTCCTTGATACCAGCAATGATCGATGAATCTGTTGCACTAACAGTAAAATGCCTGTGCAACTGGGTGCGTGATGGAAAGACACTGCAGATGGTACAAATCTGATCAGCAGACAAGACTCTTGTTGCCACATCAAAGGCAGACAAGACACAAATTATGTCATTTAACAGTTCATTTAAATCTAAAAGCAGTTTCTGCATGGTTTTTAATAATTGAATTTAGTTGCCAGTTGTCTAAGATGTGTTAAGTTTTTACATATTGATACTAGCATTTTATAGATGCTGTTCCATCTATTTGGAATAGCCTGTTTAAGGCTAATCTCAAGCTTGCAACTTCAGCCTAATTCATGAAGGCTGCTTAGCAGCTGGGAGCAGAGGTAAAAACTGTTTTTAGCAGTAAAAAAATATTTACCTTTTAAAAAACGTTGATAAGAAGATTTATTTTGTATTTTTACAGTAACTCGCCTCAAGCTATTTGATGAGTTGGGCATTTCAAATACTGGAAGATAAAATCAAAGCCCTGAAGCCCATTACTACCTCCTAAATTTTAAACTGCATTATTTGCCACAGCAATATTTGTGAGAAGTCACAATGGGTTTACACAGTAATGAGGAGCAAAACATACAAATGCATGTTTTGCATCTTATAACTATGTAAATACCATAAAGACTTGTGGTGATACACTGCGAGTTGCATTAGGGCCCATAAATCATGATAAAATATCCCCAGCTTTTAGTTGCGGTTATTTTATTGCCCAGGTGCATCAGGCTACAAAGCTACAACTTGATGCTCCTGTGCCACAGTAACAGGGTCTGGTGTCATCCCCCACCCCTTGATCCAGCCTTTGATCCTCCGGATCCAAACTGCCTGATTAATGCCCCCCCACCTCACATGCCTGTGCTCTTGGGAAGGAGTGATCCCTAGTTTCTTCTTACCCTTCTGGCACTATCTGTCAAAATGGCACCCCTAACTGTAGTCTCGCATTACTACAGGTCACACAAGATCGCCACTAGGGGTGCCATCCTGATAGGTGGCACAAGAAGGGCAAGAGTGACTGAGGATCACTCTTGCCCTGAGAATACTAGACCATCAGGGATTGAAAGTAAGGTCATGTGGGTGAGGGACATCATTCAAAAGCATGGTGGATGTGTTCTGGGGGGACTGGAGGCTGGATTGAGGTATGGGGAATGTGTTCCAGGGGAGGGGGTGGGGACTGGATAGATGCTCAAGATAACTGTGCTTAAGATGTTTTCTTATGCTGGATCTCCAGTGCAATGTTCATAAGAACTTAAGAGCTGCCATACTGGGACAGATCGAAAGTCCATCAAGCCCAGCATCCTGTTTCCAACAGTGGTCAACCCATGTCATAAGTACCTAGCAAGATCCCAATGAGTAAAACAGATTTTATGCTGCTTGTCCTAGGAATAAACAGTGGATCTCTCCAATTCCATCTTGATAATCTCAAGCATGTTCATTCTAGATATTCCAACAACCTGTGAGGTCAATAGAAAAGGTTTGCAAAGCCTTAATCTAGACTGGTTACTACAGTAAATGTTAGAATTCCCTTGCTTATTTGTTCATTAAGCAGAACCCTGCTGCCTTTTTGTATTTTGTAATGCTTAGTCTTGCAGTAAACAAAACAAACTATTTTATTGTAAAGTACCATACTATTCTTCCTCCCACTGCAGTTCTGATTATCCTTTGTCTAATATCTGAAGTGCTGCATTGTCTTATATTCAAAGTTATATCAGAGTAAGAGTTGTCTTCCTTCCTTTTTTCGTTTAGTAATGAGGCTAAAGTGCAGGAAGCATCCATTACCATTCCAATTAAAACAAATTAGACGGCTGTTCCTAAAAGAGAAGTCCATAGGCCATTATTGAGATGGCTTGGGGAAATTCCAAGGATAAGCAGCATAGAATCTGTTTTACTTCTTGGGATCTTGCCAGGTACCTGTGAACCTGGGTTGGCCACTGTTGGAAACAGGATACTGGGCTTGATGGACCTTCGGTCTGTCCCAGTATGGCAATTCTTGTATTATTATTTTGGAATTTTTCTCTTTTAATGCTAGGACATTTTTGCTACCTTTATCCTTTTGTCCCATTGCATCTTCATTTGATAGTGTTAAGGAAAGGAAAGCCATGTTTGCATCAAGAGAAGGCTAAATTATAAAAAGTACTTCTGCCCTTTGCCAGGACTTCAACTTTCCCTGCGTCATGTTGGATTTCTGAGGACTTATGCCCCACATAGAAAGAGAAAACATAATATCTTAATTCCTTTTTTGCAAGTAAGCCTGTTTACAGATGTGCGATTAATTTTGTATTTGATATGTTTAAACTACTTGTGTTTTGGGTTATTAACGACTTATTATTTGAAAAAGTCCACAAGAGTGATAACAATTTATATTTTCAGCTTAAAAATAAATTTCCCATTCTGCAAATTATCCCTGTATATAGTTAAGGCTATAAATATTTACTTTAGCCTTGCTGGCTCAGATTCTTTAGTTCCATGTTTTATTCCACACTGAAGTTTTATTAGGAAATCCTGTTTATTAGAACAGTGCTAATGAATTATGTTGTACGTACTTCTCATGATTTAATCATAAAGGGAAGCATCGTGATTCAAATCAGAACTTAAAAAAATATCCTATATTGGTATTATATTAGAAAACTAAAGAGCTATTTTTTTGTCTTACCATCCCGCTAAATTTAAGTGTTTTCCTTTCATTTCGACATCCATGAAACAGAAAGGGAAAATATAATAATTTCCAGGAACCCACATTTGCTTATATCAGAAAGTAATTTTATTTGCTTGCATCATTCATACATTTTCTATTGCTATTTCCCCTGTGCCATACCCCCTCTTTTACGAAACTGCGATAGCAGTTTCTAGCGCAGGGAGCCGCGCTGAATGACCCACATTGCTCCTGGCGCTCATGGGAACTCAATGAGCGTCGGGAGCAGCGCGGGCCATTCAGCACGGCTCCCCACGCTAGAAACTGTTATCGCAGTTTCGTAAAAGGAGGCCATAGTACCTGGTCCTGTAGACCCCAGTGGTTCTAAGTTCAGCATCATTCATTAAGGGAGGAATTTATCAAGGTGCAGGAAAAAAAAACAATTTTTTTAATGCACTTTGATTTCCTTCGAAACTTAACTAGTTATGGGAATCACCAAGACAGGACTGTGAAGACCACATTCACCATGAGACATATACATAGATAGATAGATAGATATAGATACACAAATGACTTGGGCTGACTGGATAGGCCATTTGGCCTTTATCCGACATCATCAACATTGCATAATCATATTTCTATGTTTCTATCATTTACTGTGTTACTATAGGAAAGAAGTAAATTAGAATGGTTAAGAAACAGGGAGAATGACTGTGACACTTTCACTCTGATTGATGCAAGAATATCAAGCTAGATAATAATAAAACAGCACAAGCCATGCAATTTGTCCAAAATGGAGGAAAGAGCTCAGAAAAGGGCCCTCCCGCCTCCACTAAACAGTGGTATGGATTCAGGTGGTTGAGCGGTCACCTCATCAGCAAAAAACCTGCATCAGAATTTCAATTGAAAAAACTCTGTGCTGTGTTTGTTGAGGACATAAAGATAGAAGAAAAAATATTACTATCCTTTTGCTGATCGATACACCGACGGTGGCAAGCGTTTTACAAATTTGCTGCCTCAGGGTGTGACACAACTGATCAGACTTAAAGGGTGGTACGCTGAATGTGCCTCCTGAATCATGAGGATGCATTCCATCCATATCACTGTTTACCACTGAGGATGTAGGAAACGTGTTCAGCGTACCACCCTTTAAGTCTGATCGGTCGTGTCACACCCTGAGGCAGCAGATTTGTAAAACGCTGGCCACCGTCGGTGTACTGATCATTTTTCTTCTATCTTTATGTCCTCAACAAACACAGCACAGAGTTTTTCCAATTGAAATTCTGATGGAGGTTTTTTGCCGATGAGGTGACCGCTCAACCACCTGAATCCATACCTAGTGTTTTGCAGGAGGGCCATTTTCTGAGGCTTTTTCCTCCATTTTGGATGAATTGCATGGCTTGTGCTGTTTTGTTATTATTTAGCTTGATATTCTTGCATCAATCAGAGTGAAAGTGTCACAATCGTTTATATTGGGTTTTTTCATTATATCCGAGTCATTTGACTATATATTTAAGAAACGGGGAGAAACATCTCTGGGCCAAAAACTCTGCCAGTCTGGCTTTAAAGTTTTTATATATGCAAATATCACAGTTTTTCTTCCTGCGTTGCCTTCTGCTGAGAGGTTGAAGAAGGTAGCCAATTGTTTGAACCTTCTTGAGCACAGGATTCAGGGGCATGTTGTATCTCGCTTAGTAGAACTAAATAAGCAATTCATCAAACGCACTATTCCACGCATTAAGGCCCTAGCGTGGCTTTGTAAAAGGAGCCCTAAGTGTATAACACATACTTCTTAATGTTGCCATCAGATGAGAGATGAGTGCAGCAATCTCTGGTAGGGGAGAAGCAAAAATATGACATTTGAAATCATTAACAAAATGTTAGTTGTTTTACTAAACCAAGCACACAATCAGCTTAAGAGTGAGTACACTTCTCCCTCGTTATTCGCGGGGGATATGGGCAGAGCCGGACCGCGAATGGTGAAAAAATGCGATTATCTGGCTCTGACCCACTCCCACCTCCCTGCTGCCTTCCCGGCCTTACCTGATGGTCGAGGGCTTTTGGGGCAGGAGCGATCTTCCTACGCTCCTGCCCCGTGCAGATTGCCATGAGGAAATGGCTGCTGTGAGTTCCCGTAGTCTCTCGAGACTACGACGGGAACTCCCTACAGCCATTTTCTCATGGCGATTTGCAAGGGGCAGGAGTGTAGGAAAATCGCTCCTGCCCCGAAAGCCCACTAGACCAGTAGGTAAGGCTGGGAAGGCGGCAGGGAGGTAAAAAATATGTTTTTTAAATTTTCCCCCTCCCCAGAAAAAAATCGCGATTATGTGAGAGTGCAGAAACCGCGAATGGGGAGGGGGAAGTGTATGTTTTAACTGTCGACATCCTTCAAAGAAGTCTCCCATCCAACTGTCTGCTGTGTGAGCTGTAGCACTGTCATATAGGAATATGGCTTTGTGCAACAGTTCTGGATGTTCCTCCCGTACTGCATGACGCAGGCGGCACTGCTGAAATGACACGTAATACTGTGCATTCACAGTGTGTCCCTCACAAGCTGGATGACACACAAGATAGCCTGAGAGACTACTTTGAAGGATGTTATCTATTAAACAGTTTGCACTTTGTTCTTCATGTGGTACACTGTATGCCATAATAAAACGATGATTTCAAATGTCATGTTTTTTTGCTTCTCCCCCACCAGAGAATGCTGCACTCATCTCTTATCTGGTGGCAACATTAAGAAATACATGTCACACACTTTCAAATGTATATATTAGATTTCCAGTATTAGCGCATTTTCAAGAGAAAAAAAAATAGTTGCTATGACACAATAAACAGATTAAAAGAAACAAACTCTCAAATTTATTTCTCTCTTTTTTTTTTTACACAAATTTCTTTTATTTGGTAAACAATTGTATGGTAAACTTGGGGAGGGCTGTTGTGGGGAGAGAGAGAAAGAAGCACTCATGGGGAGGGGGGAAGGAGGGAAGAAAGAGAGAGAATGAAGCAAGCATCCTTAAGAGGAGGGTTGTGGAGAGAAAAAGAGAAGCAGCCGTGGGGGTATGGGGTGGGGGACAGAGAAAGAAGCACCTGCAAAAGGGGGGGGTAAGAGGGAGGGAAGGGGAGAGAGAGAAGCACTAAAAGGGTACAGAAGTTGGGAAGGGGGACTAAGGAAATGGATGAAAGGTAGGGTGGGACAGGGTGAGTTTAGTGAAAGGTAGGGTAAGGATGAGATTGATGGGAGGCGGGGCAGGATGGGGTTGTGTTAGGGCAGGGGTGGGGTCATGTGTCCTCTTTTTTGATGTCACAAATATGGTAACCTTCATTTATCCACATGTTTATTCTCCCCTTTGAATACATATATTAGATTGGTGAGGCACCATTACTGCCACTAGTGTTTTATAAAGACATGCAAGCACATATGGTGCTTATTTCTGAAACAGATGAATATCTCAAAATGGTAAAAACAAACAAACAAACAACATGTCCAAATTACAATTTTTGAAAGGAAGAATTTGGATGTCCTACACTGCAGTTTGTCCAAATAGCAAGGGTGTGTGTTGTGGGTGTGGGACTAGGGAGGGTCCAAAATTTATGACATCCTACAGCTCCGTCTCTAGCAGTCTTCAAATCTAAAAGCTCACTTTTCCAAGGCTGTTTTTATCTTTTAACTCCTAATTCCCACTAATGTGCAAAGTACCCATGCCTGTTTTATCATTCCTTCTGTGAGAAATTCCCTAACCCCTATTTGTCCTGTTTTTCTGTTTTAATTAGGTTGTAAGCTTGATTGAGCAGGGATTGTCTCTTACATGTTTAATGTACAGCGCTGTGTACATCTAACAGGGATATAAAAAATGGTAAGAAGTAGTAGTACAGTGATAATCAAGGGTGTCCTTAGTTAAACCTGTTACAATCACATTCAGGATATAAAATGATTGAGCAGCTGACCACTGGAGGGATCAAAGCATGACCCCCCTCCCTTAATCTCCCAGTGGATACCGACTCCCTCCCTTGTTCCTGAAAGTGCCATTGGAAAGGGAAACTAGACTCCCTGAAAATATCTGAACAGAGCAGCAAGCAGGTCCGAAGGGTAGACTAGTGATCAGTACAGTGGGCTGCAACTAGGAGACATAACATAACATTTGTATACCGCATTGCCCTTCAGATCTATGCGGTTTAACAAAAGTAAAATACTGCTACAACACAGAATGAAACACATTTCAAAACTTTCCTAAATAAGCCTTTAATAGTTTCCTAAAATTTTGAAATGATGTAGATGTAAAAAAAAATAAAAAAAATAAAAAATATTGACAAAAATCACTATGACAGCAGTCGATTATGATATTTATAGCGGCAACCTTTGGGCGATGGAAAATTAAAAAGGGAAGCTATCCAAGGAGAACATCTATGATGGGAAAAAAATAAATAAACTGATCTACTAAATAGGCTGGAGTCATACCAGATATTACTTTGTAACACAGGCAACTGAATTTAAACTGAACTCTAGCTTCCATGGGGAGCCAATGTAGCTCCCTGTAATTAGGCGTTATATGGTCTGCAATAAGGCTTCCCTTTTTAATTTTCCATCGCCCAAAGGTTGCCGCTATAAATATCATAATTGACTACTGTCATACTGATTTTTGTCAATTGGGTTTTGTTGTGTTTTTTTAACATCTACATCATATCAAAATTTTAGGAAACTTATTTAGTAAATTTTTGAAATATTGCCAGATTGAGACTTATGCAGAACACTGTGGCAAGACTGATCTATGGTTTGAAGAAGTTCGACCATATAACCCCTATCGGGAGTTGCACTGGCTCCCTGTGGAGGCCCGTACAATCTTTAAATTAGGCTTTATACTGTATATTATAAAATTGCTTTCAGTCAGGCTCCACTCTACTTAGTCGATATATTCTTAATAGCTTCTCAAAGAAATAACAGAAGATTTCATGCTCTTTTTTTATTCCCCCTCTTAAGGGTTGTAAAAGTAAGAAATACCATGATCATACTCTCTCATTTCAGGCAGCTTTCTAAGACAAGGACTTTTGACACCTGCTATTCACATCTCATTCTTACTTACATTTCAGAAAACAACTAAAAACTTATCTTTTCCCAAAATTTATAGCTGATTAGATCCCCATGGTTCATTTCATTTGTCATTAATTTAATTTTTTGTATACCACATTGAACTTCAAGGTTATGTGGTCTAGAAATCCAATTTTATGTTATGTTATGTTAAGTACTCAGGACAAAAGACTGAGCCAATAGTCTAAACCAGTGGTCTCAAACTTGCGGACCGGGGGCCACATGTGGCCCGCCAGGTACTATTTTGAGGCCCTCGGTATGTTTATCATAATCACAAAAGTAAAATAAAACAGTTTCTTGATCATAGGTCTCTCTAGCTATAAATGACAATATTATTATTAAGACTTAGCCAAAAGGAAAGATTTATAAACTACTAGCTGATGCCCCGGCGTTGCAAGGGTATTTAATTATAGCAATAACACTGTAAATGGAATCAAATAAAGATACTTTATAGTGGTGAATGAAATTATTTTTTAACAGCTTTATAAAAAGTACAATATTCAAATTATAATGTGAAATATTTGACAAAATGAATACAATACAACTAACACAAAACTTGATTATAAACAACATTTTTAGTTTCACCTCCAGGAGCAAGAACATATAAATTCTTGGGTGAACCCACCCTTGAGCAAGCAACATAGAGTTGTCCATGGGAAAAACAGGGGGATCTTAAATCCACTCCACAGTATGTAATAGTCTGTCCCTGTGATTTGTTGATTGTGATAGAGAATGCAAGTCTCACTGGAATTTGCAATCTCTTAAACTGAAAAGGAAGATCGGTTGGAATAAGTGGCATCCAAAAGTTCCAGTATTGATTAAAACAACTCAATATGTGGAAACTCAGGTTGAAAAGAAACTCCATGCAGTTGTTTCCCGGTTCAGAATGGAACCTGTGTTCCTAGTTCAGCATATGTGAGTACTCATGTAATGTAATAACATTAAGAACTGGGGTGCATGAAGGAAACAGTTACAAACACAGTTAGAACATACAAACTCTATATGTATGGTGTCCGTGGTAGAATAGAAACGATGTCCCTAGTGGTTATAGTGTCATAGAAAGTGTTTTATAGTTGGAATTACGGTGAGAATGGCAGCTTTTTACATCCTTTCCATTGACATGAATGGGTGAAATCTGATTTTCTGTTTGTAGCTCCGCCCACATGTGCAGGTGGGCCGCGAGACCCCCAGAACATATCACCCCAGGTAGTGAGGGATCTGCATACCAAGTTTCGTTCAAATCGGTCAAGCCGTTTTTGCGTGATCGCGGCACATACACACACACACACATACATACATACACACATACATACCTCCGATTTAATATATATAGAAGAAGAAGATAGAGGTTTTTTTTACCTCATGCAAAATTGTCATTTCTTTAATAAGACAATAACTATTTTTTCTGAGGCCTTCCAAGTACCTACAAATCCAAAATGTGGCTCTGCAAAGGGTTTGAGTTTGAGAGCACTGGTCTAAACGATTTGTCATCAAAATATGATATAATCAGTCTACGTTTCCAAAGAATAAAAAAACATTTTATTTTTTTTTTTTTTTAACCAATGAATCAACTTGAGTAGTCATAGAAAAATTCCTATCCAAATAAACCCAGATTCCAATTAGAGAATGACACGGGGAAAAAAATCTGTCCCCGTCACTGCCCCAGCCCACCGTCCTCTTAACCGCTCCGTCACCGCCATTCCCTTCACCGCCCCGTCACCGTCACTGCCATCCCCTTCACCGCACCGTCCCCATCCCCGCAGCATCCATATAAGCCTCAGTACTGCAATATTTAGCTTATTCCTTTCTTATAAATCAAAGTTCTGGCTGCTGAACTAGAGAAAGAGATGTTCAGCTGGCAGGGCTTTGTTTATAAATTTTTATCAACACAACTAATATACTACTTTATCCTAAAGCAAAAAAAAAAAAAAAAAGAAAAGAAATGGAATTCTTTTTTCTACCTTTGTTGCCTGGTTTCTGCTTTCCTCATCTTCTCATTCAATTCCTTCCATCCACTGTGTGTCTTCTCTCTGCATCTTCCATTTGCTCTGCTACTGTGCCTCTCCCTTCACCCTCCCAATTGGTCCGGCACCCGTCTTCTTCCCTCCACTCCCCCATAGTCTGGCATCTGTCTTTTTCCCTTCCAGCATCTTCTCCCCACTCTGTCTTGCACATTTCCCTTCAGGGTCTGTTTTTCTCCACCCTCCTTCAATGTCTGTTCTATTCCTTTCCACCACCACCCTTCCCTCTCTCCTTCACCATCTGTTCCTTTCTACCACCCTTCAGCTCCTCTCGCGTGGCCTACCTACCTACCTACCTCCCTCCCTCCCTCTTACTTTCATGGCACGTTACAATGTAATTTGTGCAAGCCGCTGGAGCCTGCGAGCTCGGTCCCCAAACAATCTCACTTCTGTGTTCCTATTTTTCCCATTTCTAATATCTCCCCTATGTATCTGGCATTGCCCCCCTGTGTCCATATACCATCCCCATGGCATGTATGTCCCCCTTTATGTCTCTGTTCCTATGCTCCCATGCACATAATTTCCCCTCTATTTCTGCTACCTTCCTGTGTCCAGATTTTCCCTCTCTTCCTCTTCCACACAAATGTGTCTCTTCTCTTCAATCCCATCTAGCTTCGTTCCCTCTTTCTTCCCCCCCCCTGCTTCCAGCGTCTGGCTCACCTGCCTGTCCTCCCCTTTCTTTCCTGTTGTGGGTTTCTTTCTCTCCCTCTTCATCCCCTTGGCCCAGAATCTCTTTCCCTTTCACTCCCTCCTTCCTAGTGTAAGCCGGGAACACGTGCGATCGCACGATCCAGCAGCCCCCTCCCGCTCGATTGCAGTGTTCCGTCAGCTCCCTCCCTCCACCTCACCTTAGATGCCGAGTTTGCCGGCTTTCTTTTTCACCCAGCCGCACGCGTTCAAAAAGCCACGCACGCTCCACGGGGCAGTAAATGGCTTTGTCCCCGTCCCTGCAAAGACCACTATTTTTCTTTCCCCGTTTCGGCGGGCTACCCACGGCTACTCACGGATGGCCGCGGGTAACAACCACCGTGTCATTCTCCAATTCCAATCACAGCTTAGCCCTCTTTTTTACCTTTAAATTGTGAATCCTCTAGAAACAGAGATATACTACTATATCTAAATATTAAAGACATCTGACAGCCTGAGAGTTATTGAGGTGATGCACACTCAGGTATATGTATTTATTTATTTCATTTTCTATCCCGTCCTCCCCAAAGAGCCCAGGATGGGTCACAGGTCAACATACATAACATGCAGTTAACAGGTTATAGTAGAGAATGACACGGTGGCAGTTACCTGCCCAAACGGTGGGGGGGGGGGGGGCACTGCGTGCACAGGAACAAGGCCATCCACCACTCTGTGGAGCAGTGAATGGCCTTATCCTCGCAGTTAAGAGAGGGAAGGCACGTGGTCAATGTTTGCGCGCGGCCCCCTCCCTATGGCCAAATCTATCTCCCTCCCTCCCCTTACCTTCGTGGCGCTTTAGTAAAGAAACTTACTGAAGCCTGCCTGCCTGCCTGCCTGCAATCGCGCGTGGGTGGGCGGAAGCATCTCCTCTGACACAACTTCCGGTTGCATCAGAGGAGAAGTTTCTGCCCATACACAAGCGAATGCAGGCACAGCCATGCAGTCTCCGCCAGCTTCAGTAAGTTTCTTTACTAACGCGCCGCAAAGATAAAGGGGGGGAGGGAGGAAGATTCTCGGGCCACTGAAGGGCGGTGAGATGGCGAGAGGGAAGGGTGGATGCTGCAGGGACGTGGCAGTGAAGGGGATGGGGATGGCGGGGACGGGGCGGTGAAGGGGATGGCGGGGACGGGACGGTGAAGGAGACGGCGGAGACGGGGCGGTGGTGGGGATGGTGGTCCAGTGATGGGGACAGATTTTTTCCCCTATGTCATTCTCTAGGTTACAGTATAAGTTTTTCCAGGTACAAGTTATTATCCTAACTCAACACATACTACGGATCTAATACCAATATCCATAATATATAGTTTATAGGTTGAATTAATCATAGTTATAGTGCAAGATTTTTCAATACAAGTTTTTATCCTAACGTGACACCTATCGAGGGTCTTGTATCAATATATATTTCTTTGTCATCTATTGCCAACAGTAGCAAATTCCATAAATGAGACACCTGAGTAACGCACTTAAAGACTGTGCAGTTACTATATCAAGTGGACAAACTGAATTTAATGCATTTACAGTAGGTATTTCCCTGTATCTGGAGAGCTTACCATGTCAAGTAAGAGCTGCAGTGGAATATGAACCTTTTTGCCCTGGGTTAAAGTCCACTGCACTGACCACTAGGTTGACCCTCTGCTCTACAGGATGTCTGTGTGGCCATTTGTCATACAAATGCTGCCACATGCCTTTGTCCCCATTTTTTGGCAATCATAATGAATTGGATGTATTATTTAAATATTTTTATACTACTTATAGCCTAATTGGTTTACATTCGGGTACTCAAGTATTTTTCCCAGGGTCAGAAGGAGCAGCATGGGATTTGAACACATAATCTCAGTGTGTTGAGGTTGTAGCTCCAACCACTGCACCACACACTCCCCAGTTTATTTTGGAAAATGGATGTTTAGTTTAGACTTTTTCACATATTTTAAAACAGGAAATTCCGATGTTTTTCCAATTAAAAAACGGCTGAGAGATGGACATTTTTAGATGTTATGAACGGGACGTCCCAATTTTGACTTGGATGTACTTTCGAAAATGCCCCTCTACGTGTCTTCATAAATCAGCACCTATGCCTGTCCCAATTAGGCCAAAAAGAAGATCTACCCCAGAAAAACCAAGGGAAAAAAACCTCACAAGAAACTAACAAGTAGTGAAAGAGTGGGGATAGACACATTAACCAGAGATAAAATGAGCACACAACTAATTTATTGATTAGAAAGTTAATAAACCAATCTTTCATCAGGTATTGAGCCCTTTCTTTGTCACAGACCCGACACGGTCTGTGTTTCGGCCTCAAAGCCTACCTCAAGGGTACAAGAAACATCCAGCAGGTGGCAGTCTTATACTATCGATGATGATATAATTAAAAATTTTCCGGAGTAGTGCCAGAAAAGTCAAAGCCCTCCTGGGACAAATCATCAGTGCATAAACTCTGTGTCAGAGCATCTGGAAAAACCTAAGGCCCTGATTGGCTTGGGAGGGACTTTAGGCATCTGAGCCAATCAGGGCCTTAGGTCCCTCCCCATGCATCACATGATGCACCGGGAAGGCTCGCCATTTTGGAGTGGTGGGCCTCGAAGCAGGAGGGATGCCCAGGAGGGACTGGGCATCCTTCCTGCTGTCAACTTCTGAGACAGGTATGGGAGAGGTTCGGAGGGAGGGGGACCGGGGGAAGCATCTGGTGGCAGGAAGGAGTGGGCATCCTTCCTGCTGATTTTATTTGTGGAAGGGGCAGGGATGTTTCGGGGGGTGGGTCCTGGTATGTGTGTGGGATTCTATCCTGCCTACTTTTGCTAGCATGGGGTTGGTGGTTCACGATGGCAGGAGAAAGTGGGCATCACTTCTGCCTCTATTCTGGTTCATCGGGGGCTGTCATCAGCAGATGGGGGCACAGCATTTTCTTTTTTTAAATGGGGCAGATATTGTGCATGTGTAACACACGTACAATATCTGTGTCATTAAAAGAAAAAAGCCCCAACAGCTGAGTGGCAGGAAGGCTTCTTTGGGGCTTCCCCTGCCATTTAGCTGTTAGGGCTTCTCCAAACTGGCTCTGCACATGTATCAGTTGTTCTCAGAGTGATTGATCAAATGGGACGTCCATGCACATAATTTGCATGCAAACTTCTTGGAACACCAAGCACTGTCCAAGAGTCAGCCCAAAAAATCTTAATCTTTCAATTCCAGTTTGAATGCCCCTTCTGAAACGCTACTCTGTATCTCAACCTTTCCTCATCTTTCAACCCCCTTCTGATCTATTTTTTTAAATTGTGTATGTTTGGTTGTAATCCGCCTTGTTTAAAGGCAAAACATAAATAATTAAACTATAAACTATAACACACCCCTTTGATTTCTAAGGGACTGATAAAAGTGTCCACCTAACAAGGATATGCTTTTAATCTTTATATCTCGTGGCAAGTGCAGCAATCTGTACACTTTAGGCAGTTAGCCATATCACATTTAGTCCAGCAACCTCAGCTTTTGGGCCAATTTCCCCAGCTCTCGCAGGTTTAAAGCACCATAAGTCTGGTTCCTACTTCACTTGTTCAATAGTCCAATCAGAAGAACATTGGAGAAAGAAACTCCTTTTCTTCAACAACAATTTCAACTTGCTTCAGCTCAGCTGCCACACCCCAAACAAAGACAGTCACCTTTAAACAAGCAGGTTCAGTTTCCAAAGGTCTTGGTTTAGAGCAGTGGTCTCAAACATGCGGCCCGCCAGGTACTATTTTGAGGCCCTCGGTATGTTTATCATAATCACAAAAGTAAAATAAAACGGTTTCTTGTCATTATGCCATTGTATAGATCCATGGTGAGGCCCCACCTGGAATACTGTGTGCAATTCTGGAGGCCGCATTATCGCAAGGATGTGCTGAGACTGGAGTCGGTGCAAAGAATGGCCACCCGGATGGTCTCGGGACTCAAGGATCTACCATACGAAAAACGGCTTGACAAATTACAGCTATACTCCCTCGAGGAGCGCAGAGAGAGGGGGGACATGATCGAGACGTTCAAGTATCTTACGGGCCACATCGAGGCGGAGGAAGATATCTTCTTTTTCAAGGGTCCCACGACAACAAGAGGGCATCCGTTGAAAATCAGGGGCGGGAAACTACGAGGTGACACCAGGAAATTCTTTTTCACTGAAAGAGTGGTTGATCGCTGGAATAGTCTTCCACTACAGGTGATTGAGGCCAGCAGCGTGCCTGATTTTAAGGCCAAATGGGATCGGCACATGGGATCTATTCACAGGGCAAAGGTAGGGGAGGGACATTAAGGTGGGCGACTAGATGGGCCGTGGGCCCTTATCTGCCGTCTATTTCTATGTTTCTATATGTCTCTTTAGCTATAAATTACAATATTATTATTAAGGAAAGATTTATAAACTATAAATTGTCATTTCTTTAATAAGACATTAACTATTTTTTCTGAGGCCCTCCAAGTACCTACAAATCCAAAATGTGGCCCTTCAAACGGTTTGAGTTTGAGACCACTGGTTTAGAGGCTTACCTCTCTAGTGTCTTCCTGGATGGGTTCCCAGCTAGCTTCCTCACTCCAGCACTCCCCAGGCCTTCAATGCAGCCACAGCTAGGGAAGGTTTCTCTCCCTCAGGATCCCTGCACTCTGGGATCTCCCTGAATGAGTCTACTCTGTGGCAGATAAAGACCTCCCTAATGAGTTCCACCCCCTGATTCAGCAGGATTACCTTGTTAAGGTGAGTCAGCACTGAGCTGTAACGCACACTGCAGTCTGGGACATGTAGTCCGCTCAGTCTTGGGCTAGCAGCCCCTGCTGTATGGAGGTGAAATGGTAGCATTAGTGGAAGATAACTCCTTACTCTTCCACACTGTAATGTATTTCTTACACCTAATGCTATATCAAATAATATTAATAAACTATAGGTGTCCATATAGGAAGTAGGAAAAACACCACTTCCATTAGTAGTCTGTCACCTTGCACCCGACTTATTTTGTATCCTCCACTCAGTTTTTGTGGTGTTATCTGTGCTGGTGACTCCTAAGTGACCTCCATGCACATATTGATATTAACTCCTTTCAATTGTTGGTTCAATCACTTGTCTTTAGTCAGTTGGACTATTGTAACATTATTCATCTTGCTGGTACTTAGAAAAATCTTCATAGACTGCGCATAATTCAGAATGCAGCAGTCAGATTGATTTTCAACTTAAAGAAGTATGATCATGTCACTGATTTTTATCGTCGACTGCCCTGGCTTCCAGTTGAGGCACGGGTTAAATTTAATCTCGGCAGTATTTGTTTTAAGGCACTAAGGCCTCCTTTTACAAAGGTGCATTAGGGCCTTAGCGCGCGGAATAGCGTGCGCTAAAATGCCCCATGCGCTAGCCGCTACCGCCTCCGCTTGAGCAGGCGGTAGTTTTTCGGCTAGTGTGCGCTAATCCAGAGCATGCGCTAAAAATGCTAGCGCACCTTTGTAAAAGGAGCCCTAACAGGCTTAATTCATGAGTATCTTATAGAATCTTTTATCATTACAAACTCTAAACGTTCTAGAAAATCTCACTCATTTTCATTCCCTTCTGTAAAGGGATGTAAATATAAGAAATTTCAGGAACGATTGCTATCTTTTCAGGCAGCCTTATGGACTAGGGATTTAACTCATATATCCATATTCCCAAATTTGTATCAACAATTTCGATGTGCCTTAAAAAACATATCTTTTTAGGGAATCTTTCGGAAGTTAGATATTGGATGTTTATTCATTTGTATTACCAGTCTTTGTGAACCGCATAGAACTTAATGGTATTTACGGTATACAAGTGAGTTTTATGTTATATTATTGATTCCACTAGGTGCCCTGTGGATATCTATGCACAACTGTAATTAGCAATTTTTAAAAATTGTTTTTTAAATTGATTTTTAATGGCGTGGTAGACTAGACTGCACTGCACTCTGGCAAATGCCTACTGCAACTTCATTTCTCGGCCTTTGACAGTATGATCGAAACATTTAAGTACCTCACGGGACGTGTCGAAGTGGAAGATGATATTTTCTTTCTCAAGGGACCCTCGGCCACAAGAGGGCACCCGCTCAAACTCAGGGGCGGAAAATTTCATGGCGACACCAGAAAGTATTTCTTCACAGAGAGAGTGGTTGATCATTGGAACAAGCTTCCAGTGCAGGTGATCGAGGCAGACAGCGTGCCAGACTTTAAGAATAAATGGGATACCCATGTGGGATCCCTACGAGGGTCAAGATAAGGAAATTGGGTCATTAGAGCATAGACAGGGGGTGGGTAAGCAGAGTGGGCAGATTTGATGGGCTGTAGCCCTTTTTCTGCCGTCATCTTCTATGTTTCTATACACAGTTGGCACCCCAACCTTTCCTTACCTTAGGATAACCCATAGAACTGCTTCGCAGTTTCCAGAATTTTCTGACAGATTCCCATTTCTCAGTTGTGTGGGGCCATGCTGTCTTCCAGCCATTTTAAAGGCTTCTTACTGTATACACAGGATGTTGGTCAACTTACTAATGAGTACTTCATGAGATCGTAGGAAATTTTTGGGGTTTACTGGATTTCCCTTATGAACTAGATCTGTTCTCATTAGTTTTAGATGTCCCATTATTTTTTTTTTCTTTTGGTTCTTTTCCCTGTCTTTTCTGGAACATTTCAACTCTGGTATCCTGCTGTTTTCCCCTGCTCTCTATCATTAATGGCCCACTACCAAAAAGGCATCCGCAAAAACACAAAAAAAGGCTACTCAACTTGCATTCCATTTTCCCCTCTTCTAATAAGATGGTTTTACTTATGTTTACTGTGTGGTTTCTTGCTATTCTATGATGCTTTGCTAGGAATCTCTATTTCTACCATATACAGACTGGATGCCTTCCATGTGTCGGTCAGCTTTTGTCATATATTTTTTCCATGTTTCTCTACAATTTCTGATGCCAAACACAACAAGAAATCACATATATAGATTGTAAGCTCTGTCAAGCAGAGACTGACTGTCTCACATGTGTTTAGTGTACAATGCTGCACACGTCTAGTAGCCAATAGAAATAAGTGGTAGCGGTAGCAGTTTATCAGTGAGGTATACAATACGTGCTGTGTAGAAGCCTATAGCCCATACAGTTAACAACTCCTTGCTTCATTCTCTCACGTTAGTTTTATCCTGTTATTTGCATACTTTATTCACTAATCTGGGCTAGTATTTCTCGTACATTCTTATTAATCCCATCACAGTAACACAACTAACGATGACAGTTAAAGACCTCTACGGTCCATTCAGTTTGCCCAACGAGATAAGCTCATCGCAAAGTATGATGTGATACTATATAAGCATACTTGATCTTGATGTGTCCTTGCCATTTTCGGGCCACCGATCGCAGAAGTCTGCTCGGCATCAGCCATGTTCTCTAACTACTAAAGCTGCCATCGAAGCCCCACTCCAGTCATTCAAATCTGTTCAGCCATAATCATGGCATAAACTATAGAAGTCTGCCTGGAACTGTTTTTTTCTTCCCAATTACTGGAATTGCCATCTAATCACTGCTAAGTTTGTTTGGACTCCTTTGGATTTATCCCACATTTCTGAATTCCAATCCTGTTTTCATTTCTACCACCGCCCTCGGGAGGGCAAATCCAGGTATCTACCATCCTCTCTCTGTGAACAAATACTGCCTGATGTTATTTTTGAATACCACCCACCCCCCTCACTCCCCGTCCTCTAGTTTTACTGCCTTCCTGGTTTGCTTGCATATTAATACCTTTCAAATATTTGAATATCCGTATATCACCCCTGTCTCTCCTTTCCTCCAGAGTATACACCTTCAAGCCTTCAAGTCTCTCTTTATACAATCTTGTAGCAGAAACCGAATACCATATTTGTCGCTTTTCCATGAGTTGCTTGAAGCCTTTTTACATTCTTAGCAAGATACGGCCTCCAAAACCGAACACAATATTCCAGGCGGGGCCTCTCTAGCGACTTGTACAGGGGCAGCACCTCCTTTCTTCTGCAGCGCAGCATCTTTCTGGCCACGACCACCACCTTGTCACACTGTCACCACCATAATTCATTTAACTGGAGGGAGGAACACACAGCTGTAGTGACAAGCAAGAAACTAAGATGAAATCTGGGGGACACTTCTTTTCTCTATTATCTTTTCCTTTGATACTCCCCATAGCTCCTTTTCATAAAATAAGGTCAAACTGCGGGACCTTCATCCGGGTAGCATGCATGGTGAGTCAGATGTATTAAGAGGAATAGGAGAGTGATAATGTGAGTTAATCACACAGTAATCTGTGACCTTATCTTTTTTTTTTTTTTTTAATCTCTCCCTATCAAGAAATCAGGTAGTAAACAGTCTTACACTGGCTAAAAATTTGAGACAGCTCTCTGGAGGAATGCATTCAGTGCTGCACCGAATCAGTTTACAGATCACAACACAAGAGCAACAGAATATTCATCTCTTCTCTACAATTTTGCAGGATAGATTTCAGCTTTCAGATTGTGAATTTTTTCACTGGTTTCAGTTACAACTAAGTCTAACTAAGAGTAAGCTTAAGTTTCTGTCTATGCTGCCTCATATCTGCAGGTATTTTTCTGCTTTAGTAGATCCTCGTCATCTCTCCTCTAAAATATATCATCATCTTTACGCTGCTATGGACTCTCCTTTATTAGCGTTACATTCTGTCTGGGACCAGGATCTTCAGATGCGGCTGACGACTTCTCAATGTCTACCTTCTGGTCTACTTCCCTGAAGACTTCAATGTCAGCCTCTTTGTCTCAATCACTGTTTTTTTATTTCTCATAGAGCTCTCTGGACTCCTAGGAAACTGAAGCATATTGGTCACTTGTCCTCTGATGTTTGTTGGCATTGTCAAGCTGACTGTGGAACATTAATTCATTTGCTCTATACTTGTAAAACTTTAAAAACCCTTCTGGGATGCGGTTTGGTCCATTGTCTCCCAGATTTTTTCTTTCCAGGTCCAGCTTATTCTTCCCATTGCGACCTGGAGAAGCACAGTGGTGTTGGATGTATTGACTGAGGATCAAGCTAGATTATTTGATATTTTAATTGCTTTAGCTCTTAAGGTGATCCTAAAAAATCGGAAAATTCAAGGAGATTTACATGTGTCTATGTGGTGGAATTTAGTTTGTCTGATGCACAAATTAGAATTTCACAGTTCTTTATATACTCCTCGCTCATATAAAGTTGCTTGTATATGATCTTCTTTCCAAAAATTTCTGGTTTCTAATGTATGCTACTGCTACTGCTTCTGCTCCTGCTCATGTCTTTATTTTTCAGCTTTTTTTTTTTTTTTTGATCCAGGTACTGCTCTGTTATTGTAGGTTATCATGGTTATTCTGTTATATGTCTTGTTTTTGAAAAAATTCATTTAATGAAGAATATTTGAACTAAAAAAAAAGAATATTCATCTCTTCAAGGGCTATGACTAGAGTTCCCAGATAACCACAGCAAAAACCAACTGATTGAGATGGGCAACTATGGCCAGAATAATATTTTGCCCAACACAACCTCAGCAAGGAAGGAAACGTCCATAGTCTGTTATTGAGACAGACATGGGAGAAGCTACTGCTTGCCCTGGATCGATAGCATGGAATGTTGCTACTCTTGGGATTCTATATGGAATCTTGCTACTCTGGGGTTCCGGAATGTTGCTGCTATTTGAGTTTTTGCCAGGTACTAGTGACCAGGATTGGCCACTGTGAAGACTGGCTATTGGGATAGATCAGGGGTGTCAAAAGTCCCTCTGCGAGGGCCGCAATCCAGTTGGGTTTTTAGGATTTCCCCAATGAATATGCATGAGATCTATTAGCATACAATGAAAGCAATGCATGCAAATAGATCTCCTGCATATTCATTGGGGAAATCCTGAAAACCTGACTGGATTGCGGCCCTCGAGGAAGGACTTTGACACCCCTGGGCTAGATGGACCATTGGTCTGACCTGTTAAGGCTATTCTTATGCAACTTATGAGCAGGGCCAGGAATTGTTTTTATATGGCCCCTCCAGCCAAAAACATGTTTCACTGCCCCGAACTCAAAGCTGCGTCTTCTGCTTGAACATGCTCAGCTATCCATCAGAGTTCATTAAAGATACTGCTGATCTGGGAACATTCTAACAGCAACTTCAGCTGGGAAAAAAACAGACCGCTGTAGTACACCAAGTTATTACCGGTGTCAGGTCAAAAGCGCGCCGGGACAAAGGCGCGCGCAGACAATTGAGCGCAGCGCGGAGGTGCGCGCCGCACAAAATTACTGTTTTTATGGCTCCGACGGGGGGCGTGGGGGAGACCCCCCCACACACTTTACTTAATAGAGATTGCGCCACGTTGTGGGGGATGTGGGGGGTTGTAACCCCCCACATTTTACTGAAAACTTCACTTTTTCCCTGTTTTTAGGGAAAAAGTTAAGTTTACAGTAAAATGTGGAGGGTTATAACCCCCCAAACCCCCCACAACGCCGGTGCGATCTCTATTAAGTAAACTGGGGGGGCTCCCCAACAAAACCCCCAGTCGGAGCCCCTAAAAACTGTAATTTTTTTGGCGCGTGCCTCTGTCTTGCGCTCAGTTGTCGGCGCGCGCCTTTGTCTTTCGCCGACTTGTCTATGAACCGTTATTACCATACTATATCAGTAGTTATATATGCTTAATCAAGTTTCACAAAAGAGACGAAGCAGCAGCTTTTTCCTTTATCCTGTTAGCTCTTTGTTATACAGTAGAAAATCCAACAGTGAGGACAAGTAATACAATTGTTTAATATATTAAAAGATAAATATTGATACATGCAGAGATGTTAGAACCAGGAATCATGCTCTTAGCATGTGATTTTGAAAACTTTCTTAACTATAAGATCTGATAAGCACTATAATACACCCTTCGGTCACACACCATATGCATAGTTTAATTATGCTTAATGCAGAAGTGATTAATAGCAAACACTATCTAGGTACAGTATGAATTCTACACTATATTTATTGCCCCTGTATAACCAATCAAGGGCAGTGATTGATTCCCCTTAGGCATGCAGTGAGCAGTCACACACAAAACATGCATCATGCAATATGCAGTAAATGTCAGCAGAGGTTAATAACCTGGAAGCATAGGATCTGAGAATGTGAGAGCAAGTAAAAGACAAGAGATCTTCTCCACTGTCACTGAGGGTCGAGAAGCAATGCTGCAGCGAAGAGCAGTGCGAGTGAGGAAAGTACAGTTTGTCCAAGACATATAAATATCTCCGCAAGTGGCGGCAGGAGTAACTGAAAAACAAGGGTAAAAAAAAGGAGAAGAGAGAAGGAATTTTCCTTTGAGAAAGCTAATCATGCTTTTGGTATCCAGAGTTGATTCTGTCTCCACTTGCCGAGGAGGATGTCAAACAAAGAAAAGCACTGGTTAGCCAAAGAAAAAGCAAGAGGAATTTAAAAAGAAAGGATTTGATTAAAGGGCATCTGATCGAGACTTAGGTACATACATAGAAACATGAGGGCAGACAAAGGTCAAATGGCCCATCCCGTCTGCCCATCCACAGCATCCACTGTCTCCTCCTCTCCCTATTGGCTAAGGCATTTTACACCTGCATTGTGATGTCATAGAGCTTTATGGTTATAGAAAACAGTAACATGTTGGCAGATAAAGGCCCAACGTGATTCAATCTAAAATTATTATTTTTTTTCTTCTTAGCTATTTCTGGGCAAGAATTCAAAGCTCTGCCCGGTACTGTGCCTGTCCTATGCTTTTTTGAATTCAGACCCAGCCTGTTTCCACCACCTCTACCGGGTGACTATTCCACGCATCTACCACACGATAGATAGTAAAGCAAAAGCTCGAAGGCATAACAACAGTTATTTTCCACTTTTAAGATCTGAACATTCTCAAATAACTCAAGATAGTTTATTTTAGCCTCAGCATAAGGAGCTCTTAGGTATGCAACTGGTATGTCAGAGAAATATTCTGACTTTTTCCTCTATAAGGATATAGATTATTATCTGTAAGAGAGATAAATACTTGTGTACATTCATATCCCTTTTTTCCCTCCGGGGTGGGTATATGGTTCAGGGCCTAAAGTAGCAGCTATTAAAATACTTCAGTAATGCCATCTCCTAGATCAGTGTTTCTCAACTCAGTCCTGGAGTATCCACTTGCCAGTCAGATTTTCAGGATATCCACAATGAATATGCATGGAAGAGATCTGCATATAGTGGAGACAATGTATGCAAACCGATCTCATGCCTATTCATTGTGGACATCCTGAAAACCTGACTGGCAAGGGGGTACTCCAAGACCGACTTGAGAAACACTGTCCTAGACGATATGTAGATGTGCCTGTCATAAGCTTCTAAACGTGTGTTTGTCTGTGCCCCTGATTTACAGTTTATGGAAGTGCTGATATTAAAAGTGATTACATTATCAGGTTTGACAAATGAAGGCCTGTGTGGTTTTATATGCCAGCTCTGATGCTGGAACAGGCTAAATACCTAATGAAATGTAATATAACAACTTATTTTAAACATGCAATTTCATTCAGCTAAAGTAGAAAGTGGGTTATTTTAAAATACACATTTAGAAAAGAAAACATATGAAAGATGAAAGCACTTGTTTCAAAGGTGAAGTCCTTAACAAACATTCATACCACGACTGATCATTCACAGAGGTACTATCAGATTAAAATCAAAACATTATACCAAGAGGCATTGATCACATCCCTAAGTGCAGCAATGAATTGAAATAAACCAAACAAAATATGAAGATAATACCTTTTTCTTGGCCAATATAATACATATGTTTTGTCTAGCTTGTGAAGGCAATACCTTCTTCGGATCAGAAATGAACAGGACAGCCATGCAAAGAATTGGGATCGCCTTAGTTTTCCTTTCTGGTGGGCGAGCTTATGCTTAACTTATAAGTATGAGAAAATGAATGCTGACCTGCTGGGGCATAACAACATATTCAAATTGGTTTGGGGTCCATTGACGTCTTTTGTAGATTTGTTATAGTTGCTCTTTATCTTTATTTTCCGTTGTATTATACCGAAACATCCGGGGGGGGGGGGAGGAGCGGGAGGGGGGTATATATTTTGGCTTGGTATTATTCCTGATGGTAATGATGGATGGGAGAGGGAATTTTTTTTTTTTTAAATACATTCCGATTGTTTATAAGTGCTTATTTGATTATTAGTATTTGTATGTAAATTGTATTGCACTTTCTGTTGGCATTAAAGACTAAATTAAATTTAAAAAAGAAAAAAAGAAATGAGAAAAAGATGACAAACATCATAATATATACTACTAGTATTAATTATTTCTACAGCGCTATCAGACGCAAGCAGCGCTGCACAGAGTCACAAAGAATAAGAAAATAGTCCCTACTCAAAAGGGCTTACAATCTAAACAGGTGAGACAGACAAACAGGATGTCATGGATGCAGTCAAGGAGAACGGTCAATGACAGTCTCATGGGAAAAGGTCTACTTTCAGCTTCCTATGTTCTAATTTTCTATAAATGATGTGGTGTCTAGCCAGTGCCAGGACACTGCGGATAACTTAGAAGCCAACCTACAGTATAGCATCACTAATAATAAAACCCTAAGCGCGCATGTGCACTCTCAGGTGTCAGGACAAAAGCGCGCTGGGACAAAGGCGCGCCCGGACAATTGAGCGCAGCGCGTAGGCGCGTGCCGCTCTAAATTACTGTTTTTAGGGCTCCGACGGGGGGGGAACCCCCCCACTTTACTTAATAGACATCGCGCCGCGTTGTGGAGGGTTTGGGGGGTTGTAACCCCCCACATTTTACTGAAAACTTCACTTTTTCCCTGTTTTTAGGGAAAAAGTTAAGTTTACAGTAAAATATGGAGAGTTACACCCCCCAAACCCCCCATAACGCCGTCGCGATGTTTATTAAGTAAAGTGGGGGGGTTCCCCCCCCCGTCGGAGCCCTAAAAACAGTAATTTAGAGCCTACGCGCCTACGCGCTGCGCTCAATTGTCCGGGCATGCCTTTGTCTTTCGCGCCGTTGTCTATGAACCGCACTCCCACCTGTGTGATCCCTGCCTCTATGATCCGTAACTCCGTGGCCGGCAGAGAAATGTTAAAGTGTGCAGCGCGCGCGCATTCGGCATGTTCAACATGTTCGGCACGAGTGGCGGTTTCAACTATCCTGCGGCTCAGTTACTGTGCGCCGGTTAAAAAAAATAAAAAGGTAGGTGGGAGAAGGGGCACGATAAACAGACGCCGGTGAGCCAGAAGAGACCAGGAAGCCGTGATGGAGGGAGGGTATGAATGGTGGTTTGGGAGCAGGTATTAGGGAGCAGGGAAGAGTTGCTGCTGGACAGCGGGGGGGGGGGGGGATAAAACGAAGGGAGAAGGGCTGCTGCTGGACAGGGGGAGCAGGGAAAGGGTGGTGCTGGACCGTGGGGAGGTAAAAGGAAGCGAGAAGGGCTGCTGCTGGACAGGGGGAGCAGGGAAGGGATGCTTCTGGACAGTGGGGAGGTAAAACGAAGGGAGAAGGTCTGCTACTGGACAGGGGGAGCAGGGAAGGGGTGCTGCTGGACAGGGGGGAGGTAAAAGGAAGGTAGAAGGGCTACTGCTGAACAGGGGGAGCAGGGATGGAGTGCTACTGGACATGGGGAGGTTAAAGGAAGGGAGAAGGGCTACTGCTGGACAAGGGGAGCAGGCAAGGGGTGCTGGTGGATAGCCGAGGAGAGAGACAGAAAGAAAGAAAGAAAGACAGTCAGACAACGGCCAAGGAGAGAGAGAGAAAAAAGAAAGAAAGACAAACACACACATCTATTCTAGCACCCGTTAATGTAACGGGCTTAAAGACTAGTTCTTGTATAAATGTTAGAAATTAACTTTAACATTAATGTAAAAAATATAATTTGAAGATGATTGGTAAAGGGAACAGACAATTCCAAAGGGTCATTCAGCAATTTTTAAAGATGACTACTATGTTATAAAGTCAATAATCAGCTGTCCAAGTTAAAATACTGTGGGTAACTAAAGCCTGGGAAATCAGAACATGTGGCCTGGAATTATCCCATCCAAAACAACTGTCTCTCCTTTGAGGCAAATCTTGGCTTTTTTCATTGCAATATAATGAAAAGTGTAAACCTGCTTTGGGTGTCCTCCTGCTAAATAAATATTTCTAAGTTTACGTGATTACATGAATCAGAGAGAGATTATTCCAAAGCAAAACACTAATTCAACTTTTACTTCCTTTCCATTAAAAACCTGAAGGAAAAGCCTATGGGCTCCTTTTTATCAAGCTGCGCTAGCCAAACCCACGCGCTGTACAAAAAACTACCGCCTGCTCAAGGGAGGCGGTAGCGGCTAGCATGGCCTGCGGTTTAACATGTACTATTACGCGCGTTAAACCGCTAGTGTGGCTTGATAAAAGGATCCCAATGTGTCTAAAAAAAATAATAAAATCAAAATGGCTTTTGGAAATCTTTGAATCTTTAGAAAAAAAATCTAATGTAGGTTAAAGGAATTGGATTCAAAGATGTCATCCTTCAGTTGATTATAACGTTCTTTGAGATCAGTTTTCAAAGGGGTCTAAGCTAGCTAGCTGAGTAAAGGCTTACTTAGATCCAATAAGGATAAATGATAGAACAACCTTGCCTCAAAAATGAGTAGCTTATGGGCAGGCATCCCCAGCAGGAAGTTTCTTTTCTTGCTTTCTTGCTAGGATGGAGAATAAATACTGCCAGAGGGAAGTATTTTTGTTATTGTTTTAACATTTTCATTGGAGTGGGAGTACTGGTATTGCTATGGGGTAGCGAGTCATTCTATCCTTTTGCAATGGTTTTCTGATCTTCAGGTCACTGGTGCAGCCTTTTAATAGATCCAGTCCTACTTCAAATAAATTGGTCCCAGTATAGTCCTACCTCTCAGAATCTGGTGCCGTAAGCTTCAAGTTCTTAGTCCTGTACTTAATGATTTCTGGAACCCCCTAGCTTTATTAATTCAAATACTGCAGTTCATTTTATCTACAAATATGTTATTCTAGAGAACTGTCAATCATCGCCGTTGTGCGTGATCATACACAACGTGCAGGTGAGACGGCGCTCATCTGCGTGGGCTCAGAGGCTCGCCAACATGGTGCGGAAGGCACCCGGTGTGGAAGGCTGGCCGGCAGACAGAAAAGGCATCCCCACAAAGCGGTGCTGTGTGGGCTCAGGGGTTCTCCAGTGGCTGGTGGATAGACAAGGCATCCCCCGAAATGGCGCTGTGTGGGCTCAGGGGTTCTCCAGCGGCTGGAGGAGGCGTTTCCTTGAGGCGGCGCTGCAGCACCCGACAGGTACATACCCCTGGGCCACCCCTCGCCACTTCCTCCCAGTACCTTGGCTCTTTTTGGATTGTGGAACAAATTGTCAGTGTTGCCATTATGGCCTATGGGGAAAGTTGCTTTGATATACGAGTACTTTGGATTACGAGCATGCTTCTGGAATGAATTATACTCGTAAACCAAGGTACCACTGTATCTCCAATCTCCAAGCTTGGGCTATGTCTGTCCAGATGAAGCTAAATGCTGCAAAAACTAAACTTTTATGGCTAGGCCCAAAATTGGATTGCCTTTCTCCAACTGTAACTTTGGATTCCGGGGTATCCCTGTAGATTGAGTTCTCTTCCAAGATATTGGGAGTTCTCAGACTCCTCTCTTACTTTTAAGGATCAAATAAACTTTCTCGTCAAGAATGCCTTCGAATGCTGAGGAAGCTCAGAGCTTTTTTCCATCAACAACACTTTTCTGTCCTGGTCCAATCTATTATATTATTCCAGTTAGATTACTGTAATGCTAGCTATCTTGGCTTCACAAAGACCTGCCTCAAAGACTCCAACAGATACAAAATACTGCCACAACGTTAATTTTTGGAAAAAAGTAAATTTGACAATGTATCTCCTTTATTTCTAAACCTTCACTGGCTTCTGGTCCATCTCAGGATTCACTTTAAATGCGCATATATTACTTTTAAAATTCTATATGACATCTTCATCCCTCTTGTTCCTTTATTATGGATTGATAATAGATTCTCCTATGCAATAGGCACCCAACAATTCAAATTCTCCCTTCCTTCAGTGAAAGGAATCAAAGGAATCAAGAACTTCAGTCAATCCTTGGTCTTCAAACTATCTCAACTAAGGAACAAACTTCCTCTTATCTTAAGGGGTCCTGGTCCTTTTCAACTTTTTTGCAAATCTTGAAAAACTATTTTATTTGCTAAACATTTCGGAAATCAGTCACATTAATATTTTTTTGTCTATTTTCTTTTTTTTTGTATTTCTTTTAGTTTCTGTTAACTGAGTCGAGCTCCATTTTGGTTGAAGACCCAGTATACAAAGCTAAGTTTTAGTTTATTTTTTTATCTTGGGTCTCATTTACAAACTAGTTAATACTAAATAATAAGAAATAGTGGGGAAGAAGGTCCTATTGGTTTCAGCAGATACAAGGAGTTTAAAACATCTTCACACATGGGAGCCTGAAGATTCATGAAGTAATGAATTTGTAGATAGGATATGTTGTTATTCAGAGGGTGGGAAGGGCTAGATTTAGGATACAACAAGATAGAAAGTAAAGATATTTGAGAGATGTGGAGGAAAGAGTTGAGAAGACAAAGGTAGGGGAAGGTATGAAATTTACAGAGTAGAAGGTCAAGTGCTATGTACAAAGAAATGAGGACAGTCATACAAATGGAAAGAGATTCCAAAGGAAATATGAGAAGGGGGGAAAGACCTGAAAAGATAAAATATCAAGGTCAAAATCTTAGGATTCGAAGATACTGTGAGCAGCATTTTACATTGACAAATGAAAGAGCAGACCAATGAGAAACAAACAAGATGTGAAAGAGTAAGAGAAAAAAATTAAAAGAAAGCGAGATTTTGGCAATGTAATACAGGAAACAGCAGCAGAATTTTGCAAATGCCAACATGAAAGGACCCCGCCCCCCAATTATTGTTAAGTTAGATTACACCCTTCCCCCAGATTATTAATTTAAAAAAGGTAAATATTTTTGCTTTTCCTTTTTACATAACTCAAACAAAAACGACAGGATCTCAGCCCTTCCTCTCTCTCTCTCTTTTTTTTTTTTTTTTTAATATAAAAACATACTTTTCAAAGAATCTAGTAAATTGAATCAACTTTCCAGAGATAGCAGTAATCCCTTCCCATTCCCCTTCCCAAACCCCTATCACCCCAGTCCAACATATTACAAGTCATTACAACCTATAATTATATGCAATAAACTAATATTAATTTGCAATATCGCCCTTATACTCTCTTCTCCACTGCTCATACACACATACACTTTCTGAAATGTGTCCAAGCATTCATGTTTTATTTAAAATATTTGTAATCTGCCTATCAAACCTTCTAGGTAGAGCACAAAATAACACTCAAAAATCATCATCACACACAATGCACTTTTCTCATCACTCACTCCCACTCTAGAGGCTCACCACTTTCTCCTACATGGTTTAATGTGTATCTTTCCTCATTGGGTTACATACTGAGTGACCTGGGCATAAATCTGTTCAGCTATGCTGATGGTATTACAATTATCGTCCCCTGTAGTACAGTTTTGTCCAACAGTACTCAAATTACTGAGTCTGTGTTGAATCTGATGGATTCATGGATGCAGGAATTTAAACTAAAATTAAATCAAGATAAGACCAAATTTTTCTTTGCTTCTTCACAAAAGACTATCTCTCACTGAACCATCAATTAAGATAAACTCATCATCTTACACGATATTTCCAACAATCAAAATACTGGGAGTTGTTTTTGATCAGTATTTGACCATGAAGAATCAGATTGATGCCGTGGTTCCAAAGGGATATTATACTTTATGGAAACTACATACCATCAGATCGTATTTTGAAGCTTCTGCCTTTAAAATTCTGGTTCACTATTGCTAAATCTTCTTGATTATTGTAACATCATTTACTTGACAAGCACTACTACAATTTATCACTTATATAATGCTGAAAGGCATATGCCCCCTGTACATTTTGACATTTAATAGACAGACTCTGTTCGGAAGAACTTACAATCTAACTTGGACAAACAGATATGACATATAGGGTTGAGGATGGGTGAGGTGAGAGGAATTAGGAGTTGAAAGCACTCTCAAAGAGAAGGGCTTTTAACTGGGCTTTGAACAATGCCAGAGACGGAGCCTGCCATAGGGATTCGGGCAGCTTGTTTCTAGCATACGGCACAGCAAGGCAGAAGAGACAGAGTCTGGAGTTGGCAGAGGAAGAGAAGAGCACAGACAGGTGGGATTTACCAGCTGAGCAGAGCTCACGAGGGGGGAAACTTAGGAAGAGATACGTGAAGAGAGATGGTGAGGGGCAGCTGAGTGTCAAGGTGGTCTGGATGTGAAGCTTAGACAGAGTCAACACTTAATGAGTTAGAAGTAATATTCAATCTGCTAACCAGTTAAGTGGATAAAGTTAGAACAGCAAAATAACTGTCCTAACTTTATCCATAAACGAACTGCGCACTAGTCTGAATGTTGGCCAGTATGCAGTTAGCTTTCAAGTGACCGCTGTAATCTAGATATGCACTGAATATCTGGGCTGAGTTTATCTCACAAGCTTAAAAAACATTGATCACTGCAGGCTAAATATTACCCCTCTCTTGTCCAAGTCTTCCTGATGCATTAATATCAACTTTAGATGTCCCTGGGCATTTTACAACAAAATGAAGTCGGAACCATCCAACATCCTTTAACAACCCAGGTGAACACTACCTTGTCTCATCTACTGCCAGTAGGGTTCTCAAGTGGCACTATATTCCAACAGCTTCAGGTCCTGCTCTTGTCCAGCCATCGTTTTCTCTTGTCATAGGCCTACTTCCACCGAGTTGTGCCTCTAATTCTTCCACCTAATGGTTTACTTTACTCAAGTTCTTCCAAAATTCCTCCATGGCACCCTTTACCTTGTGTCAAATCAGATTTCAACTCTTGGAACTAAGATCACATTTCATCACGCTGAGAGGGAAGATCCCAAATGCTTCATTTACTAAACACCTGCTCAGACTCATTTGTCACCATTAGAGAACCATTCTTTACCGTCTCTCTCAATCACAGTCCTTTTACACCAGCATTCTTCAATGCAAGACTTGAGGGTCAGTGATTGTGCCCATTCATACTCTGATTCTTCCCTCTCTCCTTAAAGAATGACATGGGGATGGTTTCCCACAGTTATCTGTAGGAATGGGAATGGGCGATGAATTCTGTCACTGTCTCATTCATTAGTCACCATCTTAGCCTCTTGCCATGTTATCAGGGTCCTGTTTCTACTGCAAAATGTTTTAATGCCTATTGGGCATTTCTTAGATGTCATACCTACTCTGCTAGAATCTGTCCCCCCATAGCCTGATCTCCAACTCCAGGTCTCAAAATCAGTGACATAACAAAGCTATTTTATTATTTGATGGCTCCAGAGATCCACTCTTATGCTACCATTAACTCCACTGACATCACTTCCTTTGTTTCTATCATACCAATTTATTTTGCCTTTTTTCTTTATGCTTCTAGTACTTTGTACAAAAGTAGGAGCACACTGGAATGGAGGAAACAAAGACTTAAGCCATATTGGCTCATCCACCACTAATTACAAAACTTCACATTATTTGCTTAATCTCCTCTCCTCTGATTTAGGAATTTATGAGATTTCCTAAAACTAAACCATGTCAACAAACTGTTACTGAAGCAACAGACTTTGCTATCTGTTTCTCTGAGAATTTTATGGAGTGCCATTTCCTCTTTTCAATAAAATATCTGTTCACTTAAATTCTGGAAATTCATTACACAATAGTGGGGAGTGAGTAACACCATAGAAATGTGTGTAACGGAACCTCGACAAAAAGCTGCTGATGAACAAGAAAACTTGCTCTATACATTTTCTTCAACCGTTCTAGAGCTGATAAGGGAAATATATGCAAAGCATATTAAAGTCATACTAAAAACTTAAATAATGTTGGTATAAGAAAGAAAATCAGTTTAACTTTATGTGAATTTGCTTCATTATATGAATTTTATTGTACTTTACAATGCTTTTTCCAGATTGTTTCACCTCTCAGCCTTTATGTAATGAGTTCCTTGGGGAAAGGTTTCTGCTGAGGCTGAAGAATGTAAAAAGAAAAATGGAGTGGTACAAAATAATGGGGTGATTTTTTTTGGCTTGAATGCAACTTTACGCACCCTTGCAAAATACCTATTACAGACAATTCCTTTTCCAACTCTTTCCTGCTTGAGACATGCCTGGCTGCCCTCAAGTAGCCTAGTAGCATATGACTTGGTTAAGTTATACCTCTCCACTGGCACGATATCCCATAGTAATATGACCTTATTAACAAAGTGCTACAGCTGAAATATGTTCCAAAATATTTATTTCAGCAAATAAAGTAGTGCATTCTGCTTTAAAGATAACAAATTTCTATTACTACATCTTTTCTATAAAACTACAAAAACTTAGAAAAGACAGTCCCTTCTTCATGAAGCCTACAGCCTAGCCACGTCACACAGATCAATGAGGTTTAAGGAAACATTTATTACAGTAAATGTGATGACCTACATTTGATTTTCCACTGTAGCATCATTTCAGCATGCCTTATGCTTCTCATATATTCAAGAGCCAAGCAGAGGAAGGGACAAACTATAGGGATTCAGACGTAGCCACATGATTTATGAAATGTTTTTCATAAACTGGTCTTGGCTTGGATTAAGTGTCAGGACATTTGCAAATACTAGCTCCACATTATGAATAAAACTACCTGGTTGAGAAGGAAATTGTCAGTTTAGGTTGGCAATGAAGCTTTCTGTTTAAAACCTCTTCCAGCGCTGCTAAAACATTCTTCAATGAAACAGCAGCATAACATATCATACTGTACATTGGATTTAGTATTCTCTGTACATGATATTTTAAAACATGTGATCAATATTAAGGATATGACAATCTATATATATAAAATCGGAGGTATGTGTGTATGTATGTGTGTATGTGCCGCGATCACGCAAAAACGGCTTGACCGATTTGAACGAAACTTGGTATGCAGATCCCTCACTACCAGGGGTGATATGTTCTGGGGGTCTCGCGGCCCACCTGCACACGTGGGCGGAGCTACAAACAGAAAATCAGATTTCACCCATTCATGTCAATGGAAAAAATGTAAAAAAATGCCATTCTCACAGTAATTCAAAAATGGCTTGACCGATTTGAACGAAAATTGGTATGCAGATCCCTCACTACCGGGGGTGATATGTTCTGGGGGTCTCGTGGCCCACCTGCACACGTGGGCGGAGCTACAAACAGAAAATCAGATTTCACCCATTCAAGTCAATGGAAAAAATGTAAAAAGCTGTGGGACCGATTTGTACGAAACTTAGTATGCAGATCCCTCACTACCTGGGGTGATATGTTCTGGGGGTCTCACGGCCCACCTGCACACGTGGGTGGAGCTACAAACAGAAAATCAGATTTCACCCATTCAAGTCAATGGAAAAAATGTAAAAAGCTGTGGGACCAATTTGAACGAAAATTGGTATGCAGATCCCTCACTACCGGGGGTGATATGTTCTGGGGGTCTCGCGACCCACCTGCACACGTGGGCGGAGCTACAAACAGAAAATCAGATTTCACCCATTCAAGTCAATGGAAAAAATGTAAAAAGCTGTGGGACCGATTTGAACGAAACTTGGTATGCAGATCCCTCACTACCTGGGATGATATGTTCTGGGGGTCTCGCGGCCCACCTGCACACGTGGGAAGGGTGGGTTCACCCAAGAATGTATATGTTCTTGCTCCTGGAGGTGAAACTAAAAATGTTGTTTATAATCAAGTTTTGTGTTAGTTGTATTGTATTCATTTTGTCAAATATTTCACATTATAATTTGATTATTGTACTTTTTATAAAGCTGTAAAAAAAATATTTTCATTCACCACTATAAAGTATCTTTATTTGAATCCATTTACAGTGTTATTGCTATAATTAAATACCCGTGCAACGCCGGGGCATCAGCTATTATCCTCTATTGAATGGGCAGATCAATATTTAGTAGAGATTTATGTTGAGAGTTCTCTCTCTAGCAGTTAGCCTCTATAAATTGCACATTGATTAATTCTCAGGGGAAACTTGGCCTAGTCTTCCATGAAGACCCACCTGAGGAAACTGGTTAACTAAATGGAACACTATTTTGAAAAAGAGCTTTAACACAGTGGCCTCAGAAAAATTTGTATGATATATCGGTGGAAGACTGCTCAATTTCTTTTAGTGAAAATATTATTGAACATTTCTATATTGCTACCATGTGTGTGCACTGTTTTACATAAAAGTACCGTAAGTGTCCCTTTTCAGTGGAGCTCCCAATCTACAGTAAATGAGGCACACCGACCAGAAAACGATTTATACTTTTAAGTGAAAAGAGGTAGTTAAACAGATGTTATATCTGCAGCTGTCACAGAGTCTGGTATGTATAGTCACTTTCATCTTTTAGGGGGGTCAGTGACCACTGGGAGATTATTGGGGGGGTGTAAAGCCTTTATACTCCAGTCTTTATACTGATCAGTCTGGGCACCTTTTTGGCACTTAGTTGTTACTGAAACGCATTCAGCCAAAAACATCCTATTTTTTTTGCCCTGGACATATTTTTTTTTACTGCAGGAAAATGTCCAAGTCATAATCTTACCCTAGTCTCACCCAAACACACCCCCTTAAAATTTAGACAAACTGTAAAGAAAAAACATCTTAAAAACTAGTTCCAAAAATACGAGTAATTTGGACGTTTTTGAAAAAAAAAAAAAAAAAAATCCATCTGCTGCTTTGTGCCCTTTTCCTTAGGCTTTTTCTGTTTTGAAAATGAGACCCTCTATATTCCAATACGTCTGAGCTTCTGACTGACTTAGGGCTCCTTTTACTAAGCCACGGTAGAGTTTCTACTGTGGCCCAGAATGCTAAATGCTCCGACACTCATAGGCGTTCTAAGCGTGTCGGAGCAGCGTTGGAGCCTCTAGCACTCCAGACTATCGTAGAAACCTCTACCGTGGCGTAGTAAAAACCAGCATTATTTTGCATGCAGTTAAATCAGTGAGTCTGACCTCCCAAAGGTTTTGTTCTAATTGCTTCAAAAATGCTGGTTTTACCGTAAAGAGTCTTCAGCTCTTTCCTAGTATCCTTCCAACCTGAGGGGCTCATCCTTCACAGCACTATACTGCAATTTATTTTGTTGCCAACTATCTACTGAGTTTTCCTGGCAAGGCATGGAAGTAGAATGCCATGTCCTTTTTTCTGTGCAGGTAATGCTAGTGTTCTTTCCATTGTTACAGAATGTGATCCTCTATTGCTGCTCAGATGGGGATTCAATATCTCTACTTTCTTTAATTACCAATTCTAAGGTGCAGGCAGTTTGATTGTCATCTGCATATATTATATTGTACCCTGCTTTATCTGATTATAGGATACTAGTCTTTAAGCCCGTTACATTAACGGGTGTTAGAACATATGTGTGTGTGTCTGTCTTTTTTTCTCTCTCTCCTTAGCCGCTTTCTTTCTTTCTGCCTTTCTTTTTTCTTGGCTGTCCATCACCACCCCTTGCCTGCTCCCCCTGTCCATTTTCCCTTCCTTTTACCTCCACTGTGTCCACCACCACCCCTTCACTGCTCTCCTTATGCAGCAGCAGCCCTTCTCCCTTTGTTTTACCTCCCCCCTGTCCAGCAGCACCTCTTTCCTTCTCCCCCTGTCCAACATTAGTCCTCCGTTCTTTTTTCTTCACCTCCCCTGTCCATCAGCATCTCTTTCCTTCCTTTTTTATCCTTCCTCCTCCTTCTTATCCCTATGATACTCTTACCTTGCTCTGCCCCTGATCAGAGGTTCCCGACAGCTGCCCAGTTGCACCCATTGGAAAAGTTCCCACTGCCGCATCCCGCACCCCTCCTGACGCGGCTCCCGCTGTCCTTTCTGTCTGTCTCTGTCCCTGGCCCCCTTTGCCTGTCTGTCTTTCTGTGTATCTCCCTGACCCTGTGTCTTTATTCTTTCCTTTCTGTCTCCCTTCCTCCCTCTGTCTGTCTGTCCAAAGCAGCATTCCATCCCCCTCCCCCACACCAGTTCCCTGTGCACCTGCCCCTGTGTCTTTCTTATTTTCTTTGTGTTTCCCTTCCTCTCTCTGTCTGTCCAAAGCAGCATTCTATCCCCCTCCCCCCACACCAGTTCCCTGTGCACCTGCCCCTGTGTCTTTCTTATTTTCTTTGTGTTTCCCTTCCTCTCTCTGCCTATCCAAAGCAGCATTCCATCCCCCTCCATTTCCCTCCCCCCACACCAGTTCCCTGAGCACCTGCCCCTGTGTATTTCTTATTTTCTTTGTGTTTCCCGTCCTCTCTCTGTCTGTCTGTCCGTCCAAAGCAGCATTCCCTTCCCCTCCATTTCCCTCCCCCCCCACCAGTTCCCTGTGCAGCAGCATTAGCGTTTCCTCTACCCCCCCCCCTGTCCCTTCCCCTTCCCGCGGGCCGGACTACAAAGGTGGTGATTCCAGCAGCGCTTTTCAGTCTCCACACGCTGCTTCGGGCCCTTCTGCCCTGATTTACTCTGGCACGTCCCTGATGACATCATCAGAGATGCGGCAGAGCAAATCAGGGCAGTAGAAGGGCCCGAAGCAGCGTGTGGAGACTGATGTACACGCTGCTGGAATCGCCATTCGGGCCCGCGGGAAGAGAAGGGGGTGGGCGGCAAAGGCGAAACGGAGATCAGCGGCGGCGACAGGAGAAACGGAGAACGTCGTCTGGCTGCGGTCCGGCTTGTGGAGGCGATCGGGTGGTGACGTATTCGCGCGCATGCGCACTCCTTCGGCCACAGACCTACAGCGCACGGAACACGCAAATAGGACTGCGCATGCGCGAGTTAGCCTTTTATTATATAGGATAATCACCTACTGATTGTATTCAAATGCAATTCACCTTAAGTTTGGAAAATAAGTACATCTGTTGAATATGCCTTGTGGATATTTAGTTAAAAACAGAAAAGTTAACGTTTTTGGGGATCAAAGATATCGTATTTTCCGCACTATTTAGAGGAGGAAAACAAGAAAAAACCCTATTCTGAACCAAATTGTATACTAATATATAACCGGCACCTTTAAATTCCGTCCCCTGGCACTTTTAAATTCCATCCCAGACACCCCCCCCCAGCAGTACCTTTAAATTGTGGTGGTTGCTGGAGAGCTGCCTGCTGATTATGTCAGGGCCAGTGGCGCACTAATGCCTGGGCCCGCAACACTTCCTAATTATAGCATCGCTGGTGCTTTGCTGAATGGCTGCCTGCTGATTACCGGTATTTGGGGCCACTTCCTGAATAGCTGCCGTCATTCCCGCAAGAACTGAAGGCAGCCATTCAGGAAGTGGCGCGCACCCACACACCAGCGCGCTTGTGCGCCGCTGGCCCCGACATGCCAGTAATCAGCAGGCAGCCGTCCAGCAAAGCAACAGCGACCACCACAATTAGGAAGTGTTGCGGGCCCAGGCATTAGCACGCAACCACCACAATTTAAAGGTACCGCCGGGGGTGTGTGTATGTGTGTGTATATATATATATATATATATATATATATATATATATACATATATATATATATATATATATATATATATATATATAAAAGACGTATTTTAAAGGTACCGCCGGGGGTACATCCCCCCCCCCGGCGGTACCTTTAAATTGTGGTGGTTGCTGTTCGGCTTCCTGCTGATTATGTCGGGGCCAGCGGCACATAAGCGTGCTTATATATATATATTCGCTTCATAAGATGCACCTTTAGTTCCACCCGCTTTTTTTGGTGGGGGGAAAAATGTGTCTTATGGAGTGAAAAACACTGTAAGTCATGCAAAAGCAATGTAAATAAACAAGCTAGCTGTTTCAAATAAATCATTTGTATACATTTTAATATGGATTGAATTTTTCATACTTAATATACCTCTTTTCTATTTTTTACTTTCATTTTGTTTCTGACTCAAATAAATCTAGGGACTCGCTTAATAATAAAAGAATGTTCTTTATTGTAAACAAACTAAGCAGTACTAAAAATCTTTTTAAGTTGCACTAATAGGGTCGATTCCTGTGCCCTGGTCTCTGAAGTACATTTCTGCTCTCCATGAGAGGAACAGAAACCAGAAATTAAGGAGTAAATAAATGAAAAAAAGATGTGGTTTTAATTTAGCTCTGTGTTCTTTTTGCTAACAAACACTGGCCTGGTAGTTTCAGTGATGCATTTCACATTGTCACAGTTCTCAATTTATTACCGTTAACAATTTATTGAAAGGCTTATTTCTCAAGAAAAGATGGCAGCATCCATTACAATCTCGTCAGAAACCTTGTCAAACCACTCTGGCATAAGTATGCTTCACAAAAGCTTATGTTAGAAGAGCATTTCAACATATATCAACAAGAGACTGCAGTTTGGAATTATAAAATGCTCAACTGTATACGGTTATTTAAGCTTTGTTTATCTTTGTTACTATTTTCTCCTTATATTCTCCAAACTACCATGGAGCTGACCCATATAGCCATTATTTAAGACTGATTAAAGAGCACTAGAAAAAAATTTTAAAAAATTTAAATTGTCTTCAACTTCCAGAATAAGTTCTAGCTTGTTCACTCCTAGATACCCTCTGACCTCCGGTGGGCATCAACAGACAGATGTTTATGGTATGCACAGTAGCATTGCAAATGATAGCTCAGATTAGCCTACACAGCCCAGCAGGAATCAAAGAACTACAGCGATGTTCCAGAGTTTGAAGCAAAAAACTTAAAACTAAGGATCAAATTAGGGCAGATGCAAATACTAGGTGTATCCTCAGCCTTACTCATTCTCCCCCTCCCAATGACCTTTCAGATTCCTATCTGTTTCCCCCCCCCCCCGAAGACATCATGCTTTAAATATTAAACTCTGTTGTGTATGTATATCATCACAAACACAAATAATGAGATCAGTTTCCAAATATTTATCCAGGTAAATGGGCCAATTAAAAACTGACCTCTCTTTCTACAGTATGCATTAGCAGGTTTGAGTTTGTGTGCCTGTCAGGATCTATTTTTTTCCTTTGTCTGCACTAGTGCTTCCCGATTCACCGATTCAAATTGATTCATTTTAAGAAAAATCGGCCTCCCAATTCGATGGCTGACCCTTCCCCCCCCCCGTGCTTTCCTAAAGCAGAAGCAGCAGCGTTGCCTCTTGCTGGCTGTCCGCTGCCACTCCTGCTTGAGGGGGGAGGGTCAGTCGGAAAGGCCTGAATGTTTCCCCAGCTTCCTCCTCTTACCGGCTTAAGCTAATACGGCAGCCTGCAGGATCGCTGGTGCTAAAGCGATCCCTGCAGCTGCCGTCATCCTCAGCAACACGTTATTTCCGCTATGGTCCCGCCCTTCATCTGATGTCAGGGTCAGGATCGTGGCAGAGGAAACATGCTGCTGAGGATGACAGCAGCTGCAGGGATCGCTATAGCACCAGCAATCCTGCAGGCTGCTGTATTAGCTTAAGGTTAACGCAGGGAAGCTGGGGGAAGCAGGCCTTGGCGGTGGGGGAGCAGGCCTTCGCAGCGGGGAGGCAGGCCTGTGCAGAGGGAGGAGGAGGAGGAAGAGTGCCTTCGTGGTAGGAGGCAGGCCTGTGCAAAGGGAGGAGGAGGAAGGAGGAAGAGAGGGGAGGGGAGATGCCAGACCTGGGGTGAAGGGAAGAGAGAGACCAAACCAAAAAGAGGGGGCGGAAAGCAGAGGAGAGGTGCTGGACTAATGGAGAGAGAGAGAGAGAAATGCAAGACCAGAAGGGGAAGGGTACAAGAGGGACAGATACTGCTCCAAAGTAGGTGGGCAGGGTGCAGAATGGCAGCAGAGATAGTAGGAGAAAGCCTGTACCTGGGGAAAGGGATACAGGAGGTAAGGAAGAGAGAAAGAAGAAGCTGGATATGGGGAGAGATAAGATGATGGGCATGCAGGGAGCTTAGGAACAGGGACAGTACTGGAGAGAATAGGGACAGGGACATAGAAGAGAGATGCTGGATGAAAGGGTAGTTGAGAAAAGGAGAGATGGTGGATCTGTGGATGGTGGGATTCATTGCTGCAGCTGCGGGGGGATGGAGATGAACAAAAGGAAAGATGCCAGACCTCCAGGGGAGGAAAGGGAAACCGAAGGGGAGCACAGAGAAAGAAGCAAGACGGAGAGCCGATCAGAAGACAACCAGACCAACATGGGATCAACATAATTTGAAAAATGACCAGACAACAAAAGGTAGGAAAATTAATTTTATTTTCTGTTTTGTGATTACAATGTCAGATTTGAAATGTGTATCTTTCTAGAGCTGGTGTTAGACTGCGAACATGAGCTAGGATTTAACAGAGAGAGGAAAAGTATTTTTTGTTTGTTTATTTTGTTTACACCACAGGACCAGTATGGATAGGAGAGGGCAAAGGGGGTGAAGAGACTATAAAATAAATCCACCAGGATGTCTGGAAAAAAAACATCCAATTGGGCAGGAAAATCGAATCGAATAGGAAAATCGATTCAATAGGCTGAATCGAATCGAAATATTTTTTTCCTGAATCGGGCAGCACTAGTCTGCACTGCAGATGCTCTTTGGTGTGCCCCCCCCTCCACCGCAGCTGCTGCCCTACAAAACTGCTTAGTCATACCTAATGATTGGGCCAGCCTGTTAATATTCTTTGTGATCCTGTGCATATCAATGTGTTTTCTTATAAACTCTTTGGACTGAATTATGCATTTTAGTATCTGGAGTGAGCTGTTCCTCTAATTCCCTTCTCTGGGTGCCTGCTGACCAAGCTCAGCCCATTAAATCACATCAATGGGGGCTTGAAAACAAAGCTGAATTCCAGAGGTATAATATCAAAGGAACGTGCCCCTTTGTGCTCCTCTAGGGGCACCATAGAGTAGCATGGAGATTTTTGAGCAAAGGCAATTTCTGGACCTTATCCGTAGTTGTGTTAACCAGTTTTCTTAAAGAAAGGTACAAGTATTTGGTAAGTTTTAGTGAGTTCTGGGTGATGTGGTGGGTTGAACTGCTGTTAATTTATGTTTCATTGAATTTAATGAAATCCCTGTGGCTTGGGTTAATAGCTGAATTCATTACTCATATCAGAGTAGGGCACATCAATTTTAGGAGTAGATTTTTATTTTTTCATACTTTACAAACTACTAGTGGCCAATCTTGTTGCAGTTTTTCAGGTTCCGCTGTTTCTGGTCAATATGGAAATATGACCCCCTAGTAGTAGTTTCATGAGACGACCGCTAGGAATGCCATTTTGGTAGGGGTGCTGAGGAGTCACTTTTGGCTGCCCCAGGTAGCCAGCAAGGGGGGGGGGGAGGAATTCAGGCTGCAGCCCAATGCTCCTGGGTGACAGGAATAACGCTGCTTGCAAGGTGGCTCACAGGCAGTATTCAGCAACCTGCGGTACTCTGTTTTGTCTACCATCCTCTTCTCTGCCCTTAAACTTCAACACTTTCTCCCTCTCATTCAGCCATCCTCATTCTCTCAGGTTTTCAGGATATCCACAATGAACATGCATGAGAGAGATTTGCATACCAAGAAGGCAGTGCAGGCAAATCTCTCTCATGCATATTCATTGTGGATATCCTGAAAACCTGGCCTACCAGTAGATCTCAAGGTCCGGACTTGGGCAGCCCTGGTCTATTTTTTCTTAAATTGTGTTGCATCTTGGGGGTTATCTGGGTTTTTATGCATCTAGCCAGGGCTGCTGTACTATATGTGAGGGTTTTCTTCTTTGTTTTGCTTTTATACTTGGGTGGTACACTGTTTTGGGGTAGTATTTGTGTTTTATGAATCACTGTTTGCCATCCCAGGTACTTTTGTGGGAAGACAGGTATTAAATTGATATCCGCTATAATAAAACTCTTACTGCACATGCGCAGTTCATACTTCGTGATCCCTGCATCCCTGATCCATAGCTCCATGGCAGACATGCGCAGTACAGCGAGCTGCGCGTGTGGCACAGTACAGCGTGCAACGCATACGCCAGTGCAGCCTGTGGCAGTTTGCAGCGCATTCCTCAACTTCCTCTAGCTGGAGCTTGCGGTGGTTTGTGTGTGGCGGTTGCAGTATCTATAGAATGAGCCTATAGAATGAGTTAGGGACACGTTTCCCTAACTATACAACGTTATAAACAAAAAGGTAGGTGTGAGAAGGGGCCCGAGAAAAAGACAGGCAGGGGGCAGAAAGATAGACAGACACACAGAAAGACAGGGGGCCAGGGAGAGAGATAGAAAGACGAGAGAGAGAGAGAGACAGAAAAAAAAGAAAGACTGACAGATAGTGGCCAAGGAGAGAAACAGAAATAAAGAAAAGACAGAGAAAGCAGCCAAGGAGAGAGAGAGAGAAAAAAAAAAAAGAAACCAGACAGTGGCCAAGGAAAGAGACAGAAAGAAAAAAAAGGACAGACAGCGGCCAAGGAGAGAGAGAGAGAGAGACAGAAAAAAAGACAGACAGATAGCGACCAAGAACAGAGACAGAAATAAAGAAAGACAGACAAAGTGTGTATGTTATCTTCAGGTGAGGGGAGTTTGGGGTAACCGAGGCTTCGGTCTGCATGTTTGTATGGATAATTAGTTGGGGAGGGGGAGCAGTTTGGAGGAAAATAGTGCCATTGAGATTGGTGTGGGAGAGAAGGATAACACAAAATGAGATTTGTGAGGCATTTTGAGATTTTTAATTGCAACTATATGTCCCTCCGGCAGAGACAACTTTATTGGGGTGTATGAGTGGTACAGGGGTCTGCTAGAAAAATGGGAAAGCAAACAATTTCTGAGACCCGCAGCGTCCAACAATATAAGAAAAAAAAATTCAACAATTTAACATTCAGAAAACTGTTTAAAGCCTGGAAATCAACCGTACAAAGGATATTAACGCTCACATGGTAAGTTTTCAGTATATTTTGTGATCTATTAAGTCTACACATCTATTCTAGCACCCGTTAATGTAACGGGTTTAAACACTAGTTGATAAATCAATAAATATACTCTATGATAACCTGGAAAAGGCAAGCTAAGTGTCCCAATTTCCATTCCTGGACAAATTATTTTTCTTTCAAATGCTATACAACATTATTATTTCAACATCCATACTAAAATACTAGTTTATACATCATTCCATTTTTTTTAAATTATGGTTACAAAGGATGCTCATGCAAGTGTTTTCAGGTGTAGCAGCTTCAGTTTCTGGATGACACCATCAGAAACAGCTGTTCTATCAAAATACAGCAAATTTCTCTTGGGATATGTAGTAATGGCACAGTGTCTGTTACTAATTATGTTGACACTTTCAGCTTACATGCTTAATTTAATTGCAGACATTCTTTAACAGTGAATAAATTTGTGGGAAATTCTTGCATGTTTTCAGGAATGATGGCAAAATACAACTAACTTTTCAGAAGAAATTCCATTTGGTGATAGCCCCAAGAATGTTTATCTGGAAGCTGTTCTGTACACTCATTTTTTTTTCAGTCTTCTACAAATATCCTTTATCATACAGTCAGTTATCAGAAGTTCCATTTGACTATGAAAATAAAAAAATTACTTTTATTCTTGTGTTATATTATTACCATTGTTAATCTTAGCTGACAATTGTCAGACAAGTGCAAAGATTTTACAGTTGAACTTCAGCAAAAAGGATCTTGGCTGAATTCAACCCAGATACATTGCAGAAATCCATTATTTTTAGGAGATTTATATGAAATCTTAAATAAATTTGAAACATCTGAAAACAAATTTGACAAGACACAGAAACCTGTTTCAGATTTTCTGAAAAGTTACTTCAGATTATTGGAATTTTCAGGTCTTTCTGATTTTCCTTCAGATAATTCAAAAATAATTTTACAAAATGCAAAAAAATTTTTCTGTGCTTGGAAAAATGTTTGATAAACTTATTTGTTTAACGTTTGCTATTCAGATACAGTGCTGGCATTATTATTTCAGTATCACTATTTCAGAATTAATATATATATTTTTTTACTTTCCTATAAAAGACTAATAACTAAGCAAGCCCAACAATTATAATAATCCTAGAATGTAACAGGATGCTTTTTACGACAGATAAGATTTGATCAGCCGAAGTTCACCTGGCATAGATGGCAACCCTGCAAAGATTTGGTGACACAGTCTGTCGACACACTTGTGTAGAATTTCATAAATTTCTACATTCTTTGAATAATGCTCTGATTTTCAAAGAAGCATTTCATCTGTATTCATCTGTACATAGAATTTCCTTACAAGCTGCTCCCTGAAGGCTGCCATGTAAAATACAGAAGAAGCCATGTTTTTCTGAGGCACATCACAAATCACTCCTTGGGGGTTATAATGCCTCCTTGTATACTGAAGAGAATAGGCATGCATTTTGAGGACACTGGTGACATCAGTGACTCAGTGTTCCTGGCATCTTGCTCTGATAAGGAGCGATATCAATGGACAACAGCCACCACCACCTGGATAACAGTTTATATACTGCAATACCGTTAAGTTCTATGCGGTTTACAATAGATTAAGCGAGGTACAAATTGATTGAATTTAAGAACATAAGAACATAAGAAGTTGCCTCCGCTGAGTCAGACCAGAGGTCCATCGCGCCCAGCGGTCCGCTCCCGCGGCGGCCAATCAGGCCCATTGCCCGAGCAGTGGTCCTTGACTATTTTTATAACCTATCTCTACTCCTATCCCTATCCTCAATCCTTATCTGTACCCCTCAATTCCCTTGTTCTCTAGGAACCTATCCAAACCTTCTTTGAAGCCATGTAACTTGTTCTGGGGGAAGAGGAGAGTTAATAGGACCGTAAATGCGTTGTTGAGGAGAAAGAGATTAATAGGACAGAGGAATCACTATGGAGGAGAAAGAAGATGAGTGGGTCAGTTGTCTAGATACTTTAGGAACAGTTGAGTTTTTAGACGTTTTCTGAATTCCTCACATTAGGAACAGTTGAGTTTTTAGACGTTTTCTGAATTCCTCACAGTAGTGGGTGAAAGCAGTTGATCTAGGTCTTTATCCCATAATGCTGCTTGATGTGAAAAAAGGTGTTCATGGTGTTTTTTCAGTTTACAACCTCTAACTGGGGGGGAAACGAAGTAGGAATGAGAACTTCTCTTGTGTCTGTTGGCAGAGGAGAAAAGGTCAATTATGTATTTAGGGGCAAGTCCGTTTAGCGCTTTAAAGCATCTTGAGCCCCTGGTGTCGATATTAAGGATAAATCCTTACTTTTCTTTGGTCAAGACTTGGAGGATAACTCTTCTTTATAGCCTCTATTGATTGTGTAAAAGGTGATCAATGTACTTTTGGCATGATTCATTCCTTGTGTCCAATGCAGCTGCTGGATACATGGGGAATGCATCTAATACCAAAGTCAAGGGACTAGATTTATTGACATGAAGAGATATCTTGGATATCTGTGAAAATAAATTTATAGCAAACGGGTTCATGATTGGGCCTCAGCTATTGCAGGCTCCAGTTATGGGTATCCATAACAGATATGATTCTGTTATACCGGGTGCACTTTTTAAAGCCACTAAGAGCTCCTTTTACTAAGCTGTGATAGCGTTTTTAGTGCGCGCTAAACCCGCGCGACGCAGCTAGAACTAATGCCAGCTCAATGCTGGCGTTAGTGTCTAGCATGCGTGGCAATTTAGCGTGCACTAAGCACACACTAAAACCGCTATCGCAGCTTAGTAAAAGGAGCCCTAAGGGTCTTTTTTTGTGACATGCCATTAAAAAAAAAGCCAAAGCAAAATCAAATTACTTTTGAACTTCAAACCCTGATTGGGAGCCTGAGGTCCCCAGCTGAGGCTTACAAAGGGTTGTGTACAAAAAATGAAACATAAAAATGGCTGAAGACCTAAAGCACTATTGGGAAAAGTACTACAAAATAACAAGTCAAAAACTTAAAATTGATTCTAGACAGATTGGCTCTGTGGAATGATGAGGTGGTTGCCATTTCCTTTCTAGCCTTTGCAATCATCATTTTAACATTATATCTTTAGTATATCAGGGTGCATAATCCTGCACCTCTATTAACAGATATAATACTTAAATTTAGCTTTTCAAAGATGTGAAAAGGAAAATAAGGCTGGCTAAAGCACATTTGGAAGAAAAAATAGAGATGTAAAGACAGGTGACAAGGCAATTTTTCCACATAGGTTGGGAACAGAGGAAGGTTAGAAATGAAACTGTAAGATTGAAATATGGTGGGAACCATTAGCCCCTCATGAGCCCCTCATGAACACAGTCTTCTGATAACTGTTCAAGACCTACCTCGCTTTAATTCGTTTTTGTGCTTGGTTTCTGTAGTCCTTTTCATCATACTCAACATATTCCTTCCCTTCTCCCTTGAGTGTCAAAATGCTGCTTCTGTATATTTTGTTGTCATTAGGATATAAAAAAATCTTGTTTAACATTTTTTTTCTGTATTTCTTCAATTAGTTGCACGACTAGTTTCCCAACTTATCTCAGATTTTGCAGATGTTGTTTGTCTTCCTCTTTCTGCGATCTCTTGCAGTTTATCATTTAGTTATTGGAATGCATTGACCATCTTTATGAAGAGATTCATTCAAAGTGGTAACATTAATACTTTACCTTTTCAGCTACTTCTTTAGAAAACAAGCGATTACTTTTATCCTCTATTTTATTTACTTTCTTGACAGAAAGTTTTGCTGCTCTTAATGTATCTTCTTGTACTTTTGTCTATTGCTTTTCTATTTCTTTCAGATTTTCCCATTGTAAGTACTGGGACCAGTATTGTCCATTTCCACATAAGCTCTAAGACCAATTGTTGGAACAGTGCTTGCTGTAGAGCAGGGCAGGCCAAGTTTTCAGGATATCCACAATGAATATGCATGAGAGGGATTTGCCTGCACTGCTTTCTTGGTATGCAAATCTCTCTCATGCATGTTTATTGTGGATATCCTGAAAACCTGGCCTGCCAGTAGATCTCGAGGATCGGACTTGGGCAGCCCTGCTGTAGAACATCCAGATCTCCATACTTCTAAATAACACTGCATCAGGGGATATCCCAATCAACAAACTGAAAACACCTATCAATAGCACTTCCCCTTTCAAAAAATACTAGGAATATCTTTAATTAAATCTCTATTTCTTCTGCCTGAGATGGAGTTCTGTATATCATACCAATATAAATATTCTATTCCCTTTTTCCAGATTAATCAATAGCAGTGGTTCCCAACCCTTTCTTGGTGGACCACCAGGCTGAAACTCTTGCGTACATGATGTACACAGGCCAATCAGGTTTTCAGGATAGCCCTAATGAATATGCATGGAGCAGATTTGCATGCCTGTCACTTCCATTATATGCAAAACTCTCTCATGCATATTTATTAGGGCTAGCTCGAAAACCCGATTAGCCTAGTGGTCCTCCAGAACAGAGTTGGGAACCACTGATCTATAGAACCTCTTCCTTAGATCATGTGACTTATAGTTTGATTTTAATATTTTCTAATACCCCTCCTACTTTGCTTCTTACCTATTCTTTCTGAATAATTACAGCTGGCATAGATCCATAACCAACTATAGTCATGGTTCTCTATATACCATATCCCAATGACTACCACTAAATCCAAGCCAGCCTCTTCCTTTACTGTCTCTATATTTTAAACTATTTTGAATTCTATACAGATATTGCCTTTCTCTCCTATTTCTACATAAATATTTACTGTTGTACTGACTTTATTTACCCATCTGATGACTCCAGTCTAAATTCTTTGGTAGGTTAGCCAGTTTGTTATAAGAATAGCCTTACTGGGTCATACCAATGGTCCATCAAGCCCAGTAGCTCGTTCTCACGGTGGCCAATCCAGGTCACTAGTACCTGGCCAAAACCCAAGGTGTAGCAATATTCCATGCTACCGATAAGGGAAAGCAGTGGTTTCCCCCATGTCTTTCTTAATAAAAGACTATGGACTTTTCCTCCAGGAACTTGTCCAAACCTTTTTTAAAACCAGCTTGCTTTGCTGTCTCTTTGACAGGTTGATGCTATCTCTGCTCAGCAGTGCTTAGAAAATCAATCCGTGTGCCAGAAAGTCAAAATGCTCTTGAAAACACCAGCCATGACAGTGGCATAGTGCAGAAGGTTAGCGCCAGGTATTGTAGCACTCTGTATTGCTGCACCCCCCACTCTTTAAGCTGCTCTTGAAATGTTCGCTGGCGCAGCATCTTCTACCTGCTGCTCGTGCTGGCCACAGCTCCTTTCCAATGTCACATTCTGGTCCCACTTCTTAAATGACTAATCCTGCTGTTTTACTTCCAGCGGTGCTGTGAGACTTTGTGCGCCAAGGATAGGAGTCAGGCCTAGGTTTACCATATGACTCCAGAAAAAGGAGGACGGATTGAGACATCCGCATTTTACTTCCACTGAAAGCAATGGAAGTAAGGAGGACAGATTGAAATATTTGCGTTTTACTTCCATTGAAAGTCAGGCTTCAAGCTTAACTCCAGCAAAACAATGGCAGTGCCTGTTAACTTAGCTAAAGACAGGATGCGACACTCCTGTTTCAGTGGGAATAAGGCTTATTTTGCTATTTGGAAATTCAGTTACTGGACTGCCCAAAAATGTTTATATGAGGTCAATATTCTGCCCTTTTTGGTCCACATTAAAACTCATTTTGGTAACTAGGTTAAACTACCCTTTTCTATCATGGAGCTTATAGCATTGCATAAGACAATATTCTTACACAAATGGTTACATATTATGAAAACCTCTCTCCTTCTCGCATGATGGAAGGATAAAATATTATTTGAACAGACGCCGAGAAGATTTTTGTAGGGAGAAAGGAGAGTGTAGCTGCGCATGTGAGTGTTGGTGTGTGCCCATAAGAAGGGAGGTATGGCTATTCCAGATCTAAATTTTTGTGCTAAGGTATCTAAGATGAAGACATAGAAGTTGTACAGAAGCCTATTAAGCATAGGTCAGGCACCAAAAATATCTTTTTGGTATGAAGTACTTATTAAGGAGCTCCCACAGTTAGATATGAACCACTACAGTCAACTCCACTTAAGTGCACGTCGGTTAAGCGCACGCTTCGGTTATCCGCAGCCTACCACCATGGTCCCGTTTTTTTAATATTAAGTCAATGGACATAAACTCCAGATAATTGCAATTCTGATAAGCACACAATCTGCTTATGCGCACTGATGTTATAGGATAGGTCCCACCTCTATTTGTTCATATTATGTTCACTCCGGTTAAAAGCAATCACGTTCTCACGTGGATGAGCCACGTGTTTCGGATCAGCAGTCTAGGCCTGGCCAGGTGTTTGAACTTTCAGAACTGCACCATGGTGTCGCATAGAGAAAAATCTTTGTCTTTGGCTGAACCTGTCCACCACGCTGGTCAAAAGTCATTGTCTTTGGCTGAACGTGTCTATGTCTTAAAGAGACTTGACCAACGGGAGAGTCAGGTCTCTATTGCAAAACATTACAGCGTTCATCCTAGCCAGATTTCTCGGATTCACAAAAAAAGCAAACCATATTGAAAAACTGGCAAAACAACAGCAATCCTACTTGGAAATGGAAAAGAATTGGGAAGGCTGGAGATGCTGAACAGGTGTTGCTGCAATGGTTTGCTGAAGCTAGAAGTCATCAACTGCCAATCAGTGGGCCTCTGCTGATGGAGAAAGCAGCACAGCTATCCAAAGAACTGGACGTAGAAGACTTCAAAGCAACAAACGGATGGCTAGAGAGGTGGAAAGTTCATAACGGAATAAAATTTAAGAAGCAGCATGGCTAAAAACAAGCCGAGGATGAGTTTGGTGCAGAAAGATGGGTCATGGAAGTGTTGCCATCTGTCACTGGTGGATATGAACCATGCAACGTTTTCAATGCCGATGAGATGGACCTGTACTGGCGTGCCATCCCTGATGGAACATTGGCTTTCAAATAAAGCGAAACTGTTGGTTTCAAGGTACCAAAGGAACTATTGACATTGCTGCTCAGTTGCAATATGGACGGTAGTGAAAAGCTTGAGCCACTGGTGGTTGGGAAGAATCGAAATCTTCGGTGCTTCAAAAACATTAAATGCCTGCCTGTTGAATATGAAAGCAACAAAAACGCATGGATGACGGCGACACTGTGGATTGAATGGCTACAGAAGCTTGACAATCTGATGAGAAGGTGTAAGAGGCACATTGTAATGCTGTATGATAACTGTGCAGCACACAGCATTGACGTAAGACTAACCAACATCAAATTCATGTTTCTGCCACCAAACACAACCTCTTTGATCCAACCGATGGACCAGGGGATAATCACCAACTTCAAACGTAATTACAGGTTGCTTGTCTTAAGATATGTGATGACAGTGATTGATTCAAGCATGGAATCCAGCCCCCGAGCTCGCAAGAAAAATGACGGTGCTCGACTCATCGTCTGCATGATTTCAAATTGCTATCAACGGGCGAGCTTCGTTCACGCATCTGATGAGACAACTGAAGCTGACACTTCGTCCATTGAACTCCTAATTGGACTCTCGCCACAAGAGTTTGAGCAGTATGTCGCCGTTGACAACGATGTGGACACATCATCTGACAGCACTAATTCCGATATCTGTAGTCTTCTTCCCACCATTAAACTCATTAATGCTAATTTGCAGGAGACTATGTAACTCCCAACAGAACATTCAAAATGGGTATTGTCATGATAAGTGCCTGCTTGAAGTATGGAGGACACTCAGTGGCATTTTTGGTGAACATATTCCAGTGTACGTTCCTTCCAAGAGAGACATAGATGGAACATAAGCAGGATATGGCATTTGCGTCATCCCAATTGGCAAAGCACAACTAAAGCAGAGAAAGTGCTCCTAATTAGCTGGAGGATGCTAAAATCTCCTAATATGACACGATGGTGTAACTTGCTATATAGAACAATAGTATGACAGAGGTGGAAAGAATCATCAGCAACTCTGAAATTGATACCAGAAAAGCGTGGGAACTGGTATGGTTGGACATATTTATAGAACAATAAATAAATAGACAGGTATGACCATATTTAAACCTCTGTACTTTACAATTAAAATTGAGATTCATCTTAAAACAATATACAAGACTATGGAACATGTTACTAAATGAAAGAAAACAAATATTATAGGGAACAGCTATAATTTTTTCTATTTTATACACCTTGTGGATTTCTTATTTCTGTTAATGTTTTCCTATTTGTTGTTCCATGAACTTAACTCCATTTCAAGCGCAGTTCCTGCTGTCCTCAGAGAAGCTGCTGGTAAATGGTTCACTAACAAGGTCACAGTAACGGATAAATTTCTTGTATTGCCAAATTAACTTCATAAATTTCCAGTTAGCGTGAAACGGATTTGGCCTCCGTTGGGACTAAAAGATAAGTGCTTGATTTTTGTTTAGTTAAGTCTGCCGTATACAGCATTGCTAATGGATCGATCTTAAATTTGTTTGCTTGCTCTCTATTACATGAGTATGGGAGAAAATTGATATTGAATGGAGTTTGATAAATGAGTTTAAATTTGAACGTTAGAAAAACATAAAACATTCAAATAAAATTAATTTAAAATATTTAAAAATTGTTAAATTCAAACAGAGGTTTTTGACCTGTGATAGTATCCTTAAACCCCTAATTGGTATCTTTCCATCGACTGGATGCCTAGGGTTCTTTGAGGTCTTTTTCCCTCCATTTGAATGTAATTGTACATCATAAGCCTAATTTAGTGTTCTTCATATATTTATCAACAACTTCATGCCATCAAGGCATTATGAGCCATTCTTGGTTTACTGACACTCAAAACTGTTCTGGTACATGAATTAGTATATAAAAATCAAGAAAAGGTGACCAGGAAAACAAAAGGCATAAAGACTTATATTTATAATATATTTTCATTATTATATGTGAAGTAGACAAGTTCATATCCAAAACTTAGATGTTCAGTGGATGGTTAGAAAACATTATCAAACTTATAATTATAGTTTAGTCATTGTCAGTGAGTACCATTACTTATAAAACTTAATGATTCCAATCAAACATACCGAGTCAATGTAAAGACTCTGGTGCCTCAGGGCCTGATATTCAAAGGTTCGCAGTAGGTGGAAACTCTGCTGTGAATTTAATACTGAAAAATTGCTGCAGCATGCTCAAAATAATGGCCATACATATTCATGCCATGCTAAAATTGCAGCAAATCTGCAGTTCAGTGCACAAAATGTCAACTTTTCTGTCAATGCCCAGGCACCGACAGAAAAGTTGACGGTAGGAGAAGAAAAAAAAAGAAAGGATACTGCGGCAATTTCCCAACCCAACACCTCTCTCCCCCCCCCCCCCCCCAGTATATCTGGACTGCACTTATGGAGTTACAAATCTCATCTACTATAGCCAGGAATATCAAGATGGAGAGAAGCTATAAGGGCAGAAGAAGATGTTTGAGGCTACGTTTGAATACCAAGGTCCTCTTATCTGGAACAAATTGCCAACATACCTAAGACAACCCACCACTTACCTTGATTTCCAGAAACAAAACCCTTAAAACTTATCTCTTCTCTCTATAGCCAACCTCCTATCCTTCACCTCTACCCCCTAAGAACCACAAGAACAGGCCTTAAATATGTAACTTAAGAACGTGATTTAACTCTTATTGTAAACCACACTGATTCCTTGCAGAGAATTGAAGTATATAAGACACTGTATTGTATTGTAAAGTACAGAAAGACTAGGAGCAGGGATTCAGCCTAAGGGAGCAAGGGAAGATCTAAGAGTGTCAGAGTTCCAAGAAGGATCGGTAAGTGTTGATAGTGGGACAGATACGTAGGATCTTAGGGAGAGGAGAAGATAATAGATGCTGTAGATGGGCGGACTGGATTGGCCATTTGGACTTTATCTGCCATCATGTTTCTATTTTTCTATAACCATAAAGCTCTATGACCTCACAATGCAAGTGTTAAGGGCCTTAATTAATAGGGAGAGGAGGAGATAGTGGATGTTGTGGATGGGCAGACTGGATTGGCCATTTGGCCTTTATCTGCCATGTTTCTATGACTTGGATAAAATCAGCTGAGCTACTGTGAGCGAGTCCCATTTCTTGTGAGAAATATGGGGTCTGTTTACTAAGCTTCTGTTATTTTGAATCTCTGAAGCTGATGAAAGACATCTCTAGGCAATTCCTAGCAGCTGTTTTACATTGGATTTTATTGCAATTGTACCTCTCACACTCATTTATACATCTAACAGAATATTGTTTGACTCCTGAGGCAGGCGGTAACCCTACCAAAGTATGGCCTGTGTCGGATCTTTATAGAATTGGTGCTTTGTTATTAAAATCAGTTTTTTATCCCCTGGTTCCTAGAATTTCTTTGCTCCACACTATTCTTTTTTGGATACTAAGATGTGTTAGGCCCTAGTGGACACCTAATGTGACAAAAATGGAACACCGCAGGATGCACTCAGGCATCCTGTGGTAACTTGAAAATCTCAGCATACTATCAGTGGGATAAAAAGAATTTCTCTCTCTCTCTTTTTTTTTTTTTTTTTGAGGAGTAGGTATTTCATCACTAACTAGTCAGTATGCAACAATGTATTCATGTGGTAATTAAAAAAAAATTAAAAAAAATGGATGCACATTAATGGTAATATTACATGGCCATTAAAGCAAAAATTAGGAAAAAGCATTTTTACAGCTGTAGTAAAAACGGCTTTAGTGCACAGGAAAGACCCCAGTAAGGGCATGCTAAAGAAAGATTAGGTTCTTACCTCGATAATCTTTCTTGTAAATGGGAGCAGAGGTCTTGACTGGATGGTGGTCACCCTCAAACCATGGGTTTGTTTGCAGAAGATGTCAATCATTTTCTTCAGTTCGGTCTCCTTACCCCAGTGGGCTTTGCTGTAGCCCTTCATTTTGTACCAAAGTAATTAAAAATTCTAGAAAGAATATACAGAAAAGAATTGGGGGGGACGACACACAGGGAAACCACATGAATGAAACATTTGAACGTCAAACAAGCTGGAATAAAACGAGCCACCTGAATACAACCAGCACTAACAGTTAAGAATATCTTAAATCTCTTTAGGCCGTACTGCCTGGAACTCTGTCCAGGAAGCTGCCACTCCCTAGTGGAGTACGCTCTTAACGGGATTGCTTTCCCCTCCAGATACATGCTGAAGATATGGCCATGCAAATCTATCTTGAGATGGAAGCCTTGGAAGATGGCCTCCTTTGCCAGCTTGGATTCGTCAAAACAAATAAGATGATCGGATAGTTGAAACTCATTGGTCATTTTGAAATTCCTAAGAAGTACTCTCCTGACATTCAGCAACTGCAAGATCTTATCTTCTTTCTTAGAGTCCATCGGACTGAATGTTTCCAGATGGACTTCCTGATTAACATGGAAGCCGAAACCACCATAGGCACAAAAGAAGGAATGGTATATATCGATATCCCACTTTGCAAAAACTGCACTAAAAACACCATTTTCACTGTATGAGTGCTGCTCCTTGCAAGGGCTCATATGGAACCCAACAGAGGGTTTTTAGCACCAGGTTAAGATTCCATATTGGAAAAGGTTATCTCACCGGCAGACTTAGCCGTCAATGCTCCCTTCCAAAATCTGGAGACATCCAGGTGAGAAGCCCAACTTGTGCTCCACCCATATTCACCTGCGTTCTAAAGCACGAGAGCCCACTATCTGAACATTAAGGGGTTCAACTACTAGGCCTTTCTCCAAGCCTAGCAGCTTGGTAGCCATTTTGGATTTCTGATTTCACATTTCTTCAGCGATATGTGGATGTAACATTGTTTTTTTTCTCCTGAGGTAGCGTGCAAAAACAGTGAAACAGGTGGACCCCTGATGGAAGGATACTAAGTAGATTATCAGTTAGATGCCTGTTCTGCGGACGGTGAGCTGAGACCCCAACACAGCTTCATGTGCATCTACAGAGGGAAGGAAAAAACACAGCTAGCTCCCACTCTGGCCCTCAGGACCAACTTGAGGCCACTCAGCCTGTGCTCAAGCTTCAGATGAAATCTGGAGCGAGCTTCACTGTAAGGGGAATGGTCCCCAGATGTCCTCAACTGTTAAAGCATTCTGGCTAAACAGGTACTCTGAAAAACAGAGAAGCCAGCTAACTACAGACTTCTATGCAGAGAGTCTATGTCTTCTCGTGCTTAAAGCTGACCCAGGAGCACTGGGAACCTCTGAAGCATCAAAGCCTCGAAATCCGGGTACAAGAAACCTGAAAAATAAAAAAGTTTTGCAGAAGGGAAACACTGGAGGGCTACAGCACAGTCCACTGAGTAAGGAGGCAGAATCAAAAAAATTAATGATATCGTCTGCAAACAAACTCATGGTTTGAGGGTGAGTACCCATCCATTCAAGACCTCTACTCCCGTTGCAATGGAAGGCAGATTTTAGCACAGCCTGGTAAAAGGACCCCTAAAGGATTTATTTATTATTATTTATTTTTAGCATTTATATACCACTTATGACCTAAGTGGTGTACATTCAGGTACTCAAGCATTTTTCCTACCTTGACCTGGCAGGCTCACACTCTATCCAATGTATTTAGGGCAATGGGGGATTAAGTGACTTGTTTAGGGTCACAAGGAGCAGTGTGGAATTTGAAACCACAATCTCAGGATGCTGAGGCTATGGCTCTAACCACTACACCACACACTCCCCACAATCGAAGTACTGAGTTAAAATAAAGACATCAGTGCCTCAGTTAAGAAAATACAGTTTATCTGTTTAGAAACCACTCCAGAGTGTCGTTCAGTCCAAAGCAGCCCTAACTGAAGCCGACTTGAGGAGCCAATGACCTACAGATAAAACCATAAAGATACCAGAATACTAACAGAAGTTTTTGAGACTTTAAAAACCTTCTGTTTGTTGAAGTAAGCCTATAAAGAAACATGTCTGCTAAGGAGACTGTTCTAGAAATTCATAAGGCTGAGAGCTTAGTCAGGCTTGAGGTCTGGACTAGGGCTGGGGGGAGGGGTTACAAACCATCCAGGAGGCAGCCAGCCAACTTCCTACCCATATCCTAAAATGAATGTATCCTTTATCACAAAATGTATAAACATTAAAATTATCACCTGGTAGTACATAAAAGGAATACAATTGGCTAATCAATGCAGTTCAGCTTTCATAAATAATCTCATCTACTATAGCTATTACTGATGCATTAACTATGATTAACCACTGACCTCAGAACGATTCTAAAATACACGAATCCAAGCATAATTATTGGTCATAACTATTGAAGAATGCTTAACTAATGAATAATATAAGGATTGACGAAATAATGGCACTTATGTTTCCAATTTAATTTAATATGACATTCATAGTCCACTTAGCCAAGAATCTGTTCAAGGCAGATTATAAAAATTCACTAAAGAACTATAAAATAATATTTCATCACCTAAATGAAACAATTTAAGAAACTAATAACATTACTGAAATATTCAGACTTTAAAACAGTGGTCTCAAACTCAAACCCTTTGCAGGGCCACATTTTGGATTTGTAAGTACTTGGAGGGCCTCAGAAAAAATAGTTAATGTCTTATTAAAGAAATGACAATTTTGCATGAGATAAAACTCTTTATAGTTTATAAATCTTTCCTTTTGGCTAAGTCTTAATAATAATATTGTAATTTATAGCTAAAGAGACATATGGTCAAGAAATTGTTTTCTTTTACTTTTGTGATTATGATAAACATACTGAGGGCCTCAAAATAGTACCTTGCAGGCCGCGAGTTTGAAACCACTGCTTTAAAATGACTGCAATGACAAAACAAGATGCAGAACACATGCAGAGACCCGCTTCTCCAGGCACACACACATAAGCATATAAATGCTACACTAAACGCACAATGAGTACCTGTTAATTTCTCATTTCCAGCATAAATGAGTCTGAGACCACTGCTCAGGCAATGGGCCTGATGGGCCGCCGTGGGAGCGGACATCTGGGCGAAATGGACCTCTGGTCTGCCTCAGCGGAGGCAACTTCTTATGTTCTTATAATATGAATTTATGGGAAATAGTTTTCTATTCAAATTTAGGCAACCGTTATTTAGAGAAGCCTTTCTAATCTGGCATGATTCACATATAAAAATTCTCACACACACGTATAGGCATCCATGAGTTCGGATATTCATCTATGGCCAAATATTTTTTTCCAAGTCTGTTTACCTGATGATCCTCTGTGCTGCATACTGATGGAGAGAGCGGAACTGTGCCGACATGTTTGCTAGGGCCGCCAAACAATTTGTGTGTAGGTATTTGTCCTATTAGAAGGATAATATAGATAAATTAAAAATATCAGACTATTTTTTTTAACATATTGTGTTCAATTTCATTTCAGAAACAAGATAGACAGACAAGGTTAGATATCATAAATGAATACCAAAATCTGATAGAAACCTTTAAACTCTGCTGCCTTAGATATACACTTAGGGGGCCCTTTTACTAACTATGGTAAGCAGTTAAGGAGAAATTCTACAAACGGCGCCTAAACCTAGGTGTCTAAGTTAATTAAGAAATGCGGTTTAAAAAGGAAAAAAATGTTAAAGCACCTACTGGTGATGGATTTGTGCCTTCTGGGACATGAAGTCAATCTACTTTTGAGCTAGCACTTCCTTCTGCCATGGTGAGGGAGGACTCCTTACTCCCTCACACTCAATTGACCCCCTTATAGCCTTGATGATCCAGTGATGATCCAGGGCAGGAACGATCACTACCTTCTCTAAGGTGAGTTGTCCTGACTGGCTCTATACGTCCGGGATCTACTGCATGCCTCTCCTCAAGCCTATCTTATAACTCTGGTGGTCCACTGGTGAGCTGGGGCAGTAGCGAACTTCCTATGCTCCTGTCCATGCAGTCTCTCTACTTAAAAATGGCTGCTGCGAGTTCCTGCGGAAACCTCATGAGACTTATGAACTTGGTCTTGTGAGGTTGCCACAGGAACTCGCAGCAGTCATTTTTTTTTTCTTAATAAGATTTTCAATTTTATAAGCATACAATAACACTTGATACAGATCAAGTAAATACAATTTAAGCATACACAGCAAAAAGAAAGTAAACCCTTATTTAGTCCACAATTTAGGAGATCAAGAAAAGAAAGTAACCACAGTGGAAATTATCGAATAACTAATTGCAAGAGAAACGGCATTAGATACACCTTCCTACAGCCGAATGGCAAGTCATATATCATTAGGCACAGTTACCAACTAGAGAATGACACGGGGAAAAAAATTTGTCCCCGTCACCGCCCCTTCCCACCGTCCCCTTCACCGCCCCGTCACCACCATTCCCTTCACCGCCCCGTCACCAGCACCGCCATCCCCGTCACCGCCCCGTCACTGCCATCCCATTCACTGCCCCGTCACCGTCCCTGCAGCATCCATATAAGCCTCAGTTCTGCGAAACACCATGAAGACAGAAGAGAGTCCTGCCACTACTACTACTGCACTGAGAATCTGTTTCAGTGCCTCTGCCCTGTAGTAAAAACAGAACATAAAATAAATCAATTGACTTGTCTTCCCTTGCAATGACGTGTCCCCCCATGTTCACCTATAGCTCGAATCAGGTCAATTGTGCACACTAAAAATGCCCACCTGAGCGCATAATCATGCAGATGCTGCAGTACAATGAGCAACAGGAGGATCTGGAACGTGAGTGCAGGCAGGCAGTGATACAAAAACAGCAGACACCCGACCGATTGCAGCGTTCCGCCATCTCCCACCCTCCACCTCACCTTAGATATGGCTTGAAAGAGCGCTTCTAAATCAATCTTCTCTGGCTTTTTCAACTCCCCAAATTTGATAACATTCTCACCTGAGGCAGATCTCAGTTCTTTCTTCGTTGTGCTGGGAGAATGTTGACAAAAAGGGCCTACTCCTTCCTCCAAAGAGCCCGGTGAAGGCGTTCCTCTCAAGCTGGAGTCCACTCTTCCCTCTTGGGGTAACCGGACACCAGCAGCTCCCTGCAATAGATCGCTTCTGGGTTGGGGAGGAACCAGTCTCTGCAACACCTGGCTTGGTTCCATGCTGAGGTCTCCCGATGAATCTGGGTTAACTCCCGAGGTAGGTCTGGGATCTTCACCCGAAAGGGCAAAAGCACTCATAATCGTCGGCTGTGTCATCCGCTGGGGGGTTCCAGTCATCGGAGGGTTAGGGTGAGCAGTCCCTTTCCTCTTTCCCATATTACACGGGAAAGACTCACACCACATGCTGAAATTCAGCAAACGATCAGCGCTGTCCGCTCAGGCATCCATTCTCAAAGCCATCTTGATCTCCTTTGTCTTTAAAGTTTTGCAGCAGTCATTTTTAAGTAGAGAGACTAAACAGGCAGACGCACAGGAAGATCACTCCTGCCATGGCTCACCACTGGACCACAAGGGTTGTAAGGTAGACCTGGGGACAGGCCTGTGGTAGGTCCAGGGGGAAGGAAGAAGAGGGTGGGTGCGTTCAGAGCTGGCTCGGACAAGATAAGACTCCCTCATTTTGAGGAAGGCAGGGATCACACGTTCTCCGGCTCAACATCAGACTGCCAGTGCTGTAAAGTAGGCCCGAGAAGAGGCCTGCCTTGGGTCCGGGCTGGGTGGGACTTGAATATAAACTGAAGCCCCAATTTTGGGGTCTTTTATTGGCCTAAAACATTTCAATATATATAGTTTTCTCAAATTATAATTTCTAACCAAATTTTCTAAGATCTGTTTAGGTTTCAAAAACATATTGTTCTTAACCAAGGTAGACGTCAAAGATCTTATTTAAGAAACAGATTCTTCAACTTTGCTTACCTTGTTGGCTAAATGAATTATATTACTGTAGTTTCATTTCTGACTACTTTCTTTTCTAACTCCTGAATTACAATTTCCATTGTGGAATATTGAGAGTTTAAGGTCCTAGCCAGATCCAATACAGCATTCCAGATTGTTTCCAGGGTAAAAACATCAGGTCAGGGTAATTCAAAGGAAAACAGTTATTCCTTCAGTCACTAACTATGAAGATAGCCTCTTTATTTATCTGACCCTTGGAAGGTACGGGTGGGGAGGGGAGGTGAGGTAAGGAAAGGGGCACTCCAATCACCACCATCTGCAAATACTCTGCTTGGTTGATTCTTGCACAAAACCTGGTCCCCCAGGTGCTACCCTGCTGATTCCCCCCTCAAGTCATGCTGGAAAAGTCATTTCCAGGTGCCACCCATGTAAGAGGACTCAGACACAGAGCTTCAGTAAACAGTTGTGGTGGAAGATCCCTTTGCTCTAAGTTCAAAGAGCATTCTACCCTAGAAACTTCTGCTGGTCTGCCTATCTCCAGCATGCCTTTAAGTAGGTCTGTCATGGTGTTACTTCTTCTTGGACCAAGATGCTGTACAAAATAATCCATAGTTGACCTGAATGGCAAGGATGCAAGCTCTGATGGAAAGACTCTTATCTTGCCTTTCCTTATAACCACAAAAACAAATAACAGAGTAAAAATAAGAGCATCTAGGTAAACTCAGAATGCAGTGTTCATCTTGGATAATCACACCTAATTATTTTTATTTATTATACAGATTCCAATTTACAGGCATTAGAAAACCAGAGCTGGATGCTCTAAAATTGCCGTTAAAACCCTGTGGGTCGTAGTGCCCGTAAATTGTCCGATTTGAAAATGGCAATCAATTTCATATGCAAATGAGTTTCGCGGAGGACCACCATAATTCCATCCGAATCAGTCCTTGGAGAAAGTGCAGACCCAGCAGGGAAAGCCCTGAACCAGTCTTCTGCCAATCAAGTGTTCGGGGTAAAAAGAGTAGTTTTTTTTTGTTGTTGTTTTTTTAAAATGGGCATAGATGTTGTGCATGTGTTACAAACACAAGACATCTGTGTCCAATTAAAAAAAAAATTGTGCCGTGACCCCTGGATGATGGCCCCTTCCCCCCCTCCCCACCCCCCAAACTTTAAAAAAAATGGCAGGAAGGATGCCTACTCTGTCCTACCTTGGCCACCCAGACTCTCCCCCCAAAACACCCTGTGAAGATCATCAGGAGGGATGTCCACTCTCTCCTGCCTCAACCACCCGGACCCACCCCCATACCTTATTTAGATGACTAACATGAGGGCTGCCTGCTCCTTCCCGCCAGCAGGCCTGCATCTTTAAAATGGCAGGCTTCCCCTTCACGGTGCATCCTGGGATGTACTAGGAGGGGTCCACAAAAAGGTTAATCAAAAAAGCCAAAAAACTCAAAGGTCATAATAAAAATTGTGCTACAGACGCTCCTCCTATTAAGGATTAGTGGCGTGGTTTTCTTTCATTGATCAATGAAAGAAAACCACGCCACTAATCCATATGTGGGCTGTAACAATATAATCCGCAGGAGTGGCATATCTGAGATCATTTTCCTTCATGTAAACTAAAATAGATTGGTCAATTAATATTATGACCTTTGAGTTTTTTGGCTTTTTTGATTAACCTTTTTGTGGATCTATCTAGTTTTGGTTAATTTAATTCTCTATTTTTCACTTGATGTACTAGGAGGGGCCCAATACTTTGATTGAGCCAGGGCCTAAGGACCTTCCCATAGGAGGGGCCTTAGGTATCTAAACCATTCTTGGGCCAGCACCCCTATTGCCCAGCAAAATGGTAACCCTCCCTCTCAGCTCAACCTTAATAGGAGGAGCGTCTGTAGCACAATTTTTATCTTTCTCCACAGCTTAGAGTCTCTTACTACTCCTTGTCTGCTGTTCATTCAGCAGCTGCCTTGTATCAGGACTCCTGCTTCACTTTGCAGTCTGTACTAGCTTTCCTGGCTTGACCTGGTTTCAGAAGCAAAAATTTCACTTTCACAAGAAAGTTTTCCCTTTTTCCCCTCTTACACCAGTTTCTTTGACAATTTCTTTACAGCTGCAATCACTGTAATTAATTAGGGTAGTTTTCCAGCCTACTCTCATGGTTGAACTGCATACACAAGTTATACCTGCCTGCCAGGTGTATGAAATAGCCCAATCAAGCTTCAGCTTCTCAGAACCATGGCTACAGCTTACTCTAACTCATAGAAAAAGAAAAAAAAAAATAACCCTGCTTGTCCAGAACAGACTACATTACTGTTTTACTTTCAAGTTTTAAGTTTATTTCTTTGATTACTTCGCATAGTCCAAATCCAATGCGATTTACATAAGTTCAAAAATTGAATAAAATTTTAAAAACCGACAAACATAACATTCACTACTAATACATTAATACATGTAAGGAGGGATGCGGTTGACAGCAATTGACATAAATACAATTCTAAAAAAAAAATAAAAGTAAAAATAAAACCATGGGAGGGTCAAGACACAGAAGGTTGGGGAACAGGAACCCGCTTAATTCTATTAGATCGTCTTCCTAAAGTTATTATAGGTTATAACATATCTATTGGAAAGCGACCTTGAATAGTTCCCTGACTTGGGCAGAGCTTTTCTCCTTATCCCCTTTTGGAAAGAAAAAAACCCCAAAAACAAACCCTGCATTACTACAGTAAGGTTCCAATATCTAAAGGCATCTGATCAACTCCTCTGTGGAAGCTACAATCCCGGGATTCAGCACCATATGTGGCAGAGTCCAGTCCTGACACATACACAAACACATTGATAAGATACAACAAAGCACTTTATTGGTTCATAAACCCCAAGTCCTGTTATTTCACCAACTCAGGGTAGGTAAAAGTCTCTCTTGGGTCAAAAGATATCAATATATCTCAGCAGTATAAGTCTCTTCAGCAGAACAGTATTCAACCAACTAGTAATTGACTTACCTTAGCCAACACTTTTAACATCAAAATCTTCAGTATATATAACAGGCTTCTTATCGTGCTAGTCTCTCTCTCACAATCTCTCTCTGGAAACCTCTTGTTAGCTGTCACCTTGGCACTTCTCAGACACTTTCCAGTCCCTTCCAGGGTTCCCTTTTCAGTCCACAACTAGGAAAGGTCTCTCTGTGGAAGTTTCTTTTTTAGGACCTCTCTCTAGGCAGATATACGCCTCCCTGACTATGTACTACCCGTCTGACTCGTCAGGGTTGCCGGAAGAGAATAACACTGTGACAGAATTCATCCCTATGGATAACTACGTGGAACCATCCCATGTCATTCTTTAGTGTCTAGCTCAACCTCAGTTCTTCTACAACAGCATTCTTCAATGCAAGGCTTGAGGGTCAGTGGTTGTAACCATTTATACTCTAATTCTTTCCTCTCTGCATTTTGGGAGTGTTTTGTAAATGTGCATTCTAATTAAATTTTTATTTATTTATTAGATTGAACCAGAGAACTGGACTAGCTATTGGAGCACCATAGTGGAGGAAGCTAGAATGTAACATAGTAAATGATGGCAGATAAAGCCCTGAATGGTCCATTCAAGCATATCCATGTTAATCTGTAGGCAATTGCTAAAATATAATCCTTACCCTCATCCTCGTCATGTTGAACTGAATTGTCCTAATTACCACTAGTATCAGAAGACTCCCCAATGAAATTTCTGTCAAAGCACGTTCGGAATACCAAGTGATATTTTTCAATATCTGTAAAAAATAAAAAACAGATAAAATAAATAAATGCAGTTAAGAGTCCAAAAATTTGATCACATTCAAATTTCCTTATGAGGTGACTAGAGAAGATCAGGGTTTCAATGTAGTACCATTTCATTTACAGTGGTGTCAGCCACATAGTTTGGAGGTTTACATTTTGAATTACCCGTGAAGTCAAGAGGGTTCAATTCCTAGCTCAGACTGTTGCTTCTTTGGCTGATGCCAAGCTATGAGTATTGTTGGATTATCCTAGTTTATGGGTAATCCAGAAACCCTAGAATCAGACACAAGTACCTCACAGTACCTCAATCTCACAGTACCTCAATGAGCACTGGTAGTAGTTCAGTCATAGGTGATCACAGAAAAGCAAAGGTGTTAGAACATAATAATTGCTGCTGCTGGGTCAGACCAGTGGTCCATCGTGCCCAGCAGTCCGCTCAAGCGGCGGCCCTCTGATCAAAGATCAGTGCCCTAACTGAGACTAGCCCTACCTGAGCACGTTCCTGTTCAGCAGGGGAATGAGCAGTGCTAATTCTTTTAAAAAAAACCCCCCCAAACAAACGAATATTACCAGCAAGGCTGCTGTTAAACATAATACATCCAGGGTATATATTTGAGGGGGCACCAAAGATCACCAGGCTTTATATTTTTCAGCTTCAGGTAGGATTGGGAGGGCCCTTATAGCATGATTATATCCTCTTCCCTCAATGCTGGCTCTGGACACGAGGTCAAGTTTTTCTTCTCCAGAGTGGGTCACTGAGTCACAAAGCAGAGATTATACTACAAAAGCATTTAGAGGATTCTCAGCCAATCACATAAGCTTATGGAGGTGGCAGTATAAGACAGCGTATGGAGCTATGGAGCTGTCATAAAATGCTGCTGACGGCCCTACATGGTTACAAACAGGTCAGGATGTAAATATAAAATGCAGGTAAAAATATTAAGAGACACAAAAGAAACGACACCAGTTTATAATAGTTTATACTACTATTTAAAACATGGAAAGAGAATTAGCTTTGTAGAAGTTCATTTTATGACTGCTCCATACCATTACACTATAGACTTTCACCTCAGATTATTTTGTAAAAACATTCTTTGCTTTACTTAGACAAAATTGAGATATTCCTTGCCAATATCTGGATTTATTATTTGGTTGATACAAAATGAACAAAAATGAATCAACTTCACATTTTGTTTAACTATGTCAGAAAGAACTGAAAATTAAATGATATGCAATTTTCATCTCTTTACAGTACCTCATAATCTTGATGTGTCCATTGCCAGAGAAATAAAACCTTACATTCTCACACACTTAGACATATGCATACGCAAACAGGAAAAAGCAACCTAGAAATACTTGTCATGTATAACGTACTGTATCTTATACATTTTTGTAAACTTCCAAGAATTAGTTGGTAGATTGGTGCTATAGAAACATAGTTGGGGGTCTGAGATTTGGACAGCTCTGAGGGTTAAAAGGTTGTTTCATAGGGGCAGGGAATAGAGGCAACTCAAGATTCTATTGGCTTCTGTTGTGTTTTCAAATCCCACTTCAGATTCTACTTAAAAAAACACAAAAAACAAAACATTTTACTCTGAATCTCACCAACAAGAAATCCCGCAGAATCCAGCTGTTTGTCTTCCCATCCCTAAAATTATGTCATTTCAAAAGATTTCTCGACAAAACCTTTGCTTACCAGGTGGCCAAGCTGAACCCTTGGCTTGCCCAAATGATACTCGAGGCCCCCTCTTACCTTGGTTTCAGAAAACTTCTCAAAACGCACCTCTTCCGCGAACAGGTCTATTAATCCCCCTTGCCCCCTATTTTCTCCCCTTTCCCTCACTACCCCGTTCCTTCGGCTCTCCCTCTTCCCCCCCTTCCCCGACTTTATTCTTTCTCTCGCTATCTCATACCTTCTAACCCTTCCTTCTGTATTACCGTTACCTCTGCTTAATCTCGATCAAAGATTTCCCACCCCTGTAACTTTGCCTGTAATATTGCCTGTAACTTTTTCAAAATTTTGTAAATCCGTGTGTCATCACGGACCTTAATTAATGGATGTGAACCGCCTAGAACTCTATTGGTATGGCGGTATACAAGAATAAAATTATTATTATTATTATTAAATCACTTCAATGGTATGATTAAAATGTATTTATTAAATCAGTTTTCCATACCGTTCTCCCAGGGGAGCTCAGAACAGTTTACATGAATTTATTCAGGTACTCAAGCATTTTTCCCTGTCTATCCCGGCAGGCTCACAGTCTTTCTAATGTACCTGGGGTAATTAGTGTGTGTGTCTGTGGTGGGGGGATTAAGTGACTTGCCCAGGGTCACAAGGAGCAGTGTGGGTTTGAACCCATAACCTCAGGGTGCTGAGGCTGTAGCTTTAACCACTGCACCACTGGGTGATATTTAAATTAATAGATCTGTTACTTCACAGGCATTACAATGAAGGAACTGTACTGAAATGGTTCGCAGACTTCCTACAAAATCACAAATACATGGTCAAAAGGCAAGAATCATACTCCAACCCCTGGAAGGCATTCTGTGGCGTCCCACAAGGCTCCCCATTATCCACAATCCTATTCAAATTAATCATGAGCTCACTGGGTCACATCAAAATGGAAGATGAAACTATACTATCGTATGCCGACGATATCCTCCTCCTCATCCCCATAACCATCCCAATATTGCCGAAAAAATCTCAAACAATATAGATAAAATTCAAACCTAGGCAACAAACAACTGAACGCCACTAAGACCAAAGCCACTGGTTTCCGCACCGCACAACAGAATGTCATACCTAATCTCACTCTTTCATCAGGCATCACTCTCATAATGGAAAAAGCCACCAAGGTACTAGGCTGCATCTTAGATGACACTCTGATAATGGAACCACAAATATCTAACCTTCGGAAAAAGACCATCTACACTATGCGTCAACTACGACTCACAAGACCATACTTCCACCCACACCTCTTTGCTCTGATCATTCAGATGATGGTCCTACCCCAACTGGTCTATTGCAACTCCGCCTACCTTGGCATCAACATTGCTCTTATCCACAAACTACAACTCATCCAGAACACAGACATTAGACTAATCTACAAATTAAAGAAATTTGACTCAATTACAACCTTCATCAGGCAACTACATTGGCTCCCAATAATCTTCAAATCGTCATGTATCCTACACCAGATTCTATATGGAAGCTCAGCAGCCCCTCTCATCCAATTTTTCTCTATTGTTTGGTCGACATCAAAAAGAATCCTTAACAGAGTCCAACTAAAGCAATCATCCACAAAATACCTCCACTACAAACAAATTTTCCACTCTATGCTAACCTATCTGGGTGTAAAAATCTGGAATGACCTACCAGAAGCTATCAGGAAAGAGACAAATTACACTAGATTCAGAAAAAAGCCTGAAGACTCACCTTTTTGACAACTATCTATCTCAGTTTCTGTATAGCATCCCCTATGTCTAAGTCCCTCCTCTATCTCTCCACGTCTTCTTCCCCTCCTTCTTTTCCTCTTCCGCTTTGATCTGTTGCCTTGAGCCTGAATAGGTATGTTGCGACTCACAAATGGAAGATTAGATTAGATAAACTCCCTATGACTCCTCTCCTTACTTCTCTCTCTCTCTCTGGTAGTAGGCTCCTCTCCTTCCAAACTCTACTTCTTGGATCCACAGGAAGAAAGTGCCTACACAGTTTCCAGAAAAAGAAAAACTCAGCCCCATTATTTTCCTTACAGGAGAAAGGAGGAAAAATTTGTATTCTCACACAACTTTCCTTTGTATCAACCTCAGGTGCTGACTGATTAGGGAAGCTATGCATCTCCTCAAGTCAGTTGGAATAGAAAAAGGACAAAGAAAACCTCTACCTTTAGGAGGTCTCACTAGAATGCCCTACACCTGGAATCCCAGGATTGCTCTTTTTTATTTATTTATCCCCAACCCTGGGGGAGTACATGGGATCTACTCTTCATAAGTCTGAGCCCCTTGGCTGCAGGGTCCTCAAACTGTTTCCGGGAAGTCAAAAAAGAGAAAGAAAAAAAAATCTCTCTCTCAAAAACACTTCCTTTTATGTCCTCTAGCTCTTCCCCTGGCCCTCCAGAGTAGAGATACCAGGTAGAAAATTCCTCACTAATTAAACCTTTAGGCACAGACTGAGACAGTAGTAGTCCTGCAACAATAATTAACAAATGCAATCTATTTCAGATATAAGCTATGTTTGGTGATTTGCCCTAATACTAGGGTATTTAAGGACCCTTGGTAATCACAAATATTTTTTTTTAATAAATTACATTGCACTCCGAAAAAAAAAAAATGAAATAGGCCTCCAAAGAAAATTTCCAGAAAGGCAAATCCCATTAAAATACAGAAACTGGACCAGTCCAAAGAAAATTTCCAGAAAAGCAAATCCCATTAAAATCCAGAAACTGGACTAGTGATCACTGATGTAGTCTTTCAATTTCAGATCTTAACATACTATATTACAGTTTGATTATGTCATTAATCATACATCTCTGTCCTACAGATAATCTCAGGGCCCCTTAACAGGCTCTTCTCCTCCATCAGGATAGCTCCTATCTCCCCCTGCTTCTTCTACCCACTTCCTTCTTCATCTACCAAGTCTGGCCAAATCTGTTGTAAATCCGATAAATTTGTTGTAATTCTTCCCGCTTCATCTGCCAAGTTTGGCTAAATTTGTTGTAAATTTTCCTTTTTCATCTGCCAAGTTTGGCTAAATTTGTTGTAAATCCGATAAATTTGTTGTAAATCTACATGTCTATGCTGATCCTAATCTAATTAATGTAAACCGCCTAGAACTCGCTGGGTATGGTGGTATATAAGAATAAAAATTATTATTATTATTATCCATATGCATTCTTACAGAACAATTCCAAATATAAATCTGAATATTCACCATAGACATGGTAACCCTGAATTTCATATTAAAAACAATGACAAAACAAAGTCATCTGACCAAATGAAAACAGAGACAGGGAAACTAAACTAAACCTTAAGTTTGTAAACCGCATCATCTCCATAAAGATAGAGCTCGAAACAAAAAAATAACTTAAAAACAACACTGATAAACCCTGAAAGAATACTATATCCCTGAAAGAATACTATAAAATAAACTTGGGAAGCTAGAAGTAGTGCCAAAAATAACAACAGAGCTCTAACAGCAGAGAAGTGTTTGGTGATCAATAGTATTGAAAGCAGATGAGAAATCAAGAAGAATCAAAATGGTTAGTTCTGCGTGCTCCTTTTACTTCTAGTCATTAAAATGCCATTGTAAATCTTAAAGGCGATTTCAGTTGAATGCATATTTTAAAGCCAGATTGAAAGGGATCCAAAAAGACATTATGACTAAGACTAGACATTGAACTAGAAAACAAGAAGTGCTTTAGAAGTTTGGTTCCAATATGCATCAGTTTGTGCAAGTGTTCAAAAGCTACAATAAACCAGAAAACAAATCACTCCATTTGATCAGTACACACCAACGCCAGAAAAAGTATTTTAAGGCGAAAAAAAGCCTCAGACACGGAGAGGTGTTCCCACTCTCTTTCACCCAAGCATCTCTGGCAAAAAACTTTCACATATAACTTCTTACTGGCAGGTGGGAGCCTGAAAATAGTTAAAACTAACTAGAAAAAACAAGCTAGTTAGGAAAGAGCCAGGCCAACGATCGTTTCTTGGCTTTTAAGCTACTGCTTCAGGGCTGTGACACCAACGCTCCAGACTATCGATTCTGCTTGCTACCTGTTCAAAAGCTGAAATAACAACAGAATGCAATCTTGTTTTCTTATTTTTGGATACTACAGCATAGGAGTGATCAACCCTAGGAACGCATTAGAAAAAAAAAGATTAGGTTCTTATCTTGCTAATCTTTTCTAGTAAATAGGTGTGTTATTCTGTCTGAATTCAAAAGGGTCTGGGATAGGCACGTGGGATCTCTTGGAGAGAGAAGGAGATAATGGTTACTGCGGATGGGCAGACTAGATGGGCCATTTGGCCTTTATCTGCCATCATATTTCTACGTTTCTACAGTATTCTCTCCCCATTTTCCCGAGCCATGCAGAAAGAATCTATTCCAGGTTTTCAACTCCTCCTTCTTCAGAGTGCTCTGCTGTCTCCCTTCAGTTTGTAGCGAAGCAGGCATAATAGCCCTATATAGGAACACATAAGAAGGAGGGGTACAGGATAACTCCCTGATCTACAAATCTGATCTGCTCTGAAAGTATAACAAACATGTTAAACATTTTAATTGAACAATTAAAACATCAAAATAATGATATCAATCAAACATTTATGGAGCTCAAACATTCCCACAGTGTGTTATAGCAATAGACTATTCCTCATATCCTTAAGGTCTGACATTAAAATCTCAGTTTTGACTCGAACTTCCTCATTAAGACATTAAGCAGGTGAAGTAAATACTGACAGGGCGGGGTTCCAGAATGACACACCTATCTACTAGAAAAGATATTAGCAAGGAAAGAACCTAATCTCTTTTTCTAGTGCAACAGGTGTATCATTCTGGACAGTAGGGACGAACAAAAGCAGTTCCAGAAATCTAGGGCAGGACCTTTGCGCCTGCTTGTAACACTGAGGACCCAAAGACAGTGCCCTTACATGCTGCCATGTCCACTCTGTAGAACTTGGAGAATGTTTGCAGAGTGGGCCAAGTCCCTATAAATCTCCCCAGATGAAATCACCCGAGCTTCCGCCCATGAAGAATCCATGATTCTTGTGAAAAGTGCTTTCAAGGAAATTGGCAATTGCTTGCCAAAGGCAATATATGCTAATGAGATAGTCATCTGTACCCATCTTGAAACGGTAGTCTTAGACCTTCATCTACCATGTTTAGCCTGATTGCCGAGGACAAATAGATGGTTCAACAGTCAGACTCGTTGATGACCTCTAGATAACATAGGACTCTCCTCACATCCAGCTTTCTCAAAATTCTGTCCTTTTTATTTGACCCTGTGGTTTGGAATGCTGGCAATCTTACCTCTTGATTGACATCAAATGCTGAAATGATCTTTGGAAAAAAAGGACAGGATCGAGTGTAAGGAAACTCCCTCCTCTGTGATCTTGAGGAAGGGCTTCCCGCATGACTCATCTCACTGACATAATAGTCATGAGGAAAATGATCTTGACAATAAGATCCAATAAGAACACCTCTTGAATAGGCTCATATGGAGCCTGACTGAGACATGCAAAACCACATTAAGGTTCCATGACAGAAATGATTGTTTTACCAATGGTCTGATCCTTAGTGCCCCCTTTAGGAATCTGGCTATGTCCAGATGAGAAGCAAGGACAGCCTTGCGTCCACAATCTCTGAAGCATGAGAGGCCTACCATTTGGACCCAGAGTCATGCCACTGCTAGGCCTTGGTCAAGACCTGCTAGGAGGAAAGCTATTACCACAGGGATTGGAGCACTAAACAGTTCCAACTTCTCTTTTGTGCACTAGCGTTGAAACATTTCCCATGCCTTAGTGTTTCGTGGAGACCATCGTAGGCATCTTGGGTTTTGAAAAGAGTAACAATCACTACAATCTTTAAGTCAAGTTTCAAGTTTATTATAAATTTGATTAATCACTTATTCAAAATTCTAAGCGATGAACATATCAGTAAAATTACAAAATTGAGGGGGCAGCAAAACAAACAAAGAGAACCATCCAGATCCTCTCTAAACTCCCTCAGTATCCTGCAGGATTTCCATCTTATGAACATAGTTTAGGAGCTTGTAGATTACCACTGGTGGCTTCTCTTTCGAGGCACACTGGGGCCCTAGCCGGTGGGCACACTCAGTCTTCACCGGTCCTGCCTCTGAGCGCAGATCCAGGGTGTCCACTATCCAGCGTTCCAAGAACCCACGGAGCTCGGCTGCTGAGATAGACTCCGGTAAGCCCACCAGCGGGAGCGATTTTCTATATCATCAACCTTATCCTCCAGAGCACGAAGCCGGGTCTGCATCTCTGTCTGCACGCTGGTCACCTGAGAGACATTGTCTTCCAGCACAGATACGCTCTAGCAGCAGGCGGTAAACTCTCCCGTTAAAGATTCAAGGCGCCCATCCATAACATCAAGTTTATTGGTGACAGTTTACAGTCGCTGATCCAAGGATGATTTTATTGCTCCTTTCACCTCCACGACAATCTCCTGTAGCCAGACAGAGCTCATGGTAGGGCCCTCCGGGCCATCCCCCTCCGCCATCTTAGGCTCCGCAGTATTCACTTTCTCTCTGTCTTTTCGCAAAGTTTTTGAGGCCATAACCGCAACGCAGGCAGGAATCCGAAGGGGCACCCGATACACTGCCTCAAGATGAGAATTGCAGTGGAAATTGGCAAAATACAAGCAGTCAAATTGCCGATGAAGAGAGCGGGGATCAGGAGCTCGAGGCACACTTCTGCTCTCTAACTCAGCATCATGTGACCCCCTCATGCACATTTATATTACGTAGGTATTTAAACGACTCTATTATCTCTCCTCTCTCACTTTTCCTCCAAAGTATACAGATTGAGATTTTTAAGTCTGTCCCCATACGCCTTATCACGAAGACCACACAGCATTTTAGTAGCCTTCCACTGGATCGACTCCATCCTTTTTATATCTTTTTGAAGGTGCGGCCTCCAGAATTGTACACAATATTCTAAATGAAGTTGCACCAGAGTCTTATACAAAGCTATCGATACCTCCTTTTTCCTACTGGCCATACCTCTCCCTATGCAGCCTAGCATCCTTCTAGCTTTCGCCGTCATCTTTTCAACCTGTTTGGCTACCTTAAGATCATCATCACATACAATCATACCCAAGTCCCGCTCTTCTGTCCTGCACATAAGTTCTTCACCCCCTAAACTGTACCGTTCTCTCTGGTTTTTGCAGCCCAAATGCATGACCTTGCATTTCTTAGCATTAAATTTTAGCTACCAAATTTCAGACCATTTTTCAAGCTTCGCCAGGTCTTTCTTCATGTTATTCACACAATCCAGCGTGTTTACTCTATTGCAGATTTTGGAATCATCTGCAAAGAGGCAAATCTTACTCAGCAACCCTTCAGCAATATCATTTATAAAAAAGTTAAAAGAACTGGCCCAAGAACAGAACCTTGAGGCACACCACTAGTAACATCCCTTTCCTCAGAGCGATCTCCATTGATCACTACCCTCTGTCGCCTCCACTCAACCAGTTCCTGACCCAGTCTGTCACTTTGGGACCCATCCCATAGGTACTCAGTTTATTTATTAGAAATCTGTGTGGAACACTGTCAAAGGCTTTGCTAAAATCTAAATACACCACATCTAGTGCACATCCTCTATCCAATTCTCTGGTCACACAAAGCTTAGGATATTAAAAGACGAAATCCTTGAAATGAAATGAAACTCCCCCCACCAATCCCATTTGTAGAGGGTGAAAAACCAACATCCAGCCACATCTACATGCATATTAGAGAATGACACAGGGAAAAAAAAATCTGCCCCGTCACCGGACCACCGTCCCCTCCACCACCCCGTCCCCTTCACCACCCCATCCCCGTCCCCGCCGTCCCCTTTACCGCCCCATCCCCGTAGCATCCATCCTTCCCTCTCACCTCCTCACCGCCCTTCAGCAGCCCAAGAATCTCCCTCCCTCCCCCTTACCTTCGCAGCGTAAAGAAATTTAAGGGAGGGAAGGCGTGCTGACACCGACTGTGCATGCAGCTCCCTCCCTCTCTCCCTCCAGTCAAATCTATCTCCCTCCCTTTCTCCCATTTACCTTTGCAGCGCTTTAGAAAAGAAACTGATGCCGGCGAAACCTGCCTATGCCGCTCTGCAGTCGCGTAGGTGTGGGCGGAAGCTTCTCCTCTGACAATTGTTATTTTATAAACACAAACAAAACAGAGCAAGGTTCAACAAAACCCATCTCCCCTCCCTTTCACAAATATTCCCTTCACTACTGTGAAAACTGAACAAACCATACTACTACAGAATCCTACAAAGAAAAATCAAGCTAACAGAATACTTTAGTCACACATGGCAAGAATAATGTTAGGGGAGTGCAACTAAGGCAACTGCCCCCTGGTCAGAGAGAGAGCCCTAAGCCAGATGGAAGCTAAAGAAGCACAGCCTGGACTTTGTGGTTCCCAGTTATGTCTAATACCAGCTCTAGCAGGATACATATTTCAAATCTGAAATATTCTAATCACAAAATATAAAATAAATTTTTTTTCTTTTTGTTGTCTGGTAATTTTATTCTTCAAATCACATTGGTCTCAAGCTTTGGTTTTAGGTTCCTTCTGTCTTCATCGTGGCATGGCTGGCTCCTGAAGGTAAAATAGGCGCAAGAGGAGCTGGGGAGACAATGCCGAGTCTGACACGGGTGCAATTTTTTTTTTTTACCACAGGAGTAAGACTTTTCACCGCTCCCACGGGGCGGTAAAAGGTCTTGTCACCATTACTGCGGTAAACCAGTTGCAAATGTCTCCATTCCTGCGGATTTACTGCAGTGACCCACGGTTTACCGCGGTAAATAGTCTCCCTGTCATTCTCTAATGCAGTGGTTCCCAACCCTGTCCTGGAGGACCACCAGGCCAATCGGGTTTTCAGACTAGCCCTAATGAATATGCATGAGAGAGATTTGCATATAATGAAGTGATAGGCATGCAAATCTGCTCCATGCATATTCATTAGGGATAGCCTGAAAACCTGATTGGCCTGGTGGTCCTAAACTAAACCATAGGTTTGTATACCGCATCATCTCCACATTCGTAGAGCTCGGCACGGTTTATAGGAGATGGGATAGAAAGGAACTACAATGAAAGGTAGAGGTTTACAAGAGATGGGATAAAAAGGAACTACAGTGAAGGGTTAGAGGACCAAGTATGAAGAGTTTTTTGAGGGCTTAGAATGCCAGAGATGGAAAAAGTATCAGATTTTTGAGAATAGCCAGGTCTTCAGATATTTGCGGAAAAGTTGGAGGGAACTCAGGTTCCGAAGAGGGGAGGAAATGTTGTTCCAGAGCTTGGGGATTCTGAAGGGAAGGGAGGTCCCTAGTTTTCCTTTATGGGAGATGCCTCTTAATGAGGGGAAGGATAGTTTTAATTTGTGGGTGGATTTGGTGGTATTAGGGTTTGAGAAGTTACAAGAAAGAGGGATACATGGAGGGAGGATCCCATGTAGGATTTTGAAAGCTAGACAGGCGCATTTGAAGTGGACCCTGGCGATTATCGGTAGCCAGTGAAGATTGGACAGAAGCGGAGAGACATGGTCAAATTTACTTTTTGCGAAAATCAGCGTGGCCGCGGCATTCTGAATCCGCTGGAGTCTATGGAGGTTTTTCTTAGTTAGGCTTAAATCAGGGGTGTCCAATGTCGGTCCTCGAGGGCCGCAATCCAGTCGGGTTTTCAGGATTTTCCCAATAAATATGCATGAGATCTATATACATGCACTGCTTTCATTGTATGCTAATAGATCTCATGCATATTCATTGGGGAAATCCTGAAAACCCGACTGGATTGCGGCCCTCGAGGACCGACATTGGACACCCCTGGCTTAAATAAATAGAGTTGCAATAGTCCAATCTGGAAAGGATGATGGATTGGACAAGGACGGTAAAGTGATTTTGATAGAAACAAGATCTAACTTTCCTCAGCATGTGAAGGCTGAAAAAGCATTTTTTTACCAAGGAATTGAGGTGGTCGTTGAAGGACAATGTAGAATCAATAATGATGCCTAGAACATTGCTTGAGAACTCAAGCTGCAGAGTGGAGCCAGAGGGCAGAGAGAAGGAGGAGGGTAGTTGGTTAAGTTTTGGACCAAGCCAAAGGAGTCTTGTTTTGGACTCGTTTAGTTTCATTTGAACAATACGGGCCCAGGATTGGAGATTCATTATACAGGAGGCTATGTTCTCAGAAAGATTGGTGAGGTTCGAATCAGTCTCGAAGAGGACGAGGATGTCATCAGCATAAGTGTAAATTGTTTCAAAGGGGGATAGGTGGAGGAGTTTTAGGGAGGTCATATAAATGTTGAAAAGGATGGGAGATAGAGGTGAACCTTGCGGGACTCCACATATCGGTTTCCAGGGGGAGGATGAGGTGCCATTCATGTTAACAGCGTAAGAACGAGAACGTAGGAATTTTGAGAACCAGTCAAGGACTGTGGAGTTAATACCTATCAGAGAGTTGGTAAACGAGAATATCATGATGGACAACGTCGAAAGCGGCGGAAAGGTCGAATTGTAAGAGAACGGAAAACTTATTTCGAGAATGAAGTTGTTGAACCTTTGAGATCAAGGAGGTCAATAGGGATTCGGTGCTGAAGTTGGGACGAAAGCCATATTGGTAAGGAAGAAGAATAGAGAATCTCTCTAAGTATGATGAGAGTTGGGTAGATAAGATAGACTCTAGCATCTTGGTTAAGAGAGGAATATTTGCTATTGAGCAATAGCTGGATGGCGTGGAAGGGTCTAGGTCAGATTTTTTCAGTAGAGGGGTCAAGGCAATATGACCCATTTCTGGGGAAAAAAGGCCCGAATGTAGGGTGGAGTTTATGAGTTTTGTAATAGCAGAGATGGCCAATGCGGGAATTTTCTCATATAGGTAGGAGGGGAATGGGTCCAAGGAACAGTTGCAGGATTTCAGTTTGAGGCAGAGTTTGAAAACCAGGGATTCAAAGGTAGTCCAGGATCTGTCGGCTGGGATAGGGTTGGAGACCATTTGGGAAGAACTGGAGTCGGTGGGTATTAGGGAGTTGTAGGAGACTGAAGGTGGGAAGGAGCATCTCAGGGTAGAGACCTTTTCGTGGAAGAATTTGGGGAGCGAGGTGGGGTCTTTTTTGGAGGTTAAGGAGCGCCAGATATTAAATAGTGTACTGCTCTGGTTGTTGAATCTGGAGATTTTTTCACTGTAGAAATTCTTCCTAGCTTTTTTTAGCACTGTATTGTACAGCTTAATATTGACTCTCCAGGACTGTCTATCTATAGGGGATTTAGATTTTTTCCAGATCTGCTCCAGGGCTCGACATTTTTGCTTTAGTTCTCTGTGATATGGGAGGTACCAAGGGGCGTTGCGGGAGTAGGAGATGGATTTAATGGAGAGAGGGGCGAGGGAGTGGTAGGTGGACTCAGAGAGAGCAACCCAGTTATGCCAATTAGCTTCTGAGTCTGCAGGCTTAGGAGCGGAGGAGAATAGGTTGAGAAATTTAGACCAGAACAGATCGCTCATAATTTTTTTTTCGGTAGGTAATGGAATTGGAACTGCGGGGTGGAGCCCCAAGGTGCGACATGAAGATGGGGAGACAGAAAGCCCCTAAGAAGTGGTCGGACCAGGGGACATGATCCCAGCGGATGTCATCAGCTGAAGTTTTGTAAGCGATAAGGTCAAGGAAACTAATGAGGTCTAGTGTGTGCCCCTTTTCATGTGGTCCTCCAGGACAGGGTTGGGAACCACTGTTCTAATGCATATATCTCTATTCTTTCACTATAATTCAACTATTATCTGCAAACTCTTGCATGGGCATCCATAATGATCTAAATTTGGCCACGTTACCTCTCATCTCCATTATGACAGCCTCATATTTCCCAACTACGGGCATTGTTATGAGCGTCACTTTCCTGGTTTGTGGGGTGATGGGTATGTGGATAATAATAATAACAACTTTATTCTTATACTAGTGTTTAAGCCCGTTATATTAATGGGTGCTAGAATATATGTCTGTCTGTCTGTCTGTCCTTCTTTCTTTCTGTGTTTCTCCCTGCCCCTGTCTCTTTCTTCCTTTCTTTCTGTCTCTCTCTCTGTCCGCTGTCTTTCTCTGTCTGTCTTTCGTTCTCATGCACTGCCTGCCTGTCTTTCTGTCTCTCTCCATGGCCCCCTTCTGTCTCCCCCCCAAAGCAAACCAAGATTCCTCCCTGGCCCCCTTTCCCTCTCCCCCCCAATTCTCAATGCAGCAGCAGCAGCAGCATCCCCCCCACTTCCCTGTGCAGCAGCAGCTGCATTCCCCCTTCCCTGTGCAGCAGCAGCATTCCCCCCAACTTCCCTGTGCAGCAGCAGCATTCCCCCCCACTTCCCTGTGCAGCAGCAGCATTTCCCCCCTTCCCTGTGCAGCAGGGTAGCAGCATTTCTCTTCGTCATTTCTGGCCGGCTCCCTTGCCAAAGTTATTTTTGAGTTCAAAGCCGCCGGCGCCGCCGTGCCTCTCACGATCCGCGCATGCATCGGAAAGCCTTCTCTCTGATGTGACATCAGAGAGGTTTCCAATGCAGGTGCAGCTCGTGAGAGGAGCCACGGCGGCAGTAACGGACTGAAGAGAAACTTCAGTAAGGGAGCCGGCCAGACCGCAGGCCGCAGATTAGTAGCTGGGGGACCTGTGTTAGACGGAGTGAGGGCGGGAGTCGCCTCCGTGGTCACTGCCTCCGTAGTTAAGGTGCCTCCACATGCGCAATAGGAGCCATCGTTTCTTCTACTGCGCATGTCTGACACAGAGGCACACATCAAGGACGCAGAAATCACAGCGTTTGAACTGCGCATATCTGGTAAGGGTTTTATTATAGCGGAAACCGCCAGACCACAATAGTTCAAGGTGGTTTACAGCAAGAGAAACTGAACAGTCAGCGACATATACAAATCATAAGAAATACATACTAAGCAAAGCAAATAAGCTAGAACAGTAAAAAACTTAGGTTACAAATCTATCAAATAACTGCTCTTTACTAATTTTCTGAAGGAGTGGTAAGATGAAACACATGGAATAATTTTACCAAGCCAATCGTTCATTTTACCTGCCTGAAAAGCAAGAAATGTCTTAAAGTGATAGGCTTTTACTGTTAGATATGCAAATAAATGAACCCTACATGTGGACTTGTTGGAACAATCCAGGAGAAAATGGGAAACCAGGTAGACTGGAGACATACCAAATAGTGATTTAAAACAAATACAGGCAAATTTAAACAGGACTCTTGCCTCCATCGGCAACCAGTGTAATTTTTGGTAATAAGGACTAATGTGCGCCCATTTTTTCAAATCAAAAATCAACCGCACTGCTGAATTTTGTATCACTCAAAGTCTTTTAAAAGTTTTCTTATAGGTTTCCAAGAAAATAATGTTACAATAATCAAAGATACTTAAGTTTATATAACTGGACTCGCAAGTGAAAGCCACAGATACAAGACACACATGATTAAACTCTGGAATTCGTTGCCAGACAATGTGCCAAAATATGTTAGCTTAGCAGGGTTAAAAAAAAAAAAAAAGGTTTGGATAAATTCCTAAAAGGGAAGTCAGTTCATAGGCCATTAGTAAGAATGGCTTTGGGAAATCCACTGCTTATTCTTAGGATAAGCAGCATAAAATCTGTTTTATTACTTGGGATCTGTGTTGGCCACTACTGGAAACAGAATACTGGGCTTGATGGACATTCAGTCTGTCCCAGTATGGCAATTCTTATTCCTTAATATATGATTACTTTAAACATCGTCATTAACAATACCACAAAGATACAAACATGATTGGTTTTTATGGACTTTTACTTAAATGTCAAAGATTTATACAGCTTACCACTTCATGAATGGATCGATTGAAGCTATCATCCTCCGTGAGGATTAATAAAATGATAAGTGCCATGTAAACATGGTGTGAATTTCTTTCTTCTACATGATACAAGATCTCAAGAATGGGTAAAACCTAGGAAAAATGAAATGTTCATTAGTTTACTTTCTCAAAAATACAGCTCATTAAATGCTTTGGAAGCAGACATAATGTATATTCGTTGTTCATAGTACAGTAGCATATGATAATGTCAATTACTGAATGTTGCTTTAGAAGATCAATGACAAAAAAGGAATACAGTATACCCCTGCGAATTTGTGGTTCACGGACTCAGTCATTCGCGGTACAAATGACTGACCAATGGAAAAACTCTCTACGCTCAGCCAGCCTTCCCTTCCCCAACCTGCGGTCTTCCCTGGCCGTGCGCCTCCCACGCCCCCTTCCACAACACTTTGAGCAAAAAAATCACCACCATCAATCTTCGGAAGACGCCGCTGACTAAGGCAATCAGGGCACCTTTGCTGGGGCTGGTCATGAGGAAACCTTGAGGGTCAGCACTCAGCACCATGCTCAAGATCAAACTTTGGTGTCTTCTGTGATCTGATGAGGCACATGAGACCGGCGGTAGAAGGCAACTTTTTAAAAAAAAAATTGGGATGAAGCAAGAGAGGAGGAGGCATGCCGATTACAGTACTCTTCCAATATTTGTGGTTTTTCAACATTTGCGGTCACTCTGCAAACATAACCACCGCAAATTTCGGGGGAGTACTGTACCAATTAATCCTTATGATCAAAATATATTTTGAAAGCCACCACATGTCAAACAAAGAAAAAGGTAGCAGCTAGTACCCACCAATGTGAATGTGATGAAAGTAACATCATTTACTGCCAACTACTAAGAGTTGAGAACGAGGGCTGTCCCTTTAATAAAATGGTAAGGGTTGGGTGGCTCTTGAAGAACAGAAGAGGATTAAAATCTCCACTAGGTAGTTTGAAGGATAGAAGGAATCTAGTAAAGTAAATGGCCCAATGTGCAGCGGTGGCCAAAAAAGCAATAAAGATGTTAGGAATTATATTTTAAAAAGGTGATTCTTTCTATATGGATCGGAGACACTTTGCCCTCCTTTTGGGCTTAGAGGAATCGTTTGCATGCTCTGCTGCTGCTGGAACGGAGAGATGTGCGTCACAGCTTGCAACTAAAGCGACAGTTTCTTCAGATTTGGGACTCCTATCTCCAATCTCTATCACCGAGGGCTGGAAGTGACATTTTGAATTCCTTGTAAACCTCTCCAGGGCCAGAGTTAATTATATTGTCCACGCGGAGGCATCAGGGGTGCGTGAGAGGATACAAACTTTTCTTTGTGTTGTTTTCATTCTTTTTTTTTTTGGTGGGGGGTTCGGGTTTAGATATCAAGAGTCCAAGCCTACTGCATTTTGGTTTTTCTTTATTCTTGGATCAAGGGGGTTGGGGGTGGGAAGGGTTAGAGCTGGGATTGTTGGATCTGTTTGCTTTGTATTTGGTTTTCTTTCTATTGCTTTCTGGGTGTTGATATTTTGTTGGTTGGCTTTCTGTTTGAAAATAAAAATTGATTCAACGTAAAAAGTGGCTAACAAAACTAAGAATGTTATAATGGCCTTTGTATCGCTCCATGGTGCGACCTCACCCTGAGTACTGTGTTCAGTTCTGGTTGCCTTATCTCAACAAAGATATAGCGGCACTAGAAAAAGTTCAAAGAAGAGCGACCAAGATGATAAAGGGGATGGAACTCTTCTTGTATGAAAAAAGATTACTCTTTAGGGCTCTTCAGCATGGAAGAAAGAGTGCTGAGGGGAGATATGATTGAAGTCTACAAAATCCTAAGTGTTGTAGAATGGGTACAAGTGGATTGATTTTTTATTCCATGAAAAATTATAAAGACTAGGGGATACTTGAAGTTACATGGAAATACTTTTAAAACCAATAGGAGAAAATATTTTTTCATGCAGAGAATAGTTAAGCTCTGGATGCATTGTTAGAGGTTATCGTAAGAGCAGTTAACACAGCTGGTTTTAAGAAAGGTTTAGACAAGTTCCTGGAGGAAAAGTCCATAGTCTGTAATTGAGAAAGACATGGAAGCCACTGCTTGCCCTGGATCGGTAGCATGGAATGTTGCTACTATCTGGATTTTTGCCAGGTACTAGTGACATGGCTTGGCCACTGTGAAGATAATAATAATAAACAATTTATTCTTGTATATCGCCCATTCACAAAGCTCCAGGCGGTTAACATCAAAGAAGAACTAACTGTACAATCAAGTGAAAGGTACATCAAATTAATAAAAATGAATGACAAGATAAATACATAGTTATTTAACAAACTTATCAAACAAATGTGTTTTTTAAAACTTTCTAAAAACGTTATAAGAATCTGTTTGACAAATAAGCGGGCTTAACCAAGAATTCAGTTTACCTAGTTGAAAGGCAAATGTCCTGTTCAAAAATTTCTTGTAACAACAGTTCTTAACTGAAGGATACATAAACATAAACTTATTACGAGTGTTTTTTTAATGAGGTATAAAAATTAAATTGAGAGGCTAGATATTCCGGAGCCAAACCAAAAAGAGATTTAAAACAAAGACAACCAAATTTAAAAAGAATACGTGCCTCAAAAGGCAACCAATGTAATTGCTGATAAAATGGGCTAATGTGATCATATTTCTTCAAGCCAAAAATTAGGTGCACTGTTATATTTTGTACTAATCAAATACGTTGTAAATTTTTCTTAAATGATGCAAGAAAGACAATATTACAATAGTCGAGGATAGACAGAATTAGAGACTGTACCAAAATTTTGAAAGAAACAAAATCAAAGTATCTTTTGATGGTTCTGAGTTTCCAGAGGATCATAAAGCATCTTTTTATCTTAAGATCCTCAAATATTAACTGTCTATCTAGTGTAACCCCAAAAACCCTAATGGAAGGGACGATTTCAAAGGTTTGATCATTGATTAAAACTTGTTTGTTTAAAATGGTATCATTAGGGCTGGCAAGAAAAAAATTTGTTTTATCTGAGTTAAGTTTAAATCTAAACATCCAAAGTTGTATCTTTGCCAAACTTTCGTCAATCTGGACTTTTACGTCCTCGGAAATAATCGAAAGGAACGTCTAAGTCCATTTTCGTCTAAGACGCAAGTCGTCCAAAGTAAAAAACAGTCAAGGACACATTTTCAAAAAATACGTCCAAATTTTTTTTCATTTCGAAAATCATCTAAGTATACGTCTGCGATTTGATCATCCAAGTCACTAAATCATCCATCTTTATACCACATTTTCGTCCAAGTCAAAAAAGCCTAGAACAAGCCCTGTTGGACATGGGAGGGGTCTGCAAAGTGATGGACTGAACACCCAGACATGGCACCTAAATAGTGGGATACCTTACAGGGCACTACTGTGAACTTCACAAAAAGGCTGCCATGTCTTCATCTCACTACAGCTCCCTTATAGGTCATGGTGAGCCCCCAAACAACCTCCAGAATCCCCTAGACCCACTTATCTATGACCCCAATAGCCCTTATGGCTGTAGGAGCTACTTATATGCCAGTAAAAAAGGGTTTTGGGGTGTATAGGGGAGTGCTCATATTTCAATATCAATGCAGTGATTACAGGGGCTTATGGGCATGGGTCCACCTCTCCTTGGGTCCCTAACCCATCCCCAATATGGCTTAAGATGCCTATGTGCAGCATGACTAGGCTTTCCTATGTCAGGCGATGATGTTCTGGAGGCACAATTTTCAACTTGTGATTACTATTTTTATGGGGGGGTCAGTGATCACTGGGGTAGTGTGTGGGGGTCTGTATTATGTGTTTGCAGTGCTTATCTGGTCACTTTAGGTGGGTTTTTGTGACTTAGACCATGTTTTAAATGGTCTAAGTCACAACGTCCAAGTTCCGTCGATCCTGTGCTGTATAACTTTCGGTTATACATGCAGTACGACCAAGTCAAAGCCTGCCCACGTCCCACCCAAATCCCGCCCTCGACACTCCTCCTGACACACCCCGTTTAGCTATGGTTGTTCAGTGGCACTATGAAGGCCTAGGTCATTTATAAATACGTCCAAAACCCGGTTTTATTATTGGCACTTGGACGTTTATGACTGATGATCGTCCAAGTGCTGATTTAGGCTGGTGTTTGTACGTTTTTCTCTTTCGATTATGAGCCCCCTAGGCAATAACACAGTAATGCCATCAGCATAAATATTGAATTTGACTTTAAGTTTTTGCAAAAGGTTAGCCAGGGAAATCAAGTATATATTGAAAAAAGTAGGTGACAATGGGGATCTGAGCTTAATGGATCATTGGTCTGACCCATAAGGCTATTATGTTCCTTATATTGTGGCCCTCAGACAGTTGGCTGAATTGCTCTTGCAAATACATCATGTTCAATCTTGACCGCTTGGACAGCGCACTAAATGTTTGAAAAAAAGAAAAATGACTGCCATAGGTCAGCATAGGGCAGGCCCAGGACCTATTACTTCTGCTGCACCATATACTGTATAAGTATGTCATACGTACAGGCAGAGGACAGGTCAAAGGAGGACTCATATTTATATGCATGTATATAGCAGTGGTATGAAGAAGTTTGAGTATTTAATTAGTATAGGCTTATATGTGTAAGCTCAAAATATCTTGGTGGCCCTCAGAGCTTTCTCATATTCACATTGTGGCCAAATCCTCCTTAGCTGCTAAACTTTTAAACTCTTCTAATTCTGGAAATCAATCACATGGCGATCCATCCAATCCAGTACCTTCTCAAATGTGCTTCATACACTTCTCAGGAGGGAACAGGGTGCATCTGCTAGCTTTATCCTTTGGTCTTCTGCCCCTTTTCCCTTATTTTGTTGTGCTGAGAGGGGAGTAAACAACTTTTATTTCAAAATTCTTACTGGAACCTGCAACTGGAACTGCCAGCAGTGCCCTCTTATGAAGACAAACACAAAACCCTCTTTGTTTTGGCTGGTGAACCACAAGAGTTCCAAGATCTAAGCCTTAAACCATCACCATTTGGAGCAGGGGTTCTCAACCCAGTCCTCGGGTCACACTCATCCAAGTCAGGTTTTCAGGATATCCACAATGAATATGCACAAGATAGATTTGCATATAATGCAGGCAATGCTTGCAGATTTATCTTATGTGTATGTGGGTATCCAGAAAACAAAACTGACTGGGTCGATAACCACTGATCTGGAGTTATTTTAACTTTATAAGTTTAGCCACATCTCAGATTTAATTTTAAAAGCATGAACACATACTTCCTTGGATAAAAACAAATTTAAAAATCTCTGTACAATGCTGGGAGTCAAAATATTCCCAAAATACATACAAGTAAAAGATTCACTGGATACTAAGGGGGAAATTCTATATAGGACACCTAAGAAGTGGCTGAGAATTGCAGACTGGCGTTCTATACAGAATCGCATCTGCCCTAATGGACAGATATCTAACCCCCATCTAACCACCCTGATTCTCTAACCGGCACCCATGTCACAGGCGCCGATTAGAGAATTGCGCCTGATTCCTTGCCATCTGCTGATCATGGTAAGGAAATCTCCCTACCACGATTAGCTAAATGGTCACAGCAGGGAACCCCTTGTGAAGTTGGCCTGCAGGAGGGATGCCCACTCCCTCATGCTGCCACACCTGAATTCCCCCTTCCGCTAATGTCTGCAGCAGAAGGGATGCTCACTCCCTCCCAATGCTACCCCCGAACTACCTGACAAATCCCCTTGGTAGGAGGGTTGTCCATTCCCTCCTGTTGCCACCCCTCCATAACTCCCTCTCTCCCACCCAATGATACCCTCTGTCCAGAGCCCCCCCCCCACCTGTAGACCCCCCTAACCAGCAGAAACACCCCCCCCCCCCAGTACTCTTGTATCTTTTAAAGCAAAAATCCAGTATAGGGATGCATACACTTTCCGGCCTGTAGGCCCACCACTCCAAATAGGATGCACCAGGGAGAAGCCTAAGGCTCCGACTGGCCCAGATGCCTAAGGCTCCTCCCAAAGGAGGGCCTTAGGCACCTAGGCCAACCGGAGTCTTAGGCCTCCTGCTCAGTGCATCCTAGGATGCAGTGGGAGTGGCTTAATACTCCAATCGGCCAGATACCTAAGGCCCCATGGGGTCCACCAGTTAGAGCTGTGCTGGGGGAAGGGAGTGTGGCAGGAGGGATTGAGCATCTCTGCTGCCAGGGGAATCTTTGGGGGGTTCGGGGGTGGCAATGGGAGGGAGTGAGCATCCCTCCTGCCGTGGACATTCACGGGAGTGCAGGGGTGGTGGCGGGAGGAAGTGAGCATCCCTCCTGCTGTGAACATTCACGGGAAGTGGGGGCGTTCGGAGGTGGAGGCAGAAGAGAATGGGCATCCCTCCTGCTGGCTGACTTCATGATGTTGGGGGGTCCCTGCTAAGGCTGCTCAGCTGACCGTGGCAGGGAGATTTCCTTGCCACGATCAGCTCAGCGGCCGCATCTATTTTGAAATGTAGGTCAGCATTTGGCTGGCCTACATTTCAGGCATCTATCACAGCTCTAAGGAGACACCGAAGGCCACTTCTGGGCGAAACCATGCTCAGCCTTGGGAGAGCTTAAGTGTCCTGACGCATCTCCCTGCACCTTTGACAGACACCTACAATGTAGGTGGCCTGCCTCGTGTTTTTTTTTAGAAAACGTGTGTCCTGATTGACAGGTTAGACAGCGGTAGGGCTCCTACCGCTGCCTACAATCGGGACGCCATTTATAGAATTTGTTCCTAAATGTTACCATCCTTATCTAGGTCCAATCAGTTTTCTCTAAAGAAAGTCCATACCTCTTTGAGATATTTTAACATTGAATAATCCAAAAGAAAACATGAAAAGTACACCAGTATACTTACAAGGCTTTCCATATCTGTACGAGCCAACATGTATGTCCTCACATTGCTGTTCTGATGTAGTAATGTATATAAAAGGAGAGTTGCCTGGTCAGACTTTTGTTGCTCTGACAGAGCAGTGTACAAACTATTGAAATTAATCTGAAAAGCATGTGGATTTGGAGAAGAAAGTGCAGTGCTATCTGGAATACAACAAAGATAGAAGAAAACAGCAAAATTAGACATTTAGATGCTATCATGTATTTCTCTTTCCTGTGGGTATACTGCCATGGAAACCCCAGTCTAAGGGCTCCTTTTACTAAGGTGCGCAAGCGTTTTCAGCGCATGCAGGATTTTAGTGCGTGCTAAACCCACGCTACGCTTCTAGAACTAACGTCAGCTCAATGCTGGCGTTAAGGTCTAGCGTGCGTAGAAATCAGCGCACAGTATTCCGCACGTTAAAAGGAGCCCTAAGTAGTGAGGGAAAAATATTTCAATCTGGTAGAAACAAACAATATTCAAGGATAAAATTGTACAAGTCAATCCTAGATTATAGACCTTCAAGCAAAAACTATAGCTAGCTTACCTTGAACTCAAATTTAGAATTTACCGAGCTCTGCGCATGCGGAGATGGTGCGGTATACAAACCTAATGGTTTAGTTTAGAAATGTAAGCAATTAAATCTAAAATCCTTTCTCCCCACCAAAGAAGAGAACAAATACTTATTTACTTACTAGACAGCCAGTAATTTGCAGGGCAAGTTTTCTAAAGTACAGTAAAGTCTTTACACTTACTGAGTGGTAAGAGCAATAATTAGCATGCAGTAAATGCAAGTCTGTATGGCCTGCATTTATCACACTTAATACATGGACACCACATTACATGCAGTAGCAGATAGCATGGATGATCCCTTGCTATCTGGCACAACATGTAATGTAGTATGAAATATTGCTGCTGCTGCAGTACACCCCTGCAAAAACATCTTTCAGTTGGGGGGGGGGAGAAAGTCATCCCCCCCCCCAATTTGATCTCTCCTGAAGAACCTACTTGATATAACTCTCCTTCCACCTGAAAGGACACCTTACCTGAAGTCCTGCATCCTTCACAAAGCCTCCTGCCCCTTCATCCCAGGACTTAACCAAGAAAATACTTTTAAAACCAATAGGAGGAAATATTTTTTCGCTCAGAGAATAGTTAAGCTCTGGAACGCTTTGCAAGAACATAAGAATTGCCGCTGCTGGGTCAGACCAGTGGTCCATCGTGCTCAGCAGTCCGCTCATGTGGCAGCCCTTAGGTCAAAGACCAGTGCCTTAACTGAGACCAGCTCTACCTGTGTACATTCCGGTTCAGCAGGAATTTGTCTAACTTTGTCTTGAATCCCTGGAGTGTGTTTCCCCCTATAACAGCCTCCAGAAGAGCGTTCCAGTTTTCCACCACTCTCTGGGTGAAGAAGAACTTCCTTACGTTTGTACGGAATCTATCCCCTTTTAACTTTAGAGAGTACCTCTTGTTCTCTCTACCTTGGAGAGAGTGAACAACCTGTCTTTATCTACTACGTCTATTCCCTTCATTCTCTTGAATGTTTCGATCATGTCCCCTCTCAGTCTCCTCTTTTCAAAGAAGAAGAGGCCCAGTTTCTCTAATCTCTCACTTTAAGGCAACTCTTCCAGCCCCTTAACCATTTTGGTCGCTCTTCTCTGGACCCTTTCAAGTAGCACTGTCCTTCTTCATGTACGGTGACTAGTGCTACTATGTCTGTATGATGCTAAAGAAAATCTATTGATTAAGTAAGAAGGAGCTGTACCATAAACTGCCTTGTAACAGAAACAGCCTCGTTTAAACGATACCCGGGCCTCCATTGGCAGCCAATGCAATTCGCGATAAAAGGGTGTAACATGATCAAATTTCTTCAGGCTATAAATCATTCTGACCGCTGTATTCTGTATTATTGTAAGTCTTGCTAATTCTTTCTTGGTGACTGTAAGATAGATAATATTACAATAATCGAGAAGACTCAGTAGTAACGACTGAACTAGTAATCTAAAAGCAGTAAATTCAAAATAAGATCTAATTGTTCGCAATTTCCATAATGTGAAGTGGCATTTACGCACTACAGCATCTATCTGAGCATGCATTGTAAGATGCTGGTCTAAAATAACTCCAAAATTTTACATACTGAGTTGAATTTATCCTAATAGAAGGTTCAGAAGAAATATTACTAGCAGCCGCCACGAAAAACTTTGTTTTGCCAGAGTTTAGTTTGAGTTTAAATTTTTGCATCCAGGAATCCATCTGTTTCATTACAATTTCAACTTTAGTGGTAATCTGGGATAGGGCTGAAGTAAAAGGTATGACAATAGTAATATCGTCAGCGTAACTAAACAGTTCTACATCCAGGTTGCTCAAACATGAGCCCAATGATGAAAGATAAACATTGAATAGTGTAGGTGAAAGTGGAGAACCCTGAGGAAAACCACATGGGTTATTCCAGGTTGAAGAGAGGTGGGTCCTAAACCTAACCTGGTACAATCTGGACTCCAAAAAACCTTTGAACCAGGAGTAAACATTTCCTTGAAGGCCCAGAGTATCCAAACAAATTAATAAAAGTAGGATGATCTACTAGATCAAAGGCACTACTATGATCGAATTGGCGCACTAGTGCGCTTTTGCCTTTACTTAGGCTTATTAAATAATCCATTAATGCAGCTATCACCGTTTTGGTGCTGAAGTAGGATCTAAATCCTGATTGTGAATCATTGAGTAGAGTGTGTTGCTCGAGATGTTTAGTCAATTGGATATGAACCAGACCTTCCATGATTTTAACAAAAAAGGGAATAGATGCTATTGGTCTGTAATTGGTAAGCAGAGAAATAGATTCCTTAATATTTTTAATTATCGGGGTAATTATTATATTACCAGCATCTGAAGGAAATTTTCCTATATCCAGGGAGTTGGTAATCCATTCAAATAACTTCAATTTAAAATTTGAGGGAGCAATAACCATCAAATCTGGAGGGCAGGAATCAAGCTAGCAGTATGATTGAGCATATTTATGAAATAAGTTGGAAAAATTGTGCCATTCTGGGTTATCAAAAGTAGACCAATACAGGTCAGCATGAACCTCTTCTTCATCATTAAGATTAAGGTTTAAGTCCACATTCAAGTGGCTAGATGAAAATGAAGATCTCAAAGATAATACTTTGGAACTAAAAAAATTGGCTAAATCATCTGCGGATGGGAGAGGTGACCAAGAAGATTGCTTCTTTTGTGTTGTGAATCCATGTTGCCTCCAGTCCTGTAATCCACCGGAATCCAGAAACTTGATCATTCTCTGTTTTAAAAGCATTTCCATTAATTTACTTACCACAGAAGTCAGACCTTCTGGCCTGTAACATAGTAACATAGTAACATAGTAGATGACGGCAGATAAAGACCCGAATGGTCCATCCAGTCTGCCCAACCTGATTCAATTTAAATTTTTTTTTTTTTTCTTCTTAGCTATTTCTGGGCGAGAATCCAAAGCTTTACCCGGTACTGTGCTTGGGTTCCAACTGCCGAAATCTCTGTTAAGACTTACTCCAGCCCATCTACACCCTCCCAGTCATTGAAGCCCTCCCCTGCCCATCCTCCTCCAAACGGCCATGCACAGACACAGACCGTACAAGTCTGCCCAGTAACTGGCCTAGTTAGCACAGTTACTTACCGTAACAGGTGTTATCCAGGGACAGCAGGCAGATATTCTTTACGCATGGGTGACGTCACCGACGGAGCCCACGGTACGGACCTTTTTACTAGAAAGTTCTAGTTGGCCGCACCGCGCGTGCGCGAGTGCCTTCCCGCCCGACGGAGGAGAGCGTGGTCCCCAGTTAGTATAAGCCAGCTAAGAAGCCAACCCGGGGAGGAGGGTGGGACGTAAGAATATCTGCCTGCTGTCCCTGGATAACACCTGTTACGGTAAGTAACTGTGCTTTATCCCAGGACAAGCAGGCAGCATATTCTTTACGCATGGGTGACCTCCAAGCTAACAAAGAGGGAGGAGGGATGGTTGGCCATTAGGAAAATAAATTCTGAAGTACAGATTGGCCGAAGTGCCCATCCCGTCTGGAGAAAGCATCCAGACAGTAGTGAGTAGTGAATGTGTGAACTGAGGACCAGGTGGCCGCCTTGCAGATTTCCTCAATGGGTGTGGAACGGAGGAAAGCAACAGAAGCGGCCATAGCTCTTACCCTGTGGGCTGTGACAGCGCCGTCTAGTGACAGACCGGCCCGAGCGTAACAGAACGCGATGCAAGCTGCAAGCCAGTTGGATAGCGTCCGTTTAGAGACCGGTCGACCCAAACGATTTGGGTCGAAGGTCAGGAAGAGCTGAGGGGACAAGCGGTGAGCCCTTGTACGATCAAGATAGTAAGCCAGGGCACGCTTGCAGTCAAGACTGTGCAATGCCTGTTCTCCGGGATGTGAATGAGGTTTCGGAAAGAAAACAGGCAACACAATGGACTGGTTGAGGTGAAAAGCTGAGACCACCTTTGGAAGGAACTTTGGATGGGTGCGCAGAACCACCTTGTCATGGTGAAAAATAGTGAACGGTGGATCGGCAACCAGTGCATGAAGCTCACTAACCCTCCTGGCAGAGGTGATGGCAATGAGGAAAAGAACCTTCCATGTCAGAAATTTGAGCGAAGTTGTGGCAAGCGGCTCAAAGGGAGGTTTCATGAGGGCAGATAAAACCACATTCAGGTCCCAGACGACCGGAGGAGGCTTCAGAGGTGGTTTGATGTTGAAGAGGCCCCTCATGAATCGGGAAACCAGAGGGTGAGCCGTGAGAGGTTTTCCTAAGACAGGTTCATGAAAAGCCGTGATGGCACTGAGATGGACTCTGATAGAGGTAGACTTGAGGCCTGCGTTGGACAGGGAGAGCAAGTAGTCCAGAACAGTTTCCACCGCTAAAGAGGTGGGATTGTGATGATGACGGAGGCACCAAGAGGAGAACCTGGTCCACTTCTGATGGTAACATTGGAGGGTGGTCGGTTTCCTGGAGGCGTCCAAAATGAGACGGACAGGCTGAGACAGATTTCCTGAAGAGGTCAGCCCGAGAGAAACCAAGCTGTCAGGTGGAGCGAAGACAGATTGGAATGTAGTAGAGACTGATGTTGCTGTGTAAGTAGAGTAGGAAACACAGGCAGAGGAATGGGATCCCTGGAGCTGAGCTGAAGCAGGAGGGAGAACCAGTGTTGACGAGGCCACCGGGGAGCTATGAGGATCATGGTGGCTCCGTCCCTGCGGAGTTTGGATAAAGTCCGCAACATCAGAGGTAGAGGAGGAAAGGCATAGAGGAACCGATCCGTCCAGTCGAGAAGGAATGCATCCGGGGCCAGACGATGAGGAGAGAAGAGTCTGGAGCAGAACTGGGGCAGCTGATGGTTGTGAGGAGCTGCAAATAGGTCCACCTGCGGAGTGCCCCAGCGAGCAAAGATGGAGTGGAGCGTGGGAGGGTCCAAAGTCCACTCGTGAGGTTGAAGGATGCGGCTGAGATTGTCGGCCAGGGAGTTCTGTTCGCCCTGGATGTAGACAGCCTTGAGGAAGAGACTGCGGGCCGTGGCCCAGGTCCAAATGCGAAGAGCCTCCTGACAAAGGAGGCGAGATCCGGTGCCGCCCTGTTTGTTGATGTAGTACATGGCAACTTGGTTGTCCGTGCACAGGAGCAGAACCTGAGGGCAAAGAAGGTGCTGGAAGGCCTTGAGAGCATAGAACATGGCTCGTAGTTCCAGGAAATTGATGTGATGAAGACGCTCCTGCGGGGTCCAAAGACCTTGGGTGCGTAGGTCTCCCAGGTGAGCTCCCCATGCATAAGGGGAGGCATCCGTGGTGATGGTCATGGAATGCGGGGGCAGATGAAAAAGAAGGCCCCTGGAAAGATTTGAGGAGTTCAACCACCATTGTAGAGATTGCTGAAGAGACGATGTCACAGAGATGGGATGAGAAAGAAGGTTCGAGGTCTGCGACCATTGGTTGGCCAGAGTCCATTGAGGTGTCCTGAGGTGGAGTCGTGCCAGGGGAAGCACATGCACCGTCGAGGCCATGTGGCCCAGGAGGACCATCATCTGTCTGGCAGAAATGGAGTGATGAAGGAGCACCTGACGACACAGGCGGAGCAGGTTCCGCTGACGGTCGGAGGGGAGAAACGCCCTCATTAGTGTGGTGTCGAGAACTGCTCCAATGAACTGAAGGCGCTGCGTGGGAAGCAGATGCGACTTGGGGTAGTTGATCTCGAACCCCAGGAGGTGGAGGAGAGAGATGGTCTGATGAGTGGCTTGTAGCACAAGCGGAGACGTAGGTGCTTTCACCAACCAATCGTCCAAGTAGGGAAACACCTGGAGGTTGTGAGACCTGAGGAAGGCCGCCGCCACAATGAGGCATTTGGTGAACACCCTGGGTGATGAAGCGAGGCCAAAAGGTAGCACTTTGTATTGATAATGGCGATGGTGCACCTGGAATCTTAGGTAGCGACGTGAAGCTGGATTGATTGGTATGTGAGTGTAGGCCTCTTTGAGGTCCAGGGAACATAGCCAGTCGTTCTGAGAGAGATGAGGGTAAAGGGTGGCAAGGGAGAGCATTCTGAACTTCTCCTTGACAAGACATTTGTTGAGGTCCCTGAGATCGAGAATGGGACGTAGGTCTCCTGTCTTTTTTGGAACCAGAAAGTAACGGGAGTAGAATCCCCGGCCCCTTTGTTCCAGAGGTACTTCTTCGATGGCATTGAGGAGAAGGAGGGATTGGACCTCCCTCAGGAGGAGGGGGGTTTGAGTTGAAAGAGAAGCAGACTCTACGGGAGGATTGTCTGGTGGAAGAGTCTGGAAGTTGAGAGAGTAGCCGTGGCGGATGATGTTGAGGACCCACTGGTCCGATGTGATGACCTCCCAACGGCTGAGAAAAATGTGGAGCCTGCCCCCGATTGGTTGAGGGAGAGGCAATGAGGGTGGAAGACCGGCTAAGCCCTGGAGAGAGGAGTCAAAAGGGCTGAGAAGGTTTGGCAGGAGGAAGAGGCTTGGCAGGTTGATTAGACTGTGCACGAGCCTGGTTGTGGTGTTGTTGGCGAGCCCGCCTAGGTTGCTGTGAAGGCGGGTTAAGCGGCCTAGCGGAGAACCTGCGCTGGTAAGAAGACTGTGGTTTGTAAGGCCGAGCAGGAGGGGCCTTCTTCTTTGGTTTAATGAGAGTATCCCATCTGGTCTCATGGGCGGAGAGTTTTTGTGTGGTGGTATCCAGAGACTCTCCGAACAATTCGTCTCCCATACATGGGGCGTTGGCTAGTCGGTCCTGATGGTTGACATCCAGATCAGAGACCCTGAGCCAGGCCAGGCGGCGCATGGCCACAGCGATGGCAGATGCACGAGAGGTGAGCTCAAAGGAGTCATAGATGGAGCGTACCATAAATTTTCTAAGTTGAAGCAGGCTGGAGATGTGCTGCTGGAATAGTGGGACCTTGTGCTCCGGCATGTACTTTTGCATGGCGGAGAGTTGCATTACCAGATGTTTCAGGTAGAATGAAAAGTGGAAAGAGTAATTGTTTGCCCTGTTGGCAAGCATGGCATTCTGGTAGAGCCGCTTGCCAAACTTGTCCATAGTTTTGCCCTCCCTGCCAGGAGGGGTAGAGGCATAGACACTGGAGCCTTGAGTCTTTTTTAAAGTGGACTCAACCAGGAGAGATTCATGGGGCAGCTGGGGTTTATCAAATCCCGGGATTGGAATAACCCTGTAAAGGCTATCCAGTTTACGGGGTGCCCCAGGGACAGTTAATGGATTTTCCCAATTTTTATAAAAAGTTTCCCGTAGGATGTCATGCACGGGTAACTTCAGGAACTCCTTAGGGGGTTGATCGAAATCTAATGCCTCCAGGAAAGCTTGTGATTTCTTGGAATCAGATTCCAGAGGCAAAGATAAGGCCCCCGATAACTCCCTGAGGAATTTCGAAAAAGAAGATTGTTCAGGTTTAGATGTGGTATCGGGGGCCGAGGGCTCTTCGTCCGACGACGATGCATCCTCCTCGGTACCGAGGGGAGATTCCTCCCAGAGGTCCGGGTCTCTGACATCGGTGTGTGCGTGCCGAGAGACTGGAGTGGAAGGCTCGGTATGATGAGCTTTAGACCGAGACTTGCCTGAGCGTACCGAGACGGTACCGGGGGATGAAGACCTATGTCTGTCTCGGTCCCGGGAAGAACGGTGCCGGTCAGGTTCGCGGGAAGACCGGTGTTCCGCTCGGTCCCGAGGAGGATCGGATGTCGTTAGAGCGACGGCCTCGGCATGGGCATGGATATGCGGTGCCGAGAGAATGGGCATGGATGGGTCCATAGGTACCGATGGCGTGGATACCGGTTGGACGGTGTGGGGCTCGGGCCGGTCTGGTACCGAAAGCAGCGGTGCCAGGATAGAGGGCAAGAGCTGTTTAAGTTGCGTTTGGAGTTGTTCCTGCAACTTATCCTGGAGGATGGCCGCAATGCGGTCATCCAGGGGTGGCACCGGAACCACTTTTTTCTGCTTTGGTTCCATGGGTGCCGCTCTACGCTCCGGCGATGAGGAGGCCGATGACGAGGCACTCACCGATATCGGAGCGGAGCGCTTTTTAGTTCGGCGTGGAGCCGAAAGAGCCGGTGTCGCCACCGAGGTGGGAGGGCGCTCAAGGGTGGAAGGCTTCTTAGCCGGCTTACCTGGCGCCGGTGGCGCCGATGTGATGTCAGGCGGTGTCGAGGTGGTCGGTGCCGACTTCGATGGTGCCGCAGTTGAAGAAGTCGAGTCCATAGTCGGGCCGGTGCCGAACAGCAGACTTTGCTGGATTTGGCGATTCTTCAAAGTGCGTTTTTTAAGAGTGGCACAGCGGGTGCACGAGTCCGCCCGATGCTCCGGTCCCAAACACTGTAAACACCAATTGTGTGGGTCAGTGAGGGAGATCGGGCGTGCACACCGCTGGCACTTCTTAAAACCGGGCTGCGGGGGCATGAATGGAAACACGGCCTCCGCAAAATCAAACCCCGAGGCCTGGATCGTGACAACAGGCCCCGCCGGGGCAAAGACAAAAAACGAAACAAAAAGAAAATATTTTTTTTTTTTTTTTTTGGAAATGAAATAAAAAAGCAACCCGAAGGTAAATAAACGAAAAAAGAACGCGAGCGGGAAGGCAAAAAGAGGTTTTCAATCGGAGTTGAAAAACGCACGTCTTCTTCGCTCCGCGGAAACGAAGAAACTGGGGACCACGCTCTCCTCCGTCGGGCGGGAAGGCACTCGCGCACGCGCGGTGCGGCCAACTAGAACTTTCTAGTAAAAAGGTCCGTACCGTGGGCTCCGTCGGTGACGTCACCCATGCGTAAAGAATATGCTGCCTGCTTGTCCTGGGATAACAATCTTTATTTTCTGATTCTAAATCTTCTGTGTTCATCCCACGCTTCTTTGAACTCAGTCACAGTTTTACTCTCCACCACCTCTCTCGGGAGCGCATTGCAGGCATCCACCACCCTCTCCGTAAAGTAGAATTTCCTAACATTGCCCCTGAATCTACCACCCCTCAACCTCAAATTATGTCCTCTGGTTTTACCATTTTCCTTTCTCTGGAAAAGATTTTGTTCTACGTTAATACCCTTTAAGTATTTGAACGTCTGAATCATATCTCCCCTGTCTCTCCTTTCCTCTAGGGTATACATACCCTAATTCTTCCTTACTTCCACTTTTGTGGAGAGGGATCACATCCACCCTTCTCCAGTCCTCCAATACCACTCCCGACTCTAGAGAGTCATTGAAAAAGTCAATCAGCGGTAAGAGCAGATAGCGTAGCTGGTTTTAAGAAAGATTTGGACAATTTCCTGGAGGAAAAGTCCATAATCTTTTATTGAGAAAGACATGGGAGAAGCCACTGATTGCTCTGGATCGGCAGCATGTAATGTTAATCCTCCTTGGGTTTTGGCCAGGCACTAGAGACCTGAGAACAGGCCTCTGGGTTTTGGCCACCGTGAGAACAGGCTACTGGGCTTGATGAACCATTGGTCTGACCCAGTAAGGTGATTCTTATGTTCATATGGCCTGGAGGTGTAAGGCAGAAGGGGTTTTGTACCATTTCTGTCCCATCTAGCTTTGGGTGTAAAATGGCACCAATGAGCCCTTATGTGGACAACTGACCGCTGGCAGTAATCTCATGAAACTACAACTGGGGTTCATTTACACTATTTTGTACCTAATATAGAAACATTATAGTATATAAAGGGCAAAAGGCCCATCTAGTTTGCCCATCTGCAGTAACCATCATCTCTTCTTCTCTATAAGAGATTCCACATGCCTATCCCATGTCTTCTTAAATTCAGACACCTGGAGCCACATTGGGTAGTTGAAAAAGGGGACTACTTCTGCCTCATACCTTAATATCATCATACCTCCAAATAAGTCCTGGGATGCTCTGGATGGGGGTGCGGATTAGTTTCAATATTATATAGATTAGGGCTACATTTCAATTAAAAATTTTAATTTCACTATTAATGGCAGGGCATAATCAGCTGTTCACTGGTGGGGAATAAAGGAGGGGACCGGGGGGGGGGGGGGGGGGAGGGGCATGCACTTCCTCTCCTTTTTGCTTGTGGGAATGCTGAAAATCCTGTCAGTCAAAAAAAAAAAAAATTCACTGCCAAAGCTGCTTCCACCTTCCTTGTGCTGCCTCAAGAGTGAAGAAGTCAGCAGGGTGCCTCTAGCCGCCGATACCAGCACTCCCTGAGTAAGCTCAATTCATGCAAGTTTTGATGGCTGGAGGCACGCCACTGACTTCCTCACTTCTGAGGCAGCATTTAGAGGATAAATACAAATACTTTAAAAAAAATCAGGAAGACCTGTGCTGATGGCTGACATTAGAGAAACTATTTCATCAATTTTTAACTGAATCAGACATTTTGATTGGTTTGTTGGATGCACAAAGAACATATCAACGAGGTGGAACTTAAAGAGAAATGGGTAAACAAAAACATTTTGCAAAAAACAAACAGTAAAAAATGGAGATGACCAGAAGAAAAATGTCATCACTGGAGCCATATTTAGGTTATAATATTTTTTGTTGTTGCAGTTATTAGAAGAGCTGCCATACTGGGACAGACCACAGGTCCATCAAGCTCAGTATCCTGTTTCCAACAGTGGGCAACCCAGGTCACAAGAACTTGGCAAGATCCCAGAGTAAAACAGATTTTATGCTGCTTATCTTAGGAATGAACAGTGGATTCCCTACATCCATCTTAATAATGGCTTAGAAATTCTCTTTTAGGAAGTTTTTAAATCCTTCTAAGCTAACTGCTTTCACCACATTCTCTGGCAACAAATTCCACAGTTCAATTACACTTTGTGTGAAGAAATATTTTTTCCTGTTTGTTTTAGATTGACTACTTAGTAGTCTCATTACATACCCCTTAGTCCTAGTATTTTTGGAAAGAGTAAAGAAAAGGCACATCTACCCACTCCACTCATTTTACAAATCCAACAAATGAGTTTTGGCAAGTGCCTGAATCATGGGTCCTAGAATTAAACTAATATTAAATTAGTGCTAGAATCCCTGATGCAGACACTTGTCAAAACACGGCCATGTTAAGTCAACAATAAAATTTATAACCAGGGTGTGGCTCCCAACAACATCATTATTCCCTGGACAACTCTGCTTTTTGCGGTTTCTGGTATATGGAGGAAACCAAAACACGCTAATTCCTTTCATGGCAAAAACCTGGAAAATGAGTACAAACCTTGAGTGTTCTTGAAAGACATGACCGCTTGTCTGTATGGATTTGGTGCATCTGGTGCATCAGTCAAGTTTGCAAGCACCAGTAACAGCAGCAGACTCTGGTTGGCCAATGGTGAAGACACTTCCTGCTGGGCTGTTGGTTTGTTTCCCACCCCTCCTAATGTAAGGACCGTCCATAAACCAGCTGAAAGAGAGAATGAAAGTAAAAATTTATGCATTTATTTATTGGGATTTAGTAACCACCTTTATGAAGAGATTCATCCATGACAGTGTATTTATTTAATTAATTCATTTTCCATCCCGTTATTCCCAAAGAGCTCAGAACGGGTCACAGGTTAAAGATACATAATATACAGTGCTCCCCCGGTCGTTCGGGGTCCTGGTCATTCGCAGTATTTTCCGGCCGCAAACTGCCAACAAGGAGAGGGCAGCGGGAGAGGCAGGAGAGAGCAGGCGGAGCGCCGAGAGCGTAGGAAAACACTCGCGGTACACTCTGACCGCCTCTTCATGCACTAAGTCAGGCCTTATCCAATCAGGAGCTGCTTTGACACACAGCTCTTTATTGGATAAGGCCCGACTTAGTGCAGGAAGAGACGGTCAGAGCATACCACAAGTGATTTCCTGCACTCGCGGCGCTCCGGCTGCTCTCCTGCTGCCCTCTCCCGGCTCCCCCATGAAAAACCGTATTTGCGGTTTTTCGAGATTCGTGGGGGTTTCTGGAACGGAACCCCCGTGAATATCGGGGGAGTAGTGTACAGTTAACAGGTTATGATTTGCCATAATTACAGTACAAGTTATACAATACAAGTTTTTATCCTAACTAGGGGGGCTGATGCCAATATACATAATATACAGTTTACAGATTAAATTTGTCATAGATTTTTTTAATACAAATCTTTATCTTAATGTGCCACATATCGGGATATAGAACCAATATACATTTCTTTGTAATTCATCGGTCATGTATGGCAGGTATAATTCAAAACAAGGAAAACTGCAGTCACACGTACAATGATACAGGCAAAGTTTATTAAGTTGATTGCGGTTAAAAACAACACCTTAAAACTAAACCATGGGACCTAACACGGTCCGTGTTTCAGTACACGCCTTCATCAGGGGTTCCAGGTTAAAAAGGGATCAAATAAAACCACAAAACAAACTAATACCTATGTGAAGACGAATGCCAAAAGACAATTTATGCGTAGGTGTCGACATCTAGCAGCCTAAGCATAGATTGTCTTTTGGCGTTCGTCTTCACACAGGTTTTAGTTTGTTTTGCAGTTTTATTTGAGCCCTTTTCAACCTGGGACCCCTGATGAAGGTGTGTACCGAAACACGGACCGTGTTGGGTCCCATGGTTTAGTTTTAAGGTGTTGTTTTTAACTGCAATCAATTTAATAAACTTTGCCTGTATCGTTGTACGTGTGACTGCAGTTTTCCTTGTTTTGTCTTCAACCTGTTACTGCAGACCCTATTGGTTCTTTCTTTTTGTTTGTGCAGCAGGTATAATTCAACATAAAACTTACAATTTTGTTAACAATATAACAGTAGTAAAAAGACCAAATATAAATATAAATACTATGAATGAGGTAAATCAGTATATTGAAACATATTAATAGGACTACCATGTTATTCTATGGAAAGAGAAGTTCAGGCTTTCCTCACCAATAAGATAGAAACAGACTGTCAATAAAAATTCTCTCTCTATATATATTAAAAAAAACAAACAAAAAAACTTATGATAATGCATGCCTGCTGAAAATCATCAAGATAAACCACAAAATGAGAAGCAGGATTACTTTGCACTGATGCACATTAACTAATTTTGTTTCTAACCAAGAGTGTAATCTTTAAAGGTTCATCACCACCCAAGTACACAACATACAGATCAGGCATTTGTTGTGTATCTTTTATAACCGCTACTTTTTGAGACCCCTGAGGAAGATTGTTTGTTCGAATCACGGAGCATGCTGGGTCCCATTTTTTTTACATAACGTGGTTCATTTGTACACAACAATCTGTTTGTTTGTTTAAAATAAACTTTGCTTGCATCTTGTGCATCTGTCTGTAGTACTTTTCTTTGTCTTCTGTCTTTAAAAGTTTTCACATAGGTAAATTTGCTAATAGTGTGCGTACTTTTACCCATTGGCACAATAGGTTAGAGCTGGGGTGGAGGATGGCCAAGGAAAGGAAGGTATGTACTGTGCTGCAATTATGAACACCCCTATCCCTCAAAAGAGTTCAGCAATGGAAGAAAATAAATTGAGAAGGAAGACCAGGGAAGAAAAGAAGAGGACAGAGAGAGAAAAAGATGCCAGACCACTGGGGTGGGGGGGGGGGAAGGAGGGAAGTAAGGAGAGGAGAGAGATTCCAGAGCATGGAAGGGAAGGGGAAAGGGACAGAGCTACCAGGACTGAGGGGAGGAAAGGAGGAGAGAGGGATACTAAAAACAATGGGGGGGAAGGGGAGGGAAGAGATGAAAGGGAAGGAGACAGATGCTAAACCATGGGTGGGAGGGGAGAGAATAAGATGGATGGGGGGGAGAGAATGAAAGGGGAGGCAGACAATTTCTGGAAGGGGCATAGAAAGAGGGTACATGCAATATGGAAGGGTCAGAGAGGGTAGACAGTGGGTGGAAAGAAGAGTACCAAGAAAATTAGGAAAGCAGAAAGCACAGATGACAAAGTTGGAAAAAAATTCTATTTCTTTTTTTACTTTAAGATAAAGTAATTGTAGTTGTATTAATTGATAAACGTTTATAAATAAAAAATGGAAATAAAATTAGACCAGTAAAAGGATCACTAATATATTTTTGACTAACTTTCAGAGACTAAAATCCCCTTCCTCAGGTCAGGACAGGATACCATAACAGCAGTATACGGTGGTACCTCGGTTTATGAGTGTTTTGCAAAACATTTGCAAAATCAGCACCCCGCAAACCGAGCTTGCCTCGATGTACGAGTGCCTCCCCCCATGATCCAGCACCTCCCCGCTCACGTCGCCCCCCCTCCCCCCGCCGCAATCCGACATCCTCCCCGTACCCATCACCCACCCGAACACATCACTTACCCCCCATCTGGCACCCGGCACTGGCACCAACACACAGGACATGCCGGTGCCCGAAGATCTGTCCTCCTGTTCGCTGGGCCTTGAGCATCTGTGCATGCTCAAGGCCTTAGTTCCTGCTCTCTCCGAGATTCTCGAGATCTCCGAAAAATCTCGGAGAGAGCAGGAACTAAAATATAAAAAGGATGGAGTCAGTCCAGAAGAAGGCTACTAAAATGATGTATTGTCTTTGTCATAAGGTGTATGGGGACAGACTTAAAGATCTCAATCTGTATACTTTAGAGGAAAGGCGGGAAAGGGGAGATATGATAGAGACATTTAAATACCTACGTGATGTAAATGCGCACGAGTTGAGTCTCTATCATTTGAAAAGAAGCTGTGAAATGAGAGGGCATAGGATGAAGTTAAGAGGTGACAGGCTCAGGTGTAATCTGAGGAAATACTTTTTTACAGAAGGGGTGGTAGATGCATGGAACAGTCTCCCAGATGAGGTGGTGGAGGCAGAGACTGTGTCTGAATTTAAGAAAGTCAGGGATAGGCATGTGGGATCTCTTAGAGGAGGAAGAGATAATGGTTACTGTGGATGGGCAGACTGGATGGGCCATTTGTCCTTTATCTGCCATCATGTTTCTATGACCTATTCAAAGAGTTCTAATTCTGCTCATGCTGAGTCAGCTTTTGAGTAGCAGCCTTTATTTTATCACCGAAGATTTCTAACCCGCTTAAAGCTAAGCAATTTACAAAATACAAACATAATTATCATATAACATACAAATAAACAAAACAAATTCATCTAAAAGATACATAATTAGTATCCCAGCCTACTCAATTAAAATCCTCCATTGTTAATATATGTTCCCCTTTTGGGAACATCCATATTGTTGGACTGTATTCTATGCTTTAAAAGAAAACCAATAAAACTTTTTGAACAACAACAACAACAAAAAATCCTCCATAAACAAAGTTGAATAGAGCTGTAAGCAGTCATTCATATCCAAGCATCCTACCCAAAAGAACCAACAAAACTAGTGTGTGCCAGGCAAGTGACGGTCAAGGTTCCTGCAGAAGGAAATATATCTGCCATTCAAGCACTAACCCCAGCCGGCACAAGACTGATCTTAAAGAATTTTAGCAAGCAGTAAAAGGACAATTCTACAACCCAGGCATGTATTACAGGCACAAATGTTTAGGGCGCCTAAGTGCTACTCTGTAAACACATGATTAAATTATGCAGTGTACATTTAATGTACAAGGGGGTGTACAACAGAAGTGGAGTATAGGTAGAACATAGGTGGTGCTGCCATTTTTCCATGTAGCGTACAGAATACTATAACAGACTGTTAGGGTTGCCAGATTTCTTCTTTTTTTAAAAAAAAGGGTCAAGAACAGAATCCTGACCTTGTATACCCCTGATCGGATATGACGGAACACCGGTTGGGGAACTCTGTGCTATTCTTTTTATACTCCCTATGCTTTAACCAGCAGCACAGTCTCATCAGAAGCCTGAACCATAAAGTTAGGGAGTCATATTTTCATAGGTGAACATTCTGATTTTCTGTTCTAATGGAAGGACTTCCAGTCTTTGTTATTTCTTACAAAGTTTTCCACTGCTAAAGAGAAGTACAGTACTATTTTTCAAGGCAATTTGTCAGAATGGCGGTAGCTGCTTCAGAAAACAGGGTCCTAAAAAGTTTGTATTTGCCCTGAGAATAATATTTTGCTTCCTACAGTAGTAACTCATAATTACAGAGACACCCAGTGTACCAGAAGATATTATCCAAGTGAAAAATACTGTAGTTCATTTTAGGAAAATATAATCAGATTATATTTTGTTTTCTTTTTAATTCATTGAGATTTGTTTTTCAGTTTTGTAATAGTTACTATTCAGCAATGCATATATAATATATATATAATATAATATAATATAATATAATTTATTTCTTATATACCGCTACATCCGTTAGGTTCTAAGCGGTTTGAAGAAAATATACATTAAGATTATAAATGAGAAGTAAGAAGGTACTTAAAAATTCCCTTACTGTAAAATTAACACTGAAAATATCTAACCAAAATGTATGTTAGGAGTTTTTGTAAACTTACCTTTTGCTTGCTCAATTCTCATGAAAACATTGGCAAAAAGTCAGATTTATTTTATTTTGTATATTGATGCATGTGTTTATATTTAAGACATTTCTTGAAAGCTTTCTGACTTACAGTTCTTAAACTAATTTTTATTTTAGTCATATCCAATTACTATAACGTAAACCAGCACAGCTTTACAAAAGAGCTTTGACCGAGACAGGAAAATAGCCCTTCCTATGTAAAGAGATGAATGTTCTTTCTATAAAGCACATATTTTAGACACTTTGTTGATTTAGCCTCTGAAATTCTAAGAGATTCTGATTTATGTCCTGATAAAATGTAAAGAGAACATATACAGTACAAAAAAAAGTTCTCTTGTATCTTCTTTAAAGAGTTTTGCTGTTTTCTTTGTTGACTATGACAAAGCTTAGAGCCCCCTTGTTGCCTAGCCTGCCTGGAATCACTCTGACCTACAGTCGTGTTGGCCTGTTCGGTTCCTGACAAAGGGGCTATTGCCCTAAAACCCCACTGGGTCGAGTCGTGTTGAAAGAGGACTGCACCTTTATTCAACTAAGTAACCGGAGGGACAAATGACTAATTTTTTCATTCTCTGTTCAGGTCAGTGGGTTAGGCATTTGGGGCACTGCAGGACAGTGAACATTTTGTCTTCCACTTTTATATACATATTTATTTATTGCACACTGTTTGCACTTGACTTGCACTTTAAAGCACACGGGAGCACCCAGATGATGGTGTGCGGCTGGCAGTGAATGGTCATCTCTGCTCAGTGTTTGCTGGCTTTGCTATTCTAAGCACCAGAGATGCTCTTTGATGCGCTCTTTAAAGCTTTCAAACTCATGATGAGGGTGCTCCTTATCTTAAAAATTTAGATTTGAGGTTTATATACTTTTGGTGGAGTCTAGGGAGTTAACTTTCCTGAAATGTCCTAGGGCACACCTAACTTATATTTTGGGTGTCTTTTATAGCTTAGAGCTAGTCATCTGCTGTAGAGGAGAAAGGAGAGGAAAAAAGTGGCATAAAGGACTAACCCACCCTTTTACTAAACCGTGTCGGGAGCAATGTGGAGCATTCAGCGCGGCTCCCTGAGCTAATAATCGCTATCGCAGTTTAGTAAAAGAGGGGGAGGGGCAACCATATTTGAGTAAATGGCAACCATATTTGAGTGCTAAAAAGAGACCTAAGCACTATTCTATAAATAGAAAAATGAAGGCAAATAAAGGCCATTGGAAGATCGAAGCATTCAAAGTACTGAAGGGAATAGACTTAGTAGATAAGGACAGGTTGTTCACCCTCTCCAAGGTAGGGAGAACGAGAGGGCACTCTCTAAAGTTAAAAGGGGATAGATTCCGTACAAACATAAGGAAGTTCTTCTTCACCCACAGAGTGGTAGAAAATTAGAATGCTCTTCCGGGGTCATTCATAAGGGAAAACACCCTCCAGGGATTCAAGAAAAAGTTAGACAAGTTCCTGCTGAACCAGAATGTACGCAGGTAAGGCTAGTCTCAGTTAGGGCACTGGTCTTTGACCAAAGAGTTGCCGTGTGAGCGGACTGCTGGGCATGATGGACCACTGGCCTGACCCAGCAGCGGCAATTCTTATGTTCTTATTAGGTTCTTACCTTTGCTAATCTTCTTTCTTGCAAACAGGAAATCAGTCTTAACCAGTGGATATTAAACCTTTTTTTTTTTCCTGCAAAGTCAGTAGAGAGCCTTATTTAAATATTCTTCTGCTCCTCCAACTCTCACTCCGGGCTACCCCTTTCCAACAGAAGAATCTTCCTTGTTTCATTAGAATGGAACTGCTTTTCCCTGATTTAAATCATTCATTCATTTATGTATTTTTTCAAAAAGCATTTAGGGAAGATGTGTTGTGATTTGCTGCGGGAGTCATTTTGCTTTCTGGTCTTGGTATGAATGTCTCCTTGAAGGATGAAATGTTTTTACTTTCCTTATTTTAAATAGTATTCTTTTTTTTTTATCTGACATCACTATGACTTACTTCTTTTTTTTTTTTAAATGGGAGTACAGAAAATTCTAACTTCCATCTCATTTCAATCCCCTTTGTACTAACTTCCCCCACTTCATCTCTACCTTTTTTTTCTATTCTCTCAATACCTCCGTCTATCTCTTCTTCACCCCATCCCCATCTAACTGCAGAGCCAGTAGCACATGCCACAGACTGGGATCATACTAAGTGCTGCTATCTCTACCTTCTTCTTCTCTTACTCACTTCTGATCTCAATCAGGAAGTGTACTAGCAGAAGAAAAATGCGAACCCTGCACATGATCTAAGTCTCTGAGTCACGATGCTGTATAGATGATCCAGAAAACAGACTACAAAGAGTACTGAATATGGCTGTTAAATTGCTATTTGGAAAGAAAATACATGACCATTTACCCCATTATTTTTATCACATTAGCTACAAATTACTTATTACTGTATATACTCAAATATGTCGATCAGAACGTAAGTCGAGACCCCATTTTTCCCCCCATAAAGGAGGAAAAATGGTTGACTCGAATATGTTGAGCGGCTTAATATTCAAGTGCCCTGCCATGCCAGGATCTGCACCCAGTGCCCACTCACTCCCCAGTCAGGCTTTGCATCCAGCCTCCTTCCCTCCATCCCCTGCCAGGCACTGCACCCAGCCCTCCCTCCCTCCCAGGCTCTCCACCCTGTCCCCCCTCCCTGTCCATCGTACCTCCTCTGCCACTGGAATCCCTAGTGGTCCAGAGGTGTAGCGGGCAGGAACGAGCTTTCCACGCTCCTGCCCCACTGCTAACCCAGTCAGTCACTGCCATGAGTTCCGGCTTCAGCCGCTGAGCACTTTGGCGCTGCTGCTTGGCACAGGAGCGTGCTTTGGCGCTGCTGCTTGGCACTAAGCAGCTTCCTGAATGGCTCCCGCAAATTCTTGTGAGAATTCGCTGAAGCCATTCAGGAAGCCGCTCAGCGCCAAGCAGCACCAAAGCACATTCCTGCTCGCTACCAGTCAGCAGCTGAAACCGGAACTCGTGGCAGTGACTGCCCGGGTTTGCAGCAGGGCATTCCAGCGGCATAGGAGGTATGATGGAGAGGGCATGGAGGAGGGACAGGATACAGAGCATGGCGGAGGCCTGCAATAAGTCTGGGAGGGGGCGGGTGGGCAATGGGTGCTGGCCCGAATATAAGCCGGACAAATTTTTGGCCCCAAAATCCCAGTTTATATTTGAGTATATACAGTAAATTTATTTTAAATATCTTAATATCATTCATCAAGCGACACAGGAGACAACTGTGGCTTGACTTCAAGCTGCTCTTTCCTTCCATTTCTGATCATATCTGGGGTAAGGATGTGTGTGTGTTTGTGCAAAGGAGCAAGAGGTGAGTGTCTGTGTGCTTTGCAGGAGAGAGGGAAGCAAGAGTGAGCATTGGGTGTTTGTGTACTTTGGGAAGAAGGAGGAAACGAGCACACAAGGCTCAGATATGGAACTCCTCTTGTATGAGGAAAGGCTAAAGACATTAAGGCTTTTCAGCATGGAAAAGAGACGGCTGAGAGGAGATATGATTGAAGTCTACAAAATCCAGAATGGTAAAGAATGGGTATAAGCGAATCAATTTTTTACTTCATCAAAAATTACAAAGACTAAGGGAGCACTCAAAGTTACAGGGAAATACTTTTAAAACCAATAGGAGGAAATATATTTTCCCTGAAAGGATAGTTAAGCTCTGGATTTCAAGTTTCAGGAGGAAAAATCTAGAGTTGGCTATCAAGACAGGCATGGGGGAAGCCAATGCTTGCCCTGGGAGTGGTAGCATGGAAATTGCTGCTATTTGGGGGTTTGCCAAGTACTTGTGACTTGGATTGGATACTATATAAATAGGATATTGGGCTAGATCAGACATGTCAAACTCTGGCCCGCGATCTGGGCTGAGATTTGGCCTGCCGTTCCTTCCCACGACACAGAGAACGCGTGAATGGCTGGCCCTCATGCTTGTCCGTCACTGCTACAACAGACGCCCGAAAGGTGGGAGTGAGCGTGCTCCATTTTCCTCCTTCCAGCATCCTGGACTGACGACGTGGTATGTCGCGTGGGAGGAGGTGGCGACGGTAGCTACCGCACTTTCTTCTGCAGGCTGCTTTATTTTGTTTACATCACAGATGGCAGTGATCAAAATGGTGACTAAGCAGAACCTTAGTTTCCCCCTTTTACTATACTTTGTTAGCAAGTTTTAGCGCGGGGAGCAGCGCACAGCATTCAGCGCGGCTCCCGGCATTAAAAACCGCTATCGCAGTTTAACAAACGGGGGCACTGTGAAGAGGGAAAACGGCATCTGACAGCAAAAGGGTTTTCATGAAGGGTGACTTTAGTTTCAAGGCAAGACCACTGTTTGAAAATACTGTGGTGAGGATTTTAAATACCATTGAAACCTCATTACAGTGGTTGGGGGAATGGGGTGGAGAGGTGGAGGTAAAAGGAAGTTTTCTCTGTAGAGAAGACAGTGGGAGTGATCTGGATAGAAGAGAATTGAATGAGGGAGGGAGAAGAAGAAAGGAGAGGACAAATGAGTGAGATGTTTGGAGAGTGATGAGTTGGAGAGTCAGGAATAGGGGGACAGATGAGTAAACCGAGCTTTACAGTTGTTGCAGTTACTATGTCTTCAAGGTATGGTGAGCTGCAGCAAGAGCAGGATGTGACATCACTAAGTGTAACAAAAGGAAGACAGCATGAAAGAAAGAGGGAGGGATTTGAATAATGACCAGACAACAAAAGGTAGAAAAAATAATTTTATTTTCTGTTTTGTGATTACAATATGTCAGATTTGAAATGTTTATCCTGCCAGAACTGGTGTTAGACAGCAGGCGTGAACTAGGACCTAAAAGAGAGAGAAAATGTCTTTTTATTTATTTTGTTTACATCACAAAGCCGTCATGGGGTTGGAGAGGTTGTAACCCTATAACTTCTACTACTAAGACTAAGGGGTGCTTTTATTATGGTGCACATTTAGCGTGCGCTAAATCGGTTAGCATACCTTAATAAAAGGATCCCTAAGTATCTTAATTAAAAATTCAGTCTGCGATTTAGCCTATGTTTTAGATTTCGGCCCCTTATGTAATTGAGTTTGACACCCCTGGGCTAGATGGACAATTGGTCTGACCAAATATGGCTATTCTTATCTTCTTATGACTGTGAAACTACTCTAAAGTGTCACAGGTCAATCATTATTTGCTTTAATAAATCCACAATCCTAAATATTACACAATGCTGCCATTAACGTCACAGTTCACTTTTGGAGCAACTTCATTTGTTATAGTTTAATAACAATTCAAACGTACAGAATTAAAGAAAAAAAAAAAAGTATACCATAACTTGAAAATATAACTTGGTGGGAATAGTAAACAGACTAAAAATAATCACACAATTTTTATGAAGAGACAGCTAGGAGAGTCACTATTTCAGCTATGTTTACTAATTATTTTTTTTTTCATGAAATCAGTTTAATACTTTAGGCAAATAACTTCAAAGGACACAAGATTAGCAAGCTGGAAATCTCCCAAAACCAATTTGTTATATTTATTTTTTAACTTGCTAACTCAACAGTTGCTGTTTATGATGGAAATAGTTTCTAAGGAGAGAAAACAATTGTATATAAATATTTATCTTTTCTCCCCCACCATACAGTAGACTAAAACAAACATTAAAAAACAACAACCTCCAGACCCTGGTTTCTAGTCCTTTCATAGGACAATAAACACAAGCAACACCAACCATTCTGTTACTAGACTGCACAGACCCCTGTGAAGTGGTGTGAACCTCCATACCACTCTGCCAGAGAAAACAATAGTCCTGCCCAAGGTTTTGGCTGCAAGTTTTTAAGATTATAAGCGGTTTGCCCAGGAGTCAACATCAAACGACTACAGCTAGTACCATGTGCCATGGTGCCAGGTAGAAGTAACCTAGCTTCCGGGCCTGGCTGCTGCAGCTCATGCAAAGAATAATACCTGTATAATAGGAGCCTTGAACTGTTAACTGTTTCTAACTGTAACTCCATGACTTAGCCTACAGTGGAAAGGTTAGTTTGGTTGTCTAAGGACCAGGCTCTGGGGTTCATGAGAAAGGGAGCAGCTATCTCAAGAACATGAGAAAGCTGCTTTACACTGTCAGATGGAATAATTGCTAGCTTTACTTGTGATTTTTAAATTTAAGTTTTATTTACATTTACCATAACATCTATGCAGTTTACATATTAAAATAAAATTATAGAAATGTAATGAAAATTAGAATTACAATCTATAATAAAAGAAAAGGAAATTTAAAAATTTGTTGCTTGTGCTTTCCATAGAAACATAGAAATAGACGGCAGATAAGGGCCACGGCCCATCTAGTCTGCCCACCACAATGACCCTTCCCCACCTAACTCAGTGAATAGATCCCACGTATCTATCCCATTTGGCCTTAAAATCAGGCACGCTGCTGGCCTCAGTGACCTGAAGTGGAAGATTATTCCAGCGGTCAACCACTCTTTCAGTGAAAAAGAATTTCCTGGTGTCACTGTGCAGTTTCCCTCCCCTGATTTTCCACGGGTGCCCCCTGGTTGCCGTGGGACCCTTGAGAAGGAAGATATCTTCTTCCACTTCGATGCGACCCGTGAGATACTTGAACGTCTCGATCATGTCTCCCCTCTCTCTGCGTTCCTCGAGTGAGTAGAGCTGTAACTTATCCAGCCTTTCCTCGTAAGGGAGATCCTTGAGACCCGCGATCATCCGGGTTGCCATTCTCTGGACCGACTCTAGTCTCAGCACATCTTTTCGGTAATGCGGCCTCCAAAATTGCACACAGTACTCCAGGTGTGGTCTCACCATGGATCTATACAATGGCATAATGACTTCAGGCTTACGGCTGACGAAACTCCTGCGTATGCAACCTATGATTTGCCTTGCTTTGGAGGAAGCTTGCTCCACTTGATTGGCAGCCTTCATGTCCTCACTGACGATCACCCCTAGGTCACGCTCTGCTTCAGTTCTTGTTAGGATCTCGCCATTTAGGGTGTAAGTCTTGCATGGATTTTGGCTGCCCAGGTGCATGACTTTGCATTTTTTGGCATTGAAGCTGAGTTGCCAGGACCTAGACCAGCGCTCCAGTAGTAGTAGTAGGTCGTGCATCATGTTGTCGGGCATTGAATTTTTGTCTGTTGTACTCTTGGCCACTACATTGCTTAGTTTGGCGTCATCAGCGAATAATGTTATTTTACCTCGGAGACCTTCTGCCAAGTCTCTTATGTAGATGTTGAACAGGATCAGGCCCAGGATGGAGCCCTGTGGCACTCCACTGATCACCTCCGTCGTTTCGGAGGGGGTGCCATTCACCATTACCCTCTGAAGCCTACCCTCAAGCCAGTTCCCAATCAATTTCGTCAACGTGTCGCCCAATCCTATAGAACTCATCTTGCTCAGCAACCTGCGGTGTGGTACGCTATCGAATGCTTTGCTGAAGTCCAGGTATACGATGTCCAGGGACTCCCCAACATCCAGCTTTCTCGTCACCCAGTCAAAGAAGCCGATCAGGTTGGATTGGCAGGATCTCCCCTTAGTAAATCCATGTTGACGGGGATCACGTAGATTCTCCTCGTTCATGATCGTATCCAATTGGCGTTTGATTAGAGTTTCCATTAGTTTGCTCACTATTGATGTGAGACTCACCGGTCTGTAGTTTGCTGTTTCCATCTTGGAGCCTTTCTTATGAAGTGGAATGACGTTAGCCATTTTCCAGTCCAACGGGATGTTACCTGTACTAAGGGAGAGATTGACGAGCGCGGATAGCGGTTCCGCCAAGACATCACACAATTCCCTGAGCACCCTGGGGTGTAGGTTGTCAGGCCCCATTGCCTTGTTAACCTTGCCTTGTTAACCTTGTAGACACTGCTGGGCGTAAACTCGAAATTACTAAATGGATCAGCTGAGTCAACCCTTGTCTGCAGCTGAGGACCAAGTCCCGGCGCCTCGCGGGTGAAGACTGAACAGAAGTATTCATTTGTTCTAGACAGTTCCCTACAAGTCCGCTATGATTATATATCTATATCTATATACTGTATTTTAATCCTATCAACCATAAGCGTCTGTGAAAAGGAGACCCCCATTTCCCCCCAAAAGGAGGAAAAAAATGGTTGACTAGAATATAAGTTGGGTAGAAACATAGAAAATGACGGCAGAAAAGGGCCTCGGCCCATCAAGTCTGCCCACTCTAATGGCCCACCCCCCAACTTCACCCCCCAAGAGATCCCAAATGCCTATCCCATTTTTTTCTTAAAATCTGGCACACTGCTGGCCTCAATCACCTGCAGATGAAGTTCATTCCAATGATCAACCACCCTTTCGGTGAAGAAATACTTCCTGTCACCATGAAATTTCCTGCCCTTGATTTTCAGCGGATGCCCTCTTGTGGCCGTGGGACCTTTAAGAAAGAAGATATCATCTTCCACCTCGATACGGCCCGTGATATGTTTAAACATCTCAATCATGTCTCCTCTCTCTCTACGTTCCTCGAGTGAGTATAGCTGCAATTTACTCAGCCTTTCCTCACATGGGAGATCCTTGAGTCCCGAGACCATCCTGGTGGCCATTTGTTGAACCGACTCAACTCTCAGGACATCTTTTTGGTAATGTGGTCTCCAGAATTGTACACAATATTCCAGATGAGGTCTCACCATGGATCTGTACAACGGCATAATGACTTCGGGCTTCCGGCTGACGAAACTTCTGCGGATACAACCCATCATTTGTCTAGCCTTGGATGAAGCCTTCTTCACTTGATTGGCAGTTTTCATATCTTCACTAATGATCACTCCTAAATCTCGTTCTGCTGTAGTCCTAGCTAAGGTCTCACCATTTAGGGTAAGTTCTGCACGGATTTCTGCTGTGCCCTGTCCTATAAGGCTCTGCACCCAGCCCCCTTCCCTCCCTCCCCTGTCTGGCACTGCACCCTGCCCCCTTCCTTTCCTCCCTTCCTCCCCTGTCAGGCTCTGAACCCAGCACCCTTCCTTCCATCCCTCCCCTGTCAGGCTCTGCAACCAGCACCCTTCCTTCCTTCCTTTGTCAGACTCTTCACCCTCCCTCCCTCCCAGGTTCTGCATCCTGTCCCCCCCTACCTACCCTATCTTCATACCTCCTCTGCCAATCCCTGGTGGTCCAGAGGTGCACAAATTCTCGTGAGAATTCACGGGAGCCAGTAAGGAAGCCAAATCGCACTCCTGCTCGATGCTGCTCAGTGGCCGAAGAAACCCAATCTCGCAGAAGCCGGTTAGCAGCGGAGCAAGCGCGCGGAAAGCTCGCTCCTGCCCACTGCACCTCTGGACCACCAGGGATCGGCAGAGAAGGTAAGACAGGCAGTTAGGGGGGCAGGGTGCAGAGCCTGGCGGCGGCCTGTAATAATTCTGGGAGTGAGTCACTGGTTCGAATATAAATCGAGACCCCATTTTTGGGTCAATTTTTTGGTCCCAAAATCCCAGTTTATATTTGAGTATATTCGGCAACTAAATAAAGCTCTTGATAAATAACTAACTCCCTCTTTTACTAAGGTGCACTAGCCGATTTAACGTGCGCTAAATGCTAATGCGTCCATAAAATATGAAGGACACTTTAGCATTAAGGTGCTAAATCAGCTAGTGCGCCTTTGTAAAAAGACTCCTAAATAAAGAGGAATAAAGCTCTTGATCAATAACTAAATAAAAAATACTGTCAAATCCTCCAACACTGGCCCTGCCTAAGCAACAAGCACAGCCACTGATTTACAACAATTTATGGTACATTCATATAAATTTCATGTATTTGTATATTAAAATAAGTAATTTGAAATGGGCAGTATTCAATTTATGATTCTTTTAGGGGAAGCAATCTTAGAGATTGATGCTGGGAGAGGGGATAGTGAAAAAGGGGAAAGATCTGTGGGATGGAGAGGGAGAAAGGATCTCAGAAAAAGGTAATGAAGAAGGGATGGTTTATGGTTAGTTTTATTTGATTTACCATTCCTCCTTTAAAACAACAATAAAGCAGTGTACAATATACAAGGGTCATTCAATAATTTATCTACCTGAGTATGAAAAAAAAAAAAAAAAAAGATGCAAGCATGTTGACAAAAGACTGTGCATGTTGTGACATGTCTCAAGGTTATTCATGCACAGTTGTGGCACAGTGCGAATCTACCATTCTAAGAGACAAGATGTCAGGAGAGTCCTCGTGTGAATCACATAAGAAATTACTAGACTTGGAGCACCGTTCATTGATAAAATTTTTCAAAAAGAAAGGAAAAAGCCAAAGGAGATCCATGAAGGTATGACTGCAGTTTATGATGAGTCTTCCACATCATCCTACAAAGTACATTTTGGAGCAAGAAGTTTAAGTGGGGTAGAGAGTCCATTAAAGAAGACCCTCACACTAGATGGCCACATTTCCACAGAAATGTGCAAGAAAGTTGAGGATTTAATTTTATCAGACAGACGCATTAAGGCTTCCTGAATAGCTGAAGAAATGGGCATCTCGGCAGGTACAGTTTAGAAAATAATTCATGAAAAGTTGGGCATGTCCAAGGTTAATGCAAGATGAGTTTCAAGAATGCTGATGCCATGTCAGAAGGCCACGAGGCTCCAGTGCTGTCAGGAGAACTTGGAGATGCTCCTTGAAGACCAAGTGAATTTTTTTCATCATTTGGTGACTGGAGATAAGACTTGGGTATATCACAGAGATCTTGAGTCTAAAATGGAGTCAATGCAGTGCAAGCACAAGTTATCTCCCACCCCAAAAAAGGCTCAAGACAGAAAAATCTGCAGGCAAAGTCATGGCAACTATCTTCTGGGATGATGAAAGAATTTTGCTTCTGGAGTTCATGCCATACAACACAACCATAACAAGAGAGATTAACACCAACACAATGATTGCTTTGCAGGAGTCAATCAAGGAGGAAAGACAAGGAAAACTCACAGTAGGCATGCTTCTTCTTCAGAGCAATGCACCGTGCACATGTCAGGACAATCACAGGCTGCCATTTGAGAATGTGGGTTTGAGCAGCTGAACCATCCACTCTACAGTTCTGACTCGGCTCCCTCGGATTATTTCTTGGTCCAAGGTTTGAAGAAATCTCTCCATGGACAGTAAGTACTTTTCAAGTGATGAAGACATCAAGGAAGCTGCGATATCCTAGTTTGAAGCTCAAACAAAAGAATTCTTTTCAAAGGGGTTAAAGGCATTGCAGGAAAGTGGCTATAGAAATGCATGGAGCTATCAAGGGACTATACTGAAAAATTAAACAAATTTTTGAAAACTCTTTTCTTTCTTACTGAGGTAAATAAATTATTGAACACCCCTCATAAAAACAATTTAAAATTAAAACAGATCAGAAAGAATGACAATATCAATAGTAAAGTTTGGGTGAAGAAGAAAAACAATACAGTATCAGTGGAATTGGGCTAGAATAGAAAGAGAGATGGAGGTTTGGGAGTGATGAGGGGAGAATTGATGAGGAAGAATTCTGGAGAAATAGAAAGAGGGGAATTTGAATATAGAATAGAAAAAATTCAGAAAGGAGGGGGGAATACAGAAAAGGAGAGGGGGGAAAAAGCAGGGAGAACATGGAGAAATGAAAAAGAAAAGGACACTGGCATACAGGAAGGAGAATAAAGATTCCATCATACCCCACAGCCTTTTGTATCTTCTCACTGCAACTCCAGAGCCTCTGGTCTTCTCACTTTATCCTCACCTAAACTCCAGAGCAGCACCTTCTGGGATCCTATGGAACACCCCCATCACCAAAATGTCCTTTGCAGAATACTAGTTTAGCATGAATTTTCCCCTCACCTAACTTTGGGCACCATTTACTGAACTCCCCCTACCTCCCCCAATATGTTTTTATGTCAAATTCTTCCATTCATTTTGTCTGGAGAAAGGAATAAATTATCTTCTCTTCATATTACAAGCAATTCTCCTCATGCCCTCTGATATTTGCTGGATCAATATTTACAACTCACCCTCCTCCTGGACAACAAAAGAAAAGCCTACAGTAGCTTGCCACAACTGGACCACTGAAAGAAATCAAAAACAGTAACTACAAAGAGCATAATTGCTATCTGTGAGCTGAGATTTATTTTAACTACATAACTGTTTCAAGATCCTATTCTATGAAACTAAAATCTACTATCAACCCCCTCAGCATCAAGTCTCCACAGAGAAAATCACACATAAGTGTATAAAGTATAGTCATTTGTTTCTCAACTGCTTGGAAGACTCTGATTATTCCAGGCCTGAGCTGAATTTACAACTATAAAGATCTGTTTCTCAAACCGCCTAAAGAATTCAATCTTTCAGAGCCAACTAGTGCTGCTTGATTCGATTCAAATCAAATCACAGATTCACTTTGGTGAATCGATTTGAATTGATTTCTTCTCCCCTAAAATCAGGCTCACTGATTCAATGACCAACAACCCCCCGGTGAGACCTAACATACCTCTGGGCCTACTAAAGCAGCAGCGGCGGCGGTGGAGACCGGCTGACAGAAGCAATGCTCTGAACAGGTTAGTGTGGCCTGCCCCACTGGGGCCTTCTCTCTGCTGCGTCATTGATGATGTCACTGATAATGCGGCAGAGGGAAGCCTTGGTGGGGCAGGCCGCAGGCAGCCTGTTCACAGCGTTGCCTCTGTCAGCCGGCCACTGCCGCTGCTGCTGCTTTAGGTGGCCTGAAGTATGTCAGCTCTCACAGGGGGAGGGGTCTTTTGGGAGGTGCTCACAGAAGAATGGGAAGGAGGGATGGAAAGCTGCTGCACAGAGGGGGGAGATAGGAAGAATTGTTGGACATGGGGTGGAGGAGAAGGGAAAGATGCAACAAAAGGGTAGAGAGGGAAAAATTCTGCATGTGGTGGAAGAGAGGGATACATGCATGGAGAAGAGAGAGGGAAAAATGTTGGACAGAGGGTGAAGGGCAGGGAAAGATGGTGTATGGGGAGACAGAAGGAAATGTTGCACATGATAATGGAGGGGAGGAAGGGAGTGATGCTGTATGGAGGGGAATAGAGAGATTTGACTCAGGGAACAAGACAAAAGGCAACACAGAAAAACATTGAGGAACAATATAGAACCTGCTGAGTGCAATGAGCATTTCGGTAATATGCATACTCGCAGAAGAGCTAACTCTTCACAGGATTTGTCTACTGGCTGGAAGATCCTCAAACCCAAACGGAGAATAACCAAGGTAGAAAACAGATGATTCCAAATAACTGAGCTTACCCAGAGAGTGCAGGCCATACTGAAGTCTCCAGGGACTAAGAGAAAGAAGATTAATTGAAGATGAAAACCTAATCTTCCATTCTGTTACGTCCATTTCGGATTCAGTATGCTAGGTGACATGCCAGAGAAATGGCGGCATCTAGGGAGAGACAGAAGAGCCTACCTGCAACGCTGAGGTCCCAAAAGTGGCATTAGAGCAAGCCGCCACATCCACTTGGTAAAAAACAGGTAAATGTATGAAGAGAGGACCAAGTAGCTGCCCTGTAAATTTCATGTGGATGAATCAAGCAAGACTCTGCCCATGAAGCAGCAACACTTCTGTCGAGTGGGCCTTTCAAATCTAATGGGTGATTGAGGTCTTAGATGCTAACATGGCATGCTGAGGCGTGGCAGACAGGACAAAGAGGTATCAGACAGTCAAAAATCATTAGTCCTCTCCAAATAATGAAGCAAGACTCGCTTGACATCCAATTTGAGTAAAATCTGATCCTTTTCTTTCCGAGCCTGTGGAATGAATTACAGGAAAACAAACTTCCTGGTTGACATGGAAAGCGGAAACCACCTTCAGTAGAAAGGAAGGTACAATATGGAGAACAACTCCTGTATTTTTAAGTAATATCCGTCGGGCTGGCAGCACTCTAAACAGGCTGCTTTGGCCTTGTCCATCAGGGATTTCACTGTGCCGTGTTACTGATGACACTCGCGGTCAACGGGGAGGGAAGGATGGAAGGTCAGCAGGGGTTTGGCTGAGCGGTGGGGGGTGCTCAAGGGTTCTGCTGAACAAGGGATGCTGCACAAGGGATGGGAGGGAGGAAGGGAAGGATAGAAGCTGGGAAAGGGTTATGCTGCACGAGAGATGGAAGGATAGAAGCTGGGCAAACTTCTGCTGCACAGGGGGATAGGAGGGAAGGAGGTGAAGAAAGATGCTGCATATATGGGGGAGAGAAAGGAAAGAGGAAGAATTTGGGTGTAGGAGAGGAAGGGAGAGACAATCATGTGCATACCCTGAAAATAAGACCTAGTGCTTTTTTTGAGCCCTAAATGAATATAAGACACTTATTTTCGGGGAAACTCAGCTGTGTTTCCCTGAAAATAAGGCCTAGCATCATTTCTGGGGTAGGTCTTAATATAAACCCTACCCCAAGTCCCAGGATTCACCTGCAACTGTTCAACACCCCCCCAGCCTGGCCGCTCTCCCCCCACCGCACAGCCGAATCCCTGCTGACCCTCCATCCTTTCCTCCCCGCCGACCGCAAGCGAGCCCTACCTTCAACCGAGGCAAGACAGAACGTGAATTTAGAATTCGGTTGAGTGAGCACCTTTCTAACATTAAAAGGGCACGTCTGGAAGCTCCACTTGTTGAACATTGCATTTAATCTAAACATTGTTTTGAGGATCTGCAATGTTTTATTATTGACCAACAATCTGTATTAAGAAGAGGTGGTGATAGGGGCAAACTGCTGCTCCGCAAAGAACCACATTGGATATATAGATTGAAGTCTGTACAACCATTGGGCTTAAACAGCAATATTGATTGGCATGTGTTCTTTTGAAAATTTGCCTTATATGTATCTGCATTTTCTATTCTGACATCTTCTCATCAATGAAATCGTCAGCCCAAAAGAAAAAAAGGGGCCAGAGTTTTGAACCCATGATTATCACATTCAGGTGAACGCCATACACATTGATTGAGAGATGTCTGACCAATAGATAAAATGAACAACACTTTGAAAGATCAGCTGTTTCTACCCTGCCTTCTTTCTATGACGTTTTACCTCATGATTGGACAAGGAATTTTTCCATTAATGATATCTACATTTAGCTCTTTCATGGAGCAAGTCATGTTGTGATTGGTCCACGTAGTCACATTTGTGAAGATCAGCTGTCTTTGGACTGCCTTTTCTACTGATGTTGTGCCTCCTGATTGGATATGTGCTCCATTTTCTATGAAAGACATTCCCACATTCAGCTCCGCGTTGGAGTGAATTTCAATTTGATTGTTTTTTGATGTTAGCGCCCTAGCTAAAAGCCGGGTGCCATTTTAAAATCTGTTATGAATATAAGCCAGAATTCGGCAAGCAAAAAGTAAGTGATCTTTTGCATTCTTTGAACCTTTTCAATCTCATGTGAGCCACAGTAAGTCTTGTAACGAGCTTTCTGGTTTAAATATTTTTTATGTCTTATTTTCTTTTATAGAGAATTGCAAAATGGCATAGTTTCCTGTATTTAAAAATAATACTGCAGTACCTGTACCTGTACACCAGGACACAGAAACACTAGCCCCTGATGAAGCTAATTGTGAAACGGATGATTCTCCGTCAGGTGTGTTAAGCTACGTGTTTCGTTTTTCAAAAAAATTTTTGGACCACCAGTGGCAGTAGGAAATGGGAAAAGTTTATGCTTATCCTTTGTTCCCCCGACCTTGATAAAGACAGACGAAATGCGTCGGGAAGGGGAACCTATAAGAATTAAAAGATAAGTTATTATGTTTTAAAAGATTTAATAAGATTAAATAAATGAAATAAAACAAGTTATAAAATAAAGTTACAAGAGCTGTGAAGGGAATAATGAAGAGTACCACTGCTACCAATTTCGTTTGAAATGGTGGAATCTGAACTCCAATATAGCAAAATAATTTTTTGAGTGTTTAATTATTGGAAGACTTATTGCAAGAACACTTAGAACCTCATAAATAGGAGGCAATTGTCTCCATATTAATCTCTTTTGCAGGTCTTGTGCACTAATGTTCCCATTAGCATGGGACCTGCAAATAATAATTTTTTTAAAAGTCCTATTATGTGTTGTATTAAATCTGGGCCTATTATGTGTTGTATTAAATCTGGAAGTCCCATTTTAAGCCCAGATTTCAGCTCACTTTTGTAAAAGGGTCTCTAAATTTGTAAAGTAATAGTGACTTCCTGAACTTATATATATAAGTTCTTTCCTCTGCAAATCTACTTAACAGTGTGACGGACAAAGAGCCATTTGCAGTATTATATAGGTGACATGGCTTCATAAATGAATTTCAATTTCTTGAACTCATGTCAGAGAAGAGGTTAGACTCCAAGGAGACAGTACTGTATTTTCAGTCTCCATAGGCAGAATACTGTCTGCATTATATTTCAACACCCATTCTGCTCAATCTACAAGCAACTGATGCCTGGTAAAGAAGGAGTTTCCCTGCTCTAAGCAAAGATAACATACAGCAACAGTTGACAATGAAAGCCAGAACTGGTCTGAAATATCTTTGCACGCCATGCAGGCTCCTTCCAAGTACAGGCAAATCTGATCACAAGTTTCATAGCTAGCATTTCACAGAAAACACTCTTCACAAGCAGCATAACTTTGAATGTATAAGAGGGGGAAAAGTACATTTGTTTGTTTTTATTATTTTTGGCTAATATGATCTTAGCTATTACATACTGATAGGATAACTCCAGGCATTTGACACTATCAAGAAAAATTTCAGGTTTTGATGTTGAGTAAACAATTCTTTCATTTGTCCAAGATGAAGAAAATTAGAACCTTAACTGTGCAAGTTGGTCCGAAGTTCGGCATTCTCTAGAATCAGAAAATAATATTAAATATTGAACTAAGGCCGGTACTGGGCAGACTTGCACAGTCTGTATATGGCCATTTGGGGGAGGATGGGCTGGAGAGGGCTTCAATGGCTGGGAGGGTATAGAGGGGCTGGAGTAGTTTTTGACGGAGATTTCAGCAGTTGGAACCCAAACACAGTACCAGGTAGAGCTTTGGATTCTTACCCAGAGATAGCTAAGAAAAAAAATTAAAAATATTTAAATTGAATCAGGTTGGGCAGACTGGAGGGCCCATTCGGGTCTTTATCTGCCGTCATCTACTATGTTACTATGTTATTGAGTACTGTGCAGTCAATGGATTTTGCTCATTTCTTTTGATTTGCACTAGGGTTAAAAAAAAAGATTGGGGTATAAAAGGTAAGACCCTCCCCTTTACAAATCATACCCAGGCATAATCCCAACTATGTATTTACAAATATACATTGTAGATTGTGGACAGACTGGGATGCAAGGCTGGTTGGGAGAAAGAGTGGTTTTAGGACAGAAACAAAGTTAGGAAATTGCACTATTGCACCTAAATTTTAAAAAAATACTATAAGCCACCCTGAGCATTATTTGGAAAGGCAGACTTAAAATTCAAAAACTATAGATAATTATAGTGTTACAACAAATGCTCATTTAATTGCCTGTAGAGCAGAGGCAGCAGATATGAAAGCAAACAGAATGTTGGGAATTATCAGGAAAGGAATGGAAAACAAAGATGAAAATGGTATAATGCCCTTATATCACTTTATGGTACGTCTGCAACTTGAATACTGTGTGCAGTTCTGGTCACCGTATCTCAATAAAAGTGTAGCGGAATTAGAAAAGGTACAAAGAAGGGCGACGAAAATGATAAAAGGTTTGGGACAACTTCCCTATGAGGAGAGGCCAATGCTTGGAGAAGAGACGGCTCAGGGGTGATATGATACTGAATGGAGTAAGAGTAGATGTGAATTGCTTGTTCACTCTTTCCAAAAATACTAGGACTAGGGGACGATAAAGCTACTAAGTAGTATATTTAAAACAAACCGGAGAAAATATACCGGGCTTGATGGACCTTTGATCTGTCCCAGTATGGCAATTCTTATGTTCTTATGTAACAGTTGAGGCTCAGATAGAGAAAGCAACACTTCAGGGCCGAGGCATGCCAGATGGTAATTCAGCAGGCTACAGTTCCCCACAAACCAACTGGGAAATTGACAGTTAGTGGCAGCCACACAGAAAATCCATGGGACCTGAGACAGCCAGACGTTTAACATTAAAGAGATCACTAGAAAATGATGTCTTCTTTGGGTATCAACTAGACTGTAAGCTCCATAGGAAAGGGACTGTTTGTATCTCTACAAAACTTAGCTGTGCTTTAGAAACACTAGGAAATAGTAAAAACAATCATCCTGCCAATTTACAAAACTGGTTAATAAAGCACAGAGGTGGGAGTGCCTGGGTGTTGGCTGAACTGTGGGAACTTTTATGCTTATATGCTCAAGATGGTAGACAACCAAAAAACAGGAGGGCAACAAAAACTGATTTGGATAAGGAATCATAGCCCACAAGTAGATAAGTTTCAATGAGCGGTGGCTGGGATATAGCTGCATCAAGGCAGCATAGAAAAACTGGGGAGAATGGATGAGCTAGACTGGTCTTTATTTGCTATTGTCTACTGTATTATTAAGTATATTTGCATAGCAAACGCTCTTTTTCCACATTTATCTTACAATTAGTGAGATTTTTAGCTCAGAAGCACAGAACTTTACAGAAGGGTTTAAACATTATTAGCAATGCAGTTCTGTAAGGGGTGATGCAATAAAGGAGAAAACTGTAGGAGGATAGGCAGTACTTAATACACATGCAAAGCAGGCAAAAATTTAAGGCAACATGTTCCAGAGATGGTTTCAATGGTCATTTAAAGTATACATGCACTTGATATTTGAAAATAGCAATATGTATAATGCACCAAATTTGTCTGCTACATTTACACTTGCTTTGAATCGTGCATAAATCTTGATTAATCGTTAATTTGGACCTGGAGTATGGAGGAATGCTTGAGGAGGGAAAAGTACTGACCCTTCAGGAGTGTAAAGGCCACCTTGAATTAACAAAATTGAGTTTTGCGGTTTGGATTCTTAATTAGATCTCTTCAGACATGTAGTTTTACAAAATTCGTCACAAGCAGAAGTGAAAAAATTGATGCTTTCAAATGATGCCGCTTTTTTATTTGACCATTTTGTTTCATAACACTGTTTCCTCTGATACATATGTCACCAATTAGATGCGTATTTTTGGTGGCGCTATATATATTTTATTTCAGGATTACCATAATACATCTGCATAAGATAAATTTGCATGAAAATCAAGAATATTTATCACAGCTGCTACTAGGAACGTTCAGTGGTCATTGCAAAGAAGTCAGTGTTTATGATTTGGCCACAGGCAAACGCTTTAAAATGTGCTCAGTTATGATAGAGCTATTCCACACATCTTACAAAACAGCATTAAAATATTGAAATATAACCTAGCCATAATTAGTGGTCAATGAAGTTCTCTTAAATATAGAGTGCCCCAGTGGTGTAGCAAGGGTAGGAGGCACCCGAAGCAGTAGCGCCCCACCCCCCCGGTGCCCTCCTCTCCGCCTTCCGCTCCTTCGCCGCCCCTCCCTTCCCCAAGTACCTCTTTAAATCTTTGCCTACCAGTTTCTCCGGCCAGCTGCTTGCGCCTACATTTGCTTTCCCTCCGATGTCACTTCCTGTACCCCGTGACCCAGAAGTTATTTCAGAGGGCAGCCATGCCAGCACAAGCAGCAAGCCGGAGAAGTTGCTCATGCTGGTGACGATTTAAAGATGTATGAGGGTAGGAAGGGAGGGCATGAGCAAGGCATATGGGGGGGCAGGGGGCGGAGAGGTGCTGGCACCTTACCCCTTACCAGGAGTCACATAGCGCTAACTTCACTGTGATAATCTGTAATAATTGTAAAACAGCCTGTTTATTCACTTGCAATTGTGGAACTGATATGCAGATAAAGATATGCACCTGCAAAACCTAAGTTTATCCAGACTGGACTGAGGAAAAGTTGGATAGACAAGGGAGACCCGGTCGACATTGTATATCTGGATTTTCAGAAGGCATTCGACAAAGTTCCACTTGAACGACTACTTCGTAAAATTGCAAGCCATGGAATCTAGGGTGAAATACTCACATGGATTAAAAACTGGCTGGAGCATAGGAAACATAGAGTGGGGATAAATGGGCAATACTCAAACTGGAAGAGTGTCACCAGCGGGGTGCCTCAGGGCTCGGTGCTTGGACCCGTGCTCTTCAACATCTTTATAAATGATCTGGACATTGGTACAACGAGTGAGGTGATTAAATTTGTGGACGATACAAAGTTATCCAGAGTAGTGAAGAAGCAGGGAGATTGCGAAGATCTACAAAGTGATATAATCAAGCTTGAGAAATGGGCTTCGACATGGCAAATGAGGTTCAACATGGATAAATGCATAGTGATGCATGTCGGTAATAAAAATCTCATGCACGAATACAGGATGTCCGGGGCAGCTCTTGGAGAGACCTCCCAGGAAAGAGACTTGGTAGTTCTGATCGACAAATCAATGAAGCCGTCAGCACAATGCGCTGTGGCGGCAAAAAGGACGAACAAAATGCTAAGAATGATTAAGAAGGGGATCACGAACAGATCGGAGAAGGTTATCATGCCGCTGTACCGGGCCATGGTACGCCCTCACCTGGAGTACTGCATCCAGCACTGGTCGCCGTACATGAAGAAGGACACGGTACTACTCGAAAGGGTCCAGAGAAGAGCAACTAAAATGGTTAAGGGGCTGGAGGAGTTGCCGTATAGTGAGCGATTGGAGAAACTGGGCCTCTTCTCCCTTGAAAAGAGGAGACATGATTGAAACATTCAAAATACTGAAGGGAATAGACTTGGTAGATAAAGACAGACTGTTCACACTCTCCAAGGTAGGGAGAACGAGAGGGCACTCTCTAAAGTTGAAACGGGATAGATTCCGTACAAACGAAAGGAAGTTCTTCTTCAGCCAGAGAGTGGTGGAGAGCTGGAACGCTCTTCCGGAGTCTGTTGTAGGGGAAAACACCCTCCAGGGTTTCAAGACTAAGCTGGACAAGTTCCTGCTAAACTGGGATGTACGCAGGTGAGGCTGGATTCATTTAGAGCACTGGTCTTTGGCCTGGGGGCCGCCGCGTGAGCGGACTGCTGGGCAAGATGGACCACTAGTATGACCCAGCAGCGGCAATTCTTATGTTCATTGCAGTATGATGATCTGTTCTAAGAAGCCCATATGTGCCTGTGTCTAATCAGTAGCACAGCCAGAAAGCAGTCTTTGGGTGAGGGAACAGGTAATTTGGGAATGCATTGCCTTCTTTATCCTTCACCCCAATCCTCTACCAAATTTTAAAATTGAAATACTTAACTGGTGAGGGATCCTCAAGCCTCGCCAGCCCAAGATATCCACAGTGCATCCTCTCCCCCCCCCCCCAGCCCAGAAAAGCACAGAAGTTAACAGCAGCATTTTGAGCCACCAAGGCTGGTACCATGGGCATGTGCGAAAAATGAACATGTCCTGGATGCTAGTGTCTAGAAGCTCGCTAAAAATCTGCCATCAACTGAGTGGTGCTGGAGGAAGTTCAGGGCATTTTTGGAGACATCTTCAGCTGGCAGAGCTTGGGGATCCTCATCAACAGCAACAAGGGTGTACCGCTGCTGGGTGGGCCCTCTTGTACCTATGGGCTCCTTTTACAAAGATGCATTAGGGCCTTAACGCGCAGAATAGTGCATGCTAAATTGCGACACGCTAGCTGCTACCGCCTCCTCTTGAGCAGGTGCGTGCGCTAAAAACACTAGTGCACCTTTGTAAAAGGAGCCCTATATCTCTGGTGCATACTTTTTAAGTTTGAAATTTTTTTGTACTTTTGTACGTTTGTATAATTTTAAAAATAGCTTAAATGGTAGTAAACTGTAACTTTAACTCATTGTAAAGATTATTTCCAATTTCTGTGCATATTTATTTTTTTACTAAGCATCTCTTTCTCATGCAGTAGTTAAATGATTTTTTTTTTTTTTTACACTGAAGTCTTATTACATCGGCCCCTAAGAACATGGAACACATCAATCTAAATTCCTGGCTAGTGCTTTGAGTACTGAAGTTTGTTCATCTTACAGGATTAATAAGTTTATAATAAAAAAAAGAATACTCGGCAGAAAGGCAGCATAAATAAGCAGTTTATCCAGGCCATAAAAGTTCAACTTACAAACAAATCTTAAATATGCATGATATAAAAAAAATATATAAAAAGTGCTACAGTTTAACTTAACTTTAAAAAATGAAATTTAATGAGCTAATGTGAATTTTAAAAAAAGTATCTTAGATTTACAAGTATTTCATGACAATGATGTAGTAATCTTCAAGTATACTGATAAAAACAATTCCATCCAATTTTAAATCTGTTCTAACTGAAGGGTACATTCACTGCCAAACTGCTCAAAAGCTGTATCTTCGGTCTAATAATCTGTATTTAGAGGCACAGCACAGAACTGACAGGGAGAGTTAAGATAGCAAGGTCTTGTGACTGACCCCTGTATATCACTGGCACCAGAGAGACTAGACCAAGGCTCCAGCCTTTGAGCCCTGGCATGGCTGCTTCCTGACTGACTGGACACATTCCCAAAAGCTTCTCACTATCCTCCCTCTCTTATAACCATGTATACTGAGGCTTGCTGTTTAGTCACTTTTAACATAGTTCCCAAGCTACACAATGTCACGATCTCACTAAAATAATGGTATTTTTTATCATCTTCTACATTCAACCCTCTTCCAGTTTGTCAGTACGCCATAGAAAGCTTCAACACAACACTTCATTATTACGAGACTCATTGAAATTACAAGGAACCACAGTTAACAACCCCATACCATTTATAGGAATAGAAGATAACCACATAAAGAAACAAAGTTGATACCTGACAAATATAAATTCAAAAAAAATCATTCTGAAGTGGTTGGAGTAAGGAACTGAGAATCAAGGAAGCTAGGATTCAGTTCCCACATCGGCCACTTCCACTCTTTGACTTTCAGCAAATTATTTTGACTCCATCGCTTCTGTTTTGGGGCAGAGAATGCTTATCACCATTGTACAGCACAGCATAAGGGGGTTAATAAAGTCCAACAAATAAATAAATATTCTGTAGAGCTAGAAATATGACAATAGGGTTACCATATTTTCAGAAGCAAAAACCCAGACACATGGCCCTGCCCAGTTCTACCCAAGCCCCACTTTGTCCCACCTCCATATCTGCCCCCACAGAGCCTCATCTCTTCTTCCCCAACCAGCTCTGAAGGGTCTCAAGCATGTGCGGATGTGTACGACATCATCCGTGCATGCTCAGAGGCCCTCCAGATGTGACCGGAGCTGGTTAGGGCTTTCCAAAACACAGACAAACTGCCCAGGTTATGGAAAGTCCATCCAGGCACCTGGTCCTATCGACCGGTGTCTGGATCTAGAACCAGGGACAGAAGACGAGAGAGATTTGGAGGGGTTAAGGGGAGGGGGGAGAAAAGGGAAGGGGTGGAGGGTAAATTAGTTTTTCTTTCAGGAATGATTGGATAGGGAAGGGGTAGTAGGGGTAAGGGGGATACTGGGGGAGACAAGGTGACCTGGGGAAAAGACCATAAGATCTGCAAATCTAGGAAAGCTAGAAAAAACTGTAACGGGGTTTGAAAGAATGTACGACAGTAAGATAAGACTAGGAAGTCTAAATGTGAATGGACTTAATATACTTCAAAAACACCAGTTGCTTCTGAAGGAGTTGAGGAGCTTGAAACTTGATATATGCTTTGTACAAGAAATGCATTTACAAAAACCGGGTGAAAAGATGGTCCATTTTAAAGATTACCCAGCGAGAATATGGGCCTCTAATATAAAGGAGAAAAAGAAAACAGAGGTGGGAATACTATTTGTAAAAAACCCTGAAAGTTTTGACGAAGGAGGAATGGAGAGACGATGAAGGTAGATGGATCATTTGGGTGGGTGAATTGAATGGGATAAAGGCGACTTTGGTGAACCTTTATGCACCTAATTTCAATCAAGGGGAATTTTTCGAAGATCTTCTAAGTATAATTAAAAAAAAAAAAAACCAGGAAGGACTACTCTTAGCAGGAAGGGATTTTAATCTCATTTTGGACCCTCATTGGGATACCACGAGAACTAAAAGCGACAGAACAAAAACAGATAGGAAACAATTAAAAAGATTTCTGGAAGTATTAAATTTATTGGATGGATGGAGGCATAGAAACATAGAAGATGACGGCAGAAAAGGGCTACAGCCCATCAAGTCTGCCCACTCTGCTTACCCACCCCCTGTCTATGCCCTAATGACCCAATTTCATTATCTTGACCCTCGTAGGGATCCCACATGGGTATCCCATTTATTCTTAAAGTCTGGCACGCTGTCTGCCTCGATCACCTGCACTGGAAGCTTGTTCCAATGATCAACCACTCTCTCTGTGAAGAAATACTTTCTGGTGTCGCCATGAAATTTTCCGCCCCTGAGTTTGAGCGGGTGCCCTCTTGTGGCCGAGGGTCCCTTGAGAAAGAAAATATCATCTTCCACTTCGACACGTCCCTTGAGGTACTTAAATGTTTCGATCATGTCTCCCTTCTTCCTCAAGAGTGTAGAGCTGCAATTTGTTCAGTCTCTCTTCGTACGAGAGACCCTTGAGCCCTGAGATCATCCTGGTGGCCGTCCGTTGAACCGATTCAATTCTGCGCACATCTTTACTATAATGTGGCCTCCAGAATTGCACACAGTACTCCAGCTGAGGTCTCACCATGGCCCTGTACAACAGCATTATGACTTCAGGCTTTCGGCTGACGAAACTTCTATTGATACAACCCAATATCTGCCTTGCCTTAGATGAAGCCTTCTCCACTTGATTGGCAGTTTTCATGTCTGCACTGATGATTACTCCTAAATCGCGTTCTGCTGAAGTCCTAGTTAAAGTTTCTCCGTTCAAGAAGTACGTCCTGCATGGATTTCCGCTTCCGAGGTGCATGACCTTACATTTCTTAGCATTGAAGCCTAGCTGCCAGGTTGAGGACCAACTTTCCAATGTAAGCAGGTCCTGCGCCATATAATTCTGTAAACTGCATTCACTTACTATATTACATAGTTTGGCGTCATCGGCGAATAGTATTATTTTACCTTGAAGCCCTTGAGTCAGATCCCCTATGAATATGTTGAAAAGGAGTGGACCCAGGACCGAGCCCTGCGGCACTCCACTGGTCACCTCCGATGTTTTAGAGAGGGTACCATTAACCACCACCCTCTGAAGTCTGCCACTCAGCCAATCATTGACCCATGCAGTTAGTGTCTCTCCTAACCCCATCGATTCCATCTTGCTTAGCAGCCTGCGGTGTGGGACACTGTCAAAAGCTTTCCTGAAGTCCAGGTACACGACGTTCAAAGACTCTCCCAAGTCCAACTTTCTTGTTACCCAGTCAAAGATGCTGATGAGATTGGATTGGCAGGACCTACCCTTGGTGAATCCATGCTGACTGGGATCCCGAAGATTCCCTTCATTCAAGATCGTGTCCAATTTGCTTTTAATTAGTGTTTCCATGAGTTTGCACACTATTGATGTGAGACTCACCGGTCTATAATTCGCAGCCTCTGCCCTGCAACCCTTTTTATGCAGAGGAACGACATTAGCTAATTTCCAGTCCAGGGGAACTTTCCCCTTACTTAGGGAGAGATTGAATAGCTCAGCCAACGGTTTTGCCAGGACATCGCTCAATTCTCTGAGCATTCTTGGGTGCAAATTGTCTGGTCCCATGGCTTTGTTCACCTTGAGTCTTGCCAGTTCACTGTAAACTTCACCTGGTGTGAACTCAAAATTCTGAAACGGGTCTTCTGTGCTTTGTGTTGCCTTCAACTGGGGACCGTGTCCCGGTGCCTCACAGGTGAAGACTGAGCAGAAGTATTCATTCAGTAGTTCGGCTTTATCGGAATCTGCTTCCACGTAACTTCCGTCCGGTCTTCTAAGGCGTACTATCCCGCCTCTGTTCCTTTTTCTGTCACTAATATACCTGAAGAAGGATTTGTCCCCCTTTTTAATGTTTTTTGCCAGAATTTCTTCCACTCGAAGTTTTGCCTCCCTAACTGCCATTTTGACCGCTGTAGACCTGGTCCTATATTCTACTTTTGCCTCTCTTTTCTCCGTGCGCTTGTAGGAGAGAAACACTTTTTTCTTCTCCTTAATGAGGTGCGAGATCTCCGCAGTGAACCATTGGGGTTTATTGTTTCTTTGTCGTTTATTTACTGATTTTATGAAGCGGCTAGTTGCTTCATGTATGGTTGATTTCAGTGTTAACCACTTAGCTTCTACATCATCGGTCTCCGCTTGGTCCTGCAGCGTCTGATGGACGAAATCTCCCATGCGTGCGAAGTCTGTGCCCCGGAAATTGAGTACCTTTGTTTTCGTGTTTGATCTAGGGAAGCCTTTCCTAAGGTTGAACCATACTATATTGTGGTCGCTGGAGGCTAGCGTATCTCCTACTGAGACCTCTGAAACGCTTTCCCCGTTGGTGAGTACCAGGTTGAGGATCGCCTGGGCCCTAGTGGGCTCCGTTACCATTTGTTTGAGACGTGCTCCCTTTATGGAGGTTAAGAGCCTCCTGCTACCGCTGGTTGTCGCTGAAAATGAGTTCCAGTCTGCATCAGGCATATTGAAGTCCCCTAGCAGTACAGCTTCTCCTCGTAGAGTGATATTCTCTGTGTCTTCAATTAATTCTGCGTCCATGTCTTCCAGTTGTCTTGGGGGTCTGTAAACCACACCTAGATACAGGCATTTTTCTCTGCCTCTTGCCAGGTTTACCCAGAGGGACTCCCCGGTGTACTTGACATCTGTGATCCTGGTGGTTTTGATGTCCTCTTTAATGTATAGAGCTACCCCCCCTCCTAACCTGCCCTCTCTGTCCTGACGAAGTAGATTGTAGTCCGGTATAGCCATATCCCACCCATGTGAGTCCCACCCATATACATATGTTAGGAAGAGACTATACTTATTATTCTTCCCCACATAGAGTGTACTCCCGTATTGATATGATTTGGGTGGATAAATCCTTAGGAGGTAAGTTAATAGATGCGAAAATAGAGGAAACCAGTTGGGAAGACCATGCCCCATTATGGGTAGACATAGCATGGGGATATGCTAAAATAGGGATACAATACTGGAAATTAAATGACACTTTATTAAAAAACCCTAAGGTAGTCCAGAAAATTTTTTAGATCACTACTCACCCATTACGATTTGGGAATCTAAAAAAAAAAGGAAAGTCCATCCATGCATCTGGACAGTCCTCTAAAAAGAGGATATGTCCGGGTTTTCCAGGATATCTAGTAACCCTATATAACAAGCATCCCTTTAGAGATGAATATTTACACACTGCTGACCACAGCAGCACTTTGATGGGTTGTCTAGGACATTTAGGGTTCTTTTTACTAAATGGCAGTAAAGGTTTCTACCATGGGCCTGTGAGTTAAATGCTCTGATGCTCAAAGGAATTCTATGAGTGTTGGAGCATTTAATTTGCCAGTCTGTGGTAGAAACCTCTACTGCCATTTAGTAAAACTGAACGTTAGTTACTTAGAACTTATCTTTAACTGTCTAGACAGTTTACTTTAGTTTAATTTTTAATCTCTCTCATTTTCCTGTTATTGATATTTATAAATTTAGATTGTTAGTTTAACTATTCTATCTTTCCTTATAATGTAACTATAATATTCACTTTATTTGATCTTAAGGGGTTTTTTTTTCTTTCCTTTCAATGTTCTTTACTTCCCAAGAGGTACTTTCTTTTTCTCCCTCTTATTATATATCTCCGTAATGTTAGTGATGTTTTCTCTTGTATGCTTAATTAGATTGTGAGTAGAGAATGACACGGAGACAAATTTGTCCCCCATCCCTGCAAGAACTCAATTTCCCTGTCCCGTTTCCATGAGTTTTGTCGCTGTTCTTGTCCCTGTCCCATTCCCGTAAACTCTGCCTTAACCGTACAAGCCTCAAATACTTCTGATTTTAAAGTGTTTGAGGCTTGCAGGAATGGGGTAGGGACAGGAAAATAACTTTTTGGGATGGGAAAATTAGTTCCTGCAGGGACGGGATAAAATTTGTCTCCATGTCATTCTCTGTGAGCCCATTCGGGACAGAGAGAATAGCTCAAAGCCTATATTTAGTATTATAAACCGCTTAACCCTTTCAGGACCAAGGGACATATTTGTCCCATAACTTTAAAATCCTATAAATTTTGATTGGGATAGTCTACAGTTCTAAATTTGATATGTACGGATTCCATATGATACTGCCTTTATGTAAACAAACTAGTTCCGACATTCATTCATTAGCGTCGTTGCTAGATTGACGAGAAGATTCACTTGCCACACTGTCCATAAGCCAGAAGTGTGATTTTTTTAAATAAAAATAATGATATTTCACAAAAAAATCAATTTTTTGGCATCTGCAAGCCCTTTTTACCATAAAAATGTCGTCAAAACCACAAAAATTGGCCTACGATCCTTATGGTCCTGAAAGGGTTAATATCTAAGTTCAAGTGGTATAGCAAATGCAATAAATCCAATCCAATCTACCACCCATCTCTAAACAAGTTTATTCTTTTCTTTATGCAACTTACTCCCCTGAGTAGAAGACAGTAAAATTTAAATTCACATGTTCAGCTATAAAACCCCAAACTTTATTAAGTTTAAGCACCCAGCCACAAAACTTATTCCAAAAATGAAATATTTTAAACATCTGTTTTTTAAATATTTATTTCACATTCTTGTCTTTATTTCTCATTTTCTTTATACCCTTCATTCAATTTGTTAAGTGACTGAGATAGCAAGGGAAGATAGGAAGTAAAGTTATGTTTCTTATGTTGTTTATATTTTATAATCTTATGTGTGTGGGGCGGGTTCTTTTTTTTTCTCTTCTTTATGTGTGATCCATGTTTTTTAAAATTATTTTTTAATACTATTCTTTATATTAAACTTCTAAGAGCATATTATAAATGACTGAATTAAATTAATGGCATTATTGTTTGTTGATATTTATTGATTTCTCTTCCATTCAGTCATGTTTTTTCTGCTATATGCAACATTGTGATTATGCATTTCTTTTATTTAGCTATATTGTGATCTTTTTCATGTACATTTTGGATATTGTGACTTCCTAAGGCCATGCTGTTTATTTGCCCTACACATGTTTCTTTATGGGGGTATGAAAATATGAGACTTCCCCCTCTTTTATAAAGGTGCGCTAAGCTTTTTAGCACGCGCTAAGCGCTAACTCGTGCATGTTATCCTATGGACATATTTGCGGTTAGCGCATGCGTTGATTTAGCGTGCACTAAATCTGCCTAATACGCTTAGCACACTTTTGTAAAAGAGGGCTTTTATATGATGTTTTATGTACAAACATTTTTCTGTATGCATCTCTTTTATATACCGTATTTTTTGCTCCATAAGACGCACCTGACCATAAGATGCACCTAGGTGTAGAGGAAGAAAAACCCAGAAAAAAATTTTTTTTGAACCAAATGGTGGTGTACCCTGTCCCACCTCCCTCCCCTCGCTGTGGTATTGCCATGTTTTTAAACCCACCCACTCCATCTAGAATGCACATTGTTGTGGTATTGCCATGTTTTTTACCCCCACCCCATACCTTTTTAAATCCTAGTGGTACAGCGGTGTATCGGCAAGTGCGAGCTGTCCGCGCTCCTGCCTAGCCCCACGCCGCTCCCTGAATGGCTGCGGTCAGTTCTTGCATAAAAATGTATATGCAAAAATACAAAAGGAACAAGATGGAATAAATGTGACATGCAAAATACATGAGTTTAATAGGGATAAAATCAATATATTGCATTATGAAATTATGAAAATTCTGTATCCAGAGTAACTATGGGGTCCTTTTACTAAGGTGTGTTAGCTGATTTAGCGCATGCTACAAATCAGCATCCGCTAAATGCTCAAAACACCCATTATATCCTATGGACATGTTAGCGTTTAGTGCATGCTAATCTAGCGCACCTTAGTAAAAGGACCCGTATGTTTTTTAAAAATTCTGTATCCAGTGACTATAACTATTTCATAATACAACCCTATTTCATCTCTCTCTCATTTATATATTGGCTCATCTATGTTAAAAAAGTTTTTTAGAACACATATGTAACCCTTTATATGTTGTTTTCATATATTGATTTTATTCCTCTTATACTTATGCACAGTATTTGCATGTCACATTTATTCTATCTTGCTCCTTTTTCATTTTTTCATATACCGTATTTTTTGTTCCATAAGACACACCTGACCATAAGATGCACCCTAGATTTAGAGGAGGAAAACAAGAAAAAAAAACATTCTGAACCAAATTCTCCCAGCTAGGCTCTGCACCCACCCCACACACCTTGCTAGGCTCTGTACCCTGTCCCCCTCTGGTGGTCTAGTGGTAGGCCAGGACAGAGATAGGGCAGACAAGGACAGGGAAGGCAGGCAGGCCTAGTGACAGGCAGGCAGGACTAGTGGCCTAAAGGCAGGCAGGCAGGCAGAGCCCTCTACCCCAAGGTAAGCATGCAGGCAGGCAGGGCCCCCCACCCCAAAGCAAACAAGCAGGCAGGCAAGCAGGGCCCCCCCTGTGCCCACCCCAAACTCCCCCGTACCTTATTTTAGTTCCTCCAGTGTTCCAAAATACTTAGAAAATGTACAAACTCAAAGTCTCACCGGCCTTGTGAAAAATCTAACAGAAAAACAGGAGATGGCAAAAATGAAACTAGCAAACACACACGGGCCGCTGCTAGAACTCATGCAATCCTCCCTGCCCACACGCAACATCACCGGGAGACCAGCAAAGGACCCATTCGTATGCTTATCTACTGCACTGCCACATGCTACCCGGCCCCTCTCACTGCATGCTCCGGCTGCAATAGCTATAGTTTGCGCTGTGCCTTGCCTCACCGTGCAAGCAGGATTTCTCCAAGAGCTGGAAAGAGCGGAGTTTCAGCATGTGTGCGGGGGTGTATGTGCGCACGCGCATCTAGCCACTAAGGAGTGTTGTACCCTCTCCTATACATGGAAAAAAAAACCTCACTGTTCCCTCTCCTTACTACTATAGCTCCTGAAGATGGAAATACTTGCCGCCGTGCCCTTCCTCTTCCTGCAGGTAAAGCTTTCCCTTCCCATTCCTATAAGAATAGCTGGTGTGGATGCATTCACTTTGGCTCCTCCTCTTCTAGGTATGAATTAAATTACACTGCTCTCTGCTACACGCTCTCTTATCCTTTCATTCCCTGCAGCTTTAAAGGCATTTACGGAGCAGCGCCGGACCGCTGGAGGGAGCTTGGGTATTCGCTCCATAAGATGCACCCTTCTTTCTACCCACTTTTTGGGGGAAGAAAAAGTGCGTCTTATAGAGCAAAAAATACTGTACGTTTTTATGTTTAAAGCAGGGGTGCCCAAAAGGTCGATCGCGATTGACCAGTAAATCGCAAGGGCAACGCGAGTCAATTGCGGAGCCCATAGACTCGCGTTGCCTTTGCATTTTCCCTCCTTCCCCGATGGCGCAAAAGCCAGGCGCATGCACCCACTGCACAAGTGCCGTGTCCACAAGCCTTCCCCCCCAACATCAATTCTGACAACGGAGAGGAAGTTCCAGGCAAGCCAATCGCTGTCTGGCTGGCCCGGAACTTCCTCTACGACATCAGAATTGACATGGGCAGGGGAGGCTTGTGGGCCCGGCGCTTGTGCAGTGGCTACATGGGCCTGGCTTTTGCAGCATCGGGGAAGCAGGAAGAAATCAGCGACAGTTGCTTGGGGAGGGAGAGAAAGAAAGACAGAAAGAAAGAGGGGGCAGGGAGAGAGAAAAAAGACAGATAGAAAGAAAGGGGGCAGGGAGATAGAAAGAAAGGGGGCAGGGAGATAGAAAGAAAGGGGAAAGGGAGAGAGAGAGAAAAGGGAGGGGGCAGGGAGAGAGGAAGAAAAAGTTGGGGGAGGGAATGGAGTGTGTTGAGTGGCAGGGGGCAGGCAGGGAGAGAGGAAGAAGAAGCTGGACTCATGGAGGGACAGAGAGAGATGTTGGTTGGGGAATGGAATGAGGTCTGGAGGAGAGGAAGCATGCAGGTAGCAGAAAGAAGGGAAGAAATATTAGATGCACAGTCAGAAGGAAATGAAACCAGAGACTCATGAAATCACCAGATAACAAAGGTAGGGAAAATGATTTTATTTTCAATTTAGTGATCAAAATGTGTCTGTTTTGAGAATTTTATCGGCTGTCTATATTTTGCACAGTGGCCACCTTTTACTAAACCGCAATAGCAGTTTTTAGCGAAGGGAGCCTATGAGCTTCAGGAGCAGTGTGGGGCATTCAGCGCAGCTCCCTGCGCTAAAAACTGCTATCGTGATTTAGTAAAAGGAGAGGGGGTATATTTGTCTATTTTTGTATAGTTGTTACTGAGGTAACATTGCATATTTTAAAGTCATCTGCCTTGACCTCTGAAAAAACACCTGAATATAAATTAATTAACATTTTCTCTGCGTACAGTGTGCTTTGTGTTTTTTAAAATTTTTACTGTTGGTAGATCATTTTGACTTCGTCATTTTAAAAGTAGCTTGCAAGCCAAAAAAGTGTGGGCACCCCTGGTTTAAAGCTTTAGATTATTTTTGTATTCTTTTAATGTCATGTCATTTTATTAAAATTTTAGTTCCTTGTTGTCCCCTGAGGAAGGCGACGTAGTTGCCGAAACTTGGATCCTAATCGGGACCACATTTATATTGTGTCAAGAACTTATTTTTGCGCTTTGGATAAAACTACCAATAAAGTACTGTACAGGCAACTGAAGGTTGGCTTTGACAACTCCTGTACCTCTTCTTTTGCTGCTTTAGCTTGCTCATCAGCCTTTATTATGGAACACTGTCAAAATGTTACTGAAGTCTAGATAGGAAACGTCTACCACACCTCTCCTTATCCACTGTTTTTGTCACCATCAAAGAACTCAAGTTCAGAAGTCTATGCAAAGTCATCCTTTACTGCCAGTATGCAAGTCATTTTCCAGGCACCAAGCTAAGCTTTCCACTCAAGGAGAATAGACTTATCACCAGAATAAAATGTATTAAGCAGTTAACACAATAAGGCAGAAACAGTGAGGATTCATTTTTGAGCTGCTGAACATGTGAAAATGCACTACTTTTAGTCTAGAGACAAATACATTTGGGCAGCCTTACATTGATCCATACCAGAAATACTTTGTGGTTTTCTCTTGACATCAGAAGTATATATTGCTTCCCCCTTTGTTGAAGGAAAAGTCCATGTTTACTTAATTCTTCATGCCATTTCCGGGTTTTTTGTTTGTTTTTTTCTTGTTTTTTAATTCCACTTCATCTTAAGGGTTTCATCTTCTTCCAAAAAGGAATTTTAATATGTGGCCCCTCTCTACTAATATCAAGGCAGCTGCACTGATGGTAAGGAAGAGAAAGCTGATAAATTCAATTTGTAGTAAAGTCAAAATACTGTTGTCATTACGATTACCCCTTTTTATTTTGATTTCTATTTAATTCATGTGACATTACTGGTGTCAACCTATTCCCAGAAGCAGCAATTCCTGCTAGTTTAAAGTAAGATCAAGGGATAAAAAATGATTTCATGTACATGCTTATATACAATATCTATGTACATGTAAATGTGTGCGTGTCTAAGCAGTGGCGTACCTAGCATATGTGACACCTGGGGCCCATCATTTTTTGGCACCCCCCCCCATCTGTACGAAAAACATGATTTTTAGTAACAAACCACATGTCACACATGAGTACCTAGGAAAAGGCAGCATCTTACATACTGCAGTGAGCAGTACAACATCAATACACCCATTGTAAAACTAAACAAGCCAGACTAGTACAGATCAATCCTACACCGTCAATCCTAACAGAAAACCATGTCTTTTGAACACACAGAACACAGAAAATACCTTTGCCTAGTATGGAATATGTCATCACAAACTAACCCCTCCCCCTTTTATAAAACTGTAGTGTGGATTTTAGCATTCTGAGCATCAGAGCTGCTACCACCACGGCTGGCGCTAAAAAATGCTCCACAGTTTTGTAAAAGGGGGGATAAAATAGAAATACATAGACAAAGGTTAAATTGAACCAGCAAGAAGCTGGACTCTGCATATAATGCAACACCACAGAAACAATGACACATGTCTCCTAAAGCAATAAATAAATAGAAAATTTTTGTTCTACCTTTGTCTTCTCTGGTTTTTGCTTTCCTCATCTTCTTGTTACTCTCTTCCTTCCATCCACTGTCTCTGTTCTCTCTGCATCTTCCATTTGCTCTGTTACTGTACCTCTCCCTTTCTCCCTCCTTCCAAATTGGTCTGGCACACATCTTCTTCCCTCCGCTCCTCCCATAGTCTGGCATCTCTGTCTTCTTCCCTGCCAGCATCTTCTCCCAACTCTCTCTTCCCAATTTCCCTTCAGCGTCTTCTCCCCACTCTCTCTTCCCCATTTTCCTGCAGCATCTTCTCCCCACTCTCTGTTCCTCATTTCCCTTCAGCATCTTCTCCCCACTCTCTGTTCCCCATTTCCATTCAGCATCTTCTTCCCACTCTGTCTTCCCCATGTGCTTTCAGCATCCTTCTCCCCCCTCTGTTTTACCCTGTTTTCCTCTCCACCCCACCTTCTCTCCCTTTCTCCCTCCATGCCCCTTACCTTTGTGGCCCGGTCCGACAAACCTCCCTGCCCTGTGGCCGGCGATGTCTAAATTGCCTTCTTACAGCAGCCGGAGCGTTATAGTTGCATATGGCTGCCGTAAAGGTCGTCTCTGATGCAACTTCCAGTTGCGTCAGAGATGACCTTTATGGCAGAAACACGCAGCTTCAACGCTCTAGCTCAGGGGTGTTCACACTTTTTGGGCTTGCGGCTACTTTTAAAATGACCAAGTCAAAATGATCTATCAACAATAAAATTTAAAAAAAAACACAAAGCACACTGTACGCTGAGAAAATGTTAATTATCATTCCTATTCTGAGTTTTTTTTTCAAAGAGGTCAAGGCAGATGACTCTATGCACTGTCACCTCAGTAACAACCATACAAAAATAGACAAATACCCCCCTCCCCTCCCTTTTTCCTAAAGCACAATAGCAGTTTTTAGCGCAGGGAGCTATGCTGAATGCCCAGGGCTGCTCTCGATGCTCATAGGCTCCCTGCGCTAAAAAACGCTATTGTGCTTTAGTAAAAAGGGGGCCATAGTGCAAAATATAGATAGCAGATATAAATTCAAACACATTTTGATCACTAAATTGAAAATAAAATCATTTTTCCTACCTTTATTGTCTGGTGATTTCATGACTGCATCCAGTCTTTCCAGACCTCATTCCCTCCCCCAACTTTTTCTTCCTCTCTCCCTGCCCTTTCTTTCTACCTGCTTTCCTTTCTTTTTTTCTCTCTTCATGCCCCCTTTCTTTTTCTCAGTTTCCCTTCTTTCTCCATGCCTGCCCCCTTTCTTTCTTTCTCCCTGCCCTCCCCCAAGCCATTGCCGCCGCCATCGGGGAACAGCCCCCCAAGTCACTGCCATCGGGTAACATGCCCCAAAGCCGCTGCCGTCCCAAGCTCTCCTTCCCTGCGTCGGGCCGACCAACATTCCTCTCCCTGACGTCAATTCTGCCGTCGGAGAGGAAGTTCCGCCCAGCTAGGCAGCGATTGGCTGGCCCGAACTTCCTCTCCGACGGTAAAACTGATGTCGGGAAGAGGCAAGCTGATCAGCCCGGTAGAATTTTCCGGACCTGGCCAGCTGTGCACCCCATCTAAGGCTGCACCCGGGGCGGACCGCCTCCCCCCTTGGTACGCCACTGTGTCTACGCATGTATACATGTCACACCTAAACTATCATGAATAATTATTCTAAGCTAATAAATTATTAGTTTTCAAGCAACAAATAATGGTATATAAAATTACCTTTCTTTGTTAAAATTCTAACTGAGGAATAAATTAGGACTCCCCCACAAAATTGTATATTCTAACTTAGGAATAAATTAGGACTCCCCCACATATCCTCCCAATTAAAGTGGCTCAAATCACATACAGGTATATCACATCGGGTGCACATGATTAGAACATCGTTACTCAGCATTTTGAAGGAGGTTTGCCCTACTTAAACCTCAGACATTTAGTCTGGTGTACTAATGACTGCTGCGGTGAGAGTGAACACAATGGTGAGATCCAAAGAGCTGTCTGAGGCCCTCAGAAGAAAGATTGTAGCAGCTTATAAGTCTGGTAATGGATTTTAAAAGATCTCGAAAGAATTTGACATTAGCCATTCCATAGTCCAGAAAATAGTATACAAGTAGAGGACTTTCCAAACAACTGCCAACATGCCTAGGTCTGGCTGTACAAACAAGTTGACTCCAAGAGAAAACCCTAAAATATCATCACGGTACCTACAGCAGACTCTTGCTATTGTTGATGTGAAAGTTCATGTCTATACAATCAGAAATAGACTGCACAAATTTAACTTGTTTCATGAGTAAATCAAGGAAACTTTTTGTTGTTTACCTGCAATTACATTACTTTCTTTTCCAGAGATAAATTAAAAAAAAAAAAAGATTTGACATCTTGTTGTGATTAACGGACTTATAGCTGTGAGCGCTTGAGATCCCAATTACCTCTCTATACAACCTGTTTTGGGTTGCATGTGGGCTTGTATATTAGCCAAGTCTTAAAGATTTCAGTGTGTTTCACAAGATTTTGGAGGTAATTTGTACTACCATAGTTATTTTAATGTGAACGGATGTGTGTTAAAGCTCCTAATTTCAAAAACTGGTAGACCTAGTTGTGGAAGATTCCAGTAAGTTTGACTTTCCAAGTTAACTTTTCAGAATATTTTGGCATCTTAATATTACTTCTTAATGGGCCTCTCTGATCACCCGATTTGTCTTGGAGTAAAAAAAAAAAAAGAGGAGAAAAAGGATGCTTTGAATACAGGTTACACTTAAAAAAAAAAAATTATTAACGCAACTGGCAATCTTAGTAGCACTGCTGTACTCTGCAATGCAGATAACCTGAGCGGGACTTGGGTGTGATTGTATGTGATGATCTTAAGGTGGCCAATAAGGTTGAAAAGGTGACGGCAAAAGTTAGAAGGATGCTAGGTTGCATAAGGAGAGGTATGGCCCCTATATAAGATTTTGGTGAGACCTCACTTTGAATATTGTATACAATCCTGGAGGCCGCACCTTCAAAAAGATATAAAAAGGATGGAGTCGGTCCAGAGGAAGGCTACTAATGTGGTATGTGGTCTTCATCAAAAGGCATATGGGGACAGAGCTCAATCTGTATACTTTGGAGGAAAGGTGGGAGAGGGGAGATATGCTAGACACATTTAAATACCTACATGGCTTAAATGCGCATGAGTCAAGTCTGTTTCATTTGAAAGGAAACTTTGCAAAGAGAGGGCATAAGATGAAGTTAAGAGGTGATAGGCTCAGGAGTAATCTAAGAAAATACGTTTTTACCGAAAGGGTGGTAGATGCGTGGAACAGTCTCTGGAGACAGAGACTGTGTCTGAATTCAAGAGGGCCTGGGATAGGCATGTGGGATCTCTTAGAAAGAGAAAGAGATAATGGTTACTGCGGATGGGCAGACTAGATGGGCCATTTGGCCTTTATCTGCCATCATATTTCTATGTTTCCATGCCTGATAGGCCTGAAATTAGGCATAGGCAACTGCTTCCAATCCCACGCTTCAATAGGTAGTTGAGCACTCCCTCAACTATCATAGCTCATTCTGGGCCTGGTGATCCACTCCAAGTCAGCAAACCGATCCCCCAAGAAACAGAAGTACAATTCAGAGTACTAATGAAATTCTATGAGTGGTATTAGAGGATAAGCACACAAAAGACCTCCCCACCCAATGGAAGAGAAAGGCATCCCACAGACATAAAAAGAAAAGGACAAGATCATAATAAATGCTATAAGCATTTAACAAAAAATAAATAAATAAAATTAGGGCTGCATTTCTGAAGATGGCTCTGAAAACTGTGAGGCTGTTTATAGCTATACTGCATGCAGTTTTAAATTCTTTAATTTGTAATTTCTCAATTTCTACTAAATATCTTTTCATTACTTATGCTTTCGTTTATTTAGGGCTGCATTTCGATTAAAATTTGTAATTGTGATTGTGTGATTAATCGCCCATATTGATTTATTTTTGTTCCCACTTCAGCTTCTTGTGAGTCTGGGCGACGGAGGGTTAAAAATGACTCATCCAGAGTCATAAGGAGCTGATATTCTGAATACTGCAGCTCATACTGGTGCTGTAAGACTAGATTTCATGTAATGAAACCCAAAGTAAATTCAGCTTCAAGATTATCAACCATTCTGCCCCAAAGCTTTTATAGCCTCCCACACTTTTCACATACAAACATTAGTTTAATAGGACACCCACATGTATGAATAATAGCAATTTACAGATGATGGAACATATTCAACTCTGGCCAAAAAAAAGAGCTGGCAATCTAGCAAGATATTAAGGTCCTTCCTATGCCTTTAAAAAGCTATATTGGTTTATAAAATAGACAATACTCTTAAAAATGATCATGCCGTTTACCACACCCACACTATCAAGGAAAATCATAAATTACAGTCTATTTAACAAATTTATTTTTCCCTTTCCGAAACCATGCACCTAATGAGAAACAGATGAAAAGATACTAAATGCCTAGAGAGTACTGCCAGAATTGTTAGACCTCACTTTACAGTGACACATTAGCACCGATACTTCTTTAATGAAAACATGTAAATACAGCACAATACACAAACACAGAGATGCCCTGCCCGCCCCAAAGTAGTATATATCCATGTTTATACATGCATGCACATGTATATAAACATGATTTATTTTGTTTTTTAATAGTATATTTATTAAGCAAAACCGGTGTCAGGTCAAAACCGCGGAAGACAAAGGCGCGCGCCGACAAATGAGCGCAGCGTGGAGGCGTGCGCCAAAGAAAATAACTGTTAGGGGCTCCGACAGGGGTGGCGTGGGGGGGGAACCCCCCCACTTTACTTTATACAGATCGCGCCGCGTTGTGGGGGCGTTGTGGGTGGTTTGGGGGGTTGTAAACCCCCACATTTTACTGAAAACTTCACTTTTTCCCTAAAAACAAGGAAAAAGTTAGTTTACAGTATAATGACGGGGGTTACAACCCCCCAAACCATCCACAACGCCGCAGCGATCTGTATTAAGTAAAGTGGGGGGGGGGGCTCCCCAACAAAACCCCCCGTCGGAGCCCCTAAAAACTGTCATTTTCTTCGGCGTGCGCCTTTGTCTTCTGCAGTTTTGTCTATGAACCAGCAAAACCAGTACAAACACAGCAAAAAAAAGAACAGAGCATTCTGTGAGGTTGGTTGTTTTTTTGTGTTTTTTTTTGGGGGGGGGGTTCACTGGAGATCAGGGATTCAAGACAAAGTTAAGACAAGTTCCTGCTGAACCAAAACGTAAGCAGGTAAGGCTAGACTCAGTCAGGGCACTGGTATATGACCTAAGGGCCGCCATGGGAGCGGACTGCTGGGCACAATGGACCACTGGTCTGAACCAGCAGCGGCGATTCTTGTGTTCTTTTGTGATTTATTTTTAAAAGTATTTTTTCTTTGGGCTTCAATATCAATAGGAAGTATGGCACCATGGGTAGATGGGAATTGCTTGTTCACGCTTTCAAAAAAAAAAAAAAAAAATACTAGGACTAGGAGGCATGCGATGAAGCTACTAAATAGTAGATTTAAAACAAACTGGAAACATTTCCCCTTTCCTTTTCTTTCTTTCCTTTCTACACTAGCAGTTTTTTCTCTTTTCTGGTGCACTTTTAGTGATTATAGTTCTTGATTGATTGATTAATGACTGATTTAGTTTTAGTGGTCTGTATTGATTGAGACTTATCTCACTCAGTTGTTCAGGGCCTATGTTTACTGTTTTTTCTATGTACACTGCTGTTGTAACTTTCAAATACTCAATAAAGAAATTGAACTAAAAAAACCCCCAAAAAAACATTTCTTCACAAAACGTGCAATTAAACTCTGGAATTCGTTGCTGGAGAATGTGGTGAAATCAGTCAGGTTAGCAAGGTTTACAAAAAGGCTTCCTAAAACAGAAGCCCAAAGGCCATTATTGAAATGGATTGGGGAAATCCACGCATACAGTGTTCCCCCGATCGTTCGAGGTCGGCGGTCCTGGTCATTCGCGGTATTTTCTGACCGAGAACCACCGACAAGGAGAGGGCAGCGGGAGAGGCAGGAGAGAGCAGCCGGAGCGCCTCGAGTGCAGGAAATCACTTGCGGTACACTCCGACTGCCTCTTCCTGCACTAAGTCGGGCAGCTCCTGATTGGATAAGGCCCGACTTAGTGCAGGAAGAGGCGGTCGAAGCATACCGCAAGTTGATTTCCTGCACTCGCGGCGCTCCGACTGCTCTCCTACTACCCTCTCCAGCTGCCCTCTTCAGAAAACCGTATTTGCAGTTTTTCGAGATTCGAGGAGGTTCCTGGAACGGAACCCCCGCGAATATCGGGAGAGTACTGTATTCCTAGGGATAAGCAGCATAAAATCTGTTTTACTCCTTGGGATCTTGCCAGGAACTTGGGACCTGGGTTGGCCACTGTTGGAAAAGGAAAATGGACTTGATGGACCTTTGTTCTGTCCCAGTATGGCAATTCTTATGTTCATAACTACCTAAGGGTTCCCTATTTTCTAATCATTTCAAGCCCAGTCCAGTCATACCAGCAACAAACCATCTTTCTTTCCAGAGTTCAGTATGCATACATGTTTAATCTGGCCATCTGGCATATCTAATCTAATCTAATTCTAAGTCTTATATGCTGAATCATCTCCTAAACATAGGAGCTCGATTCAGTTTACATAAGTAGATCACAAAGAAAGATCCATTAACATTCATTGGAGCTATAGCCTAAAAAGCTATGAAACGTAGTTGTTTTTAAGGTTTTGCAAAAGATCTGAAGAGACAAACACAATCTAATTTGAGGAGGTAGTTCATTCCATATCGCAGTTAGCAAGTATGGAAAGGAGTGTGAAATTTTACTAGTGGACTTGATTCCTCTTAATGATGGAAAGAGAGCTGAGCAGCTTCCTGAATGGCTGAGAATTCGTGGGAGCCATTCAGCACCGAGCAGCAGCACCAAAGCGCGCTCCTGCTTGGTACCGCTTAGCGGCTGAAGCCGCAACTCGCAGCAGCAACCGACTGGGTTAGCAGTGGTGGAGGAGCGCAGAAAGCTTGCTCCTGCTCACTACACCTCTGGATCACCAGGAATTCCAGTGACAGAGGAGTTAAGATGGACAGGGCAGGGAGGGGGGACAGGGTGGTGAGCCTGGGAGGGAGGGGACTGTAAGCAGTGCCTGGCAGGGAAGGGGACTGGCAGGGAGGGGGCTGGGTGCAGAACCTGACAGGGGATGGAGGGAAAGGGGCTGGGTGCAGAGCCTGACAGAAGAGGGAGGGAAGGGGGCTGGGTGAAGGGGAGGGCACTCGAATATTAAGCCGCCTGACATATTCGCGTCAACCATTTTTCTTCCTTTGGGGGGGAAAAATGGGGGTCTCGGCTTATATTCGGATCGATTTATATTCGAGTATATACAGTACTTTAAAGGGGACCCAATGGAAAAAGTTATGATTGTTTAATACATTTTTATAAAATCAGTGCAGGAACTTTTTGAACATACTTCGTATTGTAACACCAATACAGAAGCTCAAGGATTGTAACACCAGAAGCTCATGTAAACCGCTCTGAATTGCGGTATAGAAGCTTTATAGCAGTATAGAAGTTTTCAATAAACAAACAATATACAGTATAGTTCAGATGTGTATATAAAAACATACTAATAGGGTAGACAGTAGGACTTCTTTACTTAAGTTGGCTTTTGATACACGGTTATCTTTAGATTGCTTTCTAAAGAAGAGGGTTTTTGATTTTGGCATGGATTCTAGTGCCACTAGATCATGTTATGAAGCATCAGCTAAACTGCCCAACCACTTTTTTTATACCCTGAAGTTAACTGAAAGAGAGTTAGGATTAACTAGGGGACTGATAGCTAGCTTTCTAATGGGTCTACTGAAATGACTGATGAAAAAAAAAGAAAAAAGATTACTAAAAGTCTAATATATTTCAGACTGGCTTGGTTTATCTAAGTATTAATAAGAGAGACAGTGGTACACAGCTTTAGAAAACCTGCTTCTAATATGCAAAGATGCAGACAGAATTCTTCATTTACTTCTGAAAGCTATTAAATATACTTCAATTGATATGCCTGATAATGTTTCAGAAGCTAAAAAGTGGTTTGAAAAAGATGTCACAGACAGACAATTAGAGACAACAGTAGCTGTTACAAAAGAATTAGACCTGGCTATGCATTGGCTTACATTTGCAAAACAGATTTTTAGTGTCTCCCGTTGATGTTACTGGGAAGCTTCCTGGCATAAAGCTTCTAATACAACCTTTGCCATTCTATGACATCATTGCCTCTTCCTAAGATTGCTTACATTTAACCCAAGTGATCTGGCCCATCTTCCTTGAGGGGGAGGGGGGGTTCAGGTCCATTGGACCACCGGGGCCTTTTTATAAGGGAGGCTGGGATCCACAGGAACACCAGGGCCTTTTTTTATGGTCAGTCAGGTGGCCGTGGCACTGGAAGCCTGTTCGGGGCAGGGTGGTTGGGTTAGTGCAGGGGTGTCCAATGTCGGTCCTCGAGGGCTGCAATCCAGTCGGGTTTTCAGGATTTCCCCAATGAATATGCATGAGATCTATTAGCATACAATGAAAGCAGTGCATGCAAATAGACCTCATGTATATTCATTGGGGAAATCCTGAAAATCCGACTGGACTGCGGCCCTCGAGGACCGACATTGGACACCCCCTGGGTTAGTGGGAGAAAAGGGGTGTCAGACATCACTTTTCTCAACCAGCCCTTCCAATGCTATCCCATGCCTAACGTTCATTTTTCTGGCACCTGACAGCAAGCATGCTGCAGGATAGTTAATGATTTTAAACTGTCTGCACTAATGATTTCAGCACCCATGTTGAAATCATTACAGAACTGCGTGTCACACTAAACACTAATCACCTATAGTGCGCCAGTGTTAAGTTTTGAGCATTGGCCTGTCAGAGGTGCAGGAGGTATTCAAGCATTTTTTTTCTATAGAGCAAGTAAGAGGATCTAGGGAAGTGGTCTTCATTAATTTTTAAGCTAGCCACAACTTGGCTTCTAATGAGCTGAAGGAGAGTCATGACACTGTTGACCAGTGTGTGTCAACGAGATTCATCCTCACAGCCTACCTTAAAACTTCACTGGGGTGTACCCTCAATGGTTGTGAACATTTTCAAAAGCATTCTTTTTTGTCTATTTGTCCTTCAAACATGCACTCCTTCCTATCTACTTTTCTTTTCTGGCCTGAGCCTGGGTAGAGAGGAAGAGAAGCAGAAAAAACCCCAGAAAGACAATGAGGGCCACAAAAGAGATCTCTGAGGGCTGCCACTGGCCTCCAAGCCTTGCAATGAAGAACACTGATTTAGAGGCTTGCCCTCTTTCATTTAAAAGAACATCTCTTAGTGGAATCTTTTCTGGAAGCAAGCAAAATTCTGAAGACGACCTCAGGCAAATCAAAGGACTGAAATCTCTAGGCCGTGAGGACCAGAATCTGGAGGTTGGGGTGCAGAAGAGATTGTTTGTTCTGCATTATGAGGGTCAGAATCTTCACAGTTCAGAGAACAACTCCACAAGAAACGGAAACTAGATCTGCCTCAGGCAGTAAAGGGCAATCAGAATTTCCCCAAACTTGCTTGAGTTTCAGTAAAGTCTTCTCTATGACAGGCATAGAAGGATACGCATTCAGAAGACCATCATCCCAATGTAGGAGAAAGGCAGCTGATGCTAGTTAACCATGTGACTAGTGCCTGGAACAGAAATGAGCAAATTTATATTTCAGATGAGTGGCAAAAAGAACCACCAATAGGGTGCTTCCATTTCAGAACATCTTGCGGGCAATGCCCATGTTGAGAGGCCAGTCATAAGGTTTCATTATCCTGCTCAGTTTGTCCGCTAGGCTGTTTTTCTTGACAACCATAGGACCACTCCACATCACAACCTAGTTGTCTGTCTTCATGTGCACAATTTGGTTCTGTAACCAACCTCTGAAAACCTTTAGAGTGTTTCATATGGTCCTTAGATCCAAGAGATTGATTATGGAGATTATTTCCCAAGAAGACCATTTCCCTTGGGTGTGAAGCCCACCTATATAAGGTCCCCTTCTGAGATTGGATGCATCCATCGTAACACTTTCTGACAGGGTGGAATTTGGAATGCAAGTCCCATGATCAAATTTAGCTGAATTGTCCACCAGAGTAGGAAATGAACCAGCTCAGGGGGGAGGGGGAAACTCAGATGATAGCCATCAGTTTCTCTGTGGCCTGAAACCACGGGGAAAGCTAGAGTCCATTAGGCTCCTGACATGCACTGTGAAGCAATGTGGTCTAGTAACCTCAACTTTTGTGGAGCTGTGATCTGCAAGGTGAATATACCCACTATGGCCACGAAGGCCCAAGCTTGCACTGTATCAAGCAGGGCTCCTATGTATTCAAGCTGCTGTACTTGGTGCAGATGAAACTTGGGATAGTTTACCACAATCCTAAGTAGCTCTAGCACCTGAACTGTTCTCTGCATGAGCTCCTGTACCAGTTCCTGCAATGTGTTCTTGAGCAGCCAACTGTCCAGCTACGGAAAGATACTCCCAGTCTGTGTAGTGAGGCTGCAACTACTGCAAGGCATTTGGTAAAAATCCTGGGAGCTGATTCAAGTCCAAACAAGCAGAATGTGATGCATGCCTTTTGACTTGGAATCTGAGATACTTCCTGTAACTGGGAAGCATCCTGCAAGGCCAGACAGAATAGCCAGTCTTTTTCCTGAATCATGGTTAGAAGGGAGCCCAGGGAAACCATCTTGAACTTTTCTTTGACTAGGAATTTGTTTAGGGCCTTTAGGTCTATGATGGGATGACATTCCCCCCTCCTTCCATCTTCTTAAGCACAAGGAAATACCTAGAATATAATCCCATCTCTTCTTCCCCTAGTGGCACAGGTTCAACTGGATTGACCTGTAGAAGGCTGGAGATCCCCTCTACAAACATCTGCTTGTACTGATAGCTAAATGATGCTCTTGGTAGGCACATTAGAGGTTAGATGCCAATCAAGTGCATAAATAAGGACCATCTGAAGAATCCAATGGTTGGAGATTACAAGGGGTCACCTCTGATGGAAAAAAATTCTGCCTTCCCCCTACCGTTAGGCCACTGGGACAGTTAGTTGGTCTGTAGTTGGATCCAGTCAAAAGCTCATCCCTTGCATCGACTGGGGAGCTGGCTGAGACTTTTGGGCCTGTGACTGGTGCAGCCAAGACCACTGGGGTTGGGCCTGTTGGCAGAGTGGGAAAGTGAAGAAAATCTACAACATCTGAGAGTAGTAAGAGTCTCTGACTAGGTTCATTAGAGAACCTTAGTAGAGGAAGATGAAGCTGGAAGTTACCAAGAAAGGGAGTGGTGGAGGTTACCAAGAAAGGTAGTTGATGTTATCACTTCAGCAGGGCAGGTCCACTAATCTCTCTTGAACTGCTGATTCTAGGTCAGTGACATGTAGTGATTAGAGTCTCAATAATGCATCCCCACATCCATAGCAGAAAGTCTGGATGCAAAATCACAAATATTATAGGTACCCCTGGCTAAATACAGTTATTTCTTGGCCAATTAACCAAGTTTTGCTCATGATGGAGAGTCCACGAGAATGAGCGTACTGCATGTCAAAGACTTCAAGTAAAGGCTCATGTATTTATTTAGATTTTTATCCCATCCTCACAGTAGCTCAGAACAGCCTACAAGCAAACATTCACAGTGGAGTACATTTGGACAATACAAAGACTATACAGTAGTTTAAGTACAAGGACTATACGGTAATTTAAGTATAGGTTAAGAATGGACTGTACAGCAATTTAAGTAGAGGTTTAGAATGGAGAAGAGAGGGTAGAGGCGAGGGGGGGGCTAAGGGGGGGTGAGGTGCAGACTACGGTTGAATTTTAGTTGAAGAGGAGGGTCTTTACCGCTTTCCGGAAGGTCATCAATGAGTTCTGTAGAGCATATAGGTTTTGATGCAGGCAAGGAACATTGAGGTCTGATAAAGCTTTCTTCCAAATAAGTCCAGAGTCCTGGCCTCTCAACCTTAGGGTGCCAAGTCACAAGTTCTTGAACTCTTGGCCTGTTTAAGGATGAATTGTGCCCTTTCGAATCTGGGAGTCTTTTGTATATGATATTGGATATCCATCTTCTTTGGTATGACCTCCACTCAGAGGAGAGATTCTGAATGTTTCATCAGTGCATTCTTCAGAATAGGGTGCAACAGAACTGTGACCCCCTTCCTTTGGAGGAAACTCATAGCCTAAGACTGAAAGCATCTCAGCCCTGGGTTCCTCCTCGGTCTCAAACTTAAACGGGACAGCAGTTACTATTTCCTTTAAACTGGTGAAAGAGACCCTCAGGTGAAGATTTACATCTCTCTTAACACAGTAAATGAAATGACAGTAGGTAAAGATCTTAAAGTCCATTCAGCCTGCCCAATTGTTATATGCATTATAAATTCATGATTAAATTGAATCATTTTTTTTCTTTGATATTTCTGGGCCATAGACCATAGAAGTCCATCCAGTACTGTCCAAAGGTTCAAAATACTGGAGTTGCTGTCAAAGCTTGGTACCTTAGGTTCCAAGTACTAGAGTTGCCGTCATACAAATCCTCTTGAGGTTAAGGGGATCTCTTAACATTTTGTGTTATGGCCATGTTTACTTTTACTTTCCCTTTCTAGGGTTTTATGGCAAATGTTAAATCAGGCATCTGTATGGTTCGCAATACATACTCAACAATATAAGACATTGCTGTATAATTATAATATCTCACTAAATAACTTGGTGATTAACTGCTTATATACAAAATAAATCATCCTGATGTCTCAGCTAAGTAGAGTTTTGTTTAATATGAAGTATATTTAGTCACCATATTAAATTGTTTAAGGCCCAAATTGTACTTCTCCATGAAACTCATACCATTAAAGCATTAAAGTTTCCTAGAGATTTATTATTTTAGAGTTTCAAAAACAGAGGCATATATGCACTTACACATAACAAGTTGCCTTTGACACTTAAGTCAATAGTTGACACGGAGGGCATATAAGCGATTCTAGAATGTTTTCAATTCTTATTCATAATGATGAATGACTGTGGCTCGCAGCATGCTTGTTGATTTCTAACATGTAATTTCCAGTTTCAGCCCTTCTCACCTTCCTCAGGGGTAGGTGTGCCATAAGTATGTGAACACTCTACTGGACAGGTCCTACAATATATCATCCTCCCCTCTGCTCGAGTCTGCAAAGACAGTACATACATCTAAAGAAACTGTTCTCTGTCTGGTAGGAGTTATACCTTTTATTCACATGTATTTAATTTCCTTAGTAAGGGCTGATATGCTTAATACTTATGATACTGCCTCCTGCTTTACATTTGATCATTATGAAATCATGTTGACTTTAAATTTTTATGCGTTCTCTAAGGGTCTTAGAATGTGGTGGAGCTGGTGGTGGTGAGTATTTTTTTTAAATCTGCCAGCAGCAATATTCGGCACTTAACCATCTAAGTGACATCACTTAAAAGATAGGCCTGATTTTTATGTGCTCTGATATGGTCACTGATCTAGGGCAATTTGGTGTTGAATATTAGCACTTAACCACTTAAGTGTCAACTCTGCCCCCAGACTGCTCACAGAATAGCCAGTTTTGAGTTTAGCAGTCTGTGGTGATATTCAGCAGCACTAACTGGTTCAGTTGGATTGGATTTATCGATAAACCGCTATTGACATAAGTATTAAGAGGTGTACAGTACAAAAATTGCAAATACCATATATACTCGAACATAAGTCAATCCAAATTCAAGCCAAGACCCCCATTTCCACCCCACCCCCAAAAGGAGGAAAAATGGTTGACTCAAATATAAGATGGATGCTTCATATTCAAGTGCCATGCCCTGCCAGGATCTGCACCCAGTGTCCCCTCCCTCATGCCCTTCCCTGCCAGGCTCTGCACTCAGCCCCCCTCTCTGCCAGGTTCTGAACCCAGTTCCCTTCACTACTTGCCAGGTTTGGAACTCGGCCACCTTCCCTCCCTGCCTTGCAAGGTTCTGAACCCAGCCCCCTTCCCTCCCTGCCTTACCAGGCTTTGCAGCCAGCCCCCCTCACAACTTGCCAGGCTCTGCACCCTGTACTCCCTCCCTGCCAGGCTCTACACCATGTCCCACCTTCCTGCCTTGTACCCTCTTCCCACTCTGGTGGTCTAGTGGTAGGCCGGGACAGGAGGGATCCCTACCGTCTCAGTCCATACTAACAATTTTTTTACCCCCCCCCCCCCCCCTCCGTGTACCTTTTCTCGCAACCCTGGTGGTCCAGCGGTGTATGGACAGGAGCAAACTTTCTGCACTCCTGCCCTATGCCCCTCCTTCCAATCTCTTAGCCAGTGGAGCACGGGCATGCAGGAGCGAGCTTCTCAAGCTCCCACCCAGCCCTGCGCCACTCGCTGAATGGCTGCCGCCAGTTCTCACGAGTCCCCCATTTTTGGGCCACTTTTTTGGCCCCAAAATCTCAGCCTATATTTGAATACATACAGTGTTTCTTCATATTACAACAAATTCAGCAGCGACACACAATTGTGCAAAAGCTAAATTAACATGGTAAAACTACCAACCAATTCAAGTGTCCAAAACATTAAAAATAATTTGTGGGTCCATAATGCTGTTGAAACAAAACTGTTTTAGTAAATTTCTAAAAGCAGAATAAGACAAACAATCATAGCACCTATTGAATAGTGAGTTCCAGAGAGCAGGGACAGCAGAAGAGAAAGCTCTGCTTCTGGTTTAACCTAATTACCTGATTTAACCTGGTTACAGAAACTGGTCTTTTTGAGAAGAATGTAAAGATCTGTGGGGAATACCTGAACAGCATATTTGATAGGTACACCTGCACAAGGGATTTAATGGATCAGGAGATGTTTCTGGCCAATTAAATCAATTTTAACATTGACCCATCAATCTCTTATTCTAGGGAATGATTGGATCTACAGAATGTACTCTAAACATAAGATCAGAAAACTTTGAGACTATCTTTGAAAATAAGAATATTTCCTACTTAATGTTATCTCCAAAATACAAGACAAGGGGGGTGGGGGATTTGAAAACTGCCTTTTTTAGTTATACAACCACACTCAAAATAGTTCACATATAATACAGGTACTTATTTTGTACCTGGGGCAATGGAGGATTAAGTGACTTGCCCAGGGTCACAAAGAGCACTTCTGGGGATTTGATCCAACAATCTCTGGAAGCAGAGGTGAAGAATTTTATTTATTGACCATCTTGCAACAAGGACTGTTGTTATAATTGTATGCTTAAATCAATAACCCTAGTTCCAGACAACTATGCATACTGCAAAATTTCCAACTTGAAAAGTCTAAGTATTGTCTACTGCAGTGAATAAAAAAAATATTCTAACTTACTGATATAAAGGTCTTCAAGTCATGCAATCACTCCCTTCTGGGAAGAATCCCAGACAGATTCCATATTGATTTCTGTGAAAAGTTTGCAGAAGAATTATTGCCCACATTAGCCAAGTTATTTAATTAACTCAGAGAGCCAGAAGCTCCCTCGAGGAACTTATCTGATGCAATCACGCTACTCAAAAAAAAAAAAAGGATGAAGCTAAGCAAGACTAATTCTTACCAGTCCATTCCCTTATTCGTTCAAATAATAAAATCTGTGTTAAAATCTTGCAGTTAGAGAAACTAACGTTTCTACTGATTGATATAGATCAATTTAGCTTTATAAAAGAGTGATTAGATTCTCCAGCATAATATGAGAAGATTTAAAATCATTCCCTTAGCACAAATGAAGTTCCTGCTCTTATTTTGTCTCCAAGCTGATCAGGCTTTCTCTAGGATTTACCAGACTTACCTTGGTGCAGTTTTGGGTACATTTGGACTTTCAGATGGATTCAGAACCCATATGGAATGAGGTCAGTGGCTGTGCCTAGTCATACTCTGATTCTTCCCTCTTCTATTTGGTTTATCCATAAAACCATTATCTCAATCTGAACCTGATTTAGTAAAGCTTTTACCTCGTTGTGTCTAAGCAAAAATAAAGTCTAGTAAACGTGGCACCGTTCTTCCAATAAGGTTATCATTGTTTGTGAATAAGAAGGGAAAAGAGATGGGACTTGACATACTGTCTTTGTGTGGCTACTATCAAAACAGTTTATTCATCATATACAGGTACCTTATTATGTACCTGGGGCAAAGGAGGGCTGAGTGACTTCTCCAGGGTCACAAGGAGAAACAGGCCACTGTACAAACTCCTAGATATACTGTTCTTATTTGAATATACCCTAACAAAATAACTCTACTTTTCACTTCTTGCAGTGCTTGATGAAACATTTCTGTGCACAGAATCTATTATTTTCAATCTAAGATCCTTAATTTTGGCTCCAATATTTATTTCCCTGGCTTTTTAGGTGCCAAAATATACTGATTTTTTTCAAACTAATTATCTAGCTGGGGTTACCATTCCTAATATTGTAGACAGAACAGAAAAAAAATCTTCCTACAATGGTGGCTCTCCCTCACCTATTATATCTGTTCAAGCACGTCCTCTGTAACATCTTTTCATTTATTTTCAATAGTATTAGCAATAGTAAATGATATTGCTGAAGGGTTGTCAGGTAAGATTTGCCTCTTTGCGGATGATACCAAAATCTGCAATAGAGTAGACACGCTGGATGGTGTGACTAACATGAAGAAAGACCTGGCGAAGCTTGAAGAATGGTCTGAAATTTGGCAGCTAAAATTTAATGTTAAGAAATGCAAGGTCATTCATTTGGGCTGTAAAAACCAGAGGGAACGGTACAGCTTAGGGGGTGAAGAACTTATGTGCACGATGGAAGAACGGGTCTTGGGTGCGATTGTATGCGATGATCTTAAGGTGGCCAAACAGGTTGAAAAGGCGACAGCCTCATTTTCCTGCACAGCCTGATTTACTTTCTAAGCTTGATCGCATTTATTTGATGTCCAAATTGACTGCATTACGCACAGACATTTGTGGTTCTTTTTGCTATACTTGGCTTCCTTATGGCCATAGGAGAGGTATCCTATGACAGCTTTGGGATATTGTATGTTGGACTATTTTACTTATTCTTGGACTCTTTGTTTGGGGTATTTTTCTGCTTAATTTCACTCGGTGGGTGGGGGGAGGGGGGATGTTGCATCACTTTGTTTGGGATGGCATTTTGCTTGGTGGCATTCAGTTTTTGCTTTCTTGAATAAAAGTGTTAATATAAAAAAAAAAGAGATAGAGAGAGAGCACCGAGGTTGGTGTAAGCAGCAAGTTGGAGATGCTGTTTAGAGAATGACACGGTGGCGGTTTACCCGCGGCCACCGCATTTTAGCCGCGGGTCACCCGCCGAAAACGGGGAAGAAAACTAGCAGTCGCTGCGGCGACGGGGACAAGGCCATTCACCACCCGCGGGGCGGTGAATGGTCTTGTCTCCGCAGTGAGGTATCAAGGATCGCGCGGTCCCCGCAGCCACCGCCCGCCCGCCCGTAGCATTTAGCCAGCTCCCTCCCTCCACCTCACCTTAAATTTCGAGTTTTCCGGCTTCCTTTTTTCCGAGCCGCACGTGTTCAAAAATCCGTGCACGCGCGGCTGCGCGAGTCAATCAATCTTCTCCTCTGACGCAACCGGAAACAGGAAGTTGCAGAGAGGAGAAGTTTGATTGACTCGCGCAGCCGCGCGTGCACGGATTTTTGAACACGTGCGGCTCGGAAAAAAGGAAGCCGGAAAACTCGAAATTTAAGGTGAGGTGGAGGGAGGGAGCTGGCTAAATGCACGGCTTTTTGAACGCGTGCGGCTAGGGAAAAAGGAAGCCGGCAAACTCGGAACGAATATAAGGTGAGGTGGAGGGAGGGTGGGGGCTGCTGGACCATTCTTCATTACTTTGCCATACTAATTCCATTCTATGTTAGGTGCCACGGACTCAGATTCGAGTCCTAGCGATGATGAGTTAAAGATCCCAAAAGAAGCCAACTTCTAAATCCAGTGGTTAGAGCTACACTACACTCCTTGTGACCCTGGGCAAGTCACTTAATCCCTATTGCTTCTGACACAATGGGCAGTTCCAAAGACCAAGACTGGCCAGTGTCAAAGACAGGATGCTGAGCTTGATAGACCCTTAGTCTCCACTGTTTTTAGTGATCAACAAAGTTCTATGTTTCTATAATCACCCTAATTCTGTTATTATTGGACTAGATATTCAAAATGATTTAAATGGCCAGGACAGGCTCCTGGCTGTTCAAATCATCTGTCCAGGGCTAACCAGGCATTTTCAATCTTCATGTTCAGCCTAAATGGTGTCACACAATTCAGCAAAAATACCCAATGTTGTTCCTCATAATTTAAATATTGCTCATAGAAGGAACAACATTGGGTATTTTTGCAAATGGAAGTTGGAGGGTTAATTCCCTTGAAACAGCCAATTGAGTGAAACATGAATTCATGCTGGGACACAAGATAGGTTGAATTTGTTTTGAATTTAAAAAGAAAAATGATCAATGAAGAATACCATAATGGCAAGAAAATATAATGATAAAACAGCAACTAATTTTGCCTATTTTTATATATTAAAAAAGTACTACATAAGGTGAATGTCCATATTGCTGTCTGTTGTTCTGCTGAGCACTGGCATTGAAACAGCAAAATGCATTTATTGCATACTTGTCCTCTGTCGGAAACATTATGGTGGTATATTAGTTGTTTTAATAAAAATTTATAAACAAAGCCCTACCAGCTGAACATCTCTTTCTCTAGTTCAGCAGCAGGAACTTTGATTTATAAGAATGGAATACGCTAAATATTAGAGTACTAAGGCTTATATGGATGCTGCGGGGACGGTGACGGGGCGGTGAATGGGATGGCAGTGGCGGTGACGGGGCGGTGAAAGGGATGGCAGTGACGGGGCGGTGAATGGAATGGTGGTGACGGGGCGGTGCAGAGGATGGTGGGCCGGGGACGGGGCGGTGACGAGGACAGATTTTTTCCCCGTGTCATTCTCTAATGCTGTTCATGCCAGAGAAGTGAAAGAGGGAAGGGGGTACTGAGGGGGGGGGGCGGACAGGGAAAGAGTAGGTGGCACCGCCACCTCGGGCTCCTCCCACTCTTGCTATGCCATTGCTGCTAAGCACCAATATCTGTGTATTGATGTATCTTCTTGTCCAGTTTGACTGTAGCTGAACGCAACTTGGGCGTGATCATTAGCGAAGACATGAAGACTGCCAATCAAGTGGAGAAAGCTTCCTCCAGGGCTAGGCAAATCATGGGTTGTATCCGTACAAGTTTCGTCAACCGTAAGCCCCAGGTTATTATGCCATTGTACAGATCCATGGCAAGACCCCATCTGGAATACTGTGTGCAATTCTGGAGGCCGCATTATCAAAAGGATGTGCGGAGAGTTGAGTCGATTCAGCGAATGGCCACCAAACTCAAGGACTCAAGGATCTCCCATATGAGGAACGGCTGGATAAGTTGCAGCTATACTCACTCGAAGAATGCAGAGAGAGGGGAGACATGATCGAGACGTTCAAATATGTCACGGGCCGTATCGAGGTGGAAGAAGATCTCTTTTTTCTTAAAGGACCCAGGCCACAAGAGGGCATCCATGGAAAATCAAGGGTGGGAAATTTCATGGCGATACCAGAAAATATTTCTTCACCGAAAGGGTGGTTGATCGCTGGAATAATCTTCCACAACAGGTAATTGAGCTCAGCAGCGTGCCAGATTTTAAGAAAAGATGGGATTGGCAGGTCGGATCTCTTCATGGAGGTAAATAGGGAGTGGGTCTTTGGTGTGGGCAGACTGGATGGGCCGTGGCCCTTTTCTGCTGTCATTTTCTATGTTTCTAAGCACTTTTGAGCAGGGACTGTCTCTTCTATATTTTGATGTACAGTGTTGCTTATGTCTAGTAGCATTACAGAACTGATTAGTAAAAGTAATTTTGAGAACAAAGTAAAATTCAGGATCCATTTCAGTTGTGGCAGGCTCAAGCAGACCTAAATATGTCCGGATTTGTTTTATCTTTGTAGATTATACTAGACATGCCTTTCCTTTTCTCTGACAATGATCATAAGAACATAAGACTAGCCTTACTGGGTCAGGCCAATGGTCCATCAAGCCCAGTAGCCTGTTCTCACAGTGGCCAATCCAGGTCCCTAGTACCTGGCCAAAACCCAAGGAGCAGCAATATTCCATGCTACCAATACAAGGCAAGCAGTGGCTTCCCCCAGGCTATTGTCTTAAGATGGTATGTATTTGCTATTTTTGTTAATATAAAAATTAAATAGACAACTAATACTGGAGAACAAGCTACAAAACTGAAATGCAAACAGAGCAAAGATGAAGTTTTTATGGTTAGGATTAACTATAATTTGTCAATCTATTATTTAAGTTTGGAAAACATTCAGTTAGAGACCAGACTGAAAATATTGGGCATTATATTGGATTCAAACTTAACCACGGAATCCCAATTTGGTACAAAGATTAAGAAAGTATTTTAAATGAACATCCTCCTCCAAATTCATTCTTTATTTTTGCCCAATTTAGGATTTTAGCGCAAGGGATGGTGATTCTTACAGATTATTTAAATATAGTTTAAATAGATAGTTTAAAAATACAGAGGGAGGAGTCTAAGGCCCTGATTAGCTCAGATGTCTAAGGCCCCACCACTTGGGAGGGGCCTTAGACATCTGAGCCAATCAGGGCCTTAGACCCCTCCCTGTGCATCATATGATACACCAAGGAGGGTAAGACCTGCCAATTTGGATCGGTGGGACACAGAGCTGGAGGAACCGAGTCTCTGAGCCTCCCTCCTGCTTTCTTTAAACAAAAGTACTGGGAGGAGGGGATGGAGGGTTTAGGTTCGGGGGAGCATCCATTGGCAGGAGGGAGTAGGCATCCCTTCTGGCTTTTTTGAAGGGGAAGGATATCGGGGCATTCCTCCTGCCAATTTTTTCTCACGAGGGGGGGGGGGTCGGTAAAACAGGAGGGAGTGGACATCCCCCCCCCGCCAATTTTCACTGGTGTGCGGGGAGAGGGAGGGTTGGTTTTCAGCGCTGGTTCTTCGGAGAGGGCTGTCGGGGGGGGGGGGGGATGATTTTTTTTTTTTTCCTTTAATGGGGCAGATATTGTGCATATGTAACACATGCATAGCATCTATGCCCATTAAAAAAGTGCCAGTAAGATAGGTAAGCGACTGGTCTTGACCAGTCGCTCTTTTTGATTGCTTTTTTTTGTGCATCACCAAGCGATGTTAGTGCATCAATCGCTTGGGTAGCTTGCATGGGGTTTTAATATTAAATAGCTAATTTGCATGGCCGGATCAGAAAATGGGCAATCGAGGGGAAAATACGCGGTGAGCCATTTTGTACATTGGGTCTGCAAATGCGATCGTCGGTAAAGTAGTCAAAACTGGTTTAGCGACAATGGCTGACTTTAGTGCCTCTAGCTCTGGGCCACCTAAATTGCCATCTGGATATGGTGATAGGTTAGTATAAATACCAATGAAGGAGAAAAGACAAATGCAAACGCCAGTAGACTTAATTAGTGCACTGGTGGTGCAGGCCACAGATTTCTTTGCTAACAGCACTATTTTCCTGTGCTAGGCTTCTCACAGAAGGAAAAATATTTTCAGAACTCTCCTGTAAGATTACTCATTTAAGTTTAGTGCAATGCAAACTATATATTTTTTAAGGAATGAAAATTATATTTTCACAAGTATAAGTGCTCCCAGATGCCATATTCTTTACAGATCTTCATTTTTCCTCCTTCAGTGAGTCACCATGCAAAATGACACATGCTTGAACTCAAAATGAGAAAACTGACAAACAAAGCAATAGATATAAAAAATAATGCTCATGGCAGTATAGCACTCCATCAGTGACAACAAAATCACTCCATCTGCAACAACATAGTGCTATCATTCATCAAGAGTCACTAAAGGGGGAACAGTACAGTTGAAAATGCTAAAAATTTAATTTTCTTATTTTCCCAAGTACAGAATTTATTTTGCTGTCATGAACTGGGAAAGAAATCTGCCACAGCAATACAGCAGGCAAAAATGTTTCGATAACTTTTTCAAAAGGAAAAATGGCAAAGTTCCATGATCAATGCCTAAACTTAATTTATATAATTTACATCCAAGTTTTGCAAAGTATAGTTTCCTTGGTAGACTCATCAAAGGAATATTTACTCCTAGAAATTGGATTTAATTAATGTTCACTCTGTACATGAGTGTGTATATCAATACCATGTGGACTTTAACATACAAGTTTGCCCAGAGTCTTCAGGAGGCATTTCCATGGCGGGATTAGATCAGGGGAGACATGAACACACATAGTCTTGAATAATCAAATGTCACACATTAACTGGGTTTCAGGGGGAATTGAGGTCTGAAGTCCCTGGTCAAAGACTGCTAGTTGAATGACTGGGCCCCACAGAGAATGACATGGTGACAGAATTTGTCACCGCCTCCGTCCCCACAGATGACCACGGGAAACCATCCCATCTCATTCTTTAGTGTATCTCAACCTCAGTCCTTCTACACCAGCATTCTTCAATGCAAGGCTTGAGAGTCAGTAGCTGTGCCCATTCATACTCTAATTCTTATGTGAGGCAAAGTATAGGATGATGAAGTCATTGTGACATCACTGATAAGCTTGGCTCTTATTGGTGAAATGACACATTATGACATCATAATATTTGCTCTGGATACCAGAGACTGTCATTCTTTAGTGTATCTCAACCTCACTCCTTCTACACCAGCATTCTTCAATGCAAGGCTTGAGGGTCAGTGGCTGAGCCCATTCATACTCTGATTTTTATGTGAGCCAAGAATAGGATAACGAAAGCCATTGTGACATCACTGATGTGATTGGCTCTTAGGCATTGGTGGAATGAGGCATTATGACATCACAATATCTGCTTTAGTGTCTATCTCAACCTTAGTCCTTCTACATCAGAATTCTTCAATGCAAGGCTTGAGGGTCAGTAGCTGTGCCCATTCATACTCTAATTCTTCCTTCTCTCCTTAAAGAATGACATGGGGATGGTTTCCCGCAGTTATCCGCGGGGACGGGAACGGTGAAGAATTCTGTCACCATGTCATTCTCTAGAGCAGTGGTTCCCAAACCTGTCCTGGGGGACCCCCAGCCAGTCAGGTTTTCAAGATATCCCTAATGAATATGCATGAGAGAGATTTGCATATAATGGAAGTGACAGGTATGCAAATCTCTCTCAAGCATATTCATTAGGGATATCTTGAAAACCTGACTGGCTGGGGGTCCCCCAGGACAGGTTTGGGAACCACTGCTTTAGAGGGAAGGTGTGAAATAATACAGATAGCCAAGAATCAGGACAGAATTAAGGAAAGCGCATACTTACGGCTCAAATGTTTAGGAGAGATACTCTCAATAATTCCTATAGCATATTTTTGCTCTTGTAAGACAGTGGCTAGCAGAAAATAAAAAAAAATAGGGGGCAGGGGGATCCATAGCCACATTGCCCACAGATATTTGCTTGTTCTTCCTACCCTCCATGTATTGCACTGCTAGTAAGCAGTGCTTCTTACCTGCTACCCCCTCCTCTGCCAGTTTTCCTCTGCTGTTAGAACCATGTGGGACCTTGTCTGATGGAATTTTAAAATGTATTTATGTTACAATAGAGAACCCAACGTGCTTGTTTACCGAAACACACTAAAAAGTTAATCTGGCCCAGCTGAGAATTACACATTATGGCAATGTAGCCCAGTGGAGACTAGCTCTGGTTGAGCTGTAAGCCAAAAGGAACAGGAAGAAAATACTGGGACAAAAAAAAGAAAATACATCTTGTAACAGGATAAGTCAAGGTTTATATTCGTGTATTTTATAACACACATGCAAATGAATATAAAATAAGGTGGAATGACATGCTAGATCAGCAGAGGAGAGAAACAAGCACGTGGAGAGCGGTGAGCAGAGAGAGCGGGTGCTTGTAAGGCTGGGGCTGAGATAGCTGCGAGGAGAGGATAAAGCAGTCGGGAGGCAGAGCAAGCTGCACAAGGGGAGCGGAGAGGAGAGAAAGGCAGTTGGGAGGCAGAGATCGCTGTAAAGGGGAGAAGAGAGGTGTACAGCGATCCGTAGCAGGAGAGTGGGAGGCGATCGAGACTCGGAGAGGGGAAGCGGCAGGCAGTAGCTCCGCCCACCCCCCGACATCACACACCCGATCTCCCCCATAAAAGGGCGCGAGCCAACGGCGCGCAGCCGTTTGGCGCACGGCGAAGGCGCGGCAAAGGTGCTCGCCTTAGCGAGAGCGCCTTTGCGAAGAGCCTTTGCGAAGAGCCAGAGGGCAGACTACAGGACACCTTAGGGCAGAAAGAGGTCTCGTCTTACCCACTAACAAGCAGGCTAAACACACTAACAAGTAGGCTATACAACACTCCCAAGCAGGCTAAACAACACTCACAAGCAGGCTCACTCTCAAGCAGGCAAAGCCACTAACAAGCAGGCCAAACACTTTAACAAGCAGACTCTCTTAAAGGTAGGCAATAACACTCTAACAAGCATGCTCACTCTCAAGCAGGCTAAATCACTAACAAACAGGATCACTTAGAAGCAGGCAACATACACTCACAAGCAGGTTCACTTACAAGTAGGCAAAAATACTCTGACAAACAGGCAGACCTCTCTAACTATATAGAAGGCAGCCCGACACAGTCACTCTCACACTGACCTTAGGCAGACTTTTCTAATTTCTCTTTTTATTTATCCAACGAATAGGCAGATCTCGCTTGCAACTTGGATATGGCAGGGAGAACAAGAAGCGTTAAGACTACCATCAAGAACAGCATTCCTGTCACCGAGGGGTTGAAGGGGGTGGCCACGGCCTGCGCTCAGACAGAGGAGGACCCGAGACGGTGGACAGAGGTCGCTGTGCAGACCGAGGCCTTCCCCCAGCAGTACACCACAGTCTCTACACAGACAGAGGAGGTGGAACAGCTGGACGGTGACATCTTGCAGGAACTATGGAACCTGAGGGAGGAGGTGAAACGCTTGAGGAGCATCCGAGAGGATGAGGCATTCATCGATGAGGTCGTCCAGGAGCTGTCCCACATCACCGTGCAGGCGCACGACAAGTCCATCCTTGAGACGCCCAAACCTTCAGCTTTGATACCAACGATTGGGGTACAGGAGATGGCTGGAGACGCCGACTCCTGGCAGCTAGTAACCTCCTCCACAGGCAAGCGCAGAAGACCCCCCCCCTTATTTAGTTTCTTCTTCTTCTCTTTCTCGTACACAGGGTAGCTTCACATCAACCCCACAACTCACCCTGAAGAACAGATTCCAGATCTTACAGGAAGGAACGGCCGACGAGAATCAGGAAGACGCCCATCACATGACTCCAGTTCCGGGGACATCTGATCGACATCCCCAAACGAAGCGCAGAGTAATAGTCATCGGGGACTCCATGTTGAGGGGCACCGAGGGACCAATATGCAGACCAGATATGCAGTCGAGGGAGGTCTGCTGTCTGCCTGGAGCCAGAATACGAGATGTGACAGCATGTCTTGATAGGCTTCTCAGGCCCAAGGACCACTTCCCAATGCTGCTCATCCACGTCGGAACGAATGACACTGCCAAGAACACTCTGGAGGGCATAGTTAGAGACTTCGGAGCTCTGGGGGAGAGGCTGAAGCAGACAGAAGCACAGGTAGTATTCTTTTCAATTCTTCCTGTTAGGGGCAAGGGAAGAGACAGGGATGAACGTATTCTGAAGACAAATGAGTGGCTACAACGATGGTGCCGGGAAATGAACTTCGGATTCCTGAATCACGGGGAGGCACTACAGGGACTCCAGGGATCAGACGGACTCCACCTGATCAACAGAGGTAAGAACGTCTTCGGACACCGAGTAGCCCGCCTGCTCTGAAGGGCTTTAAACTAGGTAAGTTGGGGGAGGGTACCCATTTATATACCGGAGCAGTAAGTAACAATCCTGATGAGGTGAACCAAAACTCCACTTCTAAGTCAGAGGTAAGTACCCTTGCTGCAAAAGATTCGCTAGGAGACACTCTAATTCAGATGGGTAACTCTCTAAAGGGGTTTAGACACAAAGAGTGGAGAGCTATGTATGTAAATGCACACAGACTAGGGAATAAATTTCTAGAACTAGAAACAGAAATAGTAAATGCAGACCTAGACGTGGTAGCAATATCCGAAACATGGTTCACAGACTCTCATGGGTGGGATATAACTATACCAGGATACAACCTGCTTCGCCAAGATAGAGAGGGAAAGTTGGGAGGTGGGGTAGCACTTTACATCAAAGAGAACATCAAGACAACTAGGATCACAGATGTCAAGTACACTGGGGAATCCATCTGGGTAAACCTGGCCAGAGGTGGAGAGAAATGCCTATACCTTGGTGTGGTATACAGACCTCCAAGACAATCGGAGGACAAGGACATAGAATTAATTGAAGACATTGAGAATATCACCTTACGGGGGGACGTTGTCCTGCTAGGGGACTTCAACATGCCTGATGTAGACTGGAACACATTCTCAGCAACAACTTGTAGTAGCAGGAGGATATTAACGTCCATGAAGGGAGTACAGCTCAAACAAATGGTACTAGAGCCCACTAGGGCCCAGGCCATCCTGGACCTGGTACTTACGAACGGGGAAAGCGTCACGGAAGTCTCGGTGGGAGAAACGCTGGCAACCAGTGACCATAACATGGTATGGTTCAACCTTAGAAAGGGCTTCCCTAGATCACAAACAAAAACGAGGGTACTCAATTTCCGGGGTACTGACTTCGCAAGCATGGGTGATTTCGTCCACCAGACCCTACAGGCTCAAGAAACAACGGATGATGTGGAAGCTATGTGGTCAACACTGAAAAGGACACTACACGAAGCAACTATCCGCTACATAAAATCGGTAAATAAACAACAAAGAAAGAAGAAACCCCTTTGGTTCACTGATGAGGTCTCACACCTAGTCAAGGACAAGAAAAGAGCATTTCTTTCATACAAACGCACCGGGGAGAAAGAAGCTAACATTGAATACAAGACAAGGTCTGCAGCGGTCAAAACAGCAGTCAGGGAGGCCAAATTTCGAGTGGAAGAAACTCTAGCAAAGAACATTAAGAAAGGGGACAAATCCTTCTTCAGGTATATTAGTGACAGGCAGAAGAACACAAACGGGATAGTACGCCTTAGAACAGCAGACGGGAATTATGTTGAAACAGATTCCGAAAAAGCCAAACTACTGAACGATTACTTCTGCTCAGTCTTTACCTGCGAGGCACCTGGACACGGGCCACAGCTGGAAGCAAAGCCAAGCAAGGAAGACCCATTTCAGAATTTTGGGTTCTCACCAGCTGATGTTTACAGCGAACTGTCAAGACTCAAGGTGAGCAAAGCCATGGGACCAGACAAATTGCACCCAAGAGTGCTCAGAGAGCTATGCGATGTCCTGGCGGAACCGTTAGCCATGCTCTTCAATCTCTCCCTAAGTACGGGGAGAGTCCCCCTGGACTGGAAAACAGCTAACGTCGTTCCTCTACACAAAAAGGGCTGCAGAGCGGAGGCTGCGAATTACAGACCAGCGAGTCTCACATCAATAGTGTGTAAACTCATGGAAACACTACTTAAATGCAAATTAGACACGATTTTGGATGAGGGGAATCTAAGAGATCCTAGTCAACATGGATTCACTAGGGGTAGGTCATGCCAATCCAATCTTATCAGCTTCTTTGATTGGGTAACAGGAAAGCTAGACTCGGGAGAGTCTCTGGACATAGTGTACTTGGATTTCAGTAAGGCTTTCGACAGCGTCCCACACCGTAGACTATTAAACAAGATGAAATCGATGGGGTTAGGTGAGACACTAATTGCATGGGTCAATGATTGGCTGAGTGGAAGACGTCAGAGGGTGGTGGTCAACGGCACCCTCTCTGAGACATCGGAGGTGACCAGCGGAGTGCCACAGGGCTCGGTCCTGGGTCCACTCCTTTTTAACATATTTATAAGGGACTTGACCCGAGGGCTTCAGGGTAAAGTAACTCTATTCGCTGATGATGCCAAACTATGTAATATAGTAAGTGAAAGCAATCTGCAGGATAGTATGACGCAGGATCTGCTTACGTTGGAAAACTGGTCCTCGACATGGCAGCTGGGCTTCAACGCTAAGAAATGTAAGGTTATGCATCTCGGTAGCAGAAATCCATGCAAACCTTACACCTTAAATGGAGAAACACTAGCTAGGACTTCAGAAGAAAGAGACTTGGGAGTAATCATCAGTGCAGACATGAAGGCCGCCAAACAAGTGGAGAAGGCCTCATCCAAAGCAAGGCAACTTATGAGATGTATCAATAGAAGCTTGGTTAGCCGCAAATCTGAAGTCATAATGCCACTGTACAGAACCATGGTGAGACCTCATCTGGAGTACTGTGTGCAATTCTGGAGGCCACATTACCGTAAAGACATGCTTAGAGTTGAGTCGGTTCAGCGGATGGCCACTAGGATGATCTCGGGGCTCAAGGGTCTCTCGTACAAAGAAAGACTAAACAAATTGCAGCTCTACACTCTGGAGGAACGCAGGGAGAGGGGGGACATGATTGAGACATTTAAATACATCATGGGACGTGTTGAGGTGGAAGAAGACATCTTCTTTCTCAAAGGACCCTCCGTCACAAGGGGACATCCGCTCAAACTCAGAGGAGGGAAATTCGATAGTGACGTAAGGAAGTATTTCTTCACAGAAAGGGTTGTAGATCACTGGAACAAGCTTCCAGAGCAGGTGATCAAGGCCACCAGCGTGCTTGTCTTTAAGAATAAATAGGATGCCCTAGTGGGATCCTTACGAGGGTCGAGTTTAGGAAATAGGTCATTAGTACTCAGACTTAATGGGGTGGGTCAGTAGAGTGGGCAGACTTGATGGGCTATAGCCCTTTTCTGCCGTCATCTTTCTATGTTTCTATGTAGATGTTGCAGGCAGGTACTTTCCATGGTGTAATTTTCAAAGGTAAAACATACAGATACTGTTGTTTATCAGTCTTGTGAAAGTGTCCACTTAAAGCATCCAATCATAAGAGGGCATGAGTTGTTCCTCTTTCCCCTGTGATATTATACTTTCTATAGAATACCAAGAAAATAACTGGGCAGAATAGATAGGCCAATTGGTCATTTATTAATTTGCATTTGGCTGTCTTTTTCAGCTGTAGCACAAATGTGAGTACAGTAGGGTATGTCCCCACGTCTTAGGAAATTATGTAATGCACTTAAATGGAAGCTTAGGTAGTACAGACTGTCTTAACTCCACGTGGGTAAAGTGATGAGGTAGCCAAAATGAGCCTTAGGACAATGGAAGCCTTTGTGATTCTGAAAAAGAAATTGCTTTGATTGGTCTACAACAGTGTTTTCCAAGTCAGTCTTGGAGCACCCACTTGTCAATCAAGTTCTCAGGATATCTACAATGAATATGCATGAAACATCTGTATACAATGGACACAGTATATGAAAATCAATCTTGCATATATATTCATTGTGAATATCCTGCAACCCGACTGGCAATGGAGTACTCCAGGACAGACTTTGGAAACACTGATCTAAAGACGTCTCTAAAGAATACATTAATGTGGTTTGAAAACTGCACTTCAAATTGTCTGCAGGAGAGTTAGTAAGTGAAAATAAAATTATCTATGAAATATATCTCACATACTATGTTTCCAACAGTGGCCAACCTAGGTCCTAAGTACCTAGCTAGATCCCAAATAGTAAACAGATTTTATGCTGCTTATCCTAGGAATAAGCAGTGGATTTCCCCAAGCCATCTCAATAATAATGGCCTATGGACGATCCTTTTAGGAAATTATAACTGATTTCACCACATTCTCTGGCAATGAATTCTAGAGTTTAATTACACATTATGTGAAGAAATCTTTTCTCCAGTTTGTTTTAAATCTGCTACCTAGTAGCCCGATCACATGCCCCCTAGTTCTAGTATTTTTTTAGAGTGAACAAGTGATTCACATCTACCCTTTCCACTACACTCATTAATTTATAGAGTTCTATCATATCCCCCTGAGCTTAAGAGACCTAGCCACTTTTGCCTTTCCTCATAGGGAAGTCATCCCATCCCTTTTATCATTTTTGTCACCCTTCTCTGTACCTTTTCTAATTCCGCCATATCTTTTTTTAGATACAGCGACCAGAACTGCACACAGTATTCGAGTATTCGGCTGTACCATAAAGTGATACAAGGAGCATTATAACATTTTCATCTTTGTTTTCCATGCCTTTCCTGATAATTTCTAACATTCTATTTGTTTTCTTAGCCACTGCCACACATTGAGCTGAGGATTTCAACGTATCCTCAACAATGACACCTAGATCCTTTTCCTGAGCGGCGACTCCTAACAAAGAACCCAGCATTATGTAGCTGTAGTTTGGGTTCCTCTTTCTCACATGCATCACCTTGCACTTGTTCACTTTAAACGTCATCTGTCATTTTGATGCCCAGACTCCAAGACACACAAAGTTCTCTTGCAATTTTTCACTGTCCTCTTGCAATTTAACAACTTTGTACAACTTTGTGATCATTAGCAAATTTAATTATAAATATGTTAAAAAGTAGCGGTTCCAGCACAGACCCCTGGGGAACCCCACTATTTAGACCTACCAAATATACCCCTCTTGTCAAATAATTATTTATAATTTTAGAGTATTCAGTCCTGATCAGAATGAAGAGAGAACTATGAACTCCACTGTGATCATTTAAATTTGATTTAAAAGAGGAAAAAAGCCTTAGATCCCCATATGCTGTGAGTACTGGACTAAAACGGCATACTAGAGAGGGAAACTACCTCATCGGCTGAAAATCCTCCTGCTTGAGCAAAGGCTGAAAATCGGACACTTCAAATGTTACCACAACTACCAATATCTCAATTCAAACTTTAAGTGCTGTATTGTAACAATATGTCAGGTCAATAAAGAAACAATTTATCTTTGATCAAGTCATTTATATCTTGTTAGGTTGATCCTATGCATTGTGTGCTATCTACGCCATTCCCTGGGTCCATTGCCGAAGGTAGCTAGCTTGACGTTCTGCCAGTGGGCTGCTTTAGGGCAAGGGACTCCACTCCTTATTAGCGCGACTGCTTTGAGCTCACTATTCAGCAGACGCAAAGCAGATCAGCCGATAAGGAGTAGAGTCCCTTGCCCTGCAGAAGCCCACCAGCAAAACACCATCGGCAGTGGACCCAGTAAACGGCGGAGACAGCACACAGTGAACATAAGAACATAAGAATTGCCGCTGCTGGGTCAGACCAGTGGTCCATCATGCCCAGCATTCTGCTCACGCGGCGGCCCTCTGGTCAAAGACCAGCGCCCTGACTGAGACTATCCCTATCAGCGTACGTCCTTGTCAGCAGGAACTTGTCTAACTTTGTCTTGAATCCCTGGAGGGTATTTTCACCTATGACAGTCTCCGGAAGAGCGTTCCAGTTTTCCACCACTCTGGGTGAAGAAGAATTTCCTTACTTTGTACGGAATCTATCCCCTTTTAACTTTAGAGAGTGCCCTCTCATTCTCTCTACGTTGGAGAGAGCGAACAACCTGTCTTTATCTACTAAGTCTATTCCCTTCTTTATCTTGAATGTTTCAATCATGTCCCCTCCCAGTCTCCTCTTTTCAAGGAAGAATAGGCCCAGCTTCTCTAATCTCTCACTGTATGGTAACTCCTCAAACCCCTTAACCATCTTAGTCGCTCTTCTCTGGACCCTTTCGAGTAGTACCGTGTCCTTCTTCATGTACGGTGACCAGTGATGGACGCAGTACTCCAAGTGAGGGCGCACCATGGCCCAGTACAGCTGCATGATAACCTTTTCCAATCTGTTTCTGATTCCTTTCTTTATCATTCCTAGCAGTCTGTTCACCCTTTTCACCACTGCCGCACATTGCGTGGACAGCTTCATCGACTTGTCGATTAGAACTCCCAAATCTCTTTCCTGGGAGGTCTCTCCAAGTACTGCCCTGGACATCCTGTGCATGAGATTTTTGTTACCAACAGGCATCACTTTACACTTATCCACATTGAACCTCATCTGCCATGTCGATGCCCATTCCTCGAGCCTGATTATGTCACGTTGCAGTTCTTCGCAATCCCCCTGGCATCATCACTACTCTGAATAACTTCGTATCGTCCGCAAATTTAATCAACACATTTGTCGTACCTATGTCCAGATTGTTTATAAAGATGTTGAAGAGCACGGGTCCAAGCACCGAGCCCTGCGGCACCCCACTGGTAACGCTGTTCCAGTCGGAGTATTGTCCATTTACCCCCATTCTCTGTTTCCTATGCTCCAGCCAGTTTTTAATCCATGTATTTCACCCTCGATTCCATGGCTCGCAATTTTCCGTAGTAGTCATTTATGCGGAATCTTGTCGAACGCCTTCTGAAAGTCCAGATATACAAATTCGACCGGGTTGCCCTTGTCTATCTGTCTGTTTACTCCCTCAAATAAGTGCAGCAAGTTTGTCAAACAAGATCTGCCTTTGCTGAAACCATGCTGGCTAGTCTTCATCAGACCATGTCTGCCAATGATGCGGTCCTTTAACAGTGCCTCTACCATCTTTCCCGGTACTGAGGTCAGACTCACCGGTCTGTAGTTTCCCGGGACTCCCCTCAAACCTTTTTTGAAGATTGGCATAACATTCGCCACCTTCCAGTCCTCCAGAATCTTTCCCGATTTGATCGACAGATTGGCTATTAGTTCAAGCAGTTCAGCTATGGTCCCTTTCAGTTCCTTGATGACCCTCGGATGGATGCCATCCAGTCCCAAGGATTTATCGCTCTTAAGCCTATCAATCTGCCTACATACCTCTTCTAGACTGACCGTTAACCCTGTCATTTCCCGTTTTCACTTCCAGCATGCTGTGTATATTCTCTTCGGTAAATACAGATGCAAAAAACGTGTTCAGTCTGTCGACTTGAGCAAAGATAAATTGTTTCTTTATTGGCCTGACATATTGTTACAATACAGCACTTAAAGTTTGAATTGAGATATTGGAAGCTGTGGTAACGTTTGAAGTGTCCGATTGTCAGCCTTTGCTCAAGCAAGAAGTTTTTCAACTGATGAGGTGGTTTCCCTCTCCAGTATGCTGTTTTAGTCTAATACTCGCAGCATCCGAGGCTTTTTTCCTCCTTTAAATCAAATTTAAATGATCACAGTGGAGTTCATAGTTCTCTCTTCATTCTGATCAGGAATGAATACTTTAAAATTATAAATAATTATTTGACAAGAGGGGTATATTTGGTGGATGTAGATGTTCTCTCTTCAACCTGCTAATACTATTGAATGAGAACCCCACTATTTACCCTTCTCCATTGAGAATGTTGAGCATTTAAACCTACTCTCTGTTTTTCTGTCTTTCCACCAGTTCTTAATCCATAATAGGACATTACCTCCTATCCCATGACTTTCTAATTTTCTCAGAAGTCTTTCATAAGGTACCTTGCCAAATGCTTTTTGAAAATCCAAATACTCAATATCACCAGTTTACCTTTACCCACATGTTCATTCACCCCTTCAAAAAAATACAGTAGATTGGCGAGGCAATTCTAAATGGACTACGAGGACAGGCACAACATATAGAAGTAGAAGGGACGTTGGGAAGCAGCGATCACAAAATGATCCGCTTCAACCTGGATGCAGGTGGGAAACATTGGTCCAAAACGAAGGCCACGGCGCTGAACTTCCGAAAAGGGAATTATGAAGGGATGAGACTCATGGTGGGGAAAAAGATTAAGAAAAGGATAAGCACTGTAAAAACATTAGAGCAAGCTTGATCCCTTTTTAAGGACACAGTCACCGAAGCGCAAAATCTATATATACCGCGTAGCAACAAAGGATCCAAGAGAAAAAGGAACAAAGAACCGGCATGGCTCACTGTAGAGGTGAAGGAAGCAATCAGAGACAAGAAAACTTCGTTTAAGGAATGGAAAAGGTCAAAAACGGATGAAAACTGGAATAAGCACAAACAACATCAACGCAGGTGTCATTAGGCGGTAAAAGGGGCCAAAAAAGACTACAAGGAAAAAATAGCCAAGGAGGCGAAAAACTTCAAGCCGTTCTTTTGATATATTAAGGGGAAATGACCCATGAGGGAAGTGGTGGGTCCGTTGGATGACTGTGAAATAAAGGGAGTGCTAAAGGAGGACAAAGAAATCGCCGACAAACTTAACACATTTTTTGCCGAAGAATATCTACACAGCATACCGGAACCCATCAGGCTATATGCTGGAAATGAAGACGGGAAACTGACAGGGTTGACGGTCAGTCTAGAAGAGGTATGCAGACAGATCGATAGGTTTAAGAGCGATAAATCCCTGGGACCGGATGGCATCCATCCGAGGGTCATCAAAGAACTGAAAGGGACCTTAGCTGAACTGCTTCAGCTAAGTAACCTTGAAAGAGACCTGGGAGTGATGGTGGACACGTCTTTGAAGGCGTCGGCACAGTGTGCCACAGCCTCAAGAAAAGCAAACAAAATGTTGGGTATCATTAAGAAGGGTATCACGACCAGGACGAAGGAGGTCATCCTGCCACTGTATCGTGCAATGGTGCGACCGCATCTGGAGTACTGTGTCCAATATTGGTCGCCGTATCTCAAAAAGGACATGGCGGTACTTGAGGGAGTCCAGAGAAGAGCAACTAAACTGATAAGAGGTATGGAAAACCTCTCATATACTGACAGACTGAAAAAGCTGGGGCTGTTCTCCCTGGAAAAGCGGAGACTTAGAGGAGACATGATAGAAACCTTCAAGATCCTGAAGGGTATAGAAAAAGTAGACAGGGACAGATTTTTCAGATTATGGGGAACCACAAGTACAAGGGGGCACTCGGAAAAATTAAAAGGAGACAGGTTTAAAACAAATGCCAGAAAGTTCTTTTTCACCCAGAGAGTGGTGGACACATGGAACGCGCTTCCGGAGGCTGTGATAGGCCGGAGCACGTTACAAGGCTTCAAAGAAGGTTTGGATAGGTTCCTAGAGGATAAAGGAATTGAGGGGTACAGATAAGAGTAGCGGTAGGTTATAGGGATAGTCTGGGACCATTGCTCAGGCAATGGGCCTGATGGGCCGCCGCGGGAGCGGACCGCTGGGCGAGATGGACCTCTGGTCTGCCTCAGCGGAGGCAACTTCTTATGTTCTTATGTTCTTAATAGCCAATCTGTCGATCAAATCGGGAAAGATTCCGGAAGACTGGAAGGTGGCAAATGTTACGCCGATCTTCAAGAAAGGTTTGAGGGGAGATCCGGGAAACTACAGACCCGCGAGTCTGACCTCGGTACCGGGAAAGATGGTAGAGGTGCTGATAAAGGACTGCATCATTGATCACTTTGATGGACACAATCTGATGAGGACCGGCCAGCACAATTTCAGTAAAGGCAGATCTTGCCTGACGAACTTGCTGCACTTCTTCAAGGGAGTAAACAGACGGATAGACAAGGACGACCCGGTCGACATTGTTTATCTGGGTTTTCAGAAGGTGTTCGACAAGGTTCCACATGAACGACTACTTCGGAAAATTGAGAGCCATGGAATCAAGGGTGAAATACCCACGTGGATTAAAAACTGGCTGGAGCATAGGAAACAGAGAGTGGGGGTGAGTGGACAATTCTCAAACTGGAAGAGTGTTACCAGCGGGGTGCCGCAGGGCTCCGTGCTTGGAACCGTGCTCTTCAACATCTTTATAAATGATTTGGACATTGGTACGACGAGCGAAGTGATTAAATTTGCGGATAATACGAAGTTATACAGAGTAGTGAAGACAAAGGGGGATTGCAAAGATCTGCAACGTGACATAATCAATCTCGAGAAATAGGCAGCGACATGGCAAATGAGGTTCAATGTGGATAAGTGCAAAGTGATTCATGCCAGGAACAAAAATCTCATGCACGAGTACAGGATGTCCGGGGCGGTACTTGGAGAGACCTCAAAGGAAAGACTTGGGAGTTCTGATCAACAAGTCGATGAAGCCATCTGCACAATGTGCTACGGCGGCAAAAAGGGCGAACAGAATGCTAGGAATAATCAAGAAGGGGATCACGAACCAATCTGAGAAGGTTGTCATGCCTCTGTAACGGGCCATGGTGCGCCCTTACCTGAAGTACTGCGTCCAGCACTGGTCACCGTACATGAAGAAGGACATGGTACTACTCGAAAGGGTCCAGAGAAGAGTGACTAAAATGGTTAAGGGGCTGGAGGAGTTGCTGTACAGCGAGAGATTAGAGAAACTGGGCCTCTTCTACCTTGAGAAGAGGAGACTGTGAGGGGACATGATCGAGAAATAGAATTAGTAGAGAAAGACAGACTGTTCACCCTCTCCAAGGTAGGGAGAACAAGAGGGCACTCTCTAAAGTTGAAAGGGGATAGATTCCGCACAAACTTAAAGAAATTCTTCTTCACCCAGAGAGTGGTAGAAAACTGGAACACTCTTCCGGAGTCTGTTATAGGGGAAGATACCCTCCAGGGTTTCAAGACAAAGTTGGACAAGTTCATACTAAACTGGTGAGACTGGACTCATTTGGAGCACTGGTCTTGACCTTGGGGCCGCTGCGTGAGCGGACTGCTGGGCAGGATGGACCACTGGTCTGACCCAGCAGCAGCAATTCTTATGTTCTAAGATTTCCCTTGACTAAATCCATGTTGACTTTCTCTCATTAATCCATGCTTATTAATATTTCACGATCACCTCTGGAACCCTTTTTAAAAATTGGTATCATGTTGTCAGTCTTCTGGTATTAAACACAACCTTCTGCTGTGTTGGAAGATTACTCCTAAGTATTCCAGGGTTTGGGATGGAACCAGTTGGCTTTCAGAAATTCACTATCCAATCCAGACTCTGCAGGACCCAGACCATGTGAGCCACCACTTGTTCTCCTTCCAGTAACGATGGTGTTCTGATCAGCCAGTTGTCCAGGTATGGATGAACGGGCATACCTTGCATAGATGGGCAGCTATCACCACCATCACTTCGGTAAATGTGCGAGGTGCTGTCGCCAGTCCAAAGGGAAGAGCCAAGAACTGGTAATTGTTTCTCAGGACATGAAATCTCAGGAACTTTCTGTGTTCTGGAAAGATGGGAATGTGCAAGTAGGCCTCCTTTAAATCTAGAGAGGCCAGAAATTCCCCCAGTGCCACCGCTTCTATGACTGGTTGTACTAATTCTATGCAAAAGCGTGGAACTTTCAGTGCTGCAATGATATATATATATATATATATTGGCTGACAAGCCAATCCCTCTGTGATACCTGTTGGCCAGCCTGCAGAAACTTTTCTGAAGCTCCCTGGCAGGATGACCAGAGAAAGCAAGCAAGGTCATAACTACAATTCAGAGGTTGTGCCGCCCATAGATTAGGGCTTGGGAAGATACTCCATGTACTTTGTCATGTCCAGTAAAGGCTTAGAACCGTCTAAGCCTTTACTGGACATGACAAAGTACATGGAGTATCTTCCTAAGCCCTAATCTATGGGCGGCACAACCTCTGAATTGTAGTTATGACCTTGCTTGCTTTCTCTGGTCATCCTGCCAGGGAGCTTCAGAAAAGTTTCTGCAGGCTGGCCAACAGGTATCACAGAGGGATTGGCTTGTCAGCTGCAGATTTCAGTCTGCTTCTCCTCCATGCAGGCAGAGCTGAACCCTCAATGAGGGGAGTTCTGAGCACTGAAAACCGTCACAAATTTGCAAAAAAGATAGAAAAACACTGAAAAAATAAAGAAACAAACAGAGCAAATCAGAAAGACTCCTTCTGGCTCACGTCAGAAGAAAAAACTGAAAGGGGTATCAGAGCCCTCTGGTGAAGGAGGAGTGGATTCCTTCTGCATGGCTCATGAGAATGGAGATATTACCTGTCCATCCAGAATGACAACTATTGCACTAGAAAATGGTATCATCTTATTTTCCATTTTTTGTTTTATTTTTTATTTGTTAAGGCCCATTTCATCAAGCTGTGCTAGGGTTTTTTTTAAAAATCATCGGACGCTGCGCTAAAATCTCTGATGCTCATAGAAATTTTATGAGTGTTGGAGCTTTTACTACAGCAGCTGGCAATAAAAAACAAACAAACCTTAACACAGTTTGATAAAAGGGGGCCTTAATTTGTAAAGTGATGATCGTTATTTCTCAGTTTTTTACAAATTTACATCTGACATTTTTGTATTTTGCACAAAATTAAAGAGACATGCATCACTGTTTCTTTAGCACTGCGTTGTATGCAAAGTCTGGCTTCTTTACGGTTCAGTTAAATTTTGTCTACATATTTCTATTTTTAGCTTATGATTACTTATTCCATACTGGATGAGGATGTTTTTGTGTTTTGTGTGTATTAGCATGGTCAGTGCAGGAACGATCTGTACTAATCTGGCTTGTTTAGTTTTACAATGGGTGTACTGATGTTCTAGTGCTCACTGCGGTATGTAAAATGCTGCCATTTCCTAGGTACATTCTTGTTGTGCGAGTTATGAATTATATTTACAAAGACAAGCTGCAGACCTCCCAGGATACCCTAAAGAAAGCTACAAAATGATGACTGAAACGTTGGTTTCTACCTGAAAAGAAGCAGCGAGACCCAGAAACCTGCAACAAGCATGATGCCAGCTGCAGAAACCCTGAGAGAACATATAACCCAGCTTCATGAAAAGAACATCTTTAAGCTCACCAGAGACCTCTTCATTCTATGATAAAGAAAGAGACCAACTGACTTTCCCACCAAAATTCAAATTGGTGACCAACGGACTGCTCTGTTCCCAATCAGGTCAGTGGACCCACTATTTACAAAGACAAACTGCAGACCTCACAGCATACCCTGAAGAAAGCCACAGAATGATGGCTGAAATATCAGTTTCTACCTGACAAGACGCAATGAGATCCAGAAACCAGCAAGAAGCATGATGCCAACTGCAGAAACCCTGAGAGAATGTGTTAAAAATGATCAGCCCCAGGTGTCAGATAGGCTAAATATGCCACTGGCTTAAGTTTACAAGGGGTGTCAGTGGGATTTGAACCTGGCTTCCTTAGTTCTCATCCTGCTACTATAACCATTAAGCTATATCTCCACTCAGAGAGAATAGAGAAAGTGCTGAAGAATCAGAAAGATGGTTTTCATCCAAAATCAGTCTATTCAAAGATTTAAACTATAAGCCATTTCCAAAGATAATGTTATGATTTCAAATTTTATGTCTGTCAAAGTAGAATAATTTTAAAAGTAACAATTCAACAGAAATTTAAAACAAAAAAATGAATTCCAAATTTATCTATGCAGTAGTCTCAAGCTACAACGATGATGATGAAATGGAGAGTCGAAAAGACATTTCAACACCAAAAAACACATTTCCTATCCTCATTTACAAAACTAGTCAGGATCATTCCAGGATACAGAACAGATGTGGCCATTTATTTTATAGAAATATAATCACCATAGAACGTTGGCTAGGTGGACACGACATTTAGGCTTCTCTTGTTCTAATCCTGCTGCTGTAACCACTAAGATGCACTACTTATATTAAGAGGCGCTAAGGGCAGGCCTTTACAATTTTCTTGGAATCTAGGAGCCAGTCCAAAAATCTAGGAGTCAGACTCAGAACTGGAATTATATATGCACATTCATAAATCACACATTCATAATGTGCTCAATGTGATCACAGTAATTATTGCAGTAGCAGGGAAGCAGCGGATAAGAGAATACTGTTCTTTTCCACTGCGCACATACCCAAAGCGTCGTATCTGGCAAGGGAGAGAGGCTTTATGCTGCAGTTGCTGAGGCAATGAGAGAGAAGCAAAAGCTGCAGCTGCTAGGAGTGGCTGGGTGGTACACAAAACTTACCCTAGAACAGTGGTCTCCAACTCAAACTCTTTGCAGGGCCACATTTTGGATTTGTAGGTACTTGGAGGGCCTCAGAAAAAAAAGTTAATTTCTTATTAAAGAAATGACAATTTTGCATGAGGTAAAACTCTTTATAAATCTTTCCTTTTGGCTAAGTCTTAATAATAACATTGTCATTTATAGCTAAAGAGACATACGATCAAGAAACTGTTTTATTTTACTTTTGTGATTATAATAAACATACCGAGGGCCTCAAAATAGTACCTGGCGGGCTGCGAGTTTGAGACCACTGCCCTAGAAGCTGCAGTCTTAGCCTCTCCCCATTGCTCATCCACCTTGTCTTAGCAGCTACCTCTCATCACCTACCCAACTATTTCAGCAGCAGCCTTGGCATTATATCCTCACTCCCATCTCTCCCCCCCTCTCAATTAACCAGAAAAACAGTTATCTGGTATCCACCAATTTCCGTGGGTGCCGGATAACAGATTCTACTGTACTATGATTCACTCATTTCCTTCTTATTTTACTCCTCCACCTCATCTCTTCATATCTTACCACCAAATTTTTGCTCCTAGTCTGTAATTTGCTTTTTACCCCTTGTATGCCTAGTGTGTTACCTTTCTAAGCTCATCTCCCTCCTCCATCTACATTTTCCTTTCCTAGTTAATTAAAAATCTAAATTCTGCATTCCCACTTCACTCACATAGTCCTTGCTCTACCCTCCACCCAACAGCTGTTCTTGAACTGCCCATGCCCTCCAGTTGTTGAAACTGCCCCACTTCCCTCCTTCCCTAGATAATAAATAGTTAAGAGCCCACTCCCTACTCCCCTTTCTCATTTTTCCAGCCCCCCCTTTCTCCCCTTGCACTCCCAAACATCTAAATTCCTAATTATCCCAGGCAAAAATCCCAGACCCGCTCACTCCCTGACATCACCCGAAGCAGACTCGAAGCTCCCCCTTAAAAGGGGAGGAGCCAACGCTGCACAGCTTCTGAAGATCCAGTTTGCCAACTTGCCTGAGTTCAGGGCAGGCAGGTGAAGTCGAGCAGAGGAGGGAGAGAGGAGAAAATCCACCGAAGAAGGTAATGAAGACAAGAAAATACCAGGATCTAAATTGCATATATACTAATGCAAGGAGCCTAAGAAACAAAATGGGGGAATTAGAAGCCATGGCCAATCATTGCAATCTCTGAAACATGGTGGAATGAGGAAAGCAAATGGGATACAGCACTGCCGGGGTACAAGCTCTATCGCCAGGACAGGTCAGGACAGAAAGGAGGTGGAATAGCCCTATACATAAAGGAAAGCATACAATCGACAAAAATGGACACAGCAGAGACGACCAACAAGCTGGAATCGCTACGGGTTAAAATACCGGGATGGAAAGGGCCTGAAATAAAGATGGGCCTATACTATCGCCCATCCGGGCAAACCGGAGAAATCGATGAAGAAATGGAAGCCGAGATGAAGCGAGAATGCAAAAGCGGTAACATGGTTATTATGGAAGACTTCAACTACCCCGGGATAAACTGGAGTCTTGGAAGCTCAAAATGCACTAGGAAGACAGAATTCCTGGAGGCTATACAAGATTGTTTCAAGGAGCAGCTTGTTAGAGAACCAACGAGAGGAAATGCCACTCTGGATCTAATCCTAAATGGGTTAAGGGAAAGTAAGTAGAGGTAGTGGAACCGTTGGGAAACAGCGATCATAACATGATCAAGTTCAAGGTTGAGGTAGGAATACCGAAAGGAAAGAGAACCATAGCGACAACTTTCAACTTCAGGAAAGGAAACTACGAAGCAATGAGGGAAATGATAAGGAAGAAACTTAGGAACACTTCCAAAAAATGGCAACTCGTAGAACATGCCTGGTCTTTTCTCAAGAACATGATGAGCGAGACGCAAACTCTGTATATCCCCAGATTCAGAAAGGGGTGCAAAAAGAGTCGAACAAAAGACCCGGCGTGGATAACTAAAATAGTGAAGGAAGCGATAGGCAATAAGAAAAATTCATTCAGGAAATGGAAAAAGGACAAAACTGAGGGGAACTGGAAAGAGCACAGGAAGTATCAAAAAGAATGTCACCGAGTGGTTCGAAAAGCCAAAAGAGAGTATGAAGAGAGGCTAGCCAGGGAAGCACGAAATTTCAAACCGTTCTTTAGATATATTAAAAGGAAGCAACCGGTTAGGGAGGAGGTAGGACCGCTGAACGACGGAGACAGGAAGGGAGTGGTGAAGGAGGAGAAAGAAGTGGCAGAAAGACTTAACATGTTCTTTTTGTCTGTATTCACAAACGAAGACACATCCAACATACCGGAACCTGAGCAATTCTTCAATGGAAATCAAGCAGAAAAATTAACATCCATGGAAGTGAGCCTTGAAGATGTACGCAGGCAGATAGAAAAACTAAAAACTGACAAATCCCCTGGTCCGGACGGAATCCATCCAAGGGTTCTGAAGGAATTAAAGGATGAGATAGCGGAACTACTGCAGCAAATTTCCAATCTATCCCTGAAAACAGGCATGATCCCGGAGGACTGGAAGATAACCAACGTTACGCTCATCTTTAAAAAGGGATCAAGAGGTGACCCGGGGAACTACAGACCAGTGAGTCTGACCTCGGTTCCAGGGAAAATGGCGGAAGCACTGATAAAAGAAAACATCGATGAACATTTTGAAAGAAAACAACTTCTGATAACCAGCCAACATGGTTTCTGCAAGGGGAGATCGTGCCTAACGAACTTATTGCACTTCTTCGAAGGAATTAACAAACTGATGGACAAAGGAGACCCCATAGACATCACATATCTAGATTTCCAAAAAGCCTTTGACAAGGTGCCCCATGAACGCCTACTCCGGAAACTGAAGAACCATGGGATGGAAGGAGACGTACATAGATGGATCAGAAACTGGTTGGCGGGTAGGAGTGAAGGGCCACTACTCGGACTGGAGGAGGGTCACGATTGGTGTCCCGCAGGGCTCGGTGCTTGGGCCGCTGCTATTTAATATATTCATAAATGATCTAGAAACAGGGACAAAGTGCAAAATAATAAAATTTGCAGATGACATCAAACTATTTAGTGGAGCTCGGACTAAAGAGGACTGTGAAGAATTGCAAAGGGACTTGAACAAACTAGGGGAATGGGCGACGAGATGGCAGATGAAGTTCAACGTTGAGAAATGTAAAGTATTACATGTGGGAAACAGAAACCCGAGGTACAACTATACGATGGGAGGGATGTTATTAAATGAGAGTACCCAAGAAAGGGAATTGGGGGTAATGGTGGACATGACAATGAAGCCAACGGCACAGTGCGCAGCGGCCGCTAAGAAGGCAAACAGAATGCTAGGCATAATCAAGAAGGGTATTACAACCAGAACGAAATAAGTTATCCTGCCATTGTATCGGGCGATGGTGCGTCTGCATCTGGAGTACTGCGTCCAATATTGGTCGCCGCACCTTAAGAAGGACATGGTGTTACTCGAGAGGGTTCAGAGGAGAGCGACGCATCTGATAAAGGGGATGGGAAACCTTTCATACGCTGAGAGATTGGAGAAACTGGGTCTCTTTTCCCTGGAGAAGAGGAGACTTGGAGGGAATATGATAGAGACTTACAAGATCATAAAGGGAATAGAGAGAGTAGAGAGGGACAGATTCTTCAAACTTTCGAATAATAAAAGAACAAGAGGGCATTCAGAAAAGTTGAAAGGAGACAGATTCAAAACGAATGCTAGGAAGTTCTTCTTTACCCAACGTGTGGTGGACACCTGAAATGTGCTTCCAGAGAGCGTAATAGGGCAGAGTACGGTACTGGGATTCAAGAAAGGATTGGACAATTTCCTGCTGGAAAAGGGGATAGAGGGGTATAGATAGAGGATTACTGCACAGGTCCTGGACCTGTTGGGCCGCCGCGTGAGCGGACTGCTGGGCACGATGGACCTCAGGTCTGACCCAGCAGAGGCATTGCTTATGTTCTTATGTTCCACATTCTCTTTCTTCTGGAGTGTGCATCTCCTCTTCACCTTTTGTCTAGCATTAGCTTTCTCTCCTTCTCTTACCCTCCATCTTGCACTTGCCCTCTCTCCCACTTTTTCCCTGTCCCTTCAGCATTCTCATGTTCCTTCTCTTCCTTCCCTCATACGCCTTATCTTTTCCTCTTTTCCCATTGAGCAACTGCCCCTTTCTTTTTCTTCGCCACTCTCTAGTATATGCCATCTCTCTCTTCCCCACCCACATAGTAGCCCCTGCATATAATACAGTGGGTGCAGTCTACCGTAATATGAGTGAAAGAGGCAGAGCCCCGGTCACAGTGGATGCACATGCTGAAGGCACTGCTGCATTCCCGCGCTCTTCCTTAGACCTTAATTTCCTCTTACTAACAGAAAGCTTATGTACAAGGAGATAATGTAGCTTTCATTCCTTAACCCTACTCTTCTGCCCTCCAACCCAGCCCGCTGATTAACCGGTCCCCCTTCACTGTATCCATGACATCCTGTTTGTCTTTGGGAAGCAGAGGGTGAGCTTGTGATGTCATAATGCCTCATTCAACCAATAAGAGCCAACCTCCTCAGTGATGTCACAATGGCTTGATTGTCCTGTATTCCCCTCTATCCTCCATCCCAGCCTGCTGATTAACCGTTCCCCTTAACCGTATCCATGGTATCCTCTTTGTCTGTCTAGATTGTAAGCTCTTTTGAGCAGGGACTGTTTTTTTACTCTTTATAACTCTGTATAGCGCAGCGTGCAACTGGTAGCGCTATAGAAATAATTAATAGTAGTAGTAGTAAAATGGAGATGTAGCTATGCCTTCAGTGCATACATTCACTTCCTGCCAGACCCCAATCTCTGCTACTGCCTGCACATTTGCTTTCCACTGGAGTTGGCGGACTTTACTATAAAATTGGGACATCTGGTAAACACCTCCCCCCCTCCCCCCAACCATAAAGAAAGAGGAACTGCACGTCAGACAATTACCGCCTCGGCTGCTGCTTGGTCTGAAAGTAAAATCTGAACCACACAATTCAAATTTTACTTTCACCACCGAGCGGCAGAAGCAGTGATGTCAGAGAAAGGGCGGGACCGCCGGAAGACGAAGCAGCGCAGACGCAGGGCTTACAGAAGGGCCGGGACCGCCAAGAGGAAGCAGCAGGACACCGGTAGGAGCTTCTACATGATGAACGGGGGGGATCGGGAGGCTGTGGGGATGCGAGCGGTCCTTCAGGGTGGGGGTGCGGGTGGGAGTGCGTGCGAGCGGTCCTTCGGGGTGGGGGTGCGAGCGGTCCTGCGGGGGGGGGGGGGGTGAATCGGACGTCGGGGTGGGGCATCAGGCTTTCAGGATGGGGACAGGACTTCAAGGGGGAGAGGAGAGTCGGGGCGGGGGAAAGGAGAGTCGGGCGGTGACGGGAGAGTCGGGGCAGCATGCGCGGTATACGGGTGTGCGCGGTATATAAATTTTTTTTTTACATATATGTCGGTTTCCCGCGAGCTATACCCGTGTGCGCGTTTTACACGGGTGCGCGTTATCTACGTGAAAATACGGTAGTTCCATTACCCACCTTCCATGTGAGCTGCTTAATGCTGGAATTATCATTCATTGTGAAAGTGCTGTGTTAAATACAGAATTAATGCTAATTCCTATGTCAAACAGCTTAATAAACTATATCCAAAACTTTAAAAAGCCCAGCTTCTCGAGCATTGGGGAAGGAAGTTAATCTTTTTTTATAGGAGATAATTTTGCTGTATTTTTCCATGTTATTTTGCTTTAGTACCTTCAATGTTACTATATTGTCATTTATAGCTCACTCTTGAGTGTTTTCAGGAAGGTGTTACAGAAAATGTAATGACAAAAAAATTAAACCAACCTATCAGTCTAATTTTGTCACATTTTTCACATTTCTCTTGTACCTCTTAAAAGGCCAATTATATTTCTAAATTAAACTAATGCTCCAGAGAATAAAAGCTTAACAGCAACTGAAGAGGTGAGCTCCAAATCTCCAAATCCGTTAAGTACGAGAAGTTCTTTTCTAGATACATGCAAGTTTTTATTTTCAAGAAGTCCATCCAACATAGTAGAACTTTTTTCACAGAATATCATATATTTTGTGATCTATAAAAGGTCATGTTTCCTGTATGAGCTATTTTTTTTTTTTTTTAAAGTATTTAAAACACAGGTTTTGAAATTATTATAGTCTCTTCTCAGTGTTTCAATTCTGCAGTTTTCACTAGGTTCAACATGGATCACATGGTAAAAAAGCCTCAATCTGAGGGAATTACATAAAATATAAAAATAATAATGTAACAAAACATATTGCTATCAAACAATTAAGTATCATTAAATGAAAATAAAAATGTTTTGAAAAGTTTACAAAACAGGAAGTAAAAATTACAGTAGGTACTCAAATATAAACTGAGATTTATGGGCCAAAAAGTGGCCCAAAAATAGGGCAAGCCCCCCAAACTGCAAGCCCCCCCAAACTGGCAGACTTTTATGCCGTGGTTAGCACATACCCCTGCCCACGCCCACACTGGAACATCAGCTAGCTGTCCTTGCCTTCCTTCCTCTTAAGCGAGACTAAACACCCCTCTAGCTTTTATTCCATTCCATTGTTTATGAGTTGCAAACCAATAAATGTTTAGATATCAAATCATTGAAACCATCCAATTAAGACACATGTACAGGGGGGTTAGAAAGAGATTCAATGAAGAATACTTCACATGCTTTCCCTTCTTGTTAACAAATCTAAAACACCTTTAAAATTAAAGAACACATCTACTGATAAGAAAGTACTGTATTTATATACTGCTTTTACCATCAAGTTCTAAGCAGTAAGTGCAATCAATTACAACGAAGAACTAATAAAAAATTTCAATTAAGCTAAAATATATTTATTAAACTACATTGCTTTTAAAATCTATGCAATATCTGAGTTAATAATAACAATTCCATAATGTGAAATCAAATTCCCTATTATCCTCTCAATGTTCTGGTGTTTCCCAAGTCGGTCCTGGATGACTTCTTGAAGGAGAAAGGGATTACAGGGTATAGATAGAGGGTTACTATACAGGGTACTTCAGAATTAGGGCACAAACAATGTAGGTGGTGGGAACTTAAAGGTCAAGTACCTGGGGGGCCACAGCGGGAGCGGACTGCTGGGCACAATGGACCACTGGTCTGACCCGGCAGAGGCAATGCTTATGCTCTTATGTACCCCCTTGCCAGTCAGATTTTTAGGATATCCACAATGGATATGCCTAAAAGATTTGAATACAATGGGGGCAGTATTTGCAAATAATCTAATGTATATTCATTGTGGATATCCTGAAAACATGACTGGCAAGGGGGTACTCCAGGACCGGCTTGGAAAACACTGTTCTATACATTAAGGTTCTGGAGAACTGTCGTGTCATAATTCTCAAGTAATTCAATGGAACAGATCAGGCCTGATCTTCAAAAACCCACTTTAATAGCAACCAACAATAAGAACCATGTATAAAACAGTCTTGTCAATCATAAAAACTTCTGGCAAATCATAGACTCGACACGGACCGTGTTTCGGCTATATCGCCTACATCAGGAGTCCCTATTGGATAAATAACCAACCAAAAATGAATGCCAGATCCATGAGAATAGATGGGCAGAGAAACCGCAATGCACAGTCAACCTTCTGAAAAAGGAACTCAGTGCTTTCATGTTATCATAGAAGTTTCCAAGTTTATTTACAGTTTGATATACAAACCATCAAACAAATATCTGGACGGTTTACAGTTGATTAAAATTAGAGTTAAAAAAAAATATAAAAGTAATAATAAAAATAAAAGTAACATAAAAACCAGACAAAGACAAAGATACGGACAAAGTTGGTACAATAGGCATTGGGGGAGGGGAAGATTCAAATTACATCAGTAAAAATAAAAATAAAGTAAGGGGAAGGGAGAGAACGAATAGGGAAGGGGAGGGGGGGGGGGTCGCTTCATAAAAGCAGTTGTTTTTAACAATTAAAAATTTTGAAAAAAATAAAAATGATCTTATCCAGAATTTTGGTATGCATCTTGAAATAAAAAGGTTTTTAGTTTGGTTTGGAATGTGTCGAATAAATTTTCCGATCCAGAGGAAGGGGCTGTGATGGAGAAGATAGAGTTGCAAGCATAGAAAAGATCTTTGAGAGATGGAACAGTCAGTAGATTTTGAAAAGCGGATCTCAGTGCCCGAGGAAAGGCATAAGGAATGAGATATTTATCAAGAAATGATAGGGAGTGGGAGAGTTTAATCTTAAATACCAGGAGGAGAATTTTATAAGTAATTTGATATGAAACAGGAAGCCAATGTGCTTCACATAGCAGCGGAGTGACGCGATTGTATTTTTTTGCGTTGTGGATAAGTTTAATGGCAGTATTTTGAATCAATTGCAATCGGCAGATTTCTTTTTGCGTGATTCCTTGGTATAAGGAATTGCAGTAATCTATGTGGGAAATAAACAAGGAACAGCATAATGTGACCACAGATATCCTGTCAGCCCAGCACTTTAGTAAACTAAGGGCCCCTTTTACAAAGTCACGGTAATTATGATAGTGATGCTGCCGTGGTAAATGCACCAAAGCCCATCGGATCTCAATGAGCTTTGTTGCATTTACTGCGGCAGCATCGCTACCATGCCGTTGTAAAAAGTGCCCTTAAGTGGCAAACAAAACAAACTAATGAAATTCAAAATTCAAAAAGTTGAAAGGTTTAGCACAATATCACAGAACTGGTTTTAGTTAGGAATAATAAAAACTCTTTTCTCAAAACAGGCATTTCCATTTTTCCACAACAATTTAAGTCATTGTTTCAAAATTAAATTTACAACAAAAGAACTTTAACATGTTTAAGTTGTCTTAATTTTCTGGCAAACATCTAATGTTGAGATGAAAAAAAAAAAAAACTTCAAGGAACCTTCATGAAAAGGACAATACGAACCACAAGACAATGTAAAGCATCTTGCCTGGAGCAACATGACCACAGTTTATTAAGCAAGTTATAGACAAAGATTAGCAACAATGCATAGTTGGCTTTTCATCAATATAGTGAAAAAAAAGAAATAAAATCCTTATGGTAATATTCTTTCATTGTAAATGAAGCAAACATAATGAATGTCCATAGTTTGTTTAAAAAAAGAAAAAAGAATAAAAGGAAAATACAAGTTACTGGTGTTCTTTAAAACTGTGTCCCTCAGGACAACCCTGAAGTACCCTCTAAGCCAGGGGTGTCCAATGTCGGTCCTCGAGGGCCGCAATCCAGTCGGGTTTTCAGGATTTCCCCAATGAATATGCATTGAAAGCAGTGCATGCAAATAGATCTCATGCATATTCATTGGGGAAATCCTGAAAACCCGACTGGATTGCGGCCCTCGAGGACCGACATTGGACACCCCTGCTCTAAGCAATATGATTTCCAGAATATCCACAATGAATTTGCATGAAATAGATTTGCATCTACCAGCCTTTATTGTATACAACTGTTTCATTTATGTTCATGGTGCAAACCCTGAAACCTAGGATCGGCTTGAGAAAATTAAATTTGCCGATGACATAGTCGTTAAATCACAAGAGGATTGTAAAAAACTGCAAGAGGACCTTGCGAGACTGGGAATCAAAATGGCAGATGATATTTAGGGGTCCTTTTACAAAGCCGTGCTAGCTGTTTCATCGCACGCACCGGATTAGTGCGCGTTAGCCGGAAATCTACCGCCTGCTCAACAGGAGGCGGGAGCGGCTAGCGCGTGCGCCAATCTAGCGCGCGCTATTCCACGCGTCAAGGCCCTAGCGCGGCTTTGTAAAAGGAGCCCTTAATGTGAGTCAAGTGCAAAGTTACCTAATGCAGGGTTCCACATTAGAGTCATCCTCATCTTTATATAATTAAGAGACTCACTTATAAAAACTTTGTGACCCTGCAGAATTCACTGACCATCACTTTTTATGGGGTCACAAAGCCCCTTCAGTCAGTTTATAATTCATCAGTCATTTTTTCAACAGGTTTTTCTTTGGGGGAGTTGTTTTTTTTTAAAAAACAATTTTCATATTTTTCATATCTTTTAAACAAAAGATTTTTTTTTTAAATTGAAAACTTATCTTGAGTGTTGTGGAGGATCCACTGCTGACAAAGCTCTATTTTGCTTCTGCATCAGGGCAGGCAGTCTCCTTGTTGGCACACAAAAGTTTCTCCAAGGCGTGGTCATGCCACTTTTGTGTGCCAGCAAAGAGACTTCCTGTCCTGATGCAGAAGTGAAACATAGCTATGTCGGGCAGTGGGTCCATCACAGCGCTCAAGATAAGTTTTCTAAAAACAATATCTTTTGTTAAAAAATATGAAAATTGTTAGAAAAAAATAGACTGTTTAAAAAATGACCAATGACAAATTATATGCTGACTGAAGGGGCTTTGTGACTCTATAACAAATTATGGTCAGCAATTTCTGAATGGTCCCAAAAAAAAACATTTTTTAAGCGAGTCTCTTAATTATATGAAGACAAAAAGTATAACGAAGTGAATTACATTATACTATAATTGGCAGAAATGGTTAAGCATATATAGTACTCCCCCGATATTGAAAAACCATAAATACGGTTTTTAGCGAGGAAGACAGTAGAGGGCAGCTGGAGAGTGTGGCGCAGTGGTTAAAGCTACAGCCTCAGCACCCTGAGGTTGTGGGTTCAAACCCACGCTGCTCCTTGTGACCCTGGGCAAGTCACTTAATCCTCCATAGCCCCAGGTACATTAGACAGATTGTGAGCCCGCTGGGACAGAGAGGGAAAACTGCTTGAGTACCTGAATAAATGCTTGTAAACCGTTCTGAGCTCCCCTGGGTGAACGGTATAGAACAATGAATAAATAAATAAATAAATAAAAGAAGGCAGCCGGAGCATCGGCGAGTGAAGGAAATCACTTGCGGTATGCTCCGACCGCCTCTTCCTGCACTAAAGTCGGGCCTCACCAATCAGGAGCTGCGTGTCAAGCTCTGATATTTAAAGGGGGAGTGTGGAAGGAATATATCAAGGTGTGGCTCATCTTACCCAGAGTAGATTAGATTATATTCTCCATAAGAAAAGTTTATTCATTCAAGTTCAGTCCATGGATATTAAACTTTGCTAAATTTGACATGCCATGGTACAACTGACTTCTAGTTTTGCCAGGAAAGAAAGCCCATGCCTATGGCAATTCCCAAGGAATTTAGTGGAGGTGTTTGAGCTAGGCTTTTTTGAGGAAACTGCAAAAGCAGTTTTCATTGATGAAATAATCTTATATTGCCAAATAACGTTGCATAAGAAATTATCTCAGGTCCAAAAGAAGTTGGCAACCAACTTTGCACCTGTCCACTGACAGCAATTTTTTTTTTTCAAATATAGAAAACATTGAATGAACTCCATCAACATAGAGATTTTTTAAAATATGGGATCGAGATGGGCAGGTGTTTGGCTCATTTGGTTCACACTAATGATGGACCCAGCAACAGAGATTAAAAACCCCCCCAAAGCAGTCCATTGCGTTCAATGGCTGAATTTCTTGAAATGTGACAACACGATTTGTTTTTTGGCCCTGTTCAGCTACAGGTTCAGCTTTGCAAACTAGTGCACACCGGATGGTTTTCGGACAGTTTCCCTATGGGCGGTTTGTTTGGGGTTTTTTTTTAATCATTGATAGAGCATAGGATGAAGTTAAAAAGTGATAGGCTCAGGAGTAATCTAGAGAAACACTTTTTTTTTTACAGAAACAGATGAATAGAATAATCTCTCAGTAGAGATGCTAGAGATAAAGATTGTGTCTGAATTCAAGGAAGCAAGGGATAGGCATGTGGCATCTCTTAGTGAGAGGAGGAGCTAATGAATGCTACAGATGGGCAGACTGGATGGACCATTTGGCCTTCATCTGCCATCATGTTTATGTTTATTTCCTTAATTTCAGTCATCACAAAGGGTTTGACTGTGACAACATTTTCTAATAGTGTATCAGACTCCTAATACAGGCCTTAGGGCTGAAACACGAATTGCGTTGAATCACCTTTCATTCAACTGCTTTCATTCATAGACTGCTTTGGTTGTTTAGGTATTTTTTTGTGTCCTCTGCTGTTGCTTGTTCTGGACTTGCAGTGGAATTGTCTTCTGCCCTATGTTTGAACAACAAGAGGAAACATACTACTCAGAATGTTGCAATTAACTTAAATTTCTAACAGTACTAGCAAATCCTATATCATGCCTCCATAGCTTCCCAGGAAGTGAGAAATAATTTTTGAGGGGTTGGTGATGCACAAACTGAGGAGCTGAAATTGCTGAAGTGTCTCCTTGATCTGAGAAAAATCTGAGATGCATTTAGAGGGATGGGAAGATTTCTGGCCCAGATGGAACATACAAGACAAAGGAAAGGATAGACAACTGGTTCTTCTAGACCTTAGTGTTGCCTTCGATACCATCGATCACCCCTGCCTCCTCACCAGACTCTCAACTATTGGAATCAACAATCAAGCGCTCCAGTGGTTCTCATCATTCCTGAGCCATGGGATCCAAAGTGTCCTACTAAGATCTATTCTATCACAACCTAAACCAATAAAATATGGAGTACCACACGGTGCCCTCCTGTCCCCTCTACTTTTCAACCTCCATATCAGACCGGTGATAGACATCAGGTTAAAATATCAAAATAAAGATCCACTCATTTGCCAGTGACATACAACTATACCTACCGCTAGGCTTAACCAAGATGCTCAAATCTCCAAACTACACAACTGCCTCTCGGAAATAAAAATCTGGATAACCCAAAACAAGCTGCAGCTAAACACGGTGAAAACAGAGCTCCTCTGAATACAGAGGTGACCCCGAACTTACCCACTAGTCAATCTCTTGGGAATCCACCACCCTGACAGCCAAAGACAAAATACGCAACCTAGGGGGTGATCCTTTCTGATTACATCTCCCAAGTAGTATCTGCCTCGTTCTACTACCTCTGGCAACTACAGAAAAATCAAACAATACTTCTTGGAACCGGACTTCTCTCAACTACTCTATGCTTTCGTCCTCTCCCATATGGACTATTGCAATGTGCTTCTAAATGGGCTCACTACAAAAAACCTCCATCGACTACGAGTACAAAATGGTGCCATCTGACTCCTAAAGAATCTTCATATACGAGACCTGATCGTCCCAGTATTGCGAGCTGCCCAATGGTTGATGATCAACAAACGATGTATATTCAAAGGCCTACCAATTGCCTACAAACTCTTCCACGACTTTGTACCGGCCTATATGGCCTCAAAACTTCTACCCTATGCCCAGAGTTGACCGCTTCACTCAAAAGAAGTAAAACCAATTATACTTGGCCTCATGGCATGCCCTTCACCTTGAGACTGCCTGGAAAAGATCTTACTCATATTACCTACTGTGCCTCTTGAATAAACTATCTACCCACATAAAATTATTAGAAGGTTGAAGGCCACTGAACTTCAGGAAGGCAATAAAAACTCATATCTTCCCTTGACCCTCTATGAGAGTGCACCGACCCAAATTTCCCATACCTTATGAAAAAGGGCACCAAACTTCCATTGTCTCGAGACTCAAACTCTGATGTGCTTCATCCTACCATGCAATGTACTGTCGCACTTTGTATTGCCCATCATATAATGCTCTACCGTACCAAGTCCCCTCCGGTGGTATAATGTATAGCCTCCACTGCTATGCATGGTACCACTGTACAATGTTTGACCATGCCATGTTTTGCCACACTGTGACCATTTCTGTCATATTATATAATACTATACATCATATCTACCACACTATGTTTGCCTAATTTTGTCTACCATGATATGATTTCTCATGCCATGTCTGCCACACAATGTTTCATGACTACCATACTGTTTTATCATGCTACGGTTGCCTTACTATTTTTACTATGTCATGTCATACCAGGTTAGTTGTACTTGTAATACTGTTTGCCAAGCTATATTTTGCCATACTATGCTCATCATGCTATGTCTCACCATAGCATGTTTTGTCATATTATGTTTTACAATGCTTTGTTAACTATGTTTTGCCATTTTTGTCAGACACAGTTCTTGGGCCCGCTCCTTTTCAACATATTCATAGGGGACCTAACTCAGGAGCTTCAAGGTAAGGTAACATTATTCGCTTACGACGCCAAACTATGCAATATAGTGAGAGATGGCAATTCACCCGATAGTATGACACAGGACCTACATTTGCTGGAGCTTTGGTCTTCGACCTGGCAGCTGGGCTTCAACGCTAAGAAATGCAAGATCATGCACCTCGGCAGCAGAAATCCGTGCAGAACTTAAACCTTGAATGGTGAGACCTTAGCTAGAACTTCAACAGAACGAGACTTGGGAGTGATTATCAGCGCAGACATGAAAACTGCTGATCATGTAGAGAAGGCTTCATCTAAGGCAAGACAGTTGTTAGGTTGCATCCGCAGGAGTTTCGTCAGCCGGAAGCCTGAAGTCATAATGCCATTATACAGAACCATGGTGAGACCTCATTTGGAATACTGTGTGCAATTCTGGAGGCCACACTACCGAAAAGATGTGCTGAGAGTAGAGTCGGTGCAACGGATGGCCACCAGGATGGTCTCGGGGCTCAAGGATTTATCATACGAGGAAAGGCTGAAAAATTTGTGGCTGTACTCACTCGAGGAACATAGGGAGAGAGGAGACATGATCGAGACGTTTAAGTATATTACCGGCCGTATCGAGATGGAAGAAGAGATTCTCTTTCTCAAAGGACCCTCAGCCACAAGAGGGCATCCGCTCAAACTCAGGGGCGGGAAATTTCATGGCGACATCAGGAAATATTTCTTCACCGAGAGAATGGTTGATCCTTGGAACGAGCTCCCGGTGCAGGTGATCGAGGCAAACAGCATGCAAGAATTTAAGAGCAAATGGGATGCCCATGTGGGATCCTTTAGAGGGTTAAGCCAAGGGAACCTGTCACCAGGAGTGAGATCCCTAGGATAGTAGACTTGGGGGTGGGTCAGTAGAGTGGGCAGACCTGATGGGCTATGGCCCTTATCTGCCATCATCTTCTATGTTTCTATGTTTACCATCACTTTATATAAATACACTTTATTATATATGTAAACTTGTCGTTCTGCACTCTTCTGGGAAGATAGCATATAAAACCAAATAAATAAATAAATGTGGGCCTTCTTCTCAGGTGTATCCTGGGATCCACTGCGAAGACTCTGATTGATCTTAGGCCCCCTCCCCACTGCATACCAGGAAGCACCCGGGAAGGGGAAGGCCTGCCATTTTGAAGAAGTAGACCTGCCAGCAGGAGGGAGTGACCGTCCTCCCTGCTGTCTTCCAAACAAGGTACTGGGGTAGGAGGGTGCATGGGGGTGTCTGGGTGGTTGAGGCAGGAGGGAGGGGGCATACTTCCTGCCAATTTTTTTTTTGTCCGGGGACCGTCATTAAGGGGGAGGGGGGAAGGCAGCACAACTTTTTTTTTTTTTTTTTTTAAATTGGGGACAGATATTGTAACACATGCACAGCTGGATAGATCTCTAGCATTCCAAGCAGGCAAATGGAATAAATGTCTTACCACCTCATCACTAATTCACCCTCCTATCAAACCTTCAGGAAAACAATAAAAACCTATCTCTTTGATAAATTCCTCTGACCACCCAACCTCTCTCTTCCGACTCGCTAAGTTAACCTGAATGTCTAAATTAAATGAAACGCTATGCTAAATGGAATGTCTTATCTGTATCACCTCTATCTTATATGTAACAGTGCTGTCTTGTATGTTTCATCACTGTAAATGTACAGTCTCTTCCCCTGTAAACCGCTCTGAACTGCCATGGTACTGCGGTATACAAAAATAAAGTTATTATTATTATTATTATGAAAAAAAGAAAGTCTTCCTGCTCCAAACAGCTGAGTGACAGGAGGCTGCTTTGGGGCTTCCCCTGCTGCTCAGCTATTCTGACTTCTCCTGCCAGCTCTGCACACAGGTCAGTCGCTTTTCCAACAACTGATCGGATGGGATTATGGCGAATCTCCATGAAACTCATTTGCATGCGAAATTGTTTCAACATCAATCGCCATTTTCAAATTGGACACTCTAGCAGCGCCACAGCGACTCACAGGATTTTAACTGCAATTTTACAGCATCAGCCCAAGGTGGGGGAAAAAAGGAGGAGGAGTGGAGTTCTATGTTAAAGATGATATTAAAGCCATACAATTGCAGGACCTGCAGGGAAAGGAAGAGGCACTATAGGTCAATCTGGAAAAAGAGAATGGAAAATGTATTTACATTGGTGTGATATACAGGCCTCCTTCACAAACAGAAGTGCACTAGAAATTGTTAACAAGGGACAAGAATTTATGTAACTCATAAATTCTAGCTAAACTGATCAAACCCATTATTCAGTTCACACTAGACAGCTGCACAGGAATGGGGATTACGGGAATCCTGTGGGTATAACTTCCGGGTTTGCAAGATAACAGCAAAACTAGAAAAGACACAAAGAAGAGGCAACAAAAAAAAAGATTAAGGGGGTAGAAAGACTCCTTTATAAAACACAGTTCAGTGGGTTTAGCTTGGAAATGTGACATGAGACATGATGGAAGTTTAAAAAAAACACAAAAAAAACCCCACAGGAGCTGTGTGATCAAGTTGATGGGAAAAGCTTATTTAGGTTTTCCAATAGCTCTAAGATTAGGAGACACACTGTGAAACTAACTGCTAGGACATTTAAAAAAATATTTAAGAAAATAAGGATGGTCAATATTCAGCAATTTGCTCACCTCCACCACTGTTATTACTGGATAATCAAAGCTGGAACTTGTGCAGGCTTTGGTTCGAGTTGTTTTAAAGCCGGCTAAGGCATAGCCCCTTAAGTCAATATTCATCATTTAAGCAGCCCTGGGTTATTGCATAAAAACAGGATAGACTTGTGTAGTAAACCTGGTCGCTTTAAAGGCTGAATATCAGCTCTAAGTGGCCAAGTGCTGACACCACATCCAGTATGCCCCCAACTTAGCTGGCTTTGAGTTTGGTGCCCTAAGCAATATTCAGTGGCACTATGCCAGTTGCTGCATATACTCTAACATAAACTGAGATTTTTGGGCCAAAAAAAAATGGCCCAAAAATGGGGGTCTTGGTTTATATTTGAGCCACCAACTGACCACCGGGTACGTCCGTCCTCTTCCTACTCCCTGATGAACTCTGCGTCACTATCCTGTTTATAGGAGCGCCCCCCCTCCCCCCAAGCCACTATCCACAACACACGCACCCAACCCAGAGCCGCTATCCACAATACATGCCCTCACCCCCTGAGTCACTGACCTCCATATACCCGTTTGTGCCTCCGCCAATCCGCTGCCCTCCATACACCTGTGGGTTGTGCTTCTACTGATCTACTTATATGTTGAACTGGCAGGGCCTTGAGAATCTGTATATGCTTAGGGACTGTCAGCTCCTGCCCTTTCCGAGATTCTGAGAAAAGGTCTCTGCTTGTTTGGCTGACATTGCTGCCTGGATGTCCTGCCATCATCTGAAACTAAATATGTCTAAGACTGAGCTGCTCCTCTTTCCTCCTAAACCCTCTGCGCTCCTCCTCCTTTCTCCATCTCTGTAAATAATACTGTCATTGTTCCAGTCTCCTCTGCTCACAACCTTGGAGTGATCTTCGATTCTGACCTCTCATTTTCTACGTATATCCAACAAGCTGCTAAGACCTGTTGCTTCTATCTCTTCAGTATCACCAAAATTTGCCCCTTCCTCTCTGAGCACACTACCCGGACCCTTGTCTAAGCTCTTGTAACCTCACGCTTAGATTACTGCAATCTACTCCTAACTGGTATCCCTCAGTGTTGCCTCTCCCCCTTGCAATCTGTGCAAATCTCTGCTGCGCGACTCATCTTCTACCAACCTCGCTACGCTCATGTCACCCCTCTCCTTAAGTCACTTCACTGGCTCCCTATCCGCCATCGCATACAGTTCAAGATCTTATTGCTGACCGACAAGTGTGTTCATTCTGCTGCCCCTCAATATCTCTCCTCACTTCTCTCTCCTTATACACCTCCCAGAGAACTCCGTTCCTCAGATGAGTCACTCTTAGCGTTACCCTTCTCCTCCACTGCCAATTCCAGACTTCATTCCTTTCATCTAGCTGCCCTCCATGCCTGGAATAAATTACTCGAGTTTGTTCGTCAAGCCCCTTCCCTTGTTTAAAAGCAGACTGAAAACCCACCTTTTTGATATAGCTTTCAATCCTTAACCCTACTCCTCTGCCCTCCAACCCAGCCCGCTGATTAACCGTTCCCCTTAACTATAGCCATGACATCCTGTTTGCCTATCTTGCCTGTTTAGATTGTAAGCTCTTTCAAGCAGGGACTGTTTTCTTATTCTTTCTGACTCTGTGCAGCGCTGCATTCGTCTGGTAGCACTACAGAAATAATTAATTATAGTAGTAGGCCTTGAGCATGCAAAGATGTGCCAAGGCCCTGCTCGGTTCAACATACAGCGGATCAGAGGCAGCACAACTCACAGGTATATGAAAGGCAGCGGCTCTGGGGGTGCATGGAGGTCAGCAGATCTGTGGCTGTGCTATGCTTTCAACAAGTCAGGCGCGGCTGCTTCAGTTGACTCCTCCTCTGATGCAACTGGAAACAGGAAGTTGTGTCAGAGGAGAAGATTCAACTGAAGCAGCCACACGCGACTTGTTGAGAGCGTGCCGCTGGGAGAAGAACAATTCGGCACATAAGGTGAGGGGAAGGGAGGGAGGGAGATGGTATGACGCGGCAATCGGGCGGGAGGGGGCTGCTGGACCGCGCAATCCATGACCACGTGTGTTCCCTCACAGCAGGAAGGAGGGAGTGAAAGGGAAAAAGATGCTGGGCCAAGTGGATGAAGAGGGAGACAAATATTGAGAAAGGGGAGGACAGGCAGGTGAGTCAGATGCTGGAAGTGGGGGGAGAAAGAGGGAAAGAAGCTAGATGGGGTTGGAGAGGAGAGAGACACAGTGGTGTAGAAAAGGAAGAGAGGGGAAATGATGTGCATGGGGGGAATAGGGACAAAACAAGCAACACAAAAAGAAATCCAGAGTCTGCAGTACACCAAGCGACAAGCAAAAAACAAACTGCAGACAGATATGTACAAGATGCAGGCAATACCAAATATTTAATGCAGTCAAAAATACCACCTTATAACAAACCAAGGGAACACGCCTTCTTCAGGGGTTCATGGTAGATAAGGCATGAAATAAAGCGGCAACAGTCAAAATGAAACAAAGACGCCAGGATACGTCCACCAGCCAATCGCTACTGCCCACGTTTTAGACTGCCCCCTATTTTTATCTGTAGGCTCATCGTGGCGTCTTTGTTTCATTTTGACTGTTGCCGCATTGCATATTCGGCTAGAGAATCTAAGCTATACAGGCGTTTCTTTTATACCTTTTTATTGCGCTTTATTTCATTCCTTATCTACCATGGACCTGTGAAGAAGGCGTGTTCTCCGAAACACGGACCATGTCGGGTCCCTTGGTTTTGTTATAAGGTGGTATTTTTGACTACATTAAATATTTGGTATAATAAACATTGCCTGCATCTTGTACCTATCTGTCTGCAATTTGTTTTTTGTTGGGCACAGGGATAGAGACAGAAAGGGGAGATAGATGGGGAGGAAGAATTATGTGCATGGGGGGCATAGGGACAGAGACATAAAGGGGAGATACATGGGGATGGTATATGGACACAGGGGTAGCAATGCCGGACACAGGAGGGAGTATACAGATACAGAGGAGAGATAGGAACACAGAAAGGAGATGGTTTGTGCAGATGGAATCAGATGGTTTGCGGGGACAGGACGGGGACCGAGCTCGCGGGGATGGGGCGGGGAGGTGGACCGAGGTCGCGGGGACGGGGATGAGCTCATAGGGAAAGGGCAGAGACGGGGACAAATTTTTTCCCCTTGTCATTCTCTATTTCCTATGTGGGATTTAACAGACACTCCAGGTAACACTGACTGGCTACTGGGTTTGACAGCCAATAGCCTGATTCAGCAGGGCACCTCTTTTAAAAGCTATCTTCCTCATTCCATAATAAACTGCCTAGATTTAAAGTGCCATTCTGGCATAAGTGATTTTACAGAATAGGCTCACAGCCTGCAGAAATTTAGGGGGTCTTTTACTCTGGCGTGCTAGCCGATTTATCGTGCGCTAAATGCTAACGCGTCCATAGAATATAATGGGCGTGTTAGCATTTAGCGCGCGTAAATCAACTATTGCGCCTTAGTAAAAGACCCTCTAAGCGCCTAAACTTTGGCAACCTTTTTATAGGATTGCCTCCTTTATCTACCTCTATGTTCCAAATTAAGCACACAAATACCAAAAATTCATTTTGTTCCTTTTTAAAATTTGTCTAAGTGAAGAAAAAGTGGGGAATTATGGCGTGCTAGTCTCCCATTCAAGCTTCTGCTTCTCAGTACTGAACTCTGTGACGATGAGAATTGTGCTGTTCTACTGCCTCCAGGAGGACATTCAGACACAATGACAGACACTACAGTAATTTATTCACAAAACTTCTGACCTACATCAAAATTCATTTAAGAATTCATTAAAATGCTGAATTTGATTAGCAGAGTACTTCTGCCATTAGATGGAAGATAAAACGTCCATCATATTCAGAAACAATAAAATAATGTCTGCCATTGTTTAAATATTCAGATGCTTTTAAAACAAGCAATGTTTGGGTCCCTGATAAACCAAACTTTTGCTACTGTATAACTAACTCCTAGGGAACAGGCATCTCCAATCAAAAAAAGTGTTTTGAATTCACGCAAAAAAAAAAAAAGAGGAGAAAAAAGAACCTCAGGATCACAATATCCTTGTTATCTATTTTTATTTCATGAAGGTACATATGGGACAATGAGCCTCCTAAGATATAAAGGAGCTGAAAGAATAACATAAGAACAAGAATTGCCATACTGGGACAGACCGAAGGTCCATCAAGCCCAGAATCCTGTTTCTAACAATTTACTACTTAATAGCTTCATCACATGTCCCCTAGTCCTAGTATTTTTGGAAAGAGTGAACAAGCGATTCACATCTACCCTTTCCAACACTCATTATTTTATAGGCCTCTATTATGTCACCCCTGAGCCGTCTCTTTTCCAAACCGAAGAGCCCTAGCTGCTTTAACCTTTCCTCATAGGGAAGTCGTCCCATCCCTTTTATCATTTTGTCGACCTTCTCTGTACCTTTTCTAATTCTGCTATATCATTTTTGAGATATGGCGGCCAGAACTGCACACAGAATTTGAGGTGCAGCTGTACCATAGAATGATACAAGGGCATTGTAACATTTTCATCTTTGTTTTCCATTCCTTTCCTGATAATTCCTAACATTCTATTTGCTTTTTTAGCCACCGTCGCACATTGAGCTGAGGGTTTCAACGTATCCTCAACAATGACACCTAGATCCTTTTCCTGGGTGGCGACTCCTAATGAGGAACTCTGCATCACGTAGCTATAGTACGGGTTCCGCTTTCCCACATGCATCACTTTGCACTTGCTCGCATTAAACGTCATCTGCCATTTTTATGCCAAGACATGACAGAAAAACCAAGGTTAGTAATTTATATGCGATTCAGACAAACAGAGGGAGCTAGTGTTCCTGTTTAAGTAGAGGTCCTAACAACAAGCAAAAAATACATACTTAACAGATTTAATAAGTCAATCAAAAAACTGTCAGCAAATCAAAGAGTGTCTTAAGTTAATAAAGTAGAAAAACAGTTCAAAACAAAAAAGCACATTTGCATCATATCAATGGTATTTATCTGATAGATAACTCAACAAAGGACTTTAGCTCACATCAGGGGCAAACTGGTGTTGCATTCCTCTCCAGGGTTATGCACATCCACAACATGGTGGCAGCAGACTTTATAGATGTCCGCATTCAAATGCTCTAATCCAGGGGTGTCCAACCTTTTGGCTTCCCTAGGTCACATTGGCCGAATAAAAATATTTCTGAGGCTGCGCCAACGCTGCAGCAAGACAGAGGAGGGAGACGGCAAGACGGTAAACACCCGGGGGCAGCAGAGAAAAACACTGCATCGCCCTTGACTGGAGCCTTCACGGGGCCGCAGGTTGGACACCCCTGCTCTAATCAAAGTCGAGAGATACTCTTTCTACCATGGTGTACCGCAGTGGAGCTGCACCAGTTTTAGGAAGATAAACTAATACCTGTTTATATTTTGCAAACCGCAGGTGATTCAGCCTATAAAAACGGCTACTGTAGCAGAGCATCCAGTTTGGCTGAAGCCTACTCTTACAGAAGAATCATGGGGGCTTTGCATAAACTCTTGCTATCAGGTTCCTGAATGGATTTGTTTCGGAACACTGTTTTTCATTCCATCCCATTTTATTTTATTTTTAACAGAATGAAACAGTACATAAGATAATGTTTTATTGAAGGCGATATCCAATAAAGATTTCTTTAAAATGGTTTACACTGAGGGGAGGAAGGACGGAATTGAACTTACTTGCCACTCCTGACGCAATTCCATAAAGCAGTCCTCCCCCATCAGCCTGCTGCTGGAAGATGTGAGACCCTGGAGGAGGGCTTCTCTCTTGCCTGATGAAGTTGTACAATAGCGTCTTCACAAGTCTACTGGTATATGGAAGACTGTAAAGAAATATGCCTCAGGTTAATTTACTCTATACATTCTTGAGGACAAAGAACTACAACTACATGCAATAACAATTCTACAAAATATATCTATTTACAGTGTTCTCCCCAGAAATGTTTTCCAGCCGGGTGGCATGAAAAAGTAGCCGGGTGGGGCGGGATGGGGAAATTTGGTGGTGGGGAAAATTAACCCCCTCTTTTACTAAGGTGCGCTAGCATTTTTAGCGCGCGCAAACCCCTGCGCTACGTGGGAAAACTAGCGCCAACTCAATGCTGGCGTTAGCATCTAGCGCGCATGGCAATTCCTCCGCGCGCTAACCACTATCGGAACTTAGTAAAAGGAGCCCTAAATGTATACTATTTTTATTAGTTAATTATTATTATTATTTTCCAATGCTCAATATGACTTCCTTTTTTAAGGTTTGACACTTGTACCAGAATATTTTTACTAAATTTAAGAAGTATTTGCCCTCTTTCAAATGGTATAGAGGTCTAAAAAAGGGAAAGGCATTAATGAAGTCATTATGTTCAATCTAGCCATTTATTTCTGCATGAATTTAAACAACTAAAAAAAAAAGATAAATATAGCTCATCCAGTCATACAAGAAATGACTGTACAGCAGGGGTGCCCACACTTTTTGGGCTTGCGAGCTACTTTTCAAATGACCAAGTCAAAATGATCTACCAACAATAAAATTAAAAAAAAACCCACAAAGCACACTGTACGAAGAGAAAATGTTAATTATCATTTATATTCCGCGGGTTTTCAAAGAGGTCAAGGCAGACGATTCTATGCAATGTCACCTCAGGAACAACTATACAAAAATAGACAAATATACCCCCTCCCTTTTTACTAAATTGTAATACTGGTTTTTAGAGCAGGGAGATGCACTGAATGCCCTGTGCTGCTCTCGATGCTCATAGGCTCCCTGCGCTAAAAACCGCTATTGCGGTTTAGTAAAAGGGGGCCATAGTGCAAAATATAGACAGCAGATATAAATTCTTAAAACAGACATATTATGATCACTAAACTGAAAATAAAATCATTTTTCCTACCTTTTTGTTTGGTGATTTCATGAGTCTCTGTTTGCACTTCCTTCTTCTGGCTATAAATCCAATATTTTTTCTTTCTGCCCCTCCCCTTTTCTTTCTGTCTCTCTTTCTTTCTCTCACCACCTGCCCCCCCCCCAAGCCATCGCGCCAATTTCTCCACTTCCCCGATTCTTTCCCTACCCCCTAAGCCACCATGCCGATTTCTCCCTGCTTCCACGAGCCAGACCAGGAATGTACAAGCGCTGGACTCACAAGACTTCATCTCTGATGTCAATTCTTACGTCGGAGAGGAAGAGCCAGGCAGCGATTGGCTGGCCCAGAACTTCCTCTCTGACGTCAGAATTGACGTCAGAGGTGAAGTCTTATGAGTCCGGCGCTTGTACGCACCTGGCCTGGCTCAGGGAGGCAGGAAGAAAAAGATTGCCAAGGCAACGCGATTGACTCACATTGCCTTTATGATCTACTGGTCGATCGCGCTCGACCATTTGGGCACCCCTGCTGTTATGGTATGGTATCTTGTCCTGACCTGAGGAAAGGGGTTTAGACCCCAAAAAACTGCCTTATTTCCATTTCCTATTTATAAACTTTAATCAATAGATACAATACTACTTGATTCTACGTAAAGCAACAAAAAAATTTTTTTCTACCTTTTGTCGTTTCTGCTTTAATCATCTTGTCTTCACTCTTCTTTCTAGCCAGCATCTGTCCGCTCTGTCTTCCATGCAGCATCAGCCCCTTCCATCCACTGTCCACCCTCTCCCCGTTCCATATGGCATCTTCCCTCTTTTTATGCTCCTTCAATAAACTGTCTATCCTGTCCCCCTTCTCTTCTCCTTTGTACATGATTGATTTCAGCTCTGCCACCTCTCCATTTTTCTCTCTCTGTCAACACCCCATCCCCTATGCTCTGGGAACTCTCTCTTCTCCTTTCTTTCCTTTGCACCCCACAGTCTGGTATCTTCCCTTCCCTGATTCTCTGACATCTCACTTCTTTCCTTTTCTTCCATCTCTCCCTCTCCCTCCATGCTCTGACATCTTCTTCTTCCTTTCCCCCTTCCTTTTCCCTTGGTTTGGCATACTTTCCTCCTTCCCTCCAATCCCTGGCATCTCGTTTCATTCCCTCCCTCATCTTCTTTCTCCCTCCAGTTGGGTGCAGCAAGTCTCTCCCCCTCTGCTCCCTTTCCTCCTTCTGTCACCCAAGGCCTGGCGTCATGAACTTCTTCAGGCAGCAGCATTCACAATTCGCTGCTGTTGCCAGCTTCGGGCCTTCTTCTCTGCCGGGTCCTGCCTTCATAGAAACAGAAGTAGGCAGGACCCGGCAGAGAGGAAGGCCTGAAGCTGGCAACAGCAGTGAATTGTAAATGCTGTTGCTAGCCGAAGAAGTTCATGATGCCAGGCTGAGTACCCGGGGCAGACTGCTACTCTCCCCCCCACAACCTTCCTATCTCTTCCTCCTCCCATCACGAGACTCTAAACAGCACTGCTCTACTCTAAGCAGGCTGCTTCAGGGCTTTCTCCTGCCGTGATTCCCTCTGGCACGTCACTGATGAGGGAAGGAGGGAGAGATAGGAGGGTCAGATCGGGTTGAGGAGGTGCCCAGGATGATGATGAGGCTGCTGCTGCTGCTGCCAGCATATCCAGCAAGGGTGAGGCCCCAAAGCACAGCACTGGCGGGACCCCCCTGACCATTTCAGGTCCTAGGCCTGTGCCTACTGGGCCTATCCTTTAATCTGGCCCTGCTTCCCCTCCCCCCCATATGCCCTGACATCTCTCTCTTCCATTCCATGGTATGGTATCTCCTTTCCCTCCCTCCCATGGTCTTTGCATCTCTTTCCTCCTTTTCCTGATCTTCCTTCTCCCTCCTTCCCTCTCTCTCCCCAATTGGGTGCAGCAGCATTTCTCTTCCCCTCCCCCCATTAGATACAGCAGTATCACCAGCATTTCTCTTTCCTCCCCCCAATTTGGTACAGCAGAAGCAGCATTTCTCTTCACCCTCCCCCCAATTGTGTGCAGCATCATGACTCTTCCCCCTCCCCCTATTGGGTACAGCAGCAGCATCATCAGCATTTCTCTTAAATCCCCCCCCCCACAATTGAGTACAGCAGAAGCACCAGCATTTCTCTTCCCCCTCCCCCTCTAATTGGGTACAGCAGCATTTTTCCTCCCATTAACCCCCCCCCCGCCGTCTCTCACACCCGGCAGATTCGCTACAGACAAAGGCAAGTTGCAAGTTTCCCTTCGTCGCTGACCTATCTCCCAAAGGTCAGCGACAGAGGGAAGCTTACAACTTGCTGCTCTTGCTTACTTCGGGCCTTTCTCGTTGCCGGGTCCTGCCTTCGCGGAAACAGAAAGTAGGCAGGACCCGGCAGCGAGAAAGGCCTGAAGTAAGCAAGAGCAAGTAAGCTTCCTTCCGTGGCAGGCCTATCTCCCACATGCTCCGGTGCTCTAATGCAGTGTTTTTCAACCGCTGTTCCGCGGCACACTAGTGTGCCGCGAGATGTTGCCTGGTGTGACGCAGGGCCGCCGGGCCCGGAGCTGACAGGGGGCCCGAGGCAGGGGCGCCAGTAGCTCGCCAAGGCAAAGTGAGTCGATCACCCAGGACTCACTTTGTCCTGGGTGATCGACTCACTTTGCCTTGGCGAGCTACTGGCGCCGCTGCCATCGGGGAACAGGACCCACCAATGGATAACAGGCCCCAAAGCCGACGCCGACGCATGCTCTCCCTGACGTCAATTCTGCAGTCGGAGAGGAAGTTCGGGCCAGCCAATCGCTGTCTGGCTGGGCGGAACTTCCTCTCCTATTGCAGAATTGACGTCAGGGAGAGCATGCGTCGGCGTCGGCTTTGGGGCCTGTTATCCATTGGTGGGTCCTGTTCCCCGATGGCAGCGGCGGTGGCAGTGGCTTGGGGAACGGCAGGGAGAAAGAAAGAAAGGGGGCAGGCAGGGAAACAGAAGGAAAGAAGAGAAAAAGAAAGAAAGGTCAGGGAGAGAGGAAGAAAAAGTTGGGGGAGGGAATGAGGTGTGGAGGAGAGAAAGCATACAGGCTGATAGAAGGGAAGAAAGATTGGATGCACAGTCAGCAGAAGAAAGTGCAACCAGAAATCACCAGACAAGGTAGGAAAAATGATTTTATTTTAAATTTAGCAAAGTGGAGGCACTATTACCACAGTTTTCAAAGGAATTTGCCCAAATAACTTAATAGTTAACTGGGTAAATTCCCAGAGATGAAAACTTCCCTTCACTTACTATGCACAGTTCTGAATTTATATCTGCTGTCTATATTTTACAATATGGTCACCTTTTACTAAACCGCAATAGTGGTTTTTAGCGCAGGGAGCCTATGAGCGTCAAGAGCAGCGCTGGGCATTCAGCGCAGCTCCCTGCGCTAAAAACTGCTATTGTGGTTTAATAAAAAGGATGGAGGGTATATTTGTCTATTTTTGTATGCTATAAAAACCAAATACAGAGAGAGACTGAGAGCTGTTGACGAAGAGCTACGTGTGTGTCTTTCTTCGATTCCAGCCAGAATATCAGCTTTGTGTTCAGCCAAACAGGTTTCGCACTGAATAAAGTATTTTATAATTTTTCACTATTCTGATTACTTAATATTTCATAATAAAGTAATTATAAAATACTTTCTTTGTGTTTATTTGATTCCTATTCAAGAGAATTACTTTATATATAGTCAATATAGGCAGAGAGTTAAATTTTTTAACATTTTCTAATGGTGGTGTGCCTCGTGATTTTTTTCATGAAACAAGTGTGCCTTTGCCCAAAAAAGATTGAAAAACACTGCTCTAATGGTCCGTGACGGCTTCTCTTCTCTACCCCCCCCCCCCCAACGTAACTTCCGGTTTCGGAGGGAAGCCGGGTTCGAGTCGCTTGCTGGGTTTTGTTTATTTTAAAGTCCGGCGGGAGTCTTTCGGCGGCTCTTCAGGCTGCGCGTTAAGCAGTGGTGGCAGCAGGATTCGGCAGATGACAGCCAGGCGGTAATCTAAATTTGCTGGGCGGAGCGCCCGGCTGAAAAGCGCTGGGGAGAACACTGTATTTATTTCTAAAATTTATAGACCGCCTATAACTAAATGGTTAACAACAAAAACATTCACAATAGTTCACGACAGCAAAGTTAACATGGCATCCTGGGAAACTGCTACTTGTTCTCTTGTACACTTACCTCCAAACACACTCAGTCTTCAGGGTGTACTCAGCTAGTTGGGTTTTAATGATATCCACAATAACTATGCACGAGATAGATTATGCACTGCCTCCTTAGTATGCATCACTCTCGTATATATTCCTTGTGAAAATCCTGAAACCCTAACAGGGACCATGGCCTACCATTATTTCATCCAACACAGTTTCAACAAATTCCACATGATCCGCCTAGAGTTCTAAGATCCACAACATAGCACTTATTCTTCATACCCTCACTAAAGATTATTAGCAATTGCCACACGACATTTTCAATTACTGCCCCTACTTTCTGGAATTCTTTGCCATTATATATTAGGAGAGGAACAAAATCAAGATAAATTCAAAGGAGCATTAAAATGTTTCCTATTTAAAGATGCTTTTGAACACTGATCTTCCTTTCTTTTTCCTCTCTTCTTTTCCTTTAGAAAGGTATATAGCAACAATGAAATTGTTTCCCCTCACTCCTACTGTACTTGCCATTGATGCATCTTTTATTGCCTTTGTGGTTCTTTCCTTTTTCCTTTCGTTTGTTTGCTATGTCTATTTTTGTTTGTATATGTCTTGTTCAAATTTTTGTCTTCCCCCATTTTTTAAATTAATATTGCACAACGCCTAGAATCGAAGATAGGCGATCAATCAAATTTTAAATAAAACTTGGAAACTTGGAAGTTGTAGGAGGGGCTGGATTGGTTTCTTTGGCCTCTCCAACCAAAATGGTGTTCCATTGTCCCTACTTTCTATCTGCTCCAAAGTTTGCATATATATATATATAATATATATATATATATATATATATATATATATTAAACAGGAGAGGAGACCAAATGAAACCCTGTGAAACATAGGCAAGACAAAATTCTCTAACACCCAACTAACAAGTAGGATTCAAAATGGTTTTAACATATCCAAGTTTTATTTACATCTGATATACCGCACTGAGATCCCAAACAACTGGAGGTGGCTCAATAGGAGGTTTTATATGAAACAAAACTCTTCATAAAAGGATGAACAGATAAGGGTTTTCTATCCAAAGGTGCATGGACTGAATTGGTCTTTAGATCAGAGTTGGAGAGATATAGAAGACAGTTCAACATGGATGGAAGAGGACAAGTGATAGGTACCAAAGAATGGTGCACCAGGGAGAGAACCGTGTCCACTTAAAGTGGTAACACTTTTGAATGGATGGCTTTCTAGAAGCTTGAACACTGTCTGAAACAGCAGAGGAAAGATGGTAAGAGTCTACATGGTCGGCAAAAGAAGCTATGCCGTCAGAGCCAGTGAGAGTGGGTTGGAATGAAGGGCAGACCCCTCGTTCTGTTGTAGCAGGGTTGGAAATGGTTCCAATTTCCAACACTAGAAACGCTTTCTGGAAACCACATCTGGTGGGGCTAGATAGAATGGTGCAATGACGATCATGGTGTCCTGATCTTGGCTAATTTTGAGTAGAGTCCTACCTATGAAAGGGATTGGAGGAAAAACATAAAGGAAGTTGGTCTCCCAGTGAAGCAGGAAAGCATCCAGAACCATGCAATATGGGGCAAAAAGGCCGGAGCTAAACTAAGGAAGCTTTCTGTTCAGGGTAGAAGCAAAGAGGCCTATTTCTGGTGTTTCCCACTGAGAGACGATTTGATGAAAGACAGACTTGCTGAGAGACCATGCGTGAGGTTGAAATCTGCTCAATTTGTAGTCAAACAGAATATTCTGTTTGCCTGCTAGATAAACTGCCCTAAGAGATATTCCCCAAGCTGTCACCCAAGACCAGACTTGGATGGCTTCTTTGCATAGGGAGTAAGATCATGTTCCCCCACCCCACCCCCCTTGATCAGATAGTACATGACAACTTGGTTGTCTGTAATGATGTAATTATGAGTACCACCTGTAGAAACACAGTTCTGTAAAGTTTTGAGAGCGTTGCCTATTGCATGCTTCCTGAGCAGGTCGATATGGAGGTTCTTTTCCTGAGAAGTCCATTGCCCTTGGGTATGGAGACTAAAGAGGTGAGCACCCCAGCCCAGCATAAAGACATCTGTACTCATTAGTTTCCGGTGCTGAAGGGGCTGAAACGGAAGACCTTGAGTGAGATTGGAAGAAACCATCTACAACTGCACAGACTGACAAAGATCCAAGGTCACCTAAATGCAAGCAGAAAGGTGTCCTGAGGCTTGAGACCACTGAGAGGTTTGTCATGAGGAAGAAAGTCCTTAAAATGTGGCAGCTGTTTTGTACAGCATTAACAATCCATGATTCTATTTGTTAGCGTGTATGTTTGAAAGATGTGCTTGCCAAAGGAGTTAAAGTTCTGGACTCTTTTCCTGGAGGAGCAAAGCATGCGACCTTGAACTGTGTGAGCGCCTTAGAGCCGATGCAACAAATAGGGAATGATGCAGTTTTGTTCTGTCAAAGCTTGGACACATTTGAATTCTGTACATAGTATCAATTTTTCTGAAATCAGTGGAACTGGTAATTTATTTTTAAGTTATTTATATACTAGCTATTAATGGAGGTTGTGTATGAGGTTTTCATCCAGGTACTCATTCATTTTTCCCTATCTGTCTCAGTAGGTTCGCATTCTATCTAACGTACTTGGAGCAATGGAGGATTGAGTGACTTGCCCAGAGTCACAAGGAGCAGCGTGGGGCTTTAACCTATAACCTCAGGGTATTGAGGCTGTAGCTCTAACCACTAGGTCACAATAATATTTTTCATTTATATTTTTGTTATATAGATCTGCTGTTTTGGGGGGATCAAAAGTTAGCATTTTTTCTGATTTGGCTAGGTGACACAAAAGAAGTGCCAAGCTTTCCTGGCCTTGTGCTATAGTTTTGGGTACTGTTTTATGCTTTGTTTTCCTTATAATTGTGTCTTGATATATGAGAACAGAGAAATCATGTGTTTTGATTCCAAGAAACTTTTACAATTTATTGTGTCTAAAGAAGAGACTAAAGTTCAAGATCAGGTTTAGTATATGTTTACTACTAAAAGGCAGGCCATTCTGAGAATGCTGGAATAGTATCTTATATTTCTTCCTTTCTTTTTATTACCATACTCTTGAATCCTGTTTACCTTAATCTTGAGGATAAAAGTTATATTTGTTATTTCGCCGCAGTTATTATTACCTATTTGTATTGCTTGCTTATTTCTTTCATTTCCTTTATTTTGGTGATTGTAATATTGCTAAAAGTAATTTTTAAAAAACCTTTTTGAGCATGTATTGATAAAAGTAATTTTTAAAAAACCTTTTTAAACATGCTTTCTTCAGTCTTTGTTCACAATCTCAAAAGAAAAGGAATAAAAGAAGGATTAGGTAATACTAGGCATGGGATAATTTAGTTTAATCTATACAGGAAGTTGTAAGATGAAGGAAATGAGTAATAGTAGGTTAGAATCTTAATTATTATGAGGCACAAAGTTACTGTGTTTTGCTTTGTTGTAATTTTTCTTTATTTTAATTTTTTGTAGGCTGCTTCAATACTAAATTATGATGTAATGCAGGCTATCCAATGTATAGAAATGAAGGGCAAGCTACTTTTTTCATCTTTTATGATGTTTGAAATCAAACAAGGCACACAAAAACAGCAAAATAACCCTGAAAACCAATAAAAATAGGTTTAGTTTGACTGTGCTTGGCAAAGAGGCTTTGCAAGAACAGTCCAACCTTGGAAACTCTCAAAGGGATTCTATATCTATGTAATTGCAGCAACTCAATGTGTAAAAAAAATACCATATTGCAGCATTGTGAATCTCTTCTAAAAAGGTAGACCAAAGATTAGTAACTATTACCACCACATCTCTCCATTCACACGGTCTTTTAACTTCTTTAACTATATCATTCATAGTTATCTACTTCCAATTAGTAATGATATATATTTATAATTATCACTGAGAAGTCTGGGCTGTTAAAGTTAATAAAAAAAGGAAAGACTGAATTTTTAACGAGCTTAGTTAGAACTAGAAGAATGATGAGATTCAAAGAGATTTCAACATCTTGGTTATAAAGAAAGATTAGGTTCTTACCTCGGTAATCTTCTTTCTTGTAGATATGTCTAGTGGTTCTGAATGCTAGGGTTTTGTATCTGAATTAGCAAGTTGCTTACAGAAAACTGTCAATCGTGTTTTCCAACTCCATCTCCTTCTCAGGGAGCTGTTCCTCCCCCAGCGGATCCATCTGTGGAGGCCACCATCACTGTCCTATGGTGTTGAATGCCTGTGGAGACAGAGACCACTCCCCCAGGTCAAGAGTCTGCCTACTGAGAAAGATGGCCTGCACATTTTCCATTCCTGCCACGTGTGTGGCTGAGAGATCCTGCAAGTGAGCCCCTGTCCACTGGAAGTGAGGTTGAGTTTCTAGACTCAACAGGGTGCTTCTGGTGCCTTACCTGTTGACATATGCTATTGCTATTGCACTGTTTGAGAAGACTCTTACTGCTTTGCCTGAAGAACTAAACAAATGGCTCCGAGTTCCAGGCGATTTATGGGCCACTTCTATTGAGCCGGAGTCCAACAGTCCTGGACTGGATGTCTGTCGCAGTGACCCCCCCTCCCCCCCAAAAAAAAACCCAACAACCTGTAAAGACTGGCATCAGTTGTTAATATCTCCTAGAAGGAGATGTGAAGAGGCATGCCCCTGGAAAGTGCAGCTGGCCTCAGCTACCATGGCAGGCTGCTCTTTGCCATAGAGCAGAGGAGCGGCTGTTGCAGCGAATCCGACTATGGGGATCAGTGAAAGAGAAGACAGTCTTGAAAAGGTTTCATGTGCGCTCTAGCCCAAGAAACCACCTCTGGGGTCACAGTCATCAACTCCAGGACCTGCAGATAATGCCATGCAGTTGGGGCCAGTCTCTGGAGTACCTCTGAAATCTGCTTCTGGAGCTTCAATCTGTGTGGCTCTGGAAGAAACATTTGGCCCAAGGCCATGTTGAGTAAGACTCCCAAGTATTCCAGGCACTGAGTCGGTTGTAGCTAACTCTTCTTGAAGTTGACTATCCAGCATAAGCTCTTGAGGAGTTGCACCACTCTCAAAACTGTCAACTCACCTTCTTCCTTGGATGGAGCTCTGATGAGCCAATCATCCAAATATGGGTGCACCTGAATATCAGCTTTGTGGAGATGCGCTGCTACCACCATCATCATCTTGGTAAAGATATAAGGTGCTGTGGCCAGGCTGAAGGGGAGCGTTGAAAATGCTGCTCCAGGACATGAAATTGCAAGTACTTCCTGTGGGCCAGGAAAATGGGAATGTGAACATATGCTTCTGTCAGACTAAGGGAGGCTATGACTAATTGCATGGTCTCCATGCGGAAGTACAGTATCTTTAGAGCTGCATTGACCAACTGCATGGTCTCCATGCGGAAGTACAGTATCTTTAGAGCTGCATTGACTGATTTGATGTCTAGAATCTGTCTGCAGTCTTTGAGCCTTTCTTTGGCATGATGAAGTATAAGGAATATCTTGCCTGATCCCAAGTGTGCTTCCTGGACCAGCTCTATGACCCAAAGAGCCAGTAAGTAGCCTTTTCATTGTAGCCTGAACTTTGAGGGCTTTCTCCGGCGAGCCAGCCGGCGATATTACAAAGCAGTCTGGTTGGGGGCATAGAACTCGATTTTATACCCCTCTCAGATTACGTCTAGAACCCAGCAGTCTGCACCAATCTGAAACCAGAATAATTAAGAGGATGACAGTCTCCCCCCTCCCCCCATCTGGGGGAGCTCGGCATGGCCTAGTGTCATTGTGCTTTCTTAGTGGCTGGTGAGGGGTGAAAATCCAAGGCTTGCTGTCTTTAACTGCCATCATGTTTCTATGTCTCCTGCCAAATCTCTATCTTGATCCCTAAAAGGGTCTTTGCATCATTTGGCTTCCCGAATACATACAAAATCTTCAGAAGCCTTTAAAATTGCCCCAACCTGAACTCCGGATTGTCTGGGGTCTGCTGTTCGGGTGACGGTCCATCACACTGGCCATCAGGTTATCTAGGCCCTTGCCAAAGAACATCTGCCCTTGAAATGGAAGCCTGCTTCGCGTAGCTTTAAAGGCAGCATCTCCTCCCATTGTCTGATCCAGAGCAATCATCGAACAGAGAGAGCATAGGCTGAGACCTTGCTCATAACTCTGATAAGATCATACAGAGCATATGCAATATAATTCACCCCAGAAAAGAGCTTTTGGGTATCTTCCCTATCTATCAGGTCTGAGGCCTGAGACAGGTGAGTGTGACAAGCACATGCCACAAAGGAAGAAACGGCTACTGCCTTAATTCCTAGGGCCAAAGCTTCAAATTGATGATTGAGGAGCAAGTCCACTTTGCGATCTTGAGGATTCTTAACATCACCTCTTCCTTCACTAGGAAGGGAGGTTCATTTAGTGAATCCACTTTTGGCTGAACAAATTGCTGCTGGAAATCTGGCCCTATTGGATACAGCTTGGCCATAGTTTTAGCCACTCGAAGGGATCCCTCTGGCGACTACAAGTGGTCAATGACCAGCTTAGTGATGTTCGGATGTGAGGGAAACAAATGTGGTTGGAGCTACAGAACTTCTCATAACTGAGCATTGAGAAGAGGAAGCTGGCAGGACCTCCAAGCTTTAATTCTTGCAACGAGGTGGAAAAATATTTGTAAGCACAGAGACCCTGAACAGCCAGTGTACTGTGGGGTCTTCCCCCTGATCCAGGGTCGCAATCACCTCTTGATCGCTGCTTTCCTGCACTGAAGCCGAGTCTGCCAGGGAGACTTCATCCTGGGATAAAAGTGGCATGGAATCAGACTTGCTATCCGTCTGTGCCAGACTGAACCTCCTGGTCCAAGCCTGCATCCTCGTCTGTTTGGGGCACCTGTCAAGGGGAGAACCCCTGTGCTGCCACCATTGGTGTGCTGCTTACAGATACTGAGGACCCTTGGCTACGCAGAGGACAGCCCCCAAGATATAAAAAAACACCATCAGGTTGGCTAGCAAGGTGTCCCTGAGAGGCTGATCCTGCTAGCAGCAGACTTCCACCATGTGAGCCTGTGTCTTCTCCCAAGCAGAAGTCCCACTAAGTAGAAATCTTCAGGTAACGAGCCTCCAAAGAACACTAAGCAAAAATACCTGAAAATAATAAAACTGCAGATCAAACACACTTGCTTACAAAAAAAACAAAACAAAACTGAGGGGGCAGCAGCAGCTCCCTGAGTAGGAGGTGAAGTTGGAAAATATAATTGACAATTTTCTGCACGCAACTTGCAAGCTCATATACAAGTCCCTAGTGTTCAGGACCACTAGACCCATTGATCTAGAACTATATTTATGTCTCATTACTTCAAGACATTTATCAGAGGTTTCCACTGAAGCAAGACTGCACAAACCTGATGGTCAGCTGCTGAAATCAGGATGTCAGTGCCAACTGCACCTAACTTCAGTTGGCACTGGTGGTATGTGTCAACTGTAGAAAGGTATAACAAATTTGGTTTTCAAAAGGTACTGAAGCCGGTTTTTCTTGAGTAAGAGAGTCTATGGATTTACCTTCACATAAAATGGCAAACCTCTATTTTAAAAGGTATCAGGTCAAAAGCACGCCGGGACAAAGGCACGCGCAGACAATTGAGCGCAGCGTGGAGGCACGCGCCACAGAAAATTACTGTTTTTAGGGCTCCGACAGGGGGGCGTGGGGAGGAACCCCCCCACTTTACTTAATAGAGATCGCGCCGTGTTGGGGGCGTTTGGGGGGTTGTAACCCCCCACATTTTACTGAAAACTTCACTTTTTCCCTGTTTTTAGGGAAAAAGTTAAGTTTACAGTAAAATGTAGAGGGTTACAACCCCCCAAACCCCCCACAACGCCGGCGCGATCTCTATTAAGTAAACTGGGGGGGCTCCCCAACAAAAACCCACGTCGGAGCCCCTAAAAACTGTAATTTTCTTCGGCGCGCGCCTCCGTCTTGCGCTCAGTTGTCGGCGCGCGCCTTTGTCTTTCACGGGGTTGTCTATGAACCATTTTAAAACTATACGACCTTCTGATAGATTGGAATGATCTCAGGCTTTACTGCCTTAGGCAATCCAAGTCCATAAATTACTGGCATCTTGACATCAAAACTATGAGAAATACAACATGAATGTTGGTTACAAATCCCAAACTAATCAGTTTTAAGTGGACATCTCCAGAAGAAAAAGAAACCACATCTGAATCACCCAACAAAGAGCTTCCTTCTGAGCTTTAGCAAGATTTTTTTAAATTTTATTTACCATTTAAATACATCCAAAATACACAATGATACAAGAAATACTGAATACATATAACTTAGTCAATTGCATTGACCTAAGCAAAAACATACAAAGCAATATTTTTTTTATATAGTCTACAATTGGGGAGGGAAAAGCAAGAAAGAACACCCCCCTCCCCCCGGGTATAATAAATACAGTAAGAAAAAGAGCAGTTATTTTGGATGTTAGCCTACCATTAATTTTAATTCCACACTAAGAGCTCCTTTTACGAAGGTGCGCGTGCTACAATGCCGCGCGAGCTAGATGCTAATGCCTCCATAGAGCTGGCGTTAGTATTTTCCGTGTAGCACAGGGTTAGTGCGCGCGGCATTGTAGCGTGCGCTAAAAATGCTAGCGCACCTTCGTAAAAGGAGCCCGAAATAACATGGCTCATTCTGGTTGTGTTGAGATCCCTCTACCCTCTAGGAAGAAAACCTAACTAGGCAGGTTCAAAAAAATATATATATGTTTATTGTTAAATATATTTATTGATTTTCAAATCATATAATCAAGAATAACTTGTACAGAAAGCAAGATTAGTAATTCTACATAAAACGAGAAGTACTTCAACAACATTAAGATCATTAATAACTAATATGCTCAAGTCCTCAAATTATGGGACCCAAGATTCCTCAGCGAGAACAAAGAAAAGAATTAAACAAAATGAGCACTCTTACACTTAAAGTTAGCTAGAGGGCTGATTGCTGGGATTAATCAATAATCTTAGGGCTTATGATTTTTCTGCCTCCAAACGGGAGAGCGCTAAGAAGGAAGTCAAATGACTAGGTTCAAAGAAAACATATTTAACTGTTCGGTGATGCACTATACACTTACAAGGATGTCGTAAATAAAAGGTAGCACCTAAGGATGTAACACCTGGCTTCAACATTAGAAATTCACGACGACGTTTTTGAGTCTCTCGTGATAAATCAGGAAAAATCTGCACTTTAAAGCCCATAAATTCTGTCTATTTTTAAAGAATAATTTTAACAACCAAACTTTATCAAAAGAGAGGGCTACTGTTACAATCAAAGTACTTTGTTCTACAGCCTCTTTATCAGATTTCTCCAATAACTCCGATACATCCAATTGTCCTTGGTCCGAAGACCTTTTTAACAATTTATTCTTACTAGGCAGATAATAAACTCTTGATAAAGGAGGTATTGAATCTTCTGAGGCCCCCAAAACTTCAAGAAAATATCTCTTAAACATTTCTCTAAGTGTTACCAATGGTAGCTTAGGAAAATTAATTAGTCTTAAATTGTTGTATCTGGAGTTATTTTCAAATTCTCCATCTTTCTCCTAAGATTTAGATTGTCTTTCATTAGTGTATCCTGTAGTTGTTTGGATGATTTTATTTCCTGTTCAAGCTTCTGAACAGAAGAATTAGAGGCAGTCAATTCGTTTTTCAATATTTTAAGTTCAGTAGAATGTTGAGTTATATATATGTTTATTCCCTTGATAAGAAAAAAAACATTTACAAGGAAACCTTAACTGAAAAGCGGCCTCCAAAGAAATAACTTTTGGACGAAATAATAAAAATTATTTCCTCCTAGATTGCGTCCATTTTGAGACATCAGGGAATATATATACCCTTTCACCTAAATAGGTGACTTGTTTTAAATTAAAGTATGATTTCAACAGCTTTTCTTTATCCCGTAGAAATAAGAGAGACTAATAACGTTGCTCGCCCCTGTGCTTCAAATATCAGAAGATTGCAATATAGCAGATACATCCAATTGAGTGTTTTCACCTTCTAGACCAGGGGTAGGGAACTCCGGTCCTCGAGTGCCGTATTCCAGTCGGGTTTTCAGGATGTTCCCAATGCATATGCATAAGATCTATTTGCATGCACTGCTTTCAATGCATATTCATTGGGGACATCCTGAAAACCCAACTGGAATACGGCTCTCGAGGACCGGAGTTCCCTACCCCTGTCCTATACCCTTTTATTTTTGCACTTTTTTTTAAATAGTAAATTCTCTACAACAGGGGGGAGATTCAATTCCAGAATTTTTAAGACTGTTAAAGTTCTTGAAAAGTTCCTGAGAGAGCGAGACCAGAAGGCTTTGAGCATGCGCAAATGCTCAAAGCCAGTCCAGCCCAGCCCAGCCCAGAAGAAGGAGGATCTCCGATGCACCGCCTAGCCCAGGCGGCGCCAGAAGAGGGAGGATCTTCGGGCACCTGCACTGGTGCCGTCGGGTAAAGGAAGTGTCATTGACTGCTCGGGGGGGGGGGGAGTAGGATCATGGTGGGGGGGGGGCAACGCAAGCGGGGGGGATGCCGGATCGCTGGGGGGGATGCCGGATCGGGGGGGGGGGGCGCTCGTACAGCGAGGCAAGCTCGGTTTACGAGGCACCAAGTTTGCAAATGTTTTGCTCGTCTTGCAAAACACTCGCAAACTGGTGCACTCGTAAACTGAGGTACCACTGTATTTGGTTCTGGGGGTAATACTAGACCAAGGCCTAAACTTATACTAAGCCTTCTTGATTACTGTAATATCTCCCATCTGGCAATTTCCCAGAAGAACATGCAGAGACTACAACTGGTGCAGAATGCGGCGGTCAGGCTGATTTTTGGATTGAAGAAGTCCGAGCGCATAACCCCTTCCTACCGACTCCTGCACTGGTTACCGATGGAGGCACATGCAAAGTTTAAGCTGGGATGTTTTTGCTTTAAGGTAATATCCAGTTTAGCCCCTAAATATATAACTGATCTCTTCTCCTTCTCAATCAATAGACATAAGAGAAGCTCACAACTGAAGTTCGTCTCCCCACCAGTTAGAGGATGTAAATTTAAAAGACACCATCAACATCTTCTCTCTTATCAAGCAGCATTATTGGGCAAAGACCTGGAAAGATTACTAATGCATGCAAATAACTATGGGGAATTTAGGAAACACCTAAAAACATAGCTGTTCTTGAAGTACCTAGGTAGCTGACCTCCACAATCTCTCCCACAACAACTGATCTCATAAACTGTTAGTTGCCAATCTCCAACTATGTAAGTTCTACTCAATTTGTAGCATTTTTTCCTTAATCATTGTAAACCGCATAGCACTTCATGGTCCAGCGTATATAAACTGTTATTATTATTATTTGCCGGCATATAGGATACAGCGATGTATAAGAAAAAATAATTTTCTACATTTTTTCATGAATTTCCATAATGATTTACTATACTAATTTTATAGTTATTTATGTCTACAAAAAAATATAACTAGGGAACACTAAAGTTAGGTACCTTTTAATCTTCATCCTCAAAACCCAGAAATTCATCTCCAGAGCTAAATGAAGACTCTCTTGAAGCCTCTTCTTCAGAAACTGAGTCTTCATATAACAAATCATCCTCTGTGCCATCAAGTGAGTTACTAATTCCACATTTCTTAAATGACTACAACTGTCTCATGTTTCACAGCATTCCATGAAGTCTTGATCCATTCACAAATCTGCGAAATGATAGGCCTCTTCCTTCTTCCTGATGGTGTCACTTCAAAATCCGTAGATGGCATACAACTGTTCCATTTCTCCTTCATGAATCCTTTAAATGGTTTATTAATACTGACATCTAAAGGTTGAAGCTGGCTTGTTAGGACACCTGGAATTACAGCTAATTGAGTTTTCAGTTGGTTGATTTTATTTTTCACAGCTTCTGTTCTGCGACTCCGAACTTGATCCCATATTAACAAGGCAGGTTTCTTCAACAGACCACCAGGACGTCTAGACCACATATTGTCTATCCACAACTTCATCATTCCTTCATTTATCCAGCCCTTAGGATGAACGTACACAAACACACATTTAGGCAGTTTTTCCTTGGGCAAGGTTTTCCTTTTGGAAATCAAAAGAGGCAGCAATTTTGTTCCATCGGCACAGCAAGACAACACGACTGTGTAATGTGTTTTCTCATGTCCACAAGTTTTAACAATAACACTTTTTGCACCTTTGGAATCTACTGTTTTGTTTGAGGGTACATTGAATATCAGTGGGACCTCATCCATGTTTCCTATTTGTGAAAGTTCAAAGTTTTCTCTTTTTCTTGCATTAATGACAAATTTATGAAACTCGATAATCTTGTCTTCATATTCTGTTGACATCTTTTGTGCTATTTTTGTTTTAGTCCACATACATAGGTCATTTCTCTTCATGAATCTAGAACACCATGACGTTGATCCAGGAAAATCAGCGATGCCGCTATTAGTAACTATCAATCTTGCTTGTTGCATAGTCATTTTTGTGGAAACTGAAAATCCTGAGTTTCTGTGGTCTAATATCCAAGTTCTGGCTATTTTGTAAGTCAATGTCGCAGATTGTGTTTACTACACATAGCTTTTTGTAGCTCCTCTTCCTGTCTTCTCCAAGTTCTTATCTTTTCAGTTGGCTGTGATCCAAACTTCCTCTCTGCTGCTCTGTTTCCATATCACTCGTAGCTTGAATGCAATATCATAGCATATAACATAAGAACATAAGCAATGCCTCCACTGGGTCAGACCTGAGGTCCATCGTGCCCAGCAGTCCGCTCACACGGAGGCCCAACAGGTCTAGGAACTGTGCAGTAGCCCTCTATCTATACCCCTCTATCCCTTTTTCCAGCAGGCAATTGTCCAATCTTTCTTGAACTCCAGTACCTTTCTTGAACTCCAGTACCGTACTCTGTCCTATTACGCCCTCTGGAAGCGCATTCCAGGTGTCCACCACATGCTGGGTAAAGAAAAACTTCCTAGCATTCGTTTTGAATCTGTCCCCTTCCAACTTTTCCGAATGCCCTCTTGTTCTTTTATGTTTTGAAAGTTTGAAGAATCTATCCCTCTCTACTCTCTCTATGCCCTTCATGATCTTGTAGGTCTCTATCATGTCTCCTCTGAGTCTCCGCTTTTCCAGGGAAAAGAGCCCCAGTCTCTCCAATCTTTCAGTGTATGAAAGGTTTTCCATGCCCTTAATCATTCGTGTCGCTCTCCTCTGGACCTTCTCAAGTATTGCCATATTCTTCTTAAGGTACAGTGACCAATACCGAACACAGTACTCCAGGTGCGGGCGCACCATTGCCTGATACAACGGCAGGATGATTTCTTTCGTTCTGGTCGTAATACCCTTCTTAATAATACCCAACATTCTGTTTGCCTTCTTCGTGGCTGCTGCGCATTGTGCCGTTGACTTCATTGTTGTGTCCACCAGTAAATCCAAATCTCTTTCAAGGTTACTTCCCTCTAATACTAATCCCCCCATTTGGTAGCTGAACATCGGGTTCTTTCTCCCTATATGCATGACCTTGCATGTCCCACCATTGAAGTTCATCTGCCATTTATTCGCCCACTCCTCCAGGGTTCATAGACAATGGCGCGAAAGACAAAAGTGCGCGCCAATTGAGCGCAGCGCACGCCGCCATGCCGCTCTAAATTACAGTTTTTAGGGGCTCTGATGGGGGTTTTTTTGGGGAACCCCCCCCAGTTTACTTAATAGACATCGCACCGGCGTTATGGGAGGTTTGGGGGGTTGTAACCCTCCACATTTTACTGTAAACTGAACTTTTTCCCAAAAAACAGGGAAAAAGTAACGTTTTCAGTAAAATGTGGGGGCTTACAACCCCCCACACCCCCCACAACGCTTCCACAACGCGGCGCGATATCTATTAAGTAAAGTGAGGGGGTTCTCCCCCACGCCCCCCCACCCCCCGTCGGAGCGCTAAAAACAGTAATTTAGAGCAGAGCGGCGGCGCACACTGCGCTCAATTGTCTGGGCGCGCCTTTGTCCCGGCGCGCTTTTGACCTGACACCCTCCTCCAGTTTGTTCAGGTCCCTTTGTAGGTCCTAACACTCTTCTGCAGTTTTAACCCTTCTACAGATTTTAGTGTCATCCGCAAATTTTATAACTTCACACTTCGTCCCCGTTTCCAGGTCATTAATAAATACATTGAATAGCAGCGGTCCGAGTACAGACCCCTGCGGAACTCCGCAGAATTTTCATTGTTTTTGAGCCATGTTTTACCAAGAAATCTCAACATAAAATATCACAGAACACCGATAATGTTCTGGACAAATCTTCCAAGTTCAAAGTTTAATCGTTACCGTGCATTGTTAAAGTGTGATCACGCATGCGCACATTGGATGAATCGTAACCTTGAGATGTCAGTGGATCGGAACTCTATTTTACAGGACTGCTCCCTCTTTCAGTAATGAAGCATAAAATATATCACACAACTTATTATTTTTACAGAACAAAAAAAAAATTATGGAAACGATTTATTCAAAACCACTCTTTTGCAAAAGGACAAAATGCAATAGAATACTTATATATGTATAATATAAACCAGAAGTTTTAGACTGACTGAAATCTGAAATTTCAACTCATAATTTTGATTAGCGGCGCATAAGATGCACCCCATATTTTAAGCGTATTTTGAGGGGAAAAAAGTGTGTCCTATAGCCAGCAAATACGGTACTTCAACTCATGTCTAAATGATTGACCCTACTTACTACCGTATTTTTCACTCCATAAGACACACTTTTTCCCCCCCAAAAAAGTGTGTGGAAATAAGAATGCATCTTATGGAGCGAATACCCCCCTGTACCCCCATACCTTTTAAAAAATCCAGCTTCCCTCCGCTGACTCCTGAACTCTCGCAGCAGCGTCAGTGTCAGAGGGGAGCACTTTTTAAAATCCTGCAGTCCAGTGCAGTATGGCAGGAGTTTTCAGTGTTCCTGCCCTTCCCTCAGCTGATTCCAAAACTCTCGTGGCAGCGTCAGAGCGGAGCACGAGGCATGAGTGAGCTTTTCGAGTTCCTGCCTGTTCCCGCTCCGCTCTGTGAATGGCTGCCGCCAGTTCTCGCAGGACTGATGGCAGCCATTCATGGAGCAGAGCGGGACCAGGCAGGAACGCGAAAACTTTGCGCCTGCCTCATGCTCCCTTCTGACGCTGCCGCGAGAGTTCAGGAGTGTGTGTAGGGAAGGGCAGGAGCGCTGAAAGCGCTGGACAGCAGAATTTTAAAAAAAGTATAGGGGCCTGTCTGCCTGCTTGCCAGTCTTGGGGTGGGGGCCCTGTCTGCCAGCCACTAGCCCTGCCTGCCCTGTTCCTGCTTGCCAGCTCTTAGCTCTGCCTGCCCTATGCCCTGTCCCTGTCTGCCAGCTACTAGCCCTGCCTGCCCTGTCCCTGCCTGCCAGCTACTAGCTCTGCCTGCCTGCCAGCCACTAGACCTGCCTGCCAGCCACTAGGCCTACCTGTCCTATACCCTGTCTGCCCTGTGCCGGCCTACCACTACAACCAGAGAAGGGACAGGGTACAGAGCCTGGCAGGGAGGGGGGGGACAGGGTTCAGAGCTTGGCAAGGAGTGTGGGATTGGGTACAGAGCCTAGCAGGGAGAATTTAGTTCAGAATGGGTTTTTGCTTGTTTTCCTCCTCTAAATTTAGGGTGCGTCTTATGGAGCGAAAAATACGGTGTGTATATATATACAAGTAGTTGGTTCAATCCCTTATACTGAGTCAACTTGATTACTGTAACATCGCCTACTTGGCACTTTACCAGAAAAATATGCGGCGATTGCAACTGGTACAAAATGCAGCGGTTAGGCTACTTTGTGGATTGAAGAAGTTTGATCATGTAAAACCTTCCTATCGACTTCTACACTGGCTGCCGATGGAGGCACATGTGAAATTCAAGTTTGGATGTTTTTGCTTTAAAGTACTATACGATTTAGTCCCTAAATATATAACAGACCTTTTCTCTTTCACAGACATAAGAGAAGCTCACATCCAAACTTTGTCTCTCCACCGGTTAGAGGATGTAAATTTAAAAGACATCATCAACATCTTTCTCACACCAGGCAGCATTATGGAGTAAAATCTGGAACAACTGCTTATACCTACTATTTATGGGGAATTCAGGAAACACCTAAAGTACTTATATAACTGACCTATACAATCCTAGTCCACAACAACTGATCTTTAGAGCTGTTAATCACTAACTCTTAACTTTGTTATTTCCACTCAATCTGTAGCATCTTTTAATCATTGTAAACCGCATAGAACTTCACGGTCCTGCGGTATATAAACTGTTATTATTATTATTCTTAAACGGCACAGATGAAAACATATCCAGCACCCAAAGAGGAGTCACAGGAAGCAAAATCATTCAACACATACATCAGCACTGAAGTGCCCATGAGAAATTTTGTTGATTTTGGTTTGCCAATCAAGTACTCCTACAATTAATATAGCCAATTACAATCAGAAAGCAACAAGATCTGGGTAGACTAAATTACGTCCCAAAAAAGTCTTGCAGAGAAACTGCTTGAAGCCTACTTTTATCTTTTATGAGACTAGGATAAACCAATTTTGGAACAAGAAATCTCCAAAAGCAGCTGCTTTGAAACAAGCGATACTGACCACATCCAAACTTCCAAATCCATGTGCTGACAAGAAGCTCCAAAGAACAAATACCTTCCATATTTAACAATAAATTCTCACCTACTTTCATTTGCAAATCATGTCTTTTGAGCCTCTGTTCCAGGATGTTATCTGCATACTAAGGAGTTAAATTTGCCAAGGGTCATTTTAATGAGGTCTGGCTATCATGACCATGGTCAGTTACTTGGAACTCATTTATAGCTTTAAGTTTACTTATGAAATTCAAAACAGAATTTGCAGCCAGGCTCACATCATTCATAACATGTTTGCACAGAAACCACACAAGAAGATATTGTGCCCTATTACTCATACTTAACAGCAGTCTTTATAAAAACCTCTGTGGAAACTGCACACATATAGTATGACACAATAACATAGTCCCCTTCCTCTTGGCAAACTCATCTGTGTGAGGGAATTGATGGTAAGTTTAACTAGGGTAGAAAGGTCCCTGAACTATGTGACGGAAGTCTTGTGTTTAAAGCAGGGGTGTCCAACCTTTTGGCTTCCCTGGGCCGCATTGGAAGAAAAAAAAATTGTCTGGGGCCGCACAAACACTAACACTAGTTGATGAGCCAAAAAAAAAGAACGAGCAGGTCCCAAATTTGCAATCACTAATATAGAAGATGTACATATCTAATAATAAACCTTCATTAAAGTGACACTATGGAGAGGAACCCAAAAAAGCAGTAACACTTGCCCTGACTGAGCAATCATCCATGTGCGCCACTGACAGCGGAAGCCTGGCTCTTCCATTCACTTCTATTACAACTACAGGGAGCCTCTTCAGAGGCGAGTCTCAACAGAGCGGGGATGCTGAAGCAGATGTCAGCGGCACACGTGTAAGATTGCCAACGTCAGAGGGAAGGCTTCTGGCTCAGCCCCGGGATACACAAGAAGCCGCTGCCCACAGCTTTGTGAAGAGAAATGACTGCGGCAGGAAGGAGGAGGGAACCGGCCAGAAGGTAAACATCTGGTGGCTGCAATGAGCCAAATGCTATATCGCCCTCAAATCAGGCCACACGTAGCCCGCAGGCTGGACACCTCTATGTTAAAGTTTACCTAAGATAGTATGTGGTAGCCGATGGTGAAGATGAGGTGTATATGGGGAGTGTGTAGGCATGTCTCTCGCTGGAAATGTGTCTATATGGTATGTCTGACTATATGGATGCAAGGTTTGGGGGTAAAAAATGTCTTGAAGGATGCAGGAGTGTTTGTATGAGGAGACAATTAGAAAGTACATTCTTCCTCTCTACTAGCAATTTACCCCCTTCCTCTCCTGTGCTCTTCCTTTTCTTCCCAATTACTTCCCTTCCACTCCTCTCCTCTATATTCTCCCTTGTTCTGACAGCTGAAATGTAAGGGATACTTTAGGCAATTTTGCCACTTTGGTGGTGGGCCTGGAAGCCCTGTCGCCTCATTGCTTCCTTTTCCACCAGGCTATTTCTTCAGATAGCAGGGCCTAGATTCCTACCCCCTCTTTGGTTTTAAGCTGCGGCCTCCCTGTTAACTCTGTGTCCCAATTAGAGGTCTGCACGGGAACGGGGATCGCGGGAATCCCCCCTAACCCACGGGACTCCCACGGGGACCCCCCTCTGGCCCATGGGACTCCCACGGGGATGGAAGGCTTTGGAAGCAGGGTTCGTCCATATAATATAATGGACATGTCAGCCTTAGTAAAAGAGGGGTTTATAAGTTAATTACCTGAACAGAAAACAAAAAAAGGGTTCCACCAAAGAGAATCCACAAGGAAAACAGCAATGCAAACACACAAGAAACTGGAATTGATGATCCTGTCAGAAGTAATTGCTGCTTTTTATGGGGACGGGCGGGGATGGAGGTAATTCCTTGCGGGGATGGGTGGGGACGGAAAGGATCCTGGCGGGGATGGGTGGGATTTCTGTCCCCGCGCAACTCTCTAGTCCCAATCCCTACAGTTTCTATATGTGTATCCATCTCCACAAGTGCAAACTGTTGTACACCATCTTGGGTGAATCTCTTCATAAAGGAGGTTAATAAATCCCACCAAATAGATAGAAAAAGCTTCAGCAAAATGTGATTTTGCTTCATATAAAACTCTCCTAAAAAACACAAAATCACCATGAAGACAAAAGAAATATGTATAGCATACCAGCCTGTGATAGTATTAGCGAGAGAGGGGGGAGAGTCTGTAGACACAGAGACAAGACAGTCATAAAGGTAAAAATAAACTCTTTATGAACTCAAAAGGATAAAGCCTGTTACTTCATAAGTTCAGCATTGAAGAACTAAAGGGCTAGATTCACTAAGTAAACCGATCGTGTACCGATCAGTTTGCGAGCCCTTTGCGACCCGATTTCCCTCCTGAAGAATTCACTAACCTGTTTTGTGATCCGACTCCAATCTGCACATGCAAATGAGGGGAACTGCATGCAAAGTAGGCATGGACGCGATTCACTAAACAAATTTGCCGATTCGACTGTGCTGGCCGATCAACCCAAAAAGCGACTGCTGAGGACCAGCCGCTGAAGCCGTTTTCGACTGCCTTCTGCCGCCCTGCTCTCAGCCCTGTCTCAGCCTCGATCTCCTGCTTCCCCGATCTGCCTGCCTTCCCCGACTGTAGCTGCCCTGCCCCGACTCTCCCATCCTCCCCCACAGTGTAAGCCCGTGGTTTTAACCCACATGTTTTAAGCGGGTTAAAACCACAGTCTATAAAAAAGTTTTTTTTAAAAAGTGCTAGGCCAGAGGTCCAGCGCATGCGTAGACCATCTAAATATGGTCTGTGCATGCGCGGGGATCGCTATAGAGCGATCCGTGCCGGCAGATGGGGGCGTTCCACCGATTGCCCTCATCTGCATGTTGCAGTTTGGTGAATTTGTCATACCTGCCCGGATCAGGCAGATTAGTGAATCTAGCTCAAAGTTTCTTTAGTCTCAAAGAAGTCTGAACTTGGGCCCACAGACAGACCTCTCTCACACACTACTACTATATCAAGAATTGGCTTACCTCAGCCAAGTTGTTATAGTTGCATATAGCTGAAGGTACAAACTGGGGATCCAGGAATCCACTTCTTCCATCCTTGGGTCTTCTTAACCTAACTCTAGCTCTTCCTTTTATACTTCCTGGCACCTGTTTTCCTGGCTCCACCCTTCCCAAGTCACTTCCCCCTTGAAAAGGGCTATGAATTAGAAATCAAACCCATCCCTGCTCATCCCTACTAACTGCAGCAAGCAATCTCTTCCAGTCTTGCCCATCCTCATAACTTCAGAAGCAGTTATTTGATTTAATTATGCTACTAAAGAACATTAGATGCTCTGGTAGAGACCCATTTATAATTAAGGAATGACACTTTATTAATTTGGGCAGAAGCTGGTGGAAATGGTTTGGGCTGGGGAGAGAGTGAGGGGGTAGATCTTGCATAGAAGTGGGAAGACAGATTCTAGATTTAACAGAGGAGAGAGAGAGTAGATGTTGGGCTGTGGGGTACAGAGAAGACAGAGATGATGGAATGGGAGAAGTGTTGGATGGAAAGGAGAGATGCTGGCTAGAAGGAGAGAGATACAAATAGGATGGAAATATTGATGGAAGGGGAGAGAGGGGAGATGCTGAATGGAAATGGGAGGGGGTAAACTGTATAAAAGGAGAGATACTGAAGCCTGGATGGAAGAGGGGAGAGATGGGAGGGAGATAATGGAAGGGGGAAGTGAAAGGGGAGAGAGGGGGCAGACTGTATGAAAGGTGGAAGAGACCGGAGAGAGATACTGAAGGAAGAGGAGAGTGTGGAATGCTGGATGGAAAGGGAAGTCCATCAGATGCTGGATGGAAGAGGGAAGAGCAATAAACAGATATTTGAGGGGGGGGGAGAGACAAAAAGGAGGGAGATAACGATGGAAGGGGAAAGAAAGGGCAGAAATAGGGGGCACATGCAGGCAGCGGTTCACACACACATAGCTGACCCAGAAACCTTCTTTCTGATGTGAGGGAAGGCTTGTGGGTCAGCTACATGCAGCATGTGAACCACTGCCTGCGTGTCCCCCAAACAAGTTTCACTGAAGGCAGAAGGAGTGAGTGTGGCCCGAACAAGTAAGGGGACATGATCTGGGACAAAGGGAGAAAGGAGGGGGGAAGGAGCACGTTGGGACATGGTAGGGGTACGATTTTGGGACAAAGGCTGGAAGACAGGGAAGGGGAGAGGGAGGAGGGCACGAACTTGACAATGAAGGGAGGGGATATGAACATGGGACACAGCAGGAAGGGAGGGAGGAAGGGGCACTAATTTGGGACATAGGTGGGAGAGAATAGAAAGGGAGAATTGTTGGGCATGAGTGTGTGAATGACAGGGAAAGAGATGGTGCACATGGGGAAAGGAAGAAAGAGGAAAATTGGGCATAGAGAGAGAGGAGTGATATAGAAATAGAAACATGGCAGATAAAGGCCAAATGGTCCATCTAGTCTGCTCATCCGCAGTAACCATTATCTCTTTCTCTCTCCAAGAGATCCATGTGCCTATCCCAGGCCCTCTTGAATTCAGACCCAGTTTCCATCTCCACCACCTCTTCTAGGAGACTTTTCCATGCATCTATCATCCTTTCTGTAAAAAAATATTTTCTCAGGTTACTCCGGAGCCTATCACCTCTTAACTTCATCCTATGCCCTCTCATTGCAGTTTCCTTTCAAATGAAAGAGACTTGACTCATGTGCATTAACATTACGTAGGTATTTAAATGTCTCTATCATATCTCCCCTCTCCTGCCTTTCCTCCAAAGTATACAGGGAAAAAAGTAAAAGGGAGTTTTGGCCACCTTTTGGAGGAAGTCTTCAGCTGACAAAGCTTGAAGATCCTCATCAGCTAGAGGGTATTTATATTTTATATTTACATTAGTGGCTCTGATAGAGACCCAGTTTTCTAAGGTCTTCCTGCAATTTTTCAGAATGTGGATGTATTTTACAACTTTGCATAGTTTCATGTCATCTGCAAATTTAATTATTTCACTTGTTTCAATTTCCATATCATTTATACCATATATACTTGAATATAAACCAAGCTTTTTGGGCCCAAAAATGGGAGTCTCAGTTTATATTTGAGCCACCACCCAATCGATGGTGCAGCTATCCTCCATTCAACTCCTGATGACCACTAGGGCTGTGTAATCTTCAATAGGATGATGCAGCCTCTTGTTGAATACATATCCCCCCGTGCACACAAGCCGCTGCTGCCACCCTCCTCCATGCATGCCTCACTCCCAACATTGTGCTTACCATTAGTACTGGAAACCTGTCACCGTCAGTGCTGTATTCTGATCCAGTGCAGGGCTTTCAGAATTTGCGTATTCTCAAAGCCTGCCAGCTCTTGCCCTCTCTGAGATTCTCAGAGAAGGTGGGAGCAAGCAGGCCCTGAGCATGCACAGATGCTCAAGGACCCGCAACAGATCAGAATACAGCATTAACCGCAGCAGCAGGCTTCCATTACTAACGGAAAGCGTGATGTCAGGGAGAAGGAGGGAGGTAATGGCAGGGATTTGTATGCACGTAGGATAGCGGCTTCAAGGTTCATCATGGGTGGGCATGTATTTAGCGGTAGTGGGGGAAATATCCTAAGATTTCAGCCCTGGTGGTCTATCAGGAGTTGAATGGAGGACCGCCAAGCCATTCATTGGGTGCACGGAGGCTAGCAGCGCCAATTTCATCACAGGTGGGGGGGGGGGAGCCTGTATAGAGGATAGGCATACTGGTGTTCAGCATCAAGTTTCTTCGGTACCAACAGAAAGAATGATGCAGGCTAGGGGAGGGGAATATCTCATTTCTAATTGCATGTCTGTGTAAATACCAGAATGTTTTATAATGAAAAGGAACTTGCTTTGAGTAGAAGGACAAAGAGGAAGTGTTTGTAATTATAGAATTCAGGTCTGTTATTCATACTCTTAGTACACATGGAAAGGGACATCAGATCTTGTTGTCTATTGTCTTAATTAAGAACATAAGAGTTGCCATGCTGGGACAGACTGAAGGTCTATCAAGCCCAGTATCCTGTTTCCAGCATTGGCCAATCCAGGTCACAATTATCTGGGAAGATCCCAAAAACATAAATCGGATTTTATGCTGCTTAGCCTAGAAAAAAGCAGTGGATATTTTCAAGTTTTTGTTGACTGGCTCACCAGAATCACCCAAATTTCTAATCACGGTTTATATTTGAATCATCCTTTTTCCTTCCTCTTTGGTGGGGGGAAAAAGGTCACCTCGGTTATACAGTAAATGTTAAATAGCAATGGTCCCAGTAATGATCCCTGTGGCATTCCATTATTCACCCTCCTCCACTAAGAAAAATGACCATGTCACCTTACCCTTTGTCTTCTGTCCAATAACCAATTCCTAATCCACAATAGAACATTACCTCCTATCCCATAACTCATTTACTCAAGAGTCTCTCATGTTGAACTTTATTGAAAGCTTTCTAAAAATCTAAATGTACTACATCAACCAGCTCACCTTTATCTGCATGCTTATTCTCATCTTCAAAGAAACAAAGCAAATTGGTGAGGCAAGACTTCCCTTGGCTGAACCATGCTGACTGTGTCCTATTAAACTACATTTGTCTATGTGATCTGTAATTTTATTCTTTACTACAGTTTCCACTATTTACAGAGTCTTTTGTCCTTAAATGACAGATTCTAAGACTGAATGTCACTACTTGTCAGAGAAAGTATTGGAAATATATGGTTAAATTTAAGAACTCTTCTTAAAAAGATCATCTTAAAAACTGAAAGTTCCTCTTCACTAATATACGTGAGCCTCTCGCTCAATAGATCTTAACAGAGCAGGTAGAAGACAAAATCATCATCTATTAGTAAAATATTTTTAATTTAGTTAGAAATGTAGTGTAATTAGTTAATGGTAATAATACTCAGAATTCCAATTTATGGAGTTTTTATTAAAAAAAAAAAAGTTCTGAAATTTTTTTCTTGATACATATTGATTTTACAGTGTATGCCAATTCTCTATCTACAAGTATATCAAAATCAAAAATATTTACAGTAATTAAAATGCCAATAAAATCCATTGCATATAAGAATTTACAGTTGTCCTACCATCGTCCGTGCATCAGGTATTTATGAATGATGCTTTCTCGTAGTATCTCTTTATGGAATAGTTGATAGGAAAGGAAAACCAAAAGAGTTGTCACAGCTTCTAATAGAATACTATAAGTGATATCCCTGCAGATAAAAACAAAACAAAACATTATAACATCGATGTTTAACCTCATGAAAATTTGAAGAACAGAAACAAAATTCTAACAATATCATTACACAAAAAAATACCCTCCCAAATATTCTAACAAAGTATAAACACCATAAAACCAATAAGACTGGCTGGAAAGAAAAATGCTCACACAACACATGCACAGTAGCTACTGGCAGCTCCAGAGCTGCTGGAAAATATCAGTAATGGAGGGGGGGGGGCATTCCCATTCATGCATCACATAAAAGGCTCATTAGAATACTAATGAGCTCCTTGTAATGCATTTGCATAGGGTTCTTGGTGGCTGCTACAATGATCGGTAGAAGTCACTGAAACTCTTTCCTGCATTGGAAGGACAGCTTCCCGTGTCAGTAAGAGTGCTTTAACGACCTTTATTGCCACAGAAAGCTTTTGTCATCGGGGCCTCAGTCTGTATGGAATACCAGTAGAATGAAGGGCAGAGTGTGAGTCCCTTGTTTAGTGTGTTGTAGCTGTGGAGAAGGAATCACCTACAGCCCAAAATTTGTTGGTTTTTTTTTTTTTTTTTGCAATCAGGAAGTATGAGGGGGTGCTGAAAAATTCTCATCCGAACCAACTTCCTAAATTCTGAGCATTATTTTGCCACTGTAGCTGAAAAGCACAGTTACTTACCTGTAGCAAGTGTTATCCAGGGACAGCAGGCAAATATTCACACAGATGGATGACATCATCCATGCAGCCCAGTACAGACAGTGGTAAAGTGTACTATCACTTTAAGTTGTACCGTGCATGTGCAAGCGCCTTCCCACTCAACGACAGGTCGCAAAGTAATCAGTTCTATGCCCAAGTGAAGAAGCCAACTAAGGGAGGTGGCAGGCTGTGAGAATATCTGCCTGCCGTTCCTGGATAACACCTGTTACATGGAACAGTGCTTTATCCTAGGAAAAAAAAGCAGCGTATTTTCACAGCTTTTGAAAAGGGATGGAGGGAGAGTTGGCCTTCAAGAAGAAAATTAATTCTGTAGCACTGCTTGACCGAACTGACCATCTCATCTAGAATAGTTTTCTAGACAAGAGAGAAATGTAAATGTGTGAACCAAGGACCAAATATCCTCAATGGGAGTGGAATGCAAAACGTGTGAACCAAGGACCAAATATCCTCAATGGGAGTGGAACGCAAAAAGACCACTGATGCTGCAATAGCTCAGAAATTGTGGGCTATAACATGTCCCTTGAATGGCAGCCCAGCCTGAGCATAACAAAAGGAAATGCAGGTCATAACCATGTGGAAATAGTTCATTTGAATAGAGGCATTTCTAATCTGTTAGGGTTGAAAGAGATGAACATTTGATGTGAAGACCTGTGTGGCTTAGGCCTTTGTAAATGGTAAGCCAAGGTAAGTTTACAGTCCAAAGTGTGAAGAACCATTTCTCCAGGATGAGAATGAGGCTTTGGAAAAAAAAAAAAAAAAAGGTAGCACTATGGATTAAGGTGGAATTCTATGAATACTTTTGGAAGGAATTTAGGATAAGTTCCGAAGACCACCTTGTCATGATAAAATACTGTATAAAGGTGGGTCACAAACAAATGCTTGAAGTTCACTCACTCGTTGAGCTGAGGTGACACAGATCAAGAAGACTACTTTCCAAGTGAGATACTTAAGATGAGTAGTTGCAAGAGGTTCACCAGACTAGTAAGAACTACATTCAGATCCCAAACAACTGAAGGCGGTTTGAGTGAAGGTTTTGAGTTTAAAAGACCTTTTGTAAACCTGGAAATCAGTGGATGAATAGTTACAGGTTTATTATTGAAAGGGCATGGTATGCACTAATATCATTGATGTGAACTCTGACAGAAGTGGTTTTAAGCCCAGAGTTGAAAAGTGCAGAAGGTAATCCAACACAGAAGGAATGGAGGATGCTGTAAGATCCAAGTGATGGAGATTACACCATGTGGTAAAAACATATCCACTTGAATCGAAAGCATTGCCGAGTAGAAGGTTTTCTGGAAGCAGCTATAATGGCTTCAACTAGGACAGAGAGATAAAAATCTTCTGAGTTCAAATTGAGAGGTACCCAGCTGTTAGGTGTAGAGACTGCAGGTTGGGATGTAAAAGAGAACACTGACTGACCAAGCAGAGATGGAAAGATCTGTAATGGAATTGGATCTTTAACATTCAGCAGAAGCAGTAGGGAGAAACAAGGTTGTCTGAGCTACCAAGGAGCTATGAGAATCATGGTGGCTAGTTGCACCTGCCACCAAGACTCAAGGTCATCACTTCCCTCTAATAAATGACATCTTTAGTGACACATTTATCTTTTAGACTTCACTGTTAACCATTTAGCCAGCTTGGATCAAGCTGCAAGAAAAAAAAATACAGAATACTGCTGGAGAAGCGGAGACTTAGAGGGGATATGATAGAGACTTATAAGATCACGAAGGGCATAGAGAAAGTGGAGAGGGACAGATTCTTCAAACTTTCAACAACTACAAGAACGAGAGGGCATTCCGAAAAATTAAAAGGAGACAGATTCAGAACCAATGCTAGGAAGTTCTTCTTCACCCAACGGGTGGTGGACACCTGGAACGTGCTTCCAGAGGGAGTGATAGGACAGGGTATGGTATTGGAGTTCAAGAAGGGATTGGACAATTTTCTGAAGGAAAAGGGGATAGAAGGGTATAGATAGAGGGCTAGTATACAGGTCCTGGACCTGATGGGCCGCCACGTGAGCGGACTGCTGGGCATGATGGACCTCAGGCCTGACCCGGCAGAGGCACGGCTTTTGTTCTTATGTAGATTGCCAATTAAGAAAAATTATACTGCTGTAATGTGGGCAGAAACCTATAGTTATTTTATATGGCAAAAAAATGTTTCAAAAGTAAACCACAATTCTCCTGGGAAATGTATAAAACAGAGGACATATAATCCTCTGACAGTAGTATGTTCCTCTGTTACCCCAGTGTTATGCAGGCAGTCCTCGAGTTACAGACACCCGACTTAAGCACGACTCACACAAGTACACAAGTGCCAATACAGCAATCTTGCCAACATTTACTTAATTACATTCTGAAAAGAACTCTTCATTCAGAAGAATCATGTAGGCCAAATGTACCATGAGTTCAGGACGTACATCTTGAATACTCCCACAAGAGGAGTTGCTCGGTAGCAGGTCCTACCGCTTGGAATATGTTACCAGTAAGGTTATGCTGCCAAAAAGCACAGTTACTTACCGTAACAGGTGTTATCCAGTGACAGCAGGCAGATATTCTCACGTATGGGTGATGTCACCAACGGAGCTCCGGTACAGACCACTTTAAAAGTGCATTGCCACTTTAAGTCTTTAGAAAGTTTGCAATAGCCCTAACCACGCATGCACGAGTGCCTTCCTGCCCGACGTGGTCAAGCGGTCCCTCAGTTAGGATAAGCCAGTTAAGAAGCCAACCCGGGGAGGTGGGTAGGTTGTGAGAATATCTGCCTGCTGTCCCTGGATAACACCTGTTATGGTATGTAACTGTGCTTTATCCCAGGACAAGCAGGCAGCATATTCTCATGTATGGGTCACCTCCAAGCTAACAGAAAAGGGATGGTGGAAGTGTTGTTCTTTAGGAAAATAAATTTTGTAAAACAGATTGGCCAAAGTGTCCATCCCATCTGGAGACAGACTCCAGAGAGTAGTGAGAAGTGAATGTATAAGAACATAAGAATTGCCGCTACTGGGTCAGACCAGTTGTCCATCGTGCCCAGCAGTCCGCTCCCACGGCGGACCTGAGGACCAGGTGGCAGCTTTATAGATTTCCTCAATGGGAGTAGATCTGAGGAAAGCAACAGAGCTGCCATAGCTCTAATTTTGTGGGCTGTGACATTACTCTCCCGTGCCAGTCCAGTCTGAGCATACCAGAATGAGATGAAGGCCGCCAGCCAGTTGGAAATCGTTCTTTTGGAAAGAGGACATCCCAGCTTGTTGAGATCAAATGAGATGAACAGTTGAGCAGTTCGATGTGATTTTGTCCAGTCAAGGTAAAAAGCCAAAGCCCGTTTACAGTCCAAAATATGCAAAGTGGTTTCTCCTAGGTGAGAATGAGGCTTTTGAAAAAACACTGGTAGAACAATCGACTGATTGAGATGAAGCTCTTGAGACAATGAGACAACTTTCGGAAGAAACTTTGGATGGGTGCGCAGAACCACTTTGTCATGATGGAAAACAGTGAAGGGTGGATCTGCCACCAATGCTTGTAACTCATTGACCCTCCTGGCAGAGGTGAGAGCAATAAGGAAGACAACTTTCCATGTGATAAAACTTAAGATGAACTGTATCCATAGGTTCAAATGGAGGCTTCATCAAACTGGAAAGTACCACGTTAAAGAGGCTTGAGAGGTGGTTTAACATTGAAAAGACCTTTCATGAATCTGGAGACCAAAGGATGAGCAGTAAGAGGTTTTCTCTCTACTGGCATGTGAAAAGCAGTAATAGCACTGAGGTGGACTCTGACATATGTATATTTGAGTCCAGAGTCAGAGAGAGAAACTAGATAATCCAACACCAATTCTACTGCCAAGGAGGAAGTTGGATTGTGATGATGAAGACGACGCCAGGAAGAAAATCAATTCCACTTTTGCTGGTAATACTGTCGAGTGGCTGGTTTTCTGGAGGCATCAAGAATTTGTCAAACAGGCTGAGGAAGATGTACGTCAGATGAAATCAGTCCGAGAGAAACCAAGCTGTCAGGTGCAGTGATTGCAGGCTGGGATGTAGAAAGCTTGCAGAGATGGCGCGGTATACAAGTTTAGTTTAGTTTAGTTTAGTTTAGTTTAGAAGGGATTCCTGATTCTGAGTAAGCAGAGTGAGAAATACTGGAAGAAGAATTAGTTCCATGGAACTGAGCTGAAGTAGAACGGAGAACCAATGCTGCCTGGGCCACCGTGAAGCAATGAGGATCATAGTGGCTGCCTCTCGCCTGAGCTTGAACAGAGTTCTCAATATGAGGGGGATTGGAGGGAAAGCATACAGAAACAGGCCCTTCCAATCCAGGAGAATAGCATCCGCTTCTAGACGGAGAGGAGAGTAAAGCCTAGAGCAAAACTGGGGCAACTGGTGATTGAGCAAATATGGACTGGAGAGTTGCAGAGTTGAGAGTCCATTTTAGAGAATGACACGGTGGCGGTTTACCCGCAGCTACTGCGTTTAGCCGCGGGTAACCCGCCAAAAACGGGGAATGAAAATTTGCAGCCTCTGCGGGGACGGGGACAAGGCCATCACCGCCCCGTGGAGCGGTGAATGGTCTTGTCACCGCAGTGAGGCATAAAGGATCGTGCGGTTCCCACAGCCCCCACCCGCCCACCCGCACGCCGGCTCGATCGTTTAACCAGCTTCCTCTCCAGTTTGCCGGCTTTCTTTTTAGGCGACCGGAACGCTTTCAAAAGAGCCGCGCACGCGCGGCTGCACAGTATTCAATCTTCTACTCTGACCCAACCAGAAACAGGAAGTTGCAGCAGAGCAGAAAATTGAACTTTGAGCAGCCGCGCGTGTGCGGCTTTTTGAAAGCGTGCCGGTCGCCGAAAAAGAAAACCGGCAAACTAAGGAGAGCAGTAGCGTACCAAGCGGGGGGCGGGAGGGGCGAAAAAGTTAATGGCGCCAGGCCTTGGAGCACCGAGGCAGACCGCTTCTCCCCCTTTCCTAGCCGAACCCCCGCTGACCCTCCTATCTCTCCCCCCCCAAGTGAACCTTTCCGACCCTCCCAGCGAAAGCATCAAACCTCCCTCCAGTAGCGTCGGCTTTCTCCTCCCTCTGCCGCGTCACTGATGACGTCATCAGTGACGCGGCAGAGGGAGGAGAAAGCCGCGAAGGAGGTTTGCTGCTCTCGCTGGGAGGGTCGGAAAGGTTCACGGAGGGAGGGAGATAGGAGGGTCAGCGGGGGTTCGGCTGGGAGGGGGGAGAAGCGGTCTGCCTCGTGCTCCATTACCTTCTTCGGGCAGCAGCAGCGTTTACAATTCGCTGCTGTTGCCGGCTTCAGGCCTTGTTCTCTGCCGGGTCCTGCCTACTTCCTGTTTTCATGAAGACAGGACCCGACAGAGAGGAAGGCCTGAAGCGGGGAACAGCAGTGAATTGTGAATGCTGCTGCTGCTGCCCGATGAAGTTTAGGACATCGGGGAAGGAGCAGGGAGAAATCGGCTGCTGGCTTGGGGGTGAGGGTAGGGAAAGAATCATGGAAGTGGAGAAATTGGCACGATGGCTTTGTAGGGGCTAGGAGGAGAGAGAAAGAAAGGAAAAAATAAAGAGGGGGGGGTCAGGGGGAGAGAGAAAGAAAGGCAGAAATAAAGAGGGGGTCAAGAGGGAGAGAAAGAAAGGCAGAAAGAAAGAGGAGGGCCAGGGGGAGAGAGAAATAAAGAGGGAGGCCAGGGGAAGAGAGAAAGAAAGGCAGAAATAAAGAGGGGGGCAGAGGGAGAGAGAAAGAAAGGCAGAAATAAAGAGGGGGTCAAGGGGGAGAGAAAGAAAGGCAGAAAGAAAGAGGAGGGCCAGGGGGAGAGAGAAATAAAGAGGGGAGCCAGGGGGAGAGAGAAAGAAAGAAGGGGGGGGGCAGGAGAAGAAAGAAGGACCAGAAGAAGGACCAGAGACTCATGAAATCACCAGACAAAAAGGTAGGAAAAATGATTTTATTTTCAACTTAGTGTGTCCGTTTTGAGAATTTATATCTGCTGTCTATATTTTGCACTATGGCCCCCTTTTACTAAAATGCAATAGCGGTTTTTAGCGCAGGGAGCCTATGAGCGTCGAGAGCAGCGTGGGGCATTTAGCGCAGCTCCCTGCGCTAAAAACCGCTATCGCAGTTTAGTAAAAAGGGAGGGGGAATATTTGTCTATTTTTGTATAGTTGTTACTGAGGTGACATTGCATAAAGTCATCTGCCTTGACCTCTTTGAAAACCCGCGGAATATAAATGATAATTCACATTTTCTCTGCGTACAGCGTGCTTTGTGTTTTTAAAATTTTATTGTTGGTAGATCATTTTGACTTGACCACAAAGGTAAGGGGGAGGGAGGGAGGGGAGCTGCTGAAAGACATCTAGTAATCCTTGCAGGCTTGACTGTGCAGGGAATTATTTTTGTAAAATCATGTTTTGTTATGTGACTGGCATTATCTAGACTTTAATTTCTATGAATGAATAGAATGAAAATGATATAAAATTACTTGTTTGCGGGGACCGCGTGTTCTGGCTCACACAAGGAAGGAGGGGGTGAAAGGGAAAAAGTTTCTCTTCCTTGGAAATAGATTCTGAAGTGACCTCATCAAAGAAGACCAGCACCAAATGTACAAGAAATCCCTTAAACAATGTCAAAAGAGCCCAAAATAGAAAACTGCTACTGCCTTGAGACTCCATTATTGAAGGAATCAACTTGAAATCACAGAAGAGACAGGAAAAGGTTAAATGCCTCATGGAATCCTCAGGTACAAAACACAAACCAAATTGTGAATGAAATCAGAGCAGACAGTAAGAATTATAAAATTGATGTCATTATCCATCTGGAAAAAAAGGTGTACTAGAAATAATGCCTCAGCAATACAATTTTCAGAAGTTCTATTTGCTCATGGTAAGGGAGAAGAGAGACTGCTAGTGATGGTGGGGGGACTGATAGAAGATATGAAAGAAGGGTGGTAGAAAGGAACAGATGGTAAAGGAGGGAGGGAAGGGTGGTGGTGGAAAGGAATAGAACAGACATTGAAAGAGGGTAGAGAGGAACAGACCCTGAAAGGAAATGTGGAAGGCAGAGTGGGGAGAAGACGCTGGAAGGGAAGAAGACAGATGCCAGACTATGGGGGAGCGGAGGGAAGAAGATGGGTGCTAGACGGGGACGGTGACGGGGCGGTGAATGGGATGGCAGTGGCGGTGACGGGGCGGTGAAAGGGATGGCGGTGACGGTGACGGGGCAGTGAAGGGAACGGCAGTGACGGGGCGGTGCAGAGGATGGTGGGCCGGGGATGGTGCAGTGACGGGGACAGATTTTTTCCCCATGTCATTCTCTAGTCCATTTGTGAGGCTGAAGAATTCTGCTGAGGTTGTCTGCTAGGGAATTCTTTTCCACCTGAATGTAGACAGCCTTTAAGAAAAGGTTGCCCAAGTCCAGATTTTCTGGGCCTCCTGACATAATAGGAGAGAGCCCGTGCCCCCTTGCTTGTTTATGTAGTACATTGCTACTTGATTGTCTGTGCAAAGGAGGAGGACTTGGGGGCAGAGAAGATGATGGAAGGCCTTGAGGGCATAAAACATTGTTCTGAGTTCCAGGAAATTTCCGCTCCCTGGTGGTCCAAAGACCCTGAGTATGAAGATCGTCCATATGTGCCCCCCAAGCATAAGAGGCATCCGTCGTGATGACTTTGTAATGAGGGGGTACATGAAATAGGAGACCTCTGGAAAGATTTGAGGTCATCCACCATTGAAGCAAGTGCAGGAGAGATGATGTTATAGATATATGATGTGAGAGATGATCTGTCGCTTGCGACCACTGAGATAAAGGAGTGTGAAGGTGAAGTCTTGCTATTGGAGTGATATGAACAGTGGAAGCCATGTGGCCCAACAGGACCATCATGTGTCTTGCGGAGAGGGACTGCAGAGGAAGCAGTTGCTGACAAAGGCGAATGAGAGCCTGAAGACGATCTGTAGGAAGAAATGCTCTTATAAGAGTAGTGTCTAGGATTGACCCAATGAACTGCAGACGTTGAGTTGGAAGAAGCTGTGATTTGGGGAAGTTGACTTTGAATCCTAGAATCTGAAGAAAAGAAATGGTCTGAGAAGTTGCTTGGACCACTTCCTGAGATGAAATAGCCTTGATTAACCAGTCGTTCAGGTACGGAAAGACTTGGAGACCGTGTGATTGGAGAGATGTGGCCACTACAATTAGGCACTTCGTGAAGACTCAGGGAGAAGATGCCAGGCCAAAGGGAAGGACCTTGTACTGGTAATGACATTGGTTGATTTGAAAACGGAGGTACTTCCTGGAAGCTGTATGAATTGGGATATGTTTGTAGGCTTCCTTGAGATCCAGAGAGCATAACCAATCATTCTGATTGAGGAGAGGATAAAGCAGGGCGAGGGATAGCATCCTGAATTTCTCCTTGAATAGAAATTTGTTGAAAGCTCTGAGATCCAAGATGTGTCTCAGTCCTCCGGTCTTCTTGGGGAACTAAGAAGTAACAGGAGTAGAATCCCTGCTTCTGCTGATTGAGGGGAACTTCCTTGATGGTATTCAGCAGTAGAAGGGATTGAACCTTCTGAAGAAGAAGGGAGGACTGTGCAGGGTCCAAAACAGACTCTCTTGGAGGATGGTCTAGGGGCAGGGTATGAAGGTTGAGAAAGTAAACCTGACGAATGATGTTGAGGACCCAGAGGTCTGATGTTATGAGCTCCCAGTGAGCTATGAATCACTGAAGACGGCCTCCGATGGGTTGAGGCATAGGCTGTAGAATGTCGACGTTGGCTATGCTCTGAATGAATACATCAAAAAGGCTGTGTTGACTTCTGAGGAGCAGGCTGGTATTTTTGTTGTTGCTGACGTGGTTCTTGCTGTTGTCTCTGCCTCCTGGGCTGAGACTGAGTTGGAGCCATAGGTTTTGCAGCAAATTTTCGTTGATTAAGGGCATGGAAAACCTTTCATACACTGAAAGATTGGAGAGACTGGGGCTCTTCTCCCTGGAAAAGCAGAGACTCAGAGGAGACATGATAGAGACCTACAAGATCATGAAGGGCATAGAGAAAGTAGAGAGGGATAGATTCTTCAAACTTTCAAAACATATAAGAACAAGAGGGCATTTGGAAAAATTGGAAGTGGACAGATTCAAAACAAATGCTAGGAAGTTTTTCTTTACCCAGCGTGTGGTGGACACCTGGAATGCACTTCCAGAGGACGTAATAGGACAGAGTACGGTACTGGAGTTCAAGAAAGGATTTGACAATTTCCTGCTGGAAAAAGGGATAGAGGGGTATAGATAGGGGGCTATTGCGCAGGTCCTGGACCTGTTGGGCCGCCGCGTGAGCGGACTGCTGGGCACGATGGACCTCGGGTCTGACCCAGTGGAGGCATTGCTTATGTTCTTATGTTCTTATATGAAGATTGTTGTCTGAAAGGACGAGAAGATGGAGATTTCTTTTTGGGCTTGACCAGAGTGTCCCACCTGGTCTCGTGGGCAGACAACTTCAGGGTAGTCATGTCCATGGAAGCACCAAAAAGTTCATCCCCTAAACAAGTTGCATTCACTAGCCTGTCCTGATGGGCTCAGACACCCAAAGCCAGGCTAGCTGCCTCATAGCAGATGACATTGCTGCCACACGAGAGGTAAGCTCGAAGGTGTCATAGGTGGATCAAACCATGTATTTGTGGAGTTGGAGCAAGTCTTAAATGAAATGCTGGAAAACAGGGAGCTTATGATCCAGAAGGTATTTTTGGAACGTGGCCACTTGTTTCACAAGATGCTTCATATAGAAGGAGAAATGGAAAGTGTAATTACCAGACCGGTTGACTATCATGGCATTTTGATATAGACGTTTTCCAAACCGGTCCACAGCCTTGCCCTCTCTGCCAGGGGGTACAGAGGCATAAACACTTGCTCCTGAAGATTTTTTTTAATGTAGACTCTACCAGAACAGACTCATGTGGGAGCTGTGGTTTATCAAACTGGGAATAGTTCTATAAAATGAGCCTAACTTGCGAGGAGCCACTGGGATGGTAAGTGGGGTTTCCAAGTTTTTATAAAAAGTTTCCTGTCGAATATCATGGAGGGGAAGTTTGAGGAATTCCTTGGGTGGCTGATCATAGTCCAAGGCATCCAGGAATTGTTTAGATTTTTTTAGAATCAGCCTCCAAGGGGATGGACAATGTTTCAGATATCTCCCTGAAACTTGGCAAAAGAAGATTTTACAGATGGTAAAGGAGCCTCTTGAGAAGAATAGCGAGAATAGAGAGTAGAGGTTCCTGGTCAGAATCCCCCCAGAGATCTGAATCTCTAGTAGTTCGGTGTCGAACAGACGGTAACTGAAAGCTCCAGATGCTTTGACTTCTGTAGCGCCTTCCCAGACCGCACCAACATCGTCTCAGGTGACATTTGTGTGGAAGACAATCGGTGTTGATGAGTCTTCGGTTGTCTAACAAGAAGCGGCGGCACCGACGGAAACTCTTGAATAGGAGCAACCGGTGTAGAGAGCTCAGATCGGACCAACACCGGAGGAGTCGTTGTCGACATGGGAGTCGGCATGAGCATTTAAAATTACTCCCTTTATTCCTCTTGCAACAATTCTTTAATCTGCCGCTTAAGAGTAAGTACTGGTACCAGTGACTTTTTGGCCGGTACCTTTGGTGCAGTTCGACGCTCCGGCGATGAGGAGGCCAATGTCGAGGCACTCACCAAAATCGGAGCGGAGCGCTTTTTGGGTCTCCTCGAGGTCGGCAGGACTCGACTCACTGCTGCAGTGACCTGAGGACCCAAAGGGGTGGGGGAAGGCTTCTTAGCCGGCTTACCTACTGCATGTGACACCAAAGATGGCTTTCCTGATGTTGACAGTTGCGGTGTTGACTTGGCGCTGCCAATGCCGAGACTGATGTCGAATCTCCCTCCATGCCAGCGTCGAAAAGGAGTCGATGCTGGATGAAGCAGTTCTTAAGTGTTCTCTTTTGAAGTGACGAGCAGCAGGAACAAGTCTCTGGATGGTGCTCAGGCCCCAAGCACTGGAGACACCAGCAATGTGGATCAGTTAGTGAGATGGGGTGAGCATAATGTCCACACTTTTTAAAACCCATTTGCAAATCCGACACCAAGGTAGAAGATTAGGCCCCGCCAGGCCGAACCCGCTAAAGGGGTAAAAGTAAACATTTTTACTACTTTTTTTTTTTTTTAAACAAGAAATAAACAAATAAATAAAAACTGACTAAAAAGTCAGAGATCCGCGAGAGCGGGAAGACAGAGGAAAAAGATTTCAATGGCTGTTGAAAAAACGCGTCTTCTTAGCTCCGCAGAAACTGAGGGACCACACAACCACGTCATGTGGGAAGGCACTCGCGCATGCGTGGTTCAGGCTATCACAAACTTTCTAAAGACTTAAAATGGCGATGCACTTTTAAAGTGGTCCGAACTGGGGCTCCATCGGTGAAACCACCCATACGTGAGAATATGCTGCCTGCTTGTCCTGGGATAAAAGCTTGATTCTGCTCAAACATCTTTTGAAGCAGCATCTGTTTATATGGGATTGATATTGATAAGACTTTTGAGATCAGAACTTTTCTAATGATATTCTATATTTTTGTTTTGTGGTACTTGTTTTAATTATGTACAGTATGTATATATGTATACTGCCTTGGAATAAGGTGATTTATATACAGGCAGTCCCCGTTTTGTGAACATCTGGCTTACGTCAGACTCATACTTACAAACAGGGGTCCTGTTCTACTTTCAGTGTCCCAAGGTGCCCCTCTCCCTTCCTCCCGAGTCCCAACGCACCCCTCTCCCTCTATTTTGTGCCTCAAGTATGTGCCTCCCTCAGGCAGTTGTTTACCTTCTGGCTGGCTCTCTCTCCTTCCAGCCGCTGTCGTTTCTCTGCAAATGGCTTGGAACTGGTTGTTGAAGGTAAGCACTGGCAAAGGTGATGTTGAGATAGCCTGAAAATTTGTCAGTGCCAAATCAAAAGCCAAGTACCCCCTTCACAAGAAAGGGAGGGGTGCTCTTCTCAACACCAACGGTTCTTGGATTCTGTCAATGCCCCAGAGCTCCTAGGATCATGCTTCAAAGGGGACCGAAGCTTGCTCTTTTTTTAGACTTTGTGTGAGATTACAGCTTGCTAATTCTCAGAAAAAAATATTTACAGTACCTGAATAGAATTCACCTTGAACTACCAAAGAAAATGCACAGGCTAAATCCAAATACATTTTTAAAAAAATGTATTAGAAGTTACATGCCCAGCATATTTTGAATTGTTGTACTATGTTTAATGTTTCCTGTGTAGTCAGCTACAGATAACCAGATGGTCATAATTAGGTAGGTTTAGTTTTAATCATCTGACGAAACATTTTACTTGATCTCAAGCTCTTGGAACTATAACTTCAAATACAGATTGTCAGTTTTTGTTGCTAAACAACAACAACAACAACAACAAAAAACCCATCAAAACTACTTTTCCTAACTTTTCTTGTAACACAGACACTTGGGGCTCCTTTTACAAAGTGCCAGCGGTTTTAGTGCATGCTAAAATGCCACTTGTGCTAGCCGCTACCACCTCCTTTTAAGCAGGCAGTAGTTTTTCAGCTAGCGTGCACTAATCTTGTGCGTGCACTAAAAACGCTAGCGCACCTTAGTAAAAGGAGCCCTTAGAATCTGCCACCATTTGCGGAACGTGTTTTTAATGGGATTTAAAAAAAAAAGAAAGCTATATACTGTACAGTCCAATTTCAAAATGATTATTCAGCTTTTTTCCTGGAATATTTTAGGTTTTTTTTCTAGCATTAATGCAGTGTTAAAGAAAACCAAGACCCTACTCTAAATTCTGATTTTGAATTAACAAGGAACAACTAAGAAGCAAAACAACAATGCAAGGTTGAACACATCCAGCCATCTTCTTAATTCTTCCTCTTTCCCTGGGTGGATGATCCATTGCTTACCCAGTGCACCATTAACCTGAGCAGAGGAAGAGTGACAGGAGTAAAATAGCCATCTAGTGGTTAGAGTAGCAAACTGAGAACCACAGAAGCCAGGGCTCAAATCCTGCTAATGCCCTTCCTGACCTTGGGCAAGTCATTTAACCCCCCCCATTACCTCAGATGTAAAGAGATCGAAGCCATCTAGAGGAAGAGAGAAAAATACCTACTGTACATTACATTACATTAGTGATTTCTATTCCGCCATTACCTTGCGGTTCAAGGCGGATTACATCCAAACTAAAACAAGAATTACATTTCAACTTGAAGTAATAGATTAAACGATGAGATAAATTTTTAAGGGAGAATTATGGGTTTTAGATAATGTTTGGTAACTAGAAAAATTACCTGAATGTAATGCATCTTGAACTACTAATTAAAGTATGTGAGCAAAACCCAAATAAAATAAAAAGGTTGACTAGATAAGAAATGCTAGGGGGGGGGGGGAAAACCTCTGCAGAGTCAAATGAAGTACCTCATAAAACAAGTCAAGAACTTCATTAGGGTACAGACTAAGCAGTAGAAAATTTCTCAAGAAGCATGCAGACAAAACTAAATTGATTTAGCTTTTATGCCATGCTTGCTCTATAAAGTGCTTGCAAAGGGAATTACTAGCAAAGTAATGAAGGAAAAATGTTAACATTAATTTCAACTCCCACCCCCACCATCCTATTTTCCCAAGCAGTTTACAGACATTTGGGCACCAGGAGTTGTTTTAGCAATAATAATGAAGTAATTCATTGTATGACCTCTCAGCTAGAGCAAACAAAAGGGCCTGGATATAACAAACATTAAAACTGTTCTTAATTTGAGGTCCTCCCCAATTCTCGGTGGTACTCCCCTATCAAGACCCACACATGCTAACAGTAGAGTTCACAATATCATTTTTACCTAATCACTGCAAACCGATGTTTAGAAGAAAACGTGAAAAATAACAGATCAATGAGCAGTAGTTGAAATTTAAAAAAAAAAAAAAAAAAACAACCCCAAATAGAATTAATGTGAACAGGTTCTCATTATTAGCTTTTTTTCTCTCTAAGGAAAGCTTTTCAAATTCTAGTTTGATGTGCCTTATTGACACCTTATATCTAGCTTGCCAATATTCATGCTCTTTCTTGTTTTCCTCATTTAAATTTGCTTTCTATGTTTTGAAAAGATACCTTTGGATTTAATCGCCCCTTTCTCTTCACCAGTTTTACATGCTGGAAGTTGTTTGGTTTTCTTTCAACTTTTTTTATGAATGGAACATTCTTTCAAGATAGCATTTTAAAATCACTGTTAATACTTATATTAGATATTACTAGTGTTTATGCCCATTACATTAACGGGTGCTAGAATAGATGTGTAGACTTTTAGCACAATGGGTCGCTGAGGCGTTTCTTTCTTTCTTAATTTATGTTTTTTATCTCTCTCCCTGCCCCTCTTTCTTTCTGTCTGTCCCCCTGTGTGTCTCTGTCTCTTCCCTGGCCCCCTGTCTTACTGTCTCTCTCCCTGGCTGTCTGTCAGTCTGTCTTTCTTTCTTTCTGTATCTTCTCCCTTCGCGAGTGTGTGGCAGTTGTAGGCGCGCATGCGCACTCCTTCCGGCCACGGACATACAGAACACGCAGGTAGGAGTGCGCATGCACCGCTTAGGGTTTTATTATCTAGTCATTAAGCCCATTACTTTAACGGGTGCTAGAATATATGTCTGTCTGTCTCCCTCCCACTGACTCTCTCTCTCTCTCTCCCTGGCTCCCTTTCTCTGTCTGTCTTTCTGTCCCACTCCCTGCCCCTGTGTCTTTATTTCTTTCTGTCTCCCTCCCTCCCGCTGTCTGTCGTTTTTCCCCATTTCCCTGTGCAGCAGCATTTCCATCCCACTTCCCTATGCAGCAGCAACAGCATTTCCCTCCTATCCCCCCACTTTCCTGTGCAGAAGCAGCAGAGGTATTTCCCATCCCCTCCAAGTCCCTGTGTAGCAGTAGCAGTATTTTCCCCCACACCCCCTTTCCCTTCTCTTTCCTTCTCTTCCTTTACCCTTCCCTGCTCCGTTCGGCCCCTCCCCCTTCTTTTACTGCCGTTGTCCTGCTCGATCTGGCCTGCTCCTGACCCTCCCACCGCCGACAAACCTCCGGGCTCCAGCCGTGTAGGCAGCACTTTAAACACGCTGCTTCGCGGCCTTCTACTGCAGATTTTCTCTCCCACGTATGTCTCCGATGATGTCATCAGAGACGCGGCAGAGGAAATCTGCATTAGAAGGCCACGAAGCAGCGTGTTTAAAGTGCTGCCTACACCGCTGGAGCCGGGAGGTTTGTGGAGGGTCAACGGGTGGAGCGGGCCTGCTCTCCACCACTCAGTTGCTGCCACTGGAATGCAAACAGAGCCGCGAGTGTGGGGCAGTTGTAGTCACGCATGCGCACTTCTTCAGGCCACGGACACACGGAACACGCAAGTAGAAGTGCGCATGCGCGGCTTAGGGTTTTATTATAGAGATTACAGTGATTATGTCAGATTTCACCGTGTGATCATTATTGTTGCCAAGCAGTCCCCACCATTATTACCCCTTGCACTAGATCCTGCGTTCCAATGAAGACAAGATCTAAAGGATTCCCTTTTCTAATCAGTTCTACTCTATATAGCCCACTTAAGATGCTTCATTATCCCTTTAAGAACATAAGAATAGCCTTACTGGGTCAAACCAATGGTCTGTCTAGCCCAGTATCCCGTTTTCACAGAGGCCAATCCAAGTAACACGTACCAGGCAAAAACTCAAATAGTAGCAGCATTCTATGCCACTGATCCATGGCTAACAATCAGTGGCTTCTCCCATGTCTGTCTCAACAGCAGACTATGGACATTTTTTTTAGAATTAGCTACATTAACCGCTCTCAAAACATCCAGAGCTTAACTATTCTCTGAGTGAAAAAATATTTCCTCCTATTGGTTTTAACAGTATTACTCTATAATTTTGAGTGTCCCCTAGTCTTTGCAATTTTTAACAGAGTGAAAAATTGATCCTCTTGTACCCATTCTACACCATTCAGGATTTTGTAGACTTCAATCATATCTCCCCTCAGCAGTCTGTTTTCCAAGCTGAAGAGCCCTACTAACCTTTTTAGTCTTTCCTCATACGAGAGGAATTCCATCCCCTTCATCAGTACTTTCATTAATTTTCCCTCCACCAAGATCAGACTAACCAGCTTATAATTTCCAGCCTCTTCTAAAGACTCTTATGGTCTAGTGACTTCTTTAGGGCATGAGCATTCAGTAGTCTTAAGGCAGTGGGTCCACTTTTCAGTTTTGGTTCTGGCTGAAACTGAGCTGTGGATTTCGGCCGCAGGTTCAGCTTCGGCTGAAACCAAACCCACTGGTCTCAATCGATCTCTTCTCGTGGTATTCATATCTTTTGTTTAAATTCTCCCTATCCTCCACACAGCTATTCTGCAAGAGGAGAGTGGTAGTGCTTCATGCCATACGTGCTTTCCCCTGCTGACCAGGCCTTGAACTTTGATCCATGCTGCATCCAGGTTTTGACTAAGTTGTAAGAAACAGAAAACACAGCACAAGTGACCATCAGTGTTCCCGCTAAGGTGCGCTGGCCTGCGCGCGCGCACAAAATATTACATCGCAGCGCAAAGTTTCTCTTCACAGCGCACACACGCGTCGCAAAGGTAAGGGGAGGTAAGGTAAGGGGACGCATTGGGGGGATTGCACTTCCCCACAATTGCCATGCTTCGGTTCCTCTTCTTCCTTCCTTCCTCCCCCCCCGCGGGACCCTGCGGCACCATCAACTCTTACTCCCTCTAATGTCGGCCCTGCAGCTCCAGACTTCCTCGCACCTTCTCCCCTCCCCCTTTGGATCGCTATTATTTTAAATGTTATAGCCGCGGAGCTGTATCCATCAGTGGAGATGTCTAACCTCGGCCTGCCCCGGAACTCTTACTGCAACAGTGACTTCCTGTTCCTGCCTAGACGGGCGGCTGCTGCAGTAAGAGTTCCGGGGCAGGCCGAGGTTAGACATCTCCACTGATGGATACAGCTCCGCGGCTATAACATTTAAAATAATAGCGATCCAAAGGGGGAGGGGAGAAGGTGCGAGGAAGTCTGGAGCTGCAGGGCCGACATTAGAGGGAGTAAGAGTTGATGGTGCCGCAGGGTCCCGCGGGGGGGGGGAGGAAGGAAGGAAGAAGAGGAACCGAAGCATGGCAATTGTGGGGAAGTGCAGAGCTGCAGGGAAGAGTGTTGCGGTACCCAGCTGGAGGGAGAAGGAAGATGAGGGAGGGAATTAAAGGAGATGCCAGGGCTTGGAGCATAGGAGGAAGGTATGCCAGTCTAAGGGAAAAGGAAGGGGGAGATGTGAGAGCATGGAGGGGGAACGAAAGATGGAAGAAAAGGAAAGGAGAGAGATGCCAGAGAATCAGGGAAGGGGAGATACCAGACTATGAGGAGAGGTGTGGGAGAGGGAAGGCGAGGAGAGAGATGCCAGACCAATGGGGTGAAAGGAGAGATGGAAGGGGGAGGCATACAGTTTCTGGAAGGGGCATAGAAGGAGAGAAGATGCCATATAGGGGAAGAGAGACGGCAGACAGTGAATGGAAGGAAGAGAGTTACAAGAAGATGAGGAAAGGAGAAACCACAGAAGACAAAGGTAGAAAAAAATTTCTATTTATTTATTGCTTTAGGAGACATGTGTCACTGTTTCTGTGAAGCATTGTATGCAGAGTCCAGCTTCTTGCTGGTTCAATTTAACCTTTGTCTATGTATTTTTATTTTATCCCCCCTTTTACAAAACTGTGAAGCGTTTTTAGCACCAGCCTTGGTGGTAGCAGCTCTGATGCTCAGAATTTTATGAGCATCAGAGCTGTTACCTCCGTAGCTAAAATCCACACTACAGTTTTGTAAAAGAGGGAGGGGTTAGTTTGTGATTACATATTCCTTACTAGGCGAAGGTGTTTTCTGTGTTCTGTGTGTTCGAAAGACATGGTTTTCTGTTAGGATTGACGGTGTAGGATTGATCTGTGCTGGTCTGGCTTGTTTAGTTTTACAATGGGTGTATTGATGTACAGCTCACTGCAATATGTAAGATGCTGCCTTTTCCTAGGTACTCATGTGTGACGTGTGGTTTGTTACTAAAAATCATGTTTTTCTTACAGATGGGGGGGGGTGCCAAAAAATGATGGGCCCCGGATGTTACATATGCTAGGTACGCCACTGTATGTAAAGATACCAGAAAGCTGGCGTAGCAAAAACTTCTAAGTTTTGAGTATTTAACCCTCCCACAATCTCACGGGCACTCGTTTCAAGTTTATTGAGATTTTGATTTAAACGCAATATCAAATATTTTCAATGCGTATAACAAAAATAAATTTGGGGAAATAAATAAAACCATTTGAACCAGTGTTCCCGCTAAGCTGCGCTGGCGTGCGCTGGCGCACAAAATATTACATCGCAGCGCACACGTTTCTCGTCACAGCGCACGATCGGAAGAGGCGTACGGCAGATGGCAGGGCGGCGAGAGGAGAATCGGGCGAGTTGGCTCATAACTTGCTGGCGCCCGATATTTTTGGCTCACGGTGAAAAAAGTTTGCTCACAACACCCGCCCGCTTAGAGGGAACACTGGTGACCATACATCCCGTTTTGAACGGGACTGTCCCCTTTTTAGATCCCCTGTCACGTTGTCCCCACGCACAGCTTCGGGACACCGAAATGCCCCGTTTTCAGGGACAGCGTCCTGAAGCTGTCCGTGGGGACAAGCGGACATGCGATCACTTCCCCTCCCTCCAGCGCCAAAGCCTGCCCCCCACCTCACCGGACCAGCCCCCGCTGCTGCTGCCTACCGCCGCTTCAAACACACACACACGGTCCGCCGCTGCTGCCAACCGCCGACCGCCGCAACTAAAGCAAAGTAAGGTCCAGGCGCCGGCTCACAAACCTTCTTCCTGACGTCAATTCTGACGTCGGAGAGAAAGTTCTGGGCCAGCCAATCCCGGGGGCGGGATTGACAATTAATAGATGTCCCGTTTTGATGAAAAAAATAAATGGTCATGTTATGCACACCTCTTCTTACCAACTGAGACAGAAGATAGAAGAAAAAAGGAGAATTGAGGACCAATCTAGATAAGGGCCAGGAAGGAAGAAAAGCAGATTGGCCTGTAAAGAGAAAAAGGAAAGCATCAATCTAGGCAAAGAACAACAGAGTAAAAGACCAGCAAGGGAAGGGAAAGAATAATCTAGGCTAGAGAATGGAGCATAGGTGAAAAGAAAAGGGGAAAAAGATAATTTGGGGGAAATAAATAATGGGAGAAGAGAAAAGTGGAGGAGATCAAGAATGGACAGAAAAGGATAAAGATAATGGGAAAAAGGAGGATCAGGAAAAGTAAAGGAATGAAAGCCTGAGATTGTTAAGCAGAATAAATAAAGAGGCAGGGGGGTAGATCTGAGAGATATTCTGAATGAGGCAAGGGAGAACATACTACAGGAAGGATGAAATAGAACAAAAGTGAGTTTGGGAAGAAAAGAGAATAGAATAGTCAAGACAGACAGGCAACAGAAAAGACTAACTAGGGAGGGAATAGAAACTATAGCAACAAAATTTTGATGAAAAAATACTTGAAATAGAAAAAAGGAAAAAAAAAAAATTCAACCATAGTAGGAAGGTTGGGAAACTTGTATTTGTACAATATAAAACAGTTTTATATATTAAATAATGCAAATGATATATAAATCTTTGCTGTAGACCTTTTGAACTGTTGCCAAAGAATTTAAGCCAGAGCTGCCAGCAGAACATGGAAACTAAGTCTGCCACTTTTATATGTTTGGTTTTCTTTTATTACAGGGCTCATGTTAGTAGCTAGACTACTATAAGGTCACTTAATTTGTCCTTGGTGGTGAGTAAATGAATGGAGATCCTACTAAAGAAAAGGATAATGAAACAGTTTAACTCTAGTGGATTTCAGGATCCAAGGAAGCATGACTATTAAGATACAAGATAAATGGATAGCAGTAAATACAGTATACTTAGATTTCAGAAATGCTCTTAATACAGTCTCACATAGTAAATTTGTAAACTGAGCTGCATTCAGTTGGGTTCCAAGGCAGTAGACTAGGTTAAAAATAGTTGAATGATAGAAAAGAGAGAAATAAAAGCGTACTACAAGGAAAGATGTGTTTATCAGTGGGATGCCTCAGGAACTGGTCCTGTGGTCAGCTGTGGTCAATATTTTCACTAGTGAACTGCAAGGTATAGGCGGAATAGAAGTCCCTAATGTAATGTAATGTAATGAAATTGCAGATAGATTCATCTGCAAAATGAATAACATTTTCTTGTCAAAGAGATGTGCAATAGAATGGACACTGAAGGAACAGACAAATAAGAATAATCTAAAAAAGCTCAAAAAGTCTAGATGGTCAGAGACATACAAGGAAATATAGGAAGAGAAATTCTGGAACATTTACTTAAAATGATATAGAATATAGCAGCAGTGATGTGGAGAAGGGCTACCAAAATAGCATAATCTATACCAAAAAGCTTATGAAACTTAAAGACAGAAATGTGACTATCTTGGCGTCTAGGAAATGAGAAAAAGGAAAAAAATATGGGAAATTCAAATACTTGAAATTTAAAAATAATGCACAAGAAAACTAACTGGAACAGAAGATCTACAGAAGTCATATTATGAAGAGCAAAGGGAACAGACTAAGAAGTAACATTAGAAAACATTTTTTTATATAAAAGGTGGTGGGAGGCATGAAGGAGCAGCCACCGAGGTGATAGACAAAAAAAAAAAAAGTAGGGTCTATGGCAAACATGTCCAACTTCGAACAGGTCGTGATTTACTTTTTCCAGCCAAAAGTGCCAGCGATCTACTACCATGAAAATTAAGCTTCAAATTAGTTTCAAATTAAATTTTAACCCAATAAAGTTGGAGGATTACCCCCACCGCCCATTTTTAATGAACCTTCTGTTATTTACTTGGATGTGATCAGCTGTTAAGCAAATTAAGCAAAAACAAAACAGAGAGACGAAGATCCAGTAAGATCTGCGAGGGGAAATGGAAAGTACATTTTTTCTTAAAGTTTTATTGAGTAATAACTTTCTTTAACTGTCTTAATAACTTTCTTTAACTTTTATTGAGTAATTTGTGTTAAATTTAGGTTGAGTATTGATCCAGGCTGATCTTGCACAATCTTTAATATTTCGCTCTTGCTCATTAGTGAGACATCCGAGCCTACATTTCATCCACCAGCTTTTTGAAGTTGGGTGAATATTGCGTGAGGGCCAGTCTCAGGGAATCCTGGAGATGTTCATCTGTCATGTTGGAATGTTGGGTACTCTGTCATTTTCAGAAGGGAAACGCAGATTCACACAAATAAGATGAACCAAAACAGGAGTATATAGCTTCACTGCATCTTCTCAAGTTGGGAAATTTGTCTCTAGGTACTAGCTTCCAAAACGATTCTTGCTCATCATGGGTCCTGAGAAAAATGTCATTTTTAAGGGTTAATATTTCATTTTCAAGAGATGGTTTGTTCAATGAGTAATTTTTACTGATAACAGCTGCAGTTTCTTTAATGTCCACATCTACTTTGAATAGGTATGACAAGTACTCCACAACTGTTCCAATTTTTGGGAAGTCACAGAATCTATTTTTGAATTCCTGAATAACAGAACAGATTTCTGTCACATATTTCTCGTTCTGAAAAAACAAAATTTGGATATTGTCCCAGATGGTCCTGCATATTAGGAAAATGATCAAAAGTGTTGTTTGCAAGGCCAGTCATCATTAGCTCAAATTTGCTCTTCTAGGATGAAACTGTACTCATCATCTCACCAATGCATTTGTTTTTACCTTGTAGGTCAAGGTTCATATCACTTAGTTTGCCTATAAAATCAGCGAGAAATGCCAGATCACATAACCACTCCCCATCTTCCAACTCTGCTTGGTCATCTCCCCTCTCCTTAAAGAAACTTCTTATTTCATTCAGAAAATCAAGAAATCTTTGCAGAAATTTGTGCCTATTTAGCCACCTTACCTCTGTATGAAAAATGATTTATGCTGCCCCTTCATCAAGCTGTCTTTGAAGTAATTTTCCACGAACTGAATTAACAATTTTGAAAGTGATGTCCATGTCAGTCTTTGTATTGAGTCTCTTGCTTGCCAAAACTTGCTGGTGAATGATGCAGTGATAAGAAAGGAAATCTAGGAAGTCGTCATGATATCTACAGAGGGTTATAAAACCCTTAACCTCACCTGTCATTGCTCTTGCTTCATCAGTAGTGATGGAAACAAGTCTATGCAATGGAAGATTACACTTTGTCACAAAAGAATAAAAGAATGGAAAGAACTGAATATTTTCTGACCGGTAGTCCTCCCTTTTAAAAAACATCATTCCAAGTAGTTCTTCTTTAACACTGAAGTCTTCAAAAACCATCCAGATAGACTAGTAACTGGGCTATGTCTCTTATGTCTGTAGATTCATCCAGTTGGAGTGAGAAAGCAATACAATTTGAAACATCCTTCAATAATTGTTCAGTTGTGTCTTTTCTATTCACAGCACGAGGGTGTTTCTTGACAATTGTACATTTTGAACAGCAGCTATGATCTCTTTCCTATTTTTAAATCCTTCAAAAAGATTGTCAGCTGCTTCAAGAAAAATAATCTTACACAAATTCCCCTTCAGTGAAAGGTTTGCATTTCATTGCGATCAGGTTGCTGACCTTGAAGGATGCTATAGTTGCATTGACTGAATGTGACTTTGGTTTCGCCATCAACTGTTGCTGAGTAGCCAATTTCGATTTAAGTTCTTTGAGCTTCAGTTTACGAATTTCACTTTTCGGTGGAAAATCAGCATCAAACTTATTGCTATGCAGAGCCTTATAATGACGTTCCAGATTACCCTTTTTGGGCAAGGATACTGGGGTGTTACAAATTAGACAACAACACTTGTCTTTCACCATGATGAAGAAGTAGTCCATTTCCCATTCATCATGAAAGTGGTAGGTTTTTGCTCTTCTTTGGAACACTCATCTTCGTTATATTGGGGTGGCTGAATGTAAGAAGGCCAAATCTGCTAAGTTAATATAAACACTGGCTGAATCTGGTCCAAAACTGGCACTGTCCCAAAGTATTAAAGATCAACAGGAACTGAAGACCTCTGGATGATGTGCAATACAAGGACTGGAGATGCCAAAACCACACATGCAGTTCTAAAAGTAAAAATAAAAATTCATCATACTGGCACCAATAATCAAATACCACCAAGCAATCATCAAAAAAACTCAAACACCTGTCCAGCAAACCGGATAAAATCGAATACCGCCAAACAAGTTCAAATACCACCACACACAATTTAATAAATGCTGTACACAGTGTAGAATCAACGCGAATGGCTAGGCAAAATAAAATTGCAGTGTAAATCAACGCAAAGGCTAGGCAAAATAAAATTGCAAAGGCAAGCAAAAGTTAGAACAAAACTGGAAAAGCCCGCCAAAATCACCAAATTCTTGACACTTTGTTGTGTCTGGCCAAAAACATTTAATGAAAGTGAACTATAAAGCGACTAACGACCAGAACATGACACAACTAATACAGTAAGTGTATTCAGGTAAAGCCCGGGCGAATGGATATTGCCCGGTATATAACACACTTCTAAGGGGTGTTGGGGCGGGGGCAAGAATGGGTGATTCTGAGTGGCAGAAGACCAGGTATGATGCCGAGCGGGCAGCGACCCCCTGGGGTACCCACAAACTATTGGCACAAAAACAACAAGCGTCCCCAATACATCCGCAGGCAAGATTCCCACAGGCATGGAAAAAATACAGGCAAAGGATCAGCGGCGGCAGCAAGCCCTCGGCAGACGACCTGCGGCACGAGCTCTCTCCTAGCGACGGGGCGAGCTGCTGGAGAGATGGAGCCAAGTGGGGCTGGAAATCTACCTCTGACCCCTCCTCGATCTACAGGTAGATCACAATCTACCTGTTGGACATGTCTGGTCTATGGTATTGCACATTAGACAGGTTTCTGGAGTTAAGTCCATACAAATTATTAGCCAGGTAGATTTGGGAGAGCCATTGCTCAATCCTGGAAATTAACTACAGAAAACAGATCTATTTTTTGGGATACGGCAGGTACTTACAACCTGAACTAGCTACTATCAGAGACAGGATACTGGGTTTGATGGATCTCCTTCTGACTCACAGTATCCTGTCTTCATGGAGGCCAATCCAAGGCACAAGTACATGGCAAAAACCCAAATAGTAGCAGCATTCCATGCCACTGATCCATGGCAAGCAGTGGCTTCTCCCATGTCTGTCTCAACAACAGTTTACGGACTTTTCCTCCAGGAACTTGTTCAAAACTTTTTTTGAACCAGCTACATTAACTGCTCTTATCACATCTTCTGGCAATGCATTCCAGAGCTTAACTATTCTTTGAGTAAAAACATATTTCCTCCTATTGGTTTTATCTGTAACTTCATCGAGTGCCCTCTAGTCTTTGTGTATGTATATGTGTGTGTGTGTATATATATATATACACACATACACATTGTTGTAGCTTTTAAGTTTATGGTCAATGTATTTTATCTTTAACATATGTCATACAGGCTGATATCAGTTTGTTCCCAACATAGCAAGTATGAAAGAAAATAAAAAAACTTTTCTTTTATGTCTCAAAGTCCTTATTTTTTTCAGGACTTTACACAATGAACAGCAGCAGGTCACATGGCCAGCTATTTCCATGTTGTACAATGTTTTCCAAGCATATTCCCTTATTTCTCTTCCAATTCCTTCCACTCTTTTATAATATACTGTATTTATAAGAAAACCAGGTAAAAAATATACATTTACAGCCCCTAAAAATACAATAATGAATTTCTCCCTTTCCTTCTTTAACATACATCACATCTCCTAATGGGGAGAAGTGCCCTATACCAAGCCTTCTTCTTTTCCAAACCATGGTATAAGAGATCAAGGGCCTCTCACAGCATGCTCTCTCCTGCCTCTTATCCATCATTTTCCTCTTGCCTCCTATCTGGACAGATACCAGATTCATCATTGAGAAAACATTAAAAGTACTGGGAGTTGCGTTAGACAGCTCATTAAACTTTGAAGCTCACGTGACCAATCTAGTCCGAAAATTCTTCCTTAGCTTACAAAAGTTAAGAAGGTTAAGACCCTATTTCTTCCAGCAACACTTCAGAATACTACAGCAGTCAATGATACTATCTATACTGGACTACTACAATGCACTCCTCTCTGGTATCTCCGAGAAACAAATGAAAAGACTCCAATGGATACAAAATATTACTGCAAAACTTAAATCAAGATTTGACCATGGCACAGCACTATTCCTAGAGCTACACTGGTTACCAATAGACATATTAACAGAATCCAAAACTACTCTGCAACGCATACACAACACTATACGGTGATGGTCCCAATAGCTTCCCAAGATTCACAGAAATGCTGGGGCGATCTGTTAATCAACATAGCTCAAACTATTTGATTCTATCATTCCCAGCTCTCAAAGACATTAAATACAGAACATATCACAGCAAATCTTCCAATTTCCAATTAACAGAAGTGTGGAACTCACGTCCCTTTGAAATACGCACAACCACCTTAGATACACAGTTTCACAAAAAAACTAAAAAGATGGGGTTTTTAAGGACTTGATACAAGGGGCTTAAAGGAATGCAGACCAACAGCACAAGAGACCCAGAAAAAAAGACAATGTTAATAATCAATTGCTAATGTGATGTATTACCTTACACTGCCTGCAAAGTTGATAACTTTATGTAATATGTATAACACTATGTAAATATGTATAACACTATGTAAATATGTTTAATCCGATACTGCAATCTATGTAATATTGTGCTGCTTGTAACCTGCCTAAAACTATGATTTATAAGGATTTGGCAGGATGTAAGACATAACATAATATCTTGTCCCCCAGAAGTTGGTGTCTGCCTCTTTTCCCCTGCATCCTCTCTGTTCCCATACCCCACCCCATCCTAAGCATCTCATCTACCTTTTATATCATCCTGCTAATACCTCTTCAGTGGCAGAGCACATGCATCTCCTTTTCCCTGTCTGTACCAGCCCCCAGGTTTTGAACATGCTTACAGGGCTAGCAAACGATCCTGTTCTCTAATAAGTGTCTGATCTGGGCTGTGTGGCCTCAAATGTGGCATGCATGGCCACTAGTGGAACCCTGGCAAACATTCATCTTACAAGAGCAGTGATTACATTTATTAAAGCATTTAATATACTGCTTACTACCAATGGTTTACAAACTATATTAATATGTTTTTAAAAAACCCAAGAACTCCATTCATAATATAGAACAGACCTAAACTCTATTCAAAACAAGATCTCTTATAAACAACTCAACATGGGCCAATTAATTATCCAATTTCTGTGTCAGCAATTTCTGTATTAAAAGCTTCTTTAAAAAATAAAATAATAAGATTTTCAAAGCAACTCTTTCATAAAACTTTGTGGATTTTGTACCTTACAACAAAACCGTATATGACTGAACTCTGTAGAATGACCTAATATACTGGGGATGTTTCTCTAACATCCACCATAATGAAAATATCCATTGATATACATAGCCTTAGCTGTGTACTTTACAATATACTATATAGTATACTTTCCCTAATGCATTTTATGCTATATTAAAAATATGCCAGCGCCTAATTTGATGAAATACAAAAGTTACTCTAAAATGTAGGTATTTTTGTATATCTATACCAGGGGTAGGGAACTCCAGTCCTCGAGAGCCGTATTCCAGTTGGGTTTCAGGATTTCCCCAATGAATATGCATTGAAAGCAGTGCATGCAAATAGATCTCATGCATATTCATTGGGGGAAATCCTGAAAACTCGACTGGAATACGGCTCTCGAGGACCGAAGTTCCCTACCCCTGATCTTTACTGTAGTGGAGATCATGTGTCCAACTGAACAATGGTTGCTTATGAGATTACACTATTATGTTATATTGACAATGACCATTTTTGCATTCTCATGTTCTGTCTGGTTCAGATGATTGTTGAGCTTGTGCTATGATGTTTATATTATCAAACAACATTGTATTTTAAATTTACCTGCTCTTTGTTTCGTGCACCAACAGCTGAACAAATAGGTTATAAAGAATGAAATGAAAAATATTTTAGAAGAGCACACATTAGTATGAGCTGTCAACACTAAGATCTACCCTTTTTCCTTACTCTTTACAGTTTAGATTCATCTTTGATAATACTGCCTATTCTTAGTTATATCTAAGTGGTTTGCATCTCCTCCTCAGTTTCTTTGGCCCTGAATGAGTATACAGGTATATTCTATAATGCATATGCATATATTGTGACCTAGACTGTTGAGGAGTATGCTACAACACTTATTATTTCATCAGAGTCTTCAGCTAATCTGTTAAAAAATAAAAAAAATAAAAAGCTGAAAGGTTTCATAAGAGCAGCACTCCCTCGGAAATGGCCAAAATCCAAGCTTAGCTTTTGGATTCAGAAAACATGACTTAAGCAAAAGCAAAACTTCTATTGTTTGGGATAGTCAGAGAAATGGGAAACAATCACCGGTAGATAAAATTAATTTTAAACAAAGTACTTACAGAAAGCATGAAGATTATGGCTAAGCAAATTCTTTCCAACTCTCTGTGTGCACACATTTGTATATATGTGTTTTGCCATATGCATTGTCTTTGTTTTGTACTTGTGGTGTGTTTATATCTCTGTTTGGAAGGTTTAGTTGTCTGTGCACATGAACATGTGTATATTGAAACCTGTACAAGTATGTGAATGTGTACACATTGGTTCTCCGTATGTCTGTGAATGAAGCAGTTAAGATGTAATTCCTTAATTACTACGTTGCATAGTCACACTAATTCACTGTTAAGTAGCTGTTGGAGCTGCTTCTTCCATAGAAATGTATTGGGGCATTTGGGGAGCAGGAGCCATAGATCAGATTTGGTCTCTCCTCTAGACATTCTCCTATACTCTTAATAGTCAAAACATGCTACACAAGTTTCCAATTTCAAGTCAGGCTGCAAATGTTCCAACCTTCATAACACGGAATTAAAGTGTTCTTTCATCACAATCTCAAATCAGTGGCTTTTGAACATCATGGAAACTAAGCAGTGCCTAGTTGCTTTCTTGGAACTGCCACCTCCAATTCAAGCCAACTCTGGTAGCAGAAAAAAGCCCTCAAACGGAGAAGAGACTTTCTGTCGGGTATTCTACACCAGTCCAGGACCCTTTTCAGAGTCCAACTATCATAGTCTAGCATAGAGCTTCCCAAATGGGGTCACAAGCCAGATTTAAAGTCAGACTGAAAGTAGAAGGGTTTGCATTGGCCCTTGTGGGCTGGGTGAAGATGCCGTGTGCAGTCTATTTTCCAGATACAGGATGGAAATAGATTAGATTAGGATAGATATAGACAGACCTCTCCAAAGAGCTCAGAATGGGTTACAGTTTACATTCACAGTGTTACAATATAACTTCATATAGGATTACTTACTGATGCTGATGAAAGGTTGAGGGAGTCGCACAATTTTGTTTGATTGAAATAATTGGGTCACAGGCACAAAAAGATTGGGAAGCATTGCTCTAGCACCTTTACCTTTGCCGTCGCATATAAGACAACCTACTACGTGCCTTTGTTTTCTGAAAATGCTTAAAGTTCACTTCTACACATCAGATCCCTAAGCATAACTACCTAACCCTCGATATCTTCCTAACCCCACACTGTTGTGAACACTCACCAGGGTCACTCTATGCCAGTGGTCTCAAACTTGTGGCCCGGGAGTCACATGCGGCCCGCCAGGTCCTATTTTGCGGCCCACATTCTGTACTAGTGCTGCCCGCTCTTTGCAGCGTCCTCTGGCTTCCCCCCTTGGCCTCCAGCTCTTACCTTTGGATAATTACCGCTGCCTGCAGAGAGGATTGCCGGTGCTGTAGTGTTCCTTGCAGGCTGCCGTCGTCCTCAGCAGCACGTTCCCTCTGCTTCGATCCTGCCCCTGACATCAGAGGAGGGGTGGGACCGCGACAGAGGGAGCGTGCTGCGGAGACCGATGGCAGCCTGCAAGAACGCTGCAGCACCGGCGATCCTCTCTGCAGGCTGTGGCAATTAGCTGAAACCAAGACTGGGAGGCCAGGGAGGAAGCTGGAGGATGCTGCAAAGAAGGGGGGAACATGCAGACCTTCGGGGGGGAGAAGATTTATAAACTATAAAGAATGTTACCTCATGCAAAATTGTCATTTCTTTAATAAGACATTAACAATTTTTTCTGCGGCCCTCCAAGTACCTACAAATCCAAAATGTGGCCCTGCAAAGGGTTTGAGTTTGAGACCACTGCTCTATGCCTATCTAGGTTCAAGGCGATTTACAAACCAAAAAGTTTACATTACGTTTAGGAATTACAACAATGAAATATAAAGTAAGTAGTATACTATGAGGTAGTTACCAGAAATAGATGATGTAGTAATCATTCACTAGAGGGGAACCTTGAGCTGTCATTAGAATTACAGTACAGCAATTTGAAGTACAATTCAGTTGAGTTAGATTCAAGTAGATTGGTGCGAATATGTTATCTAGAGTAGTGGTTCCCAACCCTGTCATGTAGGACCACCAGCCAGAAAGGTTTTCAGGATAGCCCTAACGAATATGCATAGAGCATGCCTCTCACCTCCATTATATGCAAATCTCCCTCATGCATATTCATTAGGGTTATCCCAAAAACCCTCCAGGACAGGGTTGGGAACCACTGATCTAGAGTTTGGAGAGGGAGCTCTTGTGTTTTCTGGAAGGGTGAAATGCTGTGTTTGTTGCTGTGGAAGAGCAAATTTATGTATCAATGGACTATACAATATGTTTTCTGGCCTCAATCCCAACTTCTCTGGCTTGATGTTGTGTTGGGCAAAATATTGGTGCACTCTCTTTTATTAAGTATCCTAGGATTATTGGAATAGAATATACTTAGCGGGATCCTATAAAAATTTCCAAAAGTTACAAATTATCCAAAATTCCGCAGTGCTTCTGATATTTAATCTGAAGAAATGTGATCATCCTTCTGTTTGATTTTTTTATATTTTTTACCATATACAGTGGTACCTCGGTTTGCGAGTGTTTTGGAAGACGAGCAAAACATTTGCAAAATTGGCACCTGGGAAAACCGAGTGTGCTTCAATTTACGATTCCCCCCCCCCCCGGCAATCCGGCACCCCCCCGCTCACGTCGCACCCCCCCCCTCCCCGCCGCAATCCGGCATCCCCCAGGCACCCACCCACCCACCCGATCACATTCCTTACCCCTATTTGGCACCGGCACCAACGCACAGGACATGTGGGTGCCAGTGTCCGAAGATCTGCCTTCTTCTTTGTGCTGGGCCCTGAGCATCTGCGCATGTTCAAAGCCTTCGGGACCGCGGCGGAGGAAACAGCGTTGAAGCAGCGCAAAGATCGCTGGCATCGCGATCTTGCTGCAGGCTGCTTCTCTAGGTAAATGGTGCGGGGAGGCCAGGGGGATGAGCGGTCCTTCGAGATGGTGGGCGGGTGAGTGATCCTTCGGGGGGGCAAGCGGTCCTTTGGGGGGGCGGGGCAGCAGGCCTTCAGGGTGGGATGGACAGACAGGCCTTCAAGAGGGACAAGCAGGCAGGCCTTCAAGGGGGGGGACAGGCCTTCAAGGGGGACAGGCAGGCAGGCAGGCCTTCAAGGGGGGACAGGCCTTCAAGGGGGACAGGCAGGCAGGCCTTCAAAGGGGGACAGGCCTTCAGGGGTGGGATGCAGACCTTTAAGGGGGGACAGGCCTTCAGGGGAGGAGAGGCCCTGGTGTAGAAGTACACAGAGGGAAAGGGGGGTTCAAAGAGACGTGCATATGCCGGACTTTGCGTGGGAAGAAATAATGGGTCTTAGGGAGAGGGAGAGAGATGATAGATCATGGATTTTAGGGAGTGAAGGAACAGAAAGGGAGAGAAGTTGGACACAAGGGATGGTGTGGAGGGAGGGGGGATAGAGATACTGGATAGGAGGGTAGTTGGGATAAGAAAGGGAGAGATGGTGGACCCTGGGATGGTGGGGAAGGAAGGAGAGATGCTGGATGAAAGGGTAGTTAAGAAAAGGTGGATCTGTGGAGGGAGATGAAAAAAAGGAAAGATGCCAGACATCCGGGAGAGGGAAGGGAAACGGAAGGGGAGGACAGAGATGGCAGATGGATGGTTAGCATGCAGAAAGAAGGAGACCCTGGCAAGCAAGTTATCAGAAGACAGCCAGAGCCTTGGACCAACAAGATTTGAAAAATAACCAGACAACAAAAGATGGAAAAACTAATTTTATTTTCTGTTTTGTAATTGCAATATGTCAGATTTGAAATGTGTATCCTGCCAGAGCTGGTGTTAGACCACAAACATGAGCTAGGATTTAACAGAGAGAGGAAAAGTCATTTTTGTTTCTTTATTTTATTTACAACACATTGCCAGTGTGGTTAGGAGAAGCCAAAGGGGGGTGAAAAGCTATAAAATAAACCCACCAGGATGTTTGAAAAAAAAAAACACCCAATTGGGCAGGAAAATTGAATCGAAAAACCAATTCAATAGACTGAATCGAATCAAAATTTTTTTTCCTGAATCGGGCAGCACTAGTTTGCGCTACTGTCTTAGACTTTAGGACCTGGGATTAGGGAAAGATGGCATCCTTAGTACTTTATAATGCAAGTGAAATGAGGATTTGGTCAGACTTTTGAAGGGTCTGCAGAAGAAAAATATTGTATAGGCCGGGGACACGAGACAGCAGAAAATGGGAACTTTTCTTCATTCTATTTTTGTGAATGGAAAGGCTGAGGATGTCAGAGAGTTCAGTTAAAATATATGCTTTATAAGATAATATAATAATGTGTTTTATAAAGTTTATAAGCATTGGTGGCCTACCTGGTGACCTGGATTGGCTACCATGAGAATGGGCTACTGGGCATGATGGACCATTGGTCTGACCCAGTTAGGCTATTCTTATGTTATGTTCTCATCTGTAGGGGCCTTTGTTTTCACTTCTTATTTTAATGTATTTTTTTTCTGGGAACTTATCAGTGTTTTTTATAATGAGAACAAAAATGGAAGAGAATTAAATGTGTGTGGAATGGGGGAGTAACTAATTTATTCAGCTAAATAATTCAATCTACCTCAACCGGACATAGGAGAACTCACGCACCATTCACACACCCTCCAACCAAAAACGTCAAAAGAAAAAAACTGTTCGACAACCTCCTAGCCATTCGAGCTGCAACACTCGACCCCCAACTCTACAACCTATTGACCTCGACCACAGACTACAAAACCTTAAAAAAAGAAATAAAAACCCTTCTATTCAAAAAACACATAAAACCGAACTAACACAATCAGAACTGTCCCAAGCATCACCTGCAACTACTCCATATGTACTTCTGATGTCATGACAATTCAGACATAATTTATGTTATGTTATGTTTGGAAAAATGGTTATATCTATGAGGTTCAATAAAAGAAAATTTTCACTGCCTGTTTCTATTCTACCATTTATTCCGTTTCATGGTCATTACCAAAAATATTTTTTTACATTGGGGTTTTGTCAAAAAATGATGGGCCCCGGGTGCCACATACCCTAGGTACGCCACTGACTATGTTATGGGTCAAGTTGAAACTGATCCTTGGGAATGTTTTATCAAGACTTCTATGCCTCTGATGTTATACCACACCCAATACAGAACTCCAAATATTTGGAAGCTGCTGGCTTACCTAGACTTACTGATGTCTTGTCAGCTTCTTTTGATAAGCCAATCCAACTGCAGGAAATATAGGATGACATCTCTACCTTAAAGTCCAGTAAATCATCTGAGTTGGATGGCTTCATAGCCATATTCTACATACCCTTTATGAGCTATTTAGCTCCGATTCTTCAGGAAGTTTTTAATGATTGCTGAAGGGTGGTAGATTACTGCCTTCAATAAATTACCTCTGAAGCAGCAGTTACAGTCCAGCCCAAGCCAGGAAAAGACCCCTTAACCTGTGCCTACTATAGGACTATATCCTTGCTGAAACTAGATGTTAAAACACTGGCTAAGGTCTTAGCAAATAAGCTAAATACAATCATGGAGATGACCAGGCTGGATTTATACCAGGGAGAAATACTGGGGATAATGCAACACATACTCTGGATTTAATATGGTATGCTAAGCAGTATAAGATTCCGCTGGCACTCCTCATCATTTGACAGAGTGGAGCGGAGGATCTTAGACTTGTACTCCTTACCCACAGTGAGAATTAGGGTCAACAAGGGCTACGCAAATGCTTTTGGGTTACACAGGGGAAAGAGAGAGGATTACCCTTTGTACCCATTGTTTGCCTTAGTGACTGAACCCCTTGTAGCAAACATTTGTAAAACCAGTGAATTAGGCGTCTTCAGATAGCAACTGAGGAATATCCCTATTTGCAGACGATATTTTATTAGCTGTGAGCGACCCTATATCTTCTCTTCCACACATAGTACAAGAATTGCAATCTTATGGGGGCTCTCTCAGGCTTTAAAATGAATGCAACTAAATCCAAGCTTTTAACATTACTCTAGATGAGACTACAGTTGCAGTTCTTTGAGATTTACTTTTCAGGTGAGTAACCACACATTCAGTACTTGGGAGCGAAAATTCCTGCTGACTTTTCTTATGTTTATAAATTGAATTATAGTAAATTACTCCCAGAACTCTCTACAGCACTTGAACACTGGCGTAGGTTGAGTCATTTGTGGTTAGGAAAAGTTGTAGTGTGCAAAATGATGTTATTGCACAAATTAAATTTCTATACCTCTGCCAGACTTTGCCCCCAGATATTCCCAGATCATATTTATGGTCCCTTAAGACAAAAAAATGCTTGACTAAGTATGGAGAAGGAGGTCTCCTAAGGTGCTTAAACATATTTTAATGAGGAAGAAATACAAGAGTCTTGGATGAACCTGATTCGCTACTATTTACCATACCATACCATACATTTTTCTTCTATACTGCAAATTTCAGCTAGGATTTAATGCAGTTTACAACAAGATTAAGAACAAGACATGAACATTGAATGAAGGATGGGAGGTAGACTCCTGAGATTTCATTATAGGTCCAAGGAGAAACGGTGTCTCTTGAGATTTTTTTCTGAAGATACGATATTGGCATGGTTGTCATACGTGGAGAGGGAGGCCATTCCATATCTTGGGTCCCTGGTAAGTGAATGTTGATTCATGCAGCTTCTTCCAATATATGTGTGAAGGGGGGAGGGGAAGGCTAGTTTGCACTAGTGCTGCCAGATTCAGAGAAAAATATTTTGATTCGATTCACCCTGTTGAATCGATTTTTCGATTTGATTTGATTCACTGTTAATGACATAGCTTTTTAAGTTTAAACATTTTATTTAACCAAGGCAATATCATGTCAAAAATAGGAACATCCAAACTATAACATAGCTGTAAAATTAGTTAGAAACACAGATTCACAGCTTCCCCAAAGCAAATCATCCCCAAAGTTTCCCCAACCCCCCTGCCTGATTCTCAGTTTTTCCAGGCCTCTGCCAATTCTCGGCTTCCATCCCCAGCCCCCAAGACTCACCAGTCCCCCTGCCAATGTATTTACTTACTGCCTGGACTGGATATTAAATCGCAGGGAAGAGAAGAGAAATGCGGGGAAAGAGCCAGCCAAATCTAGTATTTGTTGCTGCCGAGTGCCAAGATCTGTTTCACGAGGTCCGCTCGCTCGCCACTTGACTCTCCCACCACTCCTTTCGTTTCTTCCGATGTAACTTCTGGTTTTGCAAAAACTGAAGTTACATTAGATGGGAAGAGTCTGGCGGCCGGTGGCATGAAATAGCCTGAAGTTCCCCGAACTCGTCTTGCGGCTGAATCGGTGAGTCCGCTTTTTATTGTCAAATATATTTTATTGAGCACAGTAAAACAGCCGAAACCAAAGGTACAAAATGAAACAAAGTCAGCTCAAAAATTCACCCGTGAGCAACCTAACCCTCCCCCCAAAGCCCCTCCACCTCCCAACCTCCTCCCCCCCCCCCCCCTCCTCTCACACAGATACAGCAAAAAGTACTCTATACCAGGGAAACAGGACTGCCCTAGAGTCCGGTTTTTATTTTAAAAAAAAAACGGACCGATTCAAATCGATTCACCTGACTTGAATCGGTGAACCGATTTGAATCGTGAATCGGGCAGCACTAGTTTGCACTGTTGGTGTGTCCTTGCATTGAGGAAGGAGGGTGTAGCTTTCATATCTGCACTAAGTCCTGCAAAGTTTTCCCCATAGATGGCTTTGAGAACCATGCAGACTATCTTGTATTGTACTCTTCTCTTCACAGGGAGCAAGTGTAGTTCCTTTAGGGGTAGAGTAACACTTTCATATTTTCCCTTTTGGAAAATCAGTCTAGCTGCTGTATTTTGCAGCAGTTGTAATCATATTCTGCAATACCAATGTATAAAAACTTGCAGTAATCCAGGTATGGGAGGAGGACTGCCTGTGCAATTGTTCTGAAGTTGAATTGGCTCAGCAGTGATCTGATCACTCTCAATTGCCTGAGCCTTAAGAAGAATTTCTTGACCAATGTGTTTATTTGGTCCATGCAGATAAGATCTGAATTGATCACACCCAGAACCTTTAAGGACCACCCCAGTTTAAGCGATTCACCAGCCATTAGCACTAAATCTGTGTAAGGTAGTAGGCTGTGGTTCCCAAACCATAAGACATGATAGAAACCTTCAAGATCATGAAGGGCATAGAAAAAATAGACAGGGACAGATTTTTCAAATTTAGGGGATAAATAAGTACAAGGGGGCACTCAGAGAAATTGAAAGGGGAGAGGTTTAGAACAAACGCCAGGAAGTTCTTTTTCACACAGAGGGTGGTGGATACATGGAACGTGCTACCAGAGGATGTGATAAACAGGAGCACGCTACAGGGGTTCAAAGAAGCTTTGGATAGGTACTTGGAAGACAAAGGGATTGAGGGGTACAGATAAGAGTAAAGGTAGATTATAGGGATGGGATTAGAGGTAAGCTACAAAATTAATCAGGGACCACTGTTCAGGCACTAGGCCTGATGGGCCGCCGCGGGAGCGGACCGCTGAGCAAGATGGACCTCTGGTCTGACTCAGCGGGGGCAACTTCTTATGTTCTTATGTCTTTAGTTTATTCAGTTTCAGGAAGTTTTTTGTAGCCCATACACTGATGTTATTGATCAGTCGTCTTATGTGAACTGTGGTATCGGTGAAGGTATCCTTAACAGGGGTTAGTATAAAGATGTCAACTGCATAGGAGAGCATGTGGGTTTGAGGATCTGTGAATTTCCTGCCAAGGTATACAGTATATTAAAAAGTGCCAAGGTATACAGTATATTAAAAAGTGAGGGGGACAGTGGTGAGCTTTGTGGGACACCACAGGTAGCCTTCTAGGTTTGTGATCTGTCGTCGTCCTTTCTTACCTCGTAGGTTCTGGAGAAGAGGAATTCTATGAACCACTTAAGTACTGTGCCTTCATTGCCTAGTTCAATGAGTTTGTATAGCAAAAGCAAATGGGTCACGACATCGAAGGCAGCCGAAATGTCGAATTGTAGGAGAACAGACTGTATGCCCTTGATTAGGTATATTTTGACCTTTGAGGTCAGCTCCAGTAGTAGCAACTCAATGCTATGCATGAATCTGAAGTCGTGTTGTGTGAGGTGTAGCACTTCTACACTACGTAAATATTCTGCTAACTGGGCGTTGACAGAGAACTCTAGCAGTTTTGCAGGCCAATGGATTCCCACTACTGGCCTAAAGTGTTCAGGTTTGGTATAATCCATTTCTTCTGCCTTAGGGATAGATGTCAGGGCAACAGTGGATAAGGATTTGGGGTATTTGCCCTGTTCTAAGCTGAGATTGGTGAGGTTAGTTAGCCACTAGACGAATGAGGTTGGAACATGGGCTAGCAGGTGTGATGGGCAGGCATCTAGGCAGCATTGGTTTTATTTGATGATCTGATCAATAGATCTGAGATTATGCTTGGGGTGGTAGGTTGGAATTCGTCCCATCCTCTATCTGCTGGGATGCCTGTTCTGCTGTCTTCTGTATGTTTTTTCAAGTCAACACTTTGTACTAAGGTGTGCCGAGTCTCTGTTTTTATCTTGTGCTAGAAGTAGGTGGCTAGATTGTTGGCATCTGTTGTTAGCTCTTTTGTTGATATGATGTGAATATCTTAAAGAGGCATTTAAAGGAGTTCTCCAAGCAGTTGATCAGTCTTTCGTAGTAAAGCTTTTTTGCGTCTGCTATAGCCTTCTTATACTGATTCACTTCTCTTCTCCATCAGACATAGTTGTCATGGGTTTGCGATTTCCTCCAAGCTCTTTCTAGCTTCCTCACTCCTGTTCTCAGTGCTCGTGTACACTCAGAGAACCAAGGGTTGACCTTCTTTGATTTAACTGTTTTCATTGGTGCGATGTTATTGAGGGTGAACGAAGCTAAGTCCTGCCATGTCGCTATGGATTTCTCTATATCTGTGTCAATGGGAACCAGTCCAGGTGAGACCTGTTCCCAGAAGAGTTCAGGTGGAAACCTGCTGCGTCATTCTAAAGAACATAAGAATAGCCTTACTGGGTCAGACCAATGGTCCATCAAGCCCAGTAGCCCGTTCTCACGGTGGCCAATTCAAGTCCCTAGTAACTGGCCAAAACCCAAGGAGTAGCAACATTTCCTGCTACCGATCCAGGGTTTTTGCAAGGTACTGCTGACCTGGATTGGCCACCGTAAGGACAGGCTACTGGGCTTGATGGACCATTGGTCTGACCTAGTAAGGCTACTCTTAAGTTCTTATATTCTAACCTCACCAGGACAGATAGGGAAAATGCTTGCGTTTCTGATTTATAACCCTTGCTGAGCTCCTTTGGGAGAACAGGCAAAAATAAAATTGAATAAATAAATAAATATAGCAGCGCTATAGAAATGATGAGTAATAGTAGTAGTACAGGTGATTTGTATGATTGGGGAAATTGAGATTCTTTCAACAATTTAAATAATTATACTACCTTTCCAACATGGATTTCGAGATATACTTAGAGGTCTGTCATTTTTTTATTTTTCCAACTTGTTAAGGGAATGGCTTCAAGCAGTGCTTACACCATTAGAGGAAGTTTTTCTGGGGGGGAGGGGGTGTTGTTGAATCAAAGAAAATTATCACAAAATGTTATGCTATGATACAAGGAGGTACTCAGAGAAAACAACTTTATTTGTCCAAATGGAATAGGATTTGGGTGGCACTTTGTTGGGTTAGGATTGAATGGCTGTACATGAGAACACATTTAAAATTTTTATCTCAGCCAATCTTGTTGAGCAGGGGGGCTCAAGGTATTATATAGGTTGTATCTATATCTTTCACATGTATTGAAGTTTTCCACCATTGTACCTGCCACATGTTGGAGAAGATGTGTAAATAAAGGGTATTTATTTTCGTGAGTGGTGAATGTGCCCTGTTAACCAGGCCTTTTGGTCCCGGTGTCAGGTCAAAAGCGCGCCGGGACAAAGGCGCGCCCAGACAATTGAGCGCAGCGCGGAGGCGCACGCCGCTCTAAATTACTGTTTTTAGGGCTCCGACGGGGGTGTGTGGGGGGGAACCCCCCACTTTACTTAATAGACATCGCACCGCGTTGTGGGGGGTTGTAACCCCCCACATTTTACTGAAAACTTCACTTTTTCCCCTATTAAGTAAAGTAAGGGGGTTCCCCCCCCCCGTCGGAGCCCTAAAAACAGTAATTTAGAGCGGCGTGCGTCTCCGCGCTGCGCTCAATTGTCCGGGCGCGCCTTTGTCTTTCGCGCCGTTGCCTATGAACCTTTGGTCCCAGTGTGCACAAATTTTATTAGTTATGCTACAAAGTCCAGGTCCATCTAAATTCAAAATTGCAACATGTATAGTTTGGGAAAGGCTTCTTTTTCTTTTGACTAACTGTAAAACTAAAAAAAAAATTTCAATAAAGATTAAAATAAAAAAAATAAAATAAAATAGAAAGACTATGTATTTTTGTCTCTAACTTCACCATATGTGCTGAAGTATACGCAAATAAGCTTATATCCTTTGCTCAGTTCTGTTACAACCATAAGCTGGTATAGATCAGAGTTAAACCTCAACAAATCAGAATCACTGCAGCCACACTAGAGTCCTCAAAGCCTGCATTATTAGAAACTATTTGCAAAGCAACTGCCCGGTCCTTACTATATACACATTTCTCTCAGTATTCGCGGTATCAGCATTCGTGTTTTCGATTATTCACGGTTTTTAGCTTGCTGGCTCCTCCCCCCAAATTACATCTGCTCGCATAAAGAAATCACCGATTCCAAGCTTTTACAGAGAAAATCGCCGATTCCCAGCACTTTCTTCACTTCAAGAACAGACCAGCTCTCCCACCATGTTATTCACGGTTTCACTATATTCACGATGGTTTTTAACAGAAAATAGCGAACATGTTAAAAAAGTTATTCACGGTTTTTCTGTATTTGCGGTTATGTTAATCCCCTATCACAGCGAATACGGAGGGAGAAGTGTACAGTGGTACCTTGGATTATGAGCATAATCCGTTCCAGGAGCAGGCTCCTAATCCAAAATACTCTAAACTAAACTAAACTAAGCCTTAGGTTTATATACCGCATCTTCTCCACTGAAGTGGAGTTCGACACGGTTTACAGAGTTTAAAAAATATGGGAAGAGAGAAGAGTTTACAAAGCATAAAAAGAGGGGATGTAATCAGGAGAAGAGATTATTATATGCTAGAGAAAAGCCAGGTTTTCAGTTGTTTTCGGAATAGTTGGAGGGAGTCCAGGTTCCGCAGCGGGACAGTGAGGTCGTTCCAGAGGCCGGTGATTTTGGAGAGGAGGGATCTACCCAGTTTACCTGTGGAGGATGCCGTGTAGAGAGGGGAAGGAAAGTTTATGTCTGTGGGCAGATCTGGTGGTAGTTGGTGTCGGGGCGAGGAAGGATAGAGGGATTAGGGGCGGAAGGATGCCGTGAATGATCTCGAAAGCCAGGCAGGAGCATTTGAAATGAATTCTGGAAAGTACTGGGAGCCAGTGAAGATTGGTAAGTAGAGGGGAGACGTGGTCATATTTGCATTTAGCAAAAATCAGCTTAGCCGCAGTGTTCTGGATAAGCTGGAGTCTACGAAGACTTTTTTTCGTTAGGCCTAAGTAGAAAATACTCGTATATCAAAGCAAGTTTCCCAATAGGAAGTAAGGGAAACTTGCTTTGATATGTTCCCACCCCAAACCTTCCCCCCCCACCGAGGCCAGCAGCGCTGCTCCCCCCCCCATGAGAACCGGTACCCTCCCCCCCCCGCGATCCGGCACCTCCCCGCCGCCACCTGAGATCCCCCAACCCACCCGAACCCTCTTGTTACTTCCCTCCGCATCGGCATTGCCGGCGCGGAGGGAAGTAAGAAGAGGGTTTGGGTGAGTTGGGGGATCTCAGGTGGCGGCGGGGGGGTGCCAGATCGCGGGGGGAGGGTGCCGGTTCTCGGGGGGGGGGGGGCGCTCGTACAGCGAGTCAAGCTCGGTTTACGAGGCACCAAATTTGCGAATGTTTTGCTCGTCTTGCAAAACACTCGCAAACCGAGGTACCACTGTACTTTTTAACTTCACATTACTATCTGATCCAATCTTCTGTCAAAGACAGTGCCTTCAGTCAAGCAGTACTGAACAATCCACCCTTATGAACTACTGAACATAAGAACATAAGAACTGCCATCTCCGGATCAGACCCATGGTCCATCGAGTCCGGCGATCCGCACACGCGGAGGCCCAGTCAGGTATACACCTGATGTAGTTTTAGTCACCCATATCCCTCTATGCCTCTCATAAGGAGATGTGCATCTAATTTGCCTTTGAATCCCAGCACAGTGGATTCTTTAATAACCTCCTTTGGGAGAGCATTCCAGGCGTCTACCACTCGCTGCGTAAAACAGAACTTCCTGACATTTGTCCTGGACTTGTCCCCCCTTAGCTTCAAACCATGTCCTCTTGTCCGTGTCGCGTTGGACAATGTAAATAATTTATTTTCCTGCTCTATTTTATCGATGCCTTTCAGCATTTTGAACGTCTCGATCATGTCCCCTCGCAGCCTTCTCTTCTCAAGGGAGAACAGTCCCAGTTTCTTGAGTCGTTCCTCATATTCCAAGTTCTCCATACCTCTTATTAACTTCGTTGCTCGTCTCTGCACCCTCTCCAACAGTTTTATATCCTTCTTTAGGTTGGGAGACCAATGTTGGACACAGTATTCCAAGTGTGGTCTGACCATTGCTCTATAAAGCGGTATTATGACTTTCTCCGATCTACTCGTGATTCCTTTCTTTATCATGCCTAACATTCTGTTTGCTTTCTTTGCCGCTGCCGCGCATTGTGCCGACGGCTTCAGAGTCCTATCTATCAGTACACCCAGGTCCTTTTCTTGTTCGCTCTTACCCAGAGTTGCGCCTGACATTCTATACTCGTATTCCTTATTCTTACTACCTAAATGCATTACTTTGCATTTCTCCACGTTGAACTTCATCTGCCATTGATCTGCCCATTTCTCTAACTGATACAAGTTGCTCTGGAGTTCCTCGCTATCCTCCTGCGATCTGATTGCCCGGCATAGCTTTGTGTCGTCTGCAAACTTAATGATCTCACTGGATATTCCGTCTTCCAGGTCATTGATATAAATATTAAATAGGATCGGCCCAAGTACTGAGCCCTGGGGCACACCACTAGTCACTTTCTCCCAGTCTGAGAACTTTCCATTTATGCCCACTCTCTGCTTTCTGTTTTCCAACCATTTGCCTATCCACCTTTGTATATCTCCCTCTATTCCATGGCTTTGTAGTTTCCTGAGAAGCCTTTCATGTGGAACTTTGTCGAATGCTTTTTGGAAGTCCAAATATATTATGTCCACCGGCATTCCACTATCAATTTGCTTGTTCACGGTCTCGAAAAATTGAAGTAAATTCGTTAAACATGATTTCCCTTTCCTGAACCCATGTTGACTGGGTTTCATCAAGTCGTGTGTATCTAGGTGCCGGACTATGCTATCCTTGATCAGTGCTTCAACCATCTTTCCAGGGACAGACGTAAGACTCACAGGTCTGTAGTTGCCCGGTTCCCCTCTCGATCCTTTTTTGAAAATTGGCGTGACATTCGCTATCTTCCAGTCCTCTGGTATCTGTCCAGTTCTGATTGTCAGATTGGCAAGTTTCTGCAATAGCTCTCCGATTTCAACCTTCAATTCCTTTAAAACTCTCGGGTGAATTCCATCCGGTCTAGGGGATTTGTCACTTTTAAGTTTGTCAATCTGGTAGTATATCTGGTCCAACTCCACTTCAACTGTGGTGAGGCTGTCTTCTATTACTCCACTAAACACTTTCACTGCTTCTGGTATTTTAGCGGTATCCTCCCCCGTAAAGACGGATGCAAAGAAGGAATTTAGTTTGTCAGCAATTTGTTTATCTTCCTTGATGTACCCTTTTCTTCCCTGGTCGTCCAGGGGTCCCACTGCCTCTTTTGCGGGTTTTTTCCCTTTCACGTATCTAAAGAAGGGTTTGAAGTTTTTGGCTTCTTGCGCTATTTTTTCCTCATAGTCCTTTTTGGCATCCCTCACCGCCTTGTGACATTTCTTTTGATCATCTTTATGTATTTTCCATGCTTCGGTTGTTTTCATGTGTTTCCATTTTTTGAAAGAGTCCTTCTTTTCTTTTATGGCTACCCTCACCTGTCCGGTAAGCCATGCCGGTTCTCCCTTACCTTTTGTTCTCCCCTCTTTGGAGATCCTTGGAATGTGGAGATTTTGTGCTTCTGTGATAGTATTTTTCAGTAGGGACCATGCCTGGTCTACCGTTTCAAGTTTGTCCACCTTTTTCTTGAGTCGTTGTTTCACCATGGCTCTCATGCAATCGTATTTGCCCTTTCTAAAGTTAAAGGTTTTGGTTAAGGTTTTGGCACGTTTTCTATTCCCGATGTCAAGCTTAAAGTTGATCACATTGTGATCGCTCGTCCCCAGCGGTACCGTAACTTCTACTTCTTTTGTCGGTCCCGTGAGGCCATTTAGTACCAAGTCCAGGGTGGCGTTGTCTCTTGTCGGCTCCTTTACCAATTGTTCCAGGAAGCAATCCCCTAGCACCTCCAGGAACTTGGCCTCCTTGCCGCAGTTGGAGGTTCCTAGTTTCCAGTCTATCCTCGGGAAATTGAAGTCTCCCAATATTATTACATTGCCCGTTTTGCTTTCTTGTTTGATTTCCTCTATCATTTCTGAGTCAGTTTCCTCCGCCTGTCCTGGGGGACGATAGTAAAGGCCAATTTTCGTGTCTGCGCTGTTTTGGCCAGGAATCTTGACCCAGAGGGACTCTAGCTTCTCTTTTGTTTCCGTCGTAGCCACTTCAACAGATTCTATTCCTTCCTGAACATATAGGGCAATACCTCCACCTTTCTGCCCTACTCGATCTCTTCTATATAGTTTGTATCCCTGCAGTACGGTGTCCCATTTGTTTTCTTCATTCCACCATGTTTCTGTTATGCCAATGATATCCATGTTCTCATGTCTTGCTATCGTCTCTAGTTCTCCCATTTTGTTTCCTAGACTTCTAGCATTTGTATACATGCATTTAAGTTCCCTTCGTGTTACCTTTTTGGACTTTTTACTCTTGGCTGCCCTTACAGTTTCATTTACGGTATCCTTTACTGCTCCTGTGTTATCTCCCGTGTTTGTTGTGTGGTCATCCCCTCCTGTGTCTGAGTTGTCCTTTCCTGCTTGTTCTCCTTTGTTGGCTGTGAGGTTGACCTCTCTTGTGTATGAGTAGTAGTCCTTTGTTCCTACGTCCGGGCATCCTGTTGTCCGTACCATGAACACTGCGGATTACTCAACAGTGGGACGGTCCTCCCAGACACTGGAGCAACTCTGAGCTTAGGAGTTTCACATTTGTGCAGTTACACAAAGTTTCACGGTTCAGTTTGTTTTGATATACAGTATAGCACAGTTACTTACTGTAACAGGTGTTATCCAGGGACAGCAGGCATATATTCTCACAGATGGGCGACATCATCATGGAGCCCTCGGTATGGACCACTTTAAGAACTTAGAAAGTTCTTGAATCCCTACCGCGATGTGCGAGTGCCTTCCCGTTCGCCGGAGGCGCGCAGTCCGTCAGTTAAGTTAAGCCAGCTAAGAAGCCAACCCGGGGAGGTGGGAGGGATGTGAGAATATATGCCTGCTGTCCCTGGATAACACCTGTTACGGTAAGTAACTGTGCTTTATCCCAGGACAAGCAGGCCTATATTCTCACAGATGGGTGACCTCCAAGCTAACAAAATGGGACGGTGGGTAGATTGGCCATTAAGAAAATAAATTTTGCAAAACAGATTGGCCGAAGTGCCCATCCCGTCTGGAAAAAACATCCAGACAATAGTGAGAAGTGAAGGTATGAACTGAGGACCAGGTGGCAGCCTTGCAGATTTCCTCAATTGGAGTAGACCTGAGGAAAGCAGCAGAAGCTGCCATAGCTCGAATTTTATGGGCTGAAATACGATCAAAAAAGATCAGAAAAATTATCCGCGCGAGCGAGAAGACAGTTGAAAAAAATACGCACAAGCGAAAGAGCCAACTGACTAGCTCCGCGGAAACTAAATAACTAAAATTGACGGACCGCACGCCTCCAGCGAGCGGGAAGGCACTCGCGTATGCGCGGTAAGGATTCAAGAACTTTCTAAGTTCTTAAAGTGGTCCGTACCGAGGGCTCCGTGGTGACGTCACCCATCTGTGAGAATATAGGCCTGCTTGTCCTGGGATAAAATCCCGTTATAACGGACTTCAAGGGACCTGGTAAAACGGTCCGTTATATCCAGAGTTGCATTTTTTTAAAACTTTATTTAGGGCAAGTTGAAACAACGTAAATCGATGAAGAACAGTCGCTGCACAAGCATATCAGCAATATCAAGAACAAAACTCAGCAAAACATTGGTATGGTACAAAATGATTGCAAAACCGGAACACTGTACTGGAAAGAAAATTACTTTTATTTTTTTTCTGGGCTGCATTTTGATACTATATCACCGGCATGCCATGTGCCTTGTAGGCGGAGCCTGCATGTCCGTTATAGCCGAATAAAACTGCAGCTTAAAGCGGCTCTGGGGACCAAAATAGTTGTCCGTTATATCCGAAATTCCGTTATATGCAAGTCCACTATATCCGATGATTTTCTGTATGTTTATTATGGCGCTTGGGTGAGACCAGAGGACCTCGTCCGCTATAGACGAGGTTCCGTTATAACGAGATTATACTGTACTGTCTTATCACAGCAACTGCTAAGCGGTTAACAATAATTAAATTAAATCAGGAAAGCGAGAATTGTTACATTCTTCCAGTTAAAAGAGAAAGCAAGAATGCAGAAAAGTGGAGCAATGCACTGTACAGTGTGATGCCAAAAGCTCTGGGTCTCATCTGCCCTCAAGAGACTTAAGTTTTTTCATAGAAGTTTTTAAATTACACCAAAGGTGGTTCAATGTGTAAATCAAACGGAAGATTAGTCCAAAGAGATGGACCCCCACAACAGTGAATAGAGAACTTTGATTATGTTCAGAACATATTTGACGATAAGATGGAACGGGTGCTGAATTGCAAAATGTAAACTCCTACTAGGTACATAAGGAATCAAAAGTTGTGACAGAAACAGTGGAAGGCAATTGCCTCTTTGCTTCACCATTGTAGGAGGGTATTGTCACAAACTGGTAGCATGCTTGGGAAGGGAGACTATTGACTATAGCAGAGGCACTTTAAGGAACTGAATTACTAAGGTTATTTTGCCCACAGGCACAAAATAAGGAAAATAATAAGAACATAAGAATAGCCTTACTGGGTCAGACCAATGGTCCATCAAGCCCAATAGCCTGTTCTCACGGTGGCCAATCCAGGTCCCTAGTACCTGGCTAAAACCCAAAGAGAAGCAATATTCCATGCTACTGATCCAGGGCAAGAAGTGGCTTCCCCCATGTCTCTTTGCTTAAGTCCTCCCTCCGACGTCAGCGCTGACATCAGGGAAGACATCTGGTCGGTTATGTGTGCTGCAGCAGAGCAGGTAGGAAAAAGAAGACGAGCCTTGCGGCGCGAGTTGCATCAAACCCCGCAGGATCAGTACTTTATGAAAAGTGGGTAGATGATAGAGAACTCTAATTACAGACGGAAGGTCATTCCAAACTTTTACGAATAAAAAAGAAAATGATCAACAAAAATTGGCCATAGTTTTTATTCCTTTAACAGTGGGAAAGCCAAGTTTATATTTCTGAGAGCTCCTAGAATTAGAGATTTCTTGTGAATTAAATGAAACGGGAACCAAAAGAGAAAAAATGCCACATAGGATTTTGAAAATTACAGTTGCACATCTAAATTGGATCCTCCAGTAAACGGGAAGCCAGTAAAGGGATCTCAGTAAAGGTGTGACATGATCACATTTATGTTTACTGTATATCAGTTTTGCCACCGTATTCTGGAGAAGTTGTAGCCTCCTCAAATTACATTTACTTAAACAAGCATAAAGCGAGTTGCCATCGTCCAGCTGAGATAAAATAATGGCCTGAACCAAAACTGCAAAATGGTGCTGGAAAAAAAAAAGACCACGTACTCTTCTAAGCATCTTTAAACTAAAAAAGCTTTTTTTAGTAACATAGAAACATAGAAAAATGACGGCAGAAAAGGGTCATAGCCCATCAAGTCTGTCCACACTAAAGATCCCCTTCCCTAAATTTATTCTCCCAGATATCCTATATCTCATCAAGTCTGCCTATTCTGATGACTCTCCCCCCACTATTACCCTCTTAGAGATCCCACATGCGCATCCCATTTATTTTTAAAATCTGGCACGCTGCTGGCCTTGACCACCTGCACAGGAAGTCTATTCCAATGATCAACCACTCTTTCGGTGAAGAAATACTTCCTGAAATCGCCATGAAATTTCCCGCCCCTGATTTTTAGCGGATGCCCCCTTGTGGCCGAGGGTCCTTTAAGAAAGAAAATATCATCTTCCTCCTCGATACGACCAGTGATATACTTAAACGTCTCAATCATGTCTCCCCTCTCCCTACGTTCCTCGAGAGAGTACAGCCGCAATTTATTCAGCCTCTCTTCGTATGAGAGATCCTTGAGCCCTGAGACCATCCTGGTGCCATACGCTGAACCGACTCGACTCTCAATACATCTTTATGGTAGTGTGGCCTCCAGAATTGCACACAGTATTCCAGATGAGGTCTCACCATGGTTCTGTACAATGGCATAATGACCTCGGGCTTCTGGCTGACGAAACTTCTACGGATACATCCCAACATTTGTCTAGCCTTGGATGAAGCCTTCTCCACTTGATTGGCAGCTTTCAGGTCTTCACTAATGATTACTCCTAAATCGCGCTCTGCTGTGGTCCTAGCTAAGGTCTCACCATTTAGGGTGTAATTCCTGCACGGATTTCTGCTGCCAAGGTGCATGACCTTACATTTCTTAGCGTTAAAGTTAAGTTAATGAGAGTGAAGAATCCAGAATAAAACCCAGAATTCTAGATGACAAATCAATTTTCAGTGAGTCACCAGAGGCTAACAAAATTGAGCTAATAATAAGGCTTGAATAAGGGTTATCAATTGTTTTGCCATATTAAAATGTTGATGCATTTTCAGAAAGGTTTTTCACTAAGGGCTCCTTTTACAAAGGTGCGCTAGCGTTTTTAGCGCACGCACCGGATTAGCACGCACTACCCGAAAAAACTACCGCCTGCTCAAGAGGAGGCAGTAGCGGCTAGCGTGCGCTATTCCGCACGTTAAGGCCCTAATGTACCTTTGTAAAAGGAGCCCTAAGTTTTATACGCTTATTTTCCATTTCATGTTATTGCTGAAATTCTTTAGCGGATAAACTTCTCGCATGTACACAAAAAGTTTCATTAGCGAAATAAAACCCTCCAAGCTGTGTAATGGTTAGAGCTATAAATGGAAATGCAATCGGTGTAGAAGTGAAGATTCAGGAAGTTGTTGAACTGGATGTTCCATCCAGCATGGGGGTTCTCTGAAGAAGCCTGTCGGTGAAACGCGTTAGGACCCACCTGTATTTGCTGTAGCAAGTTGGCTTCCTAAAGATTCACAGTTAAGTTTTGCCTACTCTGAGATTCATAGTTTTCACTTAAGCATTGGACACTTTAAATGGACATTTAATAGAAAAAAGAAGAAAAAAAAGATATTCATCAAAATTTAAATACCTTTCTACCGTTTGAGGATGGTGCAATGATTGACTCTGTGAAAGCCCTTACAGGGGTTGTTGCCCCGGTTTGGTCACTTTCTTACCATATATTGGTTCTGAGCACCTTCGAGGTTTAAAGGCATTTTCATTTTGTTTTTGTTAGAGCTATAAATATACATTTCTCACATGCTGAAGATAGATGATCTTACAAAGTATCCAAGGCATGCATAGATGGTCAGGGTATGTAAAAATAAAGTCAACTTACAGAAGGGGAACTTCGATGACCAGGTGAATGAGGCAGCATAACAGCTCTTCTAGGAGATCTTCAGGTTCATTGCCTAATTAGAAACAGCAAGACCAGCAAGTGGTATTAAAAGCATCGATTTGCCGCTACCGACTACCCAGATCAAGAAGAACTCAGAATCTTTTCACCTTCCCCCCTCATAATGGTACCCGACGTAAGAAACTTTACGACAGCCTCCTAGCAACTCAGGCAGCGAAAATTGACCCCACCATCACCAAACTGATGATCAAAACAACAGACATCAAAGTGTTTCGGAAAGAAATCAAAACATTTCTTTTCAAAAAACACGTCCTTACTTAATATTCCCCTCCCCAATCGCACATGCACTCTCCCCAGCAAATAACACACTAGTCATCCCCTTGAACCTCATTTACCAAAAATATCCAAACTCTTAAATAAGCATCTCCCTTAGGAATCCACTTAACTGATTCCTTCAAGTTAGGTATCTTTCTTCAGTTGCCTATATTGTTTTCCCCACTGAACCTTGTAACTACTTGAACCCTGTCAAGTTATTCTATCGATAAATCCAGATATCTTATACTTGTATTTCTATACCACAACGTGTAATTTACTTAAATCGTTGTAATGTAATTCTCTCGGTAATGTCCTGATCTCTTTTAACTGTAATCCGCTTAGAACCGCAAGGCACAGGTGGAATAGAAATCACAAATGTAATGTAATAACAACAGTGAGAGAACCTTTCATCCTGTTTAAGTTCGCTTGTCTATGTTATAAATCAATATTTGGTCTGGCCCCCACTTACCTGGTTTCCCACTTCAATCTGGCTAGTTATCTTAGGCCCACATGAAGAATACATCTGTTCACCCATCCGACAATAAAAGCCTGCCACTACAAAAGATTCTTGGACAGAACTCTTGCCTTCCAGGCAGGCAAATGGAACGACTGGCTTAGTAACGTTTTTGCGCGCTCTTCATCCTACTTCAATTTTAGAAAACTATTAAAAACAAGTCTGTTCAATCGATTTGTTAACTAAGAATCTACTCAGCACTGCTTATTCAATCTTGTAACCCTATGAACCTTTTAGCTTTCATATTCTTTATTATGTAAGATTGTATTGCTAACTTTGATTGTAACCTCTTTGCCGATTGTCCAGCGCCTCTTGCTGTAAACCGCCTCGAACTTCCATGGCTTTGGCGGCATATAAGAATAAAATTATTATTATTATTATTATCATTGAAATACCACGCATCTAGAGCAGTGAACCGCAAACTGTGTGCCGCGGTGAGATTCATATTTCTACTTTATTAGTAAATTATTTTCCGAGGTCTTCATCCTCTTTTAAACATTAGCAAAGAGCATTACAATCTGAATTCATTGAAATTAGATTTCTAAAATAAAATTCATTTTGATCTCACATATGAGACATTCATAATTTTTTTTGTTTGTTTGCTTGCTTTTTTAACTGTTTTGGTACAAATCTCTCCTCCCTCTCCAGATTATACCATATGACTCTTTCGGAGTTGCCATGTGTGATTACAGCTTTCATATTATTGTATGTTTTATGAGATTGCTATTTGCTCAATAATGTTAAAGATTGATCTTATTTTTGTTCATTTTATTATACACATCCAGGGTGGGAGGATGGGGTGGCGATTTACAAGGTTATTTTAAATGGGGATAAAATTATTGATAGTTTTAAAAGTATTAATGTTTATGGATTATTAATTAAAGGGGTGGGAGAGGTAAAATGTTTGTTTGGGCATATTTGTTAGTGCAAAGTGCTTTTATTGTATATGTGTGTTTATTTGTTATGCACTATGATTGTTCTAAAAATTAATAAAGTTTATAAAAAAAATAAATAATGTTCTCATACATTGGCATCTGCCGTACATGTTTTATCTGTTATGTCCTTTTTGTCTAAAAATTTCAATAAAAATATTTTAAATCAAGTTTTGCAAAGATTGTACATAGTAACCAAATTGGCTATGCACACAACAGCTTTATATATTACAACACCTGCTGAAATGCTATTCTGCACATAAATATTGCAGGTATGTGGAAAATTGTAGCTGTGCACATGATGTTTAATGTGGGGGAATTCTACAAATGGCACTCAAAAATCACCACTGGAAAAGAAGCATACTATTTATAAAAATGTGCTTAATGGCAATTCCCACAACTGTGCCAGAGTTATGCCTGCTGAAACTGGCACCCAAGTTCGAAACGCCGAGACAGTATTCTGTAAGAACATATGTAACTTTTTGAATGCCCTTGAGGTACCTATGGCCCTACCATGGCCACGCCCCCTTTTGATTTATACACCATTAGAGTTAAGTGCCATGCCTTAACATTATTCTTCACTTGATGTCTAACTTCCTATTAAATTAACTTGGGTATATTCACAACAAGTCCACTCACCACTATTCCCAAGTGTCAAAATTGCTCACTAATATCTTCAGAATACTTCAGAATATTTCATCCGGACCTCAGCAACACCACTCACCGCTTGAAATACTTTCTTAGCGGTAAGCTTAACACGTTAAATCCTCACTGGTCCACCTACTGTAGATACTAAATTCTATTTTCATTTACTTAATATTATAACTCAAACTTTCAGTCTTAATTTTCTTAAATCCAGCTTAAATAATTAAGTAAGAAAGTCTCCTTTTTACTTTTCTTTACATGTGCTTAGCCATACGATCTGGGAAGATTGGATCCAACATGTTTCAGAAACCTGATTTTTCAAGGATCCTTCCCTAGATCATCCCACATCATCTAACCCAGTGTTTTTCAACCTTTTTTGGGCAAAGGCACACTTGTTTCATGAAAAAAATCACGAGGCACACCACCATTAGAAAATGTTAAAAAATTTAACTCTGTGCCTATATTGACTATATATAAAGTAATTCTCTTGAATAGGAATCAAATAAACACAAAGTATTTTATAATTACTTTATTATGAAATATTAAGTAAACAGAATAGTGAAAAATTATAAAATACTTTATTCAGTGCGAAACCTGGGCCTGTTTGGCTGAACACAAAGCTGATATTCTGGCTGGAGTCGAAGAAAGACACACACGTAGCTCTTCGTCAACAGCCGTTCCCTTCACCGCCCCGTCACCGTCACCGCCATCCCTTTCACCGCCCCGTCACTGCCACTGCCATCCCATTCACCGCCCCGTCACCGTCCCCGCTGCATCCATATAAGCCTTAGTACTGTAATATTTAGCTTATTCCTTTCTTATAAATCAAAGTTCCTGTTGCTGAACTAAAGAAAGAGATGTTCAGCTGGCAGGGCTTTGTTTATAAATTTTTATCAACACAACTAATATACTATTTTATCCTAAAGCAAAAAATAAATAAATAAATATAATTTTTTTTTCTACCTTTGTTGTCTGGTTTCTGCTTTCCACATCTTCTCATTCAATTCCTTCCATCCACTGTGTGTCTTCTCTCTACGTCTTCCATTTGCTGTTACTGTGCCTCTCCCTTCACCCCCCCCCAATTGGTCTAGCACCCATCTTCTTCCCTCCGCTCCCCCATAGTCTGGCATCTGTCTTCTTCCCACTCTGTCTTCCACATTTCCCTTCGGGGTCTGTTCCTCTCCACCCTCCTTCAATGTCTGTCCTATTCCTTTCCACCACCACCCTTCCCTCCCTCCTTTACCATCTGTTCCTTTCTACTACCCTTCAGCTCCTCTCACGTGGCTTATCTATCTACCTTCCTCCCTCTTATTTTCATGGCACGTTACAATGTAATTTGTGCAAGCCACTGGAGCCTGCGAGCTCGGTCCCTGTCCCATCCCCACAAACCATCTCGCTTCTGTGCTCCTATTTTCTCCATTTCTAATATCTCCCCTATGTATCTGTCATTGCCCCCCCCCCCCTGTGTCCATATACCATCCCCATGGCATGTCCCCTTTATGTCTCTATCCCTATGCCCAAGGCACATAATTTCCCCTCTTTCTGTTACCTTCCTGTGTCCAGATTTCCCCTATCTTCCTCTTCCATACCAGTGTGTCTCTTCTTTTCAACCCCATCTAGCTTTTTTCCCTCTTTCTTCCCCCCCCCCCTTGCTTCTAGCATCTGGCTCACCTGCCTGTCCTTCCCTTTCTTTCCTGCTGTGGGTTTTTCTTTCCGTCTTCATCCCCTTGGCCCAGAATCCTTTTCCCTTTCACTCCCTCCTTCCAATTTGAGCCGGGAACACGAGCGATCACACGGTCCCCGCAGCCACCACTTGCCTGCCCAATCGATCCTACTGTTTAGCCAGCTCTCTCCCTTCGCCTCACCTTAGTTTGTAGGTTTTGTTTTTCGGCGACATGCACGCTTTCCCAAAGAGATGCGCACGCGCAGCTGCTCAATGTTCAATCTTCTGCTCTGCTGCAACTTCCTGTTTCCAGTTGCGTCAGAGCAGAAGATCGAAACTGAACAGCAGCGGGGACCGGGGGAGTCTCATGGGAGCGCGTGCGGGACCCGGCCTGAGGCCTAATCAGTGTCTGCACCGTACGGCACACCAGGCAATATCTCGCGGCACACTAGTGTGCCGCGGAACAGCGGTTGAAAAACACTGATCTAACCCAGTGGTCTCAAACACGCGGCCCGCGGGCTACATGTGGCTCTCCAAGTTTTTTTTGCGGCCCGCGGTCTGGACTGGATCATTCCCTTCCTTTTGGAGCAGCAGCGGGTCTGGCCGGTTCGTTCCGTTCAAAGCCGCGGCTTGGCGGCTCCTTGCGCTATTCGCTCCTGCATCGGAAGCCTCTCTGACATCACAACATCAGAGAGGCTTCAGATGCAGGCGCGGATCTCGCAAGGAGCCACTACCTGCGGCTTTGAATGGAATGAGCCGGCCAGACACGCTGCTGCTCCAGTGGCGTACCAAGGGGGGGCGGTCCGCACAACTGGTCACCCTCCACTGTTCTTCATAGAGTGCGGCTCGCGGCTCGTCTAGAGCAGGGGTGCCCAACTGCTTCCCTTCCCTTCTCACCGCCGGCACCATGCTTTTTAAGCTCCCTGCTTCTCTCGCCGCCCGACCTCAATTCTGATGTCGAGAGGACGTTCTGGCTAGCTAATTGCTGCCTGGCTACCCAGAACGTCCTTTCCGACGTTAGAATTGACGTTGGTCGGCCCCGTGGAGATTTCGGCCTGTTCCCGATGACGCCAGCAGCAGCAGCAGCCTATTTCCCGGCGGCGGTGGCATGGGGGAGGGCAGGAAGGAAGAAAGAAAGAAGGGGGGGGGCAGGGAGCCAGAGGAAAGAAAGAAAGAAGGTGGGGGCAGGGAGCCAGAAGGAAAAAAAAAAGAAGGGGGGGGACAAGGAGCCAGAAACAAAGCAAAAAATGGGACAAGGAATCAGAAAACGACAGACATAGAAAAAGAAAGAAAAAGTTGGGGGAGGGAATGAGGTCTGGAGGAGAGGAAGCATACAGGAGGCTGAAAGAAGAGAAGAAACATTGGATGCACAGTCAGAAGAATAAAGTGCAACCAGAGACTGATGAAATTACCAAACAAAGGTAGGAAAATTATTTTATTTTCAATTTAGTAATATAAATGTGCCAGTTTTGAGAAAGAAAAGATATTAAACTTTAAATGTGAGTGCTGCAGAAAAAATAGTTAATGTCTTATTAAAAAAATGACAATTTTGCATAAGGTAAAACTGTTAAAGGAAAGTTTTATAAACTATAAAGAGTTTAACCTCATGCAAAATTGTCATTTCTTTAATAAGACATTAACTATTTTTTTCTGCGGCCCTCCAAGTACCTACAAATCCAAAATGTGGCCCTGCAAAGGGTTTGAGTTTGAGACCACTGATCTAACCACTTCACTCTTACAGAATAGCGTGCAGCAAGATGCAAAAGCAAATTTTAATGGGTGCCAATAACCATCAAAATTTAGGCACACACATCTTTAGAGAATGACATGGGGACTCCTGCAAGCTCTATCCCTGTTTGTACAAGCCTTGAACACTTATGATTTTATATTTAAATTTTTTTTTATTGAAGTATAAAAAGGGACAATATTCTGTACAACTGTTTATAAATCATAAATAGAGCCTTCCCCTTTCAATCCGGTTTTGGTACAACATTTCCAAAGATTTGGTTGCCTATGTTTCTATATCTTCTGGGAAGATAACTGTATTGTCCTTCAGAAGAGAACCAACACAGTGTACTGGATGAACAGGAAAATAAGTGATTATTAAATGTTGAAAATGTTCCTTGTTGCCAGCAACGAAGGATGAATCTATTGCAGTAACAGTAAGATGCTTCGGCAACTGGGAACATGATGGAAGGGCAATGCAGATGGTAGGATGAGTCTGATCAAAAGACAAGATTCTTGTTGCAACATCAAAGGCAGATGGAACACAAATGATATAATTTAACAGTGCTTCATTTAAATCCAAAAACAGCTTATGCATTTTTTTTAAATCACTGAATTCAGTTACTGGTTGTCTAAGATGTGTTAAGTTTTTACATACCGATACTCGCATTTTACAGATGCTGTTCCATCTAGTTGGTAGGTTAGACAATGACATGGGATCAAAGTGTGTACCCATGGGTCTGTCCCCGTGTCATTCTCTATTTCATACATAGAATCTGGGGAATTATATGCATGTGCTGGAATGCTATTTTGTTCATAAACATTATTATTTTGTGCTAATTAATTTGTGCCAAGTCAGCATTCATTATTTTACTGCATTTTTTTTCTGGTTTTGTTGAAGGAAGGTTCAAAGAAAGGGCTGGAGAAGAGGGGAGGTTTGATGAAAAAGTTGCATGTACTTCATGAAGAGTTGAAAAGGGCATAAAATTCTAACCTTGACTGCAGAAGAATGAACTAACCCTTTCATTTCTCAGACCTGGTGTTAAAGCACCAGCACAAAACACCCTGCACTCAAGTCTTTGGGTCTTAAGCTTAGATGCAGTGGCCCATCCCGGGCGCTGTCACCTATCCTCCTCTCCCGTCGCTCATACGCACCACTTCCGCTCCCCCATATCTCTGTAATGTTCCTAGTGCAAGCAGCAACCCCCAACCTGCTGTCGCGCCAGCATTGTTTCTTCCTCTGACATCACTTCCTAGTCCCGCACCAAGGAAGTGGCATCAGAAGACGAGCCGATTCTGGCGCAACAGCAGCTTGGGGGTTGCTGCTCGCGCCATAAATGTTACAGAGGTACAGAGGGAACGGTGTGAGGGGGTGGAATAGGAATGTGTGGAGGTGGGGCGAAGAGTAGAGGGCGAGTGAGGGGCGCCACCGTCCCCACCCTGGGCACCTCTCACCCTCAATACGCCACTGCTCCGATGCAAAGAAACGTGCTGAATAGCAAATGCCTTTATTGCTATGGAGTATAAGTGAGTTGTGTACTATTGGCATGGCAAGTGTTTCTGCATGGTTTGCTCGTGCACAAAACACCTTTGAGCATCGTGCAGTGGCAGTGCAAAAACTGTGTGAAAAATTGCTTTCAATGTGCGGGGCAGGGTATGAAATGGGAGAGATAATGGCTGAAGTTCAGTCAAATGAGTGTTGAGTGAAGGAAACAAAAAGGATGATTGCAGAATAGCTGTTATTCACACCTGTAGTGTGCCATGAATCCACTGTCTTTCTCAGGACTATGTGTTGCGTTTGGCTTTTGGATGAGCTCCAAATTCAGCAGTTTCACATGGGAGTGTTGCTTTGTAAGAGTATGGCAACTTTAAGGTCAGTTAGAGTGTGTCCTGAAAGGTTGAATTGTTCACCTATTGGTGTTTGAATGCCGCCATTTCTAATATTAGATTTGCATCCATTTATTCTTCTTCTTAGTAACTGACCTCTTTGGTCTTCTGTAGATAACAGAGACACATCGCTAGCAGATGGTTGCATGTATTATATTAGAAGAAGAGCCGGTAAATAAGCCCCAGATGCTACATTTCTGAGTAAACGTAGGGATAGTATTGGCATCTGGTTTTCTGGCAGGCTTTACTCTTCAAGTGGGTGTTATTGTTAAAACAGTTTGTAGCTGCCGGTGAGTATCTGTTTGAGGTTAGGGGCTGTCAGAATTCCAGGATAAGAGTTCCTCCCAAGGCCAGGGGACCTGCTTGACACGAACCAACATTTACCACACAGTCTTTGCACTTTTAAAAAGCACGTTATTTTTTTTTTTTTTTTAATCTGCAAACGCTTTACCAAAAACATTTAGTACACAAGCCCTCAAAACAGCTTTAGAACTCGTGAGCAGTTTATTGAGAGATGTGCTTCGCTATACACAGTCTATTTGTTTATTTTGATGCTTACCATAGGATCCTGGCAGTCTCTCCTGATAAGTAAAATGAAGCTGCAGCTCCTCTTCTGGCATATGGCAAATGAACACTTTCAGCAAACAACAGATTATAAACAGTGCATTGTGAGCCTGCCAAATAAAGAGCTGACTGAAAAAGAAACACAGAGAGAGAAAAAAAAAAAAAAGAGACAAGAGTTAACAGTTTTACTTAAGCATCATACAAGGCGTTTATTCTTGCAAGATAAGATACTACACGGGATATTAGGAGGCACAAGACAAAGACAAACCTCTTAACAGTTCAAATAGTGTGTGGTCCAAAGCTTTTTTTGAATTTCCTGTCTTGGCCAGTCCTTGACCAGCCCAAGACTTCTCCAAGCCCCCTTCAAACTGAACCACAGAACAAGGCCCTTCTAGTGCTCCCCAAAGAAAACAAGAACACACTCTAAGAATAAGAACAGGTTGTTGCTTGGGACAGGATGTTTCTTCATATTTGCTCTGCCCACCCACATTTTGCAGAAATGTCGGAGGACTAGCCCTGTTGTTTCATGCAAGGTTACAAGACAACTCTTCTGTTTGGCCACCAAGGATGATCAATAGCAACAAATTCCACTTTGAATATGTAGGTCTTGGCCTGAATATCTTTGAAAAGAATAATAAAGCTTTTCATGCGAGCAAGACTAAAAAAACTTTCATGCATGTTAGAAGAAAAGTAGATATAGAGAAAACTTATTAATTCAAGTCACTGTTTCAGTAGCTACAGTAGACTCTCAGTTAACCGGCACCCATGGGGATTGGTAGATGCCGGATAAATGTAGTTTCTGGTTGCTTGAGAATTATTATTAAAAATAGGACTAACTAATACCCCATACTATGCCATACCATAAACTGTCCCAAACAAACTAACGGACATGTGGTAGGCAAAGCGTGAGCGTACTCAGGTGTGGCGTGCCAAGCTTACACTTAAATTTCTACCAGAAATTGATTTTATTTTCATTTTTACAATATTTCTTTGATTTCTTTTTTGCTGGTTGCGTGAGTTCCGGTTAACAGAGAGTCTACTGTAATTTCATTATCCTAAATATTTTCATTAGCAATTAATTCCTTCTGTCATTATAAGAGCTCCATTTACTAAGATATGGTACGCATTATTGCATGCTTACCACTGGGCATCCCGCTGTAGGTTCTGGATGTGACAATGCAAGCCACATGCCAAAAAATAATTGTTACATTTTTCTGAAAGGGGCAGAGAGTTTGAGCGTTTCTGCACTAATCAGAACATCTATGTTGCTATACGCTAACTGATTAGCAAGGGATTAGCACATAATCCTTTACCATCTACAGCAGGGCTGCCCAAGTCCGGTCCTCGAGATCTACTGGCAGGCCAGGTTTTCAGTATATCCACAATGAATATGCATGCCTTCTTGGCATGCAAAACTCTCTCATGCATATTCATTGTGGATATCCTGAAAACCTGGTTACATGTGAACTGCTTTATGTAAGTTTATCCTGTTTTTGCTTGTTTTTGCAAAAACAGGAGAAACGTACATAAAGCAGTTCACATGTGATTGTACATAGGAATGCAAACATCCTTTGAAAGTGTGTGTTATCAACAGTGTTTAAAATGAAGTGTCGAAAGCATATACAGGCACTTTGGGCAATTAAAATTGCTAAATAAAAACATTTATAAAATTTTGATTTTAAAGAGATGGGAGCATCAAAAATAAAAATAATCTAAAACTCCTTAGACAGTTTCTTACCTTTATAAAACCTTTATAATTTTAATCTTACATATTCCCAATGCTTACTAAAGGCATGGCTCCTGCTTATACAAGTGAGACCTGTACAATTAGGTCTTAAGAACATAAGAATAGCCTTAACTGTCCTCAACTGTCACCTTTTTGGGCTGACGTCTGGTCCACTATATGCAAGATACTTCCCATCTCTGACACAGTATCTTTCTCAGTTGTCATATATGGGGCTGCTGCTCTACAACAGTCTCATTTAGATAAATATGAAAGTAGACTGCTCAAATGTTTATTACTAATTGCAATTAAATCTGTCTTGTCCAATTGGAAGGATTTTTCGAACCTTCATTATATTTCCTGGTAGAACACTGTCAGCTTATATTCTAAGTATGAGCTTATAGCCACAGAAAAGACTAACTCTTATCATTCCTATAGCAAAGTGTGGTCTCCTGTTTTATCCTATTGCAAATCTGACTAGACGTCCCTAGTTTCTTTTCACTTCTCGTTTTGCACCATTCTGTTTACTGCCCGAATATAATTTGTCTATTTGATCCATGGATTGTATTTTATAATTTTTCATGTACAGATCGCAAATTGCATTTATGTTGTTTATATGCATAACACAGTTCGTTTTTACTCATCGTTGCTTTTGCATTTTGTAAATGTTTGAAAGTCAATAAAACTTACTGAACTAAAAAAAAAAAAAAAAGAATAGCCTTACTGGGTCAGATCAATGGTCCATCAAACCCAGTAGCCCAATCCAGGTCACTAGTACCTGGCCAAAACCCAAGGAGTAGCAACAATCCATGCTATCGATACAGGGAAAGTAGTGGCTTCCCCCATGTCGTTCTCAAGAATAGACTATGGACTTTTCCTCCAGGAAATTGTCCAAACCATTCTTAAAACCAGTACCAATGTCACCCTGACCCTAAAAATGAAATGGGCATGGAGGTAAAACACTCAGAGAATAGTTAAGCTCTGGAACACATTTCCGAGGTTGTGGTAAGAACACAACCTCGGAAATGTGTTCCAGAGCTTAACTATTCTCTGAGTGTTTTACCTCCATGCCCATTTCATTGTTAGGGTCAGGGTGACATTGGTACTATAAAATCCTGACAAAATAGCTCAGTGATACGCAACCTTTTGGAGGGTTTTTTTCCTAGAGGTCTGTATAACATGATCCCCAAAAGATTTTAATTGTTCTTTATTTATCTTTTATGCCTTATTAGGGTTGTCCAGAAAAACTTAAGTTGGAAAAACTGTGTGAATTGAGGTTTTTCCCATGAATTTGATAGTGCTTGATCAGAAAATGATTTTTTTTTTAATGTTTAAAGCCGACCCTGGAGTCCCCCAAAGACACTGATAACATAAAGCTCCGTGTTTCTTAAAAGTTGCTATTATATTTGCTTAATGGGAGCAAATTTCTTGGTATTATAGCTATATGTTTTCACACTCAGCAATGATAATATTGATAAAAAGACATTTTATGTTGTTTGTTTTATTGAAATAACACTTGAGTCTCCAATATGCTTATTATAACTGAGTACACAGAGTGCAGCATGAGGCCTTGTTGCAAGGCATTAAACAGCATCACAGATTTTGGCCTCTCTCTCTCAAGAAGACATTGAAACACTCAAGCATTCAATACATCACCAGATAGTTGCTCTCCAGTAATTTACCTAAACCTCTTTTAAACCCAACTATGCTACTACCTTGACCACACCTTCCAGGAACAAACTCCAGTTGAATTGTACTGTACAGCGAGAAAAAAACCAAAACCCCCAACAACAAGACTGGAAGAGTGGGCAAAAAAGTGGCAAATGAGTTTTAATATAGAGAAATGTAAGGTCATGCATGTAGGGAAAAAGAACCCGATGTTCAGCTATAAAATGGGGGGATTACTGCTAGGGGTGAGCAACCTTGAAAGAGACCTGGAGGTGATGGTGGACACAACATTGAAAGCATCAACACAGTGCGCGACGGCCTCAAAGAAAGCGAGCAGAATGTTGGGTATCATTAAAAAGGGTATCACGACCAGGACGAAGGAAGTCATCATGCCGCTGTATCGTGCAATGGTGCGCCCACATCTGGAGTACTGTGTCCAGTACTGGTCGCCGTACCTCAAGAAGGACATGGCAGTACTTGAGGGGGTCCAGAGGAGAGCAACTAAAATGATAAAAGGTATGGAAAACTTTTCGTATGCTGACAGGTTGAAGATGCTGGGGCTCTTCTCCCTGGAAAAGCAGAGACTTAGAGGAGACATGATAGAAACCTTCAAAATCCTGAGGGGCATAGAGAAAGTGGACAGGGACAGATTTTTCAGACTGTGGGGAACCACTAACACAAGGGGTCACTCAGAGAAATTGAGAGGGGACAGGTTTAGAACAAATACTAGGAGATTCTTTTTTACCCAGAGGGTGGTGGACACATGGAACGCGCTTCCGGAGGTTGTGATAGCCCAGAGCACATTGCAGGGTTTCAAGGAAGGTTTAGATAAGTTCCTAAAAGATAAGGGGATTGAGGGTTACAGATAAAAGAAGAGGTAGGTTACAGAAATGGACAGGAACCACATTACAGGTCATGGACCTGACGGGCCACCGCGGGAGTGGACCGCTGGGCGCGATGGACCAAAGGTCTGACCCAGTGGTGGCAACTTCTTATGTTCTAACACTAGTTCAAATTTCTTTTAAATGTGCTGCCTATTAGTTTTTCTTTCAAATGTGCTACCTGTTAGTTTCTTGGTATGTCTCCACCAAACAGGAGGGGTGGGGGGAACTTTAAAAAGAATCAGATCAACAAATTAAGAAAACCAATTAACTAAGCACATATACAGTGGGAAATAGCTACTTTAGAAACCACAAGCAGATCAAAATCTGATGACAGGAATAGTTCGAAGAGCGTCAACCTAAGGATGAGAGATTAATCACTGAAGAACAAGACAATAGACTTTGTACAAAAATTGTTCATAGACAGCATAAAAAACTAAAGACTTTCCTTACTTATAGTTCTCAGCACATTTAGGGCTCCTTTTACGAAGGTGAGTTAGCGTTTTTAGCGCACGCACCAGATTAGCACTACCCGAAAAACTACCGCCTGCTCAAGAGGAGGCGGTAGCGGCTAGCGTGCGCAGCATTTTTGCGCGCGCTATTCCGCGCATTAAGGTCCTAATGTGCTTTCATAACAGGAGCCCTTAAACAATACACTTCCCCCTCCCCATTCGCGGTTTCGGTAATTGCGATTTCACATATTTGTGATTTTTTGGAGAGGGGGAAAAAGAAAAAAAAAACATTGTTAAGTCTTCCCCCCCCCCCCGGCATCCTGGCCTTACCTGGTGGTCTAGCGGGCTTTCGGGGCAGGAGCGATCTTCCTACGCTCCTGCCCCGTGCAGATCGCCATTAGGAAATAGCTGTAGGGAGTTCCCGTCGTAGTCTCAAGAGACTACGGGAACTCACAGCAGCCATTTCCTAATGGCGATCTGCACGGGGTAGGAGCGTAGGAAGATCACTCCTGCCCCGAAAGCCCACTAGACCACCAGGTAAGGCCGGGAAGGCGGGAGGGAGGTGGGGGTGGGTCAGAGCCAGATATTCGTGTTTTTTCGCCATTCGCGGTCCGGCTCTGCCCCAATCCCCCGCGAATCCGGAGGGAGAAGTGTAGTTCCAAAATATTTAGCGATGAAACCATGACAAAAGGGAAGAGAGCTAAGAATATCTCTTGATCAAATCACTGACTTAAAGCAGTACTTCTCAACTCTGTCCTAGAGGCGCACCTAGCCAGTCAAGTTTTAAGAATGAGCACGCAAGAAAACAAAAATGAAAACTGCAGGTACTTTATTCAATCAATAAAATGTTAGTAGCGATTGAATAAAGCACCTGCATCAAGTACATTGGTTCTGCAGTTTGCTTCTTTTTTTTGCTGTCTCAACATTCACTGCAGACTTGTTGGATTCTTTTTTGCTTTAAGAACGAGCACAACATATATGCATGAAACACCACACGCATATTCATTGTAATAATCACAAACACCAGAAGAGGGTTGAAAAGTACTGCCTTATCGTTCTGTTCAAGCTTAGGTGACGATGGAGAATGCAAGAGAGTCTGAAATGAGATCAAGGGGTTATACACTACAATTCCTCTAAGATGATTGCTGCTTTGGAAACCTTTGAGTAGAATTTCCCTTTTGCTTCTCTGGATGTCAAAATTTGCTGCTTAGAAAGATCCTAAGCTATTCTTATTCTTATTTTGAATGCAGAAAGTAAGTCTATGAAGAGGTTTTGTTTATTTGTTTTCATTTCTCTATGAGCTCTTGAAAGATCCAGCTATTTCATAGGAGAATGTAAATCAGCTTCCAAATTGTGGTACTATGGTGTAGTGCTGCTTGATTCACGATTCGAATCGGTTCACTGATTCTCTTCGGGTGAATCGATTCGAATCGATTTAAAACAAACAAAACAAAAAAAATCGGCTTCCCAATTCGGCTGACCCTCCCCCCTCGCCTCCTAAAGCAGGAGCAACAGCGCTGCTCTTGCTGGCTGGCCACTGCCGCACCTTCTTTAGAGGGCATGGGAGGAGGGTCAGCCGTTTAGTGCTGGCGTCCGGTTTCCCCTCCTCCTGCATCCGGTTTCCCCCCCTGGCCTTCCTGCACCATTTACCTTAAAGAAGCATTCTGCAGACAAGATTGCGATGCTAGCGATCTTTGCAAACTGTTTCTGAGCTGTTTCCTCCACCGCGGCCCCTGAAACATTTTTTTCGGCCAATGCGGCCCAGGGAAGCCCAAAGTTTGGACACCCCTGCTTTAATATGTTATGAATACAGATGACAGCAGATAAAAAGATTTTATTGGCCCATATAGCGCATCTAATCCTGTCTGATTTAATTGGCTCATCCCCTTTTGCCCTCCCCGGACCCTTAGATCGGCTGATCAGAATTTACTGACTATACCTTTCATCAAAGAATTCTACTACACTAGAAAAACTAACTTTTCCGATGTAGCTCCAACTTTATGGAACGCCATGCCACCTCAACTCCACCTCGAAAATTCACTCGACAAATTCAAGACTAAACTAAAACGTTCTTATTCCAAGACGCATACCATAGTGTCTAAATACTTCCTTTCCAACAGTCTGCAAAATAAACACAAACCGCTTTTAAGAAGCGATCCCCATTCCTGGTGTTTTATCCTCCCCCCCCCCTCTTCCCTTTAATTAATTTGTTTTTAATGATGTAATTATTAACTTTCCCCTCCCCCTTTACCCTCAAGCTCATGTTCGTATTTGTAATTTGCCTATTTAATGTTCACATCCCCCCCCTACAAAAATTTATTTTAACCTTTCATTTTTAGCATTGTAAACCGGCCAGGTGCACGTTGATGGTCAGTATATTAAAATTAATTAAACTTGAAACTTGAAAACATAACCTCTGAATTCCTACTTCTAAGACTTGCCTAAAATGGGGCTGCACACGAAGATATGAAGACTTCAGAAAGACATGCTGCTGTGAGCATACAGAACAAATAACCTGTGCTGGAAAGGAGCTTGGCAAGGGGGTTCTGTGCAATGAAGTTCAAATGCTTTTCTGTAATAGCTGCTGCTTTACTATTAACCTCAAGTTTGTTTTCTTTTTCACATCTGTACTAAATTTAGACCAAAGGCCTGATAACCTGAAACATGTATCCCACACTGGGGAGTGTTATGTACCAGAAAAGAATAAACAGACATGCACTTTCACCTTCCCCTTCCATCATCACCTGCCTTAACTCTGAAAATTCTTTCAGCAAGGGTACGTTCAAAAATCGGTCCCCAGCAAGAGACATCACGGGGAGAGATGGCTAGATAAGATGGAAGCTCCCGTCCTCCTCCTGCCCAGCTGACATTAAGCTTACCATTCCAGTGTGCGAAGAAGCTGACACAAACATTCCTTGCCAGGCAAGTGTGGGGCCTCAAGCTTCTGCACATGTTCAAGGGCTGCCGGCTCCCGCCCTCTCCGAGAACCCCAGAGAGGGCAGTAGCCGGCAGGCCTTTGGCACGCACAGAAGCTCAAGGCCCTACACCAACCCGACAAGGAACGTTGGTGTCAACTTCTTCGAGCACTGAAATGGTAAGCCAGATGGGTGGGTGGAGGGAGGACAGAGGGGTCAACAGAGGTGGGGAGAAGGAGTTTGAGGAGGAAAGTAGCACCTTTCATCGGGGAAAGGTTGGGTTTATGGAGGACAGTACTATTGGTTATTGGGGGGAGGAGGTTTGTAGAGGACAGAAACACTGGGCATCGGGGGGGGGGGTTAAACATCAGCACCAGATAGGGTCAGATGGGGAGGACAAAAGCGATGGTTATTGGTTGGGGACTCAAATATAAACAGAGACTCATTTTTGGGCCCCAAAATCTTGGTTTATATTTGAGTATATAAAAGTAGTTCCCAATTTAATCATCCTTTCATTTCATGGATGATGCTGTCCAACAGAAAACCAAATCAATGACATGGTAAACACCTATCTTTTGGTAATCAGATTTGATATCCAACGTTGTTCACCAACAGTTATTTGCTGAAATGAGACAAAATAACTTCTGATCTCATTTTTGGCATCTACCAAATACCTGTGAACCAGACTGGCTGTTCTTAGAGGCAGGATCCATTATCTGGATAATGCCAGCACAGTCATTGCAGTATCAGTGTTATTAGTATCACTACCTATAAAGTAGAAGTGATGGAATATACGAGTTTAAATTAAATGCTTATGCCAGCATTTAACTCAAACTGATGGCTACACAGGCTGAAAATTTATCCCTCTGTTTTATCAAAAACAAAACTTAGAAGCCATGGTAGTTTTAATTGGGTACTTACTTCTCACATTCTGCTGAAATTTTCAATTCTTTGGTTCTGCTAAGGAACACTTTGATCAAAGACCCGAGATTACCACTTCGAGGATTATGTTCAACTGGAACAAAAATAGAAAAAGACCATCACTCACAAAATGTTCAAATAATGGATTTTTATTGTAAATGTCAGCAGAAATGTTAGCTATTAATGAACACACTTTGCAGACTCTGTTAAGCTCAAGTATGTCTATGCACCAAAGACAATGAATGATCAATATGATTGCTGTCTATAATGCCATTCCAAAGAGACAGAAACCCCTCATTAATATAAGATAACACAAGAGTTGATACTGGGACAAGCCTAGTATCCTGTTTCCAACAGTGGCCAACCCAGGTCAGAAGTACCTGGCAAGATTCCAAAAGAATAAAACTGACTATATGCTGCCTACTCTAGAAACAAGCAGTGGACCCTCCCAAGTCCAATGACTCATGGATTCCAGGAAACTTTCCAAACCATCCAAAATTATGCACAGAAATGAAAAGTCCCACTATAATCCCTGTCCCCTGGAGGTAAAGTTACATGTGCACAGTGTCCAGAAAAAGTGGGATCGCTTACATAGTTCCAAAATACTTTGCAATTGTTTAAACTTTTAGGGGTCCTTTCATTAAGGTGTGCAAACAGATTTAGTGCAATATAGTAAAAAGACTCCTTAGTTATGACCTATGAAAATGCATTTGTATGAGTTTCTCTTAGCTAATTCATAATCTGTTTTCAAAGCATCCTCCTTCAAACTTGACACATTCATGAAATTTCAACATCGCTGAGCTGTTGGGTTAATGAATTTTGGCTCTGTCCCCATCCCTGCCCTGCTCCTGTGGGCTTCATTCCCACCTGTCCCTATGGACTCTGTCCTTATTTGCACAAGCTTTGAATGCTTATTATTTTATATTAAAATATTTTATTAAAGTATAAAAAAGGGAAGTATTCTGTATAACTGTTTATAAATCACAAATAGAGCCTTCCATTTTGAACCGGTTTTGATACAACCTTCCCAAAGTTCAGTTGCCGGTGTTTCTACTTCATCTACAAAGATAATTGAATTGACTTTCAGACATGGGTGTGAAAGAGAGCCTACACCTTGTAGTAGGTGCTGCCCAATTCAGGAAAAAATTTTGATTCAATTCGATTCAGCCTATTGAATCGATTTTTCGATTCGATTTTCCTGCCCAATTGGATGGGTTTTTTGAACTTTCTGGTGGATTTATTTTATAGCCTCTTCACCCCTTTGCCCTCTCCTACCCACACTGGTGCTGTGGTGTAAACAAAATAAACAAAAAAGACTTTCCCTCTCTCTGCTAAATCCTAGTTCACGTTCGGGGTCTAACACCAGCTCTGGCAGGATACACATTCAAAACTGACATATTGTAATCACAAAACAGAAAATAAATTATTTTTTCTACCTTTTGTTGTCTGGTCATTATTCAAATCATGTTGATTCCAGGCTCTGTTTTTCTTATGATAACTCGCTTGCCAGGGTCTCCTGCCCATTTGTTGTTTCCTTTTTTCTCCATGCTAACCATCCATCTTCCATTTCTGTCCTCCCCTTCCGTTTCCTTTCCCTTCCTCAGAGGTCTACCATCTTTCCTTTTTTCATCTCCATCCCCGCAGCTGCAGCAATGGCCCCCACCATCTCCAGATCCACCATCTCTCCTTTTTTGAACTACCCTTTCATCCAGCATCTCTTCCTCCTTCCCCACCACCCCAGAATCCACCATCACTCCCTTTTTCTTCCCAACTACCCTCCGAGTCCTATCCATTATCTCTATCCCCCCCCCCCACATCATCCCTTAGGTCCAACTTCTTTCCCCTTTCTGTTCCTTCCCACCCTAAATCCAATTGTCCACCATTCCTCTCCCTCTCCTGTTTTTAGACCCATTATTTCTTCCCCCTCCCTCCCCCAATCCGGTATATGCACGTCTCTTTCAACCACTCCTTCCCTCCCTCCCTCCCTCCATGTACTTCTACACTACGGCCCCCCTCCCCCGAAGGCCTGCATGTTTCCCCCCCCTTCTTTGCAGCGTCCTCCAGCTTCCCCCCTGGCCTCCCGGTCTTAGTTTCAGCTAATTCCGGCAGCCTGCAGAGAGGATCGCCAGTGCTGTAGCGATCCTTGCAGGCTGCCATTGGCCTCGGCAGCATATTCCCTCTGCAGCGGACCTGCCCCTCCTCTAATGTCAGGAGCAGGATCATGGCAGAAGGAACATACTGCTAAGGATGACAGCAGCCTGCAAGGATTGCTACAGCACCAGCAATCCTCTCCTCAGGCTGCAGTAATTATCTAAAGGTAAGAGTGGGAGGCTGGGGGGAAGCCGGAGGATACTGCAAAGAGCACCTAAGCACTGTAGCACTTCCCGACTGACCCTCCCCCCTCGCCTCCTAAAGCAGGAGCAGCAGTGGACGGCCAGCAAGAGGCAGCGCTGCCGCTCCTGCTTTAGGAGACCTGTAGGCACAGGGAGGAGAGTTGGTCACCAAATCGGCAAGGCTGATTTTTTTTTAAACAAATCGATTTGAATCGATTCACCCAAAGTGAATCAGTGAATCGATTCAAATCGTAAATCAGGAAGCAGTACCGTGTAGTGGATGAACAGGAAAATAAGTGTCTATTAAATGCTAGAAATGTTCCTTGATAACAGCAATGATGGATGAACCTGTTGCAGTAATTTATTTATTTGGATTTATATCCCGCCTTCCCAGAAGAGCTCAGAAAGGGTTACAAGTTTACATACATAATAAAGCATAACAGGGTATACATAATAAGGCAAACAGGTTTACATAATAAAGTAGAATAGGGTATAGTATTGTAGAGCATGTCAGTACATAGTAAACTGTTTGAGCAGCTGGGCACATGATGGAAGGATGTTGCAGATGGTAGGAGTCTGATCAGCAGGCAAGACACAAATTATGTCATTTAACAGTAGTTCATTTACATCCAAAAACAGCATCTGCAGTTTTTAATCATTGAATTCAGTTGCCAATTGTCTAAGATGTGCTAAGTTTTTTTTATGTAAAGTAATTTTTATTCAACCAAATATAAAACACAAATAGTACAAACGTCGCTCAAAATTTAGGTATAACACAACACAACCCCAAGTCCCAAACCCCCCCAACCCCCCCCCCACCCCTTCTGGGCAGCAGCAGCAGCAAGGACAAACCTCTCTAAGAAACGCACTGTCAAAATAGGAGTAAAGTTCAAATCAGTTCTCCCAAAGCTGTCGTTGAACATAAGGTGGAAACGTCTGGCTAAAAGGATGCCAGCATTGACGAAACAACCGACCCTTTTTTGCCTCCATGTCATCAAGAGCCTTTCTTTCCAATAACATCTGTTGTAGCATTAAAAGTCTCCACTGTGGAAGTGATGGTGGTTGAGGAGAAAGCCACTGGGTAAGAATACATTTCCGGCCCATGAGCACAGTTTTCCGAATGAAAGTCGCACATCCTGGTCTGGGGGGATGGAGACGAATTTGTAACGTGAATAGAAAACTAGGGTGCATCCTCCAAGAACACCCCCAAAGCCATGCCACACAGGTCACCACTTGGAGCCAGAATGCAGACACCAGAGGGCAAGTCCAAAACATGTGTCCAAAGGATGCTAGAGGGTGCGCACATTTTCCACAACAATGTCCCGGAATAATCCCCATTACCTGAGCTCTCTTGGGTGGATAAAAAGCTCGCAGTATGAACTTGTAATTTCGTTCTTTCTCCACAGAAGATATGGTAGGATCATACCCCAAACGAATGCCCCTGCGGATCATATCAGCAGAGATAGGCACCTGAAGATCAGCAGTCCACTTCTGGGCTATAGTGGAAAAGTCCAGATCTCCAGATAGTTCCTGTAAAAGCTTATGGTAACAGTTCAGCGGTACCGGTTCCTGGTCCGTAAGACAAAGAATTCCCTGGAGTCTAGTTTGGACGTCTATGTTCAATGTCATTGGCGGTAAAGTCTGCAGATAATGTTGGAGCTGTCTGTAAGCAAACCAATCCATGGGAGAAAGATGGAACTGGAGTTGCAGATCAGCAAAGGAGGCAGGAAGACCCGTATCCAGAACCGCTTGAGATATGTAGTGAAGGCCCGCAGTGGTCCAGCGCCGGAAAGCTGTAGAATCCAGTCCAGGGAGAAAGTCCCCATTACCAACAAGAGGAAGATAAGGTGTTCCATATGGGGAAATATTCAACCGCTTGCATATCAGTCTCCAAGCTTTACGCATGGCAGGCAAAAGGGGATTAGCTTGTATCAGTGGTAATCCCGGTAAGTGACGGACATGTAACAGGTAACTAAAATGATAAGGTCAGAAGGAAAAACATTCAATCACAGGCATAGAAAAACATGTAGTATTACAGAACCAGTCATGCAGATGCCGCAGTTGACAGGCCAAATTAAATCTAGAAACACTCAGAAGACCCAACCCCCCATGTCGTTTTGTTAACATCAACTTAGAGAGCGCGATCCTAGCACGCTTTCCCTGCCACAGGAATGCAGAAAGGTGGGAATTGTGGTGTGCTAAGTAAGTCTGTGTGATCATGATCGGTAACATTTGCAGTAAATAGGTCCATTGGGGCAGTATCATCATATTATATAAAGCTATGCGGCCAGTAATGGACAAGGGAAACTTCCTCCAGTTGGAAAGGGTGTCTGCTGTACGACGGAGCAGCGGCAAAACATTGGTAGAATAAAGCCTATCTAAATTTTGAGGAATAACCACTCCCAAATACGTTAATTGTGAAGGGGCCCACTGTAAAGGGAACTCCCCCCCCCAAGTCTGACGCACCTCGGGCGATGATGGCATCGCCAGTGATTTTTGCTTATTAAGAACTAGCCCTGAGTAAAGATGAAATTCATCTAAAATCTCCAGTGCTCGAGGCAATGAGCGTTGCGGATTTCCTAAGGTCAGTAGGATATCGTCCGCAAATGCCAGCACCCTCAACTGGGAGGAACCCTCCGGCAACCCCACAATCTCATCATCTCTCTGCAGTGTACGTAACAAGGGGTCCAAATACAGCAGAAAAAGAAGAGGGGACAATGGACATCCCTGTCGCGTTCCCCTCCCCACTGAAAACCCAAGAGATCTCACCCCATTAACCAATATAGATGCTGTGGGTCCTGAATAAAGTGTGCGAACCATAGTCAAAAAACTATCCGGGAGTCCTATATATTGTAAGGTCTGAAACAAATAATGCCAATGGACCTTATCGAAAGCTTTAGCCGCATCTAATCCTACAATTAAACCGGGACATTGAGTCTGTTGAGCACGGGAAAGGGCCAATAACACTCTACGAACATTGAGTACCGAATGGCGCGTCCGAACAAACCCCACTTGTTCGGGCACAATTAGAGTGGGTAACAATGGCGCCAGCCTATCCGCCAGTACACGAGCTAAGATCTTTATGTCAACATTCAACAAAGATATTGGTCTATAAGACTCAATATCCGTAGGCGGTTTAGCCGGTTTCGGGATTAAAGTAATCAGGGCATCATTGGCGTATCTCGGGAAAGTACCTTGAGTCTGAACCTCTGTATAATAATTTAGAAGAGCTCCCCCTATGGAGGAAGATAAGATCTTATAGAATTCCGGGGAATACCCGTCCGGTCCAGGAGCTGTACAGGACTTCAATTTCTTAATCGCCTGCATCACCTCCTGGAGTTGCAAAGGTCTATCCAACCTGGAGATCTGAGCCAACGACAATCTAGGCATCCCCGCATCAGCCAAATAATCACAGACATCCGGGCCCATATATGTACCCGGCGAGGCATAAAAAGCCTCAAAGTAGTTTTTAAAACTAGCCGAGATATCCTCCGCCGAGGTCAGTAACTTCCCCGATTTCTCTTGTATCATAGTAACGTATCTGGTTCCCGTCCAACTCTTGGCTACCGACGCTAGCAATTTCCCAGCTCTATTACCATATTTGTAAAATTTAAATTTACGGTAAAACAGTAATTTCTTAGTGCGTTCATGTATAAGGGAGTTTAATTCAGCTAGAACCGTTCTATACGCTTCGTTATTGGCTATCGAGGGGTCGAGTAATAGATCACGTTTCAATTGTGTTGAATGTTTTTCAAGTTGTACCATCCGGTGGGCTATGCGACGAGTCCTAGCTGCCACGTAAGCAATCACTTCCCCCCGTAATACTGCCTTCGCGGTGTCCCAAAATAGCATTGGCTGCTCCACATGTTGTGCATTAAAAGAACAGTAATCCTCCCACTTCCTAGATAAATACTCCCGGAAATGGGCATCGTCCTGTAAGTACGAAGGGAATCTCCACCCTGACCCATGACCCACAGGGCCACCCACTGCCACGTCCAGCCAGATCATATGGTGATCGGATACTTCAAGGGGGCCAATTGTCGCCTCAGAGACTCGAGCAAACAAGGTTTCAGAGAGTAAAGTGTAATCTATTCTAGAGAACGAACCATGGGCTCTAGACTGGTGAGTGTAATCTCGCTCAGTGGGGTGTAATAGCCTCCAGGGGTCCACCAACCCCAAGGCTCGACAGAGGTAAGGAATACCCTTTGTTTGTCTCGGTAGTGTCATCCCTGTTCCCCCAGAGCGATCCAACCCTGCGTTCAATACTTGATTTAGGTCACCTACCAAAATTAATGGGCAATCAGAATCCCGTAAACAAATATTAACTAGATTTTGGAAAAAAGAGTGTTGGTATCCATTGGGACCATATCCAACCAGTAATCTAAAGGATCCCCCCGGTCCATTCACTTTCACCAAAAGATATCTGCCCTGAGGATCACGCCTCAGGACTTTGACTGTACAGGGCAAGCCCTTCCTAAGCAATATGGCCACCCCCGCCCTCTTCCCAATTGAAGAAGCATAGTATACTTCCCCCACCCAACCTCTGCGAAGTTTTTGGTGCTCAGCATCAGTAAGCCTAGTCTCCTGCAAACAAGCTATGTCAGCCGAATGATGTTTCAGTTGGGATAGAATTTTTGTACGTTTAACAGGAGATGTAATTCCTGAGACATTCCAGGAAAGAATACGCCATGTCCGATCACCCATACTGACCCCCACCATCCTGTTCGGAGCAAAAAATCCCGCCAGCAATATTTGTCTTAGGGCGCCCAGCCTCACCCCAAGACACCTCATATGCCTTCCCCACAGACAGTGCAAAAAACCCTGAGAAAGTAAATCCCAAGCCATGTATCAACAACAACACTGAAAGCCCCTGTAATAATGCTGCCGCCACCCAGAAATACCCCACCCCCCCAGATCCCCCCACTCTCTGCATAACCCCCAACTTAAAGAAGGAGCAGGCCACAAAAGACACCCTCTCCAGGGCCACCCCAGCTTGCAGAACAGAAAGCTCGACAGAACCTATATAGGCTTGTCTCCATATATCAGCAAAATTATCCATCAAGGCGTTGGAGCAAGTCTAGCCAGGTAAGGATACCCCATCAAGTCATTCCACCTCAGCGCCGGGTCTTCCAAGCCGTTTAATATAGGCAGCCGCCTCCTCAGGTGACTGGAAGGACTTCCATACTCCGTTGGAGTATATCCGCAATTGAGCAGGGTAGATAAATTGAAATCTCTGCTTACTCTCCGATAATTGTGCGCAGAGGGGATAGAAGGGCCGCCTCCGTTCTTGCAATGCCGTAGAAAAATCTTGACTGATGCGGACCAATGCTCCATCATATTTCAATGTCTCTCGCTTAGCTCGGTACAATTGCAGAAGTTCCACCTTATGTCTAAAATTTAAAAGTTTCATAATGACCACCCTCGGGCGCGTTTCTGGACCCGGACGGGGGCCTAGGCGGTGTGCTCGTTCTATGCGTAGGGGCCCCAGGGACTGCGGTAAGGGAAGCTCCTCTTGCAGCCATCTCTCCAGTGTCTCCAACAAGCCACGATCCGGTACAGTCTCCGGGATCCCCAGCAGGCGCAGGTTCGAGCGTCTGGAACGATTTTCCAAGTCATCCAACTTTTCAGCTTGTGCTCGAACCTGCGCCCGCAGCGCATCAAATTCTGCTCCCCGGGCCGCGGAAGTGTCCTCCAGAGTGGAAACCCGCTCTTCCAACTCAGTTGCCCGGGCCGCCGCCGCCGCCATCATGGTCTCAATATTCGATATTTTCGCCGTCAGGGAGTCTAATTTGGGCCCCAGCACCTGTGTAAGAGCTTCTTTAATATCACACAGCGCGGTCTCTGTGAGATTCGAGACCGCCGCTGCGGGGCTCGTCGCCATCTTGTTCTCACCAGGCCGCACTTTCTCCCGGTCCCTTCGTGCTGGTTTGGCTTGCATATGATTGCTCGATCTTGTGATGTATTTTTCCATGCAAGACAAAAGGTCCGGTAAGCTCTGGGTCTACAATTAGGTGGGGTACGCGTCGTTTATTGCCGATTTTAGCAGGGCTGCCCCGGAGCGAGTAAGGAAACGTCCTCACGCGCTCATGGTGTCACGTGACCTCCTCTAAGATGTGCTAAGTTTTTACATAGAAGCAAATAAATGTAATGGCAGATAAAAGCCAAATGGCCCATCCAGTCTGCCCATCCGCAACATACACTATCTCCTCCTTTCCATAAGAGATTCCATGTGCTTGTCCCACACTTTCTTGAATTCAGGCACACCTCCATCGGAAGATTATTTAACGCATCTACCACACTTTCAGTAAAAAAAAGTATTTCCTTAGATTATACCTGAGCCTATAACCTCTTAACTTCATCCCATGCCCTCTCACCCTAGAGTTTCCTTTCAACTGAAAGATACAGGCCTCATGCCTATTTATGCCACATAGATATTTAAACATCTATCACAGTGGTTCCCAAACTTTTTCTGTTCATAGCTAACTTAATGTTTCAAAATTTTTCCATGACTCTCAAGGTCAAATGATAGTTCAGTAATCTAATACAGAGTTTCTCAACTTCTTCAAGCCAAGTACCCTCTAAGTCTAACAAATATCAACCGAGTACCCCCACCCAAACTCCGCCCAAGACCCACCCAGTCTCCACCCCAGACCCCTCCCCCATAATAATGGTACTTATTGTAATGCAATTTCTTCCATCCATTTTTCATATATACACAATATAATCTTATTAATACATAATGGTAATCACAAAATTTAAAAACACAAAGCACACTGTACACACAGAAAATGTTAATTATCATTTATATTGGGGGAGTTTTCAAAGAGGTCAAGGCAGATGACTTTAAAATATGCAATGTCACCTCAGAAACAACTATAGAAAAACAGAAAAATGTAGTGTAAAATATAGGCAGCAGATATAAATTCTCAAAACTGACACATTTCGATCACTAAATTGAAAATAAAATCATTTCTCCCACCTCTGTTGTCTAGTGATTTCATGAGTCTCTGGTTGCACTTCCTTCTGACTGTGCATCCAATATTTCATTCTTTCTGCTCCTGCACATTTCCTCTCCTCCGGACTTCATTCCCTTCCCCAATCAACATCTCTCTTTCTCTCTCCATTCATTAGTCCAAATTTTCTTCCTCTCTCTCCTCCACCCCCATTGGTAACATGTCTTCCTCTCTCTCTCACTATCCTTCTCTCAACCCTCCCTTGCTTCAAAGGGAGTGGGGAAAGAGAGAGAGAGAGAGATCCAGGGTGCACCTCTCCCACTCCCTCTACTGCCACATCCAACATTTCTCCTTCTCTCATCCCCCAGATCATGTGCAGCATTTCCAGCCCTATGCCCATTTCTCCTTCTATCACCCCTCTCCAGTACAATGCCACATCTCTGCCTCCATCACTATGTCCAACATTCTTCCCCTGTGCATCCCCTTCAATCTGTCCCTCTATTCACTCTCCACCACCATATCCAACATTTCTCCCTCTCACCCCTTTCCACCTCTTTGTTTACTCCTGGCAGAATTGTGGGTATCTCTCTATCACTTCATTCTGCTCCTGGATCCAACATCTCCCTTCTTCTCCCTTCCACCTCCTGTGTTTCTTTCTCCCTCTCATCTACCCCCATGTCCAACACCTTTCTCTCCCTTCCTTGTGCCCTGTGTCAAATCTCTCTCTCCCCCTCCATGCACCGTCTCTCCCTTCCTCTCCTCCATTATTTGTAAGTTTATCTTCTCCCCTCTCTATGCATGTCCCCCTCTACTCCCCCCATCTTTCCTTATTCTTACCTCCCCTCTCCATGTGCCATCAGATTTTCTTCCTCTTACCTCTTCCCTTCTCCTGTGCCATCAGATATCCTTACTTTCCATCCCTGTATTCCAAGGCTTGCTTCTTTGGGTTGTGGTATCGGCAGCGACTCTCACATACTGCCTGTGCAAATCCGGAAGTCTCCCCTCTGCTGTGAAGAGACTTCTGAGTCAGTGGCAGGCAGGGTGTGGGAATTGCTGCCGATATTGTGATGAGATTGGATGCTGATTCACACCCCCCCCCGCCTCCACCTCCGATTTAATGCTAATTTTCCCCTCCCCCCCATGCCTCTGACCTAAACAGCAGTGGTGAACAGGCTGCTCGGCAGCCTGCCCACCAGGGCTTCCCTCTGCCACGTCATCGGTGATTTCATCAGTGATGCGGAAGAGGGAAGGCCCAGTAGGCAGGCTAGGCGCAGCACTGCTGCTGCTCTGACCCGGAGGAATTGGTGAATCAATTCAAATGAATCGGACAGCACTACCGCATACCTCCAACAAGCGGCTCAGTACCACGAGTTAAGAAACACTGTTGTAAAAGATGTCTATTATAAGAATAATCTGCGGATCCCCTGTACATCAGTCATGGCTCCCCAGGGAGCCACGGCTCTCAGTTTGGGAACCGCTGGTCTTATCTCCTCTTTCCCACTTTTCCTCCAAAGTATACATATTGAGATTTTAAGTCTTTAAGAAGACTATGATAACATGAGGAAAATGGCAAAAAAGAAACTGCAGCTACAACGGTCAAAAATATACGTCAGGCATGTATATTACCATATATACTCTAATATAGGATGACATTTTTGGGCCAAGAAAATGGCCCAAAAATGAGGGTCTCATCCTATATTCGGGTCATCAACTCGACCCTCTCCCGGTCGATATGGTAGGCTGGGACAGGAGGGATGCCTCCTGTCTCCTGTCACAGCCGACTAACTTTTGTGGGGTTTTTTTAACACCCTCCCCTCCCCTCCCCCCCCGGCACGCGTTTACCAGCCATTTTTAACCCCTGGTGGTCCAGCGGTGTACGGGGCAGGAATGATCTTTCCACAACCTGCCCTGTGCCTCTCCATCCCCGGTTCCATTTTCGCAGCCAGTAGCACACTCGACGGCCGAGTTTTTCCTGCTTCCTGCTCAGCCCCGCATTGCTCTCTAAATGGCTGCCGCCAGTTCTCATCCCGTGAGAACTGATGGTGGCCATTCAGAGAGCACCGCGGGGCTGAGCAGGAAACAGGAAAAGCTCAGCCCTGTTGAGTGTGTCACTGGCCGTGAAAGGGATCTGGGGGTGGAGAGGCTCAGCACGTGCCAGGGCACGGAAAGATCGCTCCTGCCCCGTACACTGCTGGACCACCAGGGATGCACAAAAGGTAAGCGTGCACAGGGGATGGGGTGTTTTTAAAAAAAGTTAGTCAGCCAGGATGGGAGACAGGAGGCATCCCTCCTGTCCCGGCCTACCACTAGACCACCAGAAGGGGTACAGGGTAGGAACATGAGGCAGGGTGGAAAGCCTGGCATGGACTGAGGGGGGCTGGATATAGAGTTTGAAAGGGAGTGAGGGGGCTGGATACAGAGCCTGGTAGGGCAGGGAGGGAAGAGGGCTGAGTGGAGAGCTTGGCAGGGAGTGAGGGGGGCTAGGTACACAGCCTGGTAGGGCAGGGAGGGAGGGGGGGCTGGGTACAGAGCTTGGTAATGAAGGGAAGAGGGCTGGGTGCAGAGCCTGGCAGGAAGGGGGGCTGGGTGCAGAGCCTGGCAGGGGAGGGCGTGAGGGAAGGGACACTGGGTGCAGATCTTGGCAGGGCAAAGCACTTGAATATTAAGCCCCTGTCTTATATTCGAGTAAACCATATTTCCTCCTTTTTGGGGTGAAAAATGGGGGTCTCGACTTATACTCAGATCGACTTATATTCAGATATATACAGTATTTACAAAATAGACAGCACCCAGCGGTCTGATGTAATCATCTCCCAGCGGTGGTAAAAATGATGGAGACGACCTCCAATGGGAAGGGGAGAGGACAGAGGCAGAACAATGGAGGTTATGCTCTGTATTAGTTGGTCAAAAAGGTTGAAAGATCTTAGGCGCAGCAGGAGTCTGAGGTTTTTGCTGCCTTTGCTGCTGTTGTTGTGGTTGTTTCTTAGGAGGCGCTCGTGTATAAGGAGCTGCTCTCTGTGGAAAACGCCTCTGGTAAGATGGAAGAGGCCTGAAGCCTTTAGAGTTAGAAGGCTTAGGCTTAGGTTGAATGATGGAAGCAAACAATTTCTCATGTTCAGACAATTGTTTAGTAGCTGCCTCGATGGAGTCATCAAACAATTCATTGCCCTGACAAGGGATATTGGCCAGACAATCTTGAAGATTGGGGTCCATGTCTACAGTACAGAGCCAGGCAAGCCAACGCATTGCCACTGAGAAGGCAGTGACCCTCGAGGAAAGTTCAAATGCATCATAGGAAGATTGAAGGAGATACATGCGGAGTTGAGTCAGAGTGGTAATCACATGCTGAAACTCTGGAAGACGGTGTTGAGGAACATATTTGAAAAATTCAGGCAGTGTGTCATCCAAATGCTTGAAATAAGAAATGAAAACAAAATTGTATTTCAAAACTCTAGTTGCCATAAGAGAATTTTGATACAAACGACAACCAAACTTGTCCATGGTCTTGCCCTTTCTTCCAGGAGGGACAGTGGCATAAACTTTGGCAGGATTGGTCCTTTTCAGAGAAGACTCCATGAGAAGGGACTAATGGGATAACTGAGATTTCTCGAAGCCCTTGAAGTGGACCATCCTGTAACGAGATTCCAGCTTTCCTGGTACAGCAGGAATGGAATAAGGTGTTTCAAAGATTTTGCTTGAAAGTTTGAGAAAGAAGTCTATTGATAGGCAATTTAAGAGACTCCGCAGGAGGACACACCCATTTCTTCTAAATACTCGGTAAAGTATTTGGAATCAGAGTCCAAAGTAAAAGGCACAGGTAATCCTGATTTGTTTCTCAGCACCTAAGTTCCTTTATTCAACATAGCTTTCAAATGAGAATATAAACTAAACTTGCACTATAAACAAATAGACTCTATGGGGCTCATAATCGAAACAGAAATACGTCTAAAAACTGGCCTAAATCGGCACTTGGATGATCAATAAGACAAGTCATCCCAGTGCCGATATTCGAATCAGGTTTTAGATGTATCTAAAAATGTCTTAGGCCTTTTCAATGTCACTGTACGCCCAGAGCTAAAAGGGATATTTTAGGAGATGTGGTGAAGGCGGGATGTAGACCAATCTAGCCTTAGTCATACTGCAAATATAACTGAAAGTTTAATGAGGCTGCCTAGACGGAACTTATACGTAGTAACTTAGGCAATTGAAAATGCCCAAGTCTCCAAAATGACCAGACAACCACTGTAGAGACGTAGTACAGACCCCCACACATTTCCCCAGTGATCACTGACTCCCCCCCTGAAAAATCATAATAAAAAGTTTACATATCTGCCTCCAGAACATCAGTACCTGGCATAGGAAAGCCTTGTAGAGCAGCATAGAGGTGGCTTAAGTATGTTGGGGCTATTGGGGTTGTAGATAAGTGAGTTTAGTAGGTTTTAGGGGTGTTTTGGGGGCTCACCATGACCTATAAGGGAGTTGTGGTGGGATGTTTATATGGCACCCGTTTTGTGAAGTTCGCAGCTGTGCCCTGTAAAGTGCCCCACTACTGTGTTGCCATGTCTGGGTATCCAGTCCATCATGTTGCTGGCCCCTCCCATGTCCAAGGCGTTTTTGACTTGGATGAATTTTTGGACGGGAATGAGGTATAAAGACGACTTAGCGGTCTGGACGATCAAACGGTTGGACGTATACTTAGACAATTTTCAAAAAAACAAATTATTATGGATGTATTTTTCGGGAATTGACTTTTTACACTGCTGACTTTGGGCGACTAGCAACTTAGACCCAAAACGGACTTAAAACATGTTTTTTGATTATGCCCCTCCACATTTTTGGGAAAATGAAGCAAAATTCCCAGTGACACTTACATCATTATTTATAGAACTTCAAGGAGGTTTTTTTTCTGCCAGTGATTGAACTTGAAGGCATTATAGAAGTGCCTCATCTTAGTTCTGAGGCTTTCTCCTCCTTTGACATTCAAGTTCTCGTTTTGAATATGAGTTATCCCTTTGTGCAATGATTTATTAAATTAGAGAGTTTAATACTAAAAAGACAGAATATAGTCATACTTAATGATCTGCAGACTGAAATGGTGGCTTCCTCCAGTATCTTTGAGTCAGCACTGTAAAGAAAACAAAGAAGGATTACAATTAAAAAGCCTATATACATGAACCATTTCATTCAAAAGAACATTACATTTTGAGTAAGATGGAAACGACGGGATTTTTTAAGAGACAGATTTACAATATCATTTATTCATTATATTTTTAGGCATTTAGCAAAAATGCATTTCACAAGAGTTAGACATACCGTATATGCTCAAATATAAACCGAGATTTTGGGGCAAAAGAAAAGGCCCAAAAATGAGGGTTTCAATTTATATTTGAGCTTCCTTTCGATGATGGTGCTTTTTTACCTCCCCTCCCCATCCAATGACCAATGCTGCTATTTGCCACAACTCCTGATGTCCAGCACTGCTATCTCCCCCACCCTCCAATGATCAGCAGTGTTATCCTCCCGATGACTGGCATTCCTATTCTCTACTACCCGCTCCAGACTAATATCGCACTTACAATCCCAATGCTCTGGAAGCCCATGCCAGCGCTCTGTGCTAGGCTGAAGGGCCTTGAGCATCAGCGCATGCTGAAGGCCTTCTGGCTCCTACCCTCTACAGAATTTTTGAAGGGGGGTCCAGCAAACCTTGAGCATGCATAGATGCTCAAGGCCCTTCAGTCTAACACAGAGCATCGGCGTCGGCTTCCAGAGCATCAGGACTGTAAATGCGATGTTGGGTCTGGGCAGCGGAGAGCGGGTAGTTGGAGGATGGGAGTGCCTAAGCCATTGTTCTTTGATTCTCCAGAGTTGTCATGGGTCTCCTCTGTACTTTTCTTTTGCCACGGTCCACCCACCTCTGAAGCAACTTTCTGTTTCCACTTGGGCGGAACGGTGTAGAGGAGGCCGCTGACAGCGCAAGAGAATCACGCCAGGGACCTCTTTGTTGGTTTCAAAGACATCACTTTAGCCCTTCATTCTAACTTAGAATTCAACCTACGAGTTTGTTCCCCGATTGAAATGGTAAATAGGAATTTTTTTTCCCCCCATTTATTTTGATTGATTGCATCCCATTCCCAAAATACATTAAGATAAAAACTGGGAAAGGGAAAGAGAGAGAAAGAGAGAAATAAAGAGATGGTGATAGGAAAAAGGAGGCAGAGAACCATGGATGCCAGGAACCATATCCTGCTGCTGTTCCTCTCTCTTGTGACCTTGAGTAAGTCACTAATCCCCCCCAGCCCCTCCCACGACCCTCCCCCTTACCTGGCTGGCCGAAGGAATGCCTACTCCCTCTGGCCCACCTCTTCAAAATAGTAAGCCTTCCACTCCCTGGTGCAACCTGGGATGCACCAGGGAGGAGCCTAAGGCTCTGAGTGGCCCTGGTTGTTTAGGGGGGGGGGTTGATGGTGGCAGGAGGGAGTGAGCATCTCTCCCATTGCTGGGGGGATATCCGGGTGGGGGGCATTGCTTGGCTGCAGTAGTGGGCATTTCTCCCGCTGCCAGGGGGCACTGCTTGGTGGTGGGAGGGAGGGAGCATTTCTCTCGCTGCCTGGGGGGGAAGGGTGTTTCTTGGCAGTGGGTGTGGGCATTCCTTCTGCTTCTGGGGAGCGTTGGGGGGGCATTGCTTAGCAGCGGGAGGGAGAGGAACAGCAGGAGACTACAAGTACTGCAAGGCTCAAACTGAGAGCCGTTCTCTGCAGAGACAAGAAATAGGAAAAACAAAAAATTGAACTGGGAAGGAGCCCTGTTGATTTTATATTCTTTGATCCCAGCAACTTGAAAAATTCTGCGGGGAGGGGGAATTATGCTCAAATTCTGCATTGCACAGTTGAGCAGTACTGCTCCAGGATTAAATCTATAGGCCAGAATAATGGGGCAAGGCTAAATTCTTAGCTAACCTGAGTGACTAGATAAGGGTGTATATGCCAGTGTTTAGGTTCAAACAATTTTTATTGATGCAAACAACAACAAATACAATGCCAGGGCACCCCAAAGGTGCTCAGTACAAACAAGGATGCATCATATATAATATTATCACAAGCATGGACAAAAGAAGAGTAACATCAACCAACCTCCCCCCATCCCAGCCTACTCTACATAGGGCAAGCAAAATGAAGGAGAGCGGAAAGGCTCTCCGAGGCCCTGGACTCTTATGAGCCCCGAAGATGCCGCACCACCTTCTCCCCCCACCGAAGCCCTCTTATCATGTCTGTGTCTAAGTGTCTGAACCTTTCCCTACCCTTCACACCCCTCCCAAATCCCCCTCCCCCCTTCCCCTTCCATGGAACTCTCCACCCTGCCCCACCAGTACTCGCCAATACTCTCCCAGCCCGACTATCCAAGCGCCCAGATTAAGACACCCATCTTAAGACCGCACTGCGGCCCTTTGGATGCAAAGCTTGCAGATAAGGCTCTCAGATATTCAAGAACAACATCTTTCGCTTCCTAGCCCCTCCAGCATCTCACGCCTCCCAAATGGCCAACTGATGCAACTGGTTCCGCCAATGCCAAAACACCGGAGGGTCAGGGACCATCCAGCACTGAAGAATACATTTCCTGGCCAGTAAACTCCTCATCTTCCTACACAGAGCCCGATGCCCCCTAGGCAAATGGCCAAAAGCCTCTGGCAAATCCAAGACAAAGTGGGCCGGGGTACTGCGCAGGGCTCTCCCAATTAATCTGGACATATAAGAGATTATACACCTCCAGAAGCGCTGAATAATGGGACAGGTCCAGAAGGCATGTCCCAAAGTGTGTCCCCCGTCCCACATTTATGACACAGTGGTGTAGGGAGAGACCCCCACTGTAATCAACTGTGTACAAGTGTAATAGGCACGTAATGTCACCCTATAATGCATTTCCCTCAAACAAGCACACGGGGCCATCCCAGGCGTCGCCCTCAAGGTTCGGGCTACATCCCAATGTCCCAAATTAATTTGCAATTCCCCCCTCCCATTTACCCCGGATGCTCTGGTAATCCTTGGCTGGTTGTAACTCTTGCAAACTAGCATGAATGCTAGACACAGAGAGGAACTCCCCCACCCTCCCAAGCAAACAGCTCCCGCAGCCTGGCCCCTATATGCAAGCGCAATTGTGCTGTGTCGAGGGATCCCACATAGTGCTCAAGTTTTCAAGTTTCAAGTTTTATTAGGATTTTATATACCGCCTATCAAGGTTATCTAAGCGGTTTACAATCAGGTCTCCCCCACCTTAGCTAGCAAATCTGCATGGGTCAACAGCTCCCTATCATCCCCCAAAATATGTTCTAAACAAGAAACTCCTTTTGCACCCCAGGACAGGTACTCTCTGGATTCCTGTCCTGGAGGGAAGGCCGGTTACCCTGCAAGGGCAAGAGATCAGCAACCGCGGATCCCCACCCAGGGCTTGCACAAGCCAACGCCAGGCCGCTTGCAATGCGCTAAATATTACACTGGATTGGATAGAAGGGGGCAGTGCCCTCCGAGGACTATGTAGTAGCACAAACACGTCATAAGGAGCGAAAAACTCACGTTTCATCAATAGAGGGGTGTACAAAGAAGAGCAACTAAACTGATAAAGGGAATGGAAAATCTCCCATATCCCGACAGATTGAAGCAGTTGGGACTTTTCTCCCTGGAAAAGCGGAGACTTAGAGGAGACATGATAGAAACCTTCAAGATCCTGAAGGGCATTGAAAAAGTAGACAACGACAGATTTTTCAAATTATGGGGCACCACAAGTACAAGAGGGCACTCGGAGAAATTGAAAGGGGACAGGTTTAGAACAAACGCTAGGAAGTTCTTTTTCACTCAGAGGGTGGTGGATACATGGAACGCGCTTCCAGAGGCTGTTGTAGACAAGAAAACATTAAATGGTTTCAAAGAAGGTTTGGATAGATTCCTAGAAGAAAAAGGGATTGAGGGGTATAGATAGGTATAGACCATTACTCAGGCAATGGGCCCGATGGGCTGCCACGGGAGCGGACCGCTGGACAGGATGGACCTATGCCTCAGCGGAGGCAACTTCTTATGTTCTTATTCACCCAATCTCCCAAATGGCGAAGCAAACACGCATAATTACAGACCTTCACATCCGGTAATTCTAACAACACCCCCCCCCCCCAATTCCCCAGCAACTGAGACACCTGCAATTTCAGTTTTTTGGCCGCCCAACAGAAGCAAGTAATTCCTCTATAAAGAATGCGTAAATCTTTCTTCAGCAAGCATAACGTCAGAGTCTGCAAAACATACAGCCATTTGGGAAAGATGAACATTACATTACATTACATTACATTAGGGATTTCTATTCTGCCCTTACCTTGCGGTTCAAGGCGGCTTACAAAAGATTTATAAACTGGGTTACAATGGAGGAATCGATGATAAATTAGGGTGGTAAATAGATAATTTCGGGCAAGGATAAGTACAGTTTACAGGAAGTGTGTAAATGGAGGTTACATTAGTAGCATAGTTGTTATTGCTGGTGTAGTGAGGGTAGATTTTTGTCTATTTTGGCGTTGTTAATAGTAGGTGAAGTTAGGGCTGATTTAGGAATTTCTTAAAAAGTATTGTTTTTATTTCTTTTCTGAATGTCTTATAGTCTGATGTGGTCATCAGCAGGTTAGAGATCCTGGTATCCAGTTTTGCGGCTTGAGTGGCTAGGAGGCCGTCATGAAGCTTTGATCTTTTTACTTCATTGATCTGAGGAGGTATGAATGGGGAGTGCGCTTTTCTGTGCCTGAGTGTGGATGCTTGGTTGAGGCGGTTATTCAGGTAAGAAGGATTGTCTCCATTTAGGGATTTAAATAACATGCAGTAGAATTTGAATTGTATTCTTTCTTGGATTGGTAGCCAATGTGAGTTGATATAAGCTTCTGTGATGTGGTCATATTTTCTCAATGAGAAGATGAGTCTCAAGGCTGTATTTTGGATTGTTTGAAGTTGTTTGATCATAGTAGCAGGGCATGGGAGGAAAAGGATGTTGCAGTAGTCTAGCAGTCCTAGGATTAGGGATTGTACTATAAGCTGGAATTGATTTCTTTCAAAGAATTTCCGGACTTGTCTCAGATTTCTCATGATTGTGAAGGATTTCTGGATTGTTTTGTTTATTTGCGGTTGCATGGTACAGCATCTATCTATGGTCATTCCTAGTAGTTTTATGGTGGATTGGATGGGATAGTTGATTGAGTTGAGTTCTAATTTGGTTGAGGTTTGGATTTTGTCATTTTCGAAGAGGATGAATTTAGTTTTGTCTGGGTTGAGTTTAAGTTTGTGATCTTTCATCCATAACATAACTGTATTAAGTGTTCGTTGTAGGATGTTTGGTGTGGTGGGTTTAGGCTGATCATAAGGTATGACCAAGCAAATGCACCCCATCAGAGAAAGGGGCAATGCCCTCTAGATATTCAGCAAAAGTTCCATCTGTTGCTGAAGTTTATCCACATTAAGACGATACAAACGGTGAACTGACATGGTCATCAAAGTCCCCAATTACACAAACTGCCCTGGCGCTCATGTCAGTGGAAAATATGCCAGTGTTTAAAAACAAATCTCAAACCAAGCACAAATTATCTGACATTTGGAAAATTAACTTCCCAAGGACTGGGGAATGGAAGGGAGAAGGGTAGAAGACAGAAAACAGTACCATTCTTTTGAAAATGATCGTGACTGATGCGGGAGAATGTGGGCATTGCTCCTGCCCCACTCGCTGTTCAAAGATGGGGGAGGGGAGGGCACTAGACCATCAGGCATCTCTATTTTTTTATTTTTCAAGTATTAGGAGAAGGGGGAAATTAGGTCAGGGTTGTGGGGGTGGGTGCCATTAGACACCAGGGATAGGTTTTAAGGTGTAGGTCTGGAAGTGGGAATAAGAGGCTGATGATTGGGGTTTTTTATGCCAATTTTCCTGCCAGGGCCTGAGCCAATCACCTCTAAGGCACAGACAGGAAAGCCGACATTTAGCGATAAGACACAAATTACTCCCATGATTTTAAAGCATCCGTAATCTATGTGCTCACTGAATATAGCTTTTTACAGTATTTTGTGGTAGAATGAAGGCTCTATTACAAAGCTTTACTTCATGGACCCCTCAATCAGTTATCTGCTTGTAGACTGGATCCCCTTCATTTTTCTTCTACAATGTACGGTGGTCTAGGTTAACTGCATGCATGCTTTTTGTTTCTTTTTTTTTATGGATAGATTTTCTTTGCTCTTGTTTTGGATATCATACATTGACTGATCTGGAAGCCAAATATGTAATACAGGTAGTCATCGACTTATGACCGCAATTGGTTACGACTGCTAGGTCGTAAGTGGATCAGGACGTCAGTTAAATTAAGGTAAGAATATTAGACTTGGTAATGATATTTTAATCATCTTAAAGCAATCTGTTAACAACATTTTCTTTCTTCGGAGCGCAGAAGTCACGTTGTAAGGTCGAACAGTCATAACTTGGATAGGTCATAAGTCAACGACTCCCTGTAACTAAGGCTGTGGAGTCGGTAGATAAATGTTCCGACTCCGACTCCTCAGTTTTTTGTACTTCAGACTCCGACTCCAGGTACCTGAAATTTCCTCCGACTCCGACTCCTCGACTTCGACTCCACATCACTGGTTAATTTTCAGATCGTTAAAATGGAATGTCAAGTTGAGAGAAATGAGCATTTTCGACACCACCTTCTTTTTGCTTTTAATCAAGGTTCTAAGGCCGCAGAAGCTGCTCGCAACATTTGTGCTGTGTATATAGTGGGTGCTATAGCTGAAAGAATCGCTCGTGATTGGTATGCCAAGTTCAAAAATGGAGTCGGTAGATAAATGTTCCGACTCCGACTCCTCAGTTTTTTGTACTTCTGACTCCGACTCCAGGTACCCGAAATTTCCTCCGACTCCGACTCCTCGACTCCGACTCCCACTCCACAGCCCTGCCTGTAACTGTAAATAGCTTGAAACTTCAACAGACTTCAGTAGGCTATACTGTAATACTTTTTATAAGAAACAAAAGAGCAACACTTCTGAGAACATGTAAGGCTGCTACTGAACACTGCCTCTTCAATGACACCAGACATTCTGTAATTAAATTTTTATTTATTTATTTGTTTTAGCACATGCCTTTTCAGTAGCAGTTCCAAAGTGAACTTCATTCAAGTACAGTTGGGATTCTTTACCCTTGGCCAGTTTCAAAGTTTTTCAAGATTTTATTAAAAATTTGATTACTCACCTATTAACATTGTAGGCGATTTACAATGCAATTGTATTGAGAGGATCAAAATTTAAATAATTAACAAGAACCAAAACACGGACAAGGCCCACAGACAGACGGAAAACAAGAGGGTAGAGGGTGAAATACAATATTTTAGAAAAGGAAACAGTTAAGGATAACACAAAAGGGTAGGGGAAAGTTAGTTGAGAGTTGCCTTTTCATAAAAAGAGTCCCTAATTATGGAGTAAAAGCATCTCTGTAGAGGAAGCTTTTTAATGCCCCTTTAAATTTATCAAGATTCTTTCCTCAGATAAGAGGGCAGGGAGTTCCAGATTTGGGGGGCAAATGAAGTGGTACGTCGCATATGAAAAGTTTTGAGAGGGGGAACAAAAAGTAAATTTTGGGAAGAAGATCTCAGGATTCTAGCTGGAGTTGTGTGGAATCAATAGCTTATCGATAAAAGCTGGTAGTCTGGATTTGAGCGCTTTGAAAGTGAGAAGTGCGATTTTTGAGAGTGATACAATGTGGAATAGGAAGCCAGTTTAAATTCATACTTGAGGCAATGGAGGGTTAGATGATTGCCCCAAAGTCTCAAAGAGCATCTGTGGGATCAGAATCCTGTCTTTCCCATTTCCAAGTCCACTACTCGACGCAAAAGCTACTCCACTACAACTTTTACACATCACATCCTCAGTCAACATTCTAATGGTTTCTTTGGCGATCTGTGTTGACAGCATAGGAGTAAGCTGGAGTCTACTGTGTGCCCAAGATTTTCATCTCCTCTGCATTTGTATGTTTGTCAACTCATGCTAGAAATATCTGTTTTATCAAGAACTCTTCCTCCCCCGGCTGGTTTATTTCTTGGAAATGTTAGGGGGAAAAAAAAGTTTGGTTTCCTGGGTGGTCTTTTGTTATAGTGTAAAAAGAAAGACAGCTATAATTAAAAACAAATGGTCAGAAAATAAATTGTTCCTACGCTCAAAAGGTTCTTAGCAGAGGACAATGGAAAGAACAGATTTAAACCACTCAACTTACAAACTAAAATGGCCTCCAGTTCTCTTTCATTCAGTTTGATAGACACATAAGAAAATCCTAAGGCCTAGCACAAAATGGAAATGGCAAAAGTCACTGAATATACTCATGAAAATCAGTCACAAACTTTTTGAACATTTTTAACGTTTCCATGTTTATTCATCATTTGATATACCATTTATCACATATTACCTAAAAGGTTTACAATGGAGAAATAAATTAAGAAATAAAACACACCAAATAATGGTATAGTAAATAAAATTTATAAAGGGGACTACGTAACAAAAGGACATACTGAAACAGAGGGAAGGAGGGGCAGGAAAGGTGAATAAATACATTGAGACTGAAATAAAACAAAAGACTGAAATAAAACAAAATAAAATGACGGTCACAATAGGAAGGGGGTCGCTTCAAGAGAAGTGTTTTGTCAACATCCGCGTTAGGGCATGTGATTTATTAGGGCATCTATCAACCTTCCCTGTTAAACTATTCTAGTTCCTACTATTACTACTGCAACTACTTTTTTTTTTTTTTTTTTAGCTCTACTAGACATCTCCCTTTCTCTTTCCCCAGTCCCTCCTGGTCTCAGTGGCGGCTGCTGCAAGAATACTGTACTGTCATTCCCCACCCCATCCCCATAGCGCTGCAAAATCGTTTCTGCACCAGTGCAGGGTGTTCCTGTATAGGCCTGCATTCATGCATGCAGCCAAATCTAACCTTATACAGTGGTGCCTCGCATAACGGACGCCTCGCACAGCGAACGCTGCGCATAACGAACTTTTTGTCTTGCTCCCTATAACGAACTTCGTTTCACACAACGAAGTCGCCCGAGGGGCCCGGGGGGGGGGGGGGGCGGAACTACTCTCGCCGCTTCCTAATGTGAGCCGGGAACAGCAGCACCCTCACCTTACCTCGGATGCCGAGTTTTCCGGCTTTCTTTTTCGGCCAGCCACACGCTTTCAGGGAGCAGCACATGCGCGCATGCTCTGTTGTTCAATCTTCTCCTCTGACGCAACCGGAAACCGGAAGTTGCAGGAGAGGAGAACATTGATCAACTCCAGCAGCTGCGCGTGCACAGCTTTTTGAGATCGTGCCGGGAGCCAGACCCGCTGATGCACAGCAGCAGTGAATATTGTGCAGACAAACTAACCTGCTGGTACAGCCGAAGAGGGAGGAAGGAAAACTGTTGAATTTCTTGGGGGAAAGATGAGGAGTTCTGGCCAGCAGGGGAGGGAAAGCTGGACAGTACGGGGGAGGAGCAGTAGGGAAGGCAAGAGATCACTGCCCTCTCCAGCCAAAATTTTCCTTTTCAGAGGGACCCCGACATGGCAGCCATTCTCACAAACTGCCTGCGGCTGCCCCGAAGTTTTCCCTCTGCTGCAACTTCCCGTTTCTGATAGGGCAGTTCGCCGCAAAGGGAAAGCTTCGGGGCAGCTACCGGCAGTTTATGAGAACAGCTGCCATGTCGGGGTCCCTCTGAAAAGGAAAATTTAGGTGTTTAATAAAGAAGTTTGGATCGCAGGGCCCCTTAGATCTATGCTCCCCCCTCTTACGCCAGCCCTGGGACCCTTCTGACAGTTTCGGGCCCTAGGCAAGTGCAGAGCTGCACTCAAGTGGCTAAAGAGCCACATGCGGCTCGCGAGCCGCGGTTTGCCGACCACTGACCTAGGACAACTGGAGGGTCAGGTGATTTGCCTAGAGTCACATGGAGCTGCAGTGGGAACTGACCCAGTTCCCGAAGTTCTTAGCCTCCTGCAGATCGTGCGGCTGGGTGAGGGAGAAGGCTGGCAGGCTCTGCATGTGAGGTGAGGTGGAGGGAGGGAAATGTAGGGCTGCAGAACGAATTATTTTGTTTTACAGGTATTCTTATGGGACAACAGGGCTGCAGAACGAATTATTTTGTTTTACATGTATTCTTATGGGAAAACGCGTTTCACACAACGAACGTTTCACATAACAAACTTGCTCCTGGAACAGATTAAGTTCGTTGTGTGAGGCACCACTGTAATAATAATAATAATAACTTTATTCTTCTATACCGCCACAATCTTGCGACTTCTAGGTGGTTTACAATCAAGGGAACTGGATGTTCAGCGAGTTACAATATGCAGATGATCAGAGGAAATACAGAGTGCAGAAATTTTAAGAAAACAAAAACATAAATAAACAATTTGCTGAGCGGGAATATAAGATATACAGTTTGCTAAGAAATTTCCGAGAGGACCTGTTAGGAAAAGGTCACGCATTTCAAAAAATACAGCGAAAATTACAATATGATAATAATAACAGTTTATATATATTGCTGAGTCGTGAAGTTCTATGCAGACTTATGAGGGGAATGGGTAAGAGGTCGGGAGAACTTTTATTGTGGATCTTTATGGTGACCACACTTCACTTTACCAATCTGCAATAAGGGCCAGATTCTATAAAAGGCACCGGTATTGGTGGCTACCTAAGAAGCAGCCGCCGATCGCGTATCAATCACGTGTAGGCACCTTTCATAGAATCGCAGCTGTGTTTTAAAATAGGCACCTTAAATGTAGGCCAGCATTTTAAAGGCACTGATCTCACACCTAAGGACACTTTCGGCACATACCATGCCCCTGACGGCCTTAAAGAGTCCTTAGGTGGCGCTATCAATTTTTTTTTTTTTTTTAAATGTGCCCCCTAATAATTAATCAATTTTGAGTTCTGCACGACACTCGGCTAGGTGTCCCCAATCTAGACGCCTAGCAGTGCCTAACCTATAGGAAGGGCATCACTGAAGTTCACGTGATACATTTCTTGTTGGGCAGACGGCATGACCCAGCATGAAGACTGAGTACAGACCTGTACAGGAAGGCTACATGCAAGTGCAGAAACTGCATTGAAGCACCAGAATCGGGTACAAAAAAGAGGGGAATGGAGAAGGAAGGGGAATAGGAGATGAAGGGAAATGCTGGTACCGGTGTGGGTGAGTAAGGAAGGGAAATAATGGACCCGTGAATAAACTATACAAAAAAATCAACATATAGGACACAAAAATTAAAGGAAGAAAGAAGGAATGCAACCTATAGACTAACTAAATTTCCTTACATTCCTATTGCTGTATGTGTAATGTGAAGCAAAGGTAGATACAGGTAGAAGTTTTAATACAGTGCTGTACTCAACAAAGACCAATGCTCAAAACCAATACCAGTATTAACATGCCGTTAACACTGGGTTTGTGCACAAGTTATTGAACCCCGCATTCTCAAAAGGCTTGAGCACCGATGTTAATGTGAGCAGTGAAGATAGCCGCAAATTGTATTGAAACATACCGCCGTATTCCTATACAATGCATAGACAGGAGCGCTGGAATGCGCAGAAAGAAAAATGATGGCTTTAACACCAAAAGGATTTAGCCAGATCAGGGGCAACGTAAGTGGTTTTGAGGACAGGATTTCTTGTTAATTTTTCACATCAATCTGCTGCTTTTGCCTTCTTTTACGAGTGAAAGAAGGCTCCTGCAAGTTTTAAAGGCAAGACAGGAAAGAACAATTGTATGCATAGGTGAGGCAAAATTGAAAGAATTAAAAAAAAAAAAAAAAGCACACAGCCATCCATGCATGCTCTTCTGCAGCTAAAGATGAACCTTGCAAAAATTCCATCTGTGAAGTTCATATTTAAGCATTGAAGAAAAAGCACCAAAGTGTAGTGGCACTTTTTTTTTTGGCCTGGTCATGCACAAGAGCCACACTTACCACAAAATCTGTGTGTGCCATGTGTCAAGGCACATTCCTCCCTCCATTTCCAGGTTAATAGTGCAATTTAACTCAGCATAAAATTTTAATATAAATTAGCTTTGAGCATTGCTGAGCTAGTTTTTTGTGTTACTGTTGCATTGTGAGCCCATCTTGCGTGTAAGCTTTGGGCATCACACTCACAACGCTTGCACTTCAAAAATTCCATAACACCAGAGATTTGCTAGGGATCTGCACCGAGACCGCTGCTTTTTAATTATAAATGATGTGGAAGGGAAAGAGGTTAAGTAAAGTGATTGAATAATTATGTCATCTACAAAATTTACTGTTGTTAAATCTTGAGGTGATTCTGAGCAATTGCAGGAAGACTTGGCAAGGCTAAGGAACTGGCAAATGTAAATGACAGAAAAAAAAAACCAACTTATGTGAAGTGTAAAGTGATACATATAGAGAAAAATAACATTAACCATACAGTAAGTACGGTGTCAGGTCAAAAGCGCGCCGGGACAAAGGCGCGAGCAGACAATTGAGCGCAGCGCGGAGGAGCGCGCCAAAGAAAATTACTGTTTTTAGGGCTCCAATGGGGGAGCGTGGGGGAGAACCCCTCCACTTTACTTAATATACATTGCGCCGCATTGTGGGGGTTTGGGGGGTTGTAACCCCCCACATTTTACTGAAAACTTCACTTTTTCCCTGTTTTTAGGGAAAAAGTTAAGTTTACAGTAAAATGTGGGGGATTACAACCCCCCAAACCCCCCACAACGCCGGCGCGATTTGTATTAAGTAAACTGGGGGTGCTCCCCAACAAAACCCCCCCGTCGGAGCCCCTAAAAACAGTAATTTTCTTCGGCGCACACCTCCGTCTTGCGCTCAGTTGTCGGCGCGCGCCTTTGTCTTCCGCGTTGTTGTCTATGAACCAGTAAGTACATGATGCTGGGTTCCATATTAGATTTCACATCATCCAGGAAAAGGATCTTTGAATCATTCTGGACAAAATACTTTTGACGTTTTCAGCCTAGTGTGCCTTGCGTTGGGGATTATTTGGAAAGAGACGGAGAATAAAAAATATAATGTTTTCTCAATCTATGATGCAACCTGCCTGAGTCCGTTCGTCAAGCTCAGTCTCTGGTAGTGTTCAAATCTAGGCTAAAAGCCCACTTTTTTTGAGATTACAAGCAAGTGGAAATTATGAGTTAAAAGAAAAGCTCCCATGCCCATTTTCATTCTGTGCTCTGTACTTTCATTTATTCAATTTTCTATACCATTCTCCCAGGGGAGCTCAGAATGGTTTACATGAATTTATTCAGGTATTCAAGCATTTTTCCCTGTCTGTCCTGGTGGGCTCACAATCTATCTAATGTACCTGGGGCAATAGGGGGAATTAAGCAACTTGCCCAGGGTCACAAGGATCAGCGTGGGTTTGAACCCGCAACCCCAGGGAGCTGAGGCTGTAGCTTTAACCACTGCGCCATACTCTCGCCTATGTCACACCTCTGCACCAGGTCATGATATATGGGATCTCAGATTCTCCCTCTCAGACTCTGAGTGGTCTGGTGGTTGGAGCTGCTGCCTCAGCACCCCAAGGTTGTGGGTTCAATCCCAGTGTCACTCCTTGTGACCCTGAGCAAGCCACTTAACTCTCCATTGCTCCAGGTACCATAACTGCATTGTAAGCCCATTGGAACAGTTAAGGAAAACACTTAGGTATCTGATCATCTACATCAGCAGTCTTCGCTAATTTTTAGGAGAGGTCCATTTTGGGTCCAAAAGGGCTGAAGGAGAGCGAACAAATATCTTCCTACTTGGGGCCAACATTTTGCTGTCCTTGTATAATCAATCATTCTTTCCAGACTGGACTATTGTAATTCCATCTATCTAAGTCTAACCAAGAAAAATCTTCAAAGACTTCAGCGGATCCAGAACACTGCAGCTAGGTTGATCTTCGCAAAAAGCAAATTCAATCATGTTTCCCTGCTTCTGTTAAAACTTCACTGGCTTCCGGTGATTTCTAGGATTCACTTTAAATGTACCTGCCTAACATTCAAAATCCTACATAGTATTCTTCTTCCCCTAATCCCACTATCCTGGAATTCTTCGAGACCTGACACTACCAGATCCGCCCATATACTCAAACTATCTTTCCCCTCATTAAAAGGCATGTATACAGGTAAATTAGGGAAATACCTTTTCTTCAAATTCACTGAGCTTTGGAACAACCTCCCTGCCCCACTGCGGATCCTAGGCTCATTCCAATTATTCCGAAAGCATCTGAAAACCTGGCTTTTCTCCAAAATGTAAAACTATCTATTTAAAATGTAAAGCTAGCTATCCACTTCATAACCTCTTCCCTCATTTATTAAATTACCTGTAAACCGTGTCGAGCTCTATCTTTATGGAGATGATGCGGTATACAAACTTAAGGTTTAGTTTAGTTTGGCCAAGATACCAAGAACACTTCACAACAGCTACAAACTAAGCCCTAGAATGATGCACTAAAGCGAAAATGTCAGAAGGGATGTCTACTACCTCTTGCCAATGTAACCCCCCCCCCAGCAGCAGCAATGCGCCAGGAGGGATGCCCACTCCCGTCTGTCAATGCGACTCCCCTTTCCCCCTCCCAAAGCGATACAGCAGGAGGAAAGCCCACTCCATTCCTGCCACCAAAGGCCCACTCCCACACCAGATGCCCCCCCAAACATCCTCTACCCTCCCCCTTCCCCCTGAAAAAAAAAGGCAGGAGGAATTCCCAATCCCTCCTGCCACCAGAGGTCACCCGCCGTCCTTGCCACCCCCCTCCCCCCAAACACCTTCTCAGAGATATTGGAGTAGGAAAGAAGCTCAATTTGTCCTGCTCTTAGGCTTGCCGCTCCAGAATGGTGGGGCTTTCCCTCCCTAATGCATCATGTGATGCAAGGGGAGGGACCTAAGGCCCTGATTGGCTCGGGGCTTTAGGCGTTTGAGTCAATCAGGGCCTTAGGTTCCTCCCCCTGCATCCCAGAATACAAGGGGGAGGAGTCTAAGCCAATCAGGGCCTGCATGGTCCTCTTTGCTGACATGCAGATCTCAGGGGAGAACGCACTAGCTTCAGCCCACGAAGAAGCCATTGTCCTAAAAGAAATGTGCCTTAACGAAGATGGGAACTATGTCCCAAACAGAATATAGGCTAATGAAATGGCCTTACGGATCCATCTGGATATCATGGCCTTGGAAGCGGGAGCACCCCGCTTGACAGAATGAATCAGCACAGAGAGAGGAAACTCGTTAGCAACCTCCAGATAGCAAAGGAGCACTCTACATACATCCAGCTTCCTCAAAATGGAATCCTGTTTCTTAAAACTCATAGGCTGAAAAACAGGCAAACACATTTCCTGATGAACATGGAAAGCCAAAACCACCTTCGGCAGGAAAGAAAGAACCATGCGCAAAGAAAGACAAGACATTGAGAATTGGAAGAACGATTCTCTACAAGAAAGAGTTTGAAGTTCTGAGACACATCTCGCTGATGATAAACACAGCGACCAGTAAGACAGTCTTGAGAGTCTGATACCGGCACGATAACCGGCATCTCTCCTCCCCCTGCTCGCAAAGCCCCCCCCCCCCCCGTCTGGCACCGGCACACAGCCCATAGGATGTGCCGGTGCCGCTTGAAGATCTTCTTCCTGCCTCTGCCGGCTTTGAGCATGCATCTGCGCATGCTCAAGCCCTTCTAATTCTCCCTCTCGCAAAGTAACATAACATAGTAACATAGTAGATGACGGCAGATAAAGACCCGAATGGTCCATCCAGTCTGCCCAACCTGATTCAATTTAAATTTTTTTTTTTTTAATTTAATTTAATTTTTTTTTAATTTTTTTTTCTTAGCTATTTCTGGGCAAGAATCCAAAGCTTTACCCGGTACTGTGCTTGGGTTCCAACTGCCAAAATCTCTGTTAAGACTTACTCCAGCCCATCTACACCCTCCTAGCCATTGAAGCCCTCCCCTGCCCATCCTCCACCAAACGGCCATACACAGACACAGACCGAGCAAGTCTGCCCAGTAACTGGCCTAGTTCAATATTTAATATTATTTTCTGATTCTAAATCTTCTGTGTTCATCCCACGCTTCTTTGAACTCAGTCACAGTTTTACTCTCCACCACCTCTCTCGGGAGCGCATTCCAGACATCCACTACCCTCTCCGTAAAGTAGAATTTCCTAACATTGCCCCTGAATCTACCACCCCTCAACCTCAAATTATGTCCTCTGGTTTTACCATTTTCCTTTCTCTGGAAAAGATTTTGTTCTACGTTAATACCCTTCAAGTATTTGAACGTCTGAATCATATCTCCCCTGTCTCTCCTTTCCTCTAGGGTATACATATTCAAGGCTTCCATTCTCTCCTCATACGTCTTCTGGCGCAAGCCTCCTATCATTTTCGTCGCCCTCCTCTGGACCGCCTCAAGTCTTCTTACATCTTTCGCCAGATACGGTCTCCAAAACTGAACACAATACTCCAAGTGGGGCCTCACCAATGACCTGTACAGGGGCATCAACACCTTTTTCCTTCTACTGACCACGCCTCTCTTTATACAGTCCAGCATCCTTCTGGCAGCAGCCACTGCCTTGTCACACTGTTTTTTCGCCTTTAGATCTTCGGACACTATCACCCCAAGGTCCCTCTCCCCGTCTATGCATATCAACTTCTCTCCTTCCAGCATATACGGTTCCTTCCTATTATTAATCCCCAAATGCATTACTCTGCATTTCTTTGCATTGAATTTTAGTTGCCAGGCATTAGACCATTCCTCTAACTTTTGCAGATCCTTTTTCATATTTTCTACTCCCTCTTCGGTGTCTACTCTGTTACAAATCTTGGTATCATCTGCAAAAAGGCACACTTTTTCTTCTAACCCTTCAGCAATGTCACTCACATACATATTGAACAGGATTGGCCCCAGCACCGAACCCTAAGGGACTCCACTAGTCACCTTTCCTTCCTTCGAGCGACTTCCATTAACCACCACCCTCTGGCGTCTGTCCAACAGCCAGTTTCTGACCCAGTTCACCACTTTGGGTCCTAACTTCAGCCCTTCAAGTTTGTTCAACAGCTTCCTATGAGGAACTGTATCAAAGGCTTTGCTGAAATCCAAGTAAATTACATCTAGCATATGTCCTCGATCCAGCTCTCTGGTCACCCAATCAAAAAATTCAATCAGGTTCGTTTGGCACAATTTACCTTTTGTAAAGCCATGTTGCCTCGGATCCTGTAACCCATTAGATTCAAGGAAGTATACTATCCTTTCTTTCAGCAACACTTCCATTATTTTTCCAATAACTGAAGTGAGGCTCACCGGCCTGTAGTTTCCTGCTTCATCTCTGTGACCACTTTTATGAATAGGGACCACATCCGCTCTCTTCCAATCCCCAGGAATCACTCCCGTCTCCAGAGATTTGTTGAACAAGTCTTTAATAGGACTCGCCAGAACCTCTCTGAGCTCCCTTAGTATCCTGGGATGGATCCCGTCTGGTCCCATCGCTTTGTCCACCTTCAGTTTTTCAAGTTGCTCATAAACACCCTCCTCCGTGAACGGCGCAGAATCTACTCCATTTTCTCGTGTAACTTTGCCAGTCAATCTCAGTCCTTCTCCAGGATTTTCTTCTGTGAACACAGAACAGAAGTATTTGTTTAGCACATTTGCTTTCTCCTCATCACTCTCCACATATTTGTTCCCAGCATCTTTTAGCCTAGCAATTCCATTTTTTATCTTCCTCCTTTCACTAATATATCTGAAAAAATTTATCTCCCTTTTTTACATTTTTAGCCATTTGTTCTTCCGCCTGTGACTTCGCCAAACGTATCTCTCTCTTGGCTTCTTTCAGTTTCACCCTGTAGTCCTTTCTGCTCTCCTCTTCTTGGGTTTTTTTATATTTCATGAACGCCAACTCTTTTGCCTTTATTTTCTCAGCCACTAGGTTGGAGAACCATATCGGCTTCCTTTTTCTCTTGTTTTTATTGATTTTCTTCACATAAAGGTCCGTAGCCATTTTTATCACTCCTTTCAGCTTAGACCACTGTCTTTCCACTTCTCTTATGTCCTCCCATCCTAACAGCTCTTTCTTCAGGTACTTTCCCATTGCATTAAAGTCCGTACGTTTGAAATCTAGGACTAAGTATCGTGCGGCCGCTCTCCACTTTAGCCGTTATATCAAACCAAACCGTTTGATGATCGCTACTACCCAGGTGAGCACCCACTCGAACATTAGAGATACTCTCTCCATTTGTGAGGACCAGATCCAATATCGCTTTTTCCCTTGTGGGTTCCGTCACTATTTGTCTGAGCAGAGCCACTTGAAAGGCATCCACAATCTTCCTACTTCTTTCCGATTCCGCAGACGGAACATTCCAGTCCGCATCCGGCAGATTGAAATCTCCCAACAGCAGAACCTCCTCTTTCCTTCCAAACTTTTGGATATCCACAATCAGATCCTTATCAATTTGCTGCGATTGAGTCGGAGTTCTATAGACTACACCCACATAGATAGAAGTTCCATCTTCTCTTTTCAGAGCAATCCATATCGCTTCTTCCTCTCCCCAGGTCCCTTGCATTTCGGTCGCTTGGATATTGATCTTTACATAGAGAGCTACCACCTTTATGACCATCTCTGTCCTTCCTAAAAAGATTATATCCCGGTATGTTTGCATCCCATCCATGTGATTCACTGAACCATGTCTCTGTGATAGCAACAATATCTAGATCTGCCTCTAACATCAGGGCTTGCAGTGTAGCTGGAAATATCGGCAGGTGCACATAAGCTTTCATGAAATTCAGAAAGGCAAGGAATTCTCCCAGGGCCACTGCTGCAATGACAGATCGCCCTGTCTCCATGCAAAAGAATGGAACCATGAGAGCCACATTTATGTGCTGGAGATACAGAACAGGCCCCCAACTGTTGGAGCCTTTCTTAGGCACAATGAAGTATATGGAGCCTGAGAGATCAGGTGGCCCCGGCTCTATAGCTTGAATATGCAGCAAGCATTGTACAGTAGCCTGCACCTTGAGTGATGTGGCAGGTCGACCTGTGGGAGAGTCCACAAACCAATTCATCAGAAGCCAAGCAAGTGCAATTTGAAGCCTGACTGAAGAATGTTCAAGACCTACTGGTCGAATGAAAGGCAAGTCCAGTTCGATCAGAAACAGAGTCTGCCTCCTAGCTGTAGAGGAGCATATGTCAGTTTGGCATCATTGCACATTTGTGCACAAAAAGAGAGGCAGATGGCTGGATTTGCCTGCAAGTGGAGTACTGCTCCTGGGAGCTCTGGGAAATCTCGAAGATGTGGCAGTTGTGTATGAGTGGAATTGCCCAGAGCCACAAAAAAATTAGAGCGAGCAGAACCTCTAAAGATTCTGGGATGCTATCAGGCAGCAACATAGGGTGACGGTCCATCACAGAATTCATGAGGTTGTCCATTCTCTTGGCAAACAAAAACTGCTCCCCAATCTTAGCCAAAGGAGCCGTATAAGTGGAATGAGCAACTCATTGCAGATCCAGAGCACCATGCATGCAAAAACAGAGTATGCCGGCACCTTAGCCAGGACTCGCATAAGAAGCCAAAAGTTAAGGAGGAAGCTCCATAGCCTCAGTCTCCAGAGAGGCTCAGCCACGACAGACAGGTGTGAGTGACAAAGGATGTCACCAAATCTGCCATAATGCCTAAAGCAGCTGCCTCAAAAGCCTCTAGGGGACAACATCCACCCGGCGGTCCTGCATATCTGTAAGCACCAAACCACTTGCCCTGAGAGAAGAGGTGCATGTAGTCACCTGTGCAACTAAAAAAAAAACACCCTAGGCTGACCCAGAAGCTGCTGGCACTTTGCCAGCAGATAAGAGCAACATTGTCCACACTATCTTAAGAGCTCCTGCCAGAGAGATATACTACTCTGAGATCAGAAAGGTCATATCAGGATGCTAGGGAAAGGTAGTAGACTGGGAGTACACTCTACAAAGCCAGGAGGAAGAAGTGGACAGATCCGGCTAAGAGACCAATTTCAACTCCTGAAGAGACTCAGACTTAAGAACCAGCAAAGTCACTCCCAAGGAGCAAGAATACAGTCCCTGAACTCCCATACCCAGAAGTGCTGCATAAAGGGCAAGTGAGCTGGTCATCAACTGAAGAATCACCCAGAACCGGATCAGGCAGTGCTGAAAAAGCAGCGGACTGAGAGGAAGACATGCCCATAGAAGCAACGCCGCTTTGAGACAGAGCAGAGGCGGAATGGGATTGCACAGGGAAAGAATAACCGCTGCAAAATGCATTCTGCAAATATGCCATAAAGCCTGCAAAGATCTCCGGCTCCTGGGGTGCAGTCACTCCAAGATGACAGAAAAATGCGGTTCTGAGGCTGCAAAGGGTCTGCAGCCTTATGCAGAGAACCATTAGCCATGCCGAGCCCCAAAAACAAAATAAGCTGCCCCGCCAGGCTAGCTGAGCATTTAGTCACCTGCTTAATCAGGGGAGAGGCTGCCACCACTCACAGCTGTGCCATGCGACACATGGTGCAAAACGCTGCAAAGGCACCCCACCCTACCCTCAAAAAAAGAGCATTAATTTGTAACCCTCAAAAAGACAAAATAGTATCCACCATTGGGGCACATTTGACAGGTCACCTCCCAATGAGTGCGTGCATTTGTCTTGCGCGCAATTGTTGTGCGTGCATTTGATGAGGCGCAATCGTTGTGCACACATTTGACAGGTCACCATAATTTAATACTCCACAATTTCCAGTAAGTTTAATTTACAAGTTCTGTTTTATTGTTTTTAGATTTTATTTTTGTTACGTTTCTTCCTCTTAGGGGATATACTTGTATTCACTATTGTATCAATGTTCAGTTCTGGTCCCTGGTTTCCAAACAGCCACATTACACGTACGTGTAAACTGTGTTCTTACGTAAATCAGAAACATGGTATCCAAGCAAAATATCTCAGCAGCATTCACTAGGGGATATCCTGAAAACAAGACCTAGTTATAGCCCTTAAAGCCTGGGCTGTCCACACCTAAATTGTACACTTTATGCAGCAAGGTATTCCAAACCAAATCTTGCCAAGAGCATCAATCCAGGATATCCAGAAACATCCATTTCTAACGCGTTCAATGCAGTATTACATCCGAGCATTAAAAAAGATTCAAGCAAATTTTTGTGAGTAGCTTGTGGAGGTTGAATACAGAACAGTCTATTTTAGCCACCTATGCAGAAATAGCATTGCATATCATCAGCCAGGATTCATTGAGCCTGGCAGCATCTGTTAGCTTAGCTCTGACCACAATCCCTGCAGGAAAGAAGTGTTTCATTGATGAAAGGAGGGAGGAAGGAAGGAAGCAAACAAGCAATGAATGAATCTGACGATAGGAAGTGAATATTAAAAGTGAATCCCCTGAATTAAACCACAAAGCAGCACTGTTAAAATTTTTCGTGTCCTCACCCCATCGCCGAGCAAGCAAGCACCGGAAAATTTACTGATGAGAAAAAGTTCATTTAGTTCATCAATTGTAGGCTGCAGTTCAAGAATACAAATATGTCCCAAACATGCCAGCAACGGAATAAATTGGCCTCTTGTCAGGTAGAAAGGACTTGAAATATAACCGACTCCAGATATGAAGAATATTTATTTTTATTTATCCCCTAGGCTGCGAAACAAAGATCTCATTTTCCCATATGTAATTGCAGGAAGTAAACACTGAGAAATGTTCTTCAAAACAAATTTAATGTTTTAATTGAAACCTTTATATAATCAACTATAAATTTTTACAGAGCCAGAAAAAGTGTGCAAAATCACAGAGAAGAGAGAGCTAATTAATAGGATTTGATGGGAGGGGGAAAATAATCACATCAGTTGATGGATGTATTTTGTGTGACTGTAAGCAAAGGAAAGTCGTGATGGTCAAGGGGTGGAAAAAGACAATACAGGAGCCAAACTGGCAAAAGGAATATATTTTTTTTAAATGACCTGAAATAGCTGTGTTTTTGGCTGATGCCTCAATCAGAAGTTCTACCAAATAATTAAAAATAACATTTACATACCTAAATAAATAAATGAATAATTAATACGAGAGAATTCAAAGACATGATTTAACACTGGGTTTAAATACAAAAATGAATATATATAAACAAATTTTAAAAAACAAGGAAATATACGTGTAAAAAATAAAGTCATGGACATCTATACAAAATAAAAGCACAAAGTCACTGTGAAATTTTTGACTAAAGTATTTCTCATACAAGATACTGGAAGAAAAAATATTTTAAAGAATTTCACATTGCCAGAAAGAAACAACCACCAGTAATTATAAATGGAATGCCCCAATACTTAGGCACCGATTCATAAAGTCAGCAATCGTCGCTAAACCTGTTTTCACAGGTTTAGCAACGGTCGCTGCTAACTGACCCAATTCACAAAACGGTTTTCCCCTCAATCGCCCATTTTCCGATCCTGCCATGCAAATTTGTAAAACCCCATGCAAAATAGCCAAGCGTTTGATTCACTAACATTTGCTTGGCTATTTTGCATCGGATTTTATGATGGCCTCCTGGCCACTCAAGCAGCCAAACTTGACAACCAAATCGCCAATCTACTGACTGCATCCCTCGACTACAAGACTTTTAGAAAAGAAATAAAGACCATACTCTTCAAGAAAACTCTGAAAAAAAATAATACTGCAAGTCTCAAACTCCACCTCTCACTAAAGCCAACTACCCCAAACAAATAACCTTACCCATTTTTCACTCTTTTTGAAAATGACCAATTTTTTTTTTTTTTTTGTAAGCTTTGTTGTAATACATCTTGGATAATTCTTTTGTAATCCGCCTTGAACTGCAAGGTAATGGCGGAATAGAAATCCCTAATGTAATGTAATGTAATTTTGCGATCCTAAAATCCGACTGCTGTAGATCTGCCTGGTTTTTTTTTTTTAAAATGGCACTACATTCGCAAAATATCTGCCCAATAAAAAAAAAAAAGATTCCCCCTTCCACAAAGCCCCCTCCTTCTTCCCTGAACCAAAAAAAAAAAAAAAAGGAAGGAGGTACGCCCTCTCCCTCCTGCCATCAACCCCCCCCCTGCATGTGAACTGATATGGCAGGAGGTATGCCAACTCTCTCCTATACAGGCGCCCCTGCCGTTGCCCTCCCCCTGCTAGCAGTTGAGCCCCTCCCCCCACCATTGCCCTCCCCAGCCTGCAGTTAGGCCCCCCTGTCATCATCGCCCTCCCCCTCCGCTTAAGTTGGTAGAAGGAAGGTGCTCAGACTCTCCTGCTCCTCCGCTGGCTACCATCAGCAATGTGGGCCTTAGGTGCCTCGGGCTCCTCCCTTTAAATTGTTCTTTTTCTTAGATATTTTTGGGCCAGAAACCCAGAGCTCTGCCTGGTACTGCGCACAGGTTTCATCTACTGGAATCTCCATCAAAGTTCACTCCAGCCCATTCTCAACTAAATGGCCATATACAGGACACAGACCTTGCAAGTCTGCCCAGTACTGCCAGTTCAATATATACCATTATTTTATGATTAGAGAACATCTGTGTTCATCCTATGTTTTTTTGAACTCTGTCACTGTTTTCCTCTCCACCACCTCTCTCGGGAGCGCATTCCAAGCAACCACCAATCTCTCCGTAAAGAAGAATTTCCTAACATTACCCTAAACCTCAGATTATGCCCTCTGGTTTTACCATTTTCCTTTCTCTGGAAAAGATTTTGTTATACGTTAATACCTTTCAAGAATTTAAATGTCTGAATCACATCTTCCAAGATGACAAAAGGGGATGGAACTCCTCTCATTTGAGGAAAGACTAAAAAGGTTAGGGTTCTTCAGCTTGGAAAAGAGACGGCTAAGGGGAGATATGATTGAGGTCTACAAAATCCTGAGTGGAGTAGAACAAGTACAAGTGGATCGATTTTTCACTCCGTCAAAAATTACAAAGACTAGGGGACACACGAAGTTACAGGGAAATACTTTTAAAAACCAATGGGAGGAAATATTTTTCACTCAGAGAATAGTTAAGCTCTGGAACGCATTGCCAGAGGTTGTGGTAAGAGCGGATAGCGTAGCTAGTTTTAAGAAAGATTTGGGCAATTTCCTGGAGGAAAAGTCCATAGTCTGTTATTAAGAAAGACATGGGGGAAGATACTGCTTGCTCTGGATCAGTAGCATGGAATGTGGCTACTCTTTGGATTTTGGCCAGGTACTAGTGACCTGGATTAGCAACTGTGAGGCCAGGCTACTGGGCTTGATGGACTATTGGTCTGACCCAGTAAGGTTTTTCTTATGTTCTTCTGCATCATTGTTTAATTTTCTCCAATTGTTGCATTACCATATATGCAGTCTGGTGGGTTGTTGTTGGTTTTTTTTTGGGGGGGGGGGTAATTTAATTTGTGTGTTTATATTTCTATTTTTAGTTTGTAGTTATTTATTCTGTTCTTGGTGAGAGTCTGCCTGTATTCTGCATGTGTGAAGTAGACCAGTTTTTCCTGTTAGCACTGAATATCTGTATAGGATCACTTCATAATAAAACGAGGCTTGTTTAGTTTTCCAATTGGTGAATTGATGCTCTAGTGCACAGTTCTTCAACCGCCGGTCCGCGGACCGGTGCCAGTCCGCAGAAAATTCTTGCCGGTCTGCACAGGGCTGACGAGATGGATGACGTTAAATTTCCTGCCCCGGTGGTGCTCGCGGAAATCTTCTGTTCCTCCCAGCCTCGGGCGATCAATACAGGCTGCAGACGTTGGGCATTCCCTCTGTGAGTCTCGCCTATGCGGAAACAGGAAGTTGAAACAAAATAGGCGGGACTCAGAGAGGGAATGCCTGACGTCGGCAGCCTGTCTTGATCGCTGCCCCTGCCGAGTCGCCGATTAGGGCCTCGGGGAAGGTGCAGGTAGAAGGGAGATGGTCAGCGTGTGGATTGGGGTCATCAGCAGCGTCTGTGCTGAGAGTCTACCCACGTGCAGGATGCGGCGGGTAGGGGCCTCCGGCTCGCCTTGGACGGCAGGGCCTGCGGTGCAAAGCTGTTTTTGCCGGCTTGGGGGGGTTGCGAATGTGCAGGGCACAGCAGGAGTAAGATCATGGGGAGCCTTCAACAGTGGCTGTCTCCTCTCCTAGCAGCTCTGTACTTACCAGGGCAGTGATTCACTTTGGCAACTTCCCCTTTCCTCAGAGGTGGCAACGGACCCAAGGCTGTCTAAGGAAATCACTGCTACAGGCAAGTACTGAGAGCTGCTGGAAGGAGAGGAAGCCACTGTTGGAGGCTGGGAAGCTGCTGGATATAGGGAGAGCTGCTACTGCACCTGGAGGGAGGTAGAAAGAGAGATGCTGCTGGGAGGGGAAGAGGGAAAGGGATGGAAAGAGAGCTACTGTTGGATAGGGGGAGGAGGGAAGGGAGAAGGAAAAAAAGGAAGGAAACAGCTGGCAGGGAGATTAGAGGAGGGAAAGGTGAGAGACAGGAATGAGAAAGTAGAGAGAGATTGATGCTGGAAAGGGGGTCAGCAGAGAAATGAGAGAGGGATAAAGATGCTAGATCTGGTGTAGGAGAGATAAAAATTAAGAAAGCAGTGAAGCTGGAATGAATGATGTAAAAAGGAGAGAGGAGGCACAGGCTGGATGGAAAGGGGAGAGGGGCATAGAAAGAAGTCAGATACATATGGAAGGGGGAGAGGGCAGACAGTGGATGGAATGGGCAGACACTGGAAGGAAAAGAGTGAAAAGAAGATGAAAGCATTGACCACAAAAGGTAGAAAAAAATCATTTTATTTCTATTTTGTCATTACAATATATCAGATTTGAAATATATATCCTGCTAGAGACATAACTGGGGACTGCAAAGCCTAACACTATTCCTATCATGTGTGACTGCAGTATTCTGTTAGCACGATATTTCTGTGTAGCATTCTGTAATAATTTGGCTTGTTCAGTTTTCTTGATAGTAGAGGGGATATATGTGAAGGGGAGGGGAGACAGGGGTTTTGTTGGTCCTTGCTCTGAATATTTATATTTATAAAATGACAAATGTACAGAATATTGTTTCTTTTTATACTTTAATAAAATACGTTCAATATAAAATCATAACTGAGGCTTGTGCAGATGGGATCAGATGGTTTGTGGGGACCGAGCTTGCGGAGACGGGGTGAAAATGTGTTTTTTTTATTTCGGTCTTAGTAGTTTGCCGGTCCACAAAATAATTCTTTTATTTCTGCCGGTCCACGGGTGTAAAAAGGTTGAAGAACACTGCTCTAGTGCACTGTTCTTCAACTGCCAGTCCACGGACTGGTGCCGGTCTGCACAGGGCCGGTGAGATCAAGTCGGCAGTTAAATTTCCTGCGGTTCCTCCTGACTGCGGTTCCTGCCAGCCTCAGGCGATCAAGACAGGCTGCCGACGTCAAGGCCTTCCCTCTGTGAGTCTTGCCTGTTAGGAAACAGGAAGTTGAAACAAAATAGGCGGGAATCAAGAGAGTGAAGGTCCTGACGTCGGCAGCCTGTCTTGATTGCTACCCCTGCCGAGTTGCTGAAGAGGGCCGCGGGGAAGTTGCAAGTAGAACGGAGAGAGCTGCAGATACAGGTGGAGGGAGATGGTCAGCGTGTGCGAGCAAGATCCTGGGAAGCCTTCACATTGACTGTCTCCCCTCCCACCAGCTCTCCTACTTGCCAGGGCAGTGATTTACTGGCAACTTCCTGCAGGCAAGTACCGAGAGCTGCTGGAAGGGGAGGAAGCCACTGTAGGAGGCTGGGAAGCAGCTGGATAAAGGGAGAGTTGTTACTGGACTTGGAGGGAGTTAGAAGGAGAGATGCTGCTGGGAGGGGAGGAGGGAAAGAGATGGGAAGAGAGTTAATGTTGGATAGAGGGAAGAGGGAAGGGAGAAGAAGGAGAGATGCTGCTGGGAGGGTAGGAGGGAAAGGGATGGGAAGAGAGTTAATGTTGGATAGAGGGAGGAGGGAAGGGAGAAGGAAAAAAGGAAGGAGGGAAGGGCGAAAGAAAAAAGGAAGGAAACAGCTGGCAGGGAGATTACAGGAGGGGAAGGGGGTCAGGGTGGAATGGAGAGATCAGATGAGGGAAAGGGGAGAGAGAGGAATGAGAAAGTAGAGAGATATTGATGCTGGAAAGGGGAGCGAGAGGAATGAGAAAGTAGAGAGATATTGATGCTGGAAAGGGGATCAGCAGAGAAATGAGAGAGGGATAAAGATGCTAGATCTGGTGTAGGCGAGATAAAAATGAAGAAGGCAGTGAAGCTGGAATGATGATGTAAAAAGGAGAGAGGAGGCACAGGCTGGATTGACAGGGGAGAGGGGCATAGAAAGAAGTCAGATACATATGGAAGGGGGTGAGGGCAGATAGTGGATGGAATGCGCAGATGCTGGATTGAATAGACAGGGCAAACGTTGGAAGGAAAAGAGTGAAAAGAAGATGAAAGCAGAAACCAGAGACAACAAAAGGTAGAAAAAAATAATTTTATTTCTATTTTGTCATTAGAATATATCAGATTTGAAATATATATCTTGCTAGAGACATAACTGGGGACTGCAGTATTCTGTTAGCATGATATTTCTATGTAGCATTCTATAATAAGTTGGCTTGTTCAGTTTTCTTGATAGTAGAGGGGATATATGTGAAGGGGAGGGGAGACAGGGGCTTTGTTGGTCTGTGCTCTGTATATTTGTATTTATAAAATCACAATTGTTCAGAATATTGTTTCTTTTTATACTTTAATAAAATACGTTCAATATAAAATCATAACTGCGGCTTGTGCAGATGGGATCAGATGGTTTGCAGGGACCGAGCTCCGAGCTCACGGAGATGGGGCGTAAATGGGATTTTTAAATTTTAGTCCTAGTAGTTTGCCGGACCACAAAATAATTCTTTTATTTCCGCCGGTCCACGGGTGTAAAAAGGTTGAAAAACACTGCTCTAGTGTCACTGCGGTATTTATGGTGCTGTCTTTATAGGTTCTGAATTAACTTTTGTAGGGTTTTGGATTACTTCGCAGTGCGTCTGGTACTGAATTTTGGATTTAGTTCACGCTTTTTTTTTTTCCGGCTGTAGCTCAATGCGAGTTACATTCAGGCACAGTATTTTCCTGTCCCTGGAGGCTTACAACCTTCCTTCCCTTCTCATTCTCTGTCTACCCTCCCCCTATTCTGCCTCTTATCCTCCTTCCTTCCCTTCTCATTCGCTGCCTACCCTCCCCCTTTTCTGCCTTTCTTATCCTTCCTTCCCTTCTCATTCTCTACCTACCCTCCGCCTCTTCTGCCTCTCTTATCCTCCTTCCTTCCCTGCCTATCTTTCCCCTCTTCTGCCTCTCTTCATACTAGTCGGTTCAAGAGTTTGTTTAGCTGGCCTTCTACCATACTACTCTCTTCTCCTGACTGGGTTGAAGTTGATGTCAGCCACCTCCAAGTCCACAAGAAGGGCTACTACTGCTCCCTTCTTTTCTCCAACCAATACAACAGTGGACAAAAAGAGGAGGAGAGAGGAAGCATATGGTAGAGCCCCTTTTTCTTCTAGCAGATGGGGAGCCTGTTCTACAGTAAATTACCATCACCACTACTTTGATGTCCAAGCTAGATATCAAACAATAATACAGAGCAGCAATTCCCCAAACTGGGTTCCTGGAAACCCTAGTGGTCTTCAAGCTCTCGTCAAGGGTTCCTTAAGAAATCAGATTATAGAATTTGTTTGTATGAATATATATATAGTTACACACACGAAAGCAAGAAAAAATGTAAAATAAGAAAATATCCTTTTATTGGACTAATCCATTTTTTAATTAGCTTTCAGAGGCCAAAACCTCCTTCTTCAGGTTAGTACAGCATACTGCTGTTACTGTCCTGACCTGAGGAAATGGTTTTGGTCTCTGAAAGTTAGTAAAAAATGTATTAAAATTAGTCCAATAAAATTTCCAATTTCCATTTTCTATTTATAAAGTTTATCAATACAACTACAATAAAGCAACAAAAAAAAAAAATCATCTTTTTTCTACCTTTTGTTGTTTCTGCTTTAACCATCTTCTCTTCACTCTCTTCTTTCCATCCAACGTCTGTCCTCTCCCTTGCACGCAGCATCTGCCCTCTCTCTGCCTCTTCTATCCACTGTCCCTCCTCTCCCCTTCCATGACATCTTACTTCTTTCTATGCCCCTTGCATAAAATTTACTGTTTAGCCTATGCCTCTTCATTTCAGCTTCACATCCTCCCTCTATTTTTCTCTGTCTCCACACTTCTCCTATGCCCTGGCATATCTTCTACTTTCCTTCCTTCCTTCCTTCCCATCCCACAGACTGGCATCTCCATCTACTTCCTTCCCCCTAATGCCCTGGCATCTCTCTCTTCTCCTCCTCTATGATCTGGCATCTCCTCTCCTTCCTTTCCCTCTAGTCTGGCATCTGTTTCCTTCCCTTCCCTCCCCTCCCCCATGCCCTGGCTCTCTCCCTCCCCTTTTATGATTGGGCATCTCCCCAACTCAGTCACCAATTTCCAGTCATCTTCTGTTCTATTCCCCTAAAGCCTCCTCTAGTTGCATCCATCTTCTACTCTTTTCCCACACCCCAGAGTATCATCTTCTGCTCTTTCCAGGGTCTCTGGTCCATTCAATATTTCTTCTCCCTCCATGTCTACCATCATTCCCTCTTTGCCCTTTTCTGTCCTGTCTAGCATCTACCACATCCTAATTACCCTAAGTTCAGCACCTGTCTATGGTGTCTTCATATTCCCACCATAGCCCTGCCTCTCCTGTTCAGCTTCCCTCCCATTCCCTTTCTCCCTCTATACCCCTCATCCAGGACTAGAATCTCTGTTTTTTTTCTCTCCATTTTTGGATTCAGCATCTTTCTCACCTCTTTCTCTCTTCCTTCTGAACCTCCACCACCCCTGTCCCAACATCTCTCTTGCTCTCTTCCTCCCTCCATGATTTCAGCCTCTCTCACTCTTCCACACTGCCTTATCTAATCTCTCTCCAGGCCATCTCCTTCTCTGGCTACCCAGTGGTAAGACATCTTTTTCTCCTCCCCCCCCACTTCCCAAGATCGGCACCCTCTATACATGTCTCTCCCCACCCCCATCCCCGAAGGAGAGAAACCTTCCCTAGCCACAGCTACATTCAAGCCCTGGGGAGGACTAGAATCCAAGACCTATGTAAACTAAACCTGCTTGTTTAAAGGTGACTGTCCTGTGTTTGGGGTGTGGCAGCTGAGCTGAAGCGAGTCGAGGCTGTTGTTGGAGAAAAAGGGTTCCTTTCTCCTAAATGCTATTTGGACTATTTAACAAGTGAAGTAGGAATCAGACTGATGGTGTGCTTTAAACCTGAGAGAATTGAGGAAATTGACCAAATGCTGAGGTTGCTGGACTGAATGTGATATGGTTAACTGCCTAGTATACAGGCTGCTGCACTAGACACGAGATATAAAAGCTAAAAACATATCTTTGCCTTTCCTGAGCCTATGAGGGAAAAGGCTCAGGCAGATGTATCAATAAAACATTTTGTTGCACATTCTAAAGTGGTTTATGTGTGCTAATTGGGTGAATGTGCAGGATTTCTAGAAAACTTGGCCAGGAATCTCTCACGTGCATGTAAATCTCTTTTGCATATTTATTGTGGATATTCTGAAACAACCTGCCTCTCAGGTTGCCCAAATTCATTTGTCTTGCCCCTTACCTTACCTTATTTAAAAGCAGACTGAAAACCCACCTTTTTGATAGAGCCTTCAATCCATAGCCCTACTCCCAACTGCTCATCAATCTAGCCAGCAGATTAACCATCCTCCCTAACTGTATCCCCTCACCCTGGCATCCTGTTTGTCTGTTTTATCTGTTTAGATTGTAAGCTCTTTTGAGCAGGGACTGTCTCCTTTGTGACTCTGTACAGCGCTATGTACATCTGGTAGTGCTATGGAAATAATTAATAGTAGTAACAGTAGTTATCTCAAGGTCTGTGTTGAAACACCTGCCCTATAGAATGAGTCCAACCGGACAAGGTATTTGGGCAGGACATTACCTTTTTCCTGCAAACCCTCTCTTTCCTCCTCCAGGGATTCAAGGCAAAGTTGGACAAGTTCCTGCTAAACTGGAACGCACGTAGGTGAGGCTGGACTCATTTACAGCACTGGTCTTTGACCCGGGGGCCGCCACATGAGCAGACTGCAGGGCACGATGGACCACTGGTCTGACCCAGCAGCGGCAATTCTTATGTTCTTAGGTCAAATCTTTTATTTTTTTTTAAAAAAAAACACCCCCCACACCTTCATTTAGCTTTTATAAAATGCAGTCATACTATTTGACAGGATTATGAATGAGGAGTGGCAAGCTGATGTTCCACATTATCTCTGAACAGTCCAGAGATAAAGATTCAAATCTTATAAAAGGCTAATTCTTAATTACACTCTCCCCCCCCCCCCAATCAATGGGAGTGAGTTTCTGAAAGATCATAGAAAGAGTTGTTTGTGAACAATGGATTTGAAACCAGCAGTTATCTGTTTTTGTTAAAACATAAAAGGGAGTTCTGTCTACAGGAGTATTATATCCAATTTATTAAAGTTACATGGCTGAGTGTGCAGTAGTACTGCCCAATTTGCCGATTTGAATCGATTCGTTGTCCAAGAAAATCGGACTCACCGATTCAGCAACCCCCACCCTGGTGAGACCTGACATACCTGTGAGGCCTCCTAAAACAGCAGCAGCAACAGCAGTGGTGCTCTGAATGGGCTAATTCATGGCCTGCCCCGCCGGGGCCTTCCCTCTCTAGTGTCACAGAGGGCCTAAAAAGTGTATCACCACTTTAAGAACTTAAGAAAGTTCGCAAACCGCCCATACCACGCATGCACGAGTGCCTTCCCGCCCAAGTAGGCATGTGGCTCCTCAGTTCGGTAAGCCGGCTAAGAAGCCAACCAGGGGAGGTGGGAGGGTTGTGAAAATATCTGCCTGATGTCCCCGGATGACACCTGTTAGAGTAAGTAACTGTGCTTTATCCTGGGACAAGCAGGCAGCATATTCTCACATGTGGGACTCCCTAGCTAAATCAAATGGGATGGAGGGAGTGTTGGCCCTCAGGAAAATAAATTTTGCAAGACTGCTTGGCTGAAGTGGCCACCCTGTCTGGAATAAGATTCCAGACAGTAATGTCATCTGAAGGTATGAACAGACGACCAAGTAGCAGCTTTACAGATCTCATCAGTTGGGGCAGAGCAGAGAAAAGCAACTAAAGCTGCCATAGCTCACACTTTATAGGCTGTGAAACTCCCAAGTTGCAGCCCAGCATGAGCATAACAGAATCAGATACAAACTAGAGAATGACACGGGGAAAAAAATCTGTCCCCGTCACTGCACCGTCCCCGGCCCACCATCCTCTGCACCGCCCCGTCACCGCCGTTCCCTTCACCGCCCCGTCACCGCCACTGCCATCCCATTCACCGCCCCATCACCGTCCCCGTCTAGCACCCATCTTCTTCCCTCTGCTCCCCCATAGTCTGGCATCTGTCTTCTTCCCTTCCAGCGTCTTCTCCCCACTCTGCCTTCCACATTTCCTTTCAGGGACTGTTCCTCTCTACCCTCTTTCAATGTCTGTTCTATTCCTTTCCACCACCACCCTTCCCTCCCTCCTTTACGATCTGTTCCTTTCTACCACCCTTCTTTCATATCTTCTATCAGTCCCCCCCCCATCACTAGCAGTCTCTCTTCTCCCTTACCATGAGCAAATAGAACTTCTGAAAATTGTATTGCTGAGGCATTATTTCTAGTATGCCTTTTTTTCCAGATGGATAATGACATCAATTTTATAATTCTTACTGTCTGCTCTGATTTCATTCACAATTTGGTTTGTGTTTTGTATCTGAGGATTCCTCTTCTGTGATTTCAAGTTGATTCCTTCAATAATGGAGTCTCAAGGCAGTAGCAGTTTTCTATTTTGGGCTCTTTTGACATTGTTTAAGGGATTTCTTGTACATTTGGTGCTGGTCTTCTTTGATGAGGTCACTTCAGAATCTATTTCCAAGGAAGAGAAACTTTTTCCCTTTCACCCCCTCCTTCCTTGTGTGAGCCAGAACACGCGGTCCCCGCAAGCAAGTAATTTTATATCATTTTCATTCTATTCATTCATAGAAATTAAAGTCTAGATAATGCCAGTCACATAACAAAACATGATTTTACAAAAATAATTCCCTGCACAGTCAAGCCTGCAAGGATTACTAGATGTCTTTCAGCAGCTCCCCTCCCTCCCTCCCCCTTACCTTTGTGGCCAAGTCAAAATGATCTACCAACAATAAAATTTTAAAAACACAAAGCACGCTGTACGCAGAGAAAATGTTAATTATCATTTATATTCCGCGGGTTTTCAAAGAGGTCAAGGCAGATGACGTTATGCAATGTCACCTCAGTAACAACTATACAAAAATAGACAAATATTCCCCCTCCCTTTTTACTAAACTGCGATAGCGGTTTTTAGCGCAGGAAGCTGCGCTGAATGCCCCATGCTGCTCTCGACGCTCATAGGCTCCCTGCACTAAAAACCGCTATTGCGTTTTAGTAAAAGGGGGCCATAGTGCAAAATATAGACAGCAGATATAAATTCTCAAAACGGACACATTTTGATCACTAAGTTGAAAATAAAATCATTTTTCCTACCTTTTTGTCTGGTGATTTCATGAGTCTCTGGTCCTTCTGTCTTCTCTTGCCCCCCCCCTCTTTCTTTCTCTCTCCCCCTGGCTCCCCTTTTTATTTCTGCCTTTCTTTCTCTCTCCCCCTGGCCCCCCTCTTTATTTCTGCCTTTCTTTCTTTCTCCCCCTGGCCTCCCTCTTTCTGCCTTTCTTTCTCTCTCCCTCTGGCCCCCCTCTTTATTTCTGCCTTTCTTTCTCTCTTCCCCTGGCCTCCCTCTTTATTTCTCTCTCCCCCTGGCCCTCCTCTTTCTTTCTGCCTTTCTTTCTCTTCCTCTTGACCCCCTCTTTATTTCTGCCTTTCTTTATCTCTTCCCCTGGCCCCCCCTCTTTATTTTTCCTTTCTTTCTCTCTCCCCCTAGCCCCCACAAAGCCATCGTGCCAATTTCTCCACTTCCACGATTCTTTCCCTACCCTCACCCCGAAGCCAGCAGCCGATTTCTCCCTGCTCCTTCCCCGATGTCCTGAACTTCATCGGGCAGCAGCAGCATTCACAATTCATTGCTGTTGCCCGCTTCAGGACTTCCTCTCTGTCGGGTCCTGTCTTCATGAAAACAGGAAGTAGGCAGGACCCAGCAGAGAACAAGGCCTGAAGCCGGCAACAGCAGCGAATTGTAAACGCTGCTGCTGCCCAAAGAAGGTAAAGGAGCACGAGGCAGACCGCTTCTCCCCCCTCCCAGCTGAACCCCCGCTGACCCTCCTATCTCCCCCTCTCCCCCGTGAACCTTTCCGACCCTCCCAGCGAGAGCAGCAAACCTCCTTCGCGGCTTTCTCATCCCTCTGCCGCGTCACTGATGACGTCATTAGTGATGCGGCAGAGGGAGGAGAAAGCCGACGCTACTGGAGGGAGGTTTGCTGCTTTCGCTGGGAGGGTCGGAAAGGTTCACTTGGCGGGGGAGAGATAGGAGGGTCAGCGGGGGTTCGGCTGGGAGGGGGGAGAAGCGGTCTGTCTCGGTGCTCCAAGGCCTGGTGCCATTACCTTTTTCGCCCCTCCCGCCCCCCCCCCCTTGGTACGCTACTGCTCTCCAGCTCTCCTTAGTTTGCCGGTTTTCTTTTTCGGCGACCAGCACGCGCGGCTGCTCAAAGTTCAATCTTCTGCTCTGCTGCAACTTCCTGTTTCCAGTTGGGTCAGAGCAGAAGATTGAATACTGAGCAGCCGCGCGTGCGCGGCTCTTTTGAAAGCGTTCCGGTCGCCAAAAAAGAAAGCCGGCAAACTAAGGTGAGGTGGAGAGAGGAAGCTGGTTAAACGATCGAGCCAGCGAGTGGGGGCTGCGGGGACCGCACGATCCTTTATGCCTCACTGCGGTGACAAGACCATTCACCGCTCCACGGGGCGGTGATGGCCTTGTCCCCGTTCCCGCAGAGGCTGCTAATTTTCATTCCCCGTTTTTGGCGGGTTACCCGCAGCTAAACGCAATAGCCGCGGGTAAACCGCCACCATGTCATTCTCTAATACAAACCACCAATCAAGTTGAAATAGAGTGCTTGGATACAGGATGCCCCAAGTTGCAGAGATGTCCAATGCGGTTGAGTTCTATGCAAGTAATAATCCAAGGCACACTTGCAGTCCAGAGTATAAAGAGTCACTTCTCCAGGATGAGAGTGAGGCTTGGGGAAAAAAAAAATACTGGAAGCACAATCAATTGATTCAGATGAGATTCAGTGACGACTTTAGGAAGGAACTTTGGATGAGTGCGAAACACAACTTTGTCTTGATGAAACACTGAACAGTGGGTCATAAGAACATAAGAATAGCCTTACTGGGTCAGACCAATGGTCCATCAGCCCAGTAGCCCATTATCACAGTGGCCAATCCAAGTCACTAGTACCTGGCCAAAACCCAAGGACTAGCAACATTCCAGCTACCGATCCAGGGCAAGCAGTGGCTTCCCCCATGTCTTTCTCAATAGCAGACTATGGTCTTTATCTCCAGGAAATTGTTCAAACCTTTCTTAACCAGCTAAGTTATCCGCTCTTACCACAACCTCTGGCAATGCGTTCCAAAGCTTAACTATTCTCCGAGAGAAAAAATATTTCCTCTTATTGGTTTTAAATGTATTTCCCTGTAACTTCATCCAGTGTCCCCTAGTCTTTGTAATTTTTTTCTTTTTCACGGAGAAGATTTTAATATTTATTGTTGCCCAGTGTAAAAAAAAAATAGTTTCCTTTTTAACTAGGGCAGGGGTAGGTAATTCCGGTCCTCGAGAGCCAGAGCCAGTTCAGGTTTTCAGGATATCCACAATAAATACGCATGAGATAGATTTGCATCTCAAGGAGGCAGTGCATGCAAATCAATCTCATACATATTCATTGTGGATATCCTGACAACCTGACCTGGCTCCGGCGCTCGAGGACTGGAATTGCCTACCCCTGAACTAGGGAAACATTATCAAACAGCATTCAGCCTAGTTGGAGGGGTAGATGTTAAGGTTTGACTACAGTAGCAGTTGACTACACAAACTTGGCACATCATTACACTGCTGAGCTCTTGTAAGTCTTCATCTTGGGGCATTCTTTCTTGCAGTGGCTGCTACTGGTGACACAGCATAGTCCAGTAGGTATGAAAAGTTAGTGAATATAAAAATCACTGAAACAAAACAATATTTCACCAAATTACAAAAAGGAACAGACTTTTGAATGACGGAAAGGATTTGTGCTTCATTCTGCAAGCAGAACTGTTGTAACTCTGCAGCAGCCTGTGATACCTTCACTCGGTTCAGACTGGTCTCTAGACGCAAAGTTGAACCATCTTCTTCATAGTGGCTAAGATGGAGGTGCTAGACATAGTGTGGCGTAGCCTTCCTAAAAGCAGGATGCTACAACTGCGTCGGTCAGTACAACTTCCAAGTCCCCCACAACTTACTGCCCCCTTCTTTCGCACTGACACCTCTGTGCGCAGGCGCACAACCACGTGGACATCTAAACGAGTGGATAGGCGCTACTGTGTTCGTAGAGTCTTTGTAATTTCTGACAAAGTGAAAAATCAATCCACTTGTACTTGTTCTACTCCACTCAGGATTTTGTAGACTTCAATCATATCTCACCTCAGCCGTCTCTTTTCCAAGCTGAAGAGACCTAACCGTTTTAGTCTTTCCTCATATGAAAGGAGTTCCATCTCTTTTATCATCTTGGTCGCTTTTCTTTGAACCTTTTCTAGCACCACTATATTTTTCTTGAGATAAGGAGACCAGAATTGAAGTAAGAGAGATGAGAAAAACCAGGTGAGGTATTTCAGATGAGTAGTAGACATTGGTTCAAAAGGGGACTTCATTAGTCGAGCCAATACTACATTGAGATCCCAAACCACCGGTGGAGGTTTAAGAGGTGGTGACATGGAAAAGTCCTTTCATGAATCTAGACACCACAGGAAGAGCAGTGAGAGGTTTCTCGTCAACTAGCCGATGAAAAGCATTGATAGCACCGAGATGCACTCTAATCAAAGTGGACATGAGACCAGAATTAGATAAGTGTAGAAGGTAATCTAAGACTGAAGAAGCGGATGTAGATTCAGCATTCTGCAGATGAAGAGAACACCAGGTGAAAAACCTTGTCCATTTCTGCTGATAACATTGCTGCGTAGATGGTTTTCTGGAAGCTTCTAAAATAAGTCCTGGGGCCGCAGGGGTTATCCGGACCGCAATGCAGCTCAAATATACAATCTTCCAGTGACTCGTTCGCAGGTAGCAAGGGGTCCCTAGTGGTCAACATATCGGAGGTTTCCCTCTCCAATGCACAGACCCAATTGTTGGAGAAGGGGCTTTCTTTTGTTCCCACCACTGTTTTGGATTTTTTCACAGCACACAGGGATATGGCTCGGATTGTTAGGGGCCTCCAGATCAAGCTGTTCTTTTCTACTTAGGAGGGGCCCCGGGACGACTCCTTATTTAGGATTAAATCTCATTGGATCCCCCCGGGGCCCATGGACGCTCACATCAAAGTATTCCGTGACTTGGTATTACGTGATATTGACCAGCTTAGGCAGGTTCGTCCCGGCCGCCATTTTGTTAATACCACTAGGGTCCAACAGCTTGCTCTGGAGGCCCTTAAGAACGCCCCCGACCTGGACATTAAACCCGCCGATAAGGGCAGAGCTGTGGTCGTTCAATCTTCGGCCCAGTATAATGCCCAAGTGGATGCTCACATTTCCAACGCAGACTGGTATACAAAACTTGAGGAGGATCCCTCCCCCACTCTGCGTAGGGAAATTGCTGTTGTTGTGCAGGAGGCGCTGCAGAACAATATCATTACCAAATCCGAAGCCAGATATCTATCCCAGGCTCCCAGCCGTAACCCCCACTTTTACACTGTACCCAAAATTCATAAAACCCTTAATAACCCCCCGGGCAGACCTATTGTGTCGCTCCGGGGCACGATTCTTGAGCCCTTATCTAAAATGGTCGACCACTTTTTGAAACCGAAGGTTGCTCAGGCTCGGTCCTTTCTACTAGATACTACCAACTTTCTCAACAAAATTGAGAGCATCCAAGTGCAACAATCTGATCTTTTGGTAACCATGGATCTGGAAGCTTTATACAGCAACATACCCCAGACTGAAGCTCTAAAGATCGTTGAATACCATCTATCAGCGGGGCCTCCTCATCATCGTATAACTAAAGCTTTTCTCATGCAATTAGCCACCCTGGTGTTACAAAAGAACTTTTTTGAAGTGCGCGGGGAGTTTTATCTCCAAACGCACGGGGTAGCCATGGGCACAGCCATGGCCCCCAGTGTGGCTAATCTTTACGTTACAAATTTTGAGGAACAGCTATTATACCCGTCTGAGTGGATGACTCACATTGCCACATGGCTTCGTTTTATTGATGATGTGTTTCTCATATGGACTGACACTAGGACCAGGTTTCATGAATTTCTGACCTGGCTTAACACTCTTGATAGGCATTTAAAGTTTACTGCCACTATTAATGCAACCAGTGTCACCTATTTGGACACCAGGGTTAGCAAAAACGAGGGGAAACTGGTTACTACGGTTTTCCGGAAATCCACGGATCGGACTTCATACTTACATTACACCAGCTGTCATCCGGTCAGGTTGCGTCAATCGCTGCCTGTGGGGCAATTCCTCAGGATTCGTCGTATCTGTTCATCTTTGAGGGAGTACAAGGCTCAAGCAAAGTTATTATCTCAGCGCTTCAAGGCCCGCGGCTATCCTGAGTGGATTATCAGAAGAGCGTATCGTAGAGCTCGCTATGCTAACCCTGAGTTATTACAGGCTCCTGTGATCAGGCCACCTTTAGATCAGCAGGTGTGTGTTATATCGTTTTCCAACCAAGCCCACCAGATAGTGAACATTGTGAGAAAGCACTGGCATGTACTGGGTCATCATTCTGTTTTTAAGGAGGCTCCCTGTATAGCTTATGCCCGTCCTAAAAATCTGAAGGACTTATTGGCTACAAGGAGTCGGGCTCATATTGGGGGCAGTCATAAACCATGCGGGCATTGTGATATGTGCCCTTTATCTTTGTCTATTTCCACCTGGCAACATCCCCGGACTCAACGTACTTACTACCTCAGATCTCAAACGTCTTGTGATTCTGAATGGGTAGTTTACGTCATCATCTGCCCCTGCGGGTTGTGTTATGTGGGGCGGACCAGCAGAAGAATTAGGGTCAGACTACAAGAACATAGGAGTCTGATTCGTACTGGATCTCATTCTGCCCCCCTTGTACCGCACTGTGCTGAATCTGGTCATCAATTCACTGATCTGTCTTGGTTCGTGCTTGAGCAAGTCCCTTGGGATTTCAGGGGGGATAGACAGGCCCATTTGAATCTCAGGGAACAATATTGGATTTTCCAATTACAATCTGTCTATCCCAACGGCCTTAATGAAGGCGTGGAATGGAATACCATTGTTTAACAGGGCCATTTGGATTTCATTCGGGTTTTGGGTTTGTGTGTTTGTGTGTGTGGGGGGGTTCTTTGGCTGAGGCTTTTTAATTGGTTCAGTTTGTATGTTGAGTATGGATGAGTGGGTTATCGCCCTTGTGTGTGATTGGTTGATTGGTTGGGTTGTATGATTGGTTGGTTTGTGCATGACGTCACCTGTAGATTCGTTTTAGGCGGCGTGCTCTTCTGTTCGGGCACCCCGCCCTCCAGCCGTCCTCTTTGTTCATGTTCCGTTGGGGGTCAGGTTCCTGAAGAAGGGCTTCTCCCGAAACCAGCGCAGTTGAACCTTTCCTCTTGGCGCGGTTGTTTGCGTTTTTCAGTCTGTGAGATAGCTTCAGATAAGTATTGTGTTTTTTTGATACTTTTTCGATAGTTTTTGTATGGTTTTTTGATTTTGTTGCGCGTTCTTGGGGGGTCTGGCTGGCAGGGTTTGTGTGGGGGTCGTTCAGGTTGTTTGTGTTGAGTTTGATTTACTCACTTTTGATTGGTTGATTTGTTTGATTTCAGCACACCTGGGGTGCTCGATGATGGTGTGTGGGTGGAGGCTTACCGCCTTGACCCAGAGGTGAAGTATCGGAGCTGCGCTCCTATCACTGAGGGTTCACACTGAGAGCACCCTATAACATAATATAATGTATTATATATAATCATATATCGTCCATTATATATAATCATATATCGTCCATTATATATATTTCCCCATTTTGGTTTGTAAGGTGTGAGCCAATTTTGGCGTCCTGAGCGTCCCTCACACAAACCTTGATGTGACTCGGTTGCCTTTTTGTTCTCACTATTTTAGGATTTTTTTCGGCATATCCGGAGTGTATTGTTGTTGATTTCTAAAATAAGTCCGACAGGCTGAGAAAGGTGAATATCAGCTGAGGTCAGGCAAAGAGGTACCAAGCTGTCATGTGTAAAGATTGAAGATTGGGATGCAGAAGAGATCCATGACTCTGCATGAGAAGAGGTAAAAATTTGGAGCAGCATTGGTTCCTTGATATTGAGTTGAAGTAGAAGGAAGAACCAAGGTTGTCTGGGCCACCGAGGAGTTATAAGAATCATGGTGGCCGACTCATGTTTGAGCTTGACAAGCATCTTGAGGATAAGAGGAATGGGAGGAAGGGTATAAAGAAACTTGTGCGTCCAGTCCAGTAGAAAAGCATCTGCTTCCAGCCGATGAGGAGAGTACTGCCTGGAGCAGAACTGGGGCAATTTGTTATTGTGAGGGGATGCAAATAGGTCTACTTGAGGAGTCCCCCCACCAAGTAAAAATGTGATGGAGAACTGTAGAGTGGATCGTCCACTCATGAGGCTGAAGAACTCTGCTGAATCTGTCTGCCAGGGCATTCTGCTCTACCTGAATGTAGATTATTTTTAGAAAGATGTTGCCCATTTCCAAATCTTTTGGGCCTCCTAACAAAGGAGAACCTGTTCCGCCTTGCTTAGAAGATAAGAACATAAGAATTGCCGCTGCTGGGTCAGACCAGTGGTCCATCATACCTAGCAGTCCACTCACGCGGTAGCCCTTAGGTCAAAGACCAGTGTCCTAACTGAGACTAGCCTTACCTGCATACGTTCTGGTTCAGCAGGAACTTGAATCCCTGGAGGATGTTTTCCCCTTTAACAGCCTCCGGAAGAGCATTCTAGTTTTCTACCATTCTCTGGGTGAAGAACTTCCTTACGTTTGTACCGAATCTATCCCCTTTTAACTTTAGAGAGTGCCCTCTCATTCTCTCTACCTTGGAGAGGGTGAACAACCTGTCTTTATCTACTAAGTCTATTCCCTTCATTATTTTGAATGTTTCAATCATGTCCCCTCTCAGTCTCCTCTTTTCAAGGGAGAAGAGGCCCAGTTTCTCTAATCTCTCACTGTACAGCAACTCCTCCAGCCCCTTAATCATTTTAGTCGCTCTTCTCTGGACCCTTTCGAGTGTCCTTCTTCATGTACGGTGACCAGTGCTGGATGCAATATTCCAGGTGGCGACGTATCATGGCCCGGTACAGCAGCATGATAACCTTCTCTGATCTGTTTGTGATCCCCTTCTTTATCATTCCTAGCATTCTGTTCGCCCTTTTTGCCGCCATAGCACATTGCGCGGATGGCTTCATTGACATGTCGACCAGTACTCCCAAGTCTCTTTCCTGGGGGGTCTCTCCAAGTACTTCACCGGACATCCCGTATTCGTGTATAAGATTTTTGTTACCGATATTCATCACCTTACACTTTTCCACGTTAAACCTCATTTGCCATGTCGTGGCCCATTTCTCGAGCGTGTTTATGTCACGTTGCAGGTCTTCGCAATCCTCCTGCGTCTTCACTACTTTGAATAACTTCGTATTGCCTCCAAATTTAAACACCTCACTCATCATACCAATTTCCAGGTTGTTTATAAATATGTTGACGAGCACGGGTCCAAGCACCGAGCCCTGCGGCACTCCACTTGCGACGCTTTTCCAGTCCAAGTATTGTCCATTTACCCCCACTCTCTGTTTCCTATCCGCCAGCCAGTTTTTAATCCACATGAGTATTTCACCCTCGATTTCATGGCTCGCAATTTTTCGAAGTAGTTGTTCATGCGAAACCTTGTCGAACGCCTTCTGAAAATCCAGATATACAATGTCGACTGAGTCACCCTTGTCTATCTGCCCGTTTACTCCCTCGAAGAAGTGCAGCAAGTTCGTCAAGCAAGATCTTCCTTTGCTGAAGCTGTGCTGGCTGTTCCTCATCAGATTATTTCCATCATGGTGATCAATAATGCGGTCCTATATCAGCGCCTCTACCATCTTTCCCTGTACTTGTTTATATAATACATTGCCACTTGATTGTCCATGCAGACTAGAAGGACATGACCAGTTTGAAGATGCTGAAAAGCTTTGAGAGCATAGTAAATCGCTCTGAGTTCCAAAAGATTGATGTGATACAGCTGTTTTCAATGAGACCAGTGGCCCTGAGTATCAAGCCCATCCAGATGAGCTCCACAAGCATATGTTGATGAATCCGTGGTCTAAACTTTCTGATGAGGCGGAGTATGGAATAACAACCCTCTGGAAAGATTAGAAGAGTTCTTCCACCACTGCAAGACTGTCGAAGTAACGATGTGACTAATGTGCTGCGAGAGTGGGTCGAAAGCCTGAAATAACTGAGACGCCAGAGATCATTAGGGCGTCCTGGGATGAAGCCTCACAAAGGGAGTCATGTGGACCGTGGAAGCCATGTGACCCAGAAGGACCCTCATATGTCTGGCTGAGATGGATTGAAGATGAGAAATCTGATGACAAAGTTGAAGCAACGTGTCTTGATGTTGTCGAGGAAGAAATGCCCTGAGCTGAATAGTGTTGAGGAGAGTTGCTATAAACTGTAGCTTCTGAAGATGGCTGAAGTTGGGATTTGGGAAAATTGATTTCAAACCCCAACTGTTAAAGGAAGAGGATGGTCTGCTGAGCTGCTAAGGTCAGCCCCTGCGAGGAAGGATCCTTAATGAGCCAGTCGTCCAGTTAGAGATCCTGAGAATGTAAGGCTGCTGCCACTACAACCAGGCACTTGGTGAACACTCTGGAAGATGATGTAAGGCCTAAAGGGAGGACTTTGTATTGATAATGGTAGTGAGCTACCTGAAATCTGAGGTATCTCCTGGAAGCTGGATGTACTGGAATGTGAGTGTAGGCCTCTTTGAGATCCAGAGAGCATAGACAGTTGTTGCGATCTAATAGGGAATATAAAGTTGCCAGAGACAGCATTTAAAACTTTCCCTTTACTAGAAACTTGTTGAGATCTCCGAGATCTAAAATAGGTCAGAGACCTCCCGTCTTCTTCGGAACAAGAAAATATCAGCAGTAAAACCCCCGGTTCTTTTGAGTAGATGGAACTTTTTGCATTGAGGAGAAGAGAGTCTAGCTCTTGAAGAAGAAGGGACATCTGCTGAGGATTGAAAGCAGACTCTCTTGGAGGATGATCCGTAGGGATGGTGACAAAATGAAGAGAGTATCCCTCCCGAATAACGTTTAGTACCCAGAGGTTGGAGGTTATCAACTCCGAACGGTGATAAAAGAGTTGGAGTCAACCTTCGATTGGATGAAGCAGAGACTGGGACAGAAGAATATTGACTATGCTCTCTAGAAGCCCGTCAAAAAGACTGAGGTAGCTTTTGAGGTGCACTCATTTGAGATTTCTGAGGGCGTTGCTTTTGTTTTTTCTGCTGCAGTCTAAGAAAAGCAGTGTATTGGGGGGGTCCCCCCCAATCTCCCCTCAGAGCGCAAACAGGAAGGCAATAGGGCAGTGGGCATTTGTCCTGGGTGCAAATGTCGGGGAGGGATTGTCGGCACGCCAATGTCCTCCGTGCATTTGATGGGTCACCTTCTAAGAAGTAGTTAAAGAAAAAAAAAAAAAAAAGACAGACATTTACAATTTCATTTATAAAGCAATAAATGGACTAACACAGCCACTACACCATTTCATTTATAAAGCTGGTATAACTCATATGTACATCTATTACACAAGTTAGGCAGCTTGGTATACAATAATAATAATAATTTTATTCTTATATAGTGCCAAAGCCATAATAGTTCAAGGCGGTTTACAATAAGAAGAGCTGGAGAATCAGTGAAAATAGGCACAATGTAAAGTCATCGACTACATGTAAGCAGAATACAGAGATATGGCATAACAGTTCTTTGATTACAAGTCAGTTAGAGTATACAGAGATAGGGCATTTTAAGAGATCTTAGGTTACAAATCGGTTAATCGAGTTTGTTTTAAGAAGTTTTATAAAACTTAGATAGGATGAGGAGTTACCCAGCCAATCGTTCAGTTGACCTGCTTGGAGAGCAAGTGTTCTGTTCAGGTATCTTTTGTATCGGCAGGCCTTTATTGTTGGATGGATAAGCATATGAACTCTGCGTGTAGGCCTAATTGATCAGAAACAGAAGCCACTTTCACAGTGCTGGCTGTAAAGTTTGTAGTTGGTATTTTTCTTTTTTTAGTCAATGCTGCAGTTTTTACCAGATCCAAAGTACTTCTCTCGTGAAATCCAACTGAATCATAAAGGCAGGGTAATGGGAAAGGCTTAGGCATTTGCACAAAAGGGATGAGTTTCCCATTAGCAGGCAGACAAGCCAAAACCAGCCCACAAAAATTCACAGAAAGGATCATTTTGCCTCCCCATCTTTGGCTGCTTATCCCCCCTCACCAGTTCCCATGGTTTTCTATTACAACCTCCTATTTCCCTTGCTTTAAAAATTTCTCATGCCTTGTAGGACTCCACCTAGTCATCTCCCCCTCGCCCCCAACATTCATTCTTACTCCCAAACGCTGCTCTGTGTTCGGCAACATGCCACACAGACTTTTTAATCCCTGTCACTGCTTTCGATCTCTGATCCTGTTCCCTCCAAGCCTTCTCCATCTCTCGACCCTTACGTCTCTAAATAGTTTATGCACTCTAGTTCCTGCTTTCTTATGCCTCGCTTTTCTTGCTCCGAAACCCACATAATCAATAAAGGGCCACAGACGTAGCAGCACCATCCCATTGTCGACTGATACAGCCACATTTAAGAACTGGTAAAGAGCATATTGTTTACCAAAGCATTTGCTAGCACTGTACGATTATTTCAAAGCTTTAACAGCAGTGCTTAGAAACAGTAGTTTATTGTATGAAATAATTTGATGGGTAGTTTATACCATGAATGCAGAGCTGCCACCGTAAACTGAAATCAGCAGTGAGGACTTATAAATGACCCTTATGCGAGGTATGCCACTTGCTCCTATAGGCCAGTATGTCGCAAACTTTTCAAGCAGCTGACACGTTAATCTCGGGGCTATGGCTGGAAAGCACCCAGAAATGCTCCAGCCGCGGCCCTGAGCCTCCTATTACCACCAGTGGGTGGTGCTGCAGAAGGAGAGGCGAGGCACGTCCTGTAAGCAGTCAGCCAGAACTGGCGCCTCTTCTCGCTGGTATCTCGGGGCACACCTGGAATCCTCCGGGGTATACTAGTGTACCATAGCACACACTTTGCGGTACGCTGCTTTAGGCTCTTATTTCATTGTTTAAGCAGATATTTGATAAATCGAACCTTCTGCCTGCCTGAACTCTGGATGCACGGCTTCAAGGTCTTTCACGACATGCGAAGCTTCATTCTTAAAGAGGGGAAGGCGCACAATGGTGGATGCATCTCCACTTTGGACCACTGATCAAGATCAGAGTGGCCCCTTTTGCAGTGTGACATACTAATTTCCATCTATGGGCGGGGCCTTAGGCACTAGAACTCATGGCGACTTTGTAGCAGTCTCATATCCTAGCAAGATAAAGCCTATTGGTATAGAGCAGGGGTAGGCAATTCCGGTCCTTGAGAGCCACAGGCAAATCAGGTTTTCAGGATATCCACAATGAATATGCATGAGATAGATTTGCATTCAAGGAGGCAGTGCATGAAAATCCATCTCATACATATTCATTGTGGATTTCCTGAAAACCTAGCCTGCCTGTGGCTCTCGAGGACCGGAATTGCCTACCCCTGGTAGAGAGCTTCACCTACACGAACAAAACAGAAAGCAGTGGAAGGACAGATACCTCACTCTGCCCTTGCTGACAGATAACACTTTTTGACTGAGCATAATTTTCATCCCCAGCACTTAGAGCAGTGTCTCTCAAACTGTGTCACGCGCACAGTGGTGTGCCCCAAAGAGATTCTGGATGTGCCACGAGAGATTTCAGAATTTTACTTTATTTTTAAAAAATTTATTTCATAAGTATTCACTAGAATAGATGACGTTCGTCGCTTATGCAAGACTATGTCAATGTTATGAGCATCTTTATGCATAAGGATACAACCGCCAAGACAAGCATTCTTCGACGTGATTGATCCTTGAAAACTAATGGCAAGTAATTTTATTTTTTATGCAGTAGTTATCCTAACTTGAGCTACTAAGCAATCAAGGCTTTACCATTCGATCTTATCTTTGCAAACTTGGCTTTTCAGATCTGTTAAAAATTACATTTAAAAAAAAAAAAAGAATGACTACAGATGGTGGATGATGAAATGCATGTTTGCTTGTTCACTATCGAGTCACATTTTGAGCTAATTTGCACTCAAAAACAAACACATCCATCGCATTGATTAACAATTCTATTCTATCTACTTTAGTTTCACCATAGTTATAATTACCCATACATAACTTAAAGAACTTTAAATAAATAAAACTTAAATTTAATTTTTTGCTGATTTTGCAATTTTATAATTTCAATTATAATGTGCTTAAACTTAGGCATTGGTAGTTGCCCTTCCGATGCCCAAGTTAATTGAAAAATGCCATCAGCAATGGCAAAAAAACAGCAGTGTTGACGTATCTACTGACTTCTAAATAAATGGTGGCTGGCATCATGGCTAGGTAGCCACTTTAGGCCATGGAACGCCAAAGAAAGCGTGGCCAACTCTGGAAGTGGCGTTAGGCAGGCTAAAGCGGCTACCCTAGCTACGATTCATAGCAAGATAGGTGGCTGAAACATAAACCCAGAAATACAGCTGCCACATTCAGCGGAGCTGTAGCAGGGGGGACACCCCCCCCAACATCGGCAGGAGGAATGCCCACTCCCTCCTGCCGGAACCCCCAACCCCCCCCCTCAAAATCCTGAGGCAGGAGGGATCCCCACTTCCTCATGCCAGAAACCTCGAAGCACCCCCCCCCAAACATTTTGCCACAAGGGTAAGTTTGTCACCAAGCAATAATTAAGAGTATAACTTCGTACCAACCTTCATATCTTTTACAATGGAACAAATCAAAATCTGTTTCAGGACCTCTAGATTATCAATTATAGTTACGAGTTCAAATTGGTTGACAAAGGCAACTAGTTTATTGAGCAAATTCAAAAAAAGAGCAGTATCACGGAACTAAACACTCAGAACCCTCAAACGCTGGTAGGCAGACTGTAATTAAATCAGGTGCAGAGCATATAGAACAGAACTTTTAACACAAGCTTAATATTTTTGTAGAAATCTTTTAAATCATTTCACAGAGTTCCACTTCTTATAAAATAAATAAATAAATGAGGGATACACGTTTCACAAAAACATACATTTGAAACTCAATATCCCCCTCGCACCAACTTGATGCTAGATCCCGCTCCTATTCAACTTTAGAAAGAATACAATAAAGACTAAAGTAGCCAAGAAAATTAGAAGTCCTGCCAAGTGGATACACCATTTCATTTTAATTAACACAAAAAGCAGGAGTCTCAAAAGAATGCTGTAGTGAACACATTAAGACCTGGACTAGAAAAAAAAAATCCATATTTTGAAAGACAAACACAACATAACCAGATTTAGAAACAAGCAAACAAAATATGTCCACCCCATGTATGAAATAAAACCGTACTCTATTATAACCAAATGGAAATATGTCCACAGACCTGCAATTATCCCTTCTAGAAATCCCACCAAAGGAAGTTTTGCAAGAATTACACTTCTGTTTGAAATGCTGTGCAGGGGTGCCATCTAGTGTTCCAAACTGTCATCTGCTTGATCAGATTCTATTTAAAATATTCTCAATTAGATAGTCAGGACAGGAATACTGGTACAAGTGAAAGCCAAATCACAGCAGTATCATTAACACCGAAAAGAAAATATAACTGCACATGAAGATTACAGGGCCCATTTTCCTTGCAAGGCCTTACTTTGAAACATAGAAACATGGTGGCAGATAAAGGTCAAATGGCCCATTCAGCCTGCCCATCCGCTGTAAGCATTATCTCTTCCTCTCTCTAAGACACACGTCAAACACAAGGCCCAGGGGCTGAATCCAGCCCGCCTGGCCATTTTATGTGGCCCACGGTGACTGTGCTGCATCTAAGCGCCTGACCATGCAGCCCCAGTAGCGCTCCAAGCGCCTGAACACGCTGCCCCACAAGTTCCTGATCGCGCCACAGGTGTCTGAAAGTGAGGAAGGATCTATGCTTTTACCAAGACTAAGTATCTTATTAAAAAATTTGGCCCGCAACTTAGCCTGTGTTTTAGATTTCGGCCCCTTATGTGATAGAGCAGGGGTGTCAAACTCAGATCTCAAGTGCCTATCCTAGGATTTCCTGAATTCAGACACAGTCTCTGTCTCTACCACCTCTTCCATGAGTCTGTTCCAGGCATTTTATCACCCTTTCTGTAAAAAAAAAGTATTTCCTCAGATTACTCCTGAGCCCATCACCTCTTAACTTTATCCTATGCCATCTTATTCCACAGCTTCCTTTCAGTTGAAAGGCTTGACTCATGCGCATTTGCACCATGTAGGTATTTAAACATCTCTATCATATCTCCCCTCTCCCGTCTTTCCTCCAAAGTATATACAGTATATTGAGATCTGTGTTCTATGAGGAAATACTTCCTTGTTTTGCTTGTGTTTACCTCTTGCATAGTCATATTGCATAAAGGTTTATTTTTTAAGTCAGTTTATTAAAAAGTTCAAAACATGAGAGCCAAAGACCCAGTGGCATAGCAAGGGTAGGAGGTGTCTGGAGCGGTGGCAACCCCCTCCCCCCAATCCTTCTCCACCCTCCATGTCACTCTCACGCCTTCCTTCCCCCCCCTTCCCAACCTCGTTAAATATTCGCCCGTTTGAGCATCTTCTCTGGCCTGCTGCTCCCATCAGCGTTGGCTTTCCCTCCGACATCACTTCCTGGCCTCACAACCTGGAAGTGATTTCAGAGAGGAGCTAGGCCAGCGCGATCAGCAGCAGGCTTCGAGAAATTGCTCATGTGGATGAAGATTAAAGAGGTATGGGGTGGGGGGAAGAGAGGGCACAAGCGCGGTGTGGGGAGGCGGAGAGGTGATGGCGCCCCCCTTCCAAGACGGTGCCCGGGGTGGTCCGCCCCCCCCCTTACCATACCACCGCCAAGACCATCACTGAACAAAGACGCGGATACCCTGTCAACCCGCACAATTCTGTTTCTACCTCCATTCCCTTCAAGCTGGCTCTACCATCTCCCCCCCCCCCTCCCAGAACATAAAAACTGTCCTACTGTCCATCTACCTCAATATTATGTTTCTAACAGTGGCAGGTCTAGATCACAATACCTGGCTAAGATTACATGTTACTTAACCCCCTAGAAAAAAGAAGTGGCTTTTCCCAGGCCTACTTTAACAGCTTATGGAATCTGCCTCCAGGAACTTGTCCAAACCTTTAATTAATTTTTTTATTTAATTAATTTTATTTATTTATTTAATTTATTTTAATTTAATTAATTTTAATTAATTTTCTATACCGTTCTCCCAGGAGAGCTCAGAACGGTTTACATGAAAATCTTTTTATTTTAGATAATGCAAATAGAATCAATTATTATTGTACTGTAACTTTAAACTCTTTCCACAGTATCTTTTTTATCCTCACATTCCTTTATCCTTATCTACATACAAGTATTCTTTCCCTCTGGCTCCTCTCTCCCCCCTGCTCTTCCCCCCCCCCCCATTTCATATTTAATCATGCAGCACTTCTAGTGGGCCTGTTTTCTTATGATATACCAAGCTTTCTGAACTACCTTACTTTCTTACCCTCACCAGAGGCTTCAGCCAATCCCCTCTCTTTTTGTTGCTGGAATTGAAAAAGCATTGTCTCAAATCCCCAATACTGTTTAAATACCAAACTGAGTTCTAGAGGCAAGCAGCTATATATAGTCTTCCCATACCCAGGTGAACACTTTCCCCCCTCAATCCTCCCCCATTTTAGACAAAGTTATGGGAATAAGACGATGCAAACATATGCAGCTTATTCCTCTACATCTGTATTAATGAGTGTTCCATCTCTATCCAATATAGCAGAATACACTTATTCTATCAGACATCCTTTCCTCACCAACAGTCTACACTCTTTCCCTCGGTAAAATACCCCTAGGATCTAAATTTACCCATTGCCCCCACCAACATTCCATACATTTCTCTAGCTCTCATCAAAATTCCAAGATCCTAGCATGTGAAGCAATGAGCCTTCCCCTGGGAACAGCTGCCCAGAGAAAGCGGTGGAGACAATGACGTACCTGAATTCAAGAAAGTAAGGACAAACACATGTGATCTCTTAGGGAGAGGAGATGACAGTGGATGAAGTGGATGGGCAGACTGGATGGACCGTTTAGCCTTCATCTGCCATCATATTTCTTTCTCCATTTCCCACAAATTATCTTGACTTCTGGAAGAAACTAAAAGACATACGTCTTCTCTCTGTAGCCAGCCTCCTATCTTTCACCTCTTCCCTTTAACAACCACAAAATATGACTTAAAAATGTAACTGGAAGAACTGGATTTAATTCTTATTGTAAACCGCATAAATTCTGTATGGTATGGTATGGTTTCTATTTTGTGACATTGTGCACTGAGAACACTTCCCATTCTATGGACTTGAGAAAATTAAGATTTAAGAAGGAATCTTTACTGCCATTCCCCATGATCTACATTTGGTGATAATTCTGGAATCCTAGCAATCACTCATTAACAGGTGCTAGAATAGATGGGTTTGTCTGTCTTTTATTCCCCTCTCTCTCTGCTTGGCCGCTTTCTATCTGTCTTTCTGTCTCTCTCTCTCCTCGGCTGTCCACCACCACCCCTTGCTTGCTCCCCCTGTCCAACATTTGCGCTTTCTTTCTGTCTCTCTCTCTCCTTGGCTGCAGTGTCTGTCTGTCTTTCTTTCTTTCTTCTTGGCCACTCTGTCTTTTTTTTCTTTCTTTCTCTCTCTCCTTGGCCATTGTATGTCTGTCTGTCTTTATTTCTTTCTGTCCCTCTCTCTCCTTGGCTGCTTTCTGTCTGTCTGTCTTTCTTTCTGGCTCTCTCTCTCTCTCTCTCTTTTGCCGCTGGCCCCCTGTCTTTCTGTCTGTGTCTCTCCCTGGCCCCCTGTCTGTCTTTTTTTTTCTCTCTCTCCTTGGCCACTGTCTGTCTGTCTTTCTTTCTTTCTGTCTCTCTCCCTGGCCCCTGCCTGCTTGTCTCTCCATGGCTCCCTTCTGTTCCCCCCCCCAGAGCAAACCAAGATTGCTGTTTGGACCCCAGCACACCCCTCCCCCCAAAGCAGCCCCCTTTCCCTCTCCCCCTCAACTTCCCTGTGCAGCAATAGCACATGGTGTAATTCTTATCAGCATGGGAGGACTCATTCAACAACTAAACACCTCTTCTGACAGTCAGATGTCTTGCAGCACCCGCAGGAGACAAACCGCCATTGAAACTGCCACGTGTGCCGTACGTACCACGCATCGCAAAGAGTTGCACGCACTGCGAATGGAACTCGGCCACGGAGGCACAAATCACGGCGGCAGGGATCATGGCCTTGTAAGTGCGCTTGCGCGCTTAGGGTTTTATTATAGAGGATTAGCTCAGGTACCCTGGACTGTTAACTTTTTAAAATTACTGTAAACTGCTAAAATTGCTCTGGAATTTGGGCAATATGTGAAAATTAATAAACTGCTTCCCATTTCATAAGAACCTACCATGACCACATCAGTAGCATTGTTAAATCAACCTTTTTCAGACTTCGTCAAATTCGTTCAGTTTCACAATTTCTTTGTTCAAAATCACTTAACATTCTAATACATTCTTTGGTGATTTCTAAAACTGATTACTGCAATGCCCTATTTAAGGGAATAGCTCAAAATGAAATCAAATGTTTTCAGATTATTCAAAATGCTTCTATTAAACTTATATTCAAAGCAAGGAAGTATGATCACGTGACACATCTCCTTAGGAAAGCGCATTGGCTTCCGGTAGCTCACCGGATAACATATAAATTAAGTTTGCTTACATTCAAATCTTTACTTTATAAAACGCCTGCTTTTATTTTTAAATTATTGATTCCATACACTTCAAATAGAACATTGAGATCGAATGAACAATACTTACTGACAATCCCTTCACTCAAAATTATTAATACAAGACGGCAATTTATTTTTTCTATCACAGCCCCTCAAACATGGAACTCGCTCTCTATTTATTTAAGAGAAGAACGTAACTTGGATAAATTTAAGAGCAAATTAAAAAGCTTTCTTTTTAAGGATGCATTTGATAATTAGTAAGCCTGATTTTAACTTTACTGCATAGCTCTTTAAAGTGTACTGATTTTTCATTGATTTTTCCTTTCCTTTTGTTTTTTCCTTGAATGTCTTACCTACTATCAAATAATTTGTATTCCCTTCCCTATTTTTCCTTGTGTTGAATGGGTCTGTCATGTTAGTCCTTAGTTTTTGTCATTTGCTGTATTGTTCCCTAAATTTTGTAATTTTAGTGATATGTACATCGCTTAGAATTCCGATTAAGCGATTAATCAAATTTTTATTAAACTTTAAACTTGAAGAATAGCCTTACTCAAACAAATGGTCCATCAAGTCCAGTAGCCTGTTCTCACGGTGGCCAATCCAGGTCACTAATACCGGGCAAAAACCCAAAAAGAGTAGTAACATTCCATGCTACCAATTCAGGGCAAGCAGTGGCTTCCCCCATGTCTCTCTCAACAACAGACTATGGACTTTTTCCTCCAGGAAATTGTCCAAACCTTTTCTTAAAATCAGCTCAGTCTGCTTTGCGCAAGCAGATTCCTTTGAGAGCGGATATTCTGTTCTTTTCTCAGGAGGTGCATTTGGGTTTGTCCAGAGGGGGCAATATGCTATTACAAAAGGCCCAAAAGTGTATACTTTTGTTGTGTCGCCAAGCTGAAGTGCCGACCCTTACTATGTGCAGGAATGAACTGTTTACTTTGTTGAAATTTGAATACCTGGATGTTCGGAGGGGAGGTCCTGGGCCTTGGAGGAAATTTAGGAGAATTTGGGCTCCCATTTGGGAGGGATTATCCCCTAGAGCTCGCAGTTCTTTATTGAACTTTTGATACTGGAATGCAAGGGGGGGAGGTGGTTGAGGGGAGGATTCTGCTGGGGGGGGTTGGTTTCTGTGGGTCTTCGTGAAGGACTGACGCGAAAGACCCGGTTGTTTCTGCATTTCTTTTTGTTAGTGGTTGTTGGTTTGTTGTGCCCTGTATTTCTATCTTTGAAAACTTTCATAAAAATGATTTTAAAAAAATCAAAAAATCAGCTATACTATCCACGCTTACCATAACCTCTGGCAATGCATTCCAGAGCTTAACTATTCTCTGTGTGAAAAAATATTTCCTCCTATTGGTTTTAAAAGTATTTCCCTGTAACTTCATCGAGTATCCGCTAGCTTTGTAATTTTTGATGGAGTGAAAAATCGATCCGCTTGTACCTGTCCATAACATGTCTTTCAGACTATCTGATGAAATAAGATCTATCAGCATTTTAAGCAATTTAAGCAATTTTGACACGGAGAGCCTGCTAATTGTGTCTTATCCTAATAGTTTCCATATCCAGTTCCTGAAATCTACCCAACTCTTCCTTCTTTAGATGGTTTTAATAATGCTGGAGTTGACATAAGGAAGGATTTCTTACCTCGATAATCCTCTTTCCTGTAGAACAGCATACAATTCCTTACAGATGGATTAAACACCTCAACTTGCGAGTTGCTTGCAAAAGATATCAATCGTCTTTTTCTTTCTACCCCCTTGTCTCTCTAGGCAGCATCCCCTCTCCTCAGTCTGTACCAAAGCAAGCAATAACAAGGAGAGAGTGTGTGGTGTAGTGGTTAGAGCTACAGCTTTGGCACCCTGAGGTTGTGGGTTCAAATCCCACACTGCTCCTTGTGACTCTGGGCAGGCCACTTAATCCCCATTGCCCCAGGTACATTAGTTAGAGTGGGAGCCCGCCAGGACATTTAGGGAAAAATATTCGAGTACCTGAATAATTTGTAATCCGTACAGAACTGCAGGATATGCGGAATATAAACAATTAAAAAAAAAAAAAAGAGGGGGGAGGGCTTGGGGAACTCCCTGATCCAGATAGTTGCACAGATCAAACTTAAAAGATAATAAACAACCACCCAACAGGGCAACAAAGAATGGTGACAAAATAAAACAAACAACCACCTACCCGTGTACAACTGGCTCTTAGCCAGGCAAAATGTGCCAATATCAATTTTGATACTAATATGCTGCCTCTTCAGAGGCTCTTCCTTGGCTGCCACAAACCAAGCCACTGGATACTCTTCCAAGAATAGAAGCCTCCGCAGGCATAACAGACATCTGACATGGTGGGGCATGAGAAATCAAAGAGGATTATCGAGGTAAGAACCTAATCCTTCCTTCCTGTGCAAACGGTATGCGATGCCTTACTGATGGAATGTACCAAAGCAGTCCCTTGAGTCTAGGGCGGGACAGATAAGCCTGCGACCAGCACAGAGGATCCTGAAGGTCCCATCCATTTGTGTCGCCGTGTCAACTCTAAAATTTTGTAAAGGTATGAAGGGTGAACCATGTGGCTTCCCAGAAAGATGCCACCCATTTGGTAGAGTGAGCTTTCATGGCAATGGCGGCTGCTTTCCAAAGCCAATGTATTCAAAGGAAATAGCCATGCAGATCCATCGGGAAATAGAAGCTTTAGAGGCTGGTCTGTCCCGATGGCTAGCACTAATCAAGACAAATAGGTAATCTCACCTGACATCCAGTAACTTCAATAATTTGTCCTGTTTCTTCCCACCCATGGGCTGAAAAGTGGGAAGCTGCACTTCCTGGTCGACATAAAATGCTTTAACTACCTTGGCAGAAAAGAAGGCACGGTTCATAAAAACACCCCTGCTTCCATGAATCTGAGAAGAGACTCTCTGCAAGATAATGATTGCAGTTCCAATACCCTCTTCACCAAAGTGATCATGACTAAGAAAAAAAACTGTCTTCACAAATAGATCCATGATAAGAACATAAGAATAACCTTACTGGATCAGACCAATGGTCCATCTAGCCCAGTATCCCGCCTTCACGGAGAACAATCCAAGTCACAAATACCTGGCAAAAACCCAAATAGTAGCAGCATTCCATGCCACCAATCCAGGGCAAGCAGTGGCTTCTCCCATATCTGTCTCAACAGCAGTTTATGGACTTTTCCGTTAGGAACTTAGCCAAACCTTTTTTTTTTTAAACCAGCTATATAAACCACTCTTAGCACATCCTCTGGCAATGCATTCCAGTGCAAAAATATTCCGAGTGAAAAATTATTTCCTCCTATTGGTTTTAAAAGTATTACTCTGTAACTTCATTGAGTGTCCCCTAGTCTTTGAAAATCTTTCTTGATGCAGTAAAACAAAAACACGATTCACTTGTACCCGTTCTACACCACTCAGGATTTTGTAGACTTCAATCATATCTCCCCTCAGCCGTCTCTTTTCCAAGCTGAAGAACCCTAACGTCTTTAGTGTTTCTTCATACAAGAGTTCCATTCCCTTTATCATCTTGGTCGCCCTTCTTTGAACCTTTTCTATAACTTTTTTTGAGATAAGGAGACCAGAACTGAACATAATACTCACGTTGAGGTTGCACCATTGAGCAATACAGAAGCATTATAACATTCTTAGTCTTGTTTACCATCCCTTTCAAATTAATTCCTAGCATTTTGTTTGCTTTATTGGCTGCTGCCGCACATTGGGCAGAAGGTTTCAGCGTATTGCCCACAATGACACCCAGATCTTTGAGCGCTGACCTTAATAGGATTTATTTAAGCAGTTCTCTTACAGTAGCTGAAAATGAGAAGAATCACCGCCTCAATCTTGAAATGTCTCAACAACACTGATCTTTAGGCTGCCAGTCAGACACAATGTCCAACCACACTTCCACCCCCGCGGACCGACGAGTGGATGAACAATGAAGGGGGGAAGATAAAATGCAGCCAGCACCCTGCAAGACACCATTGAGCCTCCTACAGATGCCAGTCTGCTCTCAAACCCCTGCAAAGTAGTGAGAATGAAAAGCGGGGACGCCCCCAAACTCTAAAAAGACTTGTGCAGGCTGGCTAACAAATGCCACCAGGGTCCGGGCTGTCAGATGCTGATCGGAATTTGCTCGATACATGTAGAGCTGGAATCAAGGTGAAAACTCAAGAGTACTGAAAAACATTGAATAAAGTTCAAACACACAATAAAATAAGAAAAAAGAAACACTCCTGGCTCGCATGCAAAAGGGAAAACTACAGGTGGCATTAGAACTTCCCAGGGAAATAGGAGAGACACAGAAAAAATTAAGCATGGATTCCTTCTACATATGGCTTGTGGCTATGGGGAGATAACCCACTTGTCTAGAATGACACATCTATTGCACTCAAATAAAGATTTAGGAAATGGAGCAGGAAGAGAGCTATTACACTCCCTTTCTCCAAATATAAAACATCAAATTATGCCTGTGCAAAAGGAGAAAAAATTAAAAAGTACAGAGGAAGTAGGGAGGGAGGGAAGACAACAAGTCTCTTGAGTGTTTAATATACAGGGCTGTGTACAAATAGCACTATAGAAATGATTAAGTAGTAGTAAATCAAGGAGGAGCATGGAAATTTGTCCACGTTAAACTGCCCTGATCTTGACATTTACAGTAGATACAGGCTGGTCATCACTACCGTATTTTGGTTTTCCTTTGCTGGGCGAGAGGAAATTTGTTACGAGTTGAGTTCAGCACCCTAAATTGTTTTCCAAAAGTTGGCTTCTATGGGGGAGGATGAATTTTAAGAAAATGCTGAAAACTCAATTATTTGCCAATGCCTTTTTATGTTACTTTCAAAATCCTATATGGTATCCTCCCTCCCTTTATCCCTCTTTCTTGGAATTCCTCAAACTCTAATACCACCAGATCCTCCCACAAATTAAAACTATCCTTCCCCTCGCTAAAAGGCATTTCCCATACAGGAAAGCTAGGGACCTCCCTCCACTTCAAAATCACTGAGCTCTGGAACAACCTTACCTCCCCTCTTCGGAACTTGAGCTCTCTCCAAGTTTTCCGCAAACATCTGAAAACCTGGCTTTTCTCAAAAAATGTAAGTCTCCCTCCAACTTAGGAATCAAGGAAACTCTTATATCTTGGCATCCCAAGTCCTCTAAATTTTCTTCACACTTCTACCTCTAACCCTCTGTTGTAGTTCCTTCCTATTTCTCCTACTGTAAACCGCGTCGAGCTCTACAAACGTGGAGATGATGCGGTATACAAACCTAAGGATTAGATTAGATTAGATAATTGCTTTTTAGAATTTTTTTGACAGCAATGTAAGATTTACAGCTTGCCTGTATTTCTGAATTGACTGAATTTGCGCTCTATCTTTGTTTATGACAGGGGCGATTAATGATGTTATTTAGACATGTCTATGTTATATGTGATAATCATAGGGAAACAAGATTTTATGTATGCGGTATACAAATTTTTTAATAAATAAATTAATTAATGTTCAGGGGCTAACAGGGGGTTTCCATCTGACGACACTGTAGGAGCACCGATGGAAGGCAAGCCCTACATAAACCAGAAATTAGAGACTGTACCGAAACTGGATTTTCTTTAATATAGAGAATGACACGAGGACAAATTTTTTTCCCATCCCACGAGTTCTTTTGTTGTCCCTGCCCCATTCCTGCAAGCTCTGTCCTCATCTGCACAAGCCTCAAACATTTTAAAATCATAAGTGTTCAAGGCTTGTGCGGTTAAGGCAGAGCTTACAGGAATGGGGCAGGAAAAGGGACAAAACTCGAAAGGATGTGTCAAGGACAAATTTGTCCCCTTGTCATTCTCTACATTCATATACTGGAGCACTGAGCTACAGCATGACAGAATTAATAATAATAATAATAACAGCTAATATACCGCAATACCGTGAAGTTCTATGCGGTTTACAAAGATTAAGCAAAGGTACAAATTGATTGACTTTAAGAGGGGAGGAAGAAAGAGGGTTAATAGGACAGGAAATCCATTTTTGAGGAGAGAGTGATCAATAGAACAAGTTAATCGCTATAGAGGGGAGAGAGAAGAGAGGATCAGTTGTCTAGATACTTTAGGAACAGGTGTGTTTTCAGACGTTTCCTAAATTCCTCATAAGTAGTGGGCGAAAGCAATTGTTCTAGGTCTTTACCCCATGATGCTGCTTGGTGCGAGAGAAGATGTTCATGGTGTTTTTTTCAGTTTACAACCTCTCACTGGGGGGGAAATGAATTTGGAATGTGAGCTTCTCTTGTGTCTGTTGGCTGAGAAGACGAAAAGGTCAGTTATGTATTTAGGGGCAAGTCCGTGTAGTGCTTTGAAGCAGAAGCAGGCAAATTTAAACTTTACGCGCATCTCCATTGGCAGCCAATACAGCTGCCGGTAGTAGGGTGTCACGCGGTCAAACTTCCTCAGCCCAAAGATCAGTTTGACCGCTGCATTTTGCATCAATTGTAAACGCTGCATGTTCTTTTGGGAAATTGCTAAATAGGCGATGTTACAGTAGTCAAGAAGACTCAGTACGAGGGATTGGACTAGGGTTCTGAATGCCGCTGTATCGAAATAAGCTTTAATGGATCTGAGTTTCCAGAGAGTGAAAAATCCCTTTCTGATCAAGGAGTCCACCTGGTCTCTCATGGTTAGGCACTGATCCAAAGTTACACCTAGTATCTTTATGGTAGGTTGGATAGAGTAATTAAGATTAGTGATACATAGTGGTGATTTGGTGTCAAGCGGATGTGGCGAAGCAACGAAGAAAGTTGTCTTTTCTGAATTAAGTTTGAGCCGAAAGGTATTAAGAATTGGTATTAAGGCCAGAATGTGAAAGATATAGAAGCACTGTTTCGTGTGGGCCCAAAATAAGATCTAGGACAGTGTTTCCCCAAGTTGGTCTTGGAGTACCCCCTTGTAAGTCAGGTTTTCAGGCTATCTACAATGAATATGCACAAAAGAGACATGCATATAATGGAAGAAGTGTATGCAAATCAACTTCATGAATATTCATTGTAGATAGCCTGAAAACCTGACTGGCAAGGGGATACTCCAGGACCAATTTGGTAAACACTGATCTAGGGCAGTGCCCTTTCGATTTAAAAAAAGAAATAAAAATTATAGTCTACCAAATTTAATAAATCCCCAATTTCACCAATTAGAAGAGAAAATAAAAGTTCAGACAACTGATATTAAGAACTTAAAATCTGAAGTAACTGAATCTAAAAAGGTAATTGGAAATATCAAACAGGAAATAAAAAAAGTTCAAACAGGTTCAAAAAACACTGATTAAAGACAATCTTAGGAGAAAGCTTGAACCTTTAGAGAATTTTTATCGCAGCAATAATCTAAGATTGGTGAACTTCCCTAGGGTTACTACTATAACCCCTAGGGCAGGGGTGGGCAACTCCGGTCCTCGAGGGCCGGAATCCAGTCGGGTTTTCAGGATTTCACCAATGAATATGCCATGAGATCTATTTGCATGCACTGCTTTCAATGCATATTCATTGAGGAAATCCTGAAAACCCGACTGGATTCCGGCCCTCGAGGACCGGAGTCGCCCATCCCTGCCCTAGGGAGATGTTGAACTACATGTTAGAAATTCTGGAGATTTCGGAGGAGGTGATACCTCCATTTACACAAGTTTACTATCTCCCTAATAATCTGCAGAAACAGCAGCAAGAAATTGTTCAGGAATTTTTGAATGTCTCTACATTATTGGAGCTTTCTGACAAGGAAATGGCGATGCCTGAAACTTTGCAATTACCGTATTTTCGCGGATATAACGCGCACCCGTGTAAAACGCGCACACGGGTATAGCGCGCAGAAACCACACTTGTATGTACGGAAACTTTTGTATACAGCGCTCATGGGTATACCGCGCATGCTGCCCGACTCTCCTCTAGCCACCCCGACTCTCCTTTCGCTCTCCCCGACTCTCCTCTGGTTGCCCCGACTCACCGTTCACCCGCCCTGACTTTCGGTGCACTGCCCCGCCTCTCCGTGCGCTGTCCCGACTCTCCGTTCACCTGCCCTGACTTTCCGTGCACTGCCCCGCCTCTCCGTGCGCTGTCTCGACTCTCCGTTCACCTGCCCTGACTTTCCGTGCACTGCCCCGCCTGTCCCCCTTGAAGGTCTGCCTGTCCCCCTTGAAGTCCTGTCCCCCCTTGAAGGTCTGTCCCCATCCTGAAAGCCTGATGCCCCCCCTCGACGTCCGATTCTTCTCCCCCCTCGGCAGGACCACTCGCACCCCCACCCCGAAGGACCGCCGACTCCCCGACAATATCGGGCCAGGAGGGAGCCCAAATCCTCCTGGCCACGGCGACCCCCTAACCCCACCCCGCACTACATTACGGGCAGGAGGGATCCCAGGCCCTCCTGCCCTCGACGCAAATCCCCCTCCCCCCCAACGACCGCCCCCCCCCAAGAACCTCCGACCGCCCCCCCAGCCGACCCGCGATCCCCCTGGCGACCCCCACGACCCCCCTTCCCCGTACCTTTGGTAGTTGGCCGGACAGACGGGAGCCAAACCCACCTGTCCGGCAGGCAGCCAACGAAGGAATGAGGCCGGATTGGCCCATCCATCCTAAAGCTCCGCCTACTGGTGGGGCCTAAGGCGCGTGGGCCAATCAGAATAGGCCCTGGAGCCTTAGGTCCCACCTGGGGGCGTGGCCTGAGGCACATGGTCGGGTTGGGCCCATGTGCCTCAGGCCGCGCCCCCAGGTGGGACCTAAGGCTCCAGGGCCTATTCTGATTGGCCCACGCGCCTTAGGCCCCATCAGTAGGCGGAGCTTTAGGATGGATGGGCCAATCCGGCCTCATTCCTTCGTTGGCTGCCTGCCGGACAGGCGGGTTTGGCTCCCGTCTGTCCGGCCAACTACCAAAGGTATGGGGAAGGGGGGTGGGGGGGTCGTGGGGGTCGCTAGGGGGATCGCGGGTCGGCTGGGGGGGCGGTCGGAGGTTCTTGGGGGGGGCGGTCGTTGGGGGGAGGGGGGTTTGCGTCGAGGGCAGGAGGGCCTAGGATCCCTCCTGCCCATAATGTACTGCGAGGTGGGGGTCGCCGTGGCCAGGAGGGTTTGGGCTCCCTCCTGGCCCGATATTGTCGGGGAGTCGGCGGTCCTTCGGGGTGGGGGTGCGAGCGTCCTTCCGGATGATGAATCGGGCGTCGGGCGGGGTGTGAAATATGTTAAAAAAAAATTGTATACCGCGCTCAGGCATATAACGCACGAAGGGTATGCGCGGTACGTAAAAACGCGTATAACGCGCGCGTTATATCCGCGAAAATACGGTAATGGTGGCTTTGGCACCGGATTAAAACTGGCTATTGAGACTTTTCTTTAAAAGCAAGCAGAAGCAATTCTTAAGTATCAGAATACAAATGTATCCAGACTTGGTCAGAGATACACAGAGACGTCGTAGAGAATTTTTACTGTTAAAACCTGGAGTGTCAGCCTTAGGGGTGACGTTTTACTTGCGCCATCCATGCAAATGTATTGTGTATTATCCTTCACAAAAATACATTTTCGTTGAACCTTTCCAGCTGACAGCGTTCCTGTCTTTATCACAACTGGAAAAGGAAAAGGATAAGAGCCAAGCCCTAGATAAAAGGAGAAAATGATGGGACATTCCTGAGTACAGTTAAATTAGTCTTGTTATTCTTGTCATATATATTACCTATTAAAATTTTGCTTTTTGTTACAAGACCAACAGGTGGCAGGTGTTTTACGTGGAAGCTTAGCAAATTTAGCAGGAGTCCAGTAAGCATTATGCAAAATGAAATACACTTTCCCCTCCCCATTCGCGGTTTCCCTACTCGCGATGTCACATAATCGCAATTTTTTTTGTGGGGGGAGGAGGGAAAAAAAAACCCCATATTTTTGTTTTCCCCCTGGCATCCTGGCCTTATCTGGTGGTCTAGCTGGTTTTTGGGGCAGGAGCGATCTTCCTACGCTCATGCCCCGTGCAGATAGCCATTAGGAAATGGTTGTGGGGAGTTCCTGTAGTCTCTCGAGAGACTACGGGAACTCCCCACAGCCATTTCTTAATGGCTTTCTGCACGGGGCAGGAGCGTAGGAAGATCGCTCCTGCCCCAAAAATCAGCTAGACCACCAGGTAAGGCCGGGATGCCAGGGGAAGGCAGAAGCAAGGCAGGGGTGGGTCAGAGCTGGATATTCGCGGGTTTTTCACCATTCGCAGTCCGGCTCTGCCCCTATCCCCCGCGAATAACGAGGGAGAAGTGTAAGAGGATTATAACAAGGCTGCAGACAAAGAAGAATGAATTGATTTGGACCAAAAAACTTCCCATTGTAATGGGGTCAACTGTAAATCTACTGTTTTCCCTTCCCACAGTCGCGACTACAAACTGTAAATGTTTGTAGTCGCGACTGTGGGAAGGGAAAGGGGGTAGAGAAAACAATAATGCTGCTGCACAGGGAACTGGTGTGGGGGGAGGGAAATGGAAGGGGGAGGGAATGCTGTTTTGGACAGACAGAGGGAGGAAGGGAGACAGAAAGACACAGGTGCAGGTGCACAGGGAACAGACACAGGTGCAGGAAGATATACAGAAAGACAAACAGACAAAGGGGGCCAGGGACAGAGACAGACAGAAAGAAAGACAGCAGGAGTCACGTCAGGAGGGGTGAGGGAACTTTTCCAATGGGTGCAACTGGGCGGCTGTCGGGAACCTCTGATCAGGGGCAGAGCAAGGTAACTGTATCATAGGGATAAGAAGGAGGAGGGGGGGGGAGAAAAAGGAAGGGAAGCCTACTGCTGGACAGGGGGAGAAGGAAAGAGGTGCTGATGGACAGGGGGGTGGGTGAATAAAAAGGAACAGAGGCCTAATTCCATTTGCAGTTAACCTCAAGTTGGGTCGTATTAGCTTGGAAAATTTTGTATACTTTAGATGCTGTTTTTGTAGATTGCAAAAGAAGAGCACAAATGGAAGTGATATGCGGACATTTATGGTTGTTCATAGCAGAAGATTGAGTAATATCCCCAAATTGAGCTAATAGAAACCAGATTGATTCTTGTTTCGGATCTAGATTATATTTTTTTCTAATAATCCAAAATGGGATTAAAGTACCATTTACATAGAGTTGCGAAAGAGATTATAAATTTTCAGTACACTTCCAGTCCAGGATCCATGTCCCCCCCTCTCTTCCCCCACTTCCAATCCAGGATCCATGTCCCATACCTCTCATCCCCCTCCCTCACTTCCAGTCCAGGATCCATGTCCCCCCCTCCTCTCCTCCCCTCCCCCACTTCCAGTCCAGGATCCATGTCCCCCTTCCCTCCCCTCCCCCACTTACTGTCCAGGATCCATGTCCCCCCTCCCTCTCCTCCCCCTCCCAGTCCAGGATCCATGTCCCCTCTCCCTCTCCTCCCCCTCCCAGTCCAGGATCCATGTCTCCCCTCTCCTCCCCCACTTCCAGTCCAGGATCCATGTCTCCCCTCTCCTCTCCTCTCCCTCCCCCACTTCCAGTCCAGGATCCATGTCCCCCCCCTCTTCTCCTCTCCCCCACTTCCAATCCAGGATCCATGTCCCCCCTCTCCACCACCTCCCAGTTCAGGATCCATGTCCCCTCCTAACCCCCCTCCCACTTCCAGTCCAGGATCCATGTCCCCTCCTCTCCTACACCCCCCCCCCCAATACTTCCAGTCCAGGATCCATGTCCCCGCCTCTCCTACACCCCTCCCCCCTTACTTCCAGTTCAGAATCCATGTCTGACTTTAGTCTGCCTTACAGTTCTCTTCTGAAGCAGAAAACTCAAACTTTTCTATTCTGGCTCTCTGAACCAGATGTCTATTAGGTATTCTCCACTCAAAAAATTGTTTGCTACATCTTGATTCATGGATCACACATGAAGTCCCAGTGGTAACCTACTGTCTGCCAGTCTTCACTTTCCTTTCAAGGTATATACTGTATATGGTTGTTAAGGTTATCCCCATGAGAAATAGCATAGTTTCACACTAAGTTTCCAGCATTGGAGGACTGAATCTGTTCCTTACTCCTTGTTAAGGAAGAAAAATTACAGTGCCGTTTATCTGAAAGGAATGATTGGATGACCATAAACAATCTACAGCTAAATGCATGAAAAAACAGAGCTCCTCTGGGTTCACAATGAAAACTGCACATACCCTCGATCCCGCTCATCATGGGGAAATAATACGTTTACAGCCAAAGATAGTGACCGCAGCCTGGTAGTACTACTGGACTCAAATCTATCACTCACGGACGACGTCTCCCAAACAGTGTCAACCTTCATTTACTACCTCCACCAGCTGAGGAGCATCCGTACCTACTTCTCTGAACCTGAATTTGCCCAGTTGTTGTATGCTTTCGTGCTGTCTCGCATGATCTACTGCAATGCTTTACTAGTAAGCCTATCTGCTAAAAACCTCTCTCACCTCCAATGCATCCAAAATGCTGCAATCTGCCTATTAAAAAGCTCGAGTATCCGCAACCACGTCACCCTAGTGCTAGCATCAGTTCATTGGCTGCCTATAATGAAGTGCTGCATCTTCAAAGCACTAATCCTGGCATTCAAAACTTTCAAGAAATTGGGTCCAGGCTATATGATTTCCAAGTTACAAATCTATAACCCAGCTGACCACTACCAGTATGTCGGGGCCAGCGGCGCAAAAGCGCGCTGCTGTGTGGGCAAGTGCCACTTCCTGAATGGCTTCCGTCAATTCCGCAAGAACTGACGGCAGCCATTCAGGAAGTGGTGTGTGCTCACACAGCAGAGCGCTTGTGTGCTGCTGGCTCCGACATACTGGTAATCAGCAGGCTGTCCAGGGAAGCACCAGCGACCACCACGATTAGGAAGTGTCACGAGCCCAGGCATTAACACGCTTGTGGGCTGCTGGCCCTGACATAATCAGCAGGCAGCCATCCACCAACTACCACAATTTAAAGGTACCGCTGGGGGAGGGGGGATATTCGCTTCATAAGATGCACTCTTATTTCATCCAACTTTTTTTTTTTTGGGGGGGGAAGTATGTCTTATGGAGCAAAAAATACAGTACATATTGTCCATATTTGTCCTGACTATACTGTGCATGTACTCCTGTAACCCATTCTGGGCTCTTTTGGGAGGATGGGCTAAAGAAATAAAATATGGCCACTCAATTGGTTCTTTGAGTAAACAAATACTTGCTTGTTTACAAGTTCTGAAAACTTTTAGTTAGAGCAGTGCATCTCAAACTGTGTGCCTCCTGAGATTTCAGGTGCGCCACGGCACACTGGGGAGGAGGAGAGGTGCCAGCACCAGTTGACTGTCTACAGGATGTGCCGCTTGTGGCACCAGAAAAATAGCTTTAAGTGAGTGAATATATAAACTAATAGAGAGATTAAAAGTTTTTTTTTGAGCCGGTGATGATAGTACCACGTAAAGCTCACCGCGATGAAATATATTGAGGCAGTGGAGTGGTGGGGCTGAGGCTCAGTAATCAAAAAGAGTTCAATAGAAGGTGTTTTTCTTGCAGGAAATTATTAGACGCATGTGCGTGATGTCATCACGGCAATATCTGCGCCTCAAGTCGCAGCCACTACCTTTAGTGTGCTGCGGCTCGAGAAAGTTTGCGGGACACTTGAGTTAGAGCTTTCAATAATGCCCGTCCCTCAACAAGCTGAAGCGAAACCTCGTTTCCTGGAGAGACAGAAGCTCCTGGCGAGTAGCTGCTAAGCATCCTCCCCTCCCCAGGCCAGATTGGAAGCATCTGTAGTTGAATGAACCAGCATAAAAAGTCAGGAGTCATACTTGAATGAGAGGGCATCAATACAAAGTGAGTCCAAGCTATTTAGCATTAGAGATACTTTCATCCCTTCCAAGTTTCTTGGTCCTGCTGGGATATCAGAATGCATAGAAAACATAGAAACATAGAAAGATGACGGCAGATAAGGGCTATAGCCCATCAAGTCTGCCCACTCTATTGACCCACCCCTTTAAGTCTACTAACCCCCTTAATTATACTGCCACTCTACTGACCCACCCTAGTGACTCTATTCCTTGACTTGACACTCGTAGGGATCCCACATAGATATCCCATTTATTCTTAAAGCAGCATCCCAGACTTTAAGAATAAATGGGATACCTATGCGGGATCCCTATGAGTGTCAAGTCAAGGAATAGAGAACCAACAAAACCTGCAGTACAGGTGCACAACAAGCAAACAAAACAAAACTGCAGGAAAATGTACAGGGTACAGGAATTTTAATTAGGCAAAAAGTTGTTGAACAAAATATATGAAAATATCCAAATTGCTGGTCCTAATATTAGTGTGAACTGGACCCTACATGGTCTGTGTTTCGAAGAAACACTCCTTCCTCAGGGGTCCCAGTTGTTGGTACGCAGAATATGAAAAAAACAGATTGGATAAAAAACAAAATCTGAAAACAGGCGTGAAAATATCCTGTATGAAGCCTGTTCTTTTCAGATTTTGTTTTTAATCCAATCTGTTTTTTTCATATTCTGCGTACCAACAACTGGGAATCCTGAGGAAGGAGTGTTTGTTCGAAACACAGACCATGTTGGGTCCAGTTAACACGAATATTAGGACCAGCAATTTGGATATTTTCATATATTTTGTTCAACAACTTTTTGCCTAATTAAAATTCCTGTACCCTGTACATTTTCCTGCAGTTTTGTTTTGTTTGCTTTCTTCATACTGGACCATCTTCCTAAGGAACGGTGCTTGACTGCCTTCTTGCAAGTGGTTTAATATCATCACTTTCTGCAATTCTTTTTCCTTGTTAATAAGCCTTATGTTTAGTTACGAGAAGTGTGTGGGTGTTCTTCTGTTCAAAAAATGTGACCTTTTGTATTAAGCTTAAGTTCCATTTTAAAAGAATGAATTATAGAGCTTGATGCTTGGAATCTCTGGTCCATGCACAAGTGACTTTGCTACAGAGGATGTCCAATTTGCAGAGCATCAAGCCAGTTTTGCCCAGCACACACAGGACAGGAGTTAAGACACCACAAATACAATCTGGCAACAGAATTCCAAACAGATAAATTAAACTTTGCTCAAAGTTTCAGTTATGAGTATACAGAGGGGCATTTTTGAAAGGACATCCAGGTCAGAATGTCCCAAACAGACATCCATCTCATATGTATTTTCAAACAGGAAATACATCAAGATTTCCTGTTCAAAAATACATGAGAGACATCCATACGCTGGAAATGACCAGCATGAACATCCTTTTTATACACTGGAATGTCCAAATTATGAGTGGGGGAAAACGAGGGACATGGCCTTGAAAATGGCCAGCAGCAAAACAGTGGAGATGACAAAAAAAACAAAACAAAACAACAACCCCAAACTGTGGAGCCAGAAAAGCCTTCAGGGATTCAAGACAAAGTTAGACAAGTTCCTGCCGAACCAGAACGTACACAGGTAGGGTTAGTCTCAGTTAGGACACTGGTCTTTGTCCAGAGGGCCGCCGCGTGAGCAGACTGCTGGGCACAATGGACCACTGGTCTGACCCAGCAGCGGTAATTCTTATGTTCAAAGAAGCCTTCTTTGAAGGACCTTTATTGAAAACTGCTCAGATGACATTCATTGAAGAGTAAATTTCTGTTCAAAGGGAATTGACACAGATGGTGTTTTGGCTATATTGCCTGTATCAGGTGTCCAAAATAGGTGAACTATCACTATGAGCTAAAGAAACCAAATACAGGCAGGAAGTCCCCGGATTAAGAATGGGTTCCGTTTTTTAAATCATTCTTAAGTTGAATTTCTATGTATGTAACTCTGATCCTAGTATTCTTCCCACCTTCTCCACCTCCTTGAGGCCCCTCTTGCATCTCTTTCCATCCATCATCCCACTATTCCCACTCCACCACCACATCCAACATTACTTCCCCGAGCATCTCTACCACACCCCTCGCCCACCACCATGTTCAATAATTCTCTCTTCCTCCCTATGTCCATCAATTCTCCTCTTTCTTCATCTCCTCATGTGCACCATCTCTCTTTCCCTCTCTCGGACACCAATTCTCCCTTTCTATTCCCTCCCTCACCTTAGCATCTCGTTCCCTCATTCCTTCCATTCTATGACTCATGCTCCCCTCCCTCCTTCCCTTCCTTCTGACTGCGGCAGAAAGGAGGAGGGAGCCGGCCAGAAGGTAAACACCCGCTGGAGGGAGGCAAATACTTGAGGCACAGAATGGAGGGAGGGAGAGAGAGGGGCACATTGGGACTCAGGAGGGAGAGGGGCATGATAAGACGCCAAAGGTAGAACAGGACCCCGTTCGTAAGTACGAGTCTGACGCAAGTCAGATGTTTATAAAACGGGGATTGCCTGTATTATACAAAAGTTAGAAAAACAAACATGGACGTGATATATTTGGACTTCAGCAAAGCTTTTGATAGCGTCCCACACCGCAGGTTATTGAACAAGCTGAAATCGCTGGGATTAGGGGACACACTAACTGCATGGGTTAGGGACTGGCTACACGGTAGACTTCAAAACATCAGACGTGACCAGTGGAGTACCACAGGGCTCGGTCTTGGGCCCGATTCTATTCAACTTATTCATAGGTGATATGACCCAAGGGCTTAGAGGAAAAGTATCTTTGTTTGCCGACGACGCCAAACTATGCAACATAGTAGGCAAAAGCATTTTGCCTGACAGTATGATGCAGGACCTACTACTACTGGAACAGTGGTCATTGACTTGGCAGCTATGCTTTAATGCTAAAAAGTGTAAAGTAATGCACCTGGGTAAGGGAAATCCATGCAGAACTTACACACTAAATGGTGAGACCTTGGCTAGGACCATGGCGGAATGTGATTTAGGGGTGATCATTAGTGATGACATGAAGGCTGCCAATCAAGTGGAAAAGGCTTCCTCCAAGGCAAGGCAAATGATGGGTTGTATCCGTAGGGGTTTTGTCAGCAGGAGACCTGAAGTGATAATGCCACTGTACAGATCCATGGTGAGACCTCATTTGGAGTATTGTGTTCAATTCTGGAGGCCACACTACCGGAAAGATGTGCGGCGAATTGAGTCAGTTCAGCGAATGGCCACCAGGATGGTCTCGGGGCTCAGGGATCTCACGTATGAAGAAAGGCTAAATAAATTGCAGCTGTACTCACTAGAGGAACGAAGAGAGAGGGGGGACATGATTGAGACGTTCAAATATGTCACGGGCCGTATCGAGGTGGAAGATGATATCTTCTGTCCTTCTGTCCTATTCGACCACCAGAGGGCATCCGCTGAAAATCAGGGGAGGGAAATTTCGAGGTGATTCCAGGAAATACTTCTTCACAGAAAGGGTGGTCGATCATTGGAACAGTCTACCTCTACAGGTGATTAAGGCCAGCAGCGTGTCAGATTTTAAGAGAAAATGGGACATTCACGTGGGATCTCTAAGGGAGTAAAGACAGGGGGGTGGGTCATTAGAGTGGGCAGACTTGATGGGCTATAGCCCTTTTCTGCCGTCATATTCTATGCAAAAACTCCATGCAGAGCAGATGGGCAGCCTAGTGTTTAGTTCAGTGGACTGTGAACCATGGGGACCAGGTTCAAATTTCCCCATCTATTTTATAATTGTGACCGCTCCAGGAACAGAAACATACCTGCTATACGTGGGATTTCCAGAGCGTCTTAAAATTCTTCAGTCGCCATTGTTTTTTTTACCTCCATAGCAGGTCTAATTTTTTGACCAGGGCAGGAGTTTGATGCGGGAGTAGAGAATGACACGGGGACCGTTTACCGCAGTAAACTGTGGTCACCGCAGGAATGGAGAATTTTGCAACTGGTTTACCGCAGGAATGGGGACAAGACCTTTCACCGCCCTGTGGGAGTGGTGAAAAGTCTTGCTCCTCTGATAAAAAAATTGTGCCCGTGTCAGACTCAGCATCTCCTCCCCAGCTCCTCTTGTGCCTATTTTATCTTCAGGAGCCAGCCATGCCATGATGAAGACAGAAGGAACCCAAAACCAAAGCCTGAGACCAATGTAATTTGAAGAATAAAAATTACCAGACAAAAGGTAGAAAAAAAAATAATTTATTTTATATTTTGTGATTAGAATATTTCAGATTTGAAATATATATCCTGCTAGAGCTGGTATTAGACATAACTGGGGACCGCAAAGCCCAGGCTGTGCTTCTTTAGCTTCCAGATGGCTTAGGGCTCTCTCTCTGACCAGGGGGCAGTTGCCCTAGTTGCTCTCCCCTAACAGTATTCCTGCCATGTGTGACAGAAGTATTCTGTTAGCTTGATTTTTCTATGTAGCATTCTGTAGTAATTTGGTTTGTTCAGTTTTCACAATAGTGGAAGGGATATTTGTGATAGGGAGGGGAGACAGGGGTTTTGTTGATCCTTGCTCTGTATTATTTGTGTTTATAAAATGACAATTGTACAGCATATTGTCTCTTTTTAATAAAGTAAGTTCAGTATAAAATCATAACTATTCGAGGCTTGTGTGGACGAGATCTGACAGTTTGCGGGACGGGGACGGGGCAGGGATGGGGATTGAGCTCACGGGGATGGGGCAGAGATGGGGACTGAGCATGCAGGGACGGGGATGAGCCCATGAGGACTGGGCGGGAACGGTGATAATTTTTTCCCCTTGTCATTCTCTAGCGGGAATTTATTTTCTCTCGTCTGCTTTAAAAAGATTTTTTCCAGCAATTCTCTTGGTGGGACTCAAGTCCAATGTCTCAGCTCCTGAGGAAGTTTTCAGAACGGAGCTCTGTCGAGCCAAGGCAGGAACCCTCTATGACTCAGATAAGTTTTTCTTTGGTGGATATTATTTGGACACTATTGTTTATTTTGGAAATTTGAAATTTTGACCATATTTTGAACTCTTCAATTGAATTATCAGGGAATAGGTTTTTGATACGTTATTTTTTCTTCTTTCCCCTTTCAATATTCACACTGAACATTTGTTTCACTGGCAGTTTTGATTGTAACTTTTACATTGGACTAGATGATGTACGGGGCAGGACTTATTTAGGTTATTCAACATGGTGTTGGGGCTTAAAAAGTATTTATTAATTATTTAACTTTTTGGACCGTACTGATTTGTCCTATTAATAATTTTTTGGTTATTGCCATGCTTGTTTTGAGAGAGGACTTGAAGTTTTGCCAAATTATTGTTGTGTATGTCTTAAATATTTAAGCCACCAACAAGCTTAAAGGCTATAGAAATGGTATACAATCAGGTACGGTAGGTATGCTTCTGTTTCTGGAGGGCTCAAAATTACAAAATAAAGGGGATTTGAATCCGATTCCCAGTACTTTGCAGTACACACTTGGCTATTCCTCAGACTTGTTTCCTGCTTTGCTAAGAATGCCCATAATACCTGAAGATCTCATACAGCCTGGTTGGAAAGGGATACCTTGGATGCTGGGGAATATCAGCCACTGGGTGATCAAGGAGACATTGTGCTTTAATCCCTCCAGCTGCTCAATCAAGGCACCTCTTTGCACCCTGGTCGTGCCTGACAACAGGTCTAAATAAAGACACCCTTTTTAGACATGGATGTTTTTTCCCCCTTCATAATCGCCACTCCCCACTCCCGTCCCCAAAATACACATTTTTCTGCCTTTGTAAAATCGGTACTTGATTTTTCAAGGACACAGATGTCCATAGGCTTTAAAAAAAATAAGCACCAGAGGCTGAATGATTTAAATCTCAGAATGTGACCTCTAAGGGATTAAACCTTTTAAACCTTATCACTTGTATGTTAATGTTTAAAATTACTACAATTATTACTAAAATACACATGCAAGCATTAACTATTTTTACTGGTAAAAGTAAAACAGAACGAATGCATCTTTAAATGTATTATTCCATGTAGCCTACCACCTCCAGTTAAATCTAAAGATTCTGACTGCAACTGTGTGCGTTTACTTTTATTAGAAGACCTAAATATAGCGCCATTCACCAAGAGACACAGCTCCTGCACAACGAAGAGCTATTTCTTACCTGTTAGTGGGGGTAGTGATGCTGAAAGATAGCAGCTGGTTCCAGAAAGGATCATTTTCAGAAATAGTCTCTGTTCCTGCTAATTTCTTCAGGTACTCGTTTTTAGAAAGTTCAGTAACAGTACTGCTGTTTGCTCCCATTTTCAGATTAGGTTTGTAACTTCTCTTTAAAAGCCTTCATTCCTTCAATGTGAACCTAGAACAAAAGAACAGTTTTGGTAAAAGACAAATTCCAATGCCGCAGAACATGTAGGAAGCAACATATTAGAGAATGACACGGTGACAAAATTCATCACCGTTCCCGTCCCCGCGGATAACCGCGGGAAATAATCCCATGTCATTTTCTAGTGTCTATTTCAACCTCAGTCCTTCTCACCAGCATTCTTCAAAGCAAAGCTTGCGGGTCAGTGGTTGTGCCCAATTATACTCTGACTAGTCTTTAAACCCGTTACATTAACGGGTGCTAGAGTAGATGTCTGTCTGTCTGGGTATTTTTTTTCTTTGGCTCTCTCTCCTCGCATGCTGCCTGTCTGTCATTTTTTCTGTCTGTGAATCTCCCTGTGTCCTTAATGCCCTCAGTTTCTCCTTCCTATGTCCTTAGTGCCCCTTCCTATGTCCATAGTGCCCCCAGTGCCTTCTTCCTCACCTCACCCCCCCCTCCGATGCCAGCCTGCCTCCCATCCCCCTTCAATTGAACACCCCCCCATGCCAGCCTGCCTGCCTCCCATCCCCCTGAGCAGCATGTTTCCATGGAAACCATCCCATCTCCCTGATGACAGCCTGCCTGTCTGCCATTGAAAACCCCCCACCCCTCCTCCAATGCCAGCCTGCCTGCCTCCCATCCCCCTTCCATTGAACCGCCCCCCATGCCAGCCTGCCTGCCTGCCTCCCATCCCCCTGAGCAGCATGTTTCCATGGAAACCACCCCCCGATGCCATCCTGCCTGCCTGCCTTCCATTAAACCCCCCCCCACCCACCCCTCCGATGTCAGCCTGTCTGCCTGTCATTGAAAACCCCCCACCCCTCCTCCGATGCCAGCCTGCCTGCCTCCCATCCCCCTTCCATTGAACCTCCCCCCATGCCAGCCTGCCTGCCTGCCTCCCATCCCCCTGAGCAGCATGTTTCCATGGAAACCACCCCCCCGATGCCATCCTGCCTGCCTGCCTTCCATTAAACCCCCCACCCCCCTCCAGTGCTAGCCTGCCTTCCATTAAACCCCCCCACCCCCCCTCCGATGCCAGCCTGCCTACCTCCCATCCCCCTTCCACTGAACCCCTCCCCACCCCACCACCCCCCCGATGCCAGTCTGGGCCGCCCTGTCCTGCTGGATCCACGTTTTGCCTCTCTCCCCGCGGGGCTGGGCTTTACACAGCTGTTTCCGGACTGATATCTTTCCCTCCCCGATCCTCCTCCCAGGGCGAGAAAAAGAAAGGGAGAAGCCGAGTCGGCGCCCCGTTGCGGCCGGAGCCGGTTCCGATCCCGAAGCGGAACCGGGGAGCGGTTAAAACCTGAACCGGAGGCAGGATCAGACCGGGGACCGGCGCACGCCCCCACCCGGGGCTGAGACCAATTCCCCTCCAGAGCCGGGAAAGGGGTGGGGGGGGAGAGAGGAGCAGCGGGATCCAATCCGGAGCTGGAGCACATGTGCAATTCGGATTCCCCACCCCCAGCTGAATTTTGATGAGTCGCTGGCACACAGTCGCTGGCACACAGCTAGCACAGGCGCCATGAGGAGTGACACAGAAGCACACCTCGCGTCACCAGGACTCATGATATTTCAACAGCGCATGCGTGCTCTAGGGTTTTATTATTATAGATTCTTTCCTCTCTCCTTAAGGAATGACATGAAGATGGTTTCCTGCAGTTATCCGTGGGGACGGGAACGGTGATGAATTTTGTCACCGTGTCATTCTCTACAACATATCACACAAGCTCAGAGTATCTTGACTTTGGTACTCAAGATTCTTTACATGGTCTCCCACAGCATATACTCCTGGCGGAACAGGAATTTTTAGAAAGTGATCATTTTAGAATAAGTTATGAATAGCCTTTAAAATTATTTAAGAAAATTAAAAAAATATATAAGTTTAAAAGAATATTAAAAAATATATTAAAAATATTAAAAAATGGGGAATATTAAAAATTGAAGTTAAGTAAGGGTCTGGAAGGAGGCCGATGATTGGAGCTAAGGAGCTGGATAACTACGCAGACTTTTGCGGTCAGAGTCTATGACTTGCGTAGGCTCTGTAACTGAGGCCCTTCCATAGGCTCTGTAACTGAGGCCCTTCCAGTAATCAATTAGTGATAAGGTGGCTTGGTTTTGCACTTTTTCACAAATAGTGGGATACTAGTGGTCTTTGTAATTTTTAGTCACCCATATCCCATCTAGTTTGCTTTTAAATCCTAGGACGGTCGCTTCCGCTATAACCTCCTCTGGGAGAGCATTCCAGGTGTCAACCACTCTTTGTGTGAAGCAGAACTTCCTGATATTTGTCCTGGACTTGTCCCCCTTTAGCATCATTCCGTGTCCTCTTGTTCGTGTCAAAATGGACATCATATATAATAAAATGCTAAGCGCGCATGCGCACTCGCGCTGCGTGTTCCCTGATCTGTCACGCTATGGCGCACGAGCGCGCATGCGCTAGATGGCGGGGAGTGAGGAGTCGGTTCTTAGGGGAAGGAGCGCAGGCCCAGGAGAGCGAAAAAAGAGGCAATCGCGAGCTTTTCCCGCCCCTCTCCAGCTTCGGGAAGGGATCGGGACTTTGGAGAACCGCATTGTCTGCTGCCTACCCCTTCTAGACATCTTCCTATTTACCAGTGCACCTCCAGTCGCATACTGAGGACCTCGCAGTCAGTCTTCCCGACTGCAGCAAGCCGCCGATCGCCTCCAGAAGCCCGCTCCGCTCCTCCAACAGTGGAAGGCCCCGAGCCCGAGTCGGCGACGAAACAACCAAAAATAACACTTCCGGGGCAAGCAGCCGGTGGACAGGAGGGAAGACGCAGACCAGCACGAAGCTCCGACTCGGCGCGCCTTTGTCGGCGCGCACTTTTGACCTGTCACCAGCTCTGACACTAGCAGCAGCACCACTGCCCACCCGCCGTCATCCCCTCCGTCAGCTCACGCGGCAGCTCCAGCAGTTCCCGGTGATCCGTGTAGCCGCCCGCCTCGCACACTCCGCCCGCGGACGGCTCAGTTATCTGTCCCCAGCGGCTCAACGTCTACCGACAATGCCAGGAGGCGGCCTGCACCCAACCGTAACTCTCCTCCTTTTCTGGCCCGGCCCGCTGAAAGGGAGAGCGGCGCTAACACTGCCGCCAGCTCAGCTTGGCTGCTCCGTCTCTGCCAGGGCTAACAGCAGCAGCCCCCGAAGCTCCTCAGCAGCCTGTCCCGCCCCCTTGAGAAGGGCTCCCGCAGTGTCCAGAAGCGGAGATGGCGGCACTGCTGCTGGTGGCGCTGCTCCCACTGCTGTGCCTTTGAGCAACGCGCTGGAGCTGGACACCGCCTGTCGGCAGCAGCTCGACCAGATGGCGAATAGCAGCGGCTGACAGGAGGAGACAGAGGGGAGATGCTTGGTTGATGGGAGATAGAGAGAAGGGAGATGCTTGGCTGTTGGGGGGATAGAGAAAGGGAGGGGAAAGAAAGGGAGGCCTAGGGGGGGCAAAAAAAGGAAGGGAGGCCTACTGCTGGACAGGGGGAGCACGAAGAGGTGCTGATGGACAGGGGAGGAGAAAAAGGAAGGGAGGCCTACTGCTGGACAGGGGGAGCAGGAAGAGGTGCTGATGGACAGGGGGGGAAGGGAGGCCTACTGCTAGACAGGGGGAGCAGGAAGAGGTGTTGATGGACAGGGGGGAAAAAAAGGAATGGAGGCCTACTGCTGGACAGGGGGAGCAGGAAGAGGTGCTGATGGACAGGGGGGAGGTAAAATAAAGGAAGAAGGGCTGCTGCTGGATAAAGGGAGCAGTGGAGGGGTGGTGGTGGATACAGGGGAGATAAAAAGAAGGGAGAATGGACAGGGGGAGCACGCAAGGGGTGGTAATGGACAGCCAAAAGAAAGAAATACAGAAAGTGACTAAGGAGACAGAGAGAGAAAGAAATAAAGACAGACACACACACACATATTCTAGCACCCGTTAATGTAACGGGCTATAAAGCTAGTTGTAAATAATTTTTTTTCCTGCTCTATTTTGTCAATTCCTTTCAGTATTTTGAAAGTCTCGATCATATCCCCTCACAGTCTCCTTTTCTCAAGAGATAACAATCCCAGTCTCTTAAGTCGTTCCTCGTATTCTGTATTCCAGTTTCTCCATCCCTTTTACTAGCTTCGTTGCTCGTCTCTGCACTCTCTCCAGCAGTTTTATATCCTTCTTTAGGTTGGGAGACCAATGTTGGACACAGTATTCCAAGTGTGGTCTGACCATTGCTCTATAAAGCGGCATTATAACCCTCTTCAATTTACTCGTGATTTCCTTCTTTATAGGCTGAGGAATAAGAGGGGCTGGTTGGAGAAAAGTGCTATAAATGGCTTGAAGGGAGGGAGAAAGACAGAGTATGATGTTGAAACACTGGGAAGGGAAGGAGAGAGTGGCTGAACCCTAGCTTTTGGTCTGCCCACATTCCCTGCCCCTGCTCTTGATATTTAGAAACAGGCTGGTCATCACTACCATTTGCTATCAGATACATTTTGTTTTTCATTTTTTTTTCTTTGCTGGGTAAGAGGAAATTTGTTGCGAGTTATGAGTTGAGCACCCCCAATCATTTTCACAAGTTGGCTCCTATGAAAAATCCCCAACACTACAATTCTGGTCTGCTCTATACTACTGTACAGAACCTGGTAAAGGTATGAAGGGTAGTCCACGTACTGTAGTTGCTCTATAGGATTTCCTCAGGTGAAACCACGCGAGTCTCTGCCCATGAGGTAGCAACTCCTCTGGTGGAATGTGCTTTCAATGCAATTGGTGGCTGCTTACCGCTTACATACATTTTAATCCATCTGGAAATCGAGGCCTTAGACTCTGCCTTCCCTTTCTTTGACTGGTCAGAACAAAAAAGGTGGTCCAATATGCCAAACTCATTGGTAACCTCGAGGTACCGGAGAAGCACTCACTTAACAACCAGCAAATCCAATGTTTTATCCTTTCTCTTAGACCCCCAATAAGGTGAAAAGTGGGCAAACGGACTTCCTGATAAACTGTTTATGGGAGGAAAAATGTGAGTATTTCCCAATGTCTGTGTAGATACACAAGAGAAAAGAAAGTAGTTTTTGTTGTTGCGCCCTCAGGTGTTATCCCTGGGAGCCCATTTCTAATTACGTTTTCCCTGTAAATGTTTAATTTTGTATGAATCAAATAGGTATCTTCTCTTTGATCCCAAACAATAAAAGGCTTTTCCTGAAAATAAGTGCAAGATACAGGTCCAGGTTAGGGACACAAGGGAACAAATAGGAAATTAGCTAAAAGAGGAAGGATGTTTAAATTAATTTAGTCCTATTTGAGATGTCGTCAACTGTTTTGTATTATTTCTTAATTTTGGTGTGCCTCTTTTTCCTGACAATTTTCTCCCCCTTTATATAGTGGGCATTTAGCTTTATGAACATTTTTGATTCATGATTTTCATGATTATATGTCTGTATTTAAAAATTTTTGTATGCAATAGCTATTTTCTGTTTCCCGAGGCATGTGATCTGTTATAAGTCAATTAAAATTGAATAAATAAAAAATTTAAAAAACAGACTTCCTGACTGACAAGGAAGGTAGAAACTACTTTTGGTAAGATGGACGGAACCGTGCATAAGGAAAACCCTGCTTCCATAATCTTAAAGAATAGCTCCCTACAGGACAGAGCTTGTAACTCGGAGTCTCATCTCGCTGATGTAATTGCCACCAGAAACACCATCTTGGCCATAAGATCCAGAAGGGAAGCCTACCAAAAGAGCTCATACAGAGCTCTACTGAGACCTTGCAATATAGTATTAAGATTCCAGGAAGGGAATGAGAGACACAACAGAAAGCACAACCGAACAGCTCCTTCAATGAACCGGGTGACATCTGGGGAGAGAGGCCAGAGAGCCACTTTCCCCTCAAGATCAGAAACAGGAAAAGCCTGCTATCTGCAATTTCAGCAATCTGACTGACAGACCGTTCTGAAGTTCATTTTGCAAAACGTCCAGGGCTATCAAAATCGGAGCTCATAGGGGCTAAAAGAACTTCCAGGCCTTAGCGAAGGCTGCCACCGTCGACAGTTTCTTAGCTCTAAACAGAGTGGTGACGATCCTGTCTGAGTAACCTTTACTTGTCAGGACAGCCTGCTCAAGAGCCCAAAGAGTTTCGGTTTCTCTATCCAGACCTATCCTCTGGAGGCAGACTAGGTCTGAATACCACTGTCTAGGGGCCAATCGGGTACAACTAGGACTACCAACTGTGCATGACTCACATTTCTGTGAATGACTCAACCTAGCATGGGCTACTGGGGAAACACATACAAGAGCCCCTTCTCTGGCCATGGTTGGACTAACATATCCACCCCCTTGAGAGGGAAGCTGTCTGCAGCCACCATCTCAGGCTGTTCCTTGCTTCTAGTAACCAAGGAAGCAGTAGCTGACGCGAGTCTATCTGAGTAGACGAGTGAGAGAGGAGAGTCTTGGAAAATGCTTGTGCACTCTGGCCCAAGGGACCACCTCTACAGCTGCTGCCATTTTTCCTAGGACCTGCAGATAATAACATGCTATGGGAGTCAGTCTCTGTAGCAGGCATAGCTTTAGAGGTCAAGGAATGGATATACAATATGAGGGGCATAATTTAAAAAACCGTCTAAGTCCCCTTTTGGCCTAGGCCCTAAACGCTGAAAGTAGAAGCAGGGAAAATGCCCATTTTTTGAGAATGTCTTACCTCTATGTTCAGCTGTTTAAACGCCCAGACCACCACTACGTCTACACTTACAACACATTACCAACCAAAAAACAGCCTAAGTCCCAAACACCCAAAACCAGACCTTTTAGGCGAAGGAGGTGATTGGATACGGGCAGGAGGGAGCCCAACCCATCCTGCCCATGAACGCCCCCCCAAACTCCCGATCGGCCCCCGCAAACCCCGCAACACCCCCCCAACCAGCGATCCCGTGACACCCCACCCACGACACCCCCTTACCTAAAATCCATTGGCCGGATGGACGGGTTCCAAGCCCGTCCACCCAGCATGCCCGCCTTCCACCGAATGGTGGCAGTTCAGGCGATCACCATCACAGCAGGAAAGATGAGCCATCTCTCCTGCCGCGATCGTTGCGGTGGGGGGATGAGCAGGTTGCTGGGGACGCTGAGTTGATCGCGGCAGCCGCAATCAGCTCAGCGGCCCCTTTTCAGCACTTATACCTGTTTTGACTTGGTCTAAGTCAAAACGTACAAGTGCCGCCTAGGCAACCTGTTCACACTTTTGGTTATACCTGCTGTACGACTAAGTCTAGGTCGGCCCACCTCCTGCCCTTTCTCCTCCTCTATAAACGCCTCTTTTCACTCTAGGCGTTTAGAGGCAGGGGAAAGGCCTAAGCTGGTTTTAGATACGTCTAAAACCAGCTTTGATCATCAGTACTTGGATGATCTGGCTTTTTAATCGTCCAAGTACCGATTTAGGCCCCTTTTTAGACGTGGGTTTTTTGGGGTTGGTTTTTTTTTTTTTTTAAATGATGAGCCCCTATGTAGTTGGGGGATTTTCATGTTTCTTTCTCATATCTGTATAACTAGGATTGTTTGGTATGTAATAGAAGTAAATGTTTACTGTATCGTACCTTAAACCATGGTGATGAGACAAGTCACCAATTTATAAATAGATGCAATCACTAAGTAGAAGGCAGCATCCACCATGGATGTGTTACAGGGGAAGTGACAACTACAATTAAGCATAGCAAGTGTATGTTTTTCACCAACAGGAAAAAACTGGCCAGGTCGCACATAAAATTTCGCACAAATAAAAATAAAGACACATATGCGAGAACTTCATTTAGGCCAGCAGCAGCAGCCAATACAGGTCGGACCGTGCCTGTACATTTCTGTCACATCACCGGTTTCACATTGCATGTTTTTGGCACACAATATTCTCTCCAAGACTTTAGACACAGTATCTAACATTACACAGTCTGCTTCTCTGACACACATTGATCAGAGTTGAATGGAAAATACCCAAGAAAAGTCGCGGCTTCTTCATTATCCGCAGTCTGACCAGGATTATGATCCCGGTGTTTGTTTTTTTTCTAGTACTAAACTGCATAAGCAGTGCCCGAGTTATTGAAGAGGCACAAACAACCCTCAATTTCTTTTCTTTTTTTTTTTTAAACCCCTTCTTTTCCTTTCAGCTCACCTTCCCTTTCTACCTGCTCCTCCTAAGAGAACGAGATGCGCCTCCAGCCAGTGCCAACAGGCGCGCTTGCCTTTGTCTTTTTCACAGGTCCAGGGCACCTCTAATACGTGGCTCGCGCAGGCAAGCGACACTTACCTAGCCAGGCTTCCGCCCTCCCTTCTCCGCTTGGGCAGCGTCTCGCTCTTCCTCCGGCTCTCTCTTTTTACCTCATAAACCAAGAGACGTGGTCACAATCGCAGTCCTCGCGACTCCGCCCTCCCCCCCAGAACCCTGTGACGTTTACGGAGCGCTGCCTGCCGGGAAGAGTAGTCTTACCATCAAAGTGGTATTCAGTCGCGCTGCTTCTGAACTCTGAAGGCTGACTACGGGGATCGTTTTTTGTTGTTGTTGTTGTTGGGGTTTTTTTTTAACGGTTATGGGGTTTTAGGGGCGGTGTTTGACTATTCGACCAATGAGCGTTCCAAGCTTCAGTGTGGTATTATTCTCTCCAAAAAAAAAAACCTCTCGTTATGCTTTCCAAGCCTCGTTCTCATGCTCCAATAGCTTCTCTTAGAGCGTTTCAAGCCTTCATTCTGAGTCGTTCCAAATAGCCTCTTTCAACTGGTTCCTGCTCTCATTCTGGTGTAGGCATCCTTTTGAATCAGAGATCTTGTTTAGTCAGTTATCTTAAGACGCGGAGTTTGTCGGCTTCACCGTGGGAGAATACACTTCACTTTTTTTTTCTTGCAAAGAAAACGGTTCCTAAGATTTGTTGTTTCCAGACGTTTGCATGTTATGTTCTTTTCCCCAATTTTTTTTTTTTATTATGGAAATAGCTTAGAAATTTTTATAAGCTTTGTATCAAATTTTTAATAAAACTTGAATGTGGCTGCTCAGCCTGTCAGTATTTTTAAGCTACCCGAAGTTTCGGGATAGGCGCCTCCTAAGCACCCTATACTGGACGTGCCTAATGATCCTGAGGAAGGTAGCTTCACAAAACTCTGGTCTTTGTACTCCTGAGTATATTTTGGATGATTTTAGACAATATTTTTTTCTGAGGAAGATATTGTTTCCGTTTGTGGTGAGCATTTTTTTCCCCTCATTGATTAGTATTGATATCCTGGCAAAAAAAGCAGAATTTTCCAGGAGGGCAGTGGGAAAAAAAAACCCCAGCAACACTTTGGATTTAAAAGATGACTTTTAGTAACCTGGTCAAACTTATTTAAACTAATTACTTGGCGAGTGAATATTACTGTCTTTTAAATGGTGCAGCAGGATATAGCTACTCCTCCTTCCATTACTGTTTCTAAACCTGCAACATGAATCTCTCTTCTGCTAGAAAATGCTTGTGTTCAAATGTTACAGGACTCCAAGGTGCACTATGGATTATTGCCCTCTTCCCATGTTCCTTGGATGTGAGTTTTTCAACCTTAACAGAAAAGCATAACCCAGAGTGAATTAAATTCAGGTATCCTGTAAAAGAAGTGCAATACCCTTCTCCCTACAGTCACACCAGCTGCAGCATGGTTTTGCTTTTCAGGTGGCTTTGAGGGATACCTGAGTGCACCCCACCGCATCCCTCATTCTGGCTCTAGCAGTACCACCTGGCCTTTATATAGGCTCAAGAATTGGTTAACAGAACTCCCTGGGAGTAAGAGCAGCCTGGCTTCCTAAATTAGAGGGTTAGGGCAGGGTGCACAATGCTCCCACAACATGGTTATAAATACCATGTTGGGAGCGATTTATAGGGTGATGCTCGGCACAATAGCATACAAATTATATGCATGCTATTTGTGCAGATCAGCTCTGGTAAAAGGGGGCAGAACTAAGCTTGCCACTTGCCCTTGCTCAGACAAGCAAAGCTGGCACAGCTCTATCCCTTTCTCTGCCTGCTTAAAAAAACTCTCTTCTCCCCTCCCTGCAATCAGCTGGCAAGCACCTGTTCCACGATCAGCTGAGCCAGCAGGGAAGAAAAGAAGAATCTTTTATCAGAACCACAATCAATGGAGCCAGCACCATAGCCACGATCAGCTGATTGTGGCTCCGGTGCCACTCAGGTTAAAATAAACAGGGGAGAAGCAGTTTAGGAGGTTTTTTTTATTTTTAAAGTTAGAAAATGGGCACAGGATATATACTAGGATCTACCAATATCTGCCAGGATCCTGCAATTCTGATCACGAAGCGATGTATCCTCCTGGATTCAGCACCCTTCACCACCTATAAGCCAGGACATATCCATATCCTGCATGCCTTCCCCATCAAAAGCACTACAGAGAATATATATAATTTTTTTTTTTTTTTTGCAAAGGTCTTTTCAGTTAGAAACCATTCTTTAGTTGCCTTTCAGTTAAGCAATAGTACCTGATTAAAGGGAAAAGTCAATAGGTCAGGATCAGTGCAGGGTGACTCATCCAGAAGGTGTAGTTGTGAGAGGACTTCCAGAGACCGAGAAATCTTTACTGGTAAGACTTTGCTGGGAAATTGCTTTCAAACTTAGGAAACGGGAATCCTAAAACTAAATAGATAAGCTCGGGAGCTTATTTTATTTAAAGTACTTGCTCACTTAGGGGGAATTTTACTAAGGTGCGCTAGCCGATTTAGTGCACACTAAATGTTAACGCATCCATAAAATATAATGGACACATTAGCCTTTAGCACGCGCTAAATCGGCTAGCGCACCTTAGTAAGAGACCCCCTTAGCAAGGGAGTTTTAGGGATAGTTTTTTTTTTCTTGGCATAGGAAGTCTCTGTTGGTGTACATTGGGTTCAAAACAGCACATATAGACATATGCATATATGGTATGTCTATATGTGCTGTTTTGATCTATAACAATTGAGTTATCTAGAAATATTAAGCAACAACTAATAGTTTGAGTGTACATAGGCTAGCATTTCAAAGGACTATTTTAAAATTGCTATAGTATCAATATAAATAAAGCACAGCTAATAGACACAAGCAGCTTCATTTTAGACTTTAATTCTCTCCCTCCTACCCACCTCTGGCCTGATTTCTGATTTATAGGTCTTTGAACCAATTAGAAGACTAAACAATTAATTAGCTAATCTCTATTAGCTAGTAATTAGCTCTTAAGAAGTGGGCTGGGCATTCCTTCTGCCTGGTTTTTGACAAAAAGTATGGGGACAGTGTCAGGGATGGAGGGTTCTTGAGATGGGGGGTCTCATCTGAACCCCCCAGCCCACTAGAGGGGGGAGGGGTGATCAAAAGGTGGGGGTGCTTGGTGTCTGGGGGATGTCAGGGAGTCCTGGTTAGGGTGGTGGGGGAGGGGCATGTGCACAATGGGGGGGGTGTTAGAAGTTCGCCTCCACCCTGGGCGCCCCCTACCCTCGCTACGCACTGCCGGGGGATACAATGTCCTTTGTGGGTGGGATTGGTAGAGGACCAATGATGTCATCAAAAGTGTGTGGGGGGGATGGAAGAGCTTCCTGCAGAATGACAGTTATAGGGGCAGTCAAAACAGTTGCTGCAGCTGACAGAGCTAAAGGGTAACGGTGATAGTGGAAGCTGCTGCAGGTAGTAGGTGTGGGGGACTGATAGACGCATAAAGTAGGTTTCTGAATCAATATGTTCCAGAAAGGAGCAAAATAAATAGTAGAGAAGGGGGGGGGGGGGCAGTGGCAGGAAACATCCTTATCCTGCACTCCTTCCCTCATCAGAAGCAGAGGATAAGCCAGGATTTTGTGTGATTTGTCAGGATCTGCCAGGATCCTGCAATTCTGACCACAGGAAGGGCTATATCCACATGGATTCAGCATCCTTCACCACCTATAAGTCAGGAAACATCCTTATCTTGCACGCCTTCCCCATCAGAACCACAGGATCTGCCAGGAAAGGCAGGATATGCAGGACCATGCAATCCTGACCCCAGGAAGGGCCGTATCCTCCTGGATTCAGCACCCTGCACCACTTATAAGGGAGGAAACGTCCATACCCTGCACTTCTTCCCCCATCAAAAGCAGAGGACCTGCCAGTTGAAGTGGCGGTCTGTACTAGATAAGACGGACCCCTGACGCAGCCCCCTGGCGAAACGGGGATTTCCCTGTCAGGTCTCTGATGACTGCAACGCTCCCGATTCTTTATGGCTAACGGTTTCTTCTGAGCAGCTGGATGAGCATAGATGGCAGCTAAGTTGCGTTTGGTCTTTGGTACTTTAATGTTTAAGTCTGCATTTATTTATTTATTTATTTTTGGGGGGGGGGAGAGGCTTTATTATTATTGAACTGTGCCAGTGTTGTATAGTACGGAGTTTTCCCCACCTTCTTTGACAATTGTTTTGTGTTCAATCTACAATTTTGCTAAGAACTATAAGTGAACATTTGAGAATTTGCAAATTTTTTAACCAATGAAGCAGAGCTGAGGTTTTTTTCTCCACTTTCAGTTTTTCTAGTCAGTAGGTGAATCGTCTTTAGGAGGTGGCTTCTCTGGGGTTTCACTATAGAGTATGCTTATTTTTGATGAGTGATTTTCCGTACTCTCTCCAGATTAGTTTGTAGTTGAAATGACCCATTATTATACTGTTGCCAACTTTTCTAATCATTTCTTCATCTGTTCATTTTGTCCCGTTGGATGGTAATATAGCCCTACCTTTATATTCCTTTTCTTCACATATGGAATTTCTATCCATATGGCTACCTGTGTCGTGCAGAATGTTTATTTTGTTTGATTCCATTCCCTTTTTAACATTTAGCGCAACCCTTCCTCCAATTTTATCTACTCTATCAATGCGATATAATTTGTACCCAGCTAACACAGCGTCCCATTGATTGGCCTCCTTCTATCAAGTTTCTGAGAAGCCTATTATATCTACTAGAGGATGACATGGAGACAAATTTTTCCCTATCCACGCAGGAACTCATTTTCCTGTCCTGTCCCTGCCCCATTCCTGCAAGATCCATCCTCATTTGCACAAGCCCTTAAACACTTTAAAATCATAAGTATTTGAGGCTTGTGTAGTTAAGGCAGAGCTTACAGGAACAGGGCAGGGACATGTAAATTGAGTTCCTGCGGGGACAAATTTGTCCCCATGTCATTCTCTATCTAACTCATCATTCAGTGCTATATACTCTAACTCTCCTACTTTATTTTTTTTTACTTCTAGCATTTGTATACAGACACTTCAAATTGTGTTTTCCCTTGTATCTACAGGCTGCTGAGAAGATGACAGGGATAAATTCGCATCTTTACTCTGCTTCCCTCGTAACCACTCTTGGCTTTCTTTCACCATTTTTTAAACCTCTCGATTGGGACTTCCTAAATGTTCTGATTCAACAGTATCCTTCAAGGATACTCCACACCGAACCATCGGCCCATGGGTGACAGTCGGCTCTCCTCCACCTCCTCCCCCCATCTTAGTTTAAAAGCTGTATCTATGTTCCTCTTTTCGCCAGGAGCAGTTTCTGAACTCCCTTGAGGTTTTACTGGCTGTTTGCAGCTGATATTTTCACATTACTCTTTTGAGCAGAACAGTTATTTATGACTTTGATTGGTCTGGGTGTCTATTTCACGTTGATTTGGTGGCTCTTGGTGTTTGGGTACTAACTATAAGTGGAGCTGAGAAGCTCAGTGAAGTACAGAAGAGGCACAGAGAAAAATCTAAACTGGAGTCCTTCTGCAGAAGGCTTCGGGGACACTACCCACTTGTCTAGATCAGTGGTTCCCAACCCTGTCCTGGAGGAACACCAGGCCAATTGGGTTTTCAGGCTAGCCCTAATGAATATGCATGAAGCAAATTTGCATGCCTATCACTTCCATCATATGCAAATCTCTCTCATGCATATTCATTAGGGCTAGCCTGAAAACCCGATTGGCCTGGTGTTCCTCCAGGACAGGGTTGGGAATCACTGGTCTAGATTGTCTCACCTCTCTACTAGAAAAGAGCTTACCAGGGTAAGTACATCATCTCTTTTACATTAACAAATAAAAAGGTACTCACAAAATTTGAGCTACTCATGAAGACCGTGCTTTAAGGTGAAACTAAAAATGGCGCTTGCTATTTGACTGAAACGCCAACAGTCTTCAGCCAATAAGAAACCATTCTAACGTCACTCTACCAGCTCATTGGTGGAAACAAAAACTGGTTGAACATGAAAAAAAAATGTTTTCCATTAAGACTCTTGAGTTCTAAAGACTGCAGCTTATTTGGGTGGGAAAGCTTGGGTTTTTCTGGATATCTGTGTGGATTGTTATTATGCCCATTTCTTATGTTTTTCTTGTAACGTTTAATTCTTACACCTTTTCTATGACCCAAAACAACTTAAGGCTTTTCTTGATAATGAGCGACCTATACAGATCCCAGTGTCAGATAGAGGGGTTATAAATAATGGAACTTAGTTAATGGAGGATATAGAATGCAATTGTCCAGGTTAAACTACTGAATCCAATTGTATTATTATTATTATTTTATTTTTTTTTAACTTTATATACTGCATATAACACAGACATGTCTAAACAACATCATTAATCGTCCCTACAGGTTATAAACGGGGACAAAGCGCAAAGTCAATCAATTCAGAAATACAAGCAAGCTTTAAATCATATATTGCTATCAAAAGGAATTCCAAAAGGCGATTAATAACTGACATATACCTTAGCATAGGAAGGCGCTGGCAAACAATTGAGTTTTCAGCATTTTCTTAAAATTCATCTGCCCCATACAAAACCGCAGGATACCAGGCAAGGCATTCCATAGTTCTACGCCAGCCACAGATATCGTTGATGCTCCAATCCTAGCGTGCATAATCGACATTCTACCCTCCAAACTTGGGGCTCCTTTTACTAAGGTGCGCTAGCGTTTTTAGTGCGCGCTAACCCCGCGCTATGCACCAAAAACTAACGCCAGCTCAATGGTGGCATTAGCATCTAGCGCGCGCGGCAATGGAGCGCACGCTAAGTGCTCGCTAAAACCGCTAGCGCGGCTTAGTAAAAGGAGCCCTTTATTTCATCCCATTTACATCTCTAAGGGCTCCTTTTATCAAGGTGCGCTAAGGGGGTTAGCGCGTCGGACATTTCATCAAGCGTTAACCCCTGCGGCAAGCCAAAAAATTGACACCTCGTCAATCGAGGCGTTAGCGACTAGCGTGGCAGGCGGTTGAACGCATTCCATGCGTTAACCGCCTACCGCACCTTGATAAAAGGAGCCCTAAGCTCTCATCTCAGTTTGGGGAAGCATCATACAATGTCTGTATAATCGCAACAATCTTAAACTGGTAACCGGTGTAGTTTCTTAAATACAGGGGTTATATGGGTACTCCTTGGAACCCCTGTGATTAATCTTGCAGTGGAGTTGATAAGAGTTTGCAAAGCCCTCAACTTCCCTTTCACAACTCCTAAGTATAATGAATTACAATAATCCGCCCTATTCAGGATCAGTGTCTGAACCACAGTACGGAAATCATATGCTGGTAATATTGGCTTCAATCTATAAAGTATTTGAAGTTGCCTGTATCCCACCCTGTATTTTTTTCTTTCTTTAAAGCATTTATATCCCGCTTATCCAAAATCTATGCAGGTTGTAGAATAACATTCATAAAAAGTAAGCCTCTTTTCCTTTGGATCTTCTCTTTTACCCCCCTCCTTTACAAAGCCGTGCTAGCGTTTTTAGTGCCAGCCACTGCGGTAACAGCTCTGACGTCCATAGAATTCCTATGAGCGTCCGAGCTGTTACCGCTACGACTGGTGCTAAAAACGCTAGTACGGCTTTGTAAAGGAGGGGGTTAAACTGTGGGCTTATAAGAAGTTCATCGCTTTTCTTTTTTCTATACAGATGTTTAAATTCTGTAAGATTTTGTTTCTGTTAATTTGTGTATAATGCAACTGATAAAGGGGATGGAACTCCTCTCATATGAGGAAAGACTAAAACGGTTAGGGCTCTTCGGCTTGGAAAAGAGAAGGTAGGTCGAGGAGAGATATGATTGAAGTCTACAAAATCCTGAGTAGAGTAGAAAGGGTACAAGTGGATCAATTTTTCACTCCGTCAAAAATTACAAAGACTAGGGGGCAATCAATGAAGTTACAGGGAAATACTTTTAAAACCAATAAGAGGAAATTTTTTTTTCATTCAGAGAATAGTTAAGCTCTGGAACGCATTGTCAGAGGTTGTGGTAAGAGCGGATAGCGTAGCTGGTTTTAAGAAAGGTTTGGACAAGTTCCTGGAGGAAAAGTCCATAGTCTGTTATTGAGAAAGACAAGGGGGGAGCCTCTGCTTGCCCTGGATAAGTAGCATGGAATGTTGCTACTCTTTAGGGTTCCAGAATCTTGTGTTACTCTTTGGGATTCCAGAATCTTGCTATTCTTTAGGATTCTGAATGGAATGTTGCTACTCTTTGGGTTTTGGCCAGGTACTAGAGACCTGGATTGGCCACCGTGAGAACAGGCTACTGGGCTTGATGGGCCATTGGTCTGACCCAGTAAGGCTATTCTTATGTTCTTATATGCTGCTGTTCAATTATTCATAAATGATCTAGAAACAGGGACGAAGTGTGAAGTTTTAAAATTTGCGGATGACACAAAACTCTGTAGCAGGGTTAGAACCGCAGAGGAATGTGAAGACCTACAAAGGGACTTGAACAAACTGGAGGAGTGGGCTAATAAATGGCAGATGAACTTCAATGTAGAGAAATGCAAGGTTATGCATATAGGGAAAAAGAACCCGATGTTCAGCTATAAAATGGGGGGATTAGTACTAGGGGAAAGTAAGCTTGAAAAAGACTTGGGTGTGCTGGTGGATACAACAATGAAGTCAATGGCACAATGCGCAGCAGATGCAAAGAAAGCAAACAGAATGTTGGGTATTATTAAAAAGGGTATTACAACCAGAACAAAGGACATCATCATGCCACTGTATCGTGCGATGGTGCGCCTGCATCTGGAGTGCTGTGTCCAATATTGGTCACCGTGCCTCAAGAAGGACATGGCGATACTTGAGAGGGTTCAGAGAAGAGCGACGAAAATGATAAAAGGTATGGAAAACCTTCCATACGCAGACAGGTTAGAAAGGCTGGGACTTTTCTCCCTGGAAAAGCGGAGACTCAGAAGAGACATGATAGAGACTTTCAAGATCCTGAAAGGCATAGAGAAGGTAGAGAGGGACAGATTCTTCAGCCTATTGGGAACCACAAGAACAAGGGGGCACTCAGAGAAATTGAAAGGGGACAGGTTTAGAACCAATGCTAGGAAGTTCTTTTTCACTCAGAGGGTGGTGGGCAGCTGGAATGCGCTTCCGGAGGTTGTGATAGGACAGAGTACACTACGGGGTTTTAAAGAAGGATTGGATAAATTCCTGAAGGATGCGGAGATTGAGGGATACTGATAGAGGTAGAGATGGGATTATGAAAGGGTATAGATGGAAGCATAAAGGGGAATAACGGGTTTTAGACAAGGATCACCTTACAGGTCATGGACCTGATAGGCTGCCACGGGAGCGGACTGCTGGGCGCGATGGACCTCTGGTCTGACCCAGCGGAGGCAACTTCTTATGTTCTTAAGAAAAAAAAAAAAGACTGCAGCTTATATGTATATCCATCATTACACTGTAAAAGTTTTCTATGACAATGACCTCCTCTGAGTGTTCCTTGTACTGCATTGATTATAAATGATAGTAAATCTGAAAAATTATGATTGTTCCTGAGATGCTGTTGTACCAGAGGAGCCTCAGTTCGAGCCCTCTTCCAACTTGAACTGTGTTTGTTGATCCTGATTTTTAAACAACTCACGGTTTTTCCCACATAAATCTTGTTGCAGGGACTTATAATACAACCACATAAATGGCATACTTGGTGTTACAATTACTAAAGCGTCTTTAATGTATAATTCTTGTCAACAGGCTTGGTGAAGGATTGTAACTGCAAAGTCAAATCACATGTCTTACATGTTCCACATTTATAATGGCTCGTCAATTCCTTTGTAGAGAGCTGCACGGGAACAGGGACGACGGGAATCCCGCGGGACCTGCGGGGATCCCGCGGGTTCCCCCTTTGGGTCACGGGGATCCCGTGGGGACGCCCTCTCGGATCGCGGGGATCCCTTGGGGGCGCCCCTTGTGGTCTCAGGGATCCTGCGGGGTTCAATGCAACTCAAGCCGCGAGGCTCGTCTTCTTTCCTACCTGCCCTGCAGCAGCACACATAGCCGACCGGAAGTCTTCCCCGATGTCAGCGCTGATGTTGGAGGGAGGGCTTAAGCAAAGTCCTCCCTCCCTCCGACATCAGCGCTGACATCGGGGAAGACTTCCAGTCGGCTATGTGTGCTGCTGCAGGGCAGGCAGGAAATAGAAGACAAGCCTCGCGGCTCCAGCTACCTCCCAGAGCTCCATTTGGATGAGAAAGTTGCTGGCAGATGAGTGCTGGACCGAAAGTGGAAGGCAAACGCAGGACACAGAAAGGGTCGAACGTGGGAGGCAAACGCGGAACACAAGAGGGGGAAGGGAGTGCATTTTTGGACACAAGGCATGAACTTGGGAGAGAGGATGGAGGAAGGGAAGGAAAGAGATGCTGAGGTGGGGGAGGGAGTGCGTTTTTGGATACAAGGCATGAACTTGGGAGAGAGGATGGAGGAAGGGAGGGAAAGAGATGCTGAGGTGGGGGAGGAAATAGAAAGGGAGAATTAGGCGTAGGTGTGTCAGTGAGAAGGAAAGAGATGGTTGTGTACACGGGGAATGGAAGAAAGTTGAATTTTTGATCATAGGGAGGGAGGGAGATACAGATGAGAGGGAGAAATATTGTGGTGGAAAGGGAACAGTGGGACAGATTGAAATGGATGCAAGAGGGAGGAATATTGGACATAGTGGTGAAGGGAATGGAGGGAGAGATGTGGCATGGTGCTGGAGAGGGATGATAGAAGGAGAAATGTTGGGCATGGGGCTGGTGGGCAAGGGCGAAAGATGAGAAAGGGATAAATGCTGGACCATGGTAGGAGGAACCAATGGACAGCAACAGAAGAATTTACAGAGAATGGGAAAGCGGAAAAAAGAAACTGGGACCAACTTTATGGAAAAATAAGTCTCCAGACAACAAAGGTAGAAAACAGAATTTATTGACTAAAATATGTTAGCTTTGGGAAATGTATATAGCAGATGTCTTTGTATTGTGTTCAAAAGAAAAGGAAATGCATTTCTGGTTTTATTTCTACAGTGTTGAAGTACTTGCTGACTCTTGCAGAGGACCTCCTCTAGAGATGACCAGAACTCCCCTCCACCAAGCACAGCAGTCCCTGGCAACATCCATGAGCCACTGAGGTGCCAGCATCTGTGACTCAGGGATGCTACTGCTGCCTGCCAAGCTTGGCAAAAGGGAGCCCCGGCCAACTGCAAAGGAAGTCCTCAGGTGAAAGCTTGGGGGTTCTCATCAGCTGAGTATTTATATTTTATATTTACATTAGAGGCTCTGGTAGAAATTCATTTACAAAGTATGTATTCTTCCCAGTTAATATTTCCAAATTAATAAAGTGTCTTTGCTTATTTGTAAATGGGTCTCTACCAGAGCATAATTAAATGAAATAACTATTTCTGAAGTTTCTAGGGACGGGTGGGGATGGAGGGGATTCCTCTCAGGGACGGGTGGGGATGGAGGGGATTCCTCGCAGGGACAGGTGGGGTGGAGGGATTCCTCTCGGGGACGGGTGGGATTTCTGTCCCCGCGCAACGCTCTATTCCTTTGTCTTCCATTTATTCACTACAATAATGAAAAGGCCAGAAAACCTCTATGAATGTATATTCACACCAGAAACCAGGTTTCTAACTCGCAACTTAAACGACATAGTGGGGAAAAGGTCTCAGAAATCCTGCTTAATTCAATGACTAAACATTGAAGTAACAGCACAGGTTAGGATTCTCGTTCATCGACCAAAAACCTCTCACTTTTAACTTTAAATCCTTAGTGTTTTTTAAGTTATACTTTATATTTATTGAGTATAACTTTAAAAACACTAAGGATTTAAAGTTATGAGTGAGAGGTTTTTGGTCGATGAACGAGAATCCTAACCTGCACTGTTACTTCAATGTTTAGTCATTGAATTAAGCAGGATTTCTGAGACCTTTTCCCCACTATGTCGTTTAAGTTGCGAGTTAGAAACCTGGTTCCATTTATTCACACCAGGTAAACTGGCTGGACTTGAAATCTCTTTGAAGTTCTGTTCCTGTGTATAAGCTGTTTTTAGTTTTACAGCTTCAAAAAGTGAGTGTTGTTTGAACAATCTTCCAATGTTTACGTACATTTTTTTTTAATACGACAGAACTAGGCTTGGAGCTCATAAAAAAGGCTTTTCAAAACATTGATACTTGTTTTATATTTCTCTACTTCTGTCCTCAGAAAGGAATCAACATAGACAGAAACTGGTTCCAATAGAGATCCTTTAAATTGTAGAATTGGTCTTCCTGGTGGATGTTCAAGATCTTTATGTATTTTTGGTAACAAGTGCAGGACCTGTATCAACAGAAGCTGGTTGTTTAAAGATTTGTATTCTTGTGACGCCAAAGATCCTTGTGTGTTCAATGATCAATAAAATCACCAAGGACATGGGGCGTGCGCTGCTGTCCCACAGTCAATTTCCCTATCTGTGTACACACACTGCGCTAATATAATTTTTCATAATTTTCTCTTAAGGATGTGTGTTTAGGGGTGGAGAGTTGGCATGACAGCGCTAATCCGCCTTTGAGGCATTGACACACGCTAATTGATTAGTGGTCAGGATATTTTCCACCCATGGCACATGTGGCCTTAGTGTGAGGGAAAGCCATATGTAAGCGGCGTGCTAAGGCCAGTTTTGCTGAAGTTTTAGGAGAAGGACCCCTAAGAGTTACTTTCCGTTATAATAAAACCCTTAGCGTGCATGCGCACTTCAAACTCTGTGGTGCCATGCTCCCAAATGCGCAGTAGTACCTTGTGGCGGTTTCTCTGTTGGCACCACTGCCAGGTGCACAGACAGGCACTAGCGACGTTTCCCCAGCCCGAGGCCGGACCAGCAGCATAAGCAGCCATGGGGCATTTGCTAGGCTGGCCCACTTCGATAATGCGAGGCGGGCTGCACTAGCAAAAGCCCCGAGGTTGCCCGGGCTAGCGGATGCTGGACAGGGGGAGCAGGTAAGGGAGAAGGGGTACTACTGGACAGGTGGGAGGTAAAAGTAAAGGAGAAGGGCTACTGCTGGACAGGGGGAGACAGGGAAGGGGTGCTGCTGGACAGGGGGGATGTAAAAGAAATGAAGAGCTGCTTCTGAACAGAAGGAGAAGGGAAGAAGTGCTGCTGGACAGTGGGGAGGTAAAAGGAAGGGAGAAGGGCTACTGCTGGACAGAGGGAGCAGGGAAGGGGTGCTGCTGGACAAGGGGAAGTAAAAGGAAGGGAGAAGGACTACTAACACCCATTAATGTAATGGGCTAAAAAACTAGTACCCTAATACATAGTAGATGACAGCAGATAAAGACCCGAATGGTCCATCCTGTCTGCCCAACCTGATTCAATGAAAATTTTTTTTTCTTAGCTATTTCTGGGCAAGAATCCAAAGCTCTACCCAGCACTGTGCTTGGGTTCCAACTGCCGAAATCTCCCTTAAAACCTACTCCAGCCCATCTACACCCTCCCAGCCACTGAAGCCCTCCCAAGCCCATCCTCCACCAAATGGCCAGACACAGACCGTGCAAGTCTGCCCAGTACTGGCCTTAGTTCAATATTTAATATTATTTTCTGATTCTAGATCCTCTGTGTTCATCCCACGCTTCCTTGAACTCAGTTACAGTTTTACTCTCCACCACCTCTCTCAGGAGCACATTCCAGGCATCCACCACCCTCTCCGTAAAGTAGAATTTCCTAACATTGCCTTTGAATCTACCACCCTTCAACCTCAAATTATGTCCTCTGGTTTTACCATTTTCCTTTCTCTGGAAAAGATTTTGTTCTACGTTAATACCCTTCAAGTATTTGAACGTCTGAATCATATCTCCCCTGTCCCTCCTTTCCTCTAGGGTATACATATTCAGGGTTTCCAGTCTCTCCTCATATGTCTTCTGGCGCAAGCCTCCTATCATTTTCGTCGCCCTCCTCTGGACCGCTTCAAGTCTTCTTATGTCCTTCGCCAGATATGGTCTCCAAAACTGAACACAATACTCCAAGTGGGGCCTTACCAATGACCTGTACAGGGGCATCAACACCTATCACTAGAAAGAGCTACTATACACCCTCTACTAGAAAATTAGAAGAAGGATCCCTATACCTACAGGAACTACATACCAGCAGAACCCTTGGCTAATGCAGAATAAGGAAACAAATTAAAAATAAACATTCAGACTGATGTTTGCCAGAAGCTTTCTGCTATATTTTTGGTTTTAGGATCATGCTTATGAGGCCTTTCCAATTGTTAGAAGTGCTGCCTCTAAACCATATATAAACCTGCATATTCTATTCTAGTAAGAGCATATTTTATTACAAGGAGGCCTTCCCTTTTCTAGTTTACCAGCTAGATCCCTGCATAGCTTCATTATTTCCAGTACCTAGCACAAGTGGCGTAGTAAGGGGAGGGGGATGGTCCGCCCCAGACACCATCTTCCTCTTCCCACTCCATCCCCTGCTGTGCATGTGACCCTTCCCATTACCTTTTTAACGTCGGCGCGAACAGCCACCAACGTACTGCCTGCATCGGCTTCGGCGCTCTCTCTGATGTCACTTCTGGGACCCTCGCCTAGGAAGTGACAGAGAGAGCGACGAAGCCGACGCGGGCAGTAAGTTGATGGCTACTCGCACCAAAGTTAAAAAAGGTATGGGGAAGGTGCGCGCGCAGCAGGGGGGTGGGGAAGCGAGCAGGGAGGGGTGCGGTTCACCCTCACTACACCATTGCCTAGTACTGCCAAACAAAAACATCTCCAGTTCGCAGACACACAAACATATGTTAAAAATAGGGTTACCATATGGCGCAAGAAAAAGAAGGACGGATTGAGACATCTGGGTTTTACTTCCACTGAAAGCAATAGAAGTAAGAACATAAGAATAGCCTCACCGGGTCACACCAATGGTCCATCAAGCCCAGTAACTCGTTCTCACGGTGGCTAATCCAGGTACCTGGCCAAAACCCAAGGAGTAGCAACATTCTATACAATCTCAAAGAATAGCAAGATTCCGGAATCCCAGAGAATAACAAGATTCTAGAATCCCAAGGAGTAGCAACATTCCATGCTACCGATCCAGGGCAAGCAGTGGCTTCCCCCATGTCTTTCTCTATAGCAGACTATGGACTTTTCCTTCAGGAACGTGTCCAAACCTTTCTTAAAACCAGCTACGCTATCCTCTGGCAACGCGTTCTAGAGCTTAACTATTCTCTGAGTGAAAAAAAAATTTCCTCCTATTGGTTTTAAAAGTACACTATTTCCCTGTAACTTCATCGAGTGTCCTCTAGTCTTTGGAATTTTTGATGGAGTGAAAAATCGATCCACTTGCCCATATGGCTCTGGAAAAGGAGGACTGATAGAGACATCTGGTTTTTACTTCCATTGAAAGCAATGGAAGTAAAACCCGGATGTCTCAATCCATCCTCCTTTTTCCAGAGCCATATGGTAACTCTGGTTATAAACAAGCTTTTTTTCCCCATGTTTTTCTCTATTTTTTTTGGAGTAGAGAAACCACTCACTTGGGAGGCGAAGTAATCTCTATTGTTTGAGCACGTTGGGACTTTTGGGAGGGCACTCGTTATCCAGACTTCATTGTAGTAACTGTTTTAAGTTGACTGCAATAAAATCTACAGGAAGTGTTAGAACCTTTCCAACATCAGCGCTGAGAGCATGTATACAATCTCGGTCTGTAGAGCTGATGTCTGTAATCTGCCTTGCTTAACGCGACCATTTATTTTTTTTCATCAAAAGGGGACATCTATTAATTGTCAGTCCCGCCCTAGACCCGCCCCAATCCTGCCCCTAATTTCTTCCATTCATTTTTCATGTACACATATGTTATTCATAATGGTAACCATAAATTTTTTTAAAACTACAAAGCACACTACACAGAGAAAATGTTAATTATCATTTATATTTGGGGGGGGGGTTTCAAAGATGTCAAGGCAAATGACTTTCAAATATGCAATGTCACCTCAGTAACTACAAAAATAGACAAATATAGTGCAAAATATAGACAGCAGATATAAATTCTCAAAACTGACACGTTTTGATCACTAAATTGAAAATAATATCATTTTTCCTACCTTTGTCGTCTGGTGATTTCATGAGTCTCTGGTTGTGTTTCCTTCTATCTATGTATCCTTTCTTTCGTTTCTTTCTTTCTGCACTCGGGCCCAACAATTGTCCCTTTCTATTCCCTCCCTCCTTCCTTCCCATGTCCTTAGTGCCCCCAGTGCCTCCGTCCTGTGTCATTAGTGCCCCCAGTGCCTCCGTCCTATGTCTTTAGTGCCCCCAGTGCCTCCTTCCCATGTCTTTAGTGCCCCCAGTGCCTCTTTCCCATGGCTTTAGTGCCCCCAGTGTCTCCTTCCCATGGCTTTAGTGTCCCCAGTGCCTCCTTCCCATGGCTTTAGTGTCCCCAGTGCCTTCCACACTTTGTCCCACCCCCGAAGCCAGCCTGCCTGCCTGTCTATCTCTCTCCCACCCTCCCTGCCACAAAAACAAAAGCCTCCCTCCTTCCTTTCCCCGGTCCGCTGCTCTTACCGCCCTGCTGCTGCTACAGCTAAAGGCGACAGGAAGTCTTCTTTCCGACGTCAATTCTGACGTCGGAGAGGACGTTCTGGGCCAGCCAGGCAGCGATTGACTGGCCCAGAACGTCCTCTCTGACGTCAGAATTGATGTCGAAAAGAAGACTTCCTGTCGGCTTTAGCACCAGCAGCAGGGCGGTAAGAGCTGCAAATCGGGGAAAGGAAGGAGGGAGGCTTTTTTTCTTTTGTGGCAGGAAGGGACAGGAAGTGATCGCCTGTCCCGTTGTCCCCGAGCACAGCTTCGAGACGCTGTCCCTGAAAACGGGACATTTCGGCATCCCGAAGCTGTGTGTGGGGACAACGGGACAGGAGGTCAGAACACGGGACAGTCCCGTTCAAAACGGGACGTATGGTCACCTTAGCCTTGCTCCAAAATTTCCTGGGAGCAAAACAGAAAGCTGTTTTCTGCAATTCTTGCTAATTGTTATGACTTTCTAATTGTGCTGTCACCTGCTACATTTACCTACAAACCAGCTGATTCCACCATTTTGCTGATTCCTTCCTTCCAGTTTTCTGTCTCTTTCTAGTACAATCCCTTATTCTGAGTCAACTCGATTATTGTAACATCGCCTACTTGGCACTCCCCCAGAAGTACATGCGGCGATTGCAACTAGTTCAAAATACAACGGTTAGACTACTTTGTGGACTGAAGAAGTTTGATCATGTGACACCTTCCTATCGACTTTTACACTGGCTACTGATGGAGGCACGTGTGAAATTCAAGTTTGGTTGTTTTTGCTTCAAGGTACTCTATAGCTTAGCCCTTAAATACATAACAGACCTTTTCTCTTTCTCAACCAACAGACACAAGCAAAGCTCACACCTGAACTTCGTTTCTCCACCGGTTAATGGTTGTAAATTTAAAAGTCATCATCAACATCTTCTTGCACATCAAGCAGCATTATGGGGTAAAGACCTTGAACAATTGCTTGTGCCTACTACCTATGGAGAATTCAGGAAACGCCTGAAAACACATCTATTCCTGAAATACTTAGGAAACCAACCTATTCAATCTAAACAACCGAGCGCAAGAACCACCTGTCGCTAAATCTGTACTTTGTTTATTCATTCAATCTGTAACTTTGCTTATTCACTCAACCTGTAACATTTCTAATCGTTGTAAACCGCATAGAACTTCATGGTCCTGCGGTATATAAACTGTTATTATTATTATTATTTTATGTTCCTTTTAAACCCCTTCCTAGCCCCACCAGATCTTTCATACCCACCTGTTTTGGGAGGCCTCAGTCTGCAAAAAAGACCTGCTTTGAAGCTCCTATAGGCCCCTTTGTAATACTGTTTAGTAAAAAGGTCCCTTATTCATTAGGGTTTCTATACTGCCTTTTTGAAAATTAGCACTAGCAGCTACAACGTATGCTCACTAAAAGTGCCTGCTTATTTTGCATCTATATTTGGAAAAACCCATATGCAACTACAGTTTTTACTCTTCTGACCTAAACTGCCCCCCCATCTGAATGCCTTTGTTTAACTCTGCTAGAAGACCATTGTCCAGAGGATGACAGCTCTCAGTCAGGCTAGTTTATTCATGTAAATTTCAACTTACCTGGCCAAATGGCTTCAAAAATTGTCTCTCAGTATTTAAAATGACATCAATTGAAATCCAGATTTAAACAATTATTTACTGATGTGCACAAATGAGAAGAATTGAGAGCAAGCCTGCACAACTCCAGTCCTCGAGGGCCGAATCCAGTCGGGCTTTTGGGATTTCCCCAATGAATATTCATGAGATCTATTTGCATACACTGCTTTCAATGCATAGTTATTGATTTAGAGAAACTTTAATAAATTATGATCCTAAAGCTATACTTCACAAAAATAACCACTGGATGGCAGTCTGTGTCTCATTTCTACAAGGCAATTTTCAGCACTAGTTCAGATACTTAACATTTGCTTCAGTACCAATAAATATTAATATGAAAATGTTCTCATTTTCTAATGGGCATCAAGTAACCTTTAATGGTTCTCAATATTTTTGTATCCAATTGCTTAGTCTGAAGGCCTCAATTCTTATACTCTGGTGCCATTGGTGAGTATATTTTCCACACCGCAATGGTTATTTGTGTAAGAATATGCATTTGCTGTGCAGCCCTTGGCTGCACGGCTTAGTAAAAAGACCCGTAAGTCTTATACTTGGGGCAATAAAAGGTTATGTGATTTGCCAAGATCACAAGTTGCTGCGGTGGGAATCGAACCCAGTTCACGTGGTTCTCAAGCCACTGCATTAACTATGTCAATTTAGTTTGAACTCTCAAGGTACCTTAGTATGAAGGGAAGGTGCTGAGGAATATCCACTACTCTTTTACAATTTCCTAACTAGGGAGAGGGAGGGAGGGGCCTGGGGCACTCAGGTATTACACCCTAAGCCAGTGGCCACATGCAACCCACCAGGTACTATTTTGAGGCCCTCGGTATGTTTATCATAATCACAAAAGTAAAATAAAACAGTTTCTTGATCATATGTCTCTTTAGCTATAAATAATATTATTATTAAGACTTAGCCAAAAGGAAAGATTTATAAACTATAGAGTTTTACCTCATGCAAAATTGTCATTTATTTAATAAGACATTAACTGTTTTTTCTGAGGTCCTCCAAATCCAAAATGTGGCCCTGCAAAGGGTTTGAGTTTAAGACCACAGCCCTAAGCTGATAAAAGAAATTCAAGAATCAGCCAGCCTGTGCTCTGGGCCAGTATAAATAATGGGGACAATTTCTAAAAATCACTATACAAAAAATATATATAAAATAAGCCGCTTCAATGAAGGGGTCTATACTCAATTGGAATTACCAACTGTTATTCCTCGTATTTTTCATATTTTTTATTTTTTTTAACTTATTTTTTCAAACAGTTGGTAATGCCAATTGAGTATAGACCCCCTTCATTGAAGCGGTTTATTTGTTATATTTTTTGTATAGTGATTATTAGTACCACTTAGTTAGGATTTCCCGACAGTTTCTAAAAGCCATTTCCCCAGGTCAATAGGATATTTGACAGGTGTCTCTGTGGGGTGGCAGCTACATTACCACGTGCTAACTATGAGGGGGCGGCTGAAAAGTTCTCAGCCCAACCAAGAAGAGAATGATGTGGAGCCCTGAAACTTACAAGTTATTCCACACTTTTCTTGACAATTTTCTTTTTAATAATATGAAATGAAAAGTGTCAAGAAAAGTGTGGAATAACTTGTAAGTTTCAGGGCTCCACATCATTCTCGTCTTGGTTGGGCTGAGAACTTTTCAGCTGCCCCCTATATTGTGATGTCATAATGCCTCATTCCACCAGTGCCTAAGAGACAGCCTCATCAGTGATGTCACAATGGCTTGGTTTCCCTATACTTGTGCCCATTTACTAGATGCATTTGCCTCATTGAAATGAGACCGAAGGTTAGGCACTATTTACAGAATCATGCCTAATGGCGCCTAACAACTTAGACCTCGGTAATATAGGCCAGAGTTTTACTGGCCTCCATTGCAGGCGCCTAAGTTCTTTGGAGAATTGTGCCTAGCAGCACCTATGTCTGTCTTTGCCCCCCAAACACGGCCACTTTTCCATCTTTAAGAGGAATAAAGTCCATTAGTAAAATCTCACACTCCTCATACTTATTAACTGCGATAAGGAATGGATTACCTTCTCACAAGAGATCTTGTTTATCCCTTCAGATCTTTCAGAAAACTTTGAAAACCACAATGTTGCTTCGCTTTTTAGGCTATGGCTCTAATGAATGTTTATAATCTAATCATGTAAACCGAGAGGAGCTCCTATTTCTAAGAATTAGATTAGATTAAAGTGCTATGTGATAGGCGCCTAACAGCCATTTTTATTTTTCCCCAATTATGAGCTTATTAAAGCTCGGAATTGAAGCTATTAAGGTCATTTTGGTAATCAGTGCACATCAGTTATTTTGTTCAAAATTGTGACAGTCCCCAAAAATAATTAGTATAATTTTTTTTTTTTAATTGTTGCATTACCAAACATAACCCCTCTTTTACCGAGTGATTTACTTCTGGTAAATCACCTGGTGCTGACGGCATTACAATAGAATTTTATAAACTCTTTCACGACAAACTCTCCCATACTCTCATAACTCTTTTCAACTCCTTAGATCTGCAAAAAGTATCCAGCAGTCATTTTTTATATGCTATTATTACTGTTATTCTAAAACCTGGCAAGGATCTCCACCAAATTTCAAATTATAGACCTATTTCTCTACTTAATACTGACTACAAAATATATGCTTCTATCCTATCTAATAGACTCCACCATTCAATGGGTTTGCTCGTCTCTCCTCATCAAGTAGGCTTTATGCCAGGACGGCTTATAACTGACAACTCCCGTCTCTTTTTCCATCTTGCTTCCATTGCACGTGCCTCCAAAGAACCTTGTATAGCCCCTCTCTTGATGCTGAAAAAGCATTTGATAGAGTAGAATGGTCTCATCTTTTTCATACAATGCACTGGTTTGGATTTCCACCACAGTTTATTAATTATGTTAAAATCCTCTACTCCTCCCCCAAGGCCTCTATAATTACTATTAACATTCTATCGACTTCTTTTAGGCTATATAGAGGTACCCGACAAGGTTGTCCTCTCTCGCCTTATTTATTTAATATCGCTCTTGAACCCCTTCTCCTAACAATTAACTCATATACAAAACATAACCCCTCTTTTATTTTAGCAGGCGCTAAATGTTAATGCGTCCATAGAATATAATGGTCGCATTAGTATTTAGCGCATGCTATAAACGGCTAGCGTGCCTTAGTAAAAGAACCCCATTATGCTCTTATAACTTATCGCAAACAAGCTGAGCGGTTATAAGAGCATAATGTTTGATAATCCAACAAAAAATTTTAAAAAATTATACTTTTTTGGGAGGAGTGTCACGATTTTGAATGAAAATAACTAAAGCAATTAATGTGCGATGATTGGAGAGAGAGGCAAAGTTTGGGCCTCTGGTCTCAATTGGTCTTCATGACTCGGCACATTAATTAAAACAGTATTAACATATATATTCTGAGTGAAATGTTTCTAAATTAGCACTGTGTGTGTGTTGTGCTTAAGCTTTGTTTTTGTGGATCTGTGTCATATTGGATTTTCTTCAGTATTTTTGTTTTCCCTTTTCTTTGATGAGCGATCAACATTCGTGCATGGCCATTAATACAAAAAATAGGAAATTGTTTGTTTTACAGTTGTGGTAAAAGTGGCCTTGCTGCATGTGAAAAACCCATGCAAGGGTAAGTCAAGGCCATATTTTGCCGCAGCTTATGAAAATGACCTCAGGATTAATACCCTTAATTTGATTGACCCATGGAGAATCATTCATTAAATTGATAGAAAATACACATTCCTCAGCAGCAGTCCTCAGCAGTCGCTTATTTTGGATCGGTCAGCCCAGTCGGTGTCCCTCTTTTTTTTTTTGTGTGTGTGAATCGTGTCCCTGCCTACTTTGCATGCCGTTTCCCCTCATTTGCATGCACAGAATGGAATCGGATCGGTACACAGGTTAGTGCATCGGGCCGGAGGGAAATCGGGTCACAAAGGGCTCGCAAACTGATTGCTACACGATCGGTTTGCTTAGTGAATCTAGCCCTACGTCCCTCAGAATAAATGATCTATTGGGTCAGGCAATAGTTCAAATTCAAAATTCATAACTTCAGTAACATTAACCATATCATGCTACATATTTTAACTCCAAGCAGAATTATAAAATCATTTCATGCTACACCTGCAGGAGGGAGGGTTGGAAGGAGGAACAAAGAGAGAAATAAAAAGAAAGAAACACCCGTGAGGGAGAGGGTTTAAGGAAAGAGAGAAGCTCCCACAGGACGGCAGAAGTTGGAAGGAGAGAGAGAGAGAGAGAGAAGCACCCGCAGGGGAGGGGAAGTTGGAGGGAGAGAGAGAAAAGCACCCAAAGGGGATGGGGGGTTGACTAGAAGGAGAGAGATAAGCACCCATAACTGGGAGTAGGGAAGCTTTTGTGGAGTTGGGGAATAGGGGAGCTTTTGGGGAACAGAGAGTGAAGAGGGAGAAAGAGCGGCAGATGTTGAGATGGGGTGACTGAGAAAGATGGTGGATCCAGGGAGGGGGAGGGAGATGTAGTACCATGGGGAGGGGGCAAGGGAGAGAGAGATTGGTCCTTGGGTAGGGGTACAAGAGAAAGGGGAATAAAGGAAGAGAAGCTCTATGGGGGTAGAGGACAGGGATAGAATGATCTTGAAGGCAAGGGAAGGAAGGAGAGACAGGGATGGTGCTGGGACTGATAGGGTGATGACATGCAGTGGAGGGTCAATGAGGGCTAAAAAGGATTGTGGCGCATGTGTCTCAGTTTGAACACATTACCCCGGTATTGCAAGAGTGCCACTGGTTGCCCATCAGTGCACGCATTGAATTTAACGTAGAATAAAATATTTTACAGAGAAAGGAAAATGGTAAAACCAGAGGACATAATTTGAGGTTGAGGGGTGGTAGATTCAGGGGCAATGTTAGGAAATTCTACTTTACAGAGAGGGTGGTGGATGCGTGGAATGCGCTCCCGAGAGAGGTGGTGGAGAATAAAACGGTGACTGAGTTCAAAGAAGCGTGGGATGAACACAGAGGATCTAGAATCAGAAAATAATATTAAATATTGAACTAAGGCCAGTACTGGGCAGACTTGCACGATCTGTGTCTGTGTATGGCTGTTTGGTGGGGGATGGGCTGGGGAGGGCTTCAGTGGCTGGGAGGGTGTAGATGGGCTGGAGTAGGTTTTGACAGAGATTTCGGCAGTTGGAACCCAAGCATAGTACCGGGTAGAGCTTTGGATTCTTGCCCAGAAATAGCTAAGAAGAAAAAATTTAAAAATTTAAATTGAATCAGGTTGGGCAGACTGGATGGACCATTCGGGTCTTTATCTGCCGTCATCTACTATGTTAAGATTCTTTGTTTGATCTTTGTCCTACAGCAGTGTGTTCGTTGTTACCGATTTATCAGCCTTCCTTGTCTGCAGTGAGGCTTTCCAATTGGAAAATCTGGCAACCCTATGTGTGAGGTGCCACACAAGTACCCTGCCATGCACACTAAGGATTAGTCTTACCCTGCCTCAGTAACAACAGCCAAAGACTGCTGTTATCACAGTTCGTGTGGAAGGTCGAATTTCTCCTGAGGCAGTTCATACTCGCAGCGGGTGCCTTGTGTCCACATTAAAAAGTTTCCAAATTTATTATGAAATTGGAGGAGTTAAAGCTTAGGAGAAGCAGTTGCTCAGAGATTCAGACAAGAGAATTCTTAAAATAAATTATATTGTTTTATTGCACAAATAACTTAAAAAATATAAATATTCAGATTCAATTAAAAGACTTCCAAACCATTAAAGTGCATTCAGAATAAACAGAATTCTCAGAAGAAATAGTGTGCTTTCATGTTAAAACCACATTCTAAATAGTGAAATAAATATAAAGTGCTACTCAAATGTTCCTTTTTCTGTTTCTAGTTTAGCTAAGCAATATTTCCTTTTATTACAGTTTCTCATTAGAACATAAGAATTGCCGCTGCTGGGTCAGACCAGTGGTTCATCGTGCCCAGCAGTCCACTCCCGCACAGTGGCGACCCAAGGGGGGTATGGGGCGGTTCGCCCCGGGTGCACGCCTCAGGTGGGTGCAAAGCAGGCCAGGTCTGGGTCATCCTGCCCTACTGTGCAATAGGACCTGCACCTCAGCACGGCTGCTGGTGGACTCCTTCTGACATATTTGCTCTGAGCAGAGTCGGCAGCTGCGCTGAGGTGCAGGAAGGTCCCCCGATGACTCGTCTGCTGGCTTTGCTCTGGAAGAAGTAAGTTACGTCAGAGGGGGTGGACCCGGCAGACGCAGTAATCACAGGACCTAGCCGCAAATCCCTGAGTCTGCTGGGTCCATCCCCTCTGATGTAACTTACTTCTTCCGGAGCAAAGCCTGCAGACAAGTCATCACGGGACCTTCCAGCACGCGACTGCCGACTCTGCTCCAGAGCAAGTACGTCGGAGTGGGGTGGACTAGCAGCCAGCAGCTACAGTCATTGCAGGAAAGGAGCAGGACTGCTGGAATGAAAGAGTGGTGGAGGGAGAGAAAGGGGGCAGGGTGGTATGGAAAGATGGTGCTGATGGAATTGATGTACAGGGAAAGGGGAGAAAAATATAAGGGAGAAGGATACTGGATGGAATTAGATTGGAGGGAACATAAGAACATAAGAAGATAAGAAGTTGCCTCCGCTGAGGCAGACCAGAGGTCCATCTTGCCCAGCGGTCCGCTCTCACGGCGGCCCATCAGGCCCACTGCCTGAACAGTGGTCTCTGACTAATTTTACCATTTACCTCTAATCCTATCCCTATAACCTTACCTCTACTCTTATCTGTACCCCTCAATCCCTTTGTCCTCCAGGTACCTGTCCAGACCTTCTTTGAAGCCCTTTAGCGTGCTTCTGCTTATCACATCCTCCGGTAGCGCGTTCCATGTATCCACAACCCTCTGGGTGAAAAAGAACTTCCTGGCATTTGTTCTAAACCTTTCCCCTCTCAATTTCACTGAGTGCAGATGCTGATTGAAGAGGGATGGATGGAGAGAGAAAGGGCAGACATTGGATGGTAGTGGGGAGGGTAGAGGAGGAGACTATGCTGGATGGAAGTGCGGATGGGAGAGATAAGGGAGCAAATGCAGGAAGGAAATGGGAGGAGAGAAAGAGGGGAGCCGATCAGTGGACAGATAAGTTCTGCTGCTGCCTGGATTTTGAGCACTGGCCATTGTCCTGGTTGACCACCACAGTAGAGAATGACACGGGGAGCGATCCCCGCAGTGAGCCGCGGCGTGGCTGCGGTTTGACTGCGGGTTATGGAGACTCCATAGCCAAATCGCCGCAGACACGGGGACAAAAGTTTTCACCGCCCGCAAAAACGGTGAAAAGATTTGTCCCCGCAGGCCAATGTACCCCCTTCTAGGAACCGCTATTTACCTGTGTTTCACCGTGTTCGTGACCGGGTGTTTGATGTCTCCGCCATGTTGTCTGTCTCCTCCAACTCTCGATCCAACTTGCACGTTGCCGCATTGACTCCGCCCCCCAATATACTGGCTCCTCATTTGTCAGATCAAAGTAGGGGACCAATCGCTACTGCCGCACATGATACATGATATTTAATGGCTTGTAGTGCAGCAGTAGCGATTGTGATTTCGGAGCCGAGCAGAGGATTTGGATTTCGCAGCTTTTTGAAAACCTGAAAACTTCGTCGGTTACAAGCTGAGGTAAGGAAAGGAATGTTTGTGTAAAAAAAAACAACAACTCCGTGCTGAAGTCTGGCTGGGCTACTCTTGCAGCACTGAGCTGGTTCTTTTTTTTTTTTTAATCAGAGTGCAAAGCCAATAAGATTATTTTATTTCCAACCCCTTTGCATGTAAGACTGTGTAGTTTTATGTCTGTGCATTGCTAGCCCCAGGGGTGGTGGAAGATTAGTGATTGAAAAATTGTATGAAAAATAACTATTTTAAATTTAGTGATCAAAATGTGTCAGTTTTGAGAATTTATATTAATTAATTTTTTCTCTGCGTGTTTTGTTTTTGTATAGTTATTAACTAATATTTAACTAAGTTTTAAAGTTTTAAAGAATGTTTCCTTTATACGTAAATAAAGAAAAGTATATAAAATCGTACCCGTTTGAGGCTTTTATGTATGCAGCGGTGACGGTGACGGGGCGGTGAATGGGGTTGCAGTGGCGGTGACGGGGCGGTGAATGGGGTGGCAGTGGCGGTGACGGGGCGGTGAAGGGAACGGCGGTGACGGGGTGGTGCAGAGGATGGTGAGACGGGGACGGGGCGGTGACGGGGACCAATTTTTTCACCGTGTCATTCTCTACACCACAGCTGGCATTTTAAGAAAACACTGATCATGAAAGCTGGCTATTGACCTGGTTTTATTTCTAAAAGGCAAAACATGTTCCTTCAGTCTCCCAGTAAAGGACAAGAAACTGCCCTCTCTTTTTCTCATTGTTCCCCCACTAAGGTACAAGTTTGTATTTTAGCTGCTTATGTTGATAGCCCAATGACCTCCGAATCAATAAAATCAGGGTTTGACAATAAAATATTATTGAAGTTCCCTTGGAATGTAAGTCTGTCTTAATTTATTTCTTTATTTATTGTAGTGGCTGCATGATCACAAATTAGAAAAAGAAGACTACGACAGCTTATGAGAAAGAATCATGTGGGACAGAGCAGAATGTGTATTTTCTATCAATTTAATAAATGATTCTCCATGGGTCAATCAAATTAAGGGTATTAATCCAGAGGTCCTTTTCATAAGCTGCGGCAAAATATGGCCTTGACTTACCCTTGCATGGGTTTTTCACATGCAGCAAGGCCACTTTTACCACAACTGTACAATGAACAATTTCCTATTTTTTGTATTAATGGCCATGCACGAATGTTGATCGCTCATCAAACGAAGAAAAGGGAAAACAAAAATACTGAAGAAAATCCAATATGACACAGATCCACAAAAACAAAGCTTCAGCACAACACACACACAGTCCTCAGCAGACTGCTGCAGGTCCTTTCCGACTGCCCTGCCTTCAGCCCCAATCCCCTGCCGGCCCCAATCTCCTGCTCTCAGCCCCGATCTCCTGCTCTCAGCCCCGATCTCCTGCCTGCCCTGATCTCCTGCTCTCAGCCCTGATCTTCTGCCTGCTCTGATCTCCTGTTCTCAGCCCTGATCTGCTGCCTGCTCCAATCTCCTCTCCGATCTCCTACTCTCACCCCAAATCTCTCTTGCTCTCACCCCTGACCTTTTGCTCTTGCCCTGAATCTCTCCTGTGACCCCGACTCTCCTGTCCTTTGCTGAAGTGCAAGCCCAAAGTTTTAACCCACAGGCTAAAAGCGGGTTAAAACCACAGGCTTGCAAAAAAAACATACAAAAAAAGGTTTCCTGCTGAGAGCATGGGCAGACCATCTACAGGCAAGGAAGATGATCTGCGAATGCTCAAGGATTGCTGTCTAGTGGCCCGTGCGGTCAGTGGGGGCGTGCCAATGATCACTCCCATTTGCATGCAGGCCTTTAGTGAATTCATCAGCCTGCATGCAAATGGACATGGATCAGACATGGATAGGTTAGTGAATCTAGCCCTTAAAGTAAAAATGATATGGTTTTACAATTCAGTTTGAAGTTAAAAGTATATTAATTTGATAGATTTAAAAGTGAATTTCTGATGTGGCCTCTGAGCCAGCAAAGCCATCTGTTCAGAAAGGTGTTAAATGCCCCATTCAATAGAGCACAAAAGAAAGGATTGAGCCATCCCCTTCAGAAAGTGTTAAATACACCTATTCAGATAAGACAAAAGACATGACCAGGGTGGATACCAGAGCTAAATAGAACTCTACTATCCCATAATAGAAGGTGTATCAGTGGAACAGGATTTAAATCAATAGAAGCCTTTCACACCGAATTCATCTCTGGACTGTTCCAGTCTGCAAGATCAATAGAAGCTCTTCACACCATTTTAAGCCACTCAAAGAAGATTCAGTCAGATGAACAGAGAAACTGCTATGCATCATGGGTCCAGAGAATAGATTCTATTTTTAGAACAGGTCTCAGCCCTATAAATATGAGGGGAAATCCTTTCTAACATAGGCTCTTTTCCTCTTCCTCTGGAACCAGCCTGGATCAAGCTACAAGCTTCTCCCTTGTTCACCATGCTGCTTCACTAGGCCATGTGGCCTCTTCTCCATTTTAAGGACTATTCACATTATAACTTTTTGAATCCAGATAAATTGATCCTTCTACTTTAGCGACATTTGTCTTGTGTAATCCTATTATCTTTGCTCAAAAGGATCCTAGCTGTAACTGCTTCTACTTGCTTGATTTTAATGCTTTTAAATAAATTTTCAGTTTGCTTATAAATGTTCTGAGTCTTAGTTCTTGATATTTAATTAGCTAAGTTTTAATCAAGCAAGCTAACTTTCCCCAAAAATTAATAGTTCTTTATAAGTCATATTTCTCTCTTTGAGAATGATATAGCTTATTGGTGGAGTTCCATCCATTTAATAATAATTTTTGTAACACAGGCGCTTTCTCTCTCCTTTCAACCCCCACCCCCAAGTGGGATCCAGTGGCATGGCTTCTCTCTTTCTTCAGCTCTTACCAACTACCTACCAATAGGAGGACACATTTTTTCACTCAGAGAGTAGTTAAGCTCTGGAACGCATTGCCAGAGGTTGTAGTAAGAGTGGTTAGCATAGCTAGTTTTAGGAAAGGTCCATAGTCTGTTATTGAGAAGATTCAGTCAGATGAACAGAGAAACTGCTATGCATCCTGGGTCATGGGTCCAGAGAATAGATTGCCCTGGATCAGTAGCAAGGAATGTTGCTACTCTTTGTGTTTTGGCCATTGGCCACTGTAAGAATGAGCTACTGGGCTTGACAGACCTTTGGTCTGACCCAGTAAAGCTAATCTTATGCTTTTATGTTCCCTGTACTGCAGTTCAATATTTGCATTGTCGGCAGAACAAGTGAGATTAGCCTACTGTCTTTGGTCTGCCTTGGAAGCCTTCTATCTGCAGGGAACAGGAAATCATAGCAAAGAGAAGGCTTCCATAGCAGGCCAAAGGCTTACCTTGCTGATGCTGCCGGATGCCCAAAGATTGAACTGCAGTACGAGGGAGTTAGGTGGGGGAGAGCCATACCCGTCTTCATAGTGGGGGGGGGCTGGTGAGAGAGAGAAAGGCTAAACCAGCCCTGCCAAAGTGGATGGGCTTGCAGCTAAACCCAGACAAACTCCCCCAAGTTTTGAAAACTGTCTAGACAATGTCCGGTAAAACCCAGATTAACCTGGCCCCAAATCCTTTTTCTGCCCAGTTTTTGTTTTGGCCAAAAGAGTATTTCAAGTTTTGGCCCATGTTTTCGGTTTCGCCTGAAAATGATGATGTGTTTACACTGGAAGCTGAAAATTTGTGGTTTGTCCTGTGTGCCTCTCCTCCTCATTACCCATAGTACCCCTTTGCCTACTTTAGAATTCCTGATGGCGTAGTTGGGGCAAGAGCGACCCCCAGCTACTCCTGCCCATTCCAGCTCTCACAATGGCTGCCATGAGTGTGACATCGCTTCTGCCCTGACTATACTGCTAGACCTCAAGGGATTGTAAAGTAGTCCACAGAGGGAGGGGAGGTACTATTTTTTCTCTTGTGTTGAGATTGCAAATAATGCAGCTATGATTTTGCACAGTAGTTTTAATGGTAAATAGAGAGCTCCAACTAAATGCTTTTGATACAAAATGTTAGCAGGAATTTCAATCTGTCAATTTGGGATGATAATCTGTTTAGGAATTAGCCTCTCTGCGGAGTTAAGACATCACTTGTCAATGAGTGTGGCACAAAGTCAGCTACTGTAAAAGCACTGTGGCTTTTAGTTTCAGTTTTCGTTAGCTGCAGTCCATGTGTGTGAAGGCTATTTTGCTTGGAGGTAAAATATGGTCTTTCATTATTTAAATTATTATATTCCGGCTTAGATGCAGTCTGCTTCCCTCTGCAAAAACCGCAGTAAGCTCTGGCAATTCCTAGTGGCCCTCGCTGGTTCACATTCACAGAAACAAACAGGTTTTCGGTTTCAGCTGAAACCAGGTGATGAGTTTTGGCCGAAAGGTTTCAGTTTGGTGGCAGTTTTGGTTTCGGCCAAAACCGAAAAAAAGCACTTTAAGTTGGCCTCTAGTTCCCATTTCAGTTTTGGTCTTCTAATTTCTATTTGTGATCGCTTGTTCTTTCATAGGCGTTGAAATGAGGGAGGCCACAGGGACCATGCCCTTCCCCCAAATTTTCAGTTGCTGATTATTGCCTTCCCTCCCGCCTCCTGGTGTTATGATTTTAAATCTTCGGGCAACCACCGTGCAGCGTCAAACAGCAGGCCTGCCCTGGAACCTTCATTCTACTAAAAATTTAAAACTATAGCGCCGGGAGGAGCTTAGTGGGGGACTCGGGAGCTGCCAAGCGGTCTGCACTAGGGTGGAGCTCCTGCTCCCCCCTCCCCCCCCCACAAACAAAGCAACACTCCGCTGCCTATGTCTTTATTTGGTGAAGGTCTGTCTGTGAATAAATCTTTTTAAATTGTTTTATGTTTGGTAGTAATGGCAGGTGAAGAAATCAGGGGAGGGGGGCGGGAAGAGAAGGGCTCCCTCCTTAATTTCTGCCCTACACACCAGCATGTCTAAAAACCAGCCCTGACTAAGGGATTCTAAATGGCACAAATTCCTGCAACTTTTTGCTTGTATTAATACCATTCAAGTTGGGCTAGATATGAATGCAGTGTGGTTTGCAGAGAAGTTGTACGGTCAGAAATGATATAAATGGAGAGCTGAAAGGATGTGGCAAAAATTCCCTAAATGAGCCCAAGAAGGCAGAATAGAAAGAGCGTAGCAGGCAGTTTTCAGGAAACTAGTTTAATGAAGAAAAGATGTTATTTTTCTAAGACCTTGAAGGAGGCACAGAACAGGCCAAAACAACATTTTACAATAGAGGAGGTCAGCTGAACTCATTAAGTGCATCTGCAAAAGTCTTTCCTCCTCCTACAGCTTGTGATAAATTTGTCTCACACTTTTTGGAAGCACTTTGCTCTAATAGGAATGAGTATAAGGGGGGAGCACATCTTGGTTTATGAGAACTCTGAATTAGGAGTAGTCTCAGGCAAGAGACTAGTTTTTTTTTAAATAATTTTTTTTAATCAAATACTTCCCTGAATGGCGAAATTTAAAAGATTAGTAAAGTTTGCTGGTCTTATGCTTCCAGACGGATTTCCTAGGACATCAGGCTGCCCAGTGGTATAAATTGATATCTGAATTTGTGAATAAAAAGCCAAAAACTAGTCTTAAAGACATTTGGAGCATTGAAACAAAGCAGCAGGTGTCTGCATCTCAATGGCCATGAATTTGGAATTGGAGGATGCATCAGCATCTATGAGCCAGACTTGGTTTTTCTTGTTGCATGTATCTTTTTGGACCCCTGTTAGGCTACAAAGATTAGTTAGTTCTAAGTCTAATAGATGCTGGCACTGTCATCTTGATATAGGGACTTTGGATCATTTGCTATATTATTGTTCCCTGATACTCAAATTCTGGAAATCCATTTGGGGGTCAAATTATTACGATATTGGAAGTTCCACTTTCATTATCATATGACATAATATTGTTTGGAACAATACTATTACCTAAGAAACTAATTAATGCAAATGAGAATAAATTGTTCCTCATTATGACAGGAGTAGCCATGCAGTTGATAATGAAAAATTGGAAAAGCTGGGATAACTTATAGTTTCTGGTGGGAATCATCATGCCAGATTTATAAGTCTGAAAACATTAATTCTTTGCAGAGGGGATACCATAGCAAATTCAAGGAAATTTGGGGCCCGTTAACAAATTATTGTAAGTTGTGAATGTGACTTATTAATATTATTATTATTATTATTAACATTATTTCCTTTGATTCATAAAAGATTGTTATACACATCCAGGAGGAGTGGGGGGAAGGGTTAGGTTGGCGGGGGGAGTAAACAGCTTTATATTATTTGTTGGAATAAAGTGCAGTATGTTATATTACTTGATTGTTCATATGTTTGCATTATGTTTTTGATGTCAAAAACGAATAAAGAATAATTAAAAAAAATACTTCATGTGAGTTAAAAGAAATTTTAAGCAATGTGCATTCACCTACTATGCCTTGGCTGTCTGATAAACTTGTTAGATCTAAGTCTGGTTGGACAGAATTAGTGCATGGAGCAGCAATTACAATTTTAAGCAAAGGCATGTGGGAAAGAACTGATTAAGAGAGTAATTACAGGTCTAACTACCTTATTAGACAGACTGGGTGAGATATCTAAATATAGTTCAGTAATCAATTACTTAACTTATATATTTTTTCTTCTGCTTTCATATCTCTGTCATCCCAAAAGATCAATTCATGTCTCTACAGTCTATAAAACCAATCCCTTCAGACTGCGGAGACATGAATTGATCGTTTGGGATGACAGAGATATGAAAGCAGAAGAAAAAACATATAAGTTAGGTAATTGATTACTGAACTGCATTTAGATATCTCTTTAATATGGAATAGTATACATGTACATTAAAATTGAAAGTTTAATTTAATTTATTTTAAAAAGGGTAGGTTTTTATGCTGTAAGAGTGGGAACATTGATGAGTGTGGGTTTTTGCACTGACTTAAAGGGTAACTATATTAGCAGAGCCATGCTGTCTTATGGCGCCTTCCGAAAAGAAATTAAGACAGTGCTATTTGATAAATTTATCTCCTAATTCGAGGTTTTATTCTTAACAAAAATAATTTTACTGTATTAACATAAATATTTTTACTGTCTTTTTAGTTAATATGCTGTATTTTTACCATTGATTTTTTTGTATTTCGCTGATTGTCCAGTTTTCTCTTTTGTGTAGACCGCCTAGAATTCTTTTGATTGAGGCGGTATAGAAATGTTATGTTATGTTATGTAAGGGCACGATCGGACTCATGCCCCCAACCGACCGATCTGTAGATGGTCTGTGCATGCGTCTAAGAGCCACGACTTTTTAAAAACTTTTACTTGCCCAGCAAGCCGTGGTTTTAACCCGCTTTAAACCCGAGGTTTAAAACCACGGGCCCACATTGTGGGGGAAGGCCAGGGCAGCGCTTGGGGCAGAGAGCCGCACAGGATATTCAGGGCAGAGAGTCAGGGGCAAGGAGCAGGAGAGCAGATTCGGGGGCAGAGAAAAAGGCAGAGAGTCGGGGCAAAAATCAGGCGAGCAGATTCAGGGGCAGAGAAAAAGGCAAAGAGTCGGGGCAAAAAGCAGGAGAGCAGATTCATGGGCAGAGAAAAAGGCAGAGAGTTGGGGCAAAAAGCAGGAGAGCAGATTCAGGGGCAGAGAAAAAGGCAGAGAGTCGGGGCAAAAAGCAGGAGAGCAGATTCAGGGGCAGAGAAAAAGGCAGAGAGTTGGGGCAAAAAGCAGGAGAGCAGATTTCGGGGGCAGAGAAAAAGGCAGAGAGTCAGGGCAAAAAGGAGAGCAGATTCAGGGGCAGAGAAAAAGGCAGAGAGTCAAGGCAAAAAGGAGAGCAGATTCGGGGGCAGAGAAAAAGGCAGAGAGTCGGTGCAAAAAGGAGAGCAGATTTGGGGGCAGAGAAAAAGGCAGAGAGTCGGTGCAAAAAGGAGAGCAGATTCGGGGGCAGAGAAAAAGGCAAAGAGTCGAGGCAAAAAGCAGGAGAGCAGATTCGGGGGCAGAGAAAAAGGCAAAGAGTCGGGGCAAAAAGCAGGAGAGCAGATTTGGGGGCAGAGAAAAAGGCAAAGAGTCGGGGCAAAAAGCAGGAGAAGATTCGGGGGCAGAGATAAAGGCAGAGAGTCGGGGCAAAAAGCAGGAGAGCAGATTCGGGGGCAGAGAAAAAGGCAGAGAGTCGAGGCAAAAAGGAGAGCAGATTCGGGGGCAGAGAAAAAGGCAAAGAGTCTGGGCAAAAAGCAGGAGAGCAGATTCGGGGGCAGAGAAAAAGGCAGAGAGTCGGTGCAAAAAGGAGAGCAGATTCGGGGGCAGAGAAAAAGGCAGAGTCGAGGCAAAAAGCAGGAGAGCAGATTCGGGGGCAGAGAAAAAGGCAGAGTCAAGGCAAAAAGGAGAGCAGATTCGGGGGCAGAGAAAAAGGCAGAGAGTCGGTGCAAAAAGGAGAGCAGATTTGGGGGCAGAGAAAAAGGCAGAGAGTCGGTGCAAAAAGGAGAGCAGATTCGGGGGCAGAGAAAAAGGCAAAGAGTCGAGGCAAAAAGCAGGAGAGCAGATTCGGGGGCAGAGAAAAAGGCAAAGAGTCGGGGCAAAAAGCAGGAGAGCAGATTTGGGGGCAGAGAAAAAGGCAAAGAGTCGGGGCAAAAAGCAGGAGAAGATTCGGGGGCAGAGATAAAGGCAGAGAGTCGGGGCAAAAAGCAGGAGAGCAGATTCGGGGGCAGAGAAAAAGGCAGAGAGTCGAGGCAAAAAGGAGAGCAGATTCGGGGGCAGAGAAAAAGGCAAAGAGTCTGGGCAAAAAGCAGGAGAGCAGATTCGGGGGCAGAGAAAAAGGCAGAGAGTCGGTGCAAAAAGGAGAGCAGATTCGGGGGCAGAGAAAAAGGCAAAGAGTCGAGGCAAAAAGCAGGAGAGCAGATTCGGGGGCAGAGAAAAAGGCAAAGAGTCGGGGCAAAAAGCAGGAGAGCAGATTTGGGGGCAGAGAAAAAGGCAAAGAGTCGGGGCAAAAAGCAGGAGAAGATTCGGGGGCAGAGATAAAGGCAGAGAGTCGGGGCAAAAAGCAGGAGAGCAGATTCGGGGGCAGAGAAAAAGGCAGAAAGTCGGGGCAAAAAGGAGAGCAGATTCGGGGGCAGAGAAAAAGGCAAAGAGTCTGGGCAAAAAGCAGGAGAGCAGATTCGGGGGCAGAGAAAAAGACAGAGAGTCGGGGCAAAAAGGAGAGCAGATTCGGGGGCAGAGAAAAAGGCAGAGTCGGGGCAAAAAGCAGGAGAGCAGATTCGGGGGCAGAGAAAAAGGCAGAGAGTCGGGGCAAAAAGGAGAGCAGATTCGGGGGCAGAAAAAAAGGCAGAGAGTCGGGGCAAGGAGCAGGGCGGCAGGAGAAAATCACGGCAGAGAGTCGAGGGCAGAGAGTTAGAAAGTCAGGGTAGACAGCAGGCAGAGCAGGAGATAGCAGTCGGAAAGCAGTGAACGGCTGGTCCCCAGCAGTCACTTGTTTGTGATCGGCCAGCCCAGTCGGCGTTGCAGGGTTTTTGTTTGTGAATTGCTGCCTGCAATCATTTCAATGCCGTTCCCCCTCATTTGCATGCACGGATCGGAGGATGATCGGGACAGAGGGTAGTGAATCGGGTTGGAGGGAAATCGGGTCGCAAAGGAATCGCAAACCGATCGGTTTGCTTAGTGAATCTAGCCCAAAGTTCCTGTTATGGATCAACTCTGAAGGCATTTCCTACCCTAATTTATGATCACTAATAGAGGGGGGGTCCTGTTATTAAGGTGCGCTAACCGATTTTGCGTGTGCTAAAGATTAGTGTGCGTTAAATGCTAAGGTGCCCATCGAATATAATGGATGCCTTAGCATTTAGCACAAGTTAAATCACTTAGTGCGCCTTAATAAAAGACCCTTAGATTAGTGAAAAATGGTTTAGGCCCCCTATAAAAAGCCACGTTTGGCTTTTTTATCGCTGGCCACGGCGGTTTTAGCTCTGATGCTCATAGGAATTCTATGAGCGTTGGAGCTTTTTCTGCCACAGCCAGCGATAAAAAAAAGCCCGATGTGGCTTAATAAAAGGGGGCTTAATGAAGAGGGGTGGTAATTAAGAACATAAGAATAGCCTTACCGGGTCAGCCCAATGGTCCATCAAGCCCAGTAGCCCGTTCTCACGGTGGCCAATCTAGGTCCCTAGTACCTGACCAAAACCCAAAGAGTAGCAACATTCCATTCAGAATCCTAAAGAATAGCAAGATTCTGGAATCCCAAAGAGTAACAAAAGATTCCGGAACCCCAAAGAGTAGCAACATTCCATTCAGAATCCTAAAGAATAGCAAGATTCTGGAATCCCAAAGAGTAACAAAAGATTCCGGAACCCCAAAGAGTAGCAACATTCCATTCAGAATCCTAAAGAATAGCAAGATTCTGGAATCCCAAAGAGTAACAAAAGATTCCGGAACCCCAAAGAGTAGTAACATTCTATGCTACTGATCCAGGGCAAGCAGAGGCTTCCTCCATGTCTTAATAACAGACTATGGACTTTCCCTCCAGGAATTGTCCAAACCTTTCTTAAAACCAGCTACGCTATCCACTTTACCACAACCTCAGGTTTGTTTTTTTTTTACAGTAGATTTTTTTTAATCGCTGGCTGTGGCAGAAAAATCGAATACTGTAGTTCATGCTGTCCATTGAAATAATTTGATGCTTGAGAAAAGGGTTCTCATTTTCAATTACTTCTTGATCTATATTGTTTGTTTCCATATGGAATGCATACTGCTTCGTGGTGCATCCATATAAGATGACTTTTGATATATTATTTTTATCTCCAATTGTATTTTTTTCATCATATTTATTGCTTGAAAAATATCTAGTTCCTTGTGCATTTTGAGGATATTTATTTCCCTTGAGTGCCAAAAGCACCTGCCTACAACACCAGCAGTGAGATTTGGAGAGAGAGATCTGGCCCTGTGTGGCTGACCAGTGCGACTGATTTTTGGTATAAAAAAATGGTATCACATAACCCTCTGCTATCAAAAACTTTATTGGCTGCCCCTAGAAGCAAGAGTGTTGTTCAAATTTGCCTGCTTTTGTTTCAAATTTATTCTTGGTTTGGCCCCCCTATACCTGGTCTCCCATTTTAAATTGGATTGTTCCACCAGGCCTACACGCAGAATACATATGTTTAGCCACCCTATAATAAAAACCTGCTGATACAAAAGATTCCTTGACAGAACTCTTGCTTTCCAAGCAAGTCAACAGAATGGTTGGCTAAGTAACATCATTAAGCACTCCTCATCCTATCTTAACTTCAGAAAACTAGTTAAAACTAACCTGTTTAACCGATTTGTAACCAAGAACTCATAAAGCCTTATCCCTATATTCTACTTATGTGTACTCGATGTCCCTACATTGTGACTTTTACTCTGTCTCTCTCCCTCCCTACAAATATTCATGTATTCGAAGATTTCATTGTAATTTTTCGTTGACTGTCCAGCTCTTCTTATTGTAAACCGCCTCGAACTACTATGGCTTTGGCAGTATATAAAAATAAAATTATTATTATTACTGTTTGGTTTTTTGTACTGTATTCCCTTTTGGAGGTGACTACCCTGTTCTGTGACTATGCTCTAACTACTACACCTTACTCTCCTCCTATAAGGGTGGTGAATGCTTGTAACAGCCTCCCAGGGGAGGTGGTAGAAACAAAAAGTATATCTGAATTAGAGAAAGCTTGGGAGAAGTACATTGGATCTCTAAGAGAGTGGAGGGGTTAGTAGATGCAATGGTTAGGTAGACTAGATTTGCTATATGGTTTTAATCAGCTTTCATTTTATGTTTCTAAAAGATTTCATAGAAACATAGAGTATGACGGCAGAAAAGGGCCGTCGGCTCTACACTCAAAAGAACCCTCCCGTTAAAAGAACCCTCCCCTTAAAAGAACACTCCCTCTAAGCAATTCCCTGAAGTGTTTATCCCATCATTTCTTGAAGTCAAGCACGTTGCTGGCCTCAACTACCTGATGTGGAAGGCCATTCCAACAGTCAACCACCCTTTCTGTGAAGAAGTACTTCCTGATGTCATCATGAAATCTCCCACCCTTGAGTTTGAGCGGATGCCCTCTTGTTGCCGTAGGACCCGTAAGAAAAAGGATATCTTCCTCCACCTCGGTACGGCCTTACACATTGTGTATGGAGGGGTGCTGACCCAGTAAGGCTATTCATATGTTCTTGTGTTCCTACAGCCAAGAAAACATCCTTTGAAGAATGAAAAAAGGATCCCAATGAAGAAACTAAGAAGAGTCATAAGCACTGGCAAGTTAGATGCAAAGCATTGATAAAGAAAGCTAAACAAAAATATGAAGAACAACTTGCCAAAGAGGCAAAAACTCATAGTAACAACTTTAGGTACATCAAAAGCAGAAAACCTGTGGGGGAATCCGTGGGACCTTTGGATGATCAAAGAGTAGAAGGTGTGCTCAGGGAAGTTAAAGCCATAGCGGAGAGACTGAATGAATTCAAACATGAAATTGCTGATCTGCTGTTAGTGATCTCTAACCTGTTGTTAAAATCATCTGGAGAGTGGCCAATGTTACGCCGATTTTTAAAAAGGGTTCCAGGGGAGATTCAGGAAATTACAGACCAGTAACTCTGACCTTGGTGCTGGGCAAAATAGTGGAAAAATAAAATTGTGGAACAAATTGTAGACAAACATAATTTAATGAGACAGAGTCAGCATGGGTTCAGTCAAGGGAGGTCCTGCCTCACCAATTTGCTTGACTTATTTGAAGGTGTGAATAAACATGTGGATAAAGGCGAGCTTGTTGATGTAGTGTATCTAGATTTCCAGAAAGCTTTTGACATAGTTCCTCATGAGAGGCTCCTGAGAAAATTAAAGAGTCATGGGATAGGAGGCTATGTTCAACTGTGGATTAAGAACTGGTCATCGGACAGAAAACAGAGGGTAGGGTTGGATGGCCATTTTTCTCAGTGGAGGAGGGTAAACTCAGTGGAGGGTAAACTCAGTGGAGGGTAAACTCATTTTTCTCAGTGGAGGAGGGTAAACTCAGTGGAGGGTAAACTCAGTGGAGGGTAAACTCATTTTTCTCAGTGGAGGAGTGGTGTGCCGCAAGGATCTGTGCTGGGATCAGTGCTATTTAACTTATTTATAAATGATCTAGAAACTGGAACTACAAGCGAGGTGATTAAATTTGCAGATGACACTAAACTGGTCAAAGTTGTTAAAACGCATGCGGACTGTGAAAAACTTAAGAAATTGGAAGACAGGGCATCCAAATGGCAGATGAAAGTCAATGTGGACAAATGCAAATTGATGCACCTTGGGAAGAATAATCCAAATCATAGTTATCGGATGCTAGGGATCACCTTGGGGTCAGCACTCAAAAAAAGGATTTGGGTGTCATCGTAGACAATACACTGAAGCCTTCCGCCCAATGTGTGGTGGCAGCCAAGAAGTTATTAGAAAAGGGATGGTTAACAAGCCTAAGAATGTTATAATGCCTCTGTATCGCTCAATGGTGTGACCTCACCTTGAGTAATGTGTTCAGTTCAGGTCTCCTTATCTCAAAAAGATATTGCGGCACAAGAAAAAGTTCAAAGAAGAGCGACCAAGATGATGAAACTTCTCTCGTATGAGGAAAGACTAAAAAGGTTAGGGCTCTTCAGCTTGGAAAATAGATGACTGAGTAGAGATATGATTGAAGTCTATAAAATCCTGGGTGGTGTAGAACGGGTGCAAGTGGATCAATTTTTTTACTGCATCAAGATTTACAAAGAAGTTACAGCAGGGGTGCCCACACTTTTTGGGCTTGCGAGCTACTTTTTAAATGACCAAGTCAAAATGATCTACCAACAATAAAATAAAAAAAACCCCAGAAATATACCCCCTCCCTTTTTACTAAACCAAGTTAGCAGTTTTTAGCGCAGGGAGCTGCGCTGAATGCCCAGCGCTGCTCTCGACACTCATAGGCTCCCTGCGCTAAAAACCTCTATTGCGGTTTAGTAAAAGGGGACCTTAGTGTAAAATATAGACAGCAGATATAAATTCAGACACATTTTGATCACTAAATTTTAAAATAAAATCATTTTTCCTACCTTGTCTGGTGATTTCATGAGTCTCTGGTTGCACTTTCTTCTTCTGACTGTGCATACAATCTTTCTTCCCTTCTTTTAGCCTGTATGCTTCCTCTCCTCCAGATCTCATTCCTTCCCCCAACTTTTCCTTCCTCTTCCCTGCCCTTTCTTTCTCTCTGCCTCCCTTTCTTTTTTTTCTGTTTCTCTTTTTTCCTTCTGTCTCCCTGCCTGCCCTTTTTCTTTCTTTCTCCCTGCCCTCCCCCAAGCCACTGCCATTGCCATCGGGGACCAGGACCCAAACGCCACCAATAACAGGCCCCAAGCTCTCCCTGCTTCGGCCAACCAGCATTCCTCTCCCCGACATCAATTCTGCCGTCGGGAAGAGGAAGGCTGATCAGCCCAAGATCGTGATCAACCTATTGGGAGAAATGCTGCCGGGTCCTGCCTTCGCGGAAACAGAAAGTAAGCAGGACCCAGCAGGAAGAAGAACAAATGTTTCACTAACCTGTCTCCCGCATTAGCCCGTAGCGAACGCTTGCTTCAGGGCTCTCAACATGTTCGTGCCGGCTTCCCTTCTCCCCCCCCCCCCCCCCCCGGACATAACTTCCGGTTTCGGAGGGAAGAGAAGAGAAGCCGGCACGCACACGTTAGAGCCTGGAGCATAAGTTCGCTACGGGCTGAAATCTCCAAGCCGGTTTTTTTGGGGTTTTTTTTTTAATGTTCAGCAGTGGCAGATGACAGCTGGGCGGACCGCCCAGCTAAAAGGTCCTAGGAAGAACACTGGAGAGGAAGGCTGATCGGCCCGTAGATCAGGACAGCAACACGAGTCTATCACGGAGCCCGGGATGGGCTCCGCGATCGACTCACGTTGCCTTCCTGAGCTACTGGTCGATCGCGATTGACATATTGGGCACCCCTGAGTTACAGAGTAATACTTTTAAAACCATTAGGAGGAAATATTTTTTCATTCAGAGAATAGTTAAGCTCTGGAATGCGTTGCTAGAGGATGTGGGAAGAGCAGTTAATATAGCTGGTTTTAAGAAAGGTTTGGACAAATTCCTGGAGGAAAAGTCTATAAACTGCTGTTGAGATAGACATGGGATGGAGTATTTGGATTTTTGCCAGATACTTGTGACTTAGACTGGTCTCCACGAAGATAGGATACTGGGCTAGATGGACCATTGGTCTGACCCATTAAGGCTGTTCTTATGTTCTTAACCAAAAGAGAATGACATGGATATGGTTGAATCAATGATCTGAAACAATGTCAAGACTGAGAATTTCATTTCTCCAAATTGGCACTTAACAAAATAAGATAACACTCTTTTCAGCTACAGAGTCAAAATAATGCTCAGAATTTAGGAAGTTGGTTGGTTGGGCTGAGAACCCTTCAGCATTCCCTCTCTGGTATATATTAAAAGTGAGCCCAGTATAGGACAATCAAGCTATTGTGACATCACTAATGAGGTTGGCTCTTATTGGTGGAATTAGGCATTATGACATCACAATCTCAGTTCCAGTTACCAGAGACTGAAACACTTTACACAAGGGGGTGCTGAAAAGTTCTCAGCCTTCCCAAAAAGCTATGGTTCAATCAATTATCTGAAACGATGTCAAAACACAGAATTTTGTTTCTCCAAATTGGCACTTAATAAAATAAGATAACACTCTTTTCAGCTACAGTGTCAAAATAATGCTCAGAATTTAGGAAGTTGGTTGGAAAGATTAAGAACTTTTCAGCACCCTTTCATATGTAGGATTATCCTCAACGCACCAAATTCTATGCGATATTCTTATTGCCCTTACTATTCAAATAATTTTAGGTTAAGAATGCTTCCAATCTTAATTATATATTCAGGTGGTTCTCCATCTGTCAAACTTTCAAATGTGAAATGAAATTGGCTGAAAAATCAAATAAATATAAAACAATTATACATATGGAAACAATTAGTGTTACATTTGGCTCAATCTAATTCCCATTGACCTTACTTACTATATTACTTCATTGTATTTTGATTTTAAAGCAATATAATTCTTTTTCACTTTACATATATTTTCTCAGTATCCATCATATGTGTTATTTCATTTAAATGCTTCTGTCACTCAAAACATATTTCAATTCTATTAAATGTATGTCTTTGTTCTGTGATATCTATCCTTGTATTGTTAATAACATTTTGTTATATTTTCTAAAAGTTAATTAAAAAATGAATCTGAACAGGAAAAATGAAACAATTCCAACTGATAACAGCTCTCAAAATAGAACTTTAAATGAGTTAATTGCATATTGTTATATTTTAAAATGTTATTTCATGTATTTTACTGAAATATTTAGGGCTCCTTTTACGATGCTGTGGTAGCGGCTTTAACGCGCGTGACATTTAATCACGCGCTAAACCCCCGCACTAGTCCAAAAACTACCACCTGCTCAAGAGGAGGCGGTAGCGGCTAGCGCGTCCGGTGGTTTAGCGTGCGGTATTACTCTCGTTAAATCACTACCACGCCTTCGTAAAAGGAGCCTTTAGACCAGGGATCTCAAAGTCCCTCCTTGAGGGCCGCAATCCAGTCGGGTTTTCAGGATTTCCCCAATGAATATGAATGAGATCTATGTGCATGCACTGCTTTCAATGCATATTGTGGTACGCAGCCTATGCCTGCTAGGTGTGTCCCTAGTGCAGAGCCCAGTTTAAAGGCCAACCCTTCCCCCAGTGTTACAGATAAACCTTTTTTTTTATTCTCCTGATGCTATTTCTCCCTTGCTCTCTAGAGGGAGTCAGAGAGCACGAGTGCAGAGCGCCCATCCCCCTCTCAGGCCCAGGGTTGCTGATAGGAGATACTTCCCACCTGAGGGTTGGGGGCGGGGCTGCAAACTAGTTGCCCAGAGAGGAAAGCTCCTGGGAAGTCAGTTAAAAGGAGGAGAGGCACAGGACAGGGAAGAGAGCTCAGGGCTGGGAGATACTGATGGCAGTTCTCCACTGGAATCTATGGAGCTGATGGAAGCCGGAGAAGAATCTGCTTTGAAGGAGAATGAAGAACCTCAAGCCATAGAAATTGACCCGGATTCATCTGCTGCCCCAGTGAGTGAAATTCTTCCAATGGAAGTGGGCTTCCTGGAAGGCAAGCCGCTCGAGGAATAAATGTGAGTAGCTGTGACCTTATTATATGAAGGACTTCCATGGTTATGCATTGCCCTGTGGGAGCTTTAGTAATCAAGAGCTCCAGAAGATTGAAAGACTTTTGTGAAGGTTTTTTTTTTTCTTTGTGTTTCTCTTCCATGAGAAAGGACTGTTACCAGCCCAGGTAGTGGGGGTTCGCCTCACGTAATTTAGTGGTGGGATTGTGGGCCTTTTTGGCAGTATATCACCTCGTGAAGCGCACTGCCTGCCCAGTATTCAAGCTCCTGGGATAGTCACAGCCGTAGCTCTGACTAGTGCTGCAATAGTCCGGTTTAAAGACTGTTTGTATTTTGAATATTAGAGAAATGAGTAGGGGCTGAAGCCAATAGCCTGAATCTTAGAAAAAGACTTGAACTGGGACATTTCCACTTTTTGGACAGTTTGCTGTTTTGTGTTTTTTTTTTTTTAATTTTTACTGTTTTGGGACTATTTGCTAATCGCAGAAATATCCTGACAAGGTTTATGTTTACTACCAGTGAAAGAATAAATCCTGAGTTTGATTTAAGCAACTACCCTTACCTGGTGTGGCAGTGTTTTTTCTTCCGCTATTATTTCCCTTGTGCAGCTCACCCGGGGCTCACAAGAGCACAACTCCCGTGTCCCAGCCGCTCAGGGCCCATTGTCCTGAGCCGGTCGATGACAATATTCGTTGAGGAAATCCTGAAAACCCGACTGGATTGCGGCCCTCAAGGAGGGACTTTGAGATCCCTGCCTTAGACTCAAGATATTCGGAAGGAAAATGCTTGTCTGAAATAATGGAACATGGAACACAACAGTTGGCAGACAATCTGGAGATAATGTCAGATTTATTCAAGGTGCTCCCAGCAACAGTGCCCGATGCGTTTTGCCAAACAAGACTGCTTCAGGGGCATTTAACTAGCTGGGCTTCATTCCTTGTGGAATCTGTTTCTTGTCTTAGCTAGTTAAGGGGTCCTTTTATTAAGGTACACTAAATCGATTAGTGCACCTTAATAAAAGGACCCTAAATGACCCTGAAACAGCCTTATTTAGTGAAACGCATTGGGCACTGTTGCTGGGAGCACCTTGAATAAATCTGACATTATCTCCAGATTGTCTGCCAACTGTTTCGCTCCGCATTGGATTCTTTTGTGGATCGCTTGCCTTGTTGCCTTTTTCACACCTGAAAAAATGGAATTCCTAAATCGAAATGGTTTGTGATAGGTGACATTGTTTCTATGTGTGAGGGGAAGATAGGGTGCATGCACGGTCAAGTTGGTGAAGGATGGAGGCTATGAATATTTAAATGTGACAGTGTATGTGTCGGATAAGGGTGGGGGAGGGGAGGGGAACAGAATGTAGCTCTGTGTAAGGGTAAGAAGGAGGAGCTGGGCTTGTTGGGAGTTACATGCATTGATTATAAAATACTAGCATTTAACCCAGCCGATGAGCTAGCTCTAAGTGCTGGAGAATAAAATTAGGTGTATAAATGCAGAATTACTGTAGTATTCCATAACTAGTGTTATAGTCTGTTACATTAACGGGTGCTAGAAAGCAGCCCCCTTTCCCTCTCCCCCTCCAGTTCCTCCCTGACTGTCTCTCTGTGGCCCCCTTCTGTCTCCCCTCCCCCAAGCAAAGCTGTCTGCCTCCCAACACACCCCTCTCCCCAAAGCAGCCTCCTTTCCCTCTAAGCCTCCAGTTCCTCCCTGACTGTCTCTCTGTGGCCCCCTTCTGTCTCCCCTCCCCCAAGCAAAGCTGTCTGCCTCCCAACACACCCCTCTCCCCAAAGCAGCCTCCTTTCCCTCTAAGCCTCCAGTTCCTCCCTGACTGTCTGTCCGTGGCCCCCCTTCTGTCTTTCCCCCCCCATAAGTAAAGCTGTCTGCCTCCCACCACACCCTTCCCCCAAAGCAGCCCCCTTTCCCTCTCCCTCTCCAGTTCGTCCCTGACTGTGTCTCCATGGCCCCCCTTCTGTCTTCCCCCCCAAGCAAAGCTGTCTGCCTCGCAGCACACTCCTCCCCCAAAGCTGCCCCCATATCGGGTCCTGTTCTCACTATTTAAAGAAAATCAGTGGCTTGTCCCAGTAAGTGGTAGTTCATTTTCTATAGAACTGCTACCTGAAAGAAATATATTTCAACCCTCTGCTCCCTTAGTCCCTTGCCGCCCCCTTCCCGCGGTCCCGACAAACGTCCTTACTCCAGCAGGGGCCGCAGCACTCTAAACACGCTGCTTCGCGGCCTTCTACTGGCCTGATTTGGTCTGCCGTGTCACATAATGGCAGTTACACCTGCCATTGCAGAATTCACACTCGGGGTGAGATTCTGTAAATTGCGCTAAAAAATCAGTGCCAAAGAAATTGGGCTCAACGATGGAGGGAGTGTGTGGTGCAGTGGTTAGAGCTACAGCCTCGGCTCCCTGAGGGTGTGGGTTCAAATCCCTCGCTGCTCCTTGTGACCGTGGGCAAGTCACTTAAGGGCAAATTCTATATGAAGCGCCCAAAAGGTAGGCGCCTAATTAGGCACTGTTCAGCGCGATTCAAGTAAAATTGGGTGCTGTTTCATGAATCACGCTGAGCGGAACCTATTTTGGAGGCGCCCAAGAAATAGGCCAGCTCTAGGCACAACCAAAAGTTAGGCGCCTAGCTGAGCGCATAGTAACGCTTAAGAGCAGCGATTCTGTAACAAGGCGCCCAACATGTAGCCATGCCCACGCCTAACATGCATAGCGCCTATTTTTTTTGAAGGCTGCCTAAATTTTTAGAGGCGCCTTGTTGCAGAATCGCGCTTTCTTGATAGGCGCCTATGTTTCAATCAGTGCTGATTAAAAAGCTTGTTATTCAATTTAGATAGAAAAAAAAACATAGAAACATAGAAAAATGACGGCAGAAAAGGGCCAAAGCCCATCAAGTCTGCCCACTCTAGTGACCCTTCACCTTGAATTTGTTCACCCCCCCCCCTGCCTTTACATCATTAGAGATCCCACGTAAATATCCCATTTATTTTTAAAATCTGTCACGCTGTTGGCCTCGATCACCTGCCATGGGAGTTCGTTCCAATGATCGACCACCCTCTCGGTGAAGAAATACTAGTTGGGCGCCTCCGAAATAGGTGCCTAACCTTAGGCGCTGGTTACAGAATTTGGCCCTTAATTCCCATTGCCCCAGGTACATTAGATAGAGTTGGAGTCTGTCAGGACAGTTAGGGAAAATGCTTGAGTATCCGAATAATTTATAATCCACATAGAATTGTAGGATATGCGGAATATAAATTATTATTATTTTTTTAAATGGGTGCTCAAATATGAGCGCCCATTATAGAATGATATTGAGTGCTGATTTTGGCACCAGGTTTTATGCCTGCTGAAACCAGGTGTAGGCCCCAGCACCTAATTTGGGTGCACATCCCCAGGATATTATAATACTGCATGCAAATTTTAGGAATGCTTCTGACCCCATCTGTGCACCTCCCATGGCCACGCCCCTTTTTTGGGTTGCACACTATGGGCCTGATTCTGGAAACAGTGCCTACCTTGTGTTAATCTCCAGTAGGCGCCAAGTCCAGAATCACATCTACACTTCCCCCTCCTGATTCGCAGTTTTAGAACTCGCGATTTCAATTATTTGCGATTTCCTAAAACCGGAATCACCCCCACCTCCCTCCCGCCTCCCGGACCTCCCTGGACCTTATCTGGTGGTCTAGCGGTCTTTCAGGGCAGCAGCGATCTTCCCACGCAACTGCCCCGTGCAGATCACTCATACAAAATGGCTGCCGTGAGTTCCTGTTGTAGTCTCGAGATGGCTAAGGCCACTTCTGGCATAAACCACACCTACGCCGGCCTTAGGTGTCCATAGCTGCTCCTATACGTCTTCGTATGTGCGTGAACAATGCCTACATTTTAGGTATCCTTCGCCCCATCGATTAAAAAAAACAAACAAACATGCATCCCGATCGTTCTTACTGCCACCTACAATCAGGACTTTATTTTTAGAATCAGGCCCTATGGGATTTGGATGGACATTGTCATAGAATAGCACGTAGCAAGATGTGCATGCAGATTCACATTGGTGCCAATTTGTACCCAATTGTTGGGACTAATTGGCTCTCTAGTTCAGTGCACATCTTGGATCGGTGTCCAAATATCTGTACCCAGTTTTGTGCACCCTATATAGAATCTGGGGGGGTCAGTGTACGTCATTCCAGTGCCTAACGTTCGATGACCTTTTGAGAACTGCATCAGCCTTGCGGCACTGACAAACAACCTTTACAGAGGCCTGTGTTGGACAGTAGTGGCTTCCCGCATAGGTGATAATGGCAAGTGGCAGCAGGTAGCAATGGTCAGAGCAGGCAGCATTTTGTTCTACAGTGGTCCATGTCAATTGTGAGGCTGCAGCAGTAACACCTCAGCTGGGCCGACACAGAGAAATTTGTGTAATTGCAGCATTGGGAGAAGGGCCGGCACCACTTTAAGGCACTTCAGGTTTTTCGAGGAACAGCCAGGGCATCAATGGTATCAGTCCACAGCATGGAGGTGCAGACTAGAGAGTTGCGCGGGGACAGAAATCCCACCCGTCCCCGCCAGGATCCTCTCCGTCCCCGCCAGGATCCTTTCCGTCCCCACCCGTCCCTGTCAGGATCCTCTCCATCCCTGCATGGAATTACCTTCATCCCCGCCTGTCCCCATAAAAAGCAGCATTTACTTCTGACAGGATCATCAATTCCACAGTTTATTTTGTGTTTGCGCTGTTGTTTTCCTTGTGGAATCTCTTTGGTGGAACCCTTTTTTGTTTTCTGTTCAGGTAATTAACTTATAAACCCCCTCTTTTACTAAGGCTGGCGTGTCCATTATATTATATGGATGAACCCTGCTTCCAAAGCCTTCCATCCCCGTGGGAGTCCCGTTGGCTCGAGGGGGGTCCCTGTGGGAGTCCCGTGGGCCAGAGGGGGTCCCCGTGGGAGTCCTGTGGGTTAGGGGGGGATTCCTGCGGGACTCCCGCGGGATTCCCGTGATCCCCGTTCCCGTGCAGACCTCTAGTGCAGACACTGTCTGCATCCTTCCATGCAATTAGTGACTTCAGGGATTGGGCTCTATTTTGTTGGACTGCGAATTAGAAATAGTGTATTGGTTTTTTTAAAAAATATAGGATCTGTGAATGTCTTAATTATATGGTTGCTGTCCTTCTGAGAGCAACATGAGAGGTACAGTGGTACCTTGGTTTGCGAGCATAATTCATTCCAGAAGCATGCTCGTAATCCAAAGCGCTCGTATATCAAAGTGAATTTCCCCATAGGAAACTCAGACGATTCGTTCCACCTCCCAAAAACTTTAATAGAAAATACGGTACTGTACGTACTTGTATTGCAAGAACTCACTCGTTTCGAACAGTCACTGCACTGCGGGTGAATTGGGCCTGATGCTTTTATTACGTTCAGCCGCGTTCAGCATGAGGTGCGCGTATGTTGTGCGCCCTTGAATTGCGGGTGCATGTATTATGCTCAGACGTGATCAGTGATGCGACGCACATATATTGTGCGTATTTGACATGACGCAGGTATATGTGCTCGTTTATCGAGTTAAAATTTAAGAAAATGTTTTGCTGGTCTTGCAAAACACTCGTAAACCACGTTACTCGCTATCCAAGGTTTGACTGTTCTTAAATTCTTGGCTGGCCACCCAACTCTCAGGACAATTGCTTGTGAAGAACCAACTCCAGCCACACAGCTGCATCATTCGTCCATCGAATAAAATCTGAAACACAGGCCCTCATTCATCTCCTCTTTAGGAATACAAATCAGCGTGGCATAGCGAGCAGGGGTGTTCTCTCAGCTGGAATCTCTTTTTTTTTTTTTTTTGTTCCAACAGACATGGTAATTTACCACCTTTATGTGCCCGTAACAATGCCAGCATCCGTGTTATTATGCAGAACTCCTCTCGCTAGCGGTGCACATACAGATTTGCAGTTGGCTATTCTTATCTGCTCTATCTTTGGCTGTGTTTTGTGCCCTTCTTTTATTAAGCAAGCAAGATTCAGAAGAGCATTCTTATGGCCAGCGTATTTATATATTTATTATTTATTTTAAAAAATTTCTATCCCGATTATATGCTAAGCAGGCTACAATTGTTGCATACATAAGAATAATAACAAACTCGACAAATTCATCAACACAAATAAAAAACAAACAAACCCCAAATTACAACAGACTACCATGATCTTGTATTTAGTCTACGTAGGAAAGGTGTGACATCTGCTGCCTTTTTCCATATTAGAAGTGACTGTGCTTTTCTGTTTTTTAGTGTTACCATAAGAACATAAGAATAGCCTTATTGGGTCAGACCAATGGTCCATCAAGTCCAGTAGCCCATTCTCACAGTGGCCAATCCAAGTCACTAGTACCTGGCCAAAACGCAAGGAGTAGCAACATTCCATTCAGAATCCTAAAGAATAGCAAGATTCTGGAATTCTAAAGAGTAACAAAAGATTCCAGAACCCCAAAGAGTAGCACCATTCCATGCTACCGATCCTGGGCAAGCAATGGCTTCCCCCGTGTCTTTCTCAATAACAGGCTTTGGACTTTTCCTCCAGGAAATTGTCCAAACCCTTCTTAAAATCAGCTACACTATCCGCTCTTACCACAACCTCTGGCAATGTGTTCCAGAGCTTATCTATTCTTTGAGTGAAAAAATATTTCCTCCTATTGGTTTTTAATAGTATTTCCCTGTAATTTCATCGCATGTCCCCTAGTCTTTGTAATTTTTCACGGTGTGAAAAATCAATCCACTTGTACCCATTCCACTCTACTCAGGATTTTATAGACTTCAATCATATCTCCATTCAGCCGTCTCTTTTCCAAGCTGAAGAGCCCTAACTTTTTTAGTCTTTGCTCATATGAGAAGAGTTCCATCCCCTTTATCATCTTGGTCGCTCTTTGAATCTTTTCTAGTACCACTATATCTTTCTTGAGATAAGAAGACCAGAAATGAATGCAATACTCCAGGCGAGGTTGCACCATGGAGCGATACAGAAGCATTATAACATTCTTACTCTTGTTAACCATTCCTTTTCTAATAATTCCTAGCATCTTATTTGCTTTTTTGGCCACCACCACTGTACATTGGGAGGAAGGTTTCATCGTATTGTCTACAATGACACCCAGATCCTTTTCTTGGGCGCTAACCCCCAAGGTTTACCCTAGCATCCAATAACTGTGATTTGGATTATTCTTTCCAATGTTCATTACTTTGCATTTGTCCACATTAAATTTAATTTGCCACTAGGACGCCCAGTCTTCCAATTTCCTAAGGTCTGCCTGTAATTTTTCACAATCTGCATGTGCTTTAACCACTTTGAATAGCTTAGTGTCATCTGCAAATTTAATCACCTCACTCATTGTAACAATTTCCAGATCATTTATAAATAAGTTAAATAGCACTGGTCCCAGTACAGATCCCTATGGCACTCCACTGAGAAAAATGACCATTTAACCCTACCCTTGTTTTCTATCCGATAACTAATTCCTAATCCACAACTAAACTTTGCCACCTATTCCATGACTCTTTAATTTTCTCAGGAGACTCTAATGAGGAACTTTGTCAAAAGCTTTCTGAAAATCTAGATATATTACATCAACCAGCTTACCTTTATCCACACATTTATTCACACCTCAAAGAACGTAAGCAAATTGGTGAGGCAAGATCTCCCTTGGCTGAATCCATGCTGACTCTGTCTCATTAAATCACGTTTGTCTATGTGTACCACAATTTTATTTTTTATAAGTGTTTCCACCATTTTGCCTGGCACTAAAGTCAGGCTTACTGGTCTGTAATTTCCCAGATCTTCCCTGGAACCCTTTTTAAAAATCGGCGTAGCATTGGCCACCCTCCAATCTTCAGGTACTACAGATAGTTTTAGCGACAGGTTACAGATCACTAACAGCAGGTCAGCAATTTCATGTTTGAGTTCTTTTAGTACCCTGGTATGTATACCATCCTGTCCAGGTGATTTATCACTTTTTAACTTGTCAGTTTGGCTTAGTACATCTTCCAGATTCACTGAGATTTCTTTCAGTTCCTCCGTGTCATCATCCTTGAAAACCATTTTCAGTTCAGGTAGATCTCATATATCTTGTTCTGTAAAGACTGAAGCAAAGAAATCAAGTTTAGTTTCAAGTTTTATAAAAAATTTGATTAAATTGCATAATCTTGCTTCTAAGTAATGTACAAAGTAAAAAAATTAAAAACAGTTAGGGTAATACAACATAAAAAATACAAACTTAACCTTTTCCTATCATGTGTCCCGGATGTCGGGACATTCCAAAAATGTCGTTGTCATCGTGGATAAACAGTCTGTATGGACTAATAAAGAGCCAGGAACACAAAATATTTGAATTTAGAGGCTTATGACTTATTTACATTATGTGTACAATAGCTGTAAATGATAACGGTAAATAATACAAAACTTTGCTAAAATAATTACGATTGGAACCAGCGTAACATAAAATTTATTACGATAGGAAAAGGTTAACATAATAAATACTTACAGAATCAATAGGGGGAAAGAGGTAGGAAATACTAGGAAAGAAACAAATAAGGGAAAAACCAATGAGGGTGGGATTAGGGAAGAGGTTAGAAATAAAAAATAAAATAAAATAAAAATAAAACTATAGTACAGAGATCAAATCAATATGTAGCTGTGACACGTATGTGAAACGTATGATATGAAAGAATTATTAATATTGAGTGACACTGCCTAGGATCCATAATAGCTGTTACAGGGAAACACAAGTATTATGAGAACGAGCAAGGACTTTTCAGCACCTATTGAGCAGGTCCTCAGGCAGGCTAACACATAACATTCCACAAGCATTCAGTTAACTCAATCCACAAGGAAGGGGATGGGAAATTAGCTCATGAGGCAAACACATACTAATTAGTAAACATCCTCCACTAGGAAGGGGATGGGAAATTAGCTCATGAGGCAAACTAGGAGTTTCTCACACATACTGATTGGTAAACATCACATTCACTTAACTCAATCCACAAGGATAGGGGGATAAATACTGTTTCCCCTAGAAAGAAAAGCAGAGAGGAACATTTCCACTACTGACAAGGAGGGACATTTAAGCTGTGTGATGACATTTTGTGAGTAAGCCTCCTGAACGTGGTCCTTCGACAGAATAATGATGTAATAACCGGTAACGTATTAATTCAAACTCTGTACTTAATCAATGATTATGGCTAGAAATATTGTATATATGTAATATTATGGCTAGAAATATTGTATATATGTAATAAAACTTAATTTGTATACTATTTTGATTTCCTGGCATTCTGTCCAGTGCGGAAAGTGACTGAAGGTCTAAAATGAAGCCTTTTTAAATAGTAATACAGTAGCACATCCTAGTTCAAAGAGTCAAAGTCTCTCCACTATGGCCTTATCCTACTTTAGTGCCCTTTTTGCTCCTTGATCATCCAGCAGTCTCACGGATTCCCTCACAGGTTTTCTGGATTTGATGAACCTAAAAAAATTGTTTTGAGTTTTTGCCTCTTTTGTAAGTTTCTCTTCATATTCTTTCTTAGCTGTCTTTATCAATGCTTTGCATCTAACTTGCCAGTGCTTGTGTCTCTTCCTATTTTCTTCATTTGGATCCTTTTTCCATTCTTTAAAGCAGTGGTTCCCAACCCTGTCCTGGAGTACCACCAGGCCAATCGGGTTTTCAGGCTAGCCCTAATGAATATGCATGAGAGAGATTTGCATATAATGGAAGTGAGAGGCATGCAAATTCTACTAAGAACCAAATCTAAAATAGCTCCCCCTCTTGTCGGTTCCTGGACCAGTTGTTCCAAGAAGCTGTCATTTATGACATCTAGGAATTTTACCTCCCTAGCACTCCCCGATTTAACATTTAGCCATTCAATGTTGGGGTAATTGAAATCATGTACTTTATTCAGGGAGAATAAGTTTCAAATTCTTCTAATAACTTATTCATATATAACATAGAAGAACAGTCAAGCATTGAGATACTGCTTTTTTTATCAATATGTTTTATTAATTTTACAAAAGAAAAACAGAACATTCAAAAATACATGGTGTACAACAAAATACCTGAATACCAATATTCTTCCAAACTTCACCATATAAATGAGCATCCACCCTCCCCCCACCACACTCCCAATAGAACAAGAAACACAGAAAGCAAGAAACGTACTCCATTCCAGTGCAAACTACCTAAAGAAAAGTCATACATTCAACAAATGACTACGAGCCCTGGGTGTTAAAGTGTGCCAAAAGGGTTCCCAACAAAGGCTAAAGGCTCGTTCCAAAACTATTTCAAAGAGGAAAATCGTAAACGTTCCATTGAGGCCTGTTGCAACATCAAAGTGCGTCAATGGGAGAGCGTGGGAGAATCCGAGGAGATCCAACAGTGCAGATTCACTTTTTTCCCCGAGCGAGCCAAAAAACTCTGGAACCCCTTTGGAGCAGTGAGCGGAAGATGGTCCAAAGTGAACAACATTACCGGGCTGAAAACAAATTTGTAATTCCACATATTCTGGATTTGCCGACGGAGCTGCTGCCAGAAGGTTTGTATCTGCACACAAGACCAAAATTGATATCCAAGAGTGGATAGAGAGTAGGAGCATTTGAGGCATTGATCAGAAGCATACATCTTCGCCCGGAATAAGTAAAAGGGAGACCTATAAAGACAGAGCAAAAATTTATAGTTCATTTCAATCAATATCACACTAGATGTCAGACAAGCCGTAGTAGAAACATAGAAACATAGAAATTGACGGCAGAAAAGGGCCATAGCCCATCGAGTCTGCCCATACCAATGACCCACTCCCTAACTTTTACTCCCGTATAGATCCCACGTGATTATCCCATTTTTTCTTAAAATCTGACACACTGTTGGCCTCAATCACCTGCTGAGGCAGCTCGTTCCAATGATCGACCACCCTTTCGGTGAAGAAGTACTTCCTAGCATCACCTTGAAATTTCCCTCCCCTGATTTTCAGCGAGTGTCCTCTGGTTACCGAGGGCCCTGTAAGACTGAAGATATCATCTTTCACCTCTATACGCCCCGTGATATACTTAAAGGTCTCAATCATGTCCCCCCTCTCTCTTCGCTCCTCCAGTGAGTACATCCGCAGTTTTTTTTAGCCTTTCTTCATACGTGAGATCCCTGAGCCCCAAGACCATCCTGGTAGCCATTCGCTGAACCGACTCAATTCTCAACACATCTTTCCGGTAGCGTGGTCTCCAGAATTGAACACAATACTCGAGATGAGGTCTCACCATGGATCTGTACAGTGGCATTATGACTTCAGGTTTTCTGCTGACAAAACCCCTACGGATGCAGCCCATCATTTGTCTTGCCTTGGACGAAGCCTTCTCCACATGATTAGCAGCCTTCATATCATTGCTAATGATCACTCCTAAATCACGTTCCACTGTGGTCCTGGACAAGGTTTTACCATTTAGTGTGTAAGTTCTGTGTGGATTTTTTTTTGCCTAGGTGCATTACTTTACATTTTTTAGCATTGAAGCCTAGCTGCCAAGTTGATGACCACTGTTCCAGCTGCCGTAGGTCCTGCGTCATAAAGTCAGGCACACTGCTTTTGCCTACTATGTTACATAGTTTGGCGTCGTCGGCAAACAGTGATACTTTTCCTCTAAGCCCTTGGGTCAAATCTCCTATGAATAAATTGAATAGAATCGGCCCTAAGACGGAGCCCTGAGGTACTCCACTCGTCACTGCTGACGTTTTGGAGGGGGTACCGTTTACCATCACCCTTTGAAGCCTACCATCTAGCCAATCCCTTATCCATGTAGTGAATGTATCCCCTAATCCCATCGATTTTAGTTTGTTCAACAGCCTGCAGTGCGGGACGCTATCAAAAGCTTTGCTGAAGTCCAAATATATCACGTCCAGGGACTCTCCGGCATCCAGATGACTGGTCACCCAGTCAAAGAAGTCAATCAGATTAGATTGGCATGACCTTCCCCTTGTAAATCTGTGTTGGTGTGGATCACGTAAATTTTCTTCGTCTAGAATTTTGTCGAGTTTCTGTTTGATCAGTATTTCCATGAGTTTGCACACTATGGATGTAAGACTCACCAGTCTGTAATTTTCTGTCTCTGTTCTGCAGCCCTTTTTGTGGAGTGGAATTACGTTAGCTGTTTTCCAGTCTAGGGGTACTTTTCCCGTGCGCATGGAAAGATTGAAGAGCACGGATAGTGGTTCAGCCAGAACTTCACTCAGCTCTCTGAGTACCCTGGGGTGTAGATTTTCAGGTTCCATGGCTTTGTCTACTTTGAGTCTTGAAAGTTCGTGGTAGACGCTACTGGGTGTAAACTCGTAATCATGAAACAGGTCATTTTGGCTGTCTCTTATCTGTAGTTGTGGACCAGCTCCCGGTGCTTCACAGGTGAATACTGAGCAGAAGTATTCATTTAGCAGTTCTGCCTTGGTAGTATCAGATTCTGCGCAGTTTCCATCTGATTGCCTAAGGCGTTCTATCCCATCTTTGTTTCTCTTCCTGTCGCTAATGTACCTGAAGAAGGATTTGTCCCCTTTTTTAATGTTCCGTGCTAGATCTTCCTCTGTTCGAAGTTTGGCTTCTCTGACTGCCTTTTTGACAGCCTTAGATCTGGCCAGATAGTCTTCTTTTGCCTCCCTTTTCCCAAGATGTTTGTAGGTGATAAATGCTTCTTTTTTCTTTTTAATGAGGTCCGAAATTTCCTTGCTGAACCATTGTGGTTTTTTGTTTCTCCGGCGTTTGCTTACTGTATTTATGTAGCGGCTAGATGCTTCGCTCAGGATGGATTTTAGATTTGACCACATAGTTTCCGGATTGTCAGTTTCTGCATGGTTTTGCAGCTCCTGATGGACAAAGTCTCTCATGTGGTCGAAGTCTGTGCCCCTAAAGTTGAGGACCCTCGTTGCTGTGTTTGATTTAGAGAAGCCTTTCCTGAGGTTGAGCCATACCATGTTGTGGTCACTGGAGGCCAGCGTGTCTCCCACTGATACTTCCAAGACACTGTCTCCATTTGTGAGTACCAGGTCCAGTATTGCCTTTTCCCTGGTGGGCTCTAATACCATTTGTTTGAGTTGTGCACCCTTAATGGAGGTTAATATTCTTCTGCTACCACACGTAGTCGCGGAGAGGGTGTTCCAGTCTGCATCTGGCATGTTGAAGTCCCCTAAAAGTACTGTGTCACCACGCAAAGTGATGTTCTCTATGTCCTCAATCAATTCCTTGTCTTTGTCTTCCTGTTGTCTTGGAGGCCTGTATACCACACCGAGGTAAAGGCATTTTTCATTCCCTCTGGCCAGGTTTACCCAAAGTGATTCCCCTGTGTATCTAAGCTCTGTGATCCTGGTAGTTTTGATATTATCCTTAGTGTATAGTGCAACCCCCCTCCTAATTTGCCCTCTCTGTCCCGACGAAGTAGATTGTAGCCTGGTATAGTAGGGATCCCTCTCTTAATCATTTGAGCAGTCACTGTACAGGGAAGGTCCAAAGACCATTTAGTAGCATAAGTATCATAAGGAAGCTCACCCAAACATTCCTGTAGATGACGATGATGGAATCTCAAGGGGATCAGTACCTGGGCTTACAAACTTAAAGCCTCAGAAATTGATTCCATCCGCTGGTCAGTAATGGAGTCCCGTGGTAAGGAGTGAATATAATAGGAGAGCTGAAGATAAGAAAGCCAGTCTTTCACCATCCAACCATGTTCCCTTTTAAGGTCATCAAATGATTTCAAAGACCCATTAGAATGTACCAGTTGAAAAACATACTGGTTAGAGTTGTCTGTCCACATCCGAGATGATATGGGTGCCATGCCCGAAGCAAAGTCTCCATTGCCCCTCAATGATAAATAGGGGGGTCACTTGAAATGGTATGTGAAGTTGCTGACACAAGAGTTTCCAGAGGCGTCTCAGGGACAGCAAGAAAAGGTCCCTTGCTGAGGAGGTCTTTGGAGGCAAGCACTTGACATGAAGCAAGTAACTGAAATGAAATGGAGCACAAAGTAAAAGTTCCTATCGGGAAGCCGAGAAATGGCTTGTCCCCCGGAACCAATCATTAAGATGTCTCATCTGACACGCCTGAGATAACAGTGAAACGCCTGAGAAAACAGGTGAAGGCTTCGTAATCCCAAGCCACCTTGGTCTCTAGGCCGTGCCAGATGAGTTAAAGACAAAAGTGCTCTCTTGCCATTCCACAAATATTATTGTAAACACTTTCCAATAATTTTATCATGTTTAGCAGATAACAAAACAGGTAGCATCTGAAATACATACAGCCACTGAGGCACCAACACCATATTATACAGTGCTATTTTACCCATTAATGAAAGTGGATATATTCTACAATTCTCCAGTTTTTATTGTGTGGAACGTACAAGACGGTCTATATTTAAAGCATAAAGTGCAGAAAGGCCAGAGGAGATAGAAATACCCAAGTAAGTAAGAATTCCCGGAACCCATGTAAGGGGGAAAGTTCCCTGCCACATAGTCTGGAGATATAGGCAATACCATGGATTTTTGTTTATTTAGGACCATGCCCGAGTACATACTAAACTCATCTAACAAATCCAACGCTCTAGGTAGTGATAGTTCCGGTTTCCCCAGGGTCAACAAAAGATCATCTACATACGCCAATACTCGCAATTGCGAGTCTCCCTCCGTCAACCCCTGCAATTCATCATCCCGCAATATTGTACGGAGGAAAGGGTCCAAATACAGAAGGAATAGAAGAGGGGATAGCGGACTGCCTTGTCTAGTGCCCCTTGCTATCAGAAATGTAGACGAATGGGTGCCATTCACTAAAATACAAGCTGTTGGGTCTGTATAAAGCAAATGAACCATCTCAAAGAACCATCCCTCAAAACCCATATAAGTGAGCACCCGAAAAAGGTAGGCCTAATTCACATGGTCAAAGGCCTTGGCCGCATCTAAGCCGACCAAAACTCCCTTTAGACCAGAATCCCGCGATCGTTGCATAGCATTGAGTAATCTACATACATTCAGGACTGAGTGACGATGTTTTACAAATCCAACTTGTTCAGGAACAATCAGAGTAGGCAACAGTGTTGCCAATCGATTGGCTAGGATTTTATTCAAATTTTGTATGTCAACATTGATTAAAGAGATCGACAGGTAAGATTCAATGTCCGTCTCAATTTTCCCCAGTTTAGGTATTAAAGTTATAAACGCCTGATTAGCGCCTTTAGGGAACTTCCCAGCCATGAGAGCCAATGAATAATAAGCTTCCAGAGGGCCACAAAGGGAACCAAAAAGAAGTTTATAAAACTTGGGGGAATATCCATCCAGACCCGGGGAAGTGCCGCTCTTAAAATGTTTAACCGCCACTTAAAGTTCCTTACCCTGTATAGGCCGATTCAAAAGAAAGCGGTCTGGAGAAGTCAAACGGAGAACCCCAGCATCTGCCAAATAATCATCGACTTCTGGTCCCCCCTGTGGGTTCACCGAGGCATAAAAGTCTGTATAGTATGTTAAAAAAACTATCTACTGTGTCGGCAGTAGAAGTCACTTCGCTGCCCGATTTAAGCAGGAGATGAGGAATGTAACGATTAGGGCGCCTGGGTTTCGTCAAGTTCACCAAGAGCTAACCCGACTTATTCCTAAATTTATAATAATGAAATCTAGAATAATGGAGATATTTCTGAGTGTGTTCAGGGCAACCTGAGCTGCCATCATGGCCTCCCGTGATTGAGGAGAAGGATGAGCAACATGGATTTGATTCAGTTTAGTATATTCTCTCTCTAAATGTAAGAGTCCCCGGGAAAGTCGTTTTCTCTGTGCAATGACATAGGAAATAATGTCCCCCCGGAGGACTGATTTGGCCGCTTCCCAAAACAAAAGTGGAGTGTCCTGGTGCTGTGAGTTAAAGGCAACATAATCCTCCCATTTCTGTGTAATGTATTTAGTGAAATCTGGGTTATTGGCTAAATAGGAAGGAAATCTCCAGATCCCCCCAGTAGAACTTTCAGCACCCCTCAAAAGGTCAATCCAGATAGGACAATGATCGGACACAGAAAGAGGACCCACCACAGAAGAATGGATCTGGGACAAAAGAGCAGTCGAGGTCAGAATGTAAATCAATTCTTGAAAAAATGTGGTGTGCACATGATTGATGGGTAAAATCTCTCTCATTAGAATGTAGCAGTCGCCAAGGATCAATAAGATCCAAAGTGTCACAGAGAAATGGAATACCCCTGGTTAAACTAAAAGGCTGAGAGGAACCGTTCTATCCAAATCTGGGTCAAGTACCTGGTTAAAGTCTCCCAACAAAATCAAGGGGTGAGCTTGATCCCCGAAGACCCACTCTAGCCAAAGATGTAAAGAAAGCATGATCGTATTGGTTAGGTGCATATACAACCAACAAGTTAAAGGTATATCTAGACATAGTTACCTTACACAATAAGGTTCTCCCCAAAGAGTCCCTATAGAGCTGTTCCACCCTGCCCGGGAACCCCTTGCATACCAGAAGAACCACTCCCGCCTTCTTAGTCGTGGAAGAAGCATAAAACACCTGGCCCACCCATCCCCTTAGCAACTTGGCATGTTCTGCATCAGTTAATCTAGTCACTTTACAGGAGAGGTAATTCCACACACATTCCAGGATAATATGTGAAAGGTATTAGCACTCATGAAATAAAAAGAGGAAATGCACGTGCCCAGCCCCTCGAATGAGCTCTCCCAGGCTCCCAGCCAGGCCTAAGAGAAGGTATAGAAAAGTCCATACACAGAAAACACACAAGTTTACACATTTGTAGACACTTAAATACACTGGAATGGAAAACGCAAACAACTGCAAGATATCCCACCCACCCAACCTAAATCCCCCCACATCCCCCACACAACTAACCCCAAACACCCCCCATTCTCTCCCAATCCCCCCACAACCAGTTGCATGGCTTGCCAAGAACCCTCCGGGCCCTAGGGAAGCAGATCACGACACCGAGGCTCCAAGCGATTAATGAATTCTCCCGCTAGGTCCACAGTCAAACACGTGCCATTTTGGTGAATTTTTAAAATGGCTGGATAAATAAACATAAAGCGTCGCTTCTTCTCCACTAGTTTAGCACAAAGAGGATGAAACACTTTACGCCTTTTCGTCAACGCAGCGGAATAATCCTGTCCAATTCTCACTGGAAAAGTCTCATATGCCAGCGGTTCTCGTTTAGCATGGTAGGCCTGAAGGATTTCCACCTTATGGCGATAGTTGTGAAGTTTGCCGATGATCACTCTAGGACGTTGATCAGCTCCAGTACGAGATGCACCCACTCAAATCGGGCTGGTCCCAAGGCAACCGGCATTGGAAGTTCGCTGGCCAACCATGACTCTACCACCGAAAGAACCACAGAATCTGCAATAGTTTCTGGTAAGCCAATAAAACGCAGGTTTCCGCGGCGCGAAAGGTTCTCCAGATCCTCCAATTTGCCTTGGCAAGCATGCAACTGTGTAGTAAGCGTTGCCACTTCAGACTCCATCGCAGTAGCCCCATCTTCCACCGCGGCAACCCGAGTCTCCAACTCGGTGACGCGAGTGGAATTATCTTCCAGCAGCGAGTCAAGTTTAGTAAGCTGGGTCGAAATTTGTTCCATACGCGGCCCCAATGCCTGTAAAATAACTTGCTGTAGCTCCGTTAGCATTGCAGGGGTAAACACCGGGCTGTCTACTCGAGGCGCGTCTGCCATTTTGTCTTCACTGGGTCTCCCCTTTTCCCGATCCTTTTTTGCTGTTTTAGAGGCCATCACAGGTGTAGATTTTGCTAAAAACTTGTCCATGCAACAGCATTCACTAATTCTGTGAAAGATGGTCAGAAAAATCTCACGTATATTCTCTTAAGAAAAGCGAAATGAGGAACAGGGCTCTGGAGCCGGCACAATGTGCTGCTAACCAGCTCACAGCATCACGTGATCCAATTAAGATACTGCTTTAAACATCCCCAAAACACAAACATAACCTTTCTTTGAGACTGAAAAAAATTGGGAGAAGAAGGCCTCAGATGGCTTCATGGGCGAAAACATATGTTAAAGAGGGAATCAAATCAAATAAAATAAACATTCTGCTCCTTTATGTTCCTTCCCTTCACACATGGAATTTCTATCCATATAGATTTCACACTACATATGCTACATTTTAGTGTCTTTTTTTTTTTTTTTTCTTAAATCAGCTACCGGTGACTACAAAACTTTTAAGTAGTCATAGGTATTCTTGTACCCTTCTCCTCTACAGCCAACTCCAGACTCTGTACCTTCTACCTTGCTGCACCGTATGCCTGGAACAAACTGCCTGACTCGATACATCAGGCTCTCTCTCTAGCAGTATTCAAATCTAAACTCAAAGCCAAATTCATTGAAGATGCTTTCAATTCCAAACTCCAACCCACCTTCTTTGAATATTGTAGGCAGTGGACTAGTTTTTATTTTTCTTTCAGAGTAGTGAAATGTCTCTCATGTATAGTTTCTTCTATGTTCAATAGAAGGTCAATGTATAAGGTCAATGGAGAGACATCAGCTGTTACTCAGCAGTGTACCCCTTGCTAACATTAAGGGTAACATCAATGCTAACACATTTTATAAATCCACTTTAGATGCATAAGATAACACAGTGGGGTTGCAGAGTTCATAGGGACCACGGGTGAGAAATGAGGTACCAATGTAAATAGCCAAAATCATTTCCCAGTTCTATCCACCTTGTGCTTTCAAACACAGTACAGTTAAGCCCTTTGCCTTAGCAACAGCTTTTTCCATTTCACCCCCACTGTTGTTGGTTTTTTTTTTTTTTTTGGTTTTTTTTTTTAGCAGCAAGGTTAATTCAGTCCAGCAGTGATCCATCTCACACTCACCTGAGACCAATGCCAAAGCTTTTCTTGAATCAGGCCTCTCTCTCCCCTTTTCTATCTCCTGTTGGTTGCCAGGCAACCATGACAGTCTTGCTGTGAGTGTGCTTCATCTGGGATTGCATGTTATTCCTTGAACTTACTTTTCAATTAAACAAAATATGTGTTCTTTATTTATATATCTATAATAATAAAATGCTACGCGCGCATGCGCACTCTCACCACGTGTTCCCTGAGATCTGATCTGTCGGGATGTGCCGGCAAGAGTGCGCATGCATGCTTACTACGTCACCAAGGGCCACAACTCCTCAACACTGAAAAGTTGCAATTGGCTGCATGTCCGTCCCCTCCCAGGAGGGAGGGGGCAGCCCTCCTTAGGCAAAGCAGGTCCTGGGGAAAGGCTTCCGAGCGACTGAGGGAGCGAGACCCTTCCCCCAACATATAAACCTCCAGCACCCTCTGCCATCTCCGTCGCAGCCCAGGAGAGACGTGGCAGTGCGCGCTGCACACAGAAGAAAGCGCTGCGGCTCGCCTGGGCGGACACGTTGGTGCTGGCGGCTGTGGAAGAGGGAATGGGAGGATGCTCAAAGCTGTCTTTGTAGGAAGTGCTTCTGTCCAAGGGTTGAAGGCGATTGGACAAAAGAGATGACGGGAAGCGTAGAGGAGTGTGACAGAATGACAGAAGAACAGTAGGGACTCTAGAGAGATTGGAGGAAGTGCAGCACCCGTTAATGTTAATCACATGTAGAAGTAGACGTAACATAGAGGATGTTGAGAGAGAGGTTATGAGAATCAGTGATCCACCTTCTATCACAATCTTCCAGTTTTCAGCAGTCGAGGATCAGAAATATTCAATTTGGGGTGATATTTTTATTTTTAATGTATTATATAATACCTGAAAGGAAACATGGCAAGGTTAATTGATTAAGTATGTTGGGCATAGGTGTAGGAGAAAAGCCCAGTTTGTGAACACAGTAAACTTTTTCACAAATGGATACGGATTTGCCAGATGGAATTTGAAGCATATGTAATACCTGGGTATCTCTTTTATATAGTGTGAATAAAAAGGTCTTTGGTCTTATCTTTTACTTCTGGGACTGCTGCTTTTTAACACATTTATAAACTATCTGGAGATGGGAATAGCTAGTGAGGTAATTAAATTGAGCTGGCATTAGTTTCCCCGCGTAGCGCAGGGGTTAGCGTGTGCTAATTTTGCAGTGCGCGCTAAAAACGCTACCGCTTCTTAGAAAAAGGAGCCCAAAGTTGTTAAATCACAAGAGGATTGTGAAAAACTGCAAGAGGACCCCCAGCTCTCCTCTTCACTTTGCAATGTCTATATGGCATCATTGGAAAATATGTTATCCAATTTAAAATTGAAATCATATATATACACGGATGACATTACAATTATTATTCCCATAACCTCACTGAGTTAAGAGACAGAACAATTCATCTCATCTGTCCTTACTAATAATGGACTATGCAATTTAAATTAAAACTGAATTCAGATAAAACTAACGGCCTCTTTTACAAAGCCGCGCAGAAACAGCCCCGAAGCCCTTTAATTCTCTATGGGTTTCAGGGCCGTTAGCGCAGAGTAGCCACTAGCGCAGCTTTGTAAAAGAGGCCGTAAGTTCTATTTGGCAATTCCTAATAACAAGATCACGAGATTAAATGGGTTAGACCACCCAATTAATTCTACCATCAAAAGCCTGGGTGTTATGTTGGACCGAAGCTTGACTTTTGAAGATTACACTAACTCTCAGGTGAAAAAATGTGTTTTTCACTTTATGGAAACTTCATAGTAACATAGTAGATGACGGCAGATAAAGACCCGAATGGTCCATCCAGTCTGCCCAACCTGATTCAATTTAAATTTTTAAATTTTTTCTTCTTAGCTATTTCTGGGCAAAAATCCAAAGCTTTACCCTGTACTGTGCTTGGGTTCCAACTGCCAAAATCTCTGTTAAGATTTACTCCAGGCCATCTACACCTTCCCAGTCATTGAAGCCTTCCCCAGCCCATCTTCCACAAAACGGCCATATACAGACACAGACCATGCAAGTCTGCCCAGTACTGGCCTTAGTTCAATATTTAATATTATTTTCTGATTCTAAATCCTCTATGTTCATCCCACGCTTCTTTGAACTCAGTCACAGTTTTACTCTCCACCAACTCTCTCAGGAGCGCATTTCAGGCATCCACTACCATCTCCGTAAAGTAGAATTTTCTAACATTGCACCTGAATCTACCACCCCTCAACCTCAAATTATGTCCTCTGGTTTTACCATTTTCCTTTCTCTGGAAAAGATTTTGTTCTACGTTAATACCCTTCAAGAATTTGAATGTCTGAATCATATCTCCCCTGTCTCTCCTTTCCTCTAGGCCTCTAGGGTATACATATTCAGGGCTTCCAGTCTCTCCTCATACGTCTTCTGATGCAAGCCTCCTATCATTTTCATCGCCCTCCTCTGGACTGCCTCAAGTCTTCTTACGTCTTTCGTCAGATACGGTCTCCAAAACTGAACACAATACTCCAAGTGGGGCCTTACCAATGACCTGTACAGGGGCATCAACACCTTCTTACTTCTACTGGCTACGCCTCTCTTTATACATCCCAGCATCCTTCTGGCAGCAGCCACTGCCTTGTCACACTTTTTTTCACCTTTAGATCTTCAGACACTATCACCCCAAGGTCCCTCTCCCCGTCCGTGCATATCAGCTTCTCTCCTCCCAGCATATACGGTTCCTTCCTATTATTAGTCCCCAAATGCATTACTCTGCATTTCTTTGCACTGAATTTTAGTTGCCAGGCATTAGACCATTCCTCTAACTTTTGCAGATCCTTTTTCATGTTTTCCACTCCCTCTTCGGTGTCTACTCTGTTACAAATCTTGGTATCATCTGCAAAAAGGCACACTTTTCTTTCTAACCCTTCAGCAATGTCACTCACAAACATATTGAACAGGATTGGCCCCAGCACCGAACCCTGAGGGACTCCACTACTCACCTTTCCTTCCTTCGAGCGACTTCCATTAACCACCACCCTCTGGCGTCTGTCCGACTAAACACTATTTTGATTTCTTCTCTTTTCGAATGCTGGTTCAATCTTTGATCTTAAGTATCTTAGACCAGTGGTTCCCAACCCTATCCTGGAGGACCACCAGGCCAATCAGGTTTTCAGGATAGCCCTAATGAATATGCATGGAGCAGATGTGCATGTCTCTCACTTCCATTATATGCAAATCTCTCTTGCGCATATTCATTAGGGCTAGCCTAAAAACCCGATTGGCCTGGTGGTCCTCCAGGACTAGGTTGGGAACCAGTGTCTTAGACTATTGCAATATTATATACTTGGAATCCTTTAAGAAAACCATCAAATGACTGAGAATCGTTCAGAATGCTGCAGTCCGTTTAATCTACGGTCTTAAGAAATCGGATTATGTATGCCCGTATTACAAAAAAACTACACTGGCTGCCCGTGCAAGCAAGGGTTATTTTTAAATTTGCTTGCCTTTGCTTCAAATCCGTAACAGGCTCATCCCCAATCTATCTATCCCATCATTTTGAATTTCCAGGCACAACTTGTACACGTAGGGCTCCTTTTACAAAGGTGTGTTAGGGCCTTAACACGTGGAATAGCGTGTGCGATAGCCGCTACCGCCTCTTCTTGAGCAGGTGGTAGTTTTTCGGCTAGCACACACTAATCCAGTGTGCCCACTTGTATACTTTTCCATCCTTGAAGGGCTGTATCTACAAGAGATTCCTCGATAGAACACTATCATTCCAAGCAGGCAAATGAATAAATGTTTAATCAACTTTATCTCAAATGCACTTTCTTACCAAACTTTTAGGAAGGCAATCAAAACTTATCTATTTGATAAATTTCTCTGACTCCACTTCTGTCTTGATGTACTTCTAAAACACTTCCAGGAAAAATTTGATTAATCTTACCATGCTAATGAAGCCGACAGCACAGTGCGCAGCTGCCGCTAAGAGAGCAAATAGAATGCTAGGTATAATCAAGAAAGGTATTACAACCAGAACGAAAGAAGTTATCCTGCCGCTGTATCGGGCAATGGTGCGCCCACATCTTGAGTACTGCGTCCAGTATTGGTCACCGTACCTTAAGAAGGATATGGCATTGCTCGAGAGAGTTCAGAGGAGAGCAACACGACTGATTAAGGGGATGGAAAGCCTTTCATATGCTGAGAGATTGGAAAAACTGGGACTCTTTTCCCTAGAAAAGAGAAGATTAAGAGGGGATATGATAGAGACTTACAAGATCATGAAGGGCATAGAGAGAGTAGAGAGGGACAGATTCTTCAAACTTTCAGAGAATAAAAAAACAAGAGGGCATTCGGAAAAGTTGAAAGGAGGCAAATTCAAAACTAATGCTAGGAAATTCTTCTTTACACAACGTGTGGTGGACACCTGGAATACAATTCCAGAGGAAGTTATAGGGCAGAGTACGGTACTGGGGTTTAAGAAAGGTTTGGACAAATTCCTGCTGGAAAAGGGGATAGAGGGGTATAGATAGAAATTTACTGCACAGGTCCTGAACCTGTTGGGCCGCCGCGTGAGCGGACTGCTGGGCGCGATGGACCTCGGGTCTGACCCAGCGGAGGCATTTCTTATGTTCTTATGTTCTTAATGTAATTTTAAAAGTTTTTTTGTAATATCGCTGTGTGTATACAGTCTCTTCCTCTGTAAACTGCTCTGAACTGTTAGTGGTATTGCAGTATATAAAAATAAAGTTATTATTGTTATTATTATTTTTACAAGACTGCGAGACTGGGCATCAAAATGGCAGCTGATGTTGAATGTTAGCCAGGGCAAATTGATGCTTATGGGAAAGAGGAAATCAGATTACACTTCCCCCTCCGTATTCGCGAATTCTGTATCTACGGATTTGGTTATTCGCTATTTTTTGAGCAAAAAATAAATTTAAATTTTTTGGGCATTTTTTTAGCCCTGTAAGCCCCCCCCTTAAGCCTTACCTGGTGATCTAGCGGGTTTTTAGGCAGGAGCGATCTTCCCATGCTCCTGTCCCATGCAGATTGCTCACAGGAAATGGCTCAAGAGACTACGGGAGCTCAAGGCAGCCATTTCCTGTGAGCGATCTGCATGGGACAGGAGCATGGGAAGATCGCTCCTGCCTGAAAACCCGGTAGACCACCAGGTAAGGCTTAAGGGGGGGGGGGGTTTACAGGGCTAAAAATAGCTGTGGGAAGCCGGGGATTAAGGGCAGAACCGGCCTGAATATTATTCGCAGTTTTTCCATATTCGCGGGCTGGCTCTGCCCATAACCCCCGCGAATATGGAGGGGAAGTGTATGCCTATGTGATACAAGGTTTCACATTAGGAGTCACCTCCCAGGAAATGGATTTAGGTGATATTCTTGATGATGTACTGAAACCCTCTGCTCAGTGTGCAACAGCAGAAGCAGCTAAGAAAGCAAATATTTTTATTTTTTAACACCCATTGGATTAACATGTCATTAATTGATTTTTTTACCACATCAATATTTACAAAGACTAGGGTACACTCAAAGACTAGGGTAATATTTTTAAAACCAATGGGAGGAAATATTTTTTCTCTCAGAGAATAGTTAAGCTCTGGAATGCATTGCAAGAGAATGTGGTAAGAGCGGTTACTGTAGCTGGTTTTAAAAAAAGAGAGTTTGGATAAGTTCCTGAAGAAAAAGTCCATACAACTGCTGTTGAGACAGACATGGGAGAAGCCATTGCTTGCCCTAGATCGGTGGCATGGAATGCTGTTACCATTTGGGTTTTTGCCAGGTACTTGTGACTTGGATTGGCCTCCGTGAAGACGGGATACTGGGCTAGATGGACCACTAGTGTGACCCAGTAAGGCTGTTGTTATGTTCTTATATGAGCCAATTATAGGACAGTCATGCTATTGTGACATCACTGATAAGGTTGACTCTTAAGCATTGGTTGAATGAGTCATTATGACATCACAATCTTAACTCTAGAATGTTGCTTCTATTTGGGTTTTTGCCAGGTGCTTGTGACTTGGATTGGCCTCCGGGAAGATGGGATTCTGGGCTAGAAGGACCATTGGTATGATCCAAAAAGGCTATTCTTATGTTCTTAATGTAAACATCATGCATTAATACCTATTTTAAAGTAAAATGTGCACTAATTTCTAGCTAATGTTTTATTACATATGTGAAATGTTTGGAAAAAAAAAAAATAAATCTCTCCAGAGAGCATTAAAAGTAAGCTTGAAAAATGTCCCAATGCTGAGCGCTTAATGGTTCCAGGTTAGCATAGGAGCATGACAGTGCTGGGCAGCATTTCCTTCATGGTGAATGCTCTGCATTCCAGGTTACTCTCACCATGCCCTACAGCTGAGCTTTCTTCACAACACTGCTCCACCCATGGTTTCCTGTCTGAATTTTCTAAATTAGCGTAAAAATGTTTTAATCTTGTAAAAAAGCAGCTATTTAACTGACAAAGTATTCAGAATCTGCCAACTCCAACAATGATGGAGCAACTTCAATAGCTCTCTCAGCTCCATATATATGTGGGGAGGCATATGCTTTCAAAGACATCTGCTTAATGTCCTTTGTTGGCATAGCTTACATGACAGGTTCTCTACCACCCCCTTTGCCTCTTTTCCATCCATAAACACTATCACAGGGATGTGGCAATTTTTCCCTCTTCATCTCACTCATGAGATCATTCATAATCCTTTCATGTCATATCCTTCCCTCATCCCATCACAAGAGAATTGACATAGTGTTTTGCTTGGAATAATGTACACAATTTGGGCTTGCATGATCTCATACTTGCTTTGAGGCTACTCAACTGAATGTACATACCCCCTGTTCCGGGGCTGGCTTAACCACTGAACTAGGCTAAGCTCTGGTTCGAGACATCAGCAACTAAGGGCACCAAAATGCACAGCCTCTAGTCTACAGGTTAAGCCATCCCCTCTCCATCCCTCAGTCCCCAACCCTTAGTTCTCTCTTTCCCCTCCTCGTAGGTCTGGCACGGTTCCTTCACTTGACTCCCTTCCCTGCCATCTTATAAAGTGTGTTGGTTGCCGGCATGAGCAGCATCATGACAAGCTGTCTTCGACCAGCCCATGAGAAATGCTAACAGAAGTAGACGTGCAAAGAAATTTGCTAACATATAATGGAAGATCTCAATTGCCTAGTACTGATTGGTTAAACATCTAATTGGGATATGCTATCAAAGTTGCTTCTATTTGGGTTTTTGCCAGGTGCCAGGTTTTTGCCAAAGTCATAAATGACTGTTTCGTGGAGCAGTTGGTCCTGAAATAGACAAGAAAGAAAAATAAGTTAGATCTAATCCTAATTGAAGTGAAGGCTCTGGTATAAGGGATCATATTTTCCCTAATCTTAGGAAAGAGGGCCCTAAATAAAACTACTGCTTTAACATACGAGGCGCATCCAGAAAGAACCAATCGAACGGAGCAGATGCACCAGGTGACATACACATTTCCCATTGACTGTAGTCATTAGTGATGGATAAGAAAATTGAAAATCCTGCTACCTGTGGCCAATGAATGCTAAAAATGCTTATCCAGTGGAAATTCATAGGCAGACCGTTAAGGTGTATGGTGAAGGTGCAACGAATAGGGAATATGAGAAAATGGTATCAGTTGTTTGATGAAGGAAGGACAAATGATTGATCATTTTTTTTCCCTTTCTGGCTGGACCGCCCTTGCCTGGCCGTTAACGACCGAGTTATTCCATTTTTTCGCCTGCTGTGGTGGTGTCCTGCTGTGCTGGTTTCCGCCTCTATCTGGCAGTATGGATGAGCGGCGTGCGATATTCGGCATGCAGTACAGTGTGTTGGGCATTTCTTTTAGTTTCCTCCACTTCTCCCCCATTGCTGGTGGCTGCTCATCAGATGATTGACGTCGGACCCGTCTCTTCACGCTGGGATGGAGTTTGCTTCAGTGGCAGATCGTTGACCTGGTTCCGGTGCCAGGGGATCAGGTGCTGCAGTGGAGGCATGCTGATCTAGTCTGGTGTCGGCCAGCCAATTCAGTTGCAGATGGAGAGCCAGCTGCTCGTCCCTGGGTCCTTGATCTGGTCTGCAGCCGAGATCTCTGCCTGCTGTAATTCGGCTTGGAGCTGCCTCCTGCATCGATATCTCAATGGTCTTGCACAGAACAGAGATGGATGTGGTTCTATACTGGATTGGAGTGATGCTATGATTTTTTAGACTAGACTTTATTTTATTTAGTTTGATTTTTCTGCTAAGTTTTTTGTTTCTTTTTTGCCTTTCTGTTATACTTTATTTCTTTTGAGATGATTTTTTATTCTCCTATAAATTATACATTTTATATTCTTTATTTCTCAGGCACTTTAGTTTAGATTGTAAGTCTATTTAGGACAGAAAGGGAAGTTCTATGTGCCTTCAATACTATATATACAAATGGATTTAAGCAAATTATAATTTTATTTTTAAATTCTTTATTCATTTTATAACTACATCAAGTACAACAATATTGATATTAACATTGTAACATAGATCAGTGTTCTTCAACCTTTTTACACCCGTGGACCGGCAGAAATAAAATAATTATTTTGTGGACCGGCAAACTACTAGGACTAAAATTTTAAAACCCCGTTTACGCCCCATCTCCGCGAGCTCGGTCCCCGCAAACCATCTGATCCCATCTGCACAAGCCGTAATTATGATTTTATATTGAACGTATTTTATTAAAGTATAAAAAGAAACAATATCCTGAACAATTGTGATTTTATAAATACAAATATACAGAGCACGGACCAACAAAACCCCTGTCTCCCCTCCCCTTCACATATATCCCCTCTACTATCAAGAAAACTGAACAAGCCAAGTTATTATAGAATGCTACATAGAAATATCATGCTAACAGAATACTGCAGTCCCCAGTTATGTCTCTAGCAGGATATATAATTCAAATCTGATTTATTCTAATGACAAAATAGAAATAACATTATTTTTTTCTACCTTTTGTTGTCTCTGGTTTCTGCTTTCATCTTCTTTTCACTCTTTTCCTTCCAGCATCTGCCCGTTCCATCCAATGTCTGCCTTCTCCCCCTTCCATATGTATCTGACTTCTTTCTATGCCCCTCTTCCTTGTCCATCCTCCTCTCTCCTTTTTACATCATTCATTCCAGCTTCACTGCCTTCTTCATTTTTATCTCTCCTACACCAGATCTAGCATCTTTATCCCTCTCTCATTTCTCTGCTGACCCCCCTTTCCAGTATCAATGTCTCTCTACTTTCTCATTCCTCTCTCTCCCCTTTCTCTCATCTGATCTCTCCATTCCACCCTGACCCCCTTCCCCTCCTGTAATCTCCCTGCCAGCTGTTTCCTTCCTTTTTTTCTTTCTCCCTACCCTCCTTCCTTTTTTTCCTTCTCCCTTCCCTCTATCCAACATTAACTCTCTTCCCATCCCTTTCCCTCCTCCCCTCCCAGCAGCATCTCTCCTTCTTCTCCCTTCCCTCCTCTCTCTATCCAACATTAACTCTCTTCCCATCCCTTTCCCTCCTCCCCTCCCAGCAGCATCTCTCCTTCTAACTCCCTTCAAGTCCAGTAACAGCTCTCCCTTTTCCAGACCTTCCCAGCCTCCTACAGTGGCTTCCTCCCCTTCCAGCAGCTCTCGGTACTTGCCTGCAGGAAGTTGCCGGTAAATCACTGCCCTGGCAAATTGGAGAGCTGGTGGGAGGGGAGACAGCCACTGTGAAGGCTCCCCAGGATCTTGTTCGCACACGCTGACCATCTCCCTCCACCTGCACCTGAATTTGCAGCTCTCTCCGGTCTAATCGCAACTTCCCCGCGGCCCTCTTCAGCAACTCGGCAGGGGTGGCGATCAAGACACGCTGCCGACGTCGGGACCTTCACTCTCTGAGTCCCGCCTATTTTGTTTTAACTTCCTGTTTCCGAACAGGCGAGACTCAGAGAGGGAAGGCCCCGACGTTGGCAGCCTATCTTGATCGCCTGAGGCTGGGAGAAACATTAGTCGGGAGGAACCGCAGTCGGCAGGAAATTTAACTGCCGACTTGATCTCGCCGGCCCTGTGTGGACCGGCAGAAATTTTCTGCGGACCGACACCGGTCCGCGGACCGGCGGTTGAAGAACTGTGACATAGATAATACACTTGAGTTATTACAATTAATCTTTATCAAATTAAATTTATTCCCCTCTCTCCCTACATTATTAATAATTTTATTGTATGTAACCCATGCAGAACTGTGGGTGCTGCAGGCTATAAATCTTTTACATAAACTAACTAACTCCCCCTTTTACAAAACCACAATAGCGGTTTTTAGTACAGGCCAGCATGTTGAATACTCTGCGCTACTCCCGACGCTCATAGGAACTCTATAAGCATCGGGAGCAACGCAGAACATTTGGCTATGAGTATGATTTCTACTCCTGGTACTTAACTATGTCATAGACCGTGTTAGTCATAGACCCTTTCTTTAAAGTGAAAAAGCAGATGTTGCAGCCGATCCTTTCATAACTTGCAGGATTTTAGTTTAGTTTATTTCAAGATCCTCCACGGCATCCTTCCTCCATTTATTCCACTTTCTTGGAACTCCTCAAATCTTAATACCACCAGACCTACCCAAAAATTGACACTATCCTTCCCCTCATTAAAAGGCATTTCCCATCCAGGAAAGCTAGGAACTTCCCTCCCCTTCAGATTCACCGAGCTCTGGAACAACCTTACCTCCCCTATTCGGAACCTGAGTTCTCTCCAACTTTTCCATAAACATCTGAAAACCTGGCTTTTCTCAAAAATGTAACACTCCCTCCTTCTTTGATATCCTAGTCCTCTAAACATTCTTCTTTCCTCCGATCTTCATCCTTTCCTTGGAGTTCCTTTCTCATCCCAATTCCTGTAAACCGTGCCGAGCTCTACGACTATGGAGATGGTGCGGTATACAAACCTAAGGTTTAGTTTAGTTTAGTTTTTCAATATCGTTCTGATCGTTGACTGAGACATGCCGAGTTCACGCCCGATAGTGTTCACTACTTTACCACTTTCTCGTAGTCTAATAATTTTTTGTTTCACTTCCAAATTGATACTACTAGGAGTATATTGGGTGCATTTGGAACATAAGAGCATGATTAAGTTCACAGTGCACAAGACGCTAGATCCGCGAGATACAAGATGACACCGTGGACATTAACGTGAATGGATGTTGTCCTGAATGATGTTATGCGGCGCATACCTGTACTCATAAGTGAAAAAGATTAATGATTAGAGTTATTCATTACATTTACATAAAGATAATTGTTACAATTATGTATTACTTTTAAAAGTAAAATATTACTTAGTAATATATTACTGCCCAACACAGCCTACATCCCCTGCACTGGGCCAGAGGCTGTGGCTGGGCCTGGTGTTTTCTCCTCTGCCTTCTCCTCCTAAGCAGCCTCTTTCTCTGCTGAATGGTTATATAGGACCACACATTGTTTCAGTGAAGAGCAAATACTCGTAGGGTGAGCAGTATGGTGAAAGCTGTGCTTCAAAACACTGAAGTTATCTCTAGATTTTCAAAGAATGATGATATAACTGCTGAAAACATTGTCCTGTACGTAACTGGTTATTTCAAAACAAAGGACGAAAACTGTGAAATCGACGATCTTGGTATAAATTTATTTCAGAATGATGCAAGTCAATACATAGATCGAAAACTCTTTATAATAAAGAGTAATGCTGATCAGTCAGTAAATCCATATAATACACAGTAAAGGTATTGTGGCGTGGTCCGTGTTTCAGTCATAATGACCTTCTGGAGTCCAATCAGATAATGCCACTGGATATGCTGATGAACATTCAAAATACTGGGTGTGCGAAAGCGGAGTGCTACTTGCTCAAGAGATGCTTGCAGAGTAAGCGGTCCAACTGGTCATTTGTCATTACTTGTCTGATCCAGCACTGCTGGACATTATCCACTAAACCAGGGGTGTCCAGCCTCGGCCCTGATCCAGTTGGGTTTTCAGGATTTCCACAATGAATATGCATGCAATCTGTTCGCATGCAATAGAGGCAGTGCATGCAGATAGGTCTCATGCATGTTCGTTGGAGAAAATCCTGAAAACCCAATTGGGTTGCGACCTTCAAGGACTAAGGGCTCCTTTTACAAAGCCGCGCTAGCGGTCTTAACGCACGCACTGGATTAGTGTGTGCTATAGTGCGCGCTAGCCGGAAATCTACCGCCTGCTCCAAAGGAGGCGGTAGCGGCTAGCGCGTGCGGCAATTTAGCGTGCGCTATTCCGCGTATTAAGGCCCTAGCGCGGCTTTGTAAAAGGAGCCCTAAGGTTGGACACCTCTGCTTCTAAACTTATGGTTATGCCCCCAGAATGCCACCGCAATTGCCCAGCTGTCAGTAAGAATTTCTAGATATCTGGTGCGCATCTATCTTTTGAAGCACATATCTCAAAAGCAGTGAAGTCTGCTTACTTCACCATGCAACAGGAAAGCTAGACTCGGGAGAGTCTCTGGACATAGTGTACTTGGATTTCAGTAAAGCGTTTGACAGTGTGCCACACCGTAGACTATTAAACAAGATGAAATCGATGGGGTTAGGTGAGAAACTAACGGCATGGGTCAATGATTGGCTAAGTGGAAGACTTCAGAGGGTGGTGGTCAATGGCACCCTCTCTAAGACATTGGAGGTGACTAGCGGAGTGCCGCAGGGCTCAGTCCTGGGACCATCCCTTTTTAACATATTCATAAGGGACTTGATCCGAGGGCTTCAGGGAAAAGTAGCGCTGTTTGCCGACGACGCCAAACTGTGTAATACAGTGGGTGAAAGCGATCTCACGGATGGTATGGCGCAGGATCTGATCAAGTTGGAAAACTGGTCCTCAACATGGCAGCTGGGCTTCAACGCAAAGAAGTGTAAGGTGATGCATCTCGGCAGCAGAAATCTATGCAGAACATACACCTTGAATGGAGAAACACTAGCTACGACCTCAGAAGAACGGGACTTGGGAGTAATCATCAGTGCAGACATGAAGGCTGCCAAGCAAGTAGAGAAGGCCTCATCCAGGGCAAGGCGGATGATGGGATGTATCAATAGAAGCTTCGTCAGCCGTAAACCTGAAGTCATAATGCCACTGTACAGAACCATGGTGAGACCTCATCTGGAGTACTGTGTGCAATTCTGGAGGCCACATTACCGTAAAGATATACTTCGAGCTGAGTCAGTCCAGCGAATGGCCACTAGGATGGTCTCCGGACTCAAGGGTCTCTCATACGAGGAAAGACTGGGCAAGTTGCAGCTCTACTCTCTGGAGGAGCGCAGGGAGAGGGGTGACATGATTGAGACATTTAAGTACGTCACAAGTCGTGTCGAGGTGGAAAACGACATATTCTTTCCTAAGGGACCTTCAGTCACAAGGGGGCACCCGCTCAAACTCAGAGGAGGGAGATTTGGTGGTGACACCAGGAAGTATTTCTTTACAGAAAGGGTGGTGGATCACTGGAACAAACTACCGGTGCAGGTGATCAAGGCCACTAGCGTGCTCGACTTTAAGAATAAATGGGACATCCACGTGGGATCTCTACGTGGGTCGAGCAGCACTCTGACTTAATGGGGTGGGACAGTAGAGTGGGCAGACTTGATGGGCTATAGCCCTTTTCTGCCATCATCTTTCTATGTTTCTATGTTTCTAAAATGGCCTCATTCGAAGAATATCTGGTCAAATTGGTATCTATCTAGGTTTGCCTCAAGTATGTATTTAAGTGTTACAAATGATAGAGCTGCTCGGCTATTGGTTGGATTATCTCGATATGAACACATTACACCTATTTTTAAAAGATTGCATTGGTTGCCGATATTGTTTTGAATCCAATTCAAACTTTTAAAACAACAAGGTGTTTATGAAATTCTACCAAATTAGTTGGCAAAATGCCCAACTCTAAGTACTCCGGCAAGGAGTAGATAGAGTTAGGCATATTCCCCTTTATTAGATACAACAAAGGAGAATATTTTACGATATGTACGGACCAAAAATTCATGTTTTTCTAGAGCTGGACCATTTATGTGGAATGCGTTGACTGGTACCTTACGGTTTTGTAAAAAATCTAATGCAATTTAGAAAGCTGCTTAAGATCCATTCGTTTGTGCAGGCTTTTCTAAGCTAATATCCTGCTTTTTTAAAGTTAATATTCTATCTTCCGAATGTCATCTTGTTTTGCAGGTAATTAGATCTGTTTGGCTTTATTGTGAAGTAATGGTAGTAGATGAATGGCTGAGAGGTAATCTATAGGTTCAGATGATGTAATCTTATGATTTTTACTGATGTTATGTGACTTTTTAAGATGTTCAAACCTGAACTGTGTATGTGATACTGTGAGCCACCTTGGACAAAGGCGGATTAGAAAGGTTTTAAAGAAATAAATAGTTGAATATTGCTTAGAGGAGAATATAATGTACTTACGGGGGTAAATGCCTATTTTACCCATATATTCTCTGCCTTTGTTTCTGAATATCAACCCCATATTGTTTTCTCCGGTGTGCAATAGCAACTGAGAGCATTAGTAACAATGGTGAAATTCCAGACTTTCTCTCCTTTGTTTATAGAATTTTCGGAGTTTCTTGGTCAATTAGCGCAGGAAAGTGTACTACATGAGAGAAATCAACAATGGTGATTTAACTAAGGGGTCCTTTTATCAAGCTGCGGTAGGGGTTTAGCGCGCGTAATACCGCACGTAAAACCGCCTGCCGCGCTAGCCGCTAACGCCCGTATTGAGCAGGCATTAGTTTTTTTTAGCCGGCTGCGGGGGTTAGCACGTGATGAAATGGCCGACGGGCTAACCCCACTAGCGCGGCTTGATAAAAGGACCCCCTAAATGTAAATAGACAAATACTGAATATGATTCAACAGTGGGAGTGTGTGGTTGCAGAGGTTAGAGCTACAGCCTCGGTACCCTGAGGTTGTGGATTCAGATCCCATACTGCTCCTTGTGATCCTGGGCAAATCACTTAATCCCCCCATTGCCCCAGGTACATTAGTTAGAGTGGGAGCCCGCCGGGACAGTTAAGGAAAAATGCTTGAGTACCTGAATAATTTGTAATCCGCATAGAATTGTAGGATATATGAATTATTAAAAGAAAAACAGTGGCCTCTACTTTCCGCTCCAGCTGGAGTGGAGTAAAAAGGGCTGTTTTCTGTATTTCAGCAAGGGTGCCAAGGCAATGGCCTGGTAGAAAATCAGTACTACTCGTAAAATTGCATCTATCAATCGAGGCCGGCAAAGCAGAACCTCAAGGTGGTGCATCTATCACAAAATACCTATTTATCATCAGGCACAGAAACATTTACAGAACACATACTGCTCTTTTGGAAAGGCCCCTATGCTTGCAAAATGTATCAGAATATTTAGATATTGTGCTTGCAAATAAAAATATAGCACTTCTGTGATCTTTGCTTTCTGGTCTATGAACTACTTTAAATTTATCCAAACACTGTACAGATTTGGCGATTATCCATTCTGAGCTTAGTGGATCTGACCTGCATAAAATGGGCCAACCACTGGCTCACATGTATACTGACACTTGCCGGGGTCTTTTGTGTGGATAGAAACGTGTGACACGTATGTGAAACGTATGGTATGAAAGAATTATTAATATTGAGTGACACTGCCTAGGATCCATGATAGCTGTTACAGGGAAACACAAGTATTATGAGAACGAGCAAGGACTTTTCAGCACCTATTGAGCAGGTCCTCAGGCAGGCTAACACATAACAATCCACAAGCATTCAGTTAGCACAATCCACAAGGAAGGGGATGGGAAATTAGCTCATGAGGCAAACACATACTGATTGGTAAACATTCCCCCCCTCTGGCATTCAGTTACAAGGAGGGGATGCATATAAATATTGCCTTCTCAGAAAGAGAGAAAGGGGGACATTTCTTTCCACTGCTGATACGCTGTGTGATGACATTTTGTGAGTAAGCCTCCTGATCATGGACAAGAGTGATGATATAATAACCGGTAACGTATTAATTCAAACTCTGTACTTAATCAATGATTATGGCTAGAAATATTGTATATATGTAATATTATGGCTAGAAATATTGTATATATGTAATATTATGGCTAGAAATATTGTATATATGTAATAAAACTTAATATGTATACTATTTTGATTTCCTGGCATTCTGTCCAGTGCGGAAAGTGACTGAAGGTATTTGGTAAGCCTTTTTAAATAGTAATACAAAACGCAAGTTTGGACAGTCACAAAAATTAATTATAATTACCTAATGTCTTATGATGCATGAAATTCTTTTTGATGGCAAGGCTAACCTTTGTGTGTTTGAATTTTGTGCTATAATTTATGTACAGTGGAATCTGTTTGAATCATCGTAGTGGGTATCGGCTTGTGGGAGAGTGTGGAGCAGTGGTTAAAGCTACAGCCTTAGCACCCTGAGGTTGTGGGTTCAAACCTACACTGTTCCTTGTGACCCTGGGCAAGTCACTTAATCCCCCCCATTGCCCCAGGTATGTTCGATAGATTGTGAGCTCGCCAGGACAGACAGAGAAAACTGCTTGAGTACCTGAATAAATGCATGTAAACCGTTCTGAGGTCCCCTGGGAGAACAGTATAGAAAATTGAATAAATAATAGAAATATATCCCATGAATTTCTTAGATCACAAGAAACATAACTAAGCCTTATGCCACGGATACAGATTGTGGGACTTCCTTCTGACTTTTGCTACTGAAAGAGACACTTTCTGCCTCTTTTACAAAGCCACGCGGCAACGGCCCTGAAGCCCTTTAAATCTCTATGGGCTTTGGGGCCATTAGCGCAGCAAAGCCGCTAGTGCGGCTTTGCAAAAGAAGCATTTTGTGCTGCCTGAAATTAATCGTAGAACCCGTAATAATACGCTGTTCGCTTTTCCGTCCTTAAAAGGTTGTACACATAAAAGATTTCTGGAAAGGACTTTAGCTTTTCAAGTGGGTAAATGGAACAGGAATTTAAGTGGTTTGTTAATGTCGTCTTTTTCTTATCATGATTTCAGAAAATCATTAAAAACTTATCTAGTTGCTGAATTTGTACAATGACTTGTTAGTTTATCACATCGATGATATTATTGATATTATCTCATTGTATTATCGCTGTGCTTTTGTATAGTTTCTCTTGCTGTTAACTGCATTGAACTGCAAGATATTTGCAGTTGACAAATAAAGTTATTATTATTATGATTATATTATTATGTTTGAGACAAAGGCAGGACCTTCAGGTTCTGCTTATGATTGAACATGACGAGGAAGGGGGACTTACACTTTAAAGGGTCTGTTACATAACTCCGGCAAGTCCACTACTGTGACTGTGGCATCTTGATCTGGAGCCCATAATCTGTCAGGAAAATTATTACAGCCTAGAACGATAAATTCCAGCTGACAGTCTTGGCTGCCAGGTAAAGATAGTGCATAACCTATTTAAGTAGAATTTGATTTAGCAGTTTTGATTACGTAGGCTCTTTTTCTTAAACTTCCAAAGCATATCTCACTTGCCTCCTAATTTCTCTGCGCTGCCTATTAGAAGCTAAACTTTCTGCAGCTTAAAAACACACTACATTCACTGTTTTTTTTCCTACCCCTGTTTTACTCTTAACCATGAGATAAAAGCTAGCTTGCCATTACCCCTGGCGTTCACTAGAAAGGATAAATCAAAAGCTTCTGGGCCCACAGGGTTAGGAATTAGGACACAAATCAGTGTATTCTGGAAAATAAAACCATTTGCTTATATCCCTGGATATCTTATCTTTTTTTGCTCAGGGTCTGAATAAGGAGCAAAAGCAGCCATTTAACCTCCAGTGCCTCAGTGGCCTTGTTGGACAAGGGGAAAACACTCTTGTGAGGCCCTCTGTGAATTCACTACACCACCTTCCAGAGATAAGACAGTCAATCTCCCCCCCCCCCCCCACCTCCCAATCCAGTGTTCTAGACCAGTGGTTCCCAATCCTGTCCTGGAAGACCAGCAGGCCAATCGGCTTTTCAGGATAGCCCTAATGAATATGCATGGAGCAGATTTGCAAGCCTGTCACTTCCATTATATGCAAATCTCTCTCATGCAAATTCATTAGGGCTAGCCTGAAAACCCGATTGGCCTGCTGGTCCTCCAGGAAAGGGTTGGAAACCACTGTTCTAGACCAATATGGCTTATCTAAAGTGAAGACAAAAGCAAACTTACTGAAGAATGGTTATGGTAAGGCTAAATCATCAATCTCTTTCCACAGTAAAGACTGAAGCAAATAATTAATTAGTTTTTATGCTATGGTCTTGTCGGTCCAGAAGCACCCTTTAGTTCCCCAGTCATGTAGTGGCCCAAATTACTTAGTTACAAACATAAGAACATAAGAAGTTGCCTCCGCTGAGGCAGACCATAGGTCCATCCTGCCCAGCGGTCCGCTCCCGCGGCGGCCCATCAGGCCCATTGCCTGAGCAATGGTCTATACCTATCTATACCCCTCAATCCCTTTTTCTTCTAGGAATCTATCCAAACCTTCTTTGAAACCATTTAAGGTTTTCTTGTCTACAACAGCCTCTGGAAGCGCGTTCCATGTATCCACCACCCTCTGAGTGAAAAAGAACTTCCTAGCGTTTGTTCTAAACCTGTCCCCTTTCAATTTCTCCGAGTGCCCCCTTGTGCTCGTGGTGCCCCTTAATTTGAAAAATCTGTCCCTGTCTACTTTTTCTATGCCCTTCAGGATCTTGAAGGTTTCTATCATGTCTCCTCTAAGTCTTCGCTTCTCCAGGGAGAAAAGTCCCAACTGCTTCAATCTGTCGGTATAAAAACAAGCTTCTTGTTTTAACATTTTAATTCACAGCTTTGCAAGTCTCCCTTCAAATTCTCTCTTGGCTTGCTTTGTGAATGATTTACATCTAATTTGCCAGTGTACCCAGCTGGAGGGAGAAGGAAGATGAGGGAGGGAATGAAAGGAGATGCCAGGGCTTGGAGGGAAGGAGGAAGGTATGCCAGACTAAGGGAAAAGGAAGGGGGAAATGTGAGAGCATGGAGGGGGAGGGAAAGATGGAAGGAAAGGAGAGAGATGCCAGAGAATCAGGGAAGGGAAGATACCAGACTGTGGGGTGCAAAGGAAAGAAAGGAGAAGAGAGAGATGCCAGAGCATAGGGGATGGGGTGGTGACAGAGAGAAAAAAATGGAGAGGTGGCAGAGCTGAAATCAATCATGTACAAAGGAGAGAAGGGGCACAGGATAGATAGTTATGAAAGGAGCATAGAAAGAAGGAAGATGTCATATGAGAGAGAGAGAGAGAGAAAGTGGATGGAATGGAAATGGCAGAAATGGATGGAAATGGCAGAGAGGGCAGTGACTGGAAGGGGCAAGACAGAAGGTGAACAGTAGATGGAAGGGGTAGAGAGAGGGACAGACACTGAATGGAAGTGTGGGGGAGAGGAAGGACAGCCACTGAATGGAAGTGTGAGGGTGAGGGGGAGCAGATGCTGGAAGGAAGTGGGGAGGAGAAAGAAAAAAGGGCACATGCTGGATTGAGGGACGAGGATAGAGTTAGATACTGGAAGGGGTGAGGGAAAGAAGTGGCAAGCTATAGGTAGACACAGTGAAAGAGGGAAATTGAGGACTGAATAATAAAAAAGAATTTAGACAGAGACAGAAAATAAATTGAGAAGGAAGACCAGGGAAGAACGGGAGGAAGGGAACGGAGAGAGAGATGCCAGAACAGGGGGAAGGGGAGGAGACAGATACCAGACCTAGGAGGAGGAAAATAGGAAGGAGACTGATACTGGATCTGAGGGAAAAAAGGAGGAGATATGCTAAAATCTGCTGGGAGGGAGGAAGGAAAGAAAGAAGGAGAGAAAGAGGCAGAGAAAGGGGTTGGGGTGTTGTAATCAGATTAGAAAGACAAAAGGGGAAAGACAGGAGGAAGATGCAGGACTATGGGAGGTTCAGACAGAGAGGGAGGGAGACCTGGAACAACAGTACAAAGGAGAACTGACACTGGATCTGGGGAGGGTAATAGAGGGAAAAGAGAGAGAGACCTGGACCCAAATGGGATGGGGCTGGATTGTGAAAGAAATGTTGGATGCAAAAGAAAGAAAGAAAGATTGGATGCACAGTCAGAAGGAAGTGCAACCAAGAGACTCATGAAATCACCAGACAACAAAGGTAGGAAAAATGATTTTATTTTCAATTTAATGATCAAATTGTGTCTGTTTTGAGAATTTATATCTGCTGTCTATATTTTGCACTATATGTGTCTATTTTTCTATAGTTACTGAGGTGACATTGCATATTTTAAAGTAATTAGAGAATGACACGGGGAGCGATCCCCGCAGGCAGCTGCGGCGTGGCTGCGGTTTGGCTGCGGGTTATGGAGACTCCAAAGCCAAATCGCCGCAGACACGGGGACAAAAGTTTTCACCGCCCGCAAAAACGGTGAAAAGATTTGTCCCCGCAGGCCAATGTACCCCCTTCTAGGAACCGCTATTTACCTGTGTTTCACTGTGTTCGTGACCAGGTGTTTGATGTCTCCGCCATGTTGTCTGTCTCCTCCAACTCTCGATCCAACTTGCACGTTGCCGCATTGACTCCGCCCCCCAATATACTGGCTCCTCATTTGTCAGATCAACCCTTCCTGCCAATAGAACCCGCCCCCCCGACGATCGCCGGCAGGAAGGTGCTCAGCCCTTCATGCCGACAGAACCAGCCCTCCCCAACGATCGCGGCAGGAGGGTACCCATCCCCTCCTGCCTACCCCAACAGCCCCCCCGACGATCGCAGCAGGAGGATATCCAACCCCTCCTGCCAGCTCCCCAACAGCCCCCCTATGATCACTGGTAGGAGGGTGCCCAACCCCTCCTGCCGGCCCCCCCAACGGCCCTCTATATCGCCAATAGGAGGGTGCCCAACCTCTCCTGCTGGACCCCCCCCTCAACGAACCCTCCCACCCCGGAACCCCCTTAGTCTTACTTTCCAAGTTGGACCGGACAGCTCCTCGCTCGTCTGGCCAGCAGGCCTGCCTCCGTCCAAATGAGGCGGGCCCGCCCCTCCCCTCCCCTGCCTAACCCACAGGATCCTAGGGCCTGATTGGCCCAAGCACCTAAGGCCCCTCCTATAGCGGGAGTGGCTTTAGGTGCCTAGACCAATCAGGCCCTAGGATCCTGTGGGTTGGGCAGGGTAGGGGCGGGCCCGCCTCATTTGGACGGAGGCAAGCCTGCTGGCCATACGTGTGAGGAGCCGTCCGGTCCAACTTGGAAAGTAAGACTAAGGGGGTTCCGGGGTGGGAGGGTTCGTTGGGGGGGGGGTCCAGCAGGAGGGGTTGGGTACCCTCCTATTGGCGATATAGGGGGCCATTGGGGGGGCCGGCAGGAGGGGTTGGGCACCCTCCTACCAGTGATCATAGGGGGGCTGTTGGGGAGCTGGCAGGAGGGGTTGGATATCCTCCTGCTGCGATCGTCGGGGGGGCTCCAGCAGGAGGGGTTGGGTACCCTCCTGCCGGCGATCTTAGGGGAGGCCATTGGGAGGACCGGCAGGAGGGGTTGGGTACCCTTCTGCTGCGATTGTCGGGAGGGCCGTTGGGGGGGGTCTACAGGAGGGGTTGGGTGCCCCCTGCCGTGATCGCTGGGGGGGGGGGAGACTTGCAGCCGTAGCCGCGGTCACTATGCTAATCACGGCAGGGAGATCTTTGCCGCGATTAGGTACAGCGGCCGCGTCTACTTACCATGTAGGCTAACATTGTAAGCATTAAAAGTACATGTCGTGTTTGTTTTTGTATAGTTATTAACTAATATTTAACTAAGTTTTAAAGTTTTAAAGAATGTTTCCTTTATACGTAAATAAAGAAAAGTATTTAAAATCGTACCCGTTTGAGGCTTTTATATATGCAGCGGTGACGGTGACGGGGCGGTGAATGGGGTGGCAGTGGCGGTGACGGGGCGGTGAAGGGAATGGCGGTGACGGGTCGGTGCAGAGGATGGTGAGACGGGGACGGGGCGGTGACGGGGACCAATTTTTTCACCGTGTCATTCTCTAAAAGTAATCTGTTTGACATCTTTGAAAAAATCCCTGAAACTCGTAAATGATAATTAGCATTTTCTCTGCGTACCGTGTACTTTGTGTTTTTTTTAATATATTTTATGTTTACCATTATGAATTAATAAGATATTGCGTGTGCATGAAAATGAATGGAAGAAATTGAGGGCGGGGCTGGAGGGTGGGGCTAGGGAGGGACTGAATATTAATAGATGTCCCGTTTTGATGAAAAAAATAAATGGTCACATTAGTCTTACCTCCCTACTGCTGCTGCTAATCGCTGACAAGAAGACTTCTTTCTGACATCAGTTCTGACATTGGAGAGGACGTTCTGGGCCGGAAAGAAGACTTCTTGTCGGTGATTAGCAGCAGCAGCGGAGAGGTAAGACTGCAGCGGCGCGGACCGGAGGAAAGGAAGGAGAGAGGCTTTTTTTTTTCTGCGGAAGGGAGGGAAGGATGTAGGCAGGCAAGCTGGCTGGCTTTAGCGCGGCAGGGAGGGAGGGAGATAGGTAGGCAGGCAGGCTGGCTGGCTTTGGGGGTGGGCAAAATCTGGAAGGCAGTGGGGGGACATAAGAAGGAGGCACTGGGGACGTTAAGGACATGGGAAGGAGGCACTGGGGGCACTATGGACATGGGAAGGAGGAACTGGGGGCACTATGGACACGGGACGGAGGCACTAGGGGCACTATGGACACGGGAAGGAGCACTGGGGGCACTATGGACACAGGACGGAGGCACTGGGGTCACTATGGACACAGGACGGAGGCACTGGGGTCACTATGGACACAGGACGGAGGCACTGGGGTCACTAAGGACACGGGACGGAGGCACTGAGGGCACTAAGGACACAGGATGGAGGCACTGGGGGCACTAAGGACACGGGAAGGAGGCACTGGGGGCACTAAGGACATGGGAAGGAAGGAGGGAGGGAGGGAGGGAATAGAAAGTGACAATTGTTGGGCCTGAGTGCAGAAAGAAAGAAATGAAAGAAAGGATACACAGTCAATTAATAGATGTCCCCTTTTGATGAAAAAAATAAATGGGCACGTTACCTTTGACTTACTCTTCAACGAGTCGGCAGCTGCTCTGAGGTGCAGGAAGGTCCCGCGATGACTCATCTGCTGGCTCTGCTCCAGAAGAAGTAAGTTACGTCGTAGGGGGTGGACCCGGCAGACGCAGTCATTGCGGGACTTTGCCGCAACTCCCTGCGTCTGCCAGGTCCACCCCCTCCGACGTAACTTACTTCTTTCAGAGCAGAGCCAGCAGACGAGTCATTGCAGGACCTTTCAGCATGCGGCTGCCGAGTCCACTCCAGAGCAAGTACGTCGGAGTGGGGTGGACTGGCAGCCGGCAGCTACAGTCATCGTGGGACCTTGCTGCATGAAGGGAGAGAAAGGAGCAGGACTGCTGAAATGGAAGAGTGGTGGAGGGAAAGAAAGAGGACAGGGTGGTATGGAAGGGTGGTGCTGATGGAATTGTTGTACAGAGAAAGGGGAGAGACATAAGGGGGAAGGATATTGGAGGGAAAGAAAGGGGGCAGATGCTGATTGAAGAGGGGTGGATAGAGAGAGAAAGGGCAGACATTGGATGGTAGTGGGGAGCCTATGCTGGATGGAAGTGCAGATGGCAGAGATAAGGGAGCAAATGCCGGAAGGAAATGGGAGGAGAGAAAGAGGGGAACAGATGCTGGATGGAAATGGACAGAGAGAAGAGAAGGTACTAGATGGAAGGGTTGGAGAAAGAGGGTACATGATGGAAGGAGGGGATAAATAAAAGGAGGGCACATGATGGGGAGAAAAGGATTGAGTTAGGGAAACACTGGAGGGGTGAGGGAAAGAGGTGGCGAGCTTTAGGTAGACAGTAAAAAAGGATATTGATGAGAGGGTAGTAAGAACATAATCTAGACAGATGCGGAAAATAAATTGAAAAGGAAAATGAGGGAAAAAAGGGAAAGGGATTGCAGAGGAGAGGTGTGGGAGAGGGAAGGAGAGGAGAGAGATGCCAGACCAATGGGGGTGAAAGGAGAGATGGAAGGGGGAGGCAAACAATTTCTGGAAGGGGCATAGAAGGAGAGAAGATGCCATTTAGGGGAAGAGAGACGGCAGAGAGTGGATGGAAGGAAGAGAGTTACAAGAAGATGAGGAAAGCAGAAACCACAGAAGACAAAGGTAGAAAAAAAAAATTCTATTTATTTATTGCTTTAGGAGACATGTATCACTGTTTCTGTGGTGCACTGTATGCATTGTCTTACTGGTTCAATTTAACCTTTGTCTATGTATTTCTATTTTATCCCCCCTTATACAAAACTGTAAAGCGTTTTTTAGCACCAGCTGAGGTGGTAGCAGCTCTCATGCTCAGAATTCTATGAGCGTCAGAGCTGTTACCTCTGTAGCTAAAATCCACACTACAGTTTTGTAAAAGAGGGAGGGGATAGTTTGTGATTACATATTCCATACTAGGCAAAGGTGTTTTCTGTGTTCTGTGTGTTCGAAAGACATGTTTTTTTGTTAGGATTGACTGCAGGATTGATCTGTACTAGTCTGGCTTGTTTAGTTTTACAATGGGTGTATTGATGTTGCACTGCTCATTGCAGTATGTAAGATGCTGCCTTTTCCTAGGTACTCATGTGTGACGTGTGGATTGTTACCAAAAATAATTTTTTCATACAGATGGGGGTGGGGAGGAGGGTGTGTCAAAAAATGATGGGCCCCGGGTATCACATATGCTAGGTACGCCACTGATAAGATGAGATCCCTTTTGGACGGAAACTGGGATTGCTAGCAACAGTTAATGCGAGAGCACTAAAAACTCAGCAGAGAATTCATTCTTTTGATGATCTTTTTAAATTTTATAACTGGGGTATCTGATGACTTCTGATGTAGACAATTGCCGATACCTGGCCAAGTCAGATTTTTCTTCAATAAATTTATGTCCTCCTGGTTGTTCCTCCTTCCTTGGACTACATTTGCTGTTGATGTTTCATCTGTTGGTTTTGCAGAGGTCACTCTCCTGTTTCCCCTTTTGGCCCAGCCAAAAGTGCCACAAGGAGGAAAGAAGCAGTGAAAAGTGACCGAAGTTTGCTTAGGCTTCTGCAGTTGCTCAGAAATGTGCTTTGGAACAGGGAACCAGCACACTGCTGTTTCGAAAGAGGAGAAAGGAGTTGAACAATTGGAGAAATGAGAGAACAAGTCCCACACCATACCTAGAATATGCCCTGTTCAATAGTGTGCAATCTGTGGGTAAACAACTTTCACACATAAGACAATTCATCAGCGACATGCGGTCAGGGCCTTTAGGGGATTCATCCCACTCCCAAAAGGCCCTGAGGGCACTGCTCTAAATTCTATTGGTTGAGCAGGCAACAGGCAGAGATGCTGGTCAGCCAATCGAATTCAGATCAGTACTGTCAGGGCCTTTAGGGCTGTAGAACTGGGAATTCACTGAATTCCCTGAAAGCTTTCACCGCACGCCACTGCAATTTATACATGTGAACTCACAATTGACATATAGCGATACTGTGCAAACGTTCTAAAAAGGGTGTCGGGTCAACAGCGCGCCGGGACAAAGGCGCGCCCAGACAATTGAGCGCAGCGCGGAGGCGTGCGCCACTCAAAATGACTGTTTTTAGGGCTCCGATGGGGGGGTGTGGGGGGGAACCCCCCACTTTACTTAATACACATCGCGCCGTGTTGTGGGGGCATTGTGGGGGGTTTGGGGGGTTGTAACCCCCCACATTTTACTGAAAACTTCACTTTTTCCCTGTTTTTAGGGAAAATGTTAAGTTTACAGTAAAATGTGGAGGGTTACAACCCCCCAAACCTCCCATAACGCCGGCGCGATGTCTATTAAGTAAAGTGGGGGGTTCCCCAACAAAACCCCCCGTCGGAGCCCCTAAAAACTGTAATTTTCTTTGGCGTGCGCCTCCGTCTTGCGCTCAGTTGTCGGCGCGCGCCTTTGTCTTTCGCGGCGTTGTCTATGAACCCTAAAAAGACTCCCCAAAGCTGTGTTACTCAATTTGCTTTATCCTTGCTAATATTTTTCTTTCAGAAAGAAATGCCAAGATTATTAACAAAGCTGGGCAGGCTGAGCATGAAACACCTTGCCAGTGCAGATGCCTGGTCAGCTCTGAGCCTTGTGGTTTTATTCATGGGACTATTTATGTCTTAAAATATGCCACTTTCCTTTTTTCTTTTTTTTTTTGGTGGGGTCCTCTAACAGCTGCCTACTTTGTTGTAAAATAAGATAATTTTAGATGTGGTTGTTATTGGACTAATTCTATTTTCGGTAATTCTTGCAACTTGTGCCCTATTTTGGATTCAGGAATCTGGTGTTGTTGAGCTGTGATTATGGAAAGGAGTTTGAAATTGCAGATTTTTTTTTTTCTCTACCTTATTCCTTGTGGTCAAAAGCGTGTGTAGGTGTACAGTATATCTGTTTTGAATTAGATTTTTCAACTTTGCTGAATTGGTATGGAAGAGGGTACAGGATATTTTTGGCGTAGAAATTGAACTTGCTTATAAAATAATTATATTATGATCAGTGGCTTTGCCTTCTTTGCCCTGTAAAAAAAAAGAAAAAAGAAGCAGAGCAAGGTTGTTTGATGTGCTTATGGGTTTGGCAATTCAACATCTGTGTGGAAAGATAATGCTGCTTTGCCAGTGATTGCTTGGTGGGCTGGAGTTTGCCTTACACAAAAATATGAGGAGGTAATTTCTCTTCAAAAACGAGTGGCTACTCAGTTCAGGAAGGTTTATATAGTAACATAGTAAATAATGGCAAATAAAGACCTGAATGGTCCATCCAATCTGCCCATAAGTTATACTCATTAAAAAATACATGATTAGATTGACTTGTCTCTTCTTTGATATTTCTGGGCCATAGACTGTAAAGTTTGGGCTGCTTTAGATGCTATAGGGCTCATTTTCAAAGCACTTAGGGCTAGATTCACTAAGCAAACCGATCAGTTTGCGAGCCCTTTGCGACCCGATTTCTCTCCGATCCGATTTACTAACCTCTCCTCCGATCTGATCCCGATCCATGCATGCAAATGAGGGGAATCGGCATGCAAAGCAGGAAGGACGCGATTCACCAACCTTATCGACAGGTCGGCCGATTAAAAAAAACTAGCGACTGTTGCTCTCTGCCCCGATTCTCCTGCTCTGGCTGCCCTGCTCTTTGCTCCCTGCCCAGACTCTCCAGCCCTGCTCAGCCCCGACTCGCCTGTCCTTCCCCCACAGTGTGAGCCCGTGGTTTTAATCTGTGGATTTAAAGCAGGTTAAAACCACAGGCTCGCGAAGTTAAAAATAGTTTAAAACAAGAAAAAAAATCCGGGCAAGATGGACCACCAGCGCATGCGCAGACCATCTACAGTCTAGGAAGATGGTCTGCGCATGCTCAAGGATCGCTCTTCAGCGATCCGTGCAGTTGGTGGGGGCGCGTGCCAACGATCGCCCCCATTTGCATGCAGGCCTTTAGTGAATTTGTTGGCCTGCATGCAATCAGGCACGAATCGGACAGGGAAAGGAGGTTAGTGAATCTAGCCCTTAAGACACACAAAGTACCGGTAGTTTGTATGTCTAAGTGCTTTGAAAATGAGCCTCTTGCTGTTTATTAATTGAGTTTAAGCTTAGTTTTTGCATTTTTTATTTCACTGGACTTCTTTTCTAATTGTACACATCCCCCTCCATATTCGCGTGTTCAGAACTGTCCACTTATTTGCTTTTTTAAAATTTGGTGGTCTAGCGGTGAAGCGGGGCAGTTGCGATCTTCCTACGCGCCTGCCATGTGCAGAACTCGGAACAAAAATGACTGCCATGAGTCTCGCAGGCACTCACGGCAGCCATTTTTGTTCTGTATGGGAAAGGAGCGTAGGAAGATCACTCCTGCCCCACTTCACCGCTAGACCACCAGGCTTTAAAAAGTAAGTACAGTAGACAGGTCCGCGAAGCGGGGCTGGGTCAGAGTTGGCCCTAAAGCTATTTGCGGGCTGGCTCTGCCCCTAACCCCCATGAATATGGAGGGAGAAATGTATTGGTTTTGGGGGATGTTATAAGGGAAGGGGTATATTGTATTTTAAATAAATTAAAAAAAAAAAACCAAAACACGAGAATTTTGGAAGGCATAGCTGAAGATGGACAGGGTCGTAGTAACTATTTCTATTTTTCATTTTCGTTTCTCTTTCCCACTTGTTTGGATTTGTTAATTTATCAGTAAAAACTTTCTAGACAATATTCGTACACATTCTTTATTTGAATGTTTTCCTAGGTAGGATCATAGTCTTGATGAAATGGCTTTTGAATTTACCCCTGAGGCAGGCACCCTGTGCCGAAACATTTGCTTGAACATTCAGATCCTTATTTTATTTTAGGTTTGTTCATCGAATAAACTTATTACTATTACTATCAGGCTGCTTTTTGTTTCTGGATATGAAAATGTGTGCCTATGTAGGGTTACTATATGGATCCAGAAAAAGAAGGACAGATTGAGACCTCTGGGTTTTAGTTCTACTGCTTTCAATGGAAGCAAAATCCAGATGTCTCGCTCTGTCCTCATTACTTCCATTGCTTTCAATGGAAGTAAAACCCGAATATCTCAATCTGTCCTCCTTTTTATGGAGCCATATGGTAACCCTAAGCCTATGGGGAAAATCCATTAATAAATCAAATCCTAAGCTATGAGCCCATCATTTTGACTGAGTGGATGCGTAATGGTGGTATTTTGTTGTCTTGCAGTTCAGTTTTTCAGTCTAGTATCTCGTACACGAATGCTTATGTTTTAAAAATGTTTAAGTTTGTCATTTGTATTAAACTATGGGTTGGACTTTTTCTATTAATTGATGTCTGTAGGTTAAAGGCCCCAAAGAACACACTATGGCATACAAGACACTATGAACAGAGGAGGCCTATCATAGTGTTGTATGCCATCGAGATTCAAATTGTTACATTCTGTAGGTGGCCTTGATTTAAGGCGATTGTTCATACACTGAGATGCTTCTTCCTGGCTACATCCCAGATCACCTAGGAAACAAGTAACTTTTTCTTCTACCTGTCCAAAGAATATAAGTTTCCATACTGCGACAGACCAAAGGTTCATCAAGCTCAGTATCCTGTTTCCAAAAGTAGCCAACCCAGGTCACAAGTACCAGGCAGAAACCCAAAGAGTAGCAACATTCCAAAGCTGAGATTGTGATGTCATAATGCCTCATTCCACCAGTGCCTAAGAGCCAGCCTCATCAGTGATGTCACAATGGCTTGATTCTATACTTGACTAACATAAGAACAGAAGAATTGGACAGACCCGAAGGTCCATCAAGCCCAATATCCTGTTTTCAACAGTGGCCAACATAAGTCCCAGGTACCCAGCTAGAGCCCAAGTAGGGGGATCACGGGTCGGCTGGGGGGGCGATTGGGGTTTCTGGGGGGGGGGGCGGTCAATGGGGGGGGGGGGGGTTGCGTCGAGGGCAGGAGGGTCTGGGATCCCTCCTGCCTGTAATGTAGTGCGGAGTGGGGGTAGGGGGTCGCCTGGGCCAGGAGGGCTTGGGCTCCCTCCTGGCCCGATCGAGACTCGGGGGGGGGGGGGGGTCGCCTGGGCCAGGAGGGCTTGGGCTCCCTTCTGGCCCGATCGAGACTCGGGGGGGGGGGGGGGTTGCTGGGCCAGGAGGGCTTGGGCTCCCTCCTGGCCCAAGCCAGTTGAGGTGGGGGGGGGGGGTCGCCGGGGCCAGGAGGGCTTGGGCTCCATCCTGGCCTGATCGAGACGCAGGGGGGGGCTCTCTCCTGGCCTAATGTTAATCAGCGGGGCAAGAGGGCTCCCTCTTGCCCTGATATCGTCAGGAGGGGGGGTCGTGGTTTTACATGGCAGGAGAGCTTGGGCACCCTCCTGCCTGGATGGTTGGGGGGGGGGATTTCTGTAACCGGTGTTGTTTTTGACAGACACTGGTTACAGAATCCAGCTTCTAGGCAAAGGACTGGCTCCTCCTTTGCCTGAAAGCCTTTCTGTTGGACGTTTGGGGCTTAGGCGTTATTTTGTTTCATTATGGCTAAAAAGTGTAGACGTCGTGTAGGTGTACTTGTAGACGTAGTGGAGATTGGGCGTTTAGGCAGAGGAAGGCCATAATCAAAACAAGGACGTTTGTTTTGGTTATGGACACTTTCCCTGCTTCTGCGTTGAACGTTTAAGGACTTAGGCCAAAAGGGGACTTAGACGCTTTTTTTGATTATGCCCCTCCACGCGAATTACAATAAAATAAAAATAAACATAAATTTAGACATACTATTTAAAATTTGCATATAATGGGCTAGACCGACAAACTTACAGACAAAATTGATACACAAGGAGTGAAGGGATAAAGTTACAAATAAATTCTATCAAATAAATAAATTAAGTTATGCCTATTGTGTTTTTATGGTGAATGGTGTTGCCAAGGCCTAGCTGTTGCTAGGGTAACTTTTGGCAACATGGTTCATGCACCTGTCTCTTCTGAGGCACCAGTAGTATTTTGCTGAACTGACATATGGAGTAGCTTGTTCCCGTTATTTCTTAGGGTGAAACTTGCCTTCCTGGTCATGTCCATCTGTCCCTTTTCTAGTTATAGAGTAACGTGCACTCTGAAATGTGGCCATTTTGTCTCTTGGGCTGAATGTCAGCATGCTGCTGGAAACTGAATTTTTTCTCCACAAGTATGTCACCAAAGAATCTCTTTTCCCTCAGCTTCCCTCTCCCTTTCTCTTGAGCTGGCTGGCTCTTCTTTAAATTATTAAGCGGATTTGTACGCTGCTATAGTTCAGACTGCGGCTCGTTCATTGGGCAGAGTGCTGCCCTGCAGTGCATTCGGGGAAATGAATCATGACACATGCTTGAGTGCTGTGACTGGGTAAAGTCCTTCGGGGGCATTGCTGTGGAATCCTTGTCTGATGTGATAGCAGGGAACAGGGCCGAGGTGCTGATCTTCTCTGTAAAACTGTCTTCTCTCGTCTCTGGCACCTCATCAGTATTCAGGAAGAGTACAGAGCAGGACATAAAGATTAGACAACGGTAAGGGAGATCTGTTCATGGCATATACCTGGCTGCTTGCCCATGTGCCGCCTCTGTATTTAACAATTCAGGCTTGAGGTTCGAAGGAACACTGCTGCTTCTGGTCCACTCATTGTATGTGCATGTTTTAAAATAGGCTCCCTCAAAGGTGTAAATATGTGCAGGTATTTTATAAGGGCAATTCTGTAACAGGGCACCCGCTAGGAGCCTATTTTATGAAAGAATGTGTATTCATAGTAACATAGTGAATGACGGAAGATAAAGACGCATGTGGTCCATCCAGTCTGCCCAACAGTTTAGTCTGCCTGGCACTGTCTTTAGGTTCCAACTCCTGGAGTTGCTGTCCAAGCTCACTCCAGCCTTTCTAAAGTATCCCAAAGTATTGTAGGTCTCATCGAAGCCCTCCACAGCCCATCTCAACCATATAGTCATATTTGGTACATACACTGATTAAGAACATAAGAACTGGGTCAGACCAGTGGTTCATCGTGCCCAGCAGTCTGCTCACGCGGTGGCCGCCAGGTCAAAGACCAGTGCTCTAAATGAGTCCAGCCTCATCTGCGTACGTTTCAGTTTAGCAGGAACTTGTCCAACTTTGTCTTGAATACCTATAACAGACTCCGGAAGAGTGTTCCAGTTAGAGAATGACACGGTGACAAAATTCATCACCGTTCCCGTCCCCGCGGATAACCGCAGGAAATAATCCCATGTCATTTTCTAGTGTCTATTTCAACCTCGGTCCTTCTACACCAGCATTCTTCAAAGCAAAGCTTGCGGGTCAGTGGTTGTGGCCATTCATACTCCGATTCTTCTCTCTCTCCTTAAAGAATGACATGAAGATGGTTTCCCGCGGGAATGGACGGGAATGGTGATGAATTTTGTCACCATGTCATTCTCTAGTTCCAGTTTTCTACCACTCTCTGGGTGATGAAGAACTTTCTTACGTTGTACGAAATCTATCCCCTTTCAACTTTAGAGAGTGCCCTCTTGTTCTCCTTACCTTGGAGAGGGTGAACAATCTGTCTTTATCTGCTAAGTCTATTCCCTTCAGTATTTTGAATGTTTCAATCATGAACCCTCTCAGTCTCCTCTTTTCAAGGAAGAAGAGGCCCAGTTTCTCCAATCTCTCACTGTACGGCAATTCCTCCAGCCCCTTAACCATTTTAGTCACTCTTCTCTGGACCCTTTTGAGTAGTACCGTGTCCTTCTTCATGTATGGCGACCAGTGCTGGACACAGTACTCCAGGTGAGGGCGCACCATGGCTCGGTACAGCGGCATGATAATCTTCTCCGATCTGTTTATGATCCCCTTCTTAATCATTCCTAGAATTCTGTTCACCCTTTTTGCCGCCGCGCATTGCTCGGACGACTTCATCGACTTGTCGATCAGAACTCCCAAGTCTCTTTCCTGGGAGGACTCTCCAAATACCACCCCAAACATCCTGTATTCGTGCATGAGATTTTTGTTACCGACATGCATCACTTTATACTTATCCATGTTGAACCTCATTTGCCAAGACTACTCAGTTCCGGCCCTAGTTCTTCAATTTATACCCTTCACTTCCTGATTAGAGATCCTCTTGTTTGTCCCCATGCTTTTTTGAATTCCGTCACTGTTTTGCTCTTGACCACCTCCCTTGGGAGGATCTTCCAGGCATCCACCACCCACCCTCTCTGTGAAAAAGAATTTCCAAACATTACTCTTAAGTCTACCGGTATTTCAAAGGTTAAGTTCCAAGTTCAATTTATTTAATATACTGCAAATATAAAACCAAAGGTAAATCTAAATGGTTTACAATAAAAATGTAAAATAAACAAAGTAAAAACTAAATAGGGTAAGAAGCAAAAAAATGAAACAAATGTAAGATACAATTGAGAACAAGAGAAAAGAGGGACTCAGCAAATTACAATAAAAATTGAAAGGTCGGGGAACGGGATGAATAATATGGTAGGGGAAGAAACAGAGAATTTAGTTCTGCCCACACTAATTTCATAAAGCCAGGAATGTAACTTTTGAGAAAAGTTGCCGTTAAAAGGAAGTAAATTAAAGAGCTGAAGGCCAAGAAGTAGGCCTTTAATTGTACTTTGAAGGTCGCCAATGCTTTATCTGAACAGAGATAAAAAAGCAAAGAGTTCCAGAGACAGAAAATGAAGAATTCCTATGGAAATCAAGGAAAAATTGTTGGATTGAAGGAACGACTAATAACTACTGTTATGAAGAGCGTAAGGTTCTTTGTGGCACTTATGCCGGACATACAGCTGTAAATTTGCTGTGAAATTCAGGGACAATGATTACAGACCTGAGGTCAGAAATAGGCTATGATATCAAAGTCAATTTTGAGGACATACAGCTGTTGCAAATGCTTGCAAGGAGATGTACACAGGGAAAAAACCTGGGTTAAGTTCAAAGTTTAATATGCAACTTAGCATATTCTGTAAGTTATACACATTATTGTAATCATCTCCTGTTCCTGTATCTTGTTCCTGCTCTCTTTGCAATATCCTCTCCTCTCTGTAAACTTCCCCCATTATCGCTTCCAAATTGTAATTCCATGTATATTATTCATTGTAATTCCGACTTATTATGCACACTCTTCCACTTAGCCTATGTATCTCAAATCCCTGGTTCCAATTCCTAGCTTATTTCCTGTTCCAAACATATGTATCTTGTTGTAAACATATGTCTCCTGCTGTAAACACTGCACGACCTTCTTTGTAAACCGCTTCGAACTTATGGTATAGCGGTATATAAGAAATAAAATTATTATTATTATTATTATTATACACGTATCAACGACATTTAGGCCCTCTTTTACTAAGGTGCACTAACCGATTAGTGCGCGCTAAACGCTAATGCGTCCATAGACTAACATATACGTGTTAGCGTTAAGCAAGCCCAGCCCAGGCAAGAGGCAGGATCTTCGGGCACTGGCACCGGCCTGTCCTGTGTGTTGGTGCTGGTGCCAGTGCCAGATTGGGGTAAGGGATTGCGTTTGGGTGGGTGGGGGATGCTAGATCGCGGAAGGGGGGGGGCGATACAGGTTCTCAGGGGGGGGTGTTCACTGGCGGGGGGAGGGGCGATGCCAGTTCTCGGGAGTGTGTGGAGCAGTGCCGGTCGCCTCAAGGGGGGAACGAATCAAGCAAGTTTCCCTTACTTCCTATGGGGAAACTTGGCTTTGATATACGAGTACTTTGGATTACGAGCATGCTTCTGGAACGAATTATGCTCGTAAACCAAGGTTCCACTGTATATATAACACTTTCATTAAATAGTGTTCAGACCCACAACCTAGTAGCCCTTTCAGGACCAAGGGACATATTTGTCCCATAACTTTAAAATCCTATAAATTTTGATTGGGATAGTCTACAGTTCTAAATTTGATATGTACGGATTCCATATGATACTGCCTTTATGTAAACAAACTGGTTCCGACATTCATTCATTAGCGTCGTTGCCAGATTGACGAGAAGATTCACTTGCCACACTGTCCATAAGCCAGAAGTTTGATTTTTTAAATAAAAATAATGATATTTCACAAAAAAAAAATCAATTTTTTGGCATCTGCAAGCCCTTTTTACCATAAAAATGTCGTCAAAACCACAAAAATTGGCCTACGATCCTTATGGTCCTGAAAGGGTTAATGTTCAAGTGAAGTGAACCAAACATAGGCTGCCATCAGACCTTCATAGCACCAACGATGTCTGTACCACCACAGTCAAAGTTAAATTCATAAGCAGAATAGCAATAAAAATCCACTTATCTGAACTGAGCAAACTCAGCCGACTGAACAAGGGGGAGGAAATTCAGTTGTTAAGTCAGCTGAGTTTGCTTAGTTTGGACAGTCTGTGTAATTGGAGCCCTAAAAAGAGTTTCCCCTCACGAGGAAGCATGTTGTCGTGAAACTCAAGTCCGGGGGGGGGGGGGGCTTCAGGAGTTTTTAATGGTGTTGCACTGGCACTTTATACACATAAGTCTGCCTGCCTCGTGACCAGCCCATTTCATCCACCACCAGCAGGTAAGTGGATTTTTATTGCTTTCTGCTGATGAATATAAGTTTGACTGTGGTGCTAAGATGGTCTGATGGCCACGCCCCCCCCAGGACCGCTCAGTTCCAGCCCCCAGACAGCATCCGCACATGCGAGGGCTCGGCACAATGACGTCACGTGCATGCGTGTAAAGTGCCTATGTAGGCACGATTCAGGTGCCTTTTATTTAGGTGCCAGTAGGCGCTTTATTGCTACCAGTTTTTGCCATTTTAAATAGTGTTTCTCAATTAACTTAGGTGCTGCCTATGCCTAAGTTTCAGCGCCGTTTACAGAATATCCCCCTAAGATTCAAAAGTGCTGAGAATTATCACCGATATACAAAACATGAGAACATAAGAATAGCCTTACTGGGTCAGACCAATGGTCCATCAAGCCAAGTAGCCCGTTCTCACGGTGGCCAATCCAGGTCACTAGTACCTGGCCAAAACCCAAGGAGTAGCAACATTCCATTCAGAATCCTAAAGAATAGCAAGATTCTGGAATCCCAAAGAATAACAAAAGATTCCGGAACCCCAAACAGTAGCAACATTCCATGTTACCGATCCAGGGCCAGCAGTGGCTTCCCCCATGTCTTTCTCAATAACAGACTATGATTAGCGCAGTGGGCTGTGATCCTCGTGAACTGGTACTAAAACTTAGATTGTGAGGCCACTAGGGACAGAGGAAAAAATATCTGTATATAATGTGTATAGTTCTGTGTATGCCTAATAGCGCTTTAGAAATGATTAGTTGTCAGTGTTGTACTAAAGGGGTGGGGGGTGGGTTGGGGCGGGTCTGCCCCAGGTGTAGGGAAGTTGAGGATGCTGGAACGGTTGCGCCTCTATGGTCTGTTGGCCCCACCCCCTCTGGCATCAACATCCTGTTATGGGGTGAGGGACCAGCAGAGCTGATGGTCATGTACAGGCAGCCCACAACCCCACAACCAATCTACAAACCTTCCTTGGGAAGGGGAGGTGCTACGGCCAAAGGATGGTGTGCTCCGCCCCCGGTTCCCACCCTGCCAGGTACACCACTGTTAGTACAGTACTAGCAATAATTATTAGATAAATACAGACATTCATGTTGGATAATGGACATGGCAGCCAGCAGTGAAAATTAAAGGGCATGATAGGGGGGAAAAAATGTGTTGCCCCCTTCCCTTGGTGCCCCAAACACGTACTCATTTTGCTTAATGGTTAATCCAGGGCTGCTCTTAAAGCACGGTACAATAAGTGCAAAAACATACTTCACTTAAATGAAAGACCCCTATGTTTTTTTAAAGATTCTTTATTGACCGACATTTTCAGGTAAGCCATGCAAAAGAGAAAAAAAAAACCCCACAACATGTCATGCACAAAAGGCCTACTACATTTTGCTTTTAAGCAGAACTAGTTCCAAAATGGTCAGATGAGTAACTCTCCACAGCTTTCAGTCGAGTGTTCAAAAATGAAAGGGTGGAGTTGCTTAAAAGGAAGTTCAAGCAAAAAGAAAAGAAAATAATCCCCTCAGGAAATGTTAGAACTAGTTCTATTTCTGCTCTATTCATTTGTGTGGGAGTAATGCTCCAGCATCTGCTGCTGGATACAGTGAATATAGCCACCGCTGGACTGCGACTGTTACCCATTTGTGCCTGGACTGGTTTTGCCCAAAGCTGCCTGGCTCCCCTCTCTTATTTCTAAAGTGAAACCCTGTCTTCTTGCGCAGCCTCCCACTGGGGAAAATATTACTTCACCGTTCAAGGGTTTGCCATTTTTCGCAGCTTGGATAATGAAGAGTCTGGTGTATGTCAGAGATTTAACTGTGAAACTGGATGAGGCTATCTCATTAAAGCAGCGGGAAATCCTGAATCGAACCCTGGTGGCTGAAGGCTGCTGTTTTTGCTAAGCTTCTGACTCTCAAGGATCCTGCAGTTGCGACAAGGATCAGGAGCCTGATTTGGGGGATGTGAGACCCTGAATTTCCTATATGCTATTGCAATGTTCTGCCACTGCTGGGTCTTCTGTTCTCTTAGGCTTCCACGGCTGGCGTCATGATTGTTGCTGTTTTCCGGGTCTCGCCGTGTTTGGGTAGGTAGAACCGACGTTTCAGCCGTCATGCCGTGGCTTTCCTTAGGCAGGGCAGGATTAATTCATCGAGGGCCCCTAGGCACACAAGTACACTGGGCTCCCCTGCCCCGCCCCACTCCACCATGCGCCCAGGCGGAAACAGGAAGCTGCATCAGAGGGAAGCTTTGGGCAAGCAGCACTGCTTGCAAAATTACAGTTCCCGTTGCCTTTCTTACCCGCATTGCTTGCTTGTATTACTTTCCGTCGATGGGGGGTGGGGCCTGCAATACCGATCAATGCTGAACGGGCCCATCGCCGTTTGGACAAAAACAATGTTGATGCTCTCCTTCATCTGGCCCCCCTGACCATTTCAGGCCCTAGGCACGTGCCTACTTGGCCTATTGGTTAATCCTGCCCTGTCCTAGGGCAGGGGTGTCAAAGTCACTCCTCAAGGGCCGCAATCCAGTCATGTTTTCAGGATTTCCCCAATTAATATGCATGAGATCTATTTGCATGCACTGCTTTCATTGTATGCTAATAGATCTCATGCATATTCATTGGAGAAATCCAGAAAACCGGACTGGATTGCGGCCCTCGAGGAGGGACTTTGACACCCCTGCCTTAGGGTAAGCTGTGAGGTCTGCAGTTTGTCTTTATATATAGTGGGTTGACTTGACCTGATTGAGAACAGGGAGGTCTGCTGGTCATGAATTTGAATTTTGGCAGGAAAGTTCATCGGTCACAACTTTGAAATGTGGCGGGAAAGTTTGTTGGTCACAGCTTTGAATTCTAGTGGGAAATTTTAATTTTGGCGGGAACGTCTGTTGGACCCATTTATAAATTCTGGCAGGGAGGTAGGTCTGTGGTCACATTTTTTTTTTGGAATTTTGACATTCTGACATTTCTTGAATTCATTACATTCCCGAGAATTCTGCAGCACAACTGATTCAATCTAACCTGATAGCTGTCTTGAGATTTGTGTAGCGAATGAACATTGACAAAAGTGGGAATGATCTTGGCCCCTCCTTTTTTTATGATAATAGTTTATAACCATGAAGACTGAGTAGACTTATTCATAGACACTGAGGTTGGACTATATCCCGGCATTTGAAGAATTTACACCAACAGTTGGAATTTCAAGCAATTAGTGTTCTATAGAAAGACAATGACCTTGAACCGCAGTTAGTAGAACGTGTATTTATTCAGCCAATGAAGATATTATTTAGGGGGTCTTTTACTAAGGCGCGCTAACCGATTTAGTGCACGCTAAATGCTAACATGCCCATTATGTTCTATGGACGAGTTAGCATTTAGCGCATGCTAAATCAGCTAGTGCGCCTTAGTAAAAGACCTCCTTATTTATTTATTTAAAACATTGCTAACCCACTTAAACCTAAACGATATACAAAATACAGACAGAATCATCATATTACAAACAAATAGACAAATAAATTCTTCAGAAATACTCGCAATTAGTATCATAACTCAGGGCTCCTTTTACTAAACTGCGATAGCGGTTTTAGCTCGCTCTAGACGCTAATACCAGCATTGAGCTGGCGTTAGTTCTAGCCACGTAGCACAGGTTTAGCGCGCGCTAAAAATGCTATCACAGCTTGGTAAAAGGAGCCCTCAGTCAGGTAAAAGCCTCCACAAACATGGTTGTTTTTATTTATCTATTTATGTTCAATAATATTTTATTTAGTTTTAAGAATAAAATATACATAACAAAAATCTTACAAAGAATATCGTCTCAACTCAGTTAATACATAGTAGATATATAAATTCAAAGAAATCAACAATCAATTAACACCACAATACAAACACGATAAAGTACCTCCCAACACTCCCTCCCCCCTTCCCATCCCCGAATTTCCCCCCTCCATCCATCCTATTCCCAAATATTATTAATAAATAGTTCTTCACTTTCTGATTACAAATGTAATGAGTTCACTACAAAACTGCCTGCTCTGACAGATAATTGCTGTATATAAGGTTCCCAGATCATCCAAAATTTACTCTTTTTTATAAGATGGGGAGGTCGCCCTAGCTTCCGTAATCATAAGAGCATGAAATGCTGCTCTCCAATGCCAAAATGAGGGTGGACTTTCTTCCAACCAATGTTGTGAAATACATTTTTGACCTACAATAAAGGATTTGTGAAATAATTCTCTAAAATTCCTCCCCCAATGAAGAAATAATACCATCTTGAGGGAAGGAACCATAATTCTAGAAATAATTGATCCAAGAAAAACACAAAAAGCATAACTCAATGTAACATCCATTTTAGGCATATTCTTGTCTCAACACAACCAAAATGTAAAGCCTGAACTTGAGAAACATAAGCTCGCATAATCATTCAAAATAAACTCTCTCTAGAATAAGTACTAGAAATTGATGAAATTCCTAATTGAAGAGCCTTTTCTATTATTACCTCACTAATTTCCACTCCCAATTCCTCAGTCCACTTATCTGCAATCCGTTTATAGCTCTTTATTTATCTATTTAAAAAAATTTCTAACCCGCTTAAACCTAAGGCAGATGCTAATCCTATAGGATTGGTGCATGTGTGTGTATATTGTGGACCTTTTGGAGCAAATTCTCATAATGGCACCGTTAGTTAGGTTAATTGGTTCATTGGTGCAGTGACTGACTACGCTGATTTAAAAAAAAACAAAACCAATTGAAACGTTAAAATAAAAAATTGAGGCACGCTTAGGCGTCTCCAAAAACAGTGCCTTTGGGCTCCTTTTATCAAGCTGCACTAGCGGGGTTAACGCGCGTGACTTTTCATCACGCGCTCTGCCCCGCGCTGGCTAAAAACTACTGCCTGCTCAAGAGGAGGCGGTAGCGGCTAACGGTTTAACGCACGCTATTACACGCGTTAAACCGCTAGCGTGGCTTGATAAAAGGAGCTCTTTTTCTCAATAAAGAGGTACCTAAGGGTGCCCATAGCCACTGTAGGTATGGTTTACATTAAAACTGTTAAAACTGGTCTCTGTGATACGGCGTATGGGGACATACTTAAAGATCTCAATCTATATACTTTGGAGGAAAGGCAGGAGAGGGGAGCTATGATAGAGTCGATTAAATACCTACGGGATGTAAATGCGCAAGAGCCGAGTCTCTTTCATTTGAAAAAAAGCTCTGGAATGAGAGGGCATAGGATGGAGTTAGGAGGTGATAGGCTCCGGAATAATCTAAGGAAATACTTTTTTACAGAAAGGGTGGTAGATGCATGGAACAGTCTCCCGGTAGAGGTGGTGGAGACAGAGACTGTCTGAATTCAACATAGGCATGTGGGATCTCTTAGAGAGAGAAAGAGATAATGATTACTGCGGATGGGCAGACTAAATGGGCCATTTGGCCTTTATCTGCCATCATAGAAACATAGAACATGATGGCAGAAAAGGGCCACGGCCCGTCTAGTCTGCCCACACTAATGGCCAACCCCCTAACTACCTCCATGAAGAGATCCCACTTGCCAATCTCATCTTTTCTTAAAATCTGGCACGCTGCTGGCCTCAATTACCTGTTGTGGAAGATTATTCCAGTGATCAACCACCCTTTCGGTGAAGAAATATTTTCTGGTGTCGCCATGAAATTTCCCACCCCTGATTTTCAACGGATGCCCTCTTGTTGCCGTGGGTCCTTTAAGGAAAAAGAGATCCTCTTCCACCTCGAAACGGCCTGTGACATATTTGAACGTCTCGATCATGTCTCCCCTCTCTCTGCGTTCCTCGAGTGAGTACAGCTGCAACTTACCCAGTCGTTCCTCATATGGGAGATCCTTGAGACCTGAGACCATACTGGTGGCCATTCACTGAACTGACTCAACTCTACGCACATCTTTTTGATAATGCGGCCTCCAGAATTGTACACAGTATTCCAGATGGGGGTCTCACCATGGATCTGTACAACGGCATTATGACCTCGGGCTTACGACTGACGAAACTTCTATGGATACAGCCCATTTGTCTAGCCCTGGATGAAGCTTTCTCCACTTGATTGGCAGTCTTCATGTCTTCGCTAATGATCACCCCCAAGTCATGTTCTGCTACAGTCCTTGCTAGGATCTCACCATTTAGGGTGTAAGTCCTGCATGGATTTTTGCCGCCAAGGTGCATGACCTTGCATTTTTTGGCATTGAAACTTAGTTGCCAAGTCTTTGACCAATGCTCCAGCAGGAGTAAGTCCTGCGTCATACTGTCGGGCATTGAGCTTTTGTCGGGCACTGTGCTTTCATCTGTTGTGCAGTTTCTATCTCTATTCCAGCTATCCCCTTTCCTCTCTTTGTCTACGCCTCTATATTTTAATGCGGCTTGTTCTGTAAATTTTACAAAAAGAAAAAGAAAGAAAATCAGTTTCTCTGTAACACATCTCCTATCTATAAATAGGACAAAGGACCGGATTCTACAAAAGGCACCATATTGGCAGCTGGCTACAAAAGGGCCACTGATCACATTTTAGTCACAGAATGGTGTTGTTTGGAGAATCGCAGCTATGTGAAAGGTAGGCCAGGCTTTTAAAGGCCTACATTTCCGGCACATACCTTCCACAAGAATTGCGTCTAAAGAGGCGCCTCTGTAAGTGCCGGAAATGCAGGTCTTTAAAATGCCGGCCTACACATTTCCAGCACCTACCTTACACATCGCACCAGTTTCAAACTATAATTCAGAGGATACAAACCCACACCATCAGAAAATCAATCTCTGAATTTGTGGAGGGGCATAATAAAAAAAAATGTCTAAGTCCCCTTTTGGCCTAAGGCCTTAAACGTTGAAAGTAGAAGCAGGGAAAATGTCCATTATCAAAAAAAAGTCCAAAAGGAGGTTTTTTTTAAATAATGGCCTGTCTCTACGTTCAGCTGTTTAAATGCCCAGACCACCACTACGTCTAAACTTATATCATATAATCAACCTAAAAAAAGCCTAAGCCCCAAACGTCCAAAACAAGGGCTTTTAGGCGAAGAAGGAGAAAGTCTTTCGCCTAAAAGCTGGATTCTGTAACCAGTGTCTGTCAAAAACAACACCGGTTACAGAATCCACCCCCCCACCCCCACAACATCGGGGCAAGAGGGAGCCCAAGCCCTCTTGCCCTGTGATCCCCAACCCCCCTCCCCCCCACACACGATCCAGCCAGGAGGGGGCCCAAGCCCTCCTGGCCCGGGAACACCCTCTAACCCCCACCCCCCACTAAAATACGGGCAGGAGGGATTCCAGGCTCTCCTGCCCTCGACGTAACCCCCCCATGACCGCCCTCCGAACACCAGAGCAGCCCCCCCACTGACCCCATGACCTCCACCCCTAATCCCACCCCCCATACATTGAAATCATTGTCCGGACAGATGGGTGCCAAGCCCGCCCACCCGGCAGGCCAGCCATCCCAGGAATGGGGCCGGATTGGCCCAAGCGGCTCAAACCCCGCCCACAGGTGGGGCCTGAGGTGCCTGGGCCAACCAGAATAGGCCCAGGAGCCTTAGGCTCCTGTGGGCGAGGGTTCAGGGGGCGGTCATGGGGGGGGGTTGCGTCGAGGGCAGGAGGGCCTGGGATCCCTCCTGCCCGTATTTTAATGGGGGGTGGTGGTTAGAGGGTGTCCCCGGGCCAGGAGGGCTTGGTATCCCTCCTGGCTGGATCGTGGGGGGGGAGGGAGGGGGGTTGGAGATTAAGGGGCAAAAGGGCTTGGCCTCTTTCTTGCCCTGATCGTTGTAGTTGGGGGAAGGGTGGATCGCGACAGTGGAGATGAGACATCTCTCCTGTTGCGATCATTGCTGTAGGTGGTAGGCAGGTTTCTGGGGCCGCTGAGCTGATCGCAGCAGCCACGATTAGCTCAGCGGCCCCTTTTCGGCACTTATACCTGTTTTGACTTGGTCTAAGTCAAAACGTATAAGTGCTGATTAGGCAACCTGCCTAAAGTTTTGGTTATACCTGCTGCTTGCCTAGGTGTAGATCGGCCCACCTCCTGCCCACTGCCTGCCCTTTCCCTTCCTCTAAAAATGCCTCTTTTCTCTCTGTGCATTTAGAGGCAGGGGAAAGGCCTAAGCTGGTTTTAGATACGTCTAAAATCAGCTTTGATTATGGGTACTTGGACGATCCGGCATTTTGATCATCCAAGTAGTCATTCAGGCTCATCCAAGTAGTCATTCAGGCCACTTTTTAGATGGTTTTTTTTTTTATTATGAGCCCCTTAGTCTTCAGACCTCAGCCGGTGCCACTGAGGTTCAACTTATATATGCAGACGCACACACCTAATCCAATGTATATATAGGCAGACTCACACACCTATCTCATCATCGGTCACTTAAATTTCAGGGATTTCAGTTATTCATAAGAACAGCCTTACTGGGTCAGACCAATGGTCCATCAAGCCCAGTAACCCATTCTCACGATGGTCAATCCAGGTCCCTAGTACCTGGCCAAAACCCAAGGAGTAGCAACATTCCATTCAGAATCCTAAAGAATAGCAAGATTCCGGAACCCCAAAGAGTAACAAAAGATTCTGGAACCCCAAAGAGTAGCAACATTCCATGCTACCGATCCAAGGCAAGCAGTGTTTTCCCCATGTCGTTCTCAAGAACAGACCATGGACTTTTCCTCCAGGAAATTGTCCCAAACTTTCTTAAAACCATGTTTATTCCCTTCATTGTGAGCTTTTGATTTTAGCAAATCGACACAGAGGGACAGATATTATAAACAGTACCTAACTTTTAGATGCCAATCCACAAGGATCTCAATCAACTGCTAAGCACTGCTTATAGAATTATGCCTAGTGGCGCCTACGTGGACTTAGGCGTTGCTATGCGCCGTAGAAGTAGGCGCCGGTACTTTAGGCCAGGTTTTATCTGGCCTAATTTACCAGTGCCTGTCTCACACACCTAGTGACACCTAAGTTTACCACACTTATTCTCTGCCCCTCGCCACACCTACTTTTCGGATAGGTGTCGTTAAGTGTCGGAGGGCACTTCAATTTAGGTGTCCCTAGGCGCCACACAGAATTCCATGCTTAAGTTTTAGTCAGTCAATTTTTTTCAATTGATTTCAACGGCATGGTCAATTACACCATTTAAGCTAATTTGCATAATTTGGGTTTTGCCCAGATTTTAGTTAGGTGTCGTCGGCATCCGCGATTAGGGCGCCTAGCAGCACCTAACCTAGGCACCGGTAGAATCTGGCCCTGAAAGTGATTCCATATGCAGGCCATTACCGTGCATCACTTTGTAGCAGGCACAGAGGCAAGGGGAGAAAGCAAAGAACGTTCAGACTTTTGGTACGATAAAGATCCAAAGGAAAAAAAAAATGCGTCAGGGTCGAATCTCTAACTGGGATTTTGGATCGTTATCTCAGAAGCAACAGATGCTTCCCCGTCTAAACCTGGAAAATACAATTCTACTTTTAAGCTGAGTCAATCCCTTCTACATTGCAGAGAGCAGCAGACAGATGGTGCCACTTTTAATGACTGTTCTTCCCCCTAGTACTTTTGACTGAAAGATAGTGCTCTGACATTCAGCCCTGCTAGGAGGAAAAACTAAAAACAAAAAGGGCTGAGTTGCTGTTCTGGACTGAACTGTGTATTGCTCAGAACAGTGGAGGAATGGCCTAATGGTTAGAACCCCTGCCTCGGCACCCTGGGTTCCATTCCTGTGCTGCTCCTTGTGATCTTGGGCAAGTCACTTAATCCTCTATTACTTCAGGTACCATAGTTAAAATTGTGAGCCTGTTGGGACAGATGGAGGAGAGAAATACTTAGAGCACCTGAATATAAACCACTTCAAATAGAAGCAGTATATAAGAAATAATAAATAAATACATTTCTAAGGCTAAAGTTCTCCAGGCTCCATGCTTATGCACATTGTTTCAGCTTGTTTGTTCAATCTGAATACTAGATTCATTGGTTACACTTATGTCCAGCAGATGACTGAACAGGCTGTGCCACTCCCCCTCAGGGCTGTCTCTCCATAACAGTTGCACAGTAGCTTAGATTTTTCTTTCCGGCTTGGTATTTATTTATTTATAATTTCAAATGTATTTATTTTTATTTAAACAATTATATACCGCATATTAACTATGCGGTTTACAAATTACAGTGCTCCCCTGGTCATTCGCGGTCGGCGATTCGCAGTCCCAGTCATTCGCGGTATTTTACGACCCGGGCAGGAGAGGGCAGCCGGAGAGGCGGGAGAGAGCAGCTGGAGCGCCGGCAAGCGAAGGAAATTACTCGCGGTATGCTCCGACCGCCTCTTCCTGCACTAAAGTCGGGCCTCACCGATCAGGAGCTGCGTGTCAAAGCCCTCTCCTGTCTCCCCCGCTGAAAACCGTATTCGCAGTTTTTCAAGATTCGCGGGGGTTCCTGGAACGGAACCCCCGCGAATATCGGGGGAGTACTGTACATACAAATCATCTTAAAATCCATGTACAAACAATAAAAACAGATAAAGAGGTATAACCCGGGAGCCAATAATAAACCGATGCATTTTTTTGCATATTCTTGGATTTCACCCTCCCCATACTGTATCTTAAAATTCCAGGGAAACATGAACAAACAATAGCAGGTCAGGTTTCAACACGATTAAAGCGGGAAGACATTAGAAGCCATTTGCATTTTCAAAATTTTCTTGACAATTATATCATGAAATTCCAGGAAAGCACTATCCAACGCATTATCCACCTGAAAACATAGGCGGCTTGCAATAAAATCATCCAAACTAAACTAAACCTTAGGTTTGTATACCACGCCATCTCCGCAAGCATAGAGCTCGGCACGGTTTACAGAGTTAGGATAGAAAGGAACTCCAATGAAGGGTTATAGGAAAGGAACTAAGAGGGTAGAGAGGGGCCAGGGTACCAGAGAGCGGGAGGTGTTAGATGTTTGAAAAGAGCCAAGTTTTCAGGTGTTTGCAGAAAAATTGGAGGGAGCTTGAATTTCTGAGCGGGGATGTGAGGTTGTTCCAGAGTTCTGTGGTTCTAAAGGGGAGGGATGTTCCTAGTTTTCCTGCGTGGGATATACCTTTGGTAGAGGGGAATGATAGTTTTAATTTTTGGGAGGATCTGGTGGAATTAGGGTTTGAGGAATTCCAAAAGAGTGGAATAATGGGAGGAAGGATGCCGTGTAGGATCTTGAAGGATAAGCAGGCACATTTAAAGAGGACCCCGGAGGATACTGGAAGCCAATGAAGCTTGGACAGGAGTGGAGAAACATGGTTGAACTTGCCTTTTGCAAAAATAAGCTTAGCCGCGGTATTCTGAATCCAAAATCATAAAAACCAAGCAAAACGTTAAAAATCATCGGATACGTATAAAATAACCCAATAATGATACTGAAAAACATCCGGAATACAAACACTACTTTTCAGTGGAATGCCTGTGCAAAAAAAGTGACGAGAACTAAGAAAAAGTTGGCCAGATTGACCCTGGTTCAGAATATAGCAGTAAGAATGATTTATGGTCTGAGGAAGTAGGACCACGGAACCCCCTGTTACCGTGAGCTGCATTGGCTTCCAGTCGTGGCCCGGGTGATTTTTAAGTTAGGATGATTCTATTATAAAGTTGCCTTTGGTGTTGCCCCTATTATATCTTGGCAGCATAAGAATAGTGGAAAATCTTGTGCCCTATTTACGTTCCCTTCAGCCAAGGGCAGTAAAAGTAAGAAACATCATGGGCATCGTCTTTCCTACCAGGCTTACTATGACAAAGATTCCCGTCCATTATTAATTAGATCCACGTCGTATGAACATTTTAGAAAACTGTTGAAAATTTTTGTTTTTTAAAAATTCTTTAATGATTTTCTAAACTTAAAAAGTGAAATACACAAATCTATATCATATAATATAATAAGTTAATAAAAGCGCATTCAACTTACAAATATGCATAACCAATCATTTTCTCCCACCTACCCCCCCTACCCAATGATTATTCAATAAAACAAAGAAACATAGATTATCCCAATAACCTTACCCTATTCAGATTAAAAATATCATCCCGCCCTCCTCCCACCCCAGATGGACATACTCAAAGTCGCTTCCTAAACCCCAACATATTTTCACAAAAACGTAACAATACCAAGCAAGCCATTCAAGTTTCAAGTTTATTATCATATATTTCAAGGTGGTTATACAATTAAAAAAAATTAGAGTAAAACAGATAATACAATTAACATAACTAAACAAAAGATGGGGTACTGGACAAACGGGTGCAAATGGAAAGAAGGGAAGAACTACAATAGTTAAAAAAAAGTGAGGTACAAAGGAGAAAACAAAAGGACAGGGTTAAAAACATGCAGGTCCAATACAGATGCACTAAAAAGAAAAAGTTTAAAAATCCTTAAAAGGACACTCAGGGCTCCTTTTACTAAGCTGCGCTAGGGGTTTTAGCGCGTGCGCTAGACACTAACGCCAGTACGCACTAAAAACGCTAGCGCACCTTAGTAAAAGAAGCCCTCAAACTTGAAAAGCATCTTTAAAGAGAAATGTCTTAAGAGATGACTTGAATTTCTCGAGGTTTGTTATCTCTCTTAAAGCGTTCGGTGCTGGATTCCAAAGGGAAGGGGCAACTACTGTAAAGATAGTGTTTCTTTCAGGGATCTCAAAGTCCCTTCTTGAGGGCCGCAATCCAGTCGGGTTTTCAGGATTTCCCCAATGAATATGCATTGAAAGCAGTGCATGCACATAGATCTCATGCATATTCATGGGGGAAATCTTGAAAACCCATCTGGATTGCGGCCCTCGAGGAGGGACTTTGAGATCCCTGCGAAGTACTTTTGTTTTGGCTTTTTTGTTTGTTTGATTTTGTTTCCTTCATCCAAAGCAAATGTGGAAGGGGGACAGATTATTAAGGTACACAACCCTCTGCAATGTGGCACAAGAATTGGGGTGGAGGAGAGGAAGGGAGAGATGATCGTTGTACGTGAAAAAAAAATAAGACATCACGGAAAATAATCCCTAGTGCAGGGGTCCCCAAAGTCCCCCCAAAGTTGTGTTTTCAGGATTTCCCAAATGAATATGCATATTCATTGGGGAAATCCTGAAAACCCGACTGGATTCAGCCCTCAAGGAGGGACTTTGAGACCTGGTTCAGGGATGGGATTGCTAATAGATTTTGATCCGAGGAATAGGCCAGCCACTGAAAAAGAAGATTTTGCTGTGTCAAAAGAATGTATCCTTATTCCTTCCTCCCACTTCCAAAAACATACTCGTTGAATTCTGAAGTGTTATCTCTAGTGTATTACCAGATGTGTCTTAACTAGATGTTCTATATTTAAACTAATATTTTGCTTTTTATAACATTTTAAAGTATACCATTTTCATGCCTTTGGCTTATTTGGGTTTGGATTTAGCTCATGCCTTCCCTGCTAGTTCAAGGCAAGTTGCATTCAGATGCAGTAGCTATTTTCCTGGACTGGGAGGGCCTACAAGGAGTTGACATTCATAGTAACATAGTAGATGATGGCAGATAAAGACCCGAATGGTCCATTCAGTCTGCCCTACCTGATTCAGTCTAAAAATCACGTTTGTGATGTATTGTTTAGTCGGTATTTATATGTTTAGTGTTTTCCCCTTATTTTAATACAACTTGTAAAACACTTAGAAATCTTGATTTGCATTTTATCAAACATTTTAATAAACTTGGAAATTTGGGGGGGGGGGGGGTGTTCTTCTTCTTAGCTATTTCTGGGCAAGAATCCAAAGCTCTGCCCGGTACTGTTCTTAGGTTCCAACTGCTGAAGTCTCCGTCAAAGCTCACTCCAGTCCAGAATGATTTAACCAGTGTGCGAGCCACCCCCCAAATTTCAGTGGCCCTTTACTACACAGGGCTGCTGAAAATCCTATGTGATCAACATGGAACTATCCAGTTAGTGTCGTGCAGGCCAAGGGCGGCACCAGTGGTGTAGTAAGGGGGGGAGGGGCGGTCCACCACGTGTATGGTCTTTCTAAGGTGTATGGTCTTTTCTTCGCACTCCGCTCTTCTCCTGGCCTTGCATGCACACCCCTTGCCTTCCCCCATACCTTTTTTTAAAAACTTCCACGGCGCGAGGTTGCCGCCCGCATCGGCATTGGCGCTCTCTCTGATGTCATTTCCGGGACCCGCACCTAGGAAGTGATGTCAAAGGGTGAGCGGACACTGACGTGGGCATGTAGCTCGCGCTAGAGAAGTTTAAAAAGGGAAAGGGAAGGGGTGTGGAGACAGCGGGGGAGGGGACCCCACCTTGCTACGCCACTGGCTGGCGCTGGGATTTTCTGGGCTAGCAGAGATGTTCAGTCTGCTGACCTGGTAAGCACCTGAACAAAATTAAGACAGCAAAAAGGCTGCTCTAACCAAATCCAGGCATCGGCCTGAATATTACCAGTCCCTGGATAAGTTCTGGTAGCCAGCCATGACCTGGATATTCCACAGTACCTGGATGAAGTTGGAGATTTAACTGAATGTATGTCTTCTCTTATCCTTATATACATCTGCCTTTCTACTCTTCTTAATTCTCTCCTGCACAGCGTGTGGCAGCGACCCCCAAAAAAGAAAACAGGATGCTAAGAATTATTAGAAAAGGGATGGTAAATAATACGAGAATATTATCATGCCTCTGAATTTCTCCACGGTATGACCTCACCTTGAGTACTGTGTCCAGTTCTGGTCGCTGTTTCTCCAAAATGATAGAGCGGAATTAGAAAAGGTTCAAAGACGAGTGGCCAAAATGATTAAGGGGATGGAACTCCTCTCGTACGAGGAAAGGCTCAAGGGGTTAGGGCATTTCAGGTTGGAGACGAGATGGCTGACGGAGGGGATATGATTGAGGTGTGCAAAATCCTGAGTGGTGTAGAATGGGTCAAAGGGCATTGTTTTTTTACTCTTTCAGGAGAGAAATGGTGCGGCAGACTAGGAGCAAAAATGCTCAGGTCATTATTTATTTATTTGGGGGTCCTTTTACTAAGGCGCGGTAGCTGTTATGGCACATGCTAATGCATCCATAGGATATAATGGATGCATTAGCATTTAGTGCATGCTAAAATAGCTAGCACACCTTAGTAAAAGGACCCCTAATTATTTATATACCACTTATATCCTAACCGGTTTACATTCAGGTACCTTATCATATTTCCTTATCTGTCCCGGCGAGCTCAAACTCTTACTAGTGTACCTGGAGCAAAGAGGGGATTAAGTGATTTGCCCAGGGTCACAAGGAGCAGCGAGGGATTTGAACCCTGTGCCACACACTCCCATGTTCCAGGATCCCAGCCCTGTTTCCAATTGAGCAAGAAGAAGGTAGAGACCCGACGAGCTACTGGATCAAAGGGGAAAAAAAACCAACAATGTTGTGAAATAAGCCTTGTTTCATTTTTTTGAACTGGCGGCTTTGTCAGCACTCGACCAGCACAAACTCCTTTGCCTCTGATCTCTCCTTTTTCCGCTCGATTCGTATAGTATTGACATGACGTAGCTTTGTGACTGCGTTGGCATGCCTCGCTTGCTCCCACAGAAGAAGTCACAAGATCGCACAGGAGGCAGAGATGACCCAGTTTCTGGTACAGTAACGAAGTGGAAGTGAATTTTTTTTTTTTTTTTTTTAAAAACCCTATAAAAGGAAATGAGATAGAAAAAAAAAATTGTTACATAGTGAGAATGTGTGAAAATCCACACGCAGGTTGCTGACAGACGAACCAACTGTGAAACCCCCCCCCCCCCCCCAGCATCTTGAGACTCCACCGATTTCATCACACTAGCCAAAAGACCAGCTGTGAGTTTACCAAAGGATTTTCAGTTCTGAGTGGGAAGTACAATGATTAAGTCCCCAGTCTAGTTGCAGTCAGTATTGCATTTTCCTTTTCCTCTGGTGTTTGCATATGAAATCTTTTTATATTCATTGTTTTTGGGGGGGATTTTTGTTGTTTTTTTTGTAATCATTTTTATTAGAAAGGGTACAACAACAGAGCAACATGAACAACAGAAAAGCCAAAGGTTCAAATACAAATAATCAGGAAAAATACAAGAAAAATACACTCTCTTCAGATAGTTACCGGATGAAGACAGGTAGCACAGAGCAACAAAGCAACAAAAGAAGAGAAATCTTTCTTTTACTAATAGAAGCAGAATATGACAGCTGATGGACTGCACAAGCCACGCAATCTCTCCTCTACACCAGTGTTCTTCAATCACCGGTCCATGGACTAGTGCCGGTCCACAGAAATTTTGTGCCGGTCCACAGGGCCAGCACGTGTATTGGTCCACGGTGTGATCGATGCAGCGTTATCTTCGAGCCAGCTCCCTCTTCCTCACTGATTCAGTGCACAAAGCCACGGGCAGTGGCTCTTCAGGCATCCTGCGCCTGAATTGGAAGCCTTCTCTCTGACGTTGCAACGTCAGAGGGAAGCTTCCAGATGAGGCACAGGACGTGCAAGGTGCAATTGGTACTATTATGGGGGCGGGGTCTGGGGTGGAGATTAGGTAGAGATGGACGGGGTTTGACCCACAACTTAGCCCCGTGTTCTTCAACCGCCGGTCCACGGACCAATGCCGGTCCACAGAATAATTCTTTTATTTCTGCCGGTCCATAGGTGCAAAAAGGTTGAAAAACACTGCTCTACACCATCTGCTCATCGCGACAATCCCTTGCTGTCAGAGCTTGAACATAAGAATAGCCATACTGGGTCTAGTGTCCTGCTTTCTAACAGTGGCCAATGCAGGTCACAAATACCTGATAGAATTCCAAATAGTATCAAGAGGAAAAGAACCAGAGGGGGATAATATATATATATATTTTTTAAAAAAACGTGAAAAAACACTTCAATTCTTATCCACAAAATGTCTCTCAATTTATTAACCCCCCCCCCAAAAAAAAAAAATGTGGCACAAAAGTTCAATACTCTATACTGTACTGCTTTTCAATGTCTTAGAACAAATAAATTCTTTTTAGGTGGGTTACTTTTATTTATATATACAAGTAAATATGAAAATTACTCAAAATATCCTACTACTAACCAAGGAGAGGAACATCAGAAACTTTTACCTAGGGCAGGGATCATGGGGTCTCCTACAGCACACAGCTATTTCAGCACCCGCTTCAGTTCTTTAATCATCTGTTCCTCCCCCCCAACCTCCCTATATCTATCATCTTAAAAAAAAAAAATTTTAATTATGTGTCTTGCAGTTAATTGTATGTAAAACATTTTTTCAAAGAAACAAAATCGAATCACACTATAGGTATGTGAAACTGTACTTAACTATCCTATAGGATTCCAGCGCTGACATAAGAACATAAGAATTGCTGCTGCTGGGTCAGACCATTGGTCCATCCTGCTCAGCAGTCCGCTCACGCGACGGCCCCAAGGTCAAGACCAGTGCTCCAAATGAGTCCAGTCCCACCAGTTCAGCAGGAACTTGTCTAACTTTGTCTTGAATCCCTGGAGGATGTTTTCCCCTATAACAGCCTCTGGAAGAGCGTTCCAGTTTTCCACCACTCTCTGGGTGAAGAAGAACTTCCTTACGTTTGTACGGAATCTATCCCCTTTCAACTTTAGAGAGTGCCCTCTCGTTCTCTCTACCTTGGAGAGGGTGAACAATCTCTCTTTCTCTACTAAGTCTATTCCCTTCAGTATCTTGAATGTTTCTATCATGTCCCCTCTGTCTCCTCTTTTCAAGGGAGAAGAGGCCCAGTTTCTCCATTCTCTCATTGTACGGCGACTCCTCCAGCCCCTTAACCATTTTAGTCGCTCTTCTCTGGACCCTTTCGAGTAGTACCGTGTCCTTCTTCATGTACGGCAACCAGTGCTGGACGCAGTACTTCAGGTGAGGGCGGACCATGGCACCAAAACTCTCACTCCTGACGCCCAAGGAACAGCTATTAGCATTTTGGTTAATCAAACCTTCGTCGGGGGATTCTTCAGCATACACGTTTGATAGCTTTACGCTCAAAAAGAGCTGAAAATCTTTGGTCTACTACCATGAGATATGGAAATTCCAAATAGTAGCACGATTCTATGCTACCAATCAGAGACAGTACTACAAACCCATTCTTTAAAAAAAAAAAAGGAAAAACAACTTTATAACAACTTTATAAAGATCTGGGGGCCATTAGAGAATTATTGTAATGAATGAACATCGTTTTCCTTTCTGATGGATACATGTATTTTATTGGGGGGAGGGGGGGAATTGGATGATTAATATTTTTATTTAATGATTGGATTTCTGTTGAAGAATTGTTGGGTGGGGGGGAAAGGGTTATAATTTCTACTTTAATGGATTATATGTATAAGAATGTCAAGTGCTGTATATTTTATTAGTAATGTAATGTTTGTCAGTTTTAAAATGAATAAAGAATTGTTTGTTTGTTTTTTAAAAAAAGGAAATTTGGGCTCAACCTTGGGAGTCAACCTCGAAACTGAGCTCCGTCAAACCCTGGTGGCATATAAGTCCTTCTTTGCCCCTAGACCAGGGGTGTCCAACCTGTGGCCCGAGGGCCGCATGTGGCCCAGTGAAGTATTTTGTGTGGCCCCGGTCTAGGGCGATGCAGTGTTTTCCACTGCTGCCCCCGGGTGTTTACTGTCTTGCCGGCTCCTTCCTCTGTCTTGCTGCAGCGTTTGCGCAGCCCCAGAAGCATTTTTTTCGGCCATTGCGGCCCAGCAAAGCCAAAAGGTTGGACACCCCTGCCCTAGACCAATACTTTGGAATTAGGCTCTGCTGGGCACCGTGAGATAGGTTCCTATTTTTTGTAGCATCGCGCCTGCGAAGATAGTGTATCTATCGCCCAATTAAAATTTTTTTTCAATTATAAGCTTGCATATGGGCATGATATCACCGCGTTGCATCCGCGCACGTACAGATGCCCTCCCCATGCAGTCCTGAGCTGGAAGCTTTTCAAAGTCTGGACAAAGTGCTGGGTTTTGAGAAAAGCTGTCCGGACACCCGGATATGTCCGCTTATAGGAATTCTATGAGCGTCAGGAGCACGGCACAAAAAAACCGCTTTTGCGGTTTTGTAAAACGGGAGAGGGGGTATATGTTTCTCTATAGGCAGCCAATGAAGTTTCTTATAAAATATAGAAACACTATCATATCTCTTCAGACCATATATCACTTAGAAATTGGTAGAAATGTGGAATGGGCTTCCTGATTCTGTCAGATTGATAGATCCGTTACAACTATTTCGTAAAGTCCTAAAAACTTTATTATTTACACAATACTTGAACAGTTTACCTAAAGATTCAATGAATTGATTGCTCTACAACACTTTTTTTTTTCTTATGCTCTTGTGTGCTCGGTATATAAATCGAAGACTAGATTAGATTAGATTATATCAATCTCACTGCAGTATTATGAATAGTTGTTTTGTGGACCAACTCCTTTTGGTTTATAACAGGGGTGTCCAACCTGCGGCCCGAGGACCGCATGCGGCCCAGTGAAGTATTTTGTGCGGCCCCGGTCGAGGGCGATGCAGTGTTTTCCTCTGCTGCCTTCAGGTGTTTACCGTCTTTCCAGCTCCCTCCTCTGTCTTGCTGCAGCGTTTGCACATTTGTGCAGCCCCAGAAACATTTTTTTCGTCCATTGCGGCCCAGGGAAGCCAAAAGGTTGGACACCCCTGGTTTATAAGAACATAAGAAAAGCCACACTGAATTAGAGCAAGGTCCAGCATTCAGTCTCCAACAGTGGCCAACCTGAGTCACCAGAATTCAACAGTGGCTTTCCCAATTCTATCTGCTAACAATTTTTTAATGAACTTTTCCTCCGGGAACGTGTCCAAATCTGTTTTGAAACCAACTCTGTTAGTTGCCTTGATCACATCCTCCACCAGTAGGTTCAACACCTTAATTATGCGCCGGTCATTAAGGGGTCCTTGTACTAAGGCGCACTAACCGATTTAGCACGTGCTAAATGCTAAGGCACCCATTATATTCTATGGACGCCTTAGCATTTAATGTGCGCTAATCTTTAACGGTCGCTAAATCGGTTAACGCACCTTAGTAACAGGACCCTTAAATTCATGAAATGACCTTGTTTTAGTATTGTTTGAACGGTTAACCAACCACTCCTTATTTAACTATCCCCCCCCCCCACTTATAATTTTATAAAATTCTATTGTATCCCCGTTCAGTCTTTTTTTTTTTTTTTTTTTTTTTTACAAGCAGAGACCTAACATGTATAGTCTTTTCTTTAAAAAAAAAAAATAAAGGATGAGTTCTGTTTCTTTATCATTTTGGTTGCTCTTCTTTGAACCTTTTCAAGTCCTGCTATATTCTTTCTGAGATGGGGAGAGCAGAACTGCACACAATACTCTAGGCACAATCCCACCATGGACCTCTACAAAGGCAAAATGATATTATCAGTTTTGTTCTCCATTCTTTTTCAAACAGTCCCTAACATTCTCTCTCTCTCTTTATTACAGCTGTAGCACACTGGAATTAAATGTTCAATAAGCCAGATAGCTACATATATAGCTTTTGATACAGGGTAAAAACACAGCTCTCCAATAAATAGAAAAAAAAGCTTATACAATCTTTCCCTGCTAGAAAGAACTGCAATTAAAAATCTGAAGAACAATAGTAACGGCACCAGCAAAGGAGCTGTAGAGAGTATGGGTTCATAGACAAAATCGCGCGAGACAACGGCGCGCCAACAACTGAGCACAGACAACTGAGCGCAAGGTTGATGGCGCGCCGAAGAAAAGCACTATTTTAAAGGGTTCCGACAGGGAGTGTTGGTGGGGAACTCCCCTATTTTACTTAACAGACATCGCGCTGGCGTTGTGGGGGGTTTGGGGGGTTGTAACCCCCCTCATTATACTTGAAACCGAACTTTTTGCCTGTTTTTTAGGGAAAAAGTTCAGTTTTAAGTATAATGTGGAGGTTTACAACCCCCCAAACCCCCCACAACGCCAGTGCAATGTCTGTTAAGTAAAGTGGGGGGGGGTCCCCACCAACACCCCCCGTCGGAACCCTTTAAAATAGTGCTTTTCTTCGGCGCGCCGTCAATCTTGCGCTCAGTTGTCGGCGCGCCGTTGTCTCGCGCGATTTAGTCCCGTCACCGAGAGTATGTACCCAGAGAATACATAGAAGAGTGGATAGACAATGCTTAGCTAGCATGGGAGTGTGTGGTGCAGTGGTTAGAACCACTCCTCAGCATCCTGAGGTTGTGGGTTCAAATCCTATGCTGCTCCTTGTGACCCTGGTCAACTCACTTAATTCCCCATTGTCCCAGGTACATTATATAGGGTCTGGGCCCACTGGGACAGCTAGGGAAAATGCTTGAGTATCTGAATGGTATATAAATGCTGAACATAAATAAAAGAAATATTACATTATCCAACATAGGACTATAGAAAACAACTGAAAAATGTCATCAACATAGCCCCAAAGTGGCTGGAGTCTTGGCTAGAAAACTTCTGGCTCATATTCTAAACAATTGAACCAGATGTAGACTAGTTACATTGCTTGTCCAGGGCTATCCACAAATTTTCAGCGGCACTTAATTAGTTATTGTTGCTGAAAATGAGTAGTTAGGGCCAGATTCTATAATCAGTGCATATATTAGGTGCCCTAATCGCAGACGCCCAGTGTTACCTAAATAGTTTTGCGCAGAACCCAAATTGATTTAATGAGTTTAATTAGCATGGTAATTGACCACATCATTGATCTTTAAACAAGTTAAAAAAAACCCCACCAAACAATCAAAAGTTATATGTGGAATTCTATACAGCACCTAATGATGCTTGAGACGCCCTCTGACAACCTAATGACACCTACCTGAAAAGTAGGCGTGGTTAGGGGGCAGAGAATAGGGCATTTCTTGGCATCCAAGATAGGTGTTTGTAAATTAGGCCAGGTAAAACTTGGTGTAATATACTGGCACCTACCTCTAGGACGCCTAGCAATGCCTAAGTCTGCTTAGGTACTGCTAGACATGATTCTAAAAAGGACACCTAGTGGTTGATTGATAACTATGTGGTCTGTTGTCGTTTATAGAACCTGGCTCTTAGGGACAAATTCTGTAAAGCAGTGTTCTTCAACCACCGGTCCACGGACCAGTGCCGGTCCACAGAAATTTCCTGCCGGTCCACAGGGCCAGCACGTGCATCAGGCCCAAAACAGTGTTCTTCAACTGCCGGTCCACGGTGCGATCGATGCGGCGTTATCTTCGAGCCAGCTCCCTCTTCCTAACTGATTCAGTGCACAAAGCCACGGGCAGCGGCAGCGGCTCCTATGGGCATCCTGCGCCTGAACCGGAAGCCTTCTCTCTGACGTTACAACGTCAGAGGGAAGGCTTCCAGATGAGGCATGGGACGTGCAAGGTGCAATTAGTGCTATAATGGGGGCGGGGTCTGGGGTGGAGATTGGGTAGAGATGGGCGGGGTCTGGCCCACTACTTAGCCCAGTGTTCTTCAACCGCCGGTCCATGGACCGATGCTGGTCCACAGAATAATTCTTTTATTTCTGCCGGTCCATAGGTGTAAAAAGGTTGAAAAACACTGCTGTAAAGGACGTCTAAAAGGTAGGCATCGTTTATACATCCAGCAGCGCAATGCTGAGCGTGATTCTATTACGCATAGACGCACAATAGAAAATCGTGCTCAGCGAATTTAAGCATGTCTTTATAGTTAGGTGTGCTTTGTAGAATCTCCTTTTTTGCATTGCACTGACGTCTTCACAATGTCTATAACTGTCTCGCGTTTTAGCGCTATGACATCATTAGAATGGAAGCTCCAGAATGAGAGAGCATAGGATGAAGTTAAAAGGCTTTGTACAGAAAGGGTGGCAGGTATGTGGAATAGGCTCCCGATAGAGGTGGTGGAGACAAATTCAATAAAGCATGGGACAGACATGAGGGATCTCTTAGGGAGAGGAGGAGATAGTGAATGCTGTCGATGAGTAGACTGGATGGGCCATTTGGCCTTTATCTGCCATTATATTTCTATGTTTCAGAGTTTTAGGCAGAGCAGTAAGAAGGTCTCTGGAGTAGCCTGGTGGTCGGTGCAGTGGACTGCAGAGAAGAGCTCAGAACAGCTTACATGAATTTATTCAGGTACTATCTGTCCCGGCGGGCTTACAATCTATCTAATATACCTGGAGCAATGGGGGACCAAGTGACTTGTAGTAGAGTGTGTAAGCCCACCAAAAACCTACTGGACCATCATATAGGTGATGCCTGCAGGCTTACGGACTATTGGTGTGGTGTACAGTTGAGTCCAGTAGGTTTGAGTGGGTTTTGGAGGGTACACCACACAATATAAGGGGGTTGTGGTAAGATGTGTGCTTGAGCCATTTTATGTGAAGTTCACTGCAGTGGCCCCTGAGGTGCCCCACTGCTCTGCTGGGATGTCTGTGTGGCAAGTCTACTTCGGAAAATTGCGAGCCATGGAATCGAGGGTGAAATACTCACATGGATTAAAAACTGGCTGGAGCATTGGAAACAGAGAGTGGGGGTAAATGGACAATACTCGGACTGGAAGAGCGTCACCAGTGGGGTGCCGCAAGGCTCAGTGCTTGAACCTGTGCTCTTCAACATCTTTATAAATGATCTGGACATAGGTACGACGAGTGAGGTGATTAAATTTGCGGACGATATGAAGTTATTCAGAGTAGTGAAGACGCGGGAAGATTGCGAAGATCTGCAACGTGACATAATCAGGCTCGAGAAATGGGCATCGACATGGCAGATGAGGTTCAACGTAGATAAATGTAAAGTGATGCATGTCGGTAACAAAAATCTCATGCACGAATACAGGATGTCTGGGGCGGTACTTGGAGAGACCTCCCAGGAAACAGACTTGCAAGTTCTGATCGACAAGTCAATGAAGCCGTTTGTGCAATGTGCGGCCGCAGCGAAAAGGGCAAACAGAATGCTAGGAATGATAAAGAAGGGGATCACGAACAGATCGGAAAAGGTTATCATGCTACGCCATGGTACGCCCTCACCTGGAGTACTGCGTCCAGCGCTGGTCGCTGTACATGAAGAAGGACACGGTACTACTCAAAAGGGTCCAGAGAAGAGCGACCAAAATGGTTAAAGGACTGGAAGAGTTGCTGTACAGTGAGAGACTGGAGAAACTGGGCCTCTTCTCCCTCGAACAGAGGAGATTGAAAGGGGACATAATCGAAACATTCAAGGTACTGAAGGGAATAGACTTAGTAGATAAGGACAGGTTGTTCACCTTCTCCAAGGTAGGGAGAACGAGAGGGCACTCTCTAAAGTTAAAAGGGGATAGATTCCATACAAACGTAGGGAAGCTCTTCTTCACCCAGAGAGTGGTGGAAAACTGGAACGCTCTTCTGGAGGCTGTTATAGGGGAAAACACTCTCCAGGGATTCAAGACGAAGTTAGACAAGTTCCTGCTGAACCGGAACGTACGCAGGTAGGGCCAGTCTTAGTTAGGGCACTGGTCTTTGACCAGAGGGCCGCCACGTGAGCGGACTGCTGGGCACAATGGACCACTGGTCTGACCCAGCAGCGGCAATTCTTATGTTCTTAAATATTGGCCCCCTTCTACATCCTAATGGCTTGGGTTTTTTTGCATTTTTATTTTGGATGGGGTTGGTGTTTTTTTTTTAATGTCAGAATTGGAGGAGACAATCCTCAATGATTACCACAACAAACCTGTCAGATATTACCTGTACACAAATGATATCTTCATAATGTGGAATGAATGAGGAAAAAAGTTACACGTTTCTACAGTTCTTTCAACATATCCTATTCCACAATCAAACTCAAACGGACTATCTAATGGAAAATATTAATTTTTTACACACTGCAATCTCAATCTGCAATGACACTTACAAACATCAGTACATAGGACACTAAGTGACAGATGCAACCCCCTTCAAACTCCACTTTCCATCCTACACACACAAATAAAATCCATTATACAGGCAGTCCCTGGCTTAAGAATGAGTTACGTTTTTAAGCTGGATTAGTATGTACTTCAGAACTTGTAGATTTTAAGATTCTTGCTGCTTACCTCTGCTCCCAGCTGACAAAAGGGCCAACTATCCCAGTGTTCCCTCTAAGGTACAGCATGCACAACCACACATTGTTCTTAATGTGGCCATGCATCATTCCTGAATCTGCTACAGGAGAAGTGTAGGAGCCTGTGCCACTGGGAATACTGCTCAGTGAAGTCAGAGGAAGCCGCAACTGGGTCCTTAAGTATGAATCATATTTAAATCAGGTGTCTGTAACTCGGGGACTGCCTGTATACAGCCAAGCTAAAAGTACCACCATATTTGCTCTGGCTGAAAAAACAGAAATAACACCTTAAGGGCCTCTTTTACAAAGACGTGCAACAAATGCTCTGACGCCCATTCAATCCCTATGGGCGTTGTAGCATTTATCGCATCGGCCCATTTTATCGGGCTTCATATAAGAGAGGGTAAAGTTCTAACAGAATCCTTTAAGCAAAACGGCTATATCACCCCAAAATCATCTCCAAGAAAACTGCATCCTTGTTCAGTGTGAAGGAAGGAAACCCACAGAACAACTACTGCTTATGAAGTAACAGATGATCCAGTACTCCAAAACCTAAGGAAAGTATTATCTGAGGAGGATGAAGTAATATAAGAAACATTCCCCATCCCCAATTCTAACCTTCTGCTAACGACTTAACCCGAAACAAAAAGTTATAAGACAAAACTTAGAAAAGAATCCTTCATAGAAGAACATGGTGCAAAGCCTCGCAAAGCAAGACCAAAGGATTCACCAAAGTATTCCACAGAAAAACCAACAATGAAGGTGAAAAATTGTGGAATCGATGATCTTGACTCAATCGCTTATTAAAAGGTCTTCACAGAACCTTGCAAGCCACCATGATGTAAATTCTTCCAGGAATAATAATAATAATTTTTTAATAATAATTTTATTTCTTATATACCGCTATACCATAAGTCAAAGCGGTTTACAACAAGTTACATACAATGAGAGTAAGAGATGTTTACAACAAGAAGTAAGAGATGTTTACAACAAGAAGTAAGAGATGTTTACAACGAGATACATACAATGAGTGTATGAGATGTAAGGGGAACACAAAAAGTACTTTCTGGGATACAAATTGCAAATGGAAGAGAACCAAGATGGTTTGAATCAAAAGGAAGTATCTAGTCAGAGATTGGGGCGCAGGGGAAACCAATTTGGGTGGAATACCTTTACAAATGGGAAGAAAGATGAGTTAATCTAAAATCAAGAGAATTGGGGATTGGGATGAGGATAGCTGAGGGGGATTGGGCAAGAATTAGGAATTTATGGCTACCCACTTGGGAACAATTCAAAAGAAAAGGCAAACCTTCATGCTTCTCTTTGAATGTGGTGTATATGAGGCAATGCATAAAAGGAAAAAGGAGAGATGCTACACTGGAGAAACAAGCCAAAAATTTAGGATACATACGGAAAATCTTCACAAGATGACAGCTCAGTGGTTGAACATTTCTTAAAGGAAGCCCACTCCCTTAACGAGCTTTAGAGTACACGTATGTACAGGAAACTTCAGGAGCTCATGGAAACAGAACACTTTTGAAATTAAAATGATCCAACACTGAAGCTAACACAAAAAGCACTCATGGATTTGACATACCACCTTTCTGTGGTACAACCAAAACAGATTTACATTTATTGTAGGCAGACACTGTAGTCTCGATTCTGCATACGTCGCCTAAAATTTGACACCGACTATTCTGGTGCTAAGCGCGGTTCTATGAAAGGGAAGTGTGTGGCGCAGTGGTTAAAGTAGCCTCAGCAAACCCACGCTGCTCCTTGTGACCCTGGGCAAGTCACTTAGGCCCAAATTCTGTAACCAGCGCCTAAAGCTAGGCACCTATTTTGGAGGCGCCCAAGTAGATAGATTGAACGGCTGCAAGTTCTCCCTTTTTTAGAGCGCATTCTCCGGAGAGCTGTGCCATGGTTTTCTGCTCTTGGGAGATCAACGTGAATTGATTGAGGGGGGGGGGGGGGGCTCACGCTTCCCCAGCGTAGGGTTCTCTACATGGCTGTCTTGGTGGTAAAAAAGCTCTTGTTGCAACATTGGGTGGGCGATTCTGTGGCTTCCTTTCCACAATGGAGGGATCGTTTGGTGGAAGTGGGGCGGTATGAGCTTCAACGCGTCCCTAGGTCTGGGACTCTGACTCACCGCTGCTACTGTGATCTATGGCAGCGGGCGTTGAAGGTCTGTTCTAACTTGGAGGCAGCGGGCACGGAATCCTCCCCTTGAGGGCTGTTGATCTCTTTCCTTTGGTGTTTTTGTTTTATGTTTCTTTCTGGGTAGCGACATTTCTGGGGGGTGCGGGAGTGCGCATTTGGGTGTATGGCTGTTTAGAGGTGTGAGTGCGGAGTGCTTGTTGTGGCTTGTGGTGTGGGCGTGAGGTTTGGGTGTGTCTGCTTGGCGGGGTTTGCTATTTCAAAATGCCAATTGTGCTGGGCAACCATCCATGGGGGTTTTTTATACTGTGGGCCTTTGTTGTCATTATTATCCGTTCTATTTTTGAATGCTCTGTTTTCTGCTTGTTCTGCTCCGGGTTGTTTGTTCCTTTGCAATTGTTAATAAAGATAATTGAAAAAAAAAAAAAAAAGAAGCCCAATTAAGCTTTTTAATCAGCAATAATTGAAACTTAGTAAAAAAAACTTAGTAAACTTAGTAAAAAAACTTAGTAAACTTAGTAAAAAAAACTAAACTTAGTAAACTTAGTAAAAAAACTTAGTAAACTTAGTAAAAAAACTTAGTAAACTTAGTAAAAAAAACTAAACTTAGTAAACTTAGTAAAAAAAACTAAACTTAGTAAACTTAGTAAAAAAAAACTTAGTAAACTTAGTAAAAAAACTTAGTAAACTTAGTAAAAAAAACTATTTTCTCTGTTTTGTTTTAAATCTGCTACTTAGTAGCTTCATCGCATGCACCCTATTCCTAGTATTTTTGGGAATGAGTGAACATGCGATTAATATCTACCTTTTCCACTCCACTCAGTATTTTACAGACTTCTATCATATCCCCCCTAAGCCATCTCTTCTCCAAGCTAAAGAGCCCTAGCTGCTTTAGCCTCTCCTCATAGGGAAATCATCCTAACCTTTTATCATTTTCGTCGCCCTTCTCTGTACCTTTCCTAATTCCGCTATATCTTTTTTGATATACGGCGACCAGAATTACACACAGTATTCAAGTTGCCATAGGGCATTATAACATTTTCATCTTTGTTTTCCATTCCTTTCCTGATAATTCCTAATATTCTATTTGCTTTCTTATCCGCCGCCACACGTTGAGCTGAGGGTTTCAATGTGTCCGCAACAATGACCCCTAGATCCTTTTCCTGGGCAATGACTCTTAACATAGAATCCAACATCACATAGCTATAGTTCGGGTTACCCTCTTTCCCACATTCATCACTTTGCATTTGCTCACATTAAACGCCATCTGCCATTTTGACGCCCAGTCTCCCAGGGTCCTCTTGCAAATTTTCATAATCCTCGTGCGATTTTACGACTTTGAACAACTTTGTGGCATCAGCAAATTCAATTCTCTCATTAGTTATTCACATCTCTAAATCATTGATAAATAGGTTAAAAGCAGTGGTCCCAGCACAGACCCCTGGGGAACCCCACTATTTAAATCCAATATACCCTTCCACTTCTTATATATCATTATTCCCAAAAATTCTGTTTTATACCATGAATGATACTAACACAAGGAGGAAAAAAAGCCTCATATCCCCGTCCAAAGCCAAAGCAAATCTTGCTTATGGACTAGAAAGGGTAGCAACCTCATAGGCTTCAAAAAAAACCTCCTTGTTAACTGTTTACTCAAGAATCTCAGTATGGAATTAGTTAACTGTTTAACTTTCAAAATCCTATATGGTATCCTCCCTCCCTTTATCCCTCTTTCTTGGAATTCCTCAAACCCTAATACCACCAGATCCTCCCACAAATTAAAACTATCCTTCCCCTCGCTAAAAGGCATTTCCCACACAGGAAAGCTAGGGACCTCCCTCCACTTCAAAATCACTGAGCTCTGGAACAACTTTACCTCCCCTCTTCGGAACTTGAGCTCTCTCCAAGTTTTCCGCAAACATCTGAAAACCTGGCTTTTCTCAAAAAACGTAAATCTCCCTCCAATTTAGGAATCAAGGAAACTCTTATATCTTGGCATCCCAAGTCCTCTAAATTTTCTTCACACTTCTACCTCTAACCCTCTGTTGTAGTTCCTTCCTATTTCTCCTACTGTAAACCGCGTCGAGCTCTACGAATGTGGAGATGATGTGGTATACAAACCTAAGGATTAGATTAGATTAGATTAACGTCTGATTTGCATAATGGCACAGTTCATTCAGGTTAAATTCACTTAGGGCTCCTATTACGAAGGTGCGCTAGTGTTTTTAGCGCACGCACCGGATTAGCGGCAAAAAACTACCGCCTGCTCAAGAGGAGGCGGTAGCGGCTAGCACGGGCGGAATTTTAGCGCACGCTATTCCGCGCGTTATGGCCCTAACGCACCTTCGTAAAAGGAGCCCTTATTATTCAAAGTAAGATATATCAGGAACACAGGCATTAATTACTTATCTTGTCTGTAATCCTTTCAGCTTTCCTGCTTTCCACCTCTGCTGTCTGTCCTCATGAACTCTGTCTGGCGTCCACTGATGTCTTCCTCCAGCGTTTCGCTGTAAGCTGTGTCAGAGTGGTTGGTCCTGCTTTTCGAAGACAGAAACACTGTTTTAATAAATCCAGCCAACTAAACTTTTCAGTATTAAATCTCATGGTATGAAGAATACTCACTGCTCGTCGGCACACGCTTTCGTGCTCAGTAATGCGGCAAAAAATGGCCAAGTGGCATGGCAGCCTCAGTTTAAATGTCTGTGGCTTGTAGTCTTCCAATGTCGAACAATTGCGCCAGTGTCTTAGAAATTGTGAGAAGGGTAAACTTCGTTTAAGTGCTGGAGGATGACAACTGTGCCATAATGCAAATCAGAGGTTAACTAATTCCGTACTGAGATTCTTGAGTAAACAGTTAACCAAGGAGGGTTTTTTTAAACCCTAAGAGGTTGCTACCCTTTCTAGTCCATAAGCAAAATTTGCTCTGGCTTTGAACAGGGATCTGAGGCTTTTTTCCTCCTTGTATTAGTATCATTCATGGTATAAAACAGAATTTTTTAAAATAACTAAACTAAACTAAACCTTAAGTTTGTATACCGCTTCATCTCCATAAAGATCGAGCTCGACACGGTTTACAGGTAATTCAATAAATGAGGGAAGGACATAATAAGAAATTAATAATAATAATAATAATAATAACTTTATTCTTGTATACCGCAATACCATGGAAGTTCAATGCGGTTAACAAAAGAAGAGACTGTACATTTACAGCGATGTTACATATATGGCAATGATAAGGTATATAATATGGAGGCCTGATATAGACAGGACAATTAGATAAAACAGAGATTGATTAAGAGAGGCCATAAGTGGCTTGGCAAGGAGGGCGAAGTCAGAGAGTTTGGAGGCATATCGAGGTCGGGGAGGGGGGCAGGAAAGGAGGGAAGGGAGAGTTAGCGGAATTTGTCGAAGAGGTAGGTGTTTAGTGACTTCCTGAACAGGTGGGAGGGCGGAGAGTTGGAGATGAGGGCGGTTAGGCAATTGTTCCATTTGCCCACTTGGAATGCTAGGGTTCTATCAATGAATCTCTTGTAGAAGGCAGCCTTTTAGGGAGGGAAAGGTGAACATGTAGGCGTTTCGTGTGCGAGAGGGGCCTGGTTATGAAGAGGATAGCTAGCTTTACATTAACGATATATAAGATATATAACGATATATAAGAAGTGGAAGGGTACATTGGACCTTTTCCATCTGTATATACAGTATAGGATAATTGAACCCCACTATTTACCCTTCTCCATTCAGAATATTGACCATTTTATGCTGCTTACCCTAGAAATAAGCAGTGGATTGTCCCAAGTCCATCTTTTTTTAAGTTCAAACAAGTTTTATTGAAGTTTACAAGAACAAAAATCATAATCAAATGATGCCCAGTAAGACAGTACAATTATGATAACCAGCAAAGTGTCCATCTTAATAATGGCTTATGGATTTTTCTTTCAGGAAATTATCCAGACCTTTTTTTAAACCCTGCTAAGCTAGCTGCTTTCACCACATTCTCTGGCAACGAATGCCAGAGTTTAATTACACATTGAGAGAAGAAATATTTTCTATGGTGTGTTTTAAATCTGCTGCTTAGTAGCTTCATTGCGTGCCCCCTAGTCCTAGTATTTTTTCTCCAATAACCATTTATTAAAAGTAAGCCGTAATCTAAAACTGTACAAGAACAATAGTAACCCCATAATGCAGCGGAGCTCCCAACAGTATTTTTGAAAAGAGTAATCAATCAATTTCACATCTGCCTGTTCTACATCATTTAGTATTTTAAAGACCTCTATCCAGACTGAAGAGTCCTAGCCGCTGTAGCCTTTCCTCATAGGGAAGTCCTCCCAATCTCCATTATCATTCTTGTTGCCTTTCTCTGCACCTTTTCTAACTCTGCTATTTCTTTTTTGAGATGTGGCAACATCTTACACTTATTACACTTATTGCAGTGACAGATCTCCCTCCCAGATGAGGATTTCCCCTTTCCTCTCCCCAAGAACTTTGCTCCTCTCTCTATAGCCCTGCCTGGCCTAGAACATGAAAATCCCAACCTTGGAATCAAACCCAATTCTCTCCACAATATAGTATGCCACTGGGCCACTGGACCAGCCTGTAGCATGGGATTTGATCACACAGTGTGATATCTTATTTGTACATATGGAGTAGAGGAATTGGTAGCCAAGTGGTGAGATCAGCAGACTGAGAACCAGGGAGGCCAGAATTTTAATCCCACCTTTTTTCACTGGCATTCTTTGGGCGGTTCATAGACAACAACGCGGAAGACAAAGGTGCGCGCTGACAACTGAGTGCAAGACGGAGGTGCGCGCCGAAGAAAATTACTGTTTTTAGGGGCTCCGAAGGGGGGTTTTGTTGGGGAGCACCCCCAGTTTACTTAATACAAATCGCGCCGGCATTGTGGGGGGTTTGGGGGGTTGTAACCCCCCACATTTTACTGTAAACTTAACTTTTTCCCTAAAAACAGGGAAAAAGTGAAGTTTTCAGTAAAATGTAGGGGGTTACAACCCCCCAAACCCCCCACAATGACCCCACAATGTGGCACGATCTGTACACGCCCCCCCCCCCCGTCGGAGCCCTAAAAACAGTAATTTTCTTCAGCGCGCGCCTCCACGCTGCGCTCAATTGTCTGCTTGCGCCTTTGTCCCGGTGTGCTTTTGACCTGACACCCTTTGGGCAAATGACTTCACCCTTTATTGCTTCACGTACAAAATTTAGATAGTATGTGGCCTGTGGTAGGGACCTACCTATGGAGCCAATAATGTAACATACTTTGAGCTTGAGTGTGAAGAGGCAAGTAATGAAATTCAATCACCAATATGGACTAATCCTGCTTCCGGCAAATACGGTAGTTTGTGATGCTCACTGTTAATTCAGCTAAATAAAAAATTTCAAATGGGTGACTTAATAATACTATTTTAACTGACACAGAGAGAGTACTAATATTAGCTGTTTTGCTTTGGAACTACTGACATAGTGAAATAACATTTCATAAAAGACTTGGAAAAGAGAAATCTGCTAAACAGAAACGTGTAGTTTTAATTTTTTTTACAGAATGTGCAATCCGACATACCCTGCCAGGTCTCCAGAAGGCCTCGAGTCGAGGTTCAGAAATGGGCAAACGAAGGAGCTCAGCGGCAAACTGTCACATTTCTGCTTAGTGATGATGCCTTTGTGAAAATTGTTGACATTTTGTTTTTAGCGTTAAGGGACTAACCCCACCCCCACCCCTTTTGCAAAACCGTAGCACGGTTTTTAGCGCCGGCCACACCGGTGATTGCTCCAGCACTTGTAGAATTCCTGTGAGCGTCGGAGCTGTTATTGCCGTGGCCGGCGCTAAAAACCGTGCTACCGTTTTGTAAAAGGGGCGGAGGGTTATCATTGTAAGTTGCGTGAAAAGCTTTGCAGGTCAAAAGTACATACTGAAGACACCAATGTCTTAGACCAGTGGTCTCAAACTTGCGGCCCGCCAGGTACTATTTTGAGGCCCTCAGTATGTTTATCATAATCACAAAAGTAAAATATAAGTTTCTTGATCATATGTCTCTTTAGCTATAAATGACAATATTATTATTTAGACTTAGCCAAAAGGAAAGATTTATAAACTATTTCTTTAATAAGACATTAACTATTTTTTCTGAGGCCCTCCAAGTACCTACAAATCCAAAATGTGGCCCTGCAAAGGGTTTGAGTTGGAGACCACTGGCCTATAGGAAGAGGAGATACAAATGTTAAGAGTCTTGGCCAATAGGGAGAGGAGGAGATAATGGATGCTGTGGATGGCCATCCTGTTACTATGTTTCCATAACCATAAAGTTCTATGACATCACAATGCAGGTGTAAAGAGCCTTAGCCTATAGCAGTGGTCTCAAACTCACGGCCCACCAGGTACTATTTTGAGGCCCTCGGTATGTTTATCATAATCACAAAAGTAAAATATAACAGTTTCTTGATCATATGTCTTTTTAGCTATAAATGACAATATTATTATTTAGACTTAGCCAAAAGGAAAGATGTATAAACTATAAAGAGTTATAATTCATGCAAAATTGTCATTTCTTTAATAAGACATTAACTATTTTTTTTCTGAGGTCCTCCAAGTACCGACAAATCCAAAATGTGGCCCTGCAAAGGGTTTGAGTTGGAGACCAAATATTAGCATCTATTATTGCCATATTCAGTCTTTGGTCCATTGGGCTTTAAGTGGGCAGTTAGGGATAGTACCTGGTTAACCGAGATGCAATGTACAATGTAGTATTTGTGTGTGTGTGTCTGTGTAATGAGTATATATATATATATATATATATATATATATATATATATATATATACTAGCTGATAACCCGCCGTTGCCCGGATATTAATTTATCCCAAAATGTCCAACCCCCTACATGTCCCACCCCCCTATGTCCCACATGTCCCACCCCCCACGTTACCCCCCCACATGTCCCATATGCCCCACCCCCATGTCCCAACCCCCTACCCAACACATGTCCCAAAGGAATGTCCCTCTCTATGGGGCTGAACTTAGACTTAAACGGCATCGGGAGTGTCGGTATTCATCTCTGCGAGCCCGAAAACTATGGGTTGGACATTAATATCTGTCGCTTTTGATAATTTTAACATATCACCCCCTTCCCACCCCCACAGTATTTTACCCCGTCCCACCTGCACAATATTTTTCCCCAGATAGTAAGTCATATGTGTACCAAGTTTGGTTGAAATCTCTCCATGCGTTTCAGAGTTATGCTGAGTATTCATGTGTGAGCCCGAAAACACTATGGGGTAGATACTAAAATCTGTCATTTTCAATCATTTTTACATATCCCCCCCTTCCCACCCCCACAGTGTTTGTCCTCAGATAGTAAGTAATGTGTATGTCAAGTTTGGTTGAAATCTGTCCATGCATTGAAGAGTTATGCTGGAACATACATACATACACACACACACATATATTCAAATTATAATGTGAAATATTTGACAAAATGAATACAATACAACTAACGCAAAACTTGATTATAAACAACAATTTTAGTTTCACCTCCAGGAGCAAGAACATATAAATTCTTGGGTGAACCCACCCTTGAGCAAGCAACATAGAGTTGTGGGCCGCGAGACCCCCAGAACATATCACCCCAGGTAGTGAGGGATCTGCATAGCAAGTTTCGTTCAAATCGGTCAAGCCGTTTTTGAATTACTGTCAGAATGGCAGCTTTTTACATTTTTTCCATTGACATGAATGGGTGAAATCTGATTTTCTGTTTGTAGCTCCGCCCATGTGTGCAGGTGGGCCGCGAGACCCCCAGAACATATCACCCCAGGTAGTGAGGGATCAGCATACCAAGTTTAGTTCAAATCGGTCCCACAGCTTTTTACATTTTTCCCATTGACTTGAATGGGTGAAATCTGAAGTTCTGTTTGTAGCTCCGCCCACATGTGCTGTTGGGCCGCGAGACCCCCAGAACATATCATCCTGGGTAGTGAGGGATCCGCATACCAAGTTTCGTTCAAATCGGGCAAGCCGGTTTTGCGGAGGCAGTTTTTACATTTTTTCCATTGACTTGAATGGGTGAAATCTGATGTTCTGTTTGTAGCTCCGCCCAGGTGTGCAGGTGGGCCGCGATACCCCCAGAACATATCACCCCAGGTAGTGAGGGATCTGCATACCAAGTTTCGTTCAAATCGGGCAAGCCGTTTTTGCGTTGGCAGCTGTTTTACATTTTTTGCATTGACATGAATGGGTGAAATCTGATTTTCTGTTTGTAGCTCCGCCCACGTGTGCAGGTGGGCCGCGAGACCCCCAGAACATATCACCCCAGGTAGTGAGGGATCAGCATACCAAGTTTAGTTCAAATCGGTCCCACAGCTTTTTACATTTTTTCCATTGACATGAATGGGTGAAATCTGAAGTTCTGTTTGTAGCTCCGCCCACGTGTGCAGTTGGGCCGCGAGACCCCCAGAACATATCATCCCGGGTAGTGAGGGATCTGCATACCAAGTTTCGTTCAAATCGGGCAAGCCGTTTTTGCATTGGCAGCTGTTTTACATTTTTTTCCATTGACATGAATGGGTGAAATCTGATTTTATGTTTGTAGCTCCGCCCACATGTGCAGGTGGGCCGTGAGACCCCCAGAACATATCACCCCAGGTAGTGAGGGATCCGCATACCAAGTTTCGTTCAAATCGGTCAAGCCGTTTTTGCGTGATCGTGGCACATACATACATACATCCGATTTTATATATATAGATATATATAGATATATATATATATATATATATATATATATATATATATAATTAGTGGAAAGGGAGGACATGCAACTCAGCACTAAAATTATAGAACTATCCCTTAGGCATATGATCATCTACGAATGGAAGGGTCGTCTTTGTTGCGCTACTTATCATTTTCCTTGGTAAGTACCGATGTCTCTGTGCCTGTCCCCACTTTAGTTCAGAGTTCATAACCTGTAATTGTGTTCAGGGCCAAATATAGGGAATGGAATTCTAGGGTGGGCTGGTCGGCTGTCACACAACAAAGCCTCAAAAAGGGTGTTGCCTCCTTTCAACATCCTCCTCCCAAACCACTCCATCTGTTCTTATGGCAATGCTGTGATTGTGCACAATTCACCTCCCCACCCTCCGCTTTAACCCCCAGCCTCCAAACTGCCAGCATCTGATGTACTGGCTTTACCCATTTATGCTAGATTACAAAGATTTGTTCTTTCTTTTTTTTTTTTCCTGCTTGAGTAAGGAAAAAGGAAATGTTATCAGCAATTAAATCTGTTTCTTTTTCTATTTGAATTTTATGTTTAAATCTGTTTATTCGTTTTTAAACAACGGCAAGAAAACAGTACAGCAACGTAAAGACAGAAAACTCGCCCCCCCCCACCCACCCACCCTTCCAGCCCACCACCCACCCACCCACGGGAACAGTCAATCCAACATCCAACAATCAGTTAAGCAATCTACTACGTACAGAGGGTTGCAAAGTGGAACAAAAGGGCAACCAACAACGAAGTTTCCATTTGAATTTACATTCAGGGTATCTCTGCCTGCTTGCCAGGAAGCACAGTGAGGGAGACAGAGAGAATGCATAATGTTAACTTTCTAGGCCTGCGACTCCTTGCAAAAATAAACCAAAGTTGCCTACAGTTACAGCAGCCAACTAAAACGTGGGCGGCATGGAATTTTATAGCTGCTGCTGCTTAATATGAAGTGCCATGTATGTTGTGTAGAAAAGAGAATCTTTTATGACCACTCCTGCAGCTACACTTCTGCCTAAATTGGAATGGCCCCCCTCCCCTACTGCAGTGGTCTCCAACCTTTTCCACGAAAAGGGCCGGAAAGTGGACATGACAAAGCTCCAGGGGGCCACCAGAGCCAACCTCTTCTGCCTACAGCTATTCCAATTACAATCAAACCTTGGATAGCAAGTAACGTGGTTTACGAGCGTTTTGCAAGACATTTTCTTAAATTTTAACTCGATAAACGAGCGCTGTCTTGCAGTACGAGCACATATAAGTGTCTCGCGTCAAATAAGCACAATATATGCGCGTCGCATCACTGATCGCGGCTGAACGTAATGCATGCACCCGCAGTTCAAGCGTGAACAACCTACGCACATCTCACGCTGAGCGCGGCTGAACATAAAAGCATCACCCGCAGTGTAGTGACTGTTCAAAACGAGTGAGATCTTGCAATACATGGACGTCCAGTACCGTATTTTCTATTAAAGTTTTTGGGTTGTGGAACGAATCATCCGAGTTTCCATTATTTCCTATGGGGAAATTCGCTTTGCTATACGAGCGCTTTGGATTACGAACATGCTTCTGGAACGAATTATGCTAGCAAACCAAGGTACCACTGTACTTTCAATAAACAACGAACCCAATAAAGAAAGAATGGTTGGAACTGTATAAAGAGATATTCTTTCAAAAATGAGCTCACTGGGAGATATCATATATAAGAACACCACGCTATTGAATTAAGAGTCACAAATCAAAAACACGTAACGTGTGAATAATGTGTGAATGAAGGTCCTCAGTATTCACAACTCATATGCAGGACAATCCTGTTCCCAGAGTCGTAAGCTCCATAATAACCCAAAAAGGGTGAGTTAAGCGTGAAACATCCTTGGACCTTATATTGTATGTGTTCAATCAAAACAACAATGAAAAATGAAAAATAATAATATAATATCTCCAAGTCATTAGAGTCATTATATCAAAACAAAGGTCCAGTCTCCTAATAGGATCCCCTTGTTTTTGAAACAATTTATCCTATATGAATCATTAGGTGAAACAGATGTATTTACTCCAAGAGCGCTGTCTTTGGCTGTTCATAATGTGCTGGATAATCAAAATGCTCTACAGAGCTCCGTTTCGGAGGAACAAGCCTCCTTCTTCGGGAGCAATCACACTGTTGAGGATATTGGAACGGCAAGAAGAAAGGATCTCAGCTTGAAAATGGCGCTTTGGCAGCTAATCCAAAACACTGCGACCAGGCTTCTAGCAGGCACGCGTAGTACTGACCACATTACGCCAGTGCAATTCGAGTTACACTGGCTGCCGATAACCAAACGAATTGAAATGTAAGCTGCTTTGCCTGGTCTTCAAAGCCTGGCATCTTCATCTTCCAGAGTATCTATGCAAGAAACTAGCCAGATATCAACATGATCGATTTGAAACTCCAGGCCTGAGAAATATAAAACTACAATCAACTAGAAAGAGAGCCTTTTCATATGCGGGTCCTAATCAATGGAATTCCATACATCGAGGATTCATTAAAGAAATCCCCCACCTTTCCTTCCGGTAACAATTGAAATCAACTCTGTTCCACCAATGCTACATATGCGATTACTCGCCATAGTCTGCGTATGTCTTATATTGCCATGTTGTATGCCTATAGTATTCACAGTACCTCTCTTTCTTCTCTTCATATTTCTCTAGCATGTATTTGAATATTTTACTTATTTATTTTAAAAATTTATATACTGTCTAGCCCTAGGCAGTTTAAATACGATCAAACATACATAATACTTACAACAGTACAAAAGGACAATCAGACATCAAGATTTAAATTGACAATAAATCTTCAATCGAAGTGAGTCAGACCCTATAAATAAGCAGTGAGAAAAAGCTTTGTTACATAGCTACTAAAATTAGATTGTGAGCCCACTGGGACAGAGAGGAAATTTTTTTCTAATGATTGAAAATGTAACCCTCATTTCTAATGTATTGTGAACCGCTTAATACTGACGTACAAGCAGTATATCAAATATAATAAATCCAATCGAAAATATTTTAGGCTTCCAAATATAGTTTTAAATGCTCATTTTGATTCTACATGCACACCACCATCCAGCAGTGCAACATCAGGCAGGTAAGTGCAAGCTGAGGCATAACGAGGGTGAGTGGCGTCCCTTCCCAATCCTCCTGCCCCACCCGCACCCCCTTCCCTCCCCCCATATCACTTTAATTTTCCCAGCGCCTAAGAAGTGACATCAGAGGGAGAGCCGACACCGTCAGCAAGTGCGTGATGCTGCACGCGCTGGGAAAATTAAAGAGGTTCGAGGGAAGGGAAGGGGCGCATGTTCACGGCAGGGAGGGGGGTTGGGTAGGAACGGGGGGAGGGGGTGGACAGAGGATGGCGCCTGGGGCGGACTGCCCCTCCACTTACTATGCCACTGAGTGCAAGCGATGAGGGTGCATACAACACAGCCGCTATTTCCCATTGCTGTCTGTTAGCCTACCTTGGTGTAAAGTGCCACAAACCTTTTCTCTAATTTTCAAACCTATCAAGCCAACATTAAAATGGGAGGTGTATGTTCACCAGCAACCAGTCCACCTCTCATTCCACTTTTCTTAGATTTTCAGGGTTGAGTTGGAGCAAGGTGCACCGTCGAGAGGTTTCGCCACTACTTCGGGTAGAGAAAAGCCCCATGAAGCTCCACTGGGTCATGTGTGACTGGGTGGTACATTGATGCATTGCACCAGAAGAGGCAAGCCGACTGGCATTCGTGGGCACGCGTCAATATGACCATGCAGCTTCATGGGGGGCCTAGTGGAGCTTCATGTGACCTAGTGGAGCTTCGTGGGGGCCTTTTCTCTACTCACAGCAGTGGTGGAGGCCTCTGGATGTGAGAGAGCTGCCAAAATGGACTGTGGGGGGGGGGGGGGGCCACGTGTTGGAGATTACTGCTCCGCTGGGATGAGTCACCATGGAGTAGATTCAAGAAAGGGCGCCAAAAGTTAGGCGCAAGAAAACTGAGCCATAGAAACACGATAAAGGCCAAATGGCCCATCTAGTCTGCCTATCTGCAGCATCCATTGTCTCCTCCTCTCCCTATTGGCTAAGGCTCTTAACATTTGCATTTCCTCTTCCTATAGGCTGAGGGTCTTTACACCTGCATTGTGATGTCATAGAACTTTATGGTTATAGAAACATGATGGCAGATAAAGGCCAAATGGCCCATCTAGTCTGCCATCCGCAGTAACCATTATTTCTTTCTCTCTCTGAGAGATCCCACGCGCCTATCCCAGGCTTTCTTGAATTCAGGCAGATTCTGTCTCTACCACCTCTTCCGAGACACTGTTCCACCCATCCAAGTACAACAGAAAGAGGCAAATGAGATGTGGGATAGTCAACCAATCGGTTACTTTATTGTACATATAATAAAAACTAAAACCAAAGTCTATATCCTAATGTCCATCTTGGATATAAAGTCACATAAAGATGTGAAAGTAGGCTAAGTCTAGGGATACCTAGAATGTCCCATTTAAAAAGTCATATATAGGTCCTTTTACCAAGGTGCGATAGTCATTTTAGCATGTGCTAAACGCGTGGTAACGTGTCCATTATATCCTATGGACGCGTTAGCATTTAGCGTGTGCTAACTTTTAGTGCCTGCTAAATCGGCTAGCGCACCTTAGTAAAAGGATCCAATAGTAACTATATTACCAGGGATTTATACGGGAGAAGCATTTACTTTTGGGACGTTTTAGGGGGCAGATCAGGGAATGGGGCTTTCCGAGGTGGAGGATCAGGAATCTGGGATCCGGAAGATCCAGGAAGGCTATTAACTATTTTGCCCTGATGCAGCTGCTGCAGAAGAGGGGTTTAACCCTTCTAAGCCCATGTTGTGGGTGCCTTAAAGTTTTCCACAGTGGCTCCATATATTGGGGCAGAATAGTTACTGCAATGGCCCCCATTTTAATAGGCTGTGCACTGATGTCTAACACAAGGTTTTGTCCTGCATGAAACTTTTTCTAATATCAGTCACCCTATCTGCGCTAATTTTCTGCATTTGCCCCTCAGGTAATGGTTGGTCCTGTCCTGGGGAGATCTATCATTGTCCAAAATTGTTTTCTCATTTTCACATCATAGCCTGGAAGCAGGCCCACGCGACTGTGCATACTTTTAACAAGCAAAACTCTCAACTCTCCTTGAAAAACACTACCAATTTTTAAATTTTAAATTGTCTCCGTAATATACAACATTCGTCCACAGATGTTTGTCAGGGCTTCCAACCTGAAGAAAGAAGCTAAACATTTCTGATCAAATGTAAAAGGAACTACTCCAGAATTGTAGGCAGGATATAATAAGAATTTTCTATTAAAATTGGGAAACCTCTTTGTAAATTTAGCCCCGTGTTTCAGATGACTTTATTTTAAATACATTAATAATTATAACTGCTATTACGGCATAGACACAACTTGTGATTTTGCAGCTGCGTTTGAGGTGTATCCCTGTGTCAACCTGCTAATGTCTATTGCATCTGCAAGGAAATAACACAGAACACATTCCTTCCTCTTTAAAAATAATCCCATTCTTATTTGAAGAGATTAGGTTTTGGGAAAAAAAAAAATCCTCTATAATTACCCCTCAAGAATAAACTACAAACATTAAAAATCCAAAAAAACAAAGCAGCAATTATGTGCCCTTGATTGTAATCAGAGTAATTGAAAGCACATATTTACCAGCATTATAATCAGCATTATAAAGCCCAAAATGGAGAACAGTGTAATTTATCACAACAATATACTAATCCAAATAAAAATTCAGACCATAACAGAGTGATAAATATAGTAAAATGGAGGCACGGGTGAAGTTTAAGTTTGGTTGCTTCTGTTTTAAGGCTTTGTTTGGTTTAGCTGTTGGAGGGGAAAACACCCTCCAGGGATTCAAGATAAAGTTAGACAAGTTCCTGCTGAACCAGAACGTATGCAGGTAAGGCTAGACTCAGTTAGGGCACAGGTCAATGACAGCTAGCTGGTTGAGGCAGTGTTGTAAAAAGGCTGCTTGCGGGCAGCTCCATCAAGACCTTTCCTCTGCCACATCATCCTTCTACAGGAAGTGACATCACAGACACACGACATAGTAGAGGAAAGGCATCTGCTGGCCAGCTGCTGCTGCTTTGGGAGGGCTGTGGATGCCAAATCCACATGGGGCGAGGGGTGGAGAGAGACTGGGTTTCTGGGGGAGGGGGTATCCATCTGGTCAGGAGCAGGAAGCAGAAGAGAAGGCCCATGCTCAACAGGAGTGTGGAAAATGGCCTGTGGAAGAGTTGGCAGGGCAGGTATGTGCAGAATTCTGCGCAGATGGGGATTGCTACACAAATTCTGTGCTGCGCAGAATCCCTCCAGGAGTAACTATTACCCCTGGAAGAGTAAAGAAACAGTGAGAGGTGAAAGTGGCTGCTTAGCTTTGCATCTCTCTGGAAGAAATTAAGCAGCACAAAAATGCAACTGTGAGCCCTAGAAGACACAACTGATACCCTGCGACTAAAAAAGCAAGGACGGTCAGACAGACCGTGGTAACTGCCTCTGTGACCACATCTGAGTTTAATCCAGCTCAGGGGTATTCAGGAAAGAAAGACGAGTGTCTTGGGAGTGGAGAGTCGTAGGAGAGTTAAATGTATGTATCTTTTTTGCTTTCTGCCTTAGTAGTGTTGAGAGCCTGCCCTCTTTGAGCGATATTTTTCAATAAATTCTTTGGTTTAGAACCCCAATACAGGCCTGTAATGAAGAACAAGTGGAAAGAGGAGAGAAATGAAATTACTCACACAAAGATTAGAATATTATTACTTTACATTTAGTGGAGATATATATGTTTGCTCGATGTACTCAGCGGGTATCTGTCTTTCTTCTCCATCCCCATGGTTGCCTGAGTAAATAAGATATTTTTTTTTCTGGAAGGATGTAGGGAGGAGGAGAAGGGTTGTTCCAGTCTGTGATGCTGTAGGCTGAAAATATGTCTCATAACTATGGGCAGGGATTGAACTGAGAGAGGAACTGAGGAAAATACTAATTTCCTCCTTCACCAATATAAAAATAAACCATTCTGTCTGTTATATCTCGGGGGAGGCAAGAGCAAAGGAAGAGGTGACAGGAGAGAGAGGTGGAGTTTGTAAGATGGCAAATTGCTCTCTATACGCCCCTTTTGCTTCAGCGTCCCTCTTGTTTCACCTGCTGAGTTTGGGCCCCACTTTTCGTTCCTGGCACAGCTTCACTGTGTAGTCTTTAGAGCTGTTTCAGACAGGCTAATATTCAGTTAGTTCATATGATTGTATACTTCCCTAGCAGATTTGAAACAAACCAGAGAAAATATTTCTTCACTCAACGTGTCATTAAACTCTGAAATTCGTTGCCAGAGAATGAGGTGAAATCAGTTAACTTAGCAGGGTTTAAAAATGGTTTGGATAATTTCCTAAAAAGAAGTCCATAGGCCATTATTGAGATGGCTTGGGGAAATCCACTGCTTATTCCTAGGATAATTAGCATAAAATCTGTTTTACTACTTGGGATCTAGCTAGGTAGTTGGGACCTGGAGAGGCGTAGGAAGCCCAGCATCCTGTTGGAAACAGGATACGGTACTAGGCTTGATGGACCTTCAGTCTGTCCCAGTATGGCAATTCTTACGTTCTTATGTGAGTCAAGTATAGAATAATCAAGCCGTTATGACATCACTGATGAGGCAGGCATTGGTGGAATGAGGCATTGTGACATCACAATCTCAGCTTTGGAATGTTGCTACTTTTTGGGTTTCTGCTTGGTACTTGGAACCTGGGTTGACCACTGCTGGAAACAGGATGGTGGGTTTGATGGATCTTAGGTCTGTCCCAGTATGGCAACTCTTATAATCTTATTCTTAGCCAATTTTCATTAAAACATCTTGAGAGTAATTGGTCTTATATCTAATCTAAATTTTTAAAACTATTCCTGTATTCAGCCATGCTGTATGTATAGCTAGCATTGCTGAACATGTTCATATAACTTGTACATATATATATAAACATATATGTATGTAGTAGGTTGCCAAAATATGCTTTCCTATTCAGATTCAGGAAGAACATTCTGGGCCCCTGTTCCAGAAAGGTTCCAGTCAAATCTGAATAGGAAGTAGCTCAATAGAATTAATGCAGCTTTTGAGCAGAGTTCAAGGAGGATCCCTTGGCTTCCTCCTGTTACACAACATAGCACCCAAACTGGTCCCTAAAAGAGGCTTTCAATTTTTATTTTTATGATTTTGATAACCTTGCTTGAAGCTTGGACACTTGGACACTTGAAGCTTGGACACTTGGAATGCGCTACCGGAGGAAGTGATCAGGCAGAGTACGGTACAGGGATTCAAGCAGGGATTGGATGGATTCCTGAGGGATAGAGGGATCATGGGGTACTGAGTAAACCAACCTGGTCGTGCATGTGCAAGACCGGAGGGCTAGGACTTCGATAGGAGGGCAGAACTTAAATGGGAAACCAAGGTGGCAGGGGAGCCCCTTCTGATGATTCAGACAGGCCTTGACCTGTTTTTGGCCACCGCGGGAGCGGTCTGCTGGGCAGGATGGACCTGTGGTCTGACCCGGCAGAGGCACTGCTTATGTTCTTATGTTCTTAAGCCACTGGAGCCATAAGCTGCAGTCTTTCCCGGTTTACACTGCCTTCTTCGGCTTTTCAGTACGACTTTTCCTCGGCTTGGTGTTCGAACATTCCTCCCAATCTCTCATGGAACCCAGCGCCATCCTGATATGGACATAGGACCCCTGAGAAAGGCATTTTTGCCGAAAAACGGCCCGTGTAGGGGTCAAGGTTCCAGTGTGTATTTTGTTACAATTTTTAATAAAGAATTGTACATTTTTATCTCCTGGCTCCAAATTTTGGTTCCATTCTGTGTGACTTGGGACACCCCTGTTTTGTTGTGGAACCTTGGTCCTTTGCATCTGACTTTGGGCTCGCGGCTGGTGCTGTGTGCCCCCTCAGCAACCCTCTTTCATGTTATGTTTGTTCACCTAGCTGCACAAATAGCATTGACTGAAAATCTAATCTAATGGCTCAGAGTACAGTAAAACCTTGGATTGCAAGTAACTTGGTTTGCAAGTGCTTTTCAAAACAAGCAAAACATTTTATTAAATTTTAACTTCATATACAAGCAATGTCTTGCAATACAAGTATATACAGTATACACGCGTCACATCATCACAACTGAGCCGATGGTTCTTCTCTCTCTGACGCTGCGGGAGTTTAGTGACTTCTATACGAGCGAGGTCTTGCAATACGAGTACATACAGTATACACGTGTCACATCATCACAACTGAACGGATAGTTCTCTCTCTGATGCTGTGGAAGTGCAGTGAGTGTTCTAAACGAGCGAGGTCTTGCAATACATACAGTATACACGCATCCCATCATTACAATTGAGTGGATAGTTCTCTGACGCTGCGGGACTGCAGTGACTGTTCTAAACGAGCGAGGTCTTGCAATATGAGTACGTATAGTATTTTGTATTAAAGTTTTTGGGTTGTGGAATGAATCGTCTGAGTTTCCATTATTTCTTATGGGGAAATTTGCTTTGATATACGAGTGCTTTGGATTACTAGCATGCTTCTGGAGCGAATTATGATCACAAACCAAGGTTTTACTGTATATATTTTTATTGTTGGTAGAGTTTTGAATTTTTTTGTGCTCTCAAATTATTGTGAGTACAGAGGGAATAAGTGTAATAATGGGGAAGGATGAAAGAGAAGGGCTATGGAAGGAGGAGACAGGAGAAAAGGGGGAGCTAGGAGATGAGAGAAGGAGATTGAAGATTGAATGCTGAAAGGTAAGCGAAATATAGATGGAAGACTAAAGAATGAGATGACAAACCCTCCTCTTTTAACCGCTTCGAACTTCACGGTATAGCGGTATATAAGAAATAAATTATTATTATTAAATTATTATTTTACTAAGCTGCGCTAACCGATTAGCGCACGCTAAACACTAATGCATCCATAGACTAACATGCGCGGATATCCCTCCCGACCAAGACAAGCAGGCTGAGGGGGCGGGGTAAGGCGTGGGCGTAGCGGGGCGGGGGTGGGTGGAACTGAGCGGGCCTGGGGGCAGGTCTTTGGGTCTGGATTTTACATACGTAAAATCTGTTAACCCTAGACCAGGAGTAGGCAATTCCGGTCCTCGAGAGCCGGAGCCAGGTCAGGCTTTCAGAATATCCACAATAAATATGCATGAGATAGATTTGCATTTCAAGGAGGCAGTGCATGCAAATCCTTCTCATACATATTCATGGTGGATATCCTGAAAACCTGACCTGGCTCCGGGTCTCGAGGATTGGAATTGCCTATCCCTGACCTAGACCAGTGGTCTCCAACTCAAACCCTTTGCAGGGCCACATTTTGGGATTTGTAGGTACTTGGAGGGCCTCAGAAAAAAGAGTTAATGTCTTATTAAAGAAATGGCAATTTTGCAAGAGGTAAAACTCTTTATAGTTTATAAATCTTTCCTTTTAGCTAAGTCTTAATAATAATATTGCAATTTATAGCTAAAGAGGCATATGATCAAGAAACTGTTTCATTTTACTAAACATTCATAAAACTAACGCGATGTTATTCCCGTGGAAAGATAGTAGTTCATTTATTACCCCCATTTCGATTAATGGCAATCCATTACAGATACAACAAAATATTAAAATCTTAGGTGTTATATTCGACAATAAATTATCATTCCATGACCATATAAGTAATGTTGTTAAATCTACTTTTTTCAGATTACGTCAAATTCGTTCTGTTTCTAAATTCTTATGTTCAAAATCCCTCAATATTCTGATACACTCTTTAGTCATCTCTAAACTCGATTACTGTAATGCTCTATTCAAAGGTTTACCTCATAAAGAAATTAGACGTCTTCAAATTGTACAGAATGCCGCCATTAAAATAATTCACAATGCAAAAAAATTTGACCACGTCACACCCTTACTTAAAGAATCTCATTGGCTTCCTGTAGCACACCGTATTTTATTTAAGATATGCTTACTTACGTTTAAAACTCTTATTTCTCAAACTCCTGCTTTTATCCATAGAGTCTTAATTCCTTATACCACTTCTAGAACATTGAGATCACAGGATCAACATCTATTAACCATTCCTTCGTTAAAAATCATTAATACAAGACGTCTCACTATTTTTTCGGTGACAGCCCCTCAGTCCTGGAATGATCTCCCAATATATATAAGAGAAGAAAAGAACCTCGAAAAATTTAAGATTAAGCTCAAAAGTTTCCTTTTTAACGATGCTTTTAGTGAATAATGATCTTTTATTATTTTTATCTATCTTTTTTATTATCTTTTTCCCCCCTATGTTTTTACCTTTGTATTTTGAATTTGATATAAAATGTAACCATTAATGAATTTTCCTATTGTTTCGATATAATAAGTAACAACTTAATTTTTATTTTAAATTGTGTTTGTTTTTTGTAATACTGTCTATTTATATATTTTACCTATGTTTATAATTTTTAGTATTATCTTGTACATCACCTTGAATGTAGAGTAGGCGATTAATCAAATTATTTAATAAACTTGGAAACTTGGAAACTTGATTATGGTAAACATACCGAGGGCCTCAAAATAGTACCCGGCGGGCCGCATGTGGCCTCCAGGCCACGAGTTTGAGACCGCTGCCCTAGACCAGTGGTTCCCAACCCTGTCCTGGAGGACCACCAAGCCAATCGGGTTTTCAGGATCGCCCTAATGAATATGCATTGAACAGATTTGCATATCTGTCACTTCCATTATATGCAAATCTCTCTCATGCATATTCATTAGGGCTAGCCTGAAAACCCGATTGGGACAGGGTTGGGAACCACTGCCCTAGACATACCATATTCTCTCACCAGGGCTGTTATTAGAAACTGTGGGGTTTCTGAAGTCTAGGGTGAGCTATTAATGGAGGTAAAATTTCTCTCATCCTCCATGCTCCCCCTTACTAACCAGCATTGCTGTCCTCCACTCCCCCACTTCCGAGATCAATGGATCTCTCTTCTTACCCTTCTTCACAGTTATGGTGCTTGACAGATGTAGGGCCTCGTGCACTTGTGCACGCTCAAAGCCTTGCATATCAGTGCATGCTCAAAGCCCTAGTGCCAGAACGGTGAGAAAAGGTAAGAAGAGGAATTCAGTTGTCACAGTGGGGAGCAGGGTGAAGGGTGGAGAACAGCAACGCCGGTTACTGCAAATTCTAGGGTGGGGGTTGGGCTATTATTGGAAGTAGGAATTTACAGAAGTTTTTTTTTAATGTTGAAACAGAGGGGTGGGTTATTATTAGAGGTGGGCTATAATAAGAGGGAAAAACAGTGTATATACCTGAATTAACTATGGAATCATGCCAGAATAAACATAATTTCTGGGACCAAATAGTACAAATCTCACCAAATGCTGCATATCTCTAAAGTAGGGGGAGGAGGTAAATCAGAGATCACTGCAAACTTATTAAAATTGTCATTTCAAGTGCTAAAAGAATTAGCAATTTAAAGGGGCAGCCCATATTTGTTGAAATGATGATGATAATGTTTTTGGATAAAAGTTTCAAACACTGTTACTTGCCATTAAGTGGGAAAATATAAAAGAGCGCTTTGAGCACATTAAAAAAAAAAAAAAATACCACCCTCATTAATTAAAAAATTGCAATTTTAAAGTGGAATTATATCCTCTATAATAAAACCCTAAGCGCGTATGCGCGCGTGGGGTTTTGTGATCCCTGCCACCGTGCTGTGTGCCTCCATGCCGAATTCGATTTCTGGCGCATGGGGCAGCTTGCGGCACATGCAGAGAATTGAGCGGCGGTGGTGGTTTGACTCCTGCGCTGCCGCTGCCGGGACGCCTCTTCTCACCCCCGGACCAGCAACCTCAGCAACTGCAGGGCATTTGCTAGGCCGGCCCACTTCGATAAAGCGAGGTGGGCCGGCCTAGCTAAAGCCCCGAAGCTGCCCGGGCTAGCGGATGCTGGACAGGGGGAGCAGGGAAAGAAGAAAGGGTACTACTAGACAGGAGGATCAGATAAGGGGTGCTGCTGGACAGGGGGGAGGTAAAAGGAAGGGAGAAGGCCTACTGCTGGACAGGGGGAGCAGGTAAGGGGTGGTGGTGGATAGCCAAGGAAAGAGAAAGAAAGAAAGACAGACAGCGGCCAAGGAGAGAGAGACTGAAAGAAAGAAAGACAGACAGCGGCCAAGGAGAGAGAGACTGAAAGAAAGAAAGACAGACGGAAAGCGGTCAAGGAGAGAGAGAGAAAGAAAGAAAGACAGACAGACGGAAAGCGGTCAAGGAGAGAGAGACTGAAAGAAAGAAAGACAGACAGACGGAAAGCGGTCAAGGAGAGAGAGAGAAAGAAAGAAAGACAGACACACACATCTATTTTAGCGCCCGTTAATGTAACGGACTTAAAGACTAGTAATTTTATAAAGTGAAAGTAAAACGGATTTAAAACAATAGGACAACTCCTTTCCTTTAGGAAACCTTGAAAATTACTTGTTTTACGAGAATCTTGATGCCCATAGCTTTTGCACTTTAATCCAGATAAAAATGTGTTAAAAGGAGCATACGATCCCACATTGGGGCAAATTTTAAAATTGATCAAAAATGCTTAAAAATAATAAAAGAAGGATCATTGAAGTACCAATGAAGCAGAGACTTTTCTCTCTCCCCAGTCTATTCTACTGGTATGCTGTTTGTCTTGTGTTTTATTTCAGGCAAAGAAGTACTGGATCTGGATCTGCAGGATGGGAGCCTATCAGTAATGCAGAAGAAACTCAGCATTTGACTAATGGACTCAAATGGACTTTGAGTATTTCAAATAGTACCACTAAACAGCCATTAGATGGGAGTATTCAGTAGGTCCATACTGAAACTTTCAAGAGATTATCCAGTCTGCATCAGTGGTATCTAACAGCATTAGAAATATGTTTACCTCATAGTTAAATAACAGTTATTAAGGTAACATTTTTTTTCAGTGCTGGTTTATTCAGTTCCAATTCTGAAGTAACATGTTGGAGCTGATTATTATGTGCTGAGATTAAACTGCCTGGATATTACATTACATTGATGTCTTCTATCCTGCCAATACCTTTCAGTTCTAGGCGGTTTACAACAAGAAATTAGCCTGGGCATTCCCAGGGAGATTACAAGGTTGATAGCTATGGTATGCGTCGGGATCTGGGAATGGTCGATACAATTTGGTTAGATCATTTGACAAATTTCATGAATAGTGTGCTTTTCAGTTCTTTCCTGAATGTTCGTAGTTGGGCGTCGTGGTCAGCAGATTTGAGAGGTAGTGGTCTATTTTTGCCGCTCTGATGGCTAGTAAACTGTCATGGTGCCTCCATTTAGGACTCCAAAGTTGGGTAGTAGAAGCTTGTTCTAGAACAGAATCGTGAAGCCTAAGTTTTGTTATAGAATACAAATATATCCTAGTATTGGTGGACCTAACATTTAAACACTCACAGTTACACTAGTCACAGAAATGGCATCTAAATTCTGCAGGGACCCACATAACTTACAATATTTAATGTTACCTAAATAAATGGGAGTCATGCCTGACTCTGCCCATGCTCTGCCAGTGTGTATACCTCCTTGCAAATATGTGCTCTATAAGTTCAGTGCTGTGATGGAGTGGGTGGAATAAACCTGGTTCTTCTTAATTACTCTCCCTCACAGTGGCACGTAACCCTTTCAGGACCATAAGGATCGTAGGCCAATTTTTGTGGTTTTGACGACATTTTTATGGTAAAAAGGGCTTGCAGATGCCAAAAAATTGATTTTTTTTTGTGAAATATCATTATTTTTATTTAAAAAAATCACACTTCTGGCTTATGGACAGTGTGGCAAGTGAATCTTCTCGTCAATCTGGCAACGACGCTAATGAATGAATGTCGGAACCAGTTTGTTTACATAAAGGCAGTATCATATGGAATCCGTACATATCAAATTTAGAACTGTAGACTATCCCAATCAAAATTTATAGGATTTTAAAGTTATGGGACAAATATGTCCCTTGGTCCTGAAAGGGTTAAGGAAGCTCTAGCTCTAGACAGCCTAGCCAGGAGAGCATGGTTCAGAGAGAAGGAAATAAAAATCCCGAGCATGAACATGACAGGGAAGCCCATAAGAAGGAACAACCTTCAGAGTAGATCTCCATGAATTATTCACAAGGAACCAAAGGAGTGGCTAAGGTGGGAGAGCTCTTAATTGAACATTATCTCATTTAATCTAATCTTCTAGTTCCACGTCGCACATACCTAGGCAGGCACAAGGCGACTTACAAAGAGAAGAGAGAGGAGTGGAGAGGGAAGGAGAGAGAAAAAGGGGGGGGGGGAAATTTGGGCAAGGGAAGATCTAAGAAGTTCAAGTGTCAAAGAGGTTGGTTTTCAGTTTTTTTTAATGAATTGTTAATCTCACGATTTGACAGTCAGGCCCTTCCTTGTCTGATGAATGCTGACCTTTAAGTTGATGTTTTCGTGCATGATGTCACACTACAGCCTTCAGATTAGAATTCAGTTACAAGAGGATTTTGTTCACTCTTCAGTTGCCAGGCCTTTCAGGAGAAAAGGCATGGTTGTATGCTTGATGAGCAACCTAATAAAGAGTTTTGTTTTACCTGCATAATCTTGTTTGGCTGTGTTGGTAGAAGGTCTATGCCTGAAGTCCAGTTATGAGAAGGCTGCCAGATTTCCTCTTTAAAAAAGCAGAGGACAGCTGGCCTGGCCTGTTCCACACCAGCCTCGGCCTGTTTTGCCTCCAGCTCCACCCTGTCCCGCCCCCCAGCCCCACCCACTAGTCAAACCTCCTTTCTCCTTGCCCGAGGTCTGGAGGACCTGTGCGCATGCATGGACATTGAGGCGATGACATCACATGCATGCACCTGTGCATATGACATCATCACATTGACATCCGCGCATGTGCAGAGGGCCTCTAGACCTCGAGCAAGGAGGCAGAAGGTTTGGAGCTCGGGACTTCTAAAACCTGGACAAACTGCCGAGTTTAAAAAGAGGACATGTCTGAGTATTTACTGAATATTTGTCTATGTACCCCAGTGTCTCTAAAACTGTGTGCCAGGACACAATGGTGTGCCCCGAAGAGATTCTGGATGTGCCACGAGAGATTCCAGAATTTTACTTTATTTTTAAAAATTCCCTTCATAAGTATACACTAGAATAGCTGACATGTACATCGCGTACGCAAGAGTCTGTCAATGTCTGTGTGTTTAAGGATACAACCTCCCAAACAAGCATCATTCTTTGACATGATTGGTCCTTGAAAACTAACAGAAGTAATTTTATTTTTATTTTTTATGCAGTAGTTATCCTAATGAGCAACAAAGCAATCAAGGCTTTGTTACCGTTTGGATATTCTTGTCTTTGCAACCTTGGATTTTCAGCTCTAACAGAAATTAAATTTTTTTAAAAAAGAGGACGACTTCAGATGGATGATGAAATGTGTATTTGAGCTGCATTTTTGAGTTAAATTGCACTCAAAAACCAAGCAAATCCATCACATTGATTAGCAATTCTATTCTATGTACTTTAGTTTCACCAAGAACTTCAAATAAATTTATTTATTAAAAAATGTATATACCACATACAGCTATGTGGTTTCCAAATAACGTACATAGAATCTTGTTTCCCTCCGATTGTCACGTATAACAGACATATCAAGACATCATTAATCATCCCTGTTATAATAGAGATAGAGCACAAATTTGATCAGTTCAGAGGTACAAATAAGCTTTAAATCATACTTCGATGTCAGAAAAATTCTAGAAGGCGATTATCAACCGAAGTACAGTATTCCCCCGATATTCGCGGGGGTTCCTTCCAGGAACCCCCACGAATGTTGAAAAACTGCAAATATGGTTTTTAGTGGGGGAGACAGGAGAGGGCAGCCGGAGAGGCAGGGGAGAGCAGCTGGAGTGCCGGTGAGTGAAGGAAATCATTCGCGGTATGCTCCGACCGCCTCTTCCTGCACTAAAGTCAGGCCTCGCAAACCAGGAGCTGCTTTGACATGCAAGCTCCTGATTGGTGAGGCCAGACTTTAGTGCAGGAAGAGACGGTTGGAGCATACCACGAGTGATTTCCTTCACTCGCCGGCGCTCCGGCTGCCCTCTCCTGCCTGGTCATTCACGGTCAGATAATACCGCAAATGACCGGGACTGTGAATCGCCGACCGCGAATGACCAGGGGAGCACTGTACATCTTAGCATAAGAAGGCATTAGCAAAGAATTGAGTTTTCAACATTTTCTTAAAATTCATCCAGGCAAGGCATTCCATAGTTCTACGCCAGCCACAGATATCATTGATGCTCCGAACCTAGCATGCATAGTCGACATTCTACCCTCCAAACTTAATTTCATCCCATTTACATCTCTAAGCTCAAATTTAAATTTTTGTTGGTTTTGCAATTTTATTATTTCAATTATAATGTGCCGGAGCTAAAAAAAAGTTGTACTGATGTACCCTGTAAGCACTTATGTGTATATCTGTGCATATAGGCATGCAAATGCCTATATTCTCAACATTTTGCCTGTTCCCCCTCCCTCGCTGCTTTTCTGGGTTCTGCATCCAGCCCCACTCACTCACTCCCTACCCTGCCCTGCCAGTCTCTGCACCCAGCCCCCTCTCTCCCTGCCAGGTTCTGTACCCTCTCTCCCCTCCCTCCCGATGCTTTCCAGGCCTCCACCGGGCCTGCCAAGAGACCTGATTGTCCGGCAGTGGCCGGAACAGGAGGGATCCCTCCCGCCTTCTGTCCCAGTTGATTTTAAGAATTTTTATTTCCTCCCGCCTCCCCCATGTACCTTTAGTATCCCTGGTGGTCCAATGGTGAACCTTCCTTCACTCCTGCCTGTACAGAGCTGCTAGCTAATGAGCCATGGGACTTTTAATCCTATGTTTATTACAAAAGATATAATCCATAGTATCAGCAGTAGACATTGTAAACCACTTGGATCCTTTTTTGGCTATTATGCAGTATATAAAGTTTTTTAAAATAAACATAAACATTCACATGTAAGGTTTTTTGTTTTTGCGCATGCTCGTCTACTTAACGGCGCCATTTTTAAAGTAATAGCGTTGTCTAATTTTTGTGAAAAGCACAGGAGTCAACAAGTGAGTCTCTTTGCCATATGTGTTTTCGTCTCTTAAATTTCTATCCAAGCGATGCTTTTTTCAGAGCTACGTTTTTTTTTACTACTGGGTTTTGTTTTGTTTTTTTTACTGTTTCTAGTACTGTTTTTACTTCTGTTTTTTTACTACTGCTTTTTCAGAGCTAAGTTTGTTTTATTTTTACTACTCTTTTGCGGTTGTTTTCTGCTACATGAAAGTCTGCCATATGATGTTAGATCGGAAGATACATTGTTGCAGAGCATTTTCTTAGGGAACTCTGCTTTTGCAGTTTGTTTCATTTTTATGCCTGCTATTGGAATTACTCCAGTTATAGATTTGAAAGGATGAACGCTGAGAGTTTGGGGCATGGTAATATATTTAAATTGGTATGGGGCCCATTGACATCTTATGTTACCTCACTATAATAGGTTTTTGATTGTGAGTCAATTTTAGTTCATTTTGGTACACATCCAGGGAAAGGGGTGGGGTGGGGGGGATTATTTCTGCCATATTTGGATTTTTAGATATTTACACTTGGGATGGGTGGGAGGATGGAAGTATATGGCTAAAAGAGTAAGGTTAATAGAGAAATCTATGTTTCTGTGTTTTATTAAATTATCATTAAGTGGGTGAGTGGATGGGAAAAATGGCTGGTTATGTATATTTGATAGTTAAGTGTGCTTATATTGACTCTTTGTATATGATATATTTATGTATTGCACTAATGCAGATTGGAAAATCAATAAAGATTTAAAATAAAAAAAAGAAATTACAGCTAGGATTCAAGTGCTACAGCCTGTATATCTGATATTTAAGCGGTGTGGCCTTTTCCTTAATGTTTTGAAAATTTAAATAATTGTTTTAAAAATTCAAATTGATTGAAGAGTTTTAAGTTTTCAAAATTTTTTTGATAAAAGTAGATATTAAAAAATTTTTGTACATATTTGTATAAACAAGTCATTAAAAAATCACTTAAAACGTTTTTAAAAAATAAATAATTAAAGGTTTTCATAGGATCTATGATAGATACCATCATCCAAACATTACCATTTGGCACTTATGTGATATATGGTATGGATATCTGAGATCCTTTGTTTCCTTTTCAAAAAAAAATTTGCGCCACTCAGGTATTTTTTGGAGGTTTTTTTTTTTTTAAATTTAAACCTATATTCTGCCCACCCACCCATAGCTTTGCTGTTGCTTTATGGATGTCCCAATAAACACAAATACTCAACCTCATTTACACTCAGGTAATCTTGCTCATTGGTATTGCTTACTACAGCTCACCTGTTCATAATCTTTACAGCCAATCAACTTAGCTTTCATTCAATGCAATAATTGTTGTTCCACAGTCCTAAGGCAGACATCTGGAGGCTTAGGGATTGTCGTTTGTGTATCCAACTCTCTACTATGACAGAGGAGACCAGCAAACTTAAGCAGCAATTGGTTGCAATTAAAGGAGATACCAGGCAACCCAATTGACAACCAGCTTAACATACCCTCTGCCACAAAGAATAAGGAAACCCAAATACAGATGGGTTACAATAGGCTCTGATAGACTGTGAAACGAAGGCATTCTTCTTCCCAATCATTGCCTCTAATTCTTTTGTTGCACTGGCACACTATGGTGATCTGAAATTAAAAATTGAGGTAGAGAGAGTGACCAATAAGATAACAGAATACAAAAGACACTCCAAAACCACAGATAAATCTTTCAAGAAAGAAAATTCTTGTTGCTAAGCAATTCCAATTATCAGAGGCATTAATTTGGGAACACAGTCCCTGGGTCCCAACCAAGTGAAATGCCTTCCTGTTTTTTCAGCTAGCAGGAACTACAGACAAATAGTGAATGGCATCAAAGAGAAGAGGAGAGACTATAATGCTGATATTCTAATCCACCTGGGGACAAATGCTCTGGCCAACAATAGCACACTTGGAGCACAGAGAGCTTTTCAGAGGTTGGGAAGAGGCTAAAGTCCTGGGTTTAAACTAGAGAATGACACGGTGACAGAATTCATCACTGTTCCCGTCCCCACGGATAACCATGGGAAACCATCCCCATGTCATTCTTTAAGGAGAGAGGGAAGAATCAGAGTATGAATGGGCCCAACCACTGACCCTCAGGCCTTGCATTGAAGAATGCTGGTGTAAAAGGACTGAGGTTGAGAGAGACACTAAAGAATGACAGGCTCTGGTATCCAGAGCAGATATTGTGATGTCATAATGTCTCATTCCACCAATAAGAGCCAAGCTTATCAGTGATGTCATAATGACTTCATTATCCTATACTTGGCTCACATAAGAATTAAAGTATGAATGGGGACAGATACTGACTCTCAAGCCTTGCATTGAAGAATGCTGGTGTAGAAGGACTGAGGTAAAAGAATGACACTAAAGAATTGTTTCCTGCAGTTATCCATGGGGACGGGAACGGTGATGAGTTATGTCACCTTGTCATTCTCTAGTTTGAACTGTAGGTTTTTCTGAAGTATTTTCTACCAATGGAAAGGGAGAGGAATGACTACTTAATACAGAGAAATTCAATAACCCCCATATTCTGATGGGGCTCAGTTAATTTTCAAGAGGGTGATGTTGAAAAGTGTTAGAGAATCCATCCTCAAAAATTCCTATTATACTTTCTTCTTGTTAAAATAGGAATAGATAAATGACACATTTGATAAACTTAATGCTCAATGCTGTTAATCATGGATTATTATCTTCTGTATGGGCTTAAAGTAATAGACCACCTGCGAAACCTTTGATTTGGTTTTCCAGACCATGGCTCCAGCGTCAAAATGTTTAAATGTGGATGCTTTGGCCTTGATGGTATATTCAGAGGGCAAACATGGACTGTCTGCATTGGCTCTATACCACTGCCCGTGGAGGACTCATAGATTCTTGGAGTTGGTAACTTATGCTGAATCTTTCATTCTAAGCCAAGCCACACTTCTGTCTCTGTAACAGACCCAAAGTGGTGTACCCAAGCAAAAAAAAAAAAAGTCTCTAAATAAAACAAAAGTAACTTTTCAACTTCTCTTCATTCAATGTTTCCATGTGGCATATCTGAGTCACACGGTGCTTTGCATTCTGGAAAGTGCAGGAATGCTTCATTGGTTTTGTTTAAATAAGAATATGTGTTGATATTTGAATTCTGTCAAAAAAGAAAAAAAAAAATCAAAGTGGCCTGATTTTCAGTGCACATATTTGATTATTCTGGTAGGTGTTCCATTCAATTGCTTTATTAGAAAGGGTGAAGCCAGATTATCTGCTTTTAAGATTGAGATACATTGATAGGGCATCATGGGAGAGCCAGTCCTGTTTCTACTCATGCTGTATACTTATTCTGAATTTGATTTCCATGGATGTTGATTTGGCATCTTCTACTTTCATTTAATACAGTGGAAAATTGAAAATATAGGTACTAGAACCTTCAGTGTTCTACCAGAAGTAAAAAAAAAAAAAAGTATTTTTCACTAACCCTACTTTGCCCTTTTATTGTAGGTCTTACAACTGCAGTTTTCCAGTAGCATATGTAATGCTGGGCTCTATCATTGATTGAACATAATGTGTGAAGATCGTAAAAAAAAGCATTTGAAGGTGGAAGATGGAATAGGATCATGTGGAGCAGATGAAGTTTTCATGTTAGAAGCAGTAGTCGCTGCTTCGGAAGGTGTTGGTAGATTGATTCTCTACAGTCTACATGCTAACACATCTCATTACCATAGCACATCAAACCTACCTTTTGGGGGAGAAACATAGAAAATGACGGCAGAAAAGGGCCACGGCACATCAAGTCTGCCCACTCTAATGACCCACCCCCTAACTTCCTCCATGAAGAGATCCCACATGCCTATCCCATTTTTTCTTAAAATCTGGCACGCTTCTGGCCTCAATTACCTGTAGTGGAAGATCATTCCAGTGATCAACAACCTTTTCGGTGAAGAAGTACTTCCTGGTGTCGCCATGAAATTTCCCACCCCTGATTTTCAATGGATGCCCTCTTGTTGCTGTGGGTCCTATAAGAGAAAAGATATCTTCTTCCACCTCGATACGGCCCGTGACATATTTGAACGTCTCAATCATGCCTCCCCTCGCTCTGTGTTCCTCGAGTGAGTATAGCTGTAACTTACCCAGTCATTCCTCATACGGAAGATCCTTGAGTCCCGAGGCCATCCTGGTGGCCATTCGCTGAACCGACTCAACTCTCAGCACATCTTTTTGGTAATGCGGCCTCCAGAATTGTACACAATATTCCAGATGAGGTCTCACCATGGATCTGGATTGATTCATTGATTCATTTATTTATTTAGCCTGTCCTCCCAAAGGAGCCCAGAACGGGTTACAAAGGTACATTCACAATATAGAAGGACAAAATTATTGAAAGACATTTTTGGCAGACATAGCTTAGAATAATTTGCGGCATTCGTAGAAGATATTACATGGCATAGTATAGATTTAGGATGGTATTTAGTGGACTAGCAGAACATAACATAACTGTACTAAAGTTTTAGGGCTCCTTTTACTAAGGCGCACTAGTGTTTTTAGCGCATGCAGGATTTTAGCGCGCGCTAAACCAGCGCTGTGCTTCTAGAACTAATATCCTTTATTGAATCACAGCTCTTATTAAGCTTTCAAGCTTATATATTAAAAACAAACTCTTATCCTTTACGGCAATATATTGATTCAGTTTCCAATAACGCTGGAACAATTCATGTGGCTAGATGGTAAATCATATTATCTTCTTCAAGCTCCAGCCATCCGATACAAAATGGCGGAACAAATATAAAAGTCAATAGCAGCGTTAATGGACTGTGCAACTAGTGCAAATGGTGTAAACAATAATATAATGTGCTGAAGTGCTATTAAAGTGCTGATAAAGTGCCTTGTGCTTGTTACTTCAATGCCTGCCCCCCCTTTTTTTTTTTTTTTTTTTGAAAATAATAATATCCTTTATTGAATCACAGCTCTTATTAAGCTTTCAAGCTTATATATTAAAAACAAACTCTTATCCTTTATGGCAATATATTGATTCAGTTTCCAATAACGCTGGCATTAAGGTCTAGTGCACGTGGCAATTTAGCGCGCGTTATTCCACGCGTTAAGGCCCTAGCGCACCTTTGTAAAAGGAGCCCTTAGTGTTGTAAGCGAGTCCATGATTGGTGGTCGGCAGTTTAGATCCCATGAGTAGCGTTAGACATTTTGGAGCTCGTGAATAGCGTTGGACATTAAGGAGTTGGATTTGTGAAGAGGAAGGTTTTCACGGCCTTCCTGAAGTTCCATAGATTGTCTAGCGATCTAATGGACGTGGGGATGATGTGTCTTCCCCAGAAGGTAGATTTGATGGACGATGGTAATGAGATGTGGGAGCATGTAGAGAATCAATCTTGTAAAAAAAAAAAAGAAGTAGCCAGGTCTTGTGCTGAAGGGAGAGATTTAAAAGTTGAGTACAGAGCAGACATGTTCCTCGCTTTGTGTATGTGGTTAGAAAAATATTTCTTTTTAGCCTTTTGCATGGATAATTTGTATTGAGTGACACGAAACTTATAAAACGAAAGAAGTAGATGCTGTTCCGTTTTGCAGAACGTAAATGGCGCCGAAGTAGTTGCTGCTCAGGGCCAAACCAAGGTTCTCTGTGTTTAGCGGCATTGTTGTGGGGTTGTAGTAGATGAAGATCTATACACCGAAAAGAGAGCTTAGAGATGTAAATGGGATGAAATTAAGTTTGGAGGGTAGAATGTCGACTATGCATGCTAGGATCGGAGCATCAATGATATCTGTGGCTGGCGTAGAACTATGGAATACCAAAACAAAACTGCAGGACAATGTACAGGGTGCAGAAATTTATTTAAAATACAAAAATATTTAAAAACACTAATCTTTAAGCCCGTTACATTAACGGGTGCTAGAATAGATGTGTCTGTCTGTCTTTCTTTCTTTCTGTCTCTCTCTCCTTCGCCACTTTCTGTCTGTCTGTCTTTCTTTCTTTCTGTCTCTCTCTCTCTCTCTCCTTGGCCGCTGTCTGTCTGTCTTTTTTTCTTTCTCTCTCTCTCTCTCTCTTTGGCCACTCGCTGTCTCCCTGGCCCCCTCTCTGTCTTTCTTTCTTTCTCTCTCTCTCTCCTTGGCCACTTCTGCCAGTGTGGTTTTTTTTTTTTGTTTCTCTCTCTCTCTTTGGCCACTGTCTGTCTTTCTGTCTGTCTCTCTGGCCCTCTGTCTGTCATTCTTTCTATCTGTGTCTCTCTCTGGCCCCCTGTCTATCTTTCTTTCTCTCGCTCTCTCTCTCTCTCCTTGGCAGCTGTCTGCCGGTGTGTCTTGTTTTCTTTGTCTCTCTCTCTCTTTGGCCACTGTCTGTCTGTCTGTCTGTCATTCTTTCTGTCTGTGTCTCTCCCTGGCCCCCTGTCTGTCTTTCTTTCTTTCTTTCTCTTGCTCTCTCTTTTTCCTTGGCCGCTGTCAGCCGGTGTGTCTTTTTTTCTTTGTCTCTCTCTCTCTTTGGCCACTGTCTGTCTGTCTGTCATTCTTTCTGTCTGTGTCTCTCCCTGGCTCCCTGTCTGTCTTTCTTTCTTTCTTTCTCTTGCTCTCTCTTTCCTTGGCCGCTGTCTGCCGGTGTGTCTTTTTTTCTTTGTCTCTCTCTCTCTCTTTGGCCACTGTCTGTCTGTCTCTCTGGTCCTCTGTCTGTCATTCTTTCTGTCTGTCTGTCTCCCTGGCCCCCTGCCTCCCTGGCCCCCTGCCTCCCTATCTTTCTCTGTGGCGCCATGCCTGCCTGTCTCTCTGTGGCACCCTTCTGTCTCCCCCCCAACAAAGCAAGATTTCTGCCTGCCCCCAAGCACACCCCTTCCCCCAAAGCAGCCCCTTTTCCCTCTCCCCCTCTACTTCCCTGTGAAGCAGTAGAAGAATTTTTACCTGCATGGGACACCTCGCAGCACCCGCATGACACCCTCCTGCCGTTGCTCTGCTTCCAGCTATCAGAAGACAAACTGCTGCATATGCCACAAGCTGCCAAAAGCCGGCACACACAGCGCAAGCCGCTGCATGCACCGCAAATGGAATAAGGCCACAGAGGCACAAATCACGGCGGCAGGGATCACGGCATCCTAAGTGCGTATGCACACTTAGGGTTTTATTATAGAGGATATACAACACCTATAAAACAATAATAAATATATCCAAAAGACTGGTCCTAATATTCAAATGGACCGGACCCAACAAGATCTGTGTTTCGAAGAAACACTCCTTCCTCGGGGGTCCCTGCTAATAGCATGTGACGTATCAGAAAACCAGAGTGGATAAAATAAACACAAAAAAGAACAGGCTTGGAATCTCCTGTCTAAATCGTTGCGATCTGGCCTAAATAAGGTGTGCCTAAAAGATAGGATGCATAGCAACACCTAATGCCACTTAAGTAGCAATAAGCATGATTCTGTAGAGTGCACCTAACCTTTATAGAATAGCGATTAGCACTGCGCTAATCGGTACCGATTTTTTAAGTGCTATATATAGAATTTGGGGCATGTACAATAAAGCATTCAATAGGAGGCGTGGCCTAGTGCAGTGTTTTTCAACCTTTTTACACCTATGGACTGGCAGAAATAAAAGAATAATTCTGTGGACCGGCATCGGTCCATGGACCGTCGGTTGAAGAACACTGGGCTAAGTCGTGGGCCAGACCACGCCCCCATAATAGTACTAATTGTAACACTATTTTTTTCATTCATTTTTCACAGATACACAATATAATCTTATTAACAACACATAATGGTTAACCACAAAATTAAACTATATAAAGCACACTGACAGCAGATGTAAATTCTCAAAATTGACATAATTCAATCACTAAATTAAAAAATAAAATCATTCCCCCCTACCTTTGTTGTCTCCCTCCCTCCATGCTCCTGCCTGGCCATTTTATGCCGCCCCCAGTATTATCTTCAGGCCGGCTCCTTGCGCGTCCCGTGCCTCATCTGGAAGCCTTCCCTCTGACGTTGCAACATCAGAGAGAAGGCTTCCAGTTCAGGCACAGGATGTGCGTAGGAGCCACTGCCCGTGGCTTTGTGCACTGAATCAGTGAGGAAGAGGGAGCTGGCTCGAAGATAACGCCGCATCGATCGCACTGTGGACCGGTAGGTTGAAGAACACTGTTTTGGGCCTGATGCACGTGCTGGCCCTGTGGACCGGCAGAAAATTTCTGTGGACCGCCACCGGTCCATGGACCGGTGGTTGAGGAACACTGGCCTAGTGGTTGGAGCTGCTGCCTCAACACCCTGAGGTCATGAGCTCAATCCCAACCTGCTCCCTGTGAGCTTGGGCAAGTCACTTAACCCTGAACTGCCCCAGGTCCCACAGTTAGCTTGTGAGCCTGCCAGAACACATAGGGAAAATAGTTAAAAGTGCCTAATTACTGCTCATCATATTGTAGTTAATAAATCCCAACAAAATAGGATAAATTACAGATTGTGCTATCTGAAATTGGATCAAATTGAATTTTTTTTTTTTTTTTAAATAAGAGGGTCTTTTATTAAAGATTAGCTCATGATATCTGCAGCAGAGCCCATAGGAATAAAATTGGTTCTGCAGCAGATAATATGCGATGACCTTTAGCAAAAGACTCCCTAAATCCTTATCTACCTGTAAAGATTCCATCAGGAAGACTTAAAGTAGCACAAATTTACAGAAAGATGGCTCTTTACCTTACATGAACTCCTAAACCTGTAATTGGAGTCTCTGACTAGCATTGATTTCCTGGAAAATGATTATTATTATTTTTCGTACGCCGAAAGACTGAATCACAGGACAACTATTAGAGCTAACCATGAATGTTCTCAATGCATAGTCCATCAATGGTAGTTTCTATGGTAAAACAATAGGAGGGAAATTTAATTACAGAGTACTTATGTGAGTCCATAAAGGCAGCTATTTTTCCAGGTTATTTTATAAAGGCAGCAAAAACAAAAGATTGTGGAACAGACGATCGGATGTACCGGCTTGTAGTTTAATAAGTGTCCAAATAACAATAATCTTAAACATAATCCACAAAGGGTGTATACAGTCACAAGTGACCCTCAGGATAGAAATCAAATAATGTATAAAATGGAGAGGAAGGGTTCACAGAATAGGTAGCTTTATGAGTACGAGGCCCTGAGGCAGTGGCGTAGCCACGAAACGATCGTCGGCCTTATGCAGCATATCTTGTGAGATCGCTTAAAGCATTTATATTTCTAATGGTCTATATCCTCGTTATTCCCCCCACCCCCCTTTTTACTAAACCGCAATAGTGGTTATTAGCGCAGGGAGCCACGCTGAACACTCCGCGCTACTCCCAATGCTCATAGGAACTCTATGAGCTTCGGGAGCAGCGCAAAGCATTCAGCGCGGCTCCCTGCGCTAATAACCTCTATCGCGATTTAGTAAAAGGGGGGGGGGGTATATTAGTTCTTTTGGAGAAAGTTTTTTGTGCCTGTGATGTGTGGGTTCACCTCTCCAGCGTTCTGAGGCCTTTTCTTTTGCTTTAAGCATTAATGTGGTACCTAGCTGTTTATTAATGGAGTGATTAAGTTAAAATAAAAAGGGGTCATTTTTATTTTAATAATAGTTATCAATAGTCCACTCTCTTCCGGAGAAAGGGAGGCAGTGACCACTCAGAATACACAAAATTATGTAGAAAACAGGTGGCGAAAAAGGCCTCAGTTAAAGCCCAAAAGGACTGGGGAATGCTATTAATCTTATCACGAGCCAAGTAGACAGTCCTGTAACAGTCATAAACCATAAAAAAACTCCACCCATTATACTCATAAATGAATAAATTATGGCATTGTGTTATATGGAGTATCTTCTCACCAACCCCAGGAATTGCAGTCTTATTTAAAGTGTACATAAGTCCCATGCACATAGCGTCAAAAAACAACACAGAAAAAGCTTCAAAAAACTGCCACTTATCTTGTGTTTCCTTCTTCTGGCTGCATAACGGGTATAACGGGTGGTGTTTTTTTATGGCCTATGACCCTTACGGGACTGTCTACTTGGCTTGTGATAAGATTAGTGGCTTTAACTGAGGCCTTGTTCGCCACCTGTTTTCTATATAATGTTGTGTATTGTGAGTGGTCGCTGCCTCCCTTTCTCCGGAAGAGACTGGACTATTGATACCTATTATTTGAGTTATTTCTACTCTCCTTTTTCTAATTTTCTTTTTATTTTATTCATTATTGATTTCTATCCTAAGGGGTCACTTGTAACTGTATACACCCTTTCTGGATTGTTTTTAAGTTATTTGGACGCTTATTAAACGACAAACTGGTACATCCGATCTTCTGTTCCACAATCTTTTTGTCGTTTTGCTGCTTCATTTACTTTGTGGAACCTTTTGATGCTATTTGGATTTTGTTGTTTTGTTTTATCAAGGCAACAGTTCTACAAAAATCAATTTATGGAGGAACCAATATTATATCCCATACTTCATCAAGCTATCACCATAGAAACATGATGGCCCATCCAGTCTACCCATCCACAGCAATCACTATCTCATCCTCACCCTAAAAGATTCCACGTGCCTGTCTCACGCTTTCTTGAATTCAAATATAGTCTTTGTCTCCACCACCTCTGCTGGGAGACTATTCTATGCATCCACCACCCTTTCTGTAAAAGGTATTTCTTTAGATGACTCCTGAGCCTATCACCTCTTCACCTCATTCTATGCCCTCTCATTCTGGAGTTTCTTTTCAATTGAAAAAGAGTCACCTCATGCATATTTATGCCACATAGGTATTTAAATGTCTCTATCATAGCTCCCCTCTCCAAAGTATACATATTGAGATCTTTAAATATTAAACTGAGTAATTAACACCAGGGCCTGACTCTCGAAATGCGCGTCCCGATTGCAGGCAGTGGTAGGCATTCCAGGAGGATGGACACCTATATTGTAGGCATCAGAAGTGCATCTACAGAGATGTGTAAGGACGCTTAAAGACGCCCAAGGCAAGGTGTAGGAATGATTTTGCCAGGAAGTGGCCTAGGACGGGCTTAAGCGTCTCTACAACCTCCACAGGCATGAGACAGATGCCTTAAATGTAGGCCTGCAAAATGCTGGCTTACATTTAAGGTGTCTGTACAGGATGTAGACATGATTCTCTTTAGGACGCCAGTACGTGATTGACATGTGATTAGCGTCTTTTAAGATCGGCGTCCTATAGAGAATCAGGCCCTCAGTTCCTCGTAGATCCTTTTGTACATCCTTTTAATATTTATGAATTTTATTTTAAAAGATGGTTTCAGACCACCCCCAAGGCCCTGTCCAGGTCTAACCTGACTCCTGAGATTTAAAAAAATCAATCACTTATCCTTTATCTTAAACCAGATTGAACTGTGGATGACTGAATTTAAATTGAAACTTAACTCTGAGAAAATCAAATTCTTTCTGGTGAGCCCTAATGACAAAATTAAAGATACGTCGATATCTTTAAATGGTCAGGATTTTCCTATAGACGATTTTATAAAAATTTTGGGAATGACATTGGACCGGCATCTCACTTTAGAAGAACATAAGGATTTGCTAGTCAGAAAATGTTTCTCGGTCTTATGGAAACTCCGAACCATTAAAAAATATTTTGATGTAGCATCATTTTGTCTTCTAGTTCAGTCTTTCATCTTAAGTATGCTCGACTATTGCAATATTATTTATTTGCGTATATATAAGAAAACACTGAAAAGGCTTCGAGTTATTCAAAATTCAACAGTTTGGCTGATTTTTGGTTTGAAAAAAATGGGAACATATTACTCCTATCAAAAACTACATTGGTTACCGATGGAGGCAAGAGTTTTATTTAAATTTTCCTGTGTTTTAAATCAATATTTGGTATGGCTCCTGTGTACCTGGTCTCTCATTTTTTTCTAGACCGTTTTAACAGGCCTACAACGCAAAATCCATATGTTTGCTTACCCAGCAGTAAATGCTTGTTGCTTTAAAAGATTTCTGGATAGAACTCTTCTTGCATTTCGGGCAGGCAAATTGAATGACTGGTTGGGTAATATTATTTTGCATGCTCCATCTTATTTTACTTTAAGAAAATTAGTAATTAAGGTGCGCTAAGTGTTTTAGCGCATGTTTAGTACGTGCTAAATCAACGGTGTCAGGTCAAAAGCTCGCCGGGACAAAGGCGTGCCCAGACAATTGAGTGCAGCGTGCGCCGCTGCGCCGCTCTAAATTACTGTTTTTAGTGCTCCGATGGGGGGGGGGCATGGGGGGAACCCCCCCACTTTACTTAATAGACATTGCGCCGCTTTGTGGGGGCGTTGTGGGGGGTGTGGGGGTTTGTAACCCCCCACATTTTACTGAAAACTTCACTTTTTCCCTGTTTTTAGGGAAAAAGTTCAGTTTACAGTAAAATGTGGAGGGTTACAACCCCCCAAACCCTCCATAACGCCGGCGCGATGTCTATTAAGTAAACTGGGGGGGTTACCCAACAAAACCCCCCGTCAGAGCCCCTAAAAACTGTAATTTAGAGCGGCGCGGCGTCACGCGCTGCACTCAATTGTCGGCGCGTGCTTTTGTCTTTCGCACCGTTGTCTATGAACCAAATCAACGCATGTGCTAACTGCTAACGCATCCATAGGATAACATGCATGCGTTAGCGTTTAGAACGTGATTAGCACACACTAAAAATTAACGCGCACTAAAAAGCATAGCGCACCTTGGAAAAAGAGGGGGATAATGCAATGTTAGCATAATACTTATGAAACACCTAATAAGCACATATTAGAACAGTCAGATAACATCCAGTAGATATGATTCTAATGCTTTTCTACAATGCAGTTTACCAAAAAGCCAAGTGCAGATATATAGATGGGGACAAGATAAGGTCTACAGAGTCCATTGGGATAAATAGATGGGTGGCTAAACTCAGGACAAATTCTTTGTACAGTTAAATAAGATATATAGGGAACTGGTCTAAGTTGCAGTGTACAGTATATAACATATTTATTTAATTTTCTATACTGTTCTCCCGAAGGAGTTCAGAATGGTTTACATTAATTTATTCAGGTACTCAAGCATTTTTCCCTGTCTGACCCGGCGGGCTCACAATCGACCTAATGTGCCTGGGGCAATGAGGGGATTAACATAGAAACATAGAAATTGACGGCAGAAAAGGGCTATAGCCCATCGAGTCTGCCCATGCCAATGACCCACTCCTGACTTTTACTCCCCTATTGATCCCATGTGAATATCCCATTTTCTCTTAAAATCTGACACGCTGTTGGCCTCAATCACCTGCTGAGGCAGCTCGTTCCAATGATCGACCACCCTTTCGGTGAAGAAGTACTTTCTAGCATCACCTTGAAATTTCCCTCCCCTGATTTTCAGCGAGTGTCCTCTGGTAATCGAGGGCCCTGTAAGACTGAAGATATCATCTTTCATCTCTATACACCCCGTGATATACTTAAAGGTCTCAATCATGTCCCCCCTCTCTCTTCGCTCCTCCAGTGAGTACATCCGCAGTTTTTTTAGTCTTTCTTCATACGTGAGATCCCTGAGCCCCAAGACCATCCTGGTAGCCATTCGCTGAACCGATTCAATTCTCAACACATCTTTCCGGTAGTGTGGTCTCCAGAATTGAACACAATACTCGAGATGAGGTCTCACCATGGATCAGTACAGTGGCATTATGACTTCAGGTTTTCTGCTGACAAAACCCCTACGGATGCCCAGTGACTTGCCCAGGGTCACAAGGAGCAGCGGGGGTTTGAACCCACAAACTCAGGGGCTTTAACCACTGCGCCACTCTAGAAATCAAAATGTAGTAGAAGTGAGCCAAATATAAGACAATCAAGCCACTGTGACATCACTGATGAGGTTGGCTCTTAGGCATTAGTGGAATGAGGCATTATGACATCACAATACCAGCTCTGGTTATCAGAGGCTGAAACTTGTCACACTATTTATTCAATTTTCTAATGTACCTGGGGCAATGGGTGGATTAAGTGACTTGCCCAGAGTCACAAGGAGAAGCATTGGTGTGAACCCTGTGACATTTCCGCTCCCCGAGACGGTCATGTCCGGGTGAAACCCCAGCCTAAATCCTGTGCCCGAGACCAGGGAGTGACTGAGAATGATCAGGCAGGGGATACTGAGAGCAGAGCTGCCTATCCTGAGCCATCTGAACCTGATCAGGAGCCAGAATACAAGTTAGCTCCACGGCCCAGTAAAAGCCCCAGCTACATTAAAAGGTTTAATCAGGCTCCCAGTGGTATTCTGCCCAGCAACCTGGGGGGGAGCCCAAGAGCACGAAAACTAGGCACACACACACCTAGTACAGGGTGTGGCCCAAAGACTCTTAAGCAGCTCTCCAAGGCAGTAAGACAGGCTGCACACGAGGACCTGGCAGAGAAGGTTCTCCGGGCCAGGCAAAGGCCAGACCTCGCTCAGGAACCCATGGAGTGTGAGGATTCCATTGCTCAGGAGTCAGCAGAGCAGCTGGGTATTCCAGAAAATATGGACACGGATGAATGGACAATGCCTGAAGCTGACATCGAGGAAGCCATGGATGTGAGCTTGGCAGCTTCTCACTAAGTACTGCAGGTACGAAGCTGTATAAGAATATAGTGGTGAAGATTGATAGAAAACTATGTTTGTTTGGTGTGTAAAGCCAAGCTCAGAGCAGTGCTGCACCAGCTTGATTACATTGCTGCACTCCAGCTGTGCAAAAGCCCAGAGAAACTGAAGAAAGTCTTCTGGCTTGTGAAGCAGTTTCCCTGTTAGCTATCTAAGTTCCAAGGACTCACAGAATTGGGGTAGGAGCCCCGAAGATCTGAGGGTTGGGATTCAGAGGGAGCTTGTTAAAGCTAAGTAATAAAAGGGGATCCAGCAATTCTGTGGCCCAACAGTGGGAAAGACTGGAAACGGATTGCTGCTGGAATGACTAGAGCCTGCAGTAATGTTTTATTTTTTCTTTTCATGATTGAAGTTTGTTTTACAATGTGAAATTTAAGTGCCTGGTGAAGAAACCAGATTATATGATTAAAAGTCCAGGACTCAAGAGTATTCTTAAGGACTTTTACTTTTTGGGACTAATTTTGTGTTCTCTTGCTGAGACTGTGGTTCAGTGCGGGGTGGAGCCCCTAGAACCTGGACTGTGAACTTAACCTAACATAAACACTGCTGTTCTTTCATTGAACTGTTTGAAAGATAAAAATCTGTTGTTTTTTTTTCCTTTGGAGAAAAAAAAGGAAGATTGTGCGCTAGTGCTTCCTTATATGATTTTTGGTTTTCTAGTCATTGTGTTTTGGTGACAAATTAAACTTTGGACATTGTTTTTGAGTTGACTTGGCTCGCTGCGCTTTATTTTAGCGAAGCCCAAAGTATTGGGACTTCCACTTTGGGAGCCACGCCAGGGTCGTGCTGCCGCCTGTCGGTGGTCTTCCACAAGCTTCCCGGGACCCCGGCAGGTGACAACCCACAACCCCAAAGTGCTGAGGCTGTAGCTTTAACCACTGAGTTCAATGTCCAGGCAACCTACCGACATGACATCATGTCTCTCTTAGCTGCGTCAGGATACTGATTCTTGCAATAAGTTAAAATTGAATCTTTTAAATCTCTTCCAGTAATTCTTGGCACAATATTAAAAAAACCTTCAGTTCGCTCGGCACTGTGCTCAAAATGTTCACAAACTTTAAAATGGCTGCGGTGCTCGTGTTCTATTTAAATACAAATCAGCCGATCGACGTCTTCCAGTCCCATCCGTTTGTCCAGTCATCCACTCTAGCTTTCTTCATTCAGCTTATGTGGGCAAATGGAATCCAGTGTGTAAAAATCTAGTGCTGTTCCTTTATAGTTGAAATAATGTTCGTAATTGCTACCCTCCTACTCTCTCTTGACTATATCCAAGATACATCAGTGATTATTGTTAACAGAATGCATCCTTTAAAAGGATAAACAAAAGGTCTATAAGAAACTGAATGTATAGTCAGTAATGGAGTGTGGCACAGTCGTTAAAGCTGCAGCCTCAGCACCCTGAGGTTATGGATTCACACCCATGCTACTCGCTTAATCCTTCTCCCACCCCAGTTGCCCCAGGTGCATTAGATAGATTGTGAGCCTGTCAGGACAGACAGGGAAAAATGTTTGAGTACCTGAATTCATCTAAACTAGGGGTGTCAAAGTCCCTCCTTGAGGGCCGGAATCCAGTTGGGCTTTCAGGATTTCCCCAATGAATATGCATGAGATCTATTTGCATGCACTGCTCTCATTGTATGCTAATAGATCTCATGCATATTCATTGGGGAAATCCTGAACACTCGACTGGATTGCGGCCCTCAAGGAGGGACTTTGACACCCCTGATCTAAACCATTCTGAGCTCCGCTGGGAGAATGGTATAGAAAACTGAATAATGTAATGTAATTTATTTCTTATATACCGCTAAACTCCGTTAGGATTCTAAGCGGTTTACAGAAAAAACAGACAATAGGGTGCATTAAAATTATAAGTAAAATAGGTACTTAGATATTCCCTTACTGTCCCGAAGGCTCACAATCTAACTAAAGTACCTAGAAAAATGACAATTTAGTAGAGTAATGAAAAAATTAAAATAGAGATAGATGAGAAAAAATAAGAAAATAAACATTCTAATAAGACTACAATGGTCTAAAGCAGTGTTCTTCAACCTTTTTACACCTATGGACCGGCGGGAATAAAATAATTATTTCGTGGACCGGCAAACTACTAAGACTGAAATTTTTTTTAAAAAACCATCGCCGCCCCGTCCCCGCGAGCTCGGTCCCACAAACCATTTGATCCCATCCGCACAAGCCTCAAATAGTTATAATTTTATATTGAACATATTTTATTAAAGTATAAAAAGAAACAATATTCTATACAATTGTCATTTTATAAATACAAATAATACAGTGCAAAGATCAACAAAACCCCTGTCTCCCCTCCCCTTCACATATATCCCCTCTACTATCAAGAAAACTGAATAAGCCAAATTATTACAGAATGCTACACAAATATCAAGTAACAGAATACCACAGTCACACATGACAGGAATGGTGTTAGGGGAGTGGAACTAGGGCAACTGCCCCCTGGTCAGAGAGATCCCTAAGCCAGCTGGAAGCTAAAGAAGCACTGCCTGGGCTTTGCACTCCCCAATTATGTCTAGCAAGATACATATTTCAAATCTGATATATTTGAATCACAAGATAGAAATAAAATTATTTTTTTCTACCTTTTGTCGTCTCTGGTTTCTGCTTTCATTGCCTTTTCACTCTCTTCCAGCCAGTGTCTGCCCTAAGAACATAAGAACTGCCACTGCTGGGTCAGACCAGAGGTCCATCATGACCAGCAGTCCGCTCTAGCGGCAGCCCTCTGGTCTAAGACCAGCACCTTAATGGAGACTAGCCCTACCAGCGCACGTTCTTGTTCAGCAGGAACTTGTCTAACTTTGTCTTGAATCCTTGGAGGGTGTTTTCCCCTATAACAGCCTCTGGAAGAGCGTTCCAGCTTTCTACCACAGAACTTCCTTACGTTTGTACGGAATCTATCCCCTTTCAACTTTAGAGAGTGCCCTCTCGTTCTCCCTGCCTTGCAGAGGGTGAACAACCTGTCCTTAGCTACTAAGTCTATTCCCTTCAGTACCTTGAATGTTTCTATCATGTCCCCTCTCAATCTCCTCTGCTCAAGGGAGAAGAGGCCCAGTTTCTCTAATCTTTCGCTGTACGGCAACTCCTCCAGCCCCTTAACCATTTTAGTCGCTCTTCTCTGGACCCTTTCGAGTAGTACCGTGTCCTTCTTCATGTACGGTGACCAGTGCTGGACGCAGTACTCCAGGTGAGGGCGTACCATGGCCCGGTACAGCAGCATGATAACCTTCTCTGTCTCTTCAGTCCAGCATCTGCCCCTTCCATTCACTGTCTGTCTTTCCCTGCCATCTCTCCTCCTGCCCCCCCCCCCCCAATTTGGTCTGGCATCCATCATCTTCCTTTGTTCCCCTCATGGTCTGGCATCTCTATCCTTCCCTCCCCCCTGTGGTTTTTAGCATATCTCTCTTCTCATTTCCTCCACTCAGATCTGATATCATTCTCTGCTCTCTCTTCCCTTTTCTTCTCTGGTCTTCCTTCTCTATTTTCTGCCTCCATCTAAATTAAATTCTTTCTTACTATTTAGTCCCGTTTCCCTCTTTTCACTGTGTCTACGCACAGCTTGTCACCCCTTTCCCTCACCCCTCCATTATCTTACTATTTTCTTCCCCCTTTATTTATCTCCTCCTTCCATCCAGTATGTGTTCTTTCCCCACTTCCATTCAGCATCTGCTCTCCCCTCTCAACTGACATCCATCTGCCTTCTGCTCTCTCTCCCTTCTTCTCACTTCCATCATTTGTCCCCTTCTCTCTCTCTCATCTCCTCGATTCCATCATCTGCCCCTTCTCTCTCTCTCTCCCCCCCCCAACTTCCATCATCTGCCCCCTTCCCCTCACCTTTGTGGGTCACTTTCTTTCCCCTGAGTGTGGCTCATGTCAGAGGGGAAGCTTTGGCCAAGCAGAACCGCTTTTAAGGAACAGTGGAACTTACTTGATTGATGTCGATGCTGTTTGAAGGAAAAAAAAAAAAGGTGGAAAAAAGTGACCTGCAAAGGCGAGAGGAAGGGAAACCTCCAGGACAGCTGCTCTTTGGCCTCCTTCAGAAGCCCAAGAGTCCAGACCAACAGCGGCAGCTCTGTGTATTTCTAACTTCGGCACAGAGCTGCCCCTAATCAATAGTTTAGCGCGGTTTCATGAGGCAGCCTCGGGGCCTTTGATAGCCGGCCCGCTTCGATGATGCGATGTGGGCCGGCCTAGCAAAGGCCCCGAGACTGCCTTATGAAACCGCGCTAAACTATTGATTAGGGGCAGCTCTGTGCCGATGTTAAAAGCATACAGAGCTGCCGCTGCTGGTCTGGAGGTGCGGAGACAAGGCAGGAGGCAAACGCGGTGGAAGGCAGGAGTCCCGGCACAGCGACTGCAACAGGAAGTTGCAAGTCAGCTGACGTCGGCCTTTCGTTGCAGCGGGGACCGAATCCTTCGCGGACCGGCAAGATTTTGTTTGCGGACTGGCACCGGTCCGCGGACCGGCGGTTGAAGAACTGTGGTCTAAAGGACTTTGAAAGGTTGAAAAAAGAGGGGAGAAAGGAAATAGAAGTAGGAGGGAGAACCGTTGAAACTATAGAATTCTTGGGAAATTTAAATAATAAAGTAGGAAACAAAGACCAAGTGGCAAAACAATGAATGAGATTTAAAAATAAAATATCATAAACTAAAAAGGAAAGTTAAAAAAAATAAAAAACAAACAGTCAAGACTGAAGTCCAGCTTGAAATGACTTCACTGCTTTGGCTGCAAAACTTCTCCAGATGTCATCCGATCCTTGCCAGCAAACTGGAAGCCCCAAATCCAGTTTCTCCGGTCCTCAACTCGTCTAAGATGTTCACTCTCTCCTCCTGCATGTCAAATTCGCTGAATCTGTCTCCTTTCAGGACAGGCACCGCTCGCATCTCTCTCGTGGTGGCGGTGGTGGTCGTGGGGGGTCGCTCCTCATCATGGCCGAAGCTAGCGGCTGCAGCGCCTTCTCTGAGTCGACGCTGCTCAGCAGGCCCAGGCTGGCGTCAGGGCCGGGTGCCTCTAGCGGCGGGCGAGTGCCGGGTTGGCTGCCGTCTTCTCGGCGACAGGGGTGACGGCGATGATGAGAAGGAGGGGCTGGAATAAATACTGAGCTTGCTATTTAATTATCCCACCTCATTATAAATTGAGTTTAATATTGGGGATAGCTTGATAATATATGGCAGGGGTCCACAACTCAGACTGGTTTTCAGAATTTTCACAATGAATATATACGAGATCTAATCATGTATTTTTTAATGAGTATAACTTATGGGCATACTGGATGGACCGTCCATCATTTACTATGTTACCTGGCATAAACCCAAAGAGTAGCAACATTCCAGAGCTGACATTGTGATGTCATAATGCCTCATTCCACCAAGGCCTAAGAGCCAACCTGAGCAGTGATGTCACAATAGCTTGATTAGATGGCAACTTCAGCATTTAGAACCTAGGACAATACCAGACTTTACTGTCTACGGCCAAGAAATATCATAAAAGAGACAAGTTAATCTAATCATGTATTTTTTAATGGGTATAACTTATGGGCAGACTGGATGGACGGTTCAGGTCTTTATCTGTCGTCATTTACTATGTTAATATTTGCATTCACTGCTTCCATTGCATGGAAATAGAACTCATACATTCTCATTGTGGGAATCTTGAAAACCAGGCCAAGCTTTGGACCTCAATAACTGGATTTGAGAACCCCTGGTGTTATGGCCTATATAAAATAAGTATCTGAAACCTCACCATAGCAACGCACAAATTTATGCTTGCTTTGAAGTTGTTACATTTGTTCATGTTCTATGTATGTTCATACATGCATAGTACATGTTTGTTCTGCCCCCACTTTATGTGGGCATTTGCTCAGTTTGTTGTATAAGAACAAGTTTAAGTGTTTATGCTAGATGTATAAGTGTGCTCTGTGTTCTTAAATCCCCAGAAAGCTTTGTTTCTCCTAGGGATCTAGGTTGCAACCACAGAGCTTAAGCCAACCCTTCTTCTTCAGTCTGAGAGAGAACAGTTGTAATATTTGTAGACTGCATGGCTGTATGAGAACCTGAGTCTAGCATTGTTCTCCCACCAGGTTTACCCTTTATTTCTAACAATCTAACACAGCTTAGTTTTATATCTAAGGCTTGAGAACAGTGTTATTTCCACATGGTATGGAAACACTCCCAGCTTCCTTTTTGAATAGGAGGGGCTGGTAGAGTAAGAAGATTCTGTGACAAAGTTGAACTGCCTTGAAGTGATCAATTGTAAGTGTTTATTCTGTACTTCGTGTTATTAAAGAAAGTTGATTAAGAATTACAGAGTCTGGGTGATAACGCTAAGATTACAGACGCAGTAATCTGATGCTTTATCTCAATGCTCCAAATGTCATGAAGACCAATCTTTGGTTTCTTATTCAAAAATCCAGATATTAATTTATACCACTGAGCGGCCTGGTGTCCCAGGAAGTCCACCTGAAAACATAAGACCGGCAAACTATGCTGATTATTAAGATTTTTCCATTCAGGGAACCCCTCCTGAATGGCCTGCTTCAACTGCAACAATCTATAATTTTGTGATTTGTTAATATCAAATTTGTGTTGCAATCGTGGATTTATGGATTGGAATAGGTATTCAATATCAGCATGCAGCAAGCATCTCCAACCAGTCCATTTTGGGTCCCTTTTTTAAAAAAATTCTTTATTGATTTTCCACATATTAACAGTGCAAAATACAAATATAACAACATATAATATATCAAGAAAAGCACATTCGTCCTACAAATATACATGAACAACCATTTCCCCCCACCCACCCTCTCAATGATTCAAATATGTAGTAATTTAATCCCACCCTCTTCCCACCCACCATGGATATATAGTCTCAAAGGACCCAAATTAAGATAGAAGTATCCCCCTCTCACTGGATGTGTGTGGAAACAAACAAAAAAACAAAGATAACTACAGTGAAGTAACAAAAGATGTCAACAGTCCCCAAACCAGTGAAAACAAATTACTATGCCCCAATGTGTCAGTATCATTTTTTCATATCTATAGCTGGAGCATAGATTGGCCCACCAAAAAGGAAAATTTAGGCGCTCATTATTTTTCCAGTTTCGAGCTATCCCAGTCATAAGTAAGAAAAGCCAGCAATTATATCGGTCTATGGGGGGGGTTTAATGTAATGTAATAATGTGCCACATATAACTACCTCATATGTCAAAGGAATTGTTGATTCCAGTATGAGATTAATCTGTCCCCCATATTGACTTCTAGAAGTTGAGGAGCTCATAATAAATAAAAAAAAAAAAAAAAGTCTAAAAAGTGGCCTAAATCAAAAAGCCTGATCGTCCAAGAACCCATAATCAAAGCTGGTTTTAGATGTATCTAAAACCAGCTTAGGCCTTTCCCCTGCCTCTAAATGCATAGAGCGAAAAGAGGCATTTTTAGAGGAGGGGAAAGGGTGGGCTGGAGGTGGGCCGACCTAGACCTAGGCGTACAGCAGATATAACCAAAACTTTAGGCAGGTTGCCTAGTCGGCACTTATACGTTTTGACTTAGACCAAGTCATAACAGGTCTAAGTGCTGAAAAAGGGGCCGCTGATCCCTGCAGCTCGGCGGCCCCAGCAACTTGCCTATCGTTGCAGGAGAGATGGCTCATCTCTCCTGCCAGCGATGGTGATCGCCCACCTCTCTCCGAACCGCGGCACTTCGGGGTAAGCATCATGGCAGGGCATCTCCCCTGCCGGTGATCCTCACTTCGAAGTGCCGCGGTTCGGAGAGAGGTGGGCGATCACCATCGCTGGCAGGAGAGATGAGCCATCTCTCCTGCAGTGATCAGCCATCCCCCGGCTACGATCGGGTAGGAGGGGGCCCAAGTCCTCCTGCCCAGCAACACCCCGAACACCTGACTACGTTCGGGGCAAGAGGGAGCCCAAGCCCTCTTGCCCCAGCGGCACCCTGAACCCCCAATTACGTTTGGGGCAAGAGGGAGGGGGTGGGGGGTGGGGATCGTGGGGCAAGAGGGCTTGGGCTCCCTCTTGCCCTGAACGTAATCAAGGGTTCGGGGTGCTGTGGGCCAGGAGATCTTGGGCTCTCTCCTGCCCGGATTGTTGTAGGGGGGGGGGATTCTGTAACCGGTGTTGTTTTTGACAGACACCGGTTACAGAATCCAGCTTTTAGGCGAAGGACTGGCTCCTCCTTCGCCTAAAAGCCCTTGGTTTAGGCGTATGGGACTTAGGCTTTTTGTAGGTTGATTATATGGTGTAAGTTTAGACGTAGTGGTGGTCTGGGTGTTTAAACAGGCCATTATAAAAAAAACCCTCTTTTTGGATGTTTTTTTTTTTGATAATGGACATTTTCCCTGCTTCTACTTTCAACGTTTAAGACCTTAGGCTAAAAGGGGATTTAGACGTTTTTTTTTAATTATGCCCCTCTGAGAACAATAGAACAACAGATGATCCAGTGTCCCTATGTCCAGATGACAATGCCAGCATCTATTAGATTTAGAACTGTCTAACTTGTGTAACATAACAGGGGTCCAAAAAGATCTGTGTAATAAGAAAAAAACAGGTTTGTTGGATCCCTTAATAAACTTCACATCCATTCTCAACTCTGAATGGTCCTATGTACATTTTTTTTTTGTTCTCTGATCTTGCTTTCATTACCCTCCCCCCTTGGGGCCAAATTCTGGAGGATAGGGTCAAAGATATACAGTACTCATGCAGGGATATATACAGTATCACTGCCGGCAACTAATGTGCAAAATATAGCAACCCACAGCTGGGTTCAGTAATATTTTCCGAAGACAGGAAGAACAGAGCTAACACCCAGATCCCCATCTGGTGGTGGTGGTGGTGGGTGTTGGAATCAGACCCTCAATATTGCATTATGCCGGCATTAGAGGCTGTGAATGGTAGATACCCTGTGTACTTGCAGAGTGGTTCTGAATGTGAGATGCTGAGGTATGTTATGATGAGAAGATCCTTTCTCCCCTCTGTGTGACCTTACATTGCAATCATGTTCTGTTGAACAATGGATAGAAGGGATAAGGCTGCATGACGGCTTATAAAAGCCCACAGACAACTGCTATTTCTGCATCCTTGGGCAACAACACGGTAAAGGCAGGGAAAAATAGGTCAAAAGAGAGAGATTTAAGCATGTAATTCCAAAGGAACAGGTAAGATTTCATATTCCCTAAAATTGCAAAATAAAACCAGCAGCAGCACGGTTTTCTTTCTTTCCCTCCCCCTCTTCGGTTCATAAAATCTGAGAAGCCAATTCAGACGGCACTGGGTGCTTGGATTGGCTGGGTTTAGGCTGAAAACTGCAAAGGCAGGAAAACGAGAGATTTTCTGCACCTTATCCTGCCTGGCAAGTGAATTGTGAGAGCAAGGCTCGTGTACATAAATGGTGTTGTGCTGAACTGTCGAGTTGGGATCGTCATAACAGAAATGATGAGACAGGAAGCAGGTGAAGATGACCTATATAAGCCTTACACATTGAGAGGCTGGGCGGTGGCATTGTCCGTCCCTCACAAACAGCTGGTGGAAATAGATCTGGATTTATATGTTTTGCTGCCCCCTCTGTCACATAGGCTCAAGGTTTGTTTCAGTAGTAGGCCAGAGATTCTCCACCCTATAGTGAGACATTAGTTTGGACACCCTCCAAGGCTGACAGTGTTCCATCAAACTGTGTCTGCCAGCAAAGGGGTGGGGGGCGATAAAGAAGGAAACACCAGGGCATTAGGAAATCCCTGTATTATCTGTGCTGGACCTAGGCTACTCCCAAAGTTTGAAAGGTGCTTTTTAAGCTACTCCCAAGCCACTTCCAAGCACTATAGAATCATACCTACGGTATAAGCCACTATCCTACACATGCCATGTTGGTTCACTTCAATGCACAAACATAAAAGTTAAGAAATAAATACAAAGAAATAAAAGGCAATAACTTTTTATTGGACTAACAATTCGTGAAGAAGCAGAACAAGAAACTAGGTGCAACCAGCTATGAAAAAGGAAGACTTTAATTTTTTAACCTTTTCCACATTTTTCCTATTTTAACTGTGGCATTTCACCTTTATTGTTTAATTTTTCCTTCCTTGAGGAAGTTCAAATGTATTTTTTTTTCCCTGCGGCATTTATGGCATATATAACGTGACCATATGTCCCATTTTGAACAGGACCGTCACGTTTTTAATTACCTTGTCCCGAAGCACACCCGAAATGTCACGTTTTCGGAGCCCAGGATTTCTTCCTGCTTCTCCGAGGTAGCAACAGGCCAGGCGCAGCAGCGACTGCACTGCACAAGCACCGGGCCTACAAACCTTCCCTACAATTCTGGCCCGGAACTTCCTCTTCCTCAGAATTGACGTCGGGGGGGGGGGGGGGGGGAGGCTTGTAGGCCTGGCGCTTGTGCAGTGCAGTCGCTGCACGCGCCTTGGTGTTGCTGTGTCAGAGAAGCAGGGTGTGTGTGGGCAGGAGAAGCAGGGTGGCTTGGCTTATCGGGGGACAGGAGAAGCAGGGTTGCTTGCCTTGGCTTGTTGGGGGGCAGGGGAAGCAGGGGGCTTGCCTTGGCTTGTCGGAGGCAGGGGAAGCAGGGCGTGTTGGGGAAGAAGGGTAGCTTGGCTTGTCGGGGGAGGGGGGAAGGAGAAGCAGGGTGCGTCGGGAAAGCAGGGTGGCTTGGCTTGGCAGGGGAAGCAGGGTGGCTTGGGGGCAGGGAAAGAGACAGAAAGAAATGAAAGAGAGGATGCACAGTCAGAAGGAAGTGTAACTCATGAAATCACCAGACAACAAAGGTAGAAAAAAATGATTTTATTTTAAATTTAGTGATCAAAATGTGTCGGTTTTGAGAATTTATATCTGCTGTCTATATTTTGCACTATATTTAATGGAATCCAGAGAATCCGGTGGGGGGTGGGGGGGAGGATCCGGGGGTCCTGTCCTGTTTTGAGGAAGAAAATAAATGGTCACGTTAGGCATATTATATTTTATTTAACACCCCCCACACACACATTTTTTACAAAGCCACTGTAACGGCTGCTGCTGCTCCAATGCCCATATGGATTTAAAGAGTGTTGAAGCGTTTGACACAATTGCGTCTTTATAAAAGGGGGTGAGGGGTGGAATTCTGCATAGAGCTTACTTATGAAATTGTCATTTTGCGTTCTGCTATCTTATTGCATTTAGTTAAAACATATAAGGCCAAATTATCTGATGTTCTTATGGGTCTAGGAATTCAGCATGCTTTATCAGAATGGAAAAATAGTACAGATCTTTCTTTTCCTGCATGGTGGGCGGGAGTCTGTCTTACGCGTAAATATGAAGAAGTATCTGCTGTTAGGCGATGTTCGGTTTGATATTTTAAGAGGGTTTGGGCTCTTTTAGATCAGTGTTTCTCAACTTCTCCAAGCTAAGCACCCCCCCTAAGTCTAACAAATATGAGCCAAGTACCCCCGCCCAAGCTCAAAGCCTGTGAGGAAGATGTTCAAAAGGAGTTTGTGATGGATCATGCTAGCTGCTGTATAAGTCTCTATGATGCCTCTAGGAAGTGAAGACTGTGCCTGGGTACAATTAGGGTTACGAGACGTCCAGATTTCCCCGGTCATGTCCTCCTTTTTGAGGACACGTCCGGGGGTTCGGACGACTTTTCAAAACCCGGTACTTTGTCCGGATTTTGAAAAGCGTCCACCTAGCAGCGACGTCGGGATGATATCTGCGCATGCACGGATGCAATGCGGCGACATCCCGTGCATGCGTGTGATGTCATTGCATCACACCAGCGCGTGCGTACATGCCCTCCCTACAAGTGACCAGGTTGAGGGGGCGGGGCAAGACTCGGGTGAAACAGGGCGGGCCTGGAGCAGGGCCATGGGTCCGGATTTTCGTTCTCGAAAATCGGGTAACTCTAGCTATAATCCATCACCTTCTGTTGTTGCAAGTAATTGAGACATTTTATTGGGCTTGAGAGTGCCATTACCTGATGTCAGAAGCAATGAAAAGTCGCACATCGATTCCGTTTCTGCTATCACTGAGTTTGGCAGGGGATTGTGCTGCAAATTTTAAACATTTTGAAAGCCAGTGGCATAATTATGAAACTGCCTCTGATCAGGAAGAACAGATGATTGAAAAAAAAAAAACCCCCAACAACCAACAACCACTCTGCTGCTTTCCTGGCATGTATTGACATAGAAGCCTGTGAGCTATGCAAGATGCTCACCTTTGAGAATGAGGCAGGAAAAAACCCCGATGTGAACAAAATCTTGGATGCTTTCAAAAATGGTGTCAGAGAGACGAATGTGAATTACAAAAGGCACGTCCTGGAAAATAGGGCTGTATGAAACCAATGAATCTTCTGATTCGCATATAGCAGAAGTTAAGTGTCTAATAAAGTTATGTGAGTATGGTGATTCAAAGCACTAAGTCATATGTGATAGAATTGTTCTTGGCATCAGGGACGATACTGTGCGGTGGAAGCTCCTTCAGATAAAAAGACCGACCCTGAATGATGTCATCACAATATGCCATGAAAGACGTGATCGATGAGGAAAAATTGCAGCCAAGTCAGAGCACAGTCAAGCACACTGGGATTTCAGGTGGTTAGGAATCATCCAGAAGGGCATTTGCTACTCCTGTAATAGTGGCCATGAAATGAAGAAGGAAAAATGTTCTCTGTATGGAAAACTCTGCACGAAAAGGAATCACTTTGCCAGTGCACACAGAAACCAGCTTGATGTGCACTTCCTGGCTGATGATAGAGAAAGCCTCTTCGCCTTCAGAAGAGATTAAAAACAAAACATTGAGAAAGTTTGGAGACAAACTGGAGAGTTTCTAGTTGGAAACAGAGGGTATGAATAATCTGTTGACAGAAGAGACGGCAAGAGAAGCTCTTGGGTTGGGATATGCTTCTTGGCAGTGAAGTAGGAAGGGAGAGGGTTGCCCGGGGGACATTGGCAAGCCGACAATCGCGCGCCAGCAATCCCACACAGGGCCACCTAAAAACTGTAAACTGCCATTTTCCTTCGGTTTCGGGTAATCGGCAGTTTTCAGTGTAGTGGGGGGGGGGGGGGGAGGACCCCTACACCCCCTCTGAGCGCTAACAATAAGAGCTTTCAGGCGGCACGCAGAAGCCCTGCGTGCGATTGTCAGCATGGCAATGCCCCGCGCGCTTTTGATGCGTCACCTGCCCGGGACGGTGTTGCCCCTTTCCCGCCCTCTTCTCTGCCCCACCACCACGCGCCCCCCCCCCTTTCCCTTTCCCTTTCCCCTTCACCGTAGCGTTTTAACTTCTCCGATATGAGCAATATGCCCACGTCGGTATCGGCTCACCCTTTGACGTCACTTCCTAGGTGCGGGTCCCGGATGTGACATCAGAGAGAGGGCTGATGTCGACGCGAGCAGCTTCCACCATGAGATCCATATAACAGCGACTGGAGTTTTCAGCACAGATATGAGTTGAGTTCCCTGAAGCAGGCTACTGAAACATGGTCCACGACGGGACCCCTAACCCACTAAGATAAGTCATTTCACAAACGTTTTTTTTTTTTAATAAATGGTAAAAAGAAAAATATATATATATAAATAAGTAAAATTGGGCGCAAGGATGACATTTTTAGCCCGAAAGGGTAGAAGAGGAAATTCAAACGTCTGTCTGGGCTTCTGAGCACATAAGATCCCACCCCCGCCTTTTTACAAAACTGTGGAAGCGATTTTTAGCGCAAGCCGGCACACTGAATGCTCTGCGCTGCTCCCAAAGTGTCTGGAGCAATGCGGAGCATTCAGCCCGCCGGCCTGCGCTAAAAACCGCTTTCACAGTTTTGTAAAAAGGGGGAGGGGGGTATATCATCTATTATTGTTTGTAAAAGATTTGGGGGTCCTTTTATTAAGGCGCGCTAACCGATTTAGCGCACACTAAAGATTAGCATGCGCTAAATGCTAAGGCATCCATTATGTTCTATGGGTGCCTTAGCATTTAGCGTGCGCTAAATTGGTTAGCGCCTTAATAAAAGGACCCCTTGGTTAGAAGTGTAATTTTTTCACCAAAGGTGTTTACCCTACAGTGTGGTTTATTTTTTTTTTTTGGGGGGGAGGCGTAAATTTGATAGATGTGCGGTAGGTACCATTTCCCTAAGTGCCTACCAATTAGGCTTCATTTATGGAATCAGGGCCCTTGTCTATAAAGGGTATCAGTGGCTCTAGGCAAGCACTCTTTAAGAAAAAAATGTCCATGTTCTACTGCTTTCTGAACAGCCCATAACAAATGTTAAACATTCTCCCAATCACTGCACTGGTTCTCCTTGTATTTTAAAAAGTGGCCATTTCAAATTCTCTTCCCTTCTTTCCTCCCTGTTTATCTGAGCTTTAATTCGCAGAACCGAAAGGGTGTAGCAAGTGACCCATAAGGAACTTCTGCTGCCTTTCTAACAAGATGGCGGCCATTTAGGACACCAGCTGTGCTGTCTCCCCCACCCCATTTTTAATTTCTTTTTGCTTTTGCTTTGCTTATGGGGTTCTTTAAAAAACTTTTTCTTTGATCTTCTGTTTTCTTTAGTTTATTTCGACTTTGTGACCTTGGTTCGGGGCCTCCACTCTCATTTTTTGCAGCGATTAATTTAGACCACTGGTCTTGCCGGTTTGGCCATTGGTTCCAACGGTCGAAGGGCCTCCTACCTGCTGTGGGCTGGTCTCTTGCACCATCAACGGGACTGTGCTGTGCTGGACAGCTGCGCCACGGCTGAAGGGGTTGGCGATGAGGTGCCGAGGGGAGAGCGGTGCTTGGCATTGAGGTGCTTGATGAGACGGCCATCGTGAGGGCGGAGATCGGCTGGCGCCAAGGGGGTGAACATGATCTGGCCAACCTAGATGAGCGAATCATCTTCATCGGGCCTCTTGTCTTCCCCAAGCCGTTGCGTCCAATGTCTGCCGGTGCCTACAGCTCAGTGCTATGGGAGAGACGACGGCAGGAAGATCGCTGCTTCTCCCTGTTGATGGCCTGCAAGAACCCCTCTTCCCTCCATGGCATGATACTGCTCCAAAGAGAAATTATCTGGCATACAATACCTCTTCCAGTTGGAGGTTATTGGGAAATCGGATGGTGCTGTCTGATGTCGGAGAAGGATTTTCTGTCAACTAAGTGGAAATGGTCATGGGCTCTTATTTGGACAGAGTAAAGTTTTACTTTTTACTGATTAGAATTCTATTTTATTTTAATTTTTTTTTTCTGAGTTTATTTTTATTTTATTATCTTGCTAATTTATACTGAATGTTGGGACCCTCCTGCCTTTATTTAATTGGACCTTTATTTCACTTTAATCTAATTCTCTCTATTTTTAAATTTCTAATTTGCTTAAATGTACCTTATTTTTAAAGTAATTTTTGTTTTTGTTTCCATCTGTAATAATTACTTTTTTAGGATATGTATATATCTGGTATCTTTCTCTAGCTCTACCTTTCCTATCTGATTATGTTCAATGGAGTTCCTTTCTGTTTTTAATTGTTACATTCTAAACCGCTTAGGTCATGAAAATGTGGGAGCGGTGTATCAAATTCTGAATAAGCATAAACATACCACCTCTTTTACAAAGGTGCGCTAAGCTTTTTAGAGCACGCTAAATACACGCTAAACGCCAACGCGTGCATATTATCCTATGTACGCATTAGCGGTTAGCGCACGCTAAATCCACACTAAAACGCTTGGTGCACCTTTGTAAAAGAGGGCCATAAACTCTCTAGGCAGTTTCTCCTATTGCTTTGTCTGTGGGCGCTGGCTCCAGTTTAATCCTTAGGGATATGCAATTCCTCACAAGTAGAAAAATCCATAACCCATATATCAAATAGAAATGCAAGAAGTGGAAAGTGTTGCACAGGAAAAAGATCTAAGGGGCATTAATCATTTCAAATGACCTGAAGGTAGGCAGACAAATGCCATAAATTAATGTAAGAGAGAAAGCTAATGGTAGGCGTGGTTGTATGAGAAGTTTCATGAGCAGTATAAAAGAGGCAACATTTTTCTAAAAACACGGCTGTTCCCCGAGAGACAACTTTGCAATGGAAGGCTCTCTCTTGGGAAGGCTGTTGAGAATGTTCCCTGCGATTGTTAAAAGGTATATCTGTCTGGTATCTTAATGCATTCTGCTTCATTTTCTCAGTCAAGTTCCTTGTATTCAACTTGATGTATTTTATCTGTTCAATGTATTACTTCTTTCCCTGCCATGCCGGTATTTTCTGCATTATATTGTAAATGCTTTCTGCTTTTATCTGATTTTAAGTCCATTACACTTCCTCCCCCCATTCGCGGTTTCTGCACTCGTGGTTTCACATAATCGCGATTTTTTTCTGGGGAGGGGGGAAAATAAAAAAACAACAACATATTTTTGACCTCCCTGCCACCTTCCCGGCCTTACCTGGTGGTCTAGAGGGCTTTCAGGGCAGGAGCGATCTTCCTACGCTCCTGCCCCGTGCAGATCGCCATGAGGAAATGGCTGCTGTGAGTTTCCGTAGTCTCTCGAGACTACGACGAACTCCCACAGCCATTTCCTGATGGCGATCTGCACGGGGCAGGAGCGTAGGAAGATCGCTCCTGCCCTGAAAGCCCTCTAGACCACCAGGTAAGGCCGGGAAGGCGGCAGGGAGGTGGGGGTGGATCAGAGCCGGATATTCGCGGTTTTTCGCCATTCGCGGTCCGGCTCTGCCCGTATCCCCCATGAATAACGAGGGAGAAGTGTATTCTCATTTGTATTTTATCTGTATCCCATGTATTAGCTCACCTTGTTGTAAACCGCCTAGAACTTTTTCGGTATGGCGATATATAAGAATAAAATTATTATTATTATTTCATATTTTGTGACATGTTAAGTAATTTGCTGTATTCAATGTTTGTTAGCTGCAAACTGCTTTGACTGGCCATCGGGGTATGAAAAGACACCGTATGAATATTTAAAATAAATAAAAGAGAAGGGTAAGGGTAATGCATTTGACATTCGATCAAAGCAGTTTCTTATTATATGCAGGTATTGTCCTTTCTCTGTCTCTAGCGGGCTCACACTCTAACCCCTCCCCCCCTTATACAAAGGCGCAATAGAGGCTGCCATGCGGCAAACGCTCCGACGTCCACTGAATCCATATGGGCTTCAGACCGATCTCCGTAACCCGCTGCGATAATCGCCTTTGTAAAAAGGGGGCCTAAATTTTGTACCTGGCGCAATAGAAGTGACTTGTCCAGGGTCACGGGGAGCTATGGTGAGAACAAAACTCAGTTCCCCTGCTGGGCAGTTTTCAGCATGGTGATTGCCCGCAACTGGCGCTGACCCTGGATATTTAATTTCGGGCTGTTCCTGGCGGGCGGCATTGATGATCCAGGGTTTCGATGGCCGTCTAATGCAAGCCCAGTTAAGCTAATATTCAGCATGAACCAGGCATCAGCTCGCACATAAAGATGGATGAGGAAGTGAAAGATATTGTTAATGCAAATATGGGATCCATATTTGCAAGCCTTATTTCCTAAAGATCATAGTGCAGTTTTAAGATGGGTGTCCTAACTGAGATTGAGGAGGGGTAGAGAGTACCATTGGAAGGGGAAGGGAAGGGAGGGTTTGGGGAGGGAATTAAATAGATTCAAACATGTAGTCCTATTGAGGTTTGATGAGGGATGGAGAGTACCTTTGAATGGGGAAGGGAAGGGAGGGTTTGGGGAGGGAAGGTAGAGGGTATTAAATGATTTAAAACATGTAGTCATACATAGATTGAGTGGGGTTTGATGGGGGATGAAGGTATTTTCTAGGTTTATATGGGATGTATTTTACTCGATGCCTCATTATTATACTAAGCACCTTGGTGTTGTATGTAATATTGACCACATCAATATGTTCATCATATTATTATATTTGATGCATCATCATTGTTATACAAGTGTTGTATTTGTTGTTGTTTGCATCAATAAAAATTGTTTGAACTTAATAGGTAAAAAAAAAAAAAAGATGGTTCCATCTATGCACTAACCTTGCCTGTCCAGCACTAAACAAAGAAACATAACTTTGACTATTTGCTTAAAGTTAAGGAGTAATAGTGGGCAATCTTCTGTTTTGTACTATGAATTATGATACCCTATGACTTATTTATTTATATTGTATTAATATTATGTATGCTTTGTGTTTCAGTTGTAATGATTTTCTTAAAATTTCAATAAAAATATTTATGGGAAAAAAAGAATAGGGTCCATATGTAAACCGAAATGACTAATTATTGTGTTAGTTAACCCCCTTTTACAAAAGTGTAGCGCAGTTTATAGCGTTAGCTGCGGTGGTAACAGCTCTTACACTCGTAGGAATTCTATGTGCGTTGGAGCTGTTACCACCGTGGCCGGCACTAAAAACCATGCTATGCTTTTGCAAAGGGGGGTGGGGGAGGTAGTTAATTAGATCCCATCAACCCGTGCTTGAGTCCTAGTAACTTGTTGAATTACAGATCTAAAGAGAGAAATCGGTTTTGGGTTAGTCCGGTAAGATCCTCCAGCCCACCCTAAGCCAGCCCAAAGCAAGCCTCTAACATGCCCTCTTAAGATTTAGGCGCCTTGGAGACAAAACGACGAGAAAGAAGTCTAGAAAGTCTGTTTTGAGAACGCCCACGTGGACGTTTTGACTAGTAAGATGTCCAAGTGCTGTCTTTTGGATGTCTGTCTTTTGTGAAAATGAGCCCCTAAGAATCTAATCAAAGTAACTTAAATTGAACACCGGCAAAATTGCAAAGTTTAGGAAATGCCTCATAAAAAGCATTTTTGATGTTTTCCAGGCCAAACTTCTAGGCAATAACTGAATTCCTTTTTCAGTTTCAGATGTTATGCATGATATGAACTGATTACTTCCTTTACACTATACACGTAGCCACTTCTGAGCTTTGCCTGTGTCTGTCCTTTATTAAATTCTCCCTAGGTGGTGCAATCAAGGGAGTTTGAAAACCAGCCAACCAGTCAACCAGCCAAGAGCCCTGAAAATGCAGAAGGAAACGAATTTTGCAAAAAACAACAAAACACAACAATATTTGTTTGTTACCCTTGTGGGCTTCTATGCTCACTCCAAGACATTTTTGAGCAGGAAAAAAAATCATTTGGAAAGAAATGTATGGCTTCTAAACTTCTTTCAAGTGCACCAGAGCTGTGCTCACTCTTTTTTTAGAGGCCCTCTGAGATCACCACTGAGTTCTTCTGTCAGACAATTAGCATCTTGTGAGCTACAAACCCTGGCAGTAGGGAAGAAACTGTAAACAAATGTTGAAAGTGCTTTACAATTTTGTCATATTTCTTCTAAACCAGAGTTTCTCAAACTTTTTTTTTTTTTTTTTTTTTTTCAAATCTCCAGCACACTAAACGGAGCAAATGTTGGATTTTTTTAATGGCATATTATAATTGAAATTATAAAAGTGCAAAAGTAACAAAAAATTAAATCTGTGAGTTATTATTTAAAGTTCTTTAAGTTGTTAATGGGTAATTGTAACGACGGAGAAACTAAAGCAGATAGATCATTTCTGTCCTCTCTAGATCCAATAACTTTCTAATTAAATTATCTCTCTTGTAATGAACCTGAAAATGTCCAGGCGGAGTCCCCCTTCCCCCCAATGTAATCCACTCTACTTTGTAAAGCTCCTGGAAATGTCCAGATAACCGCTTATGTAATCCACCTACAATCGCAAGGTAGTGGTGGAATAAAAGTCACTAATGTAATAGAACAGAATTGCTAATCAATGTGATTGATGTGCTTGTTTTTTAATACAAACTAACTCAAAATGTGGTTCGATAGTCATCAAACAAACACGCATTTCATCATCTACCATCTGCAGTCGTTCTCTCTCTCTTTTTTTGATTTGTCAGAACTGAAAATCCAAGTTTGCAAAGATAAGAAGATCCAAACGGTAACAAAGCCTCGATTGCTTTGTTGCTCAAGTTAGGATAACTACTGCATAAAATATATAAATAAAATTACTTGCCGTTAGTTTTCAAGGACCAATCACGTCAAAGAATGATGCTTGTCTGTGCAGTTGCATCCTTACACACACACACAGACGCTCATAACATTGACAGATTCTTGAGTACATGACATACATGTTATCGATGCTAGTGTAGACTTATGAAGGGAATTTTTAAAAATAAAGTAAAATTCTGGAATCCCTCATGGCGCACCTGGAATCTCTTCAGTGCACACCACTGTGCCGTGGCACGCAGTTTGAGAGACACTGCTCTCAACAATATTAGGGACATATAATAGCATTCTACAAATGTTACAGAGGAAGCTGTTAGATTACCATTGGTCAACTCTGTTGAAATCTTCATGTAAAAGTACATTTTCTTAAATCCTTGTAGGGTGCCTATGGTTTCCTATGAAACATATGTTGTATCAGAAATGATTTTGCTCAAGTTCCAAGTACCACAAGAACATAAGAATAGCCATACTGGGTCAGACTGATGGTTCATAAAGCCCATGTTAAAGGCAGATTTTAGTTTTGTGAATCTGCTCCTACACGGATGGGAAAAGGGGTCAATGTCTGGAAAGCAGTATATACTAATGCTCGAAGTATGGGAAACAAGATTCTGGATCTAGAAGCTGTGATGGAAGAACAGGAGTTGGATATAGTGGTGATCACGGAAATGTGGTTCACAGAGACCCTTGACTGGGAAGTAGTTAAACTGAGCCTTAGTCTGTTCAAGAAAGACGGTATGAAGAAAAGGAGGGGGGAGGGGTAGCGTTATATGTTAAAGTTCATATTAAAGACACACAATTGCAGGATCAACAAGGCAAGGAAGAGGCACTATGCATTAATTTGGAAAGAGGGAATGGTGAATTCTAACAATGATTTCTAACAAGATGGCAGCCGATTAAGTCACCATTTGTGCTGTCTCCCTTTGCTCTCTTTTATTTCTTTTATTTATGGTTTTTCTTTCCTGCTGTTTTCTGTTTTATTTATTTAATTTATTTACTATTATCTTTCTTGATAATTTTTTGTATTCCTTTTTTGTTTTTATTCCGGTTATCATTCCATCTATTGATTCTGACTTGACAGTTCAGATTTGACCGTTATTCCTTGCTCTACCAATAAGGCCTCATTCTCACCTGGTGTTCCTGCACTGTCGGCGATCCTGAGTTGTGCCTGACAGCTTGCCTGTTTTCTCTCCTGATGTTTGCTGGCGATCCTGTGTTGTGCCTGGCAACTGATCCATGATGAATGGCATTGGGATGAGTTTGGAGAGGGAGTGCTGCCGAGGTCGGTGGTGGATGACTGGGTCGCCGAGCAGAGGCGGTTGTCGAGGCGGAGGCGTCGTGGCTGGGATGATGGGCGTGAACTGTGATCTCCCTGCAGCTAGACGTGCTCGGATCCCCTACTTGCAATGCGACACCAGCAGGATGGGAGGTCTGGAGAATGGCCGTTTTGTCATGCCGGAGTGTTGCAGCGTCGGATGTCCCACAGCCGACTGGATCATTGTTTGTGTGTTGCGATGTCTTCGGGGGCTGGGTGAACTGCTCTGTCTTGACCGGATAGCAGAGAATCGAAGCCGGAAGATCTGTGAGCTGTTGAATTTGATGAACAGCAGTCCAGAGGGTCGGGAAATGCTTCTTTCTGCTTTGAAGAGTGATCCCAGGGCTGATGTACAAAGCTCGATGATGGCGGTTGCCCAGTGGAAACAGCTATAGCTCCAGAGTCGATAATCATTGATGACTGAGGGAAATAAAATCAAGCCCTTCCTGACTTTTGTCCTATTTATATACTAATTTTATTTCTTTTTATTTCTTTTGCTTAGTTTTTCTTTTAATTAATTTTGTTCTTCAATAGTTTAATATTGAGAGCTCTATGTATTCTTGTTAAGATGTTTTGTATCTCATTTCCGCTATCTTTATTTTCTTATCTAATATTTGCTAATTTTGCTTGTCTTGGTACTTTAGTTAGATTGTGAGCCTTCGGGACAGTAAGGGAATTTCAAAGTACCCATTTCTTATTCAATTCATTTTAACATCTCTTCTCTTTGTTTCTTCCCCTCTTTTCAAATGCTCTTGTAATCTCCTCTCTCCTCCTATATTTAAGATTTGTAAACCGTGCCAAGCTCCACTTTTGTGGAGATGATGCGGTATATAAACTTAAGGCTTAAATTAAATTAAATGAATATATGTACATTGGTGTGATATATAGGCCTCCTTCACAGACGGAAGAAGTAGGTAGAGATTTAATAATAGACATTCAGAATATATCTAAAAAAGGGGAAGTCTTGCTAATAGGTGATTTTAACATGCCAGATGTTGATTGGGGTATCCCTATTGCAGGGTCTTCTAGAAGTAGGGAGATTCTGGATTCTCTACAAGGAGAACTGTTCCAGCAGTTGGTAATGGAACCCACATGGAATGGGGTCATACTGGACTTAGTGCTTACAAATGGGGAAAGTGTTTCTGATGTTATAGTGGGTGATCATCTGGAATCCAGTGATCACTGCATAGTACGGTTTAATAGTAAGATGGGTATAGAAAGGGCTCATTCAAAAGTAAAAGTTCTAGACTTTATTTTTTTTTTTTTGTAAATCTTTATTGATTTTCAAATTAAAACAGTGCAATACAAACAAAAAAAGCAATAAGTACTACATACATTGCACTATTAACTATACAGGTAACATATGTCAATCAAATCTTCCCATCCTTTCTTCCTTTATTAATAACACTAATATTTTAGCCCGTTACATTAACGGGTGCTAGAAGTCTGTCTGGCTCCCTTAGTTCCTTGCCCCCCCCTCCTTCCCTTCCCGCAGTCCTGACAAACCTGCCGACTCTAGTAGCATCTGCAGCACTTTACACACACTGCATCGTGGCCTTCTACTGTCCTGATTTACTCTGGCACGTCCCTGATGACATCATCAGAGATGCGGCAGAGCAAATCAGGGTAGTAGAAGGCCCCGAAGCAGCATGTGTAGAGTGCTGCAGACAGGTTTGGAGTCTGGACCGCGGGAAGGGAAGGGAGGGTCAGACCGTGAAAAACTTACTTTTTTTTGCCGACAGAGAGCAGGGAGTCCAGCGCTGGTAGCCAGTCCTGTCGCAAGTATAGTTAGGTGCTGTAAGGCTGGGGACTCGCTCATGCGCACTCCTGCCGCCACAGACTTACATCTCACGGAACACGAAGATAGGAGTGCGCATGCGCGGCTAGGGTTTTATTATATAGGATAACATAGGACATAATATGTAATGATAGAATTAAATTATCCAAGTGTAACATCAAGATTTATTTCCCTCCCCCCAACCCCCTCCCCTGGATGTATAAAGGTAAATAAGAAGAAGAAAAGAAAAGATAAATAAACATTATTATAAATTCACAAATTTAGTCAATAGGCTCCATACTTTATTAAATGAATTACTAAATTCCCCACATTCCGCGTTCATTCTTTCATATCTGTATGTAGTACACACATTCATTCACCCACCAAAAAGTGTAACTTAGTCTGTCATGGTTTTTCCAGTTACTTGTGATCAATTGGATAGCTATACCTGTCATGATCATAAAAAGACGGATCTTATATTTGTCTAAAGTGGGTTTAACATGTAATATCGTTCCACATATTATGGCTTCATATGTTAATGGAATATCCGCTTCAAGAACAAGATTTATTTGTCCCCAAATTGACTTCCAAAATATAAATATCAAAGGACAAAAATATAACAGATAATCCAAAGTCCCTACATTAATATGACAATGCCAGCATCTATTAGATTTGGAATTATCTATTTTATTTAAACAAACTGGGGTCCAGAAAATCCTATGCAATAAAAATAACCATGTTTGTCTCATAGATGCTGATGCTGTACATTTCAACCTCCAAGTCCAAATTCGTGGCCAATGAGACACAGAAATATACTGTTTTAGCTCGATACTCCAAATGTCTCTAAGACTATTTTTTGACTTCTTATTTAAAAATCCAGAAATCAATTTGTACCAATGGGCAGCCTGATGACCTATTAGATCTGTTTGGTAGCAAAGGATCTGCAAGCTAAAGTAAGTTTTTAAATTTTTCCATTCAGGGAACCCACTCTGAATAGCCTGCTTCAACTGCAACCACCTATATTGTTGAGACTTTAAAATGCCAAATGATTGCTGCAGTTGTGAAAAATCAAGCAGTTTTCCAATAGACATAATGTCATCTAATATCCTAATATTTGCCTGCATCCAATTCTTCCAAGCGATCCCAGCACCACCTATTTGAATCTTGGAGTTTAACCAAAAAGGACTGCAAAGTAGATTTCATTATAGGAACATCTGTTAATTTATCAATAAATTTAATTGTTTTCCATGTATCCAATAAAATTATGTTGTCCTTGGCATAGCTAGGTATTCTGATATTTAATACATGAGATAGTCGCATAGGGGACATGAATGGAAGATCAAGATATAACCAATCCGGCTGATGTTCCAAGAGCTCAGGGAGGATCCAATACATACCTTGACACATTATATAGGCTTGATGATACCTATAAAAATTGGGAAAATTTACCCCACCTTTCGCAATTGGTTTTTGTAAAGATACTAAAGCAATTCTTGCATTTTTCCCAAGCCAAACAAATTTCACCAGAATACTATTTAACTTTTTATAAAAAGACCCCTGAAAATAAACTGGCAACATATCCATTTGGTAACAAACCAAAGGGAAAATCATCATTTTGATCGTTTGAACTCTCCCCCACCAAGACAAATGTAGAGGGTTCCATTGTTCACACATTTCCGTAACCTTTGACAATAAAGATTTTTCATTTATGGGATCAAGATGGCGTCGAAAACAGATGCCTGAACGAGCTGCTCTGCTTACCTCGTCTAACCAGCATCTGTGGCGACTCTCCCCATGTTTCAATATGGGGAAGAGGAAGGGAGCCTTTCGCCCTAACCCTCCGGCCCTGGAGCCTCTCAGCGGTTGGTCCAGACGTCGATACAGAGCGCATTTGCCTGTTCGGGTGAAGAAACCTGTCCCACTTCGGGGGAGAGCCCGGAACTTTTGGGCAATCTCAGCGCGGGACTGAGCCGGGTGTCGTTGAGCCCGGAGCAAAGGCCAATCCCTCCCCAACCTGGAAGTGAACTGATGCAGGGGCTAGAGGGAGTCCTGCCTCCTAGAGAAGGAAGGTCAGATCCCACTATGAGAGGGACGCCTGCACTGGACTCTTTGGAAGAAAGAGCAGGTGAACAAGGTCAGCTAATTCCCTGCATCAGAGGAGAAGAGGTGAGAGACGCTTCAAGAGGGAGAGCTGTTATTTTTGGGGAGTAGAAAAAGCCTGAAAGGATTGATATGGAAACGCTCTGGCAGGCCATATCAGTCATGGATTCCAACCTGAAATTAACTTTTTCTACTTTGAAAGTGGATTATGGTACTGTCTTTTCCAAGGTGGAGCAACAAGGGATAACATTAACTAATTTAAAGGAAAAATTAGAGAAGCAAGAAGAGGATTTAGGACAAGGATTAAAGAAAGCTCCTATATATCACGTAAAATGGAAAACTTTGAAAGAACCAACTACAGAAAAATAACTTAAGAATTTTGAATTTTCCAAAATATCCTATTAGCTCTCCAGTAGAAATGGTAAGAAAATATTTTCTGGAGACCTTGGCCATTCCAATGGAGAATTTACCTCCAATTGTGTAACCTGAATGTTAAATGGCCACAAGGGGAGTCTACTATCGGAAAGCTACCAGTTCAAAATGTGGACATGAATTTGTCAACTTACTTAGAAAATTCCCTTGAGGTCGTGACTGATAGAACTACTTTGTTGCTTACATTAGCCTTGGAAAGTGACAGGGCATTTATTTTACATTTGTATTTCCATCATATTAATGACAAGTTTTTGAGCTCTAATCTGTGAATTTTTCCTGATTTAGCTCAAAAAACCCAGAGATGTAGAAAAGAATTATTGGCCATAAAACCAAGAGTTCTTGCTCTAGGGGCTACATTTCTTGTTAAATTTCCCTCAAAATGTTATGTGCTATTTCAAAATAAGAATTTCTTATTTTTTGAGCCCAAACAAGTTATTGGAATTTATTGCTTCTAAAGAAAGTTTAGTAACCATGTCTAATTAGGTATGACCTTCCATCTGGCTGTGGGATAGAATATCTTGTGTCGTTACTCTAATATAATTTAATAGTTCATTTGAAGTTTATTTCCTTTCTTGATCTCATAAATATTGTGGGCTAAATAAGAGTTAATATTACTTGTTTATATACTGTTCTTTGTTAATCCTAAATTTCTTCATCTCTGATCTGTATCAAGTTATGATTGCATACTTGTGCTATATAAAAATTCAATAAAAATGTAAAATAAAAAAAAAAGATTTTTCGTTTATTTTCATTGTTTCTTCCAATGTACTTTTTATCCAAATCCCTAAATATTATATACCATCTTCTTTCCAAATAAAAGGAAACGCATCAAATAATCCTTTTACACAATGTACATTTAATGGAAGAGCCTCAGATTTACTCCAGTTTATTTTGTAACCAGAGAATTCCCCAAATCTGTTAATCAAATCAAGTAAATGTGGAATGGTAGTTTCAGGATTCCTCAAATGAAGCAAAATATCATCTGCATATGCAGAGACTTTATATTTCCGACCTGCATAAGGAATACCACGAATCTCCTCTGCTTGTTGAATAGCCAATAATAAAGGTTCCAAAACAATAGCAAAAAGCAAAGGAGATAAAGACACCCCTGTCTAACTCCCCTTTCCAAGCAAAATCGCTCTGAGAAAGTATTATTTATATATATAACCTGGCAGAAGGAGAGCTATACAAGATTTGATTCATTTGTATAAATCCAGAACCAATACCAAACCAATCCATAGCCTGATACATGAAGAATCATTCTACTCGATCAAAAGCCTTCTCTGCATCCTAGGATACAGAAAAGGCCGGATCATCCATTCCTTTTTGTCAAATTTAGCATATGAAAGGCCAATCCAGTATTATTTGAAGATGTCTATGAGCAACGAACCCTGTTTGGTGGATACCAATAATATAAGGGAGAACCTTGGCCAAACGTAAAGCTAGTAATTTAGCTAACAATTTTCCATCCACATTAATCAAAGAAATCGGCCTGTAATTCGAAACCAACAAGGGATCTTTATTTGGCTTTGGCAAAACAATAGTTAAAGATTCAGCCATAGTACCTGTAATACAACCATTAGTCAGTTGATCCTGATATAAATTTAATAGATGAGGGAACAAAATATTTTGAAATGATGCATAAAACTCTACCATAAAACCTTCACCACCTGGTGCGGATCCAACTCTAAGGGACTTCAATGCAGATTGTATTTCTTTTTGTGAAATAGGTGCTTCTAGAATTCCTTTCACATGTTCGGGAATTTTAGGTCCCTCAATCAACTTTAAAAATTCTAACCCCTCTTCCTCTTTAGTTAAATAATGCTCAGAAGAATACAAGCTTTTATAAAATTTCAAAAACTGTTTTAATATATTACCATTTTGAGAATGAATTACCTTATTCTCATCTATAATAGCCATAATATTTACTTTTCTCTTTTTTGCTTTAAGATAATTAACCAGTAATCTTCCCGCTTTATTTGATGTTCCATAATACAAAGCCTTATGAGATACCAATTGTTTTCTAGCCAACTGAGAAGAAATTTCATTATACCTATATTTTGTTTTTAAAAGGGCCTGATAAGTGTTAGGATCTCAATGTGATTTCAATTGTAACTCCAAATCTTTAATATTTTGCTCCAAGATAAGAAAATATTTAGTTGTTTTCTAATATATGATGAATACAAAATTATATGTCCTCTCATGGTAGCCATAATGTTTCTATAGATATTTCTTCCGAAGCATTAATCTGAAAACATTCATACATTTTCGACTGAAATTCCTTTATGAAATTGGAATCTGCCAGCAATGCATTATTGAATTTCCACACAGGTCTATTATTCTCTTGTCCATCTATATCACATTCAATCCAGACACCCCCATGATCCGATAAAATAATTGGATCTATGGTTGCCTTTTTACCTGTTGAACTATATTATCTGATACAAATATATAATCAGTTCTTGAAAATTATTTATGTACATGAGAGCAAAATGAAAATTACCAATCATTGAAATGAAGAGTCCTCCATATATCTTTTAAACTACAAGAATTTATCAAATTATCCAATCCTAACGATTTTAATATTTTACTAGGTTTTTTAAATCCAATATCGGATCCATTACCGCATTAAAGTCCCCTGCCAGTATTATACTGGAGGCGGATGATGGTAAAATCAATTTTTGAAGATTCTTAAAAAATTCAGTCTGGTTCGTATTAGGTGCATATATATTAAACAGCAACAAGGTATCTTTCTCTGAGCTCATTTCCACTTGAATCCACCTTCCCAACGGATCCATAAATATCATGTTGAATGTCGCTAAACACTTTTTATTTACTAAGATAGCAACTCCAGCTTTTTTCCCTACAGCAGGGGCATAAAAACATTTTTAACCCAATCCCCCTCTAATTTTTTTGATTGTACTGCAGATAAATAGATCTCTTGAATAAAATATATATCCGCCCCCTGCTGTTTCAGGAAAGATAATTTTTTTTTCTCTTTATAGGGTAATTGAGTCCATTGGCATTTAGTGAACATATTTTCAAAGACATTATAATATATTTTTCATAAGGTACCAACACAAGAAATCTAAAATAAACAACATCCAACATAAATTATTATACCTAACATACATCCATTTCCCCCCATTTATAAACCCTAACCCCCCCAACCCCCCCATATGTAATACGATTGCTTGAGAACGCACATCAAGACCAGCAATCAGAAGCTCTCCCAGGTAATTTATCATTTTAACCTCTAATTGATTTTCCTTAATAATAATAATCATTACAATAATATAAACAATATCATCATTTGTTTTATAATACTATCAGTAAGCATATAAATCAATTGATATATTTATAAATAAGCAAAAAATACCCTTTTCATACTGAACCAGTAAGAGATTCTATATTATAACTTATATAACTTATATTAATTAATTAACTTAAATAAATTGTTACAAATAAATATACTGTATTATATTATATTAATTAAATCAATAATTAACTAAAATATACCAGCAAAATCAATAATATATTTCATTATATTAATTCATACTAAAAAAACATTTTTTTCCCTATTTCTTTTTTTTTTTTAAACTGGTTTATTTTCAGAAGTTATATCCTAGTCTTAATAGAATCTAATTTCATTGTGATTATAACCAAAAATGTTTAATCAGATATCCTATATGAGGACATTGAAAATAGATGAAACATTTGAACTCAAAGACTATCATATTATTAACTTAAAATATATCCATATTACATTAACCCAGTAAAATATCACTTTCAATTTAAATTCATTCATTATAATTAATCATTTAAAATAACATCCATATTCTGAAAGACACCAAACAATTATTTTTGTTTATCTGTAAAAACTGAATTAAGTGACATTACTATATTAAATACCCACTATAAAAACACCAACACTTTCACTGCAGCACAGAATCAAGAAAATATAACTAATTAAGTAGTCCTATCAATATTACAATGAATAATTAATTTATTTACTTTAATATGGAAAATTAATAAAATATATATATATTTAGAAAGACCCCAATAAATCTCATTTGTTTTAAAGAAATTAACCTAACAAAATAATATATTATATTACATATAATAATAATAATATACCGCAGGACCGTGAAGTTCTATGTGGTTTACAAAGATCAAAAGAAGGTATAAATAGATTGAACTTAACAGGGTGGAAGATAGTGATTAATGGCTTAAGGGATCAGTTATTGAGGAGAAAAAGTTGTATGGGTCAGCTGCCTAGATATTTCAGGAACAGATATGTTTTTAGGCATTTCCTGAATTCCCCATGAGTAGTAGGCATAAGTAATCGTTCTAGATCTTTACCCCATAGTGCTGCCTTATGTGAGAGAAGGTGTTAATGGTGTCTTTTGAGTTTACATCCTCTAACTGGAGGGGGCACGAAGATCGAATGTGAACTTCTCTTATGTTTGTCGGCTGAGAAGGAGAAAAGGTCAGTTATGTATTTAGGGGCTAGTCCATATAGTTCTTTAAAGCAGAAACAAGCGAACTTAAACTTTACGCATGCCTCCATCGGCAGCCAATGCAGCTGTCAGTAGTAAGGCGTCATATGATCAAACTTCTTCAGCCCGAAAATCAGTCTGACTGCTGCATTTTGCATTAACTGTAATCATCGCATATTCTTTTGGGAGATTGCTAGGTAGGCTATGTTACAGTAGTCAAGATGACTCAGTATGAGGGATTGTACCAGGATTCTAAATGCTGGCCTATCAAAATATGCTCTAATGGATCGAAGTTTCCAGAGAGTGAAAAACCCTTTTCTGATTAAGTAGTCTACCTGGTCTAGTGTTACACCCAGTACCTTCATAGTAGACTGAATAGGATAATTAAGGTTATTGATACAAAACGGTGTTTTGGTGTCAAGCAGGTGTGGCAAGGCTACAAAAAATTTTGTTTTTTCTGAATTATCAGTTTGAATTCAGTCATCCATTGCTCCATCAAATTTAGTGCTTCTGATGCCTTGGGAGTAATTTCCGAGAGAGAGTTAGTAAATGGAATGATGATTGTAAAGTCGTCCGCGTAGCTGAATAGTTTTATCCCCAGCTGGGTCAATTGCGCACCTAGTGAGGACATGTAGACATTGAAAAGCATCAAAAATTATAATGAACTAATTAGATTAATCAATATGTGAAGAGTCACTGCAGCAGCTTCATTTCCATATAACATTTCATTAAAATTAATCCAACCTTAGATTCAATCTAACATCATCTCGTGCCAGACTTGCTATTCCAAACTGCATAACTCCATTCCAACAACACTGCAGCAGCTTCATTTTCAAAATCCATTTTATTAAAATTGATCCAATCTGTTTTTTCAAATCTAACAACCTCTCGTGCCAGTCGTGTTCTTCCACCTTTAGTATTCCATTCTAACATCTCTTCAACAGCTTTACATTCCAATTTCTTTTTCCTTTAGTTTATCAATTCATAGTTATAAATATGATAGAATCATGTGCCAGACTTGCTTTTTCAATCTTTAATATTCTGTTTTTAAGGACCTTTCAACCACTTCACTTTTGAATTTCGATTTCCTTTTTCTTTAAATTTATCCAAGCTTAGAAGTCTTTCCATAAAGCAGGCAAATACAATGTTCCTATGACATTGGCTCACCCTGTTGAGAGATATAGTTCTTTAATTTTTCTGGATCATCTTATTGTACAGTACGGTTTTCATGCCTGATTAAAAAGGCCATACTTAGCCCCTAAAAGTTATAATTGAGGTTATAGCATTAAAAATTCCTTTCTCTTGTTAGCAGTCTTTTTTTGTGAAATCCGATATAAAAATTATATTTGACCCCTGATACTTTAACTGTCTGTTTGCTTTGGCCAGTCTCAAAATCTCCAGTGCATGCTGAAACCAGAGCACCCGAAAGATCAACGGTCTAGGCCTTGTTTGACCATTAATTTTTTGCGCCAGGATCCTGTGGGCTTGTTCTATCTCCAGTGCGTGCTCACTAGAGAGGGGAAGCAGTTTAAGAATTAGAGTTTCCAAAAAAGATATACAATCTTTTCTTTCGACCCCCCCCTCCACTAAGCCCAAGACTCTCAAATTATTTTGACGAGAAAAATTTTCATATGTTTCCATTTGTCTCTCCATTTTTTAAAAAGCCATTCAATCTTTTCTGTACTGCGCCTGCCCCGATTCATTTCTTGTAACTCGACACTCAAGCTGCTCCATTTGCTATTTCCATTTGCACTTTCAGTTGAATTACCTCCTCCCGTACGACCACCATATTATCCGCAGTTTCTTTCAGTAGTAAGTTCTGCAACAATATCCACGGACTCCCCAGCCTCAGCCAGTAAGGGAACATTAGAGGCCGTTAAGGGATCAGTCTTCAGACATTTTGATTTAGCTCCCGCAGTAAAAGCAGCGTCAATTTTAGTTTGTTTTGTTGACGCCATCACTTAGCTGTAAAAAACCACCAGCGAAAATGTAAAAACAGTTGTCGGGAAATTAATATTACCATATATGTATGTCTGGGTTAGCGAGCCTGGGTTAGCAAGTGCTTCAAGCCACGCCCCAATGTTCTAGACTTTAAAAAAACTAAATTTTTTTGGATCGGGGATTACGTCAGGAAATTGTCTGGATGGGAATATCTGGAAGGAGTAGAAATGCAGAGGGCAAAACTGAAAGGAGTTATTGTAAGGGCGACAGACCTTTTTGTAAGACAAGTAAGTAAAAGTATGAGGAAATGAAGGCCGTTTTAGTTCTCAAAAGTAGGAAGACAGGCAAAAATATCTGGAAAAGTTAAGAGAGGCTGGTCAAGTAGTCATGAAAGCAAAGATGCAAATGGAAGAAAAAAGTAGCTGACATAGTACAATGGGGAGACAAGACATTTTTTAGATATGTCAGTGATAGGAAGAAGTGCAAAAGTAGAATTGTGAGACTCAAAGGTGAAGGGAAGAAATATGTAGAAGCTGATAAAGGTTGAATTGCTTAACAAATATTTCTGTTCTGTGTTCGTGGCTGAGGCACTGGGAGCAGGACCACATAAGACAAACGTGAATAGGGATGGAGGAGTGGTAGACCCTGATCGATTTTCAGATAGTTGTGTTCATGAGGAGCTAGCTAAATTAAAGATAGGCAAAGCCAGATGGTGTACATCTGAGGGTGCTGAAGGAACTTAGGAAAGTTCTGGTGGCTCCATTGATTGACCTTTTCAATGCTTCTCTAGAGTTGGGAGTGGACTGGAGAAGGGCGGGATTGGTCCCTTTCCACAAAAGTGGAAGTAAGGAAGAAATAGGGAATAATAGGCTGATAAGTTTGACTTTTGTGGTAAGCAAATTAATGGAAACACTTTTAAAACAGAGAATGGTAAAGTTTCTGGAATTCGGTAGATTACAGAATCAGAGGCAACATGGATTCACTAGAGGTAGGTCTTGTCAGACAAATCTGATCAATTTCTATGACAGGGTGACCAGAGAATTGTATAGACAGAAGGAGTATGCTAGATGTGGTGTATTTTGATTTTTGCAAAATCTTTGACAGTGTACCACACAGGCATTTAATAAACTGAGTGCCCTCAGGATGGGTCCTAAAATAACAGACTGGGTCAGGAACTGGTTGCGTGGAAGGCAACAGAGGGTAGTGTTCAATTCGCGGGAGCCAGTCAAGAAGCTGCTCAGCGCCGAGCAGGAGTACCAAAGCGCGCTCCTGCTCATTGCAGCTCAGTGGCAGAAGAAACACTTTTCTATGAGTAAAGACGGAGCCTGACAGGGGTTGGGAGGGAAGGGGGCTGGGGCAGTGCTCATTGCCACTCTGCAGCAGAAAATCCCGATTCCGCGGGTGAAGAGTCTGACAGAGATTGGGAGGGAAGGGGGCTGGGGCAGTGCCAATTTTGGGGAGGTCATGGTCCCTGTGGACCCCCCCTTCCGTTCCGATGCCTATGGTCACAGTGCTTCAGGGCTTCCGGGGCAATCACAAGCCAGAAAACTACAAAGAGTTGGTTGAGAATATGGTGAAGAATTACAGTAAAACAGGCTGTAGGATGTCTCTGAAAGACCATGTCCTTGACGCTCATCTTGAGATATTCAAGGAGAACATGGACACATACTGAGAGAATCAAGGCGCTTCCACCAGGATATGCTGGACATTGAATGCTGCTGTTATGGACAATATAATGAGAACATGATGGGAGAATACATCTGGGGGTTGATTCATGAAAGTGAAAGTGACATACAATATAATCACAAATCTTAAAAAAAAACTATTCACTTCTAAATCTTCTGTGGTCATCTTTGTATAACTTCAATATAAATACAGGTTAATTATGATTCATATGTTGCTTTTTATGACTTTATAATAAAAAGATGAAAATTTAGCATTTTCATGTTTTAAACAGATAAATTGCAAAATTGTCTATCCTGATCACAAAAGCAAAGTTTTATGGAAATAACAGAAGAAGTAGGGAGATTGTTGATGCCTGCCTTTCAAGAGGCTCTGCTCAGACAAATGGTGACGGAACCCACAAGAGAAAAAGCGATATTGGATCTGGTCCTCACAAATGGAGAGAGTATATCTAATGTACGAGTAGGTGCTCATCTGGGAAATAGCGATCATCAAACGGTTTGGTTTAATATAACGGCTAAAGTGGAGAGTGGCCGCACGATACTAAAAGTCCTAGATTTCAAATGTACGGACTTTATTAAAATGGGAGAGTACCTGAAGAAAGAGCTGTTAGGATGGGAGGACATAAGAGAAGTGGAAAGACAGTGGTCTAAGCTGAAAGGAGCTATAAAAATGGCTACAGAAGTTTATGGGAAGAAAATAAATAAAAACAAGAGAAAAAGGAAACTGGCATGGTTCTCTAAACTAGTGGCGGAGAAAATAAAGGCAAAAGAGTTGGCGTTCCTAAAATATAAAAAAACCCCCAAGAAGAATACAGAAAGGACTACCGGGTGAAACTGAAAGAAGCCAAGAGGGAGATACACCTGGCAAAAACGCAGGCAGAAGAGCAAATGGCTAAAAATGTAAAAAAGGGAGACAAATTTTTTCAGATATATCAGTGAAAGAAGGAAGATGAAAATGGAATTGTTAAACTAAAAGATGCTAGGAACGTGTTAAACAAATACTTCTGCCATGGGTTCAGAGAAGGAAAACCTGGAGAAGGACCAAGATTGTCTGGCAAATTTATACTAGAAAATAGAGTAGATTCTGCGTTGTTCACAGAGGAAAGAGTTTATGAACAACTTGAAAAACTGAAGGTGGACAAAGCGATGGGACCGGAAGGGATCCATCCCAGGATACTGAGGGAGCTCAGAGAGGTTCTGGTAGGTCCTATTAAAGACTTGTTCAACAAATCTCTGGAGAAGAGCAGATGTGGTCCCTATTCACAAAAGTGGTCACAGGGATGAAGCGGGAAACTACAGGCCGGTAAGCCTCACTTCGGTTGTTGGAAAAATAATGGAAGTGTTGCTGAAAGAAAGGATAGTGAACTTCCAAGAATCTAATGGGTTACAGGATCCGAGGCAACATGGCTTTACAAAAGGTAAATTGTGCCAAACGAACCTGATTGAATTTTTTGATTGGGTGACCAGAGAACTGGATGGAGGACATATGCTAGATGTAATTTACTTAGATTTCAGCAAATCCTTTGACATGGTTCCTCATAGGAGGCTCTTGAACAAACTTGAAGGGCTGAAGTTAGGACCCAAAGTGGAGAACTGGATTAGAAACTGGTTGATGGACAGATGCCAGAGGGTGGTGGTTAATGGAAGTCGCTTGGAGGAAGGAAAGGTGAGTAGTGGAGTCCCTCAGGGTTCGGTGCTGGGGCCAATCCTGTTCAATATGTTTGTGAGTGACATTGCTGAAGGGTTAGAAGGAAAAGTTTGCCTTTTTTGCGGATGATACCAAGATTTGTAACAGAGTAGACACTGAGGATGGAGTAGAAAACATGAAAAAGGATCTACAAAAGTTAGAGGAATGTTCTAAAATCTGACAAACTAAAATTCAATGCAAAGAAATGCAGAGTAATGCATTTGGGGATTAATAATCGGAAGGAGTCGTATATGCTGCGAGGGGAGAGGCTGATATGCACGGATGGGGACAGGGACCTTGAGTGTCCGAAGATCTAAAGGAGAAAAAACAGTGCAACAAGGCAGTGGCTGCTGCCAGAAAGATGCTGGGCTGTATAAAGAGTAGAAGAACAAAGCCCCTGTACAGGTTGTTGGTAAGTCCCCACTTGGAGTATTGTGTTCAGTTTTGGAGACTGTATCTGGTGAAGGACACAAAAAGGCTTAAAGCGGTCCAGAGGAGGGCGACGAAAATGATAGGAGGTTTGTGACAAAAGACGTATGAGGAAAGACTGGAAACCCTGAATATGTATACCTTAGAGCAGTGTTTTTCAATCTTTTTACACCCGTGGACCGGCAGAAATAAAATAATTATTTTGTGGACCGGCAAACTACTAGGACTAAAATTTAAAAACCCTGTTTCCGCCCTATCTCTGTGAGCTCGGTCCCTGCAAATCATCTGATCCCATCCGCATAAGCCTCAGTTATGATTTTATATTGAATGTATTTTATTAAAGTATAAAAAGAAACAATATTCTGTACAATTGTCATTTTATAGATAGAAATAATACAGAGCAAGGATCAACAAAACCCCTGTCTCCCCTCCCCTTCACATACATCCCCTCTACTTTCAAGAAAACTGAACAAGCTAAATTATTACAGAATGCTACACAGAAATATCATGCTAACAGAATACTGCAGTAAACACATGACAGGAATAGTGTTAGGGGAATGCAACTAGGGCAGCAGCCCCCTGGTCAGAGAGCACCCTAAGCCAACTGGAAGCTAAAGAAGCACTGCCTAGCAGGATATATATTTTAAATCTGATATATTCTAATCAGAAAATAGAAATAAAATTATTTTTTCTACCTTTTGTCGTCTCTGGTTTCTGCTTTCATCTTCTTTTCACTCTCTTCCCTCCAGCGTTTGCCCTCTCTGTCTCTTCAATCCAGAATCTGCCCCTTCCATCCACTATATGCCCTCTCCCCCTTCCATATAGTATCTGTCTTCTTTCTATGCCCCTCTCCCCTTTCCATCCAGCCTGTGCCCCCTCTCTCCTTTTTACATGATTCATTCCAGCTTCACTGCTCTCTTCATTTTTATCTCTCCTATACCAGATCTAGCAATCGTTGTCCCTCTCTGCTTATTTCTCTGATGACTCCTTCCCATCATCAATTTCTCTACTTTCTCATGCCTGTCTCTCCCCTTCCCCTCCTCTAATCTCCCTGCCAGATGTTTTCTTCCTTTTTCCTTCTCCCTTCTCTTCTCCTCCTGTCCAGCAGTAACTCTCTTCCCTTCCTCCCCTCCCAGCAGCATCTCTCCTTATCCTTCCCTCCAGGTCTAATAGCAGCTGTCCCTTTTTTCCCCTTGCCCAGCAGCTTCCCTGACTCCTTTCCTTCCTCCCCTCCCAGTAGCATCTGTCCTTCTCCCTCTCCAGGTCCAGTAGCAGCTGTCCCTTTTTCCCCTTGCCCACAAGCTTCCCAGCCTCCAACAGTGGCTTTCTCCCCTCCCAGCAGCTCTCATTACTTGCCAGCGCAGCGATTCAGGAAGGCAGCCTCGGGTCCTTTGTTGGGTCGCGCCACCTCTGAGGAAAGAGGAAGTTGCATCATCAGAGGCAGCCGCGACTCAGCAAAAGCCCCAAGGCTGCCTTCCTGAATTGCTGCGCAGGTAAGAAAGGGGGCTGCAGAGAGGGGAGAAAGCCACTGTCAGAGGCGCCTCATGATCTCTCCAGTCCAGCTGAAAATAACTTGTCGATCATGCCGGCCCTGCGCGGACCGTCAGGAAATTGAACTTAATCAATCTCGCCAGCCCTGTGCGGACCGGCAGAAATTTCCTGCAGACTGACACCGGTCCACGGACCGGCGGTTGAAGAACAGTGCCTTAGAGGAAAGAAGGGGCAGGGGAAATATGATTCAGGACGTTTAAAATATTTGAAAGGTATTAACATAGAACAAAATCTTTTCCAGAGAAAGGAAAATGGTAAAAACCAGAGGACATAATTTGAGGTTGAGGGGTGGGAGACTCAAAAGCAATGTAAGGAAATTCTTCTTTACAGAGAGGGTGGTGGATGCTCGGAATGTGCTCCCGAGAGAGGTGGTGGAGAGGAAAACTGTGATGGAGTTCAAAAAAGCGTGGGATGAACACAGAGGATCTAGAATCAGAAAATAATAGTAAATATTGAAGAAATAATGCCAGTACTGGTCAGACTTTCACGGTCTGTGTCTGTATATGGCCGTTTGGGGGAGGATGGGCTGGGGAGGGCTTCAATGGCTGGGAGGGTATAGATGGATTGGAGTGAGCTTTGACGGAGACTTCAGTAGTTGGAACCTAAGAACAGTACCGGACAGAGCTTTAGATCCTTGCCCAGAAATAGCTAAGGAGAAGAAGAAAAAAACAACAACCCCCAAACAAATTTTTAGATTGAATCAGGTTGGGCAGACTAGATGGACCATTCGGGTCTTTATCTGCCGTCATCTACTATGCTACTAAAAGATAGGCTGTCCAAGTGCCAATAATTATCAAAAACGGTTTTCTAGACGTATCCAGAGACCTTTTTAAGCCTCTGGATGCCGCTGTGCGCCCAGAGCTCAAAGGGGCGTTTTGGGAGGAGTGGTTAGGTTGGGAGGTAGGTGGGATGTGGGCCGACCTAGACTTAGGGATAATCGAAAGTTTAACGAGATTGCCTAGACGAAACTTATATGTTATGATTGAGGTGATCTAAAAACAGGTATAAGTGCCCAGAAGGTATCCAAAGTGACAAGATAGCTACTGCAGACACAAAGTAAAGACCCCTACACACTCCCCCATTGATCACTGACCCCCTTACACTGCCATAAAAATTGGAATAAAAACGTACATCCCTGCCTCTGGAACTTCAGCACCTGGCATAGGAAAGCCTAGTAGAGCTGCACAGAGGTGGCTTAAGTAGTCTGGGGGGTGGGCTAGTGAACCATAGAGACGAGGGCCAAGGCCTGTAAGCCACTCTAACCACTGCATTCATGGTGGAAAATATGAGCCTACCAAACCCTATTGTTCTGCCATATAGGTGCCACCTGCTGCCATAAGGGCTATTGGGGTTGTAGACAGGTGGGTATAGCGGGTTTTGGGGGGCTCACCATGACCTGCAGGGGAGTTGTAGTGAGATGTTTATGTGGCACCCTTTTTGAGAAGTTCACAGCAATTTCCTGTAAGGTGCCCCACTATTCTATTGCCATGTCTGGGTGTCCAGTCCATCACTTTGCTGCTGGCCCCTCCCATGTCCAAAAAGTCTTGTTCTGGGCATTTGGGACTTGGACAATTTTTTGGATGAGAATGTGGTATAAAGATGGATGACTTGGCAGTCTGGACAATCAAATGGCTGGACATATAAGTAGATGATTTTATTAAAAAAATATATTTTAGGCGTATTTTTCGAGAATGGATTTTAGACGCTGCTGACTGTGGGCAACTAGCACCCTAGGTCTTAAACAGACTTAGACTTTTTTTTATTATGCCCCTCTGAGTGACTAACTACTAAAATATCCTGATTCTATTTCTTTAAGTCATATTCTACATACTTTGTTACTTTAGTGAGAAAATGAACTCTGAAGTTTGAGATGTGTTCTTTTGCAGCTGATGGCCTCAGACATTAATTGCATGCCACTGTCTGATAATGTAATTTAATTTTATGAGGCTATCAACTTCAGCTTTAGCAAGGATACTCTGGGAGCTATGGGGTTCATATTAAAAAAAATAAAGAGATCCAAAAATCATCATAAGCCAGAACTTGGATGTTCTAATCACTGGGATGTCCAAGTGCTGATTTTCGAAGCCACTGCTTGCCTTGGATCGGTAGCGCATGAAATGTTATTGCTCTTTGGGTTTGGCCATGAACTAGGGTTTTTTCCCTAATAATTTATATTCCGCATATCCTACAATTCTATGTGGATTACAAATTATTTAGGTACTCAAGCATTATTTCCTAACTGGCCCGGCGGGCTCCCACTCTATCTAATGTACCTGGGGCAATGGGGATTATGTGAATACGGGCTACTGGGTTTGATGGACCATTGGTCTGACCCAGTAAGGCTATTTTTATGTTCTTAACTTTCTGGACGTCTAGTGAGGCGTTTTGCCCATTGAGCATCCAGAGGTCTAGGCGGTATTTTGGAAGGTGTGTTATGGGTGGACTTTAGGCAGGTTAGACTTGGATATCTTGTGGCAATAATTGAACCTTTCCTAGGATATCATAGACCTGTTTTAGAAGCATCTAAGTGCCATAAAGGTACCCGGACTTACCAAAAGACCGCTGGTGGGATTAAGTAATGACCCTCCCCAAGTGGTCACTAATCACCTCGCACCCACAAAGATCTGAATGAAATAGTACATACCTGTCTCTAAAACAGCAGCACTTGGCAAAGGAAAGCCTAGTAGTGCAGTATATAGGTATCTTAAGTTACCTGGTGGGTGGGCTAGTAAACCACAGAGAGGAGGACTCATGTCCTTTAGCCACTCTACCCACTACATTTATGGTGGAAAGTATGAGGCTACCAAAACCCTACTCTGCTGCCATATAGGTGCCACCTGTAGCCATAAGGGCGATTGGGGGTGGTATACAGGTGGGTATAGTAGGTTTAAGGGGCAGTTTTAGGAGGTTCATCATAAATTATAAAGGAATTATGGAGAGATGTATATCTGGCACTCTTTATGTGAAGTTCACAGCAGTGCCCTCTAAGGTGTCCCATTGCTCTGTTCGGATGTCTATGTAGCTAGTCAATTACAATGCTGGCCCCTCCCACATCCAAATGGTCTGGGTTTGGACGTTTTGAACTTGGACATTTCTGTGGTCAAAAATAGGGTAAAAAGCTTACCCCCTCTTTTACTTACATGCCTGCCTTAGCGTTTAGCGTGCGCTAATCGGTTAGCGCACCTTAGTAAAAGAGGGCCTAAGGGCTCCTTTTACAAAGGTGCGCTAGTGTTTTTAGCGCATGCACCGGATTAGCGCGCGCTAGCCGAAAACCTACCACCTGCTCAAGAGGAGGCGGTAGCGGCTAGCGCGTTTGGCATTTTAGCGTGCGCTATTCCGTGTGTTAAGGCCCCAACGCACCTTTGTAAAAGGAGCCCTAAGTGTCCTAAGGTTCGACATCGTTTGGATTTCCTGTCGACCAAGACATCCAAGTAAGCGATTTAAAAAAATATATATATATATTTGGAAGTCTGGCGGTTCGCCTTTCGAAAATTGATGTTTCTGAGCCTCCGAATTTGGAGGTCTTGCAAGAAAAGCTCAAATCAGACTTGGATGTCCCTCCATGCGTTCTAACTCTATTCTAACTATCATAAACAATAAACAAATCTTCAATGGTATGCTAGACAGGAAGTCACAGATCAATACAATTGACCCACTGCTCTATTTTTATCACTTGAGCAGGTTAAAAAAAAAAAAAAAAATTCTGAAAACAGAAAAGTCCTACAGTTCTCTTTTCAAACTCAAAAGTGGCAGGATGAAAAAGTGAAGGGTGGGACCACGCTGCTATTTTTAAGAAGAAGAAAAAAGACAAAGTCTAATATTATGGAATTTGCTCTAATGCTTGGGTATTCTAAAGTACCAGGAAGCTGCTCTCTTTAAGTTTGAAAAAGAGCACACAGGATCTGCATCTGTGTCCCTCTCTTGTCTCTCCTTCACAGCTTCACTCAAATAACTGCATTGCTGCTGAAAAGGCAGCAAGAGGTTAACTAGGGTAGTTTTATTTTATTTTTTTTTATCATACACTTTGGACATAATTTATTGAAATTAAATGCTGCATCTTTAAGGATCTGCCTGCAGCTAAATGTAAGAGTATTTTAGCTCCACCCTGCTGCTTTGTTAGGGATGAGTTTTTTTTTCCCTTTTTTTTTTTTTCCCTTGCTTCTCGGCCATGAAATAACTGAGTTTTGAAGCAGTGGCCCTTAAACGTGTAGACAGACTTATCTGCCGACGTGTCATTTCTGCAGCAGACAGCTCAAGACAGAGGGGAAATCTAACAGATGCCAAACATCACCTTCTTGTAAGTAGCGTATTCCCATGTCTGCTGATTATGAAGCCGCTTAAATGAAGTGGCTGAAGGTTGCAGCATCTTCTCAGGAGAGCCGAGGGAAGACGGTGCCCTGTCTGATGCTGTGCTTAAGTATACTGGGTGCTGAGCAAATCGGATGCAGAAAGCTATGAGTCTGCAGGTGCACAATGAATCTATAGCTAGGTTCTTTTAATTCAATATGTGTCTCATTTCTTTTCTTAGAAAAAGATTGCATATTTAAAATTACATTTCTGTTTGGGGTTGTTGTTTTTTTGGTTTGCTGGGGGAAGGGGTGAAGGTGGGAATGCTGGGTATTTTTTTTTGTCAAGTGTTCTCAAGGATTAAGGTATCTTCCCCAAGAAAAATTAGAGACAATTTTGGCCTTCAACTTTGTGAAATGGGTCTCAGATGCCTCCAGGAGGGGAAAAGACAGCGAGAACCAGGTTTGTGGAAATGGATCACACAGACGACACAAACCTGCAAAGTCTCTGGTTCTTTTATTTTTTGGAGGGAGGGCATGGATGTTTGGGCCAGAAGGAACAATTTATTTTGTTTATTATTTTTTTTTGTTTTAAATGCAGTCATGGTGGGAGAGAAGGTGTTGGATGTTCTTAACTAAAACACCAATAATCCCAAACCCCTAAGTAGGGTTGTATTCAGAAGGATTTGTCGGCCAAAAATAGAAAGTTTTGTACATTATCCTTTTCATTTAGCTGTGGAATCATATGGTCTCTTCCTGACTTTCCATGCAAAGCTTTAATGTGTTTTAGAAACTCTTGACTTCTAACTTTAAGATTGTGCCTTTCCACCTGTTTATTAGAGCTGGCCTCTTCTCTGAGCACCGGATGCTTTTTGGATTGGAATATTCCTTCAGTAAGCAAAAAGAAACTTGTTTTACTCAGGGGCAGAAATCATAGCTGGCACAGAAATGATGTCTTTATCCTTTATGTCTCTGCAAATTATAAGTTGTGGAAATATTTCATATCTATCAATATAATAGTTTATAGCAGTCAATATTTTTTTAAAAACCCATATGTCTCATATGTCTTCTGCCCATTAAGCTAACAAAACAGCTCTGAGTCATGGACAGAGCATTAAATAATGACCTGGATTTCTGCGATATACCTTCGATAGCAAGAAACATTGTACATTGCTGGGTTACTGCTATTATTCATGGGGGGGGGAGGGGAAGAAAGGAACAAAGCGGGGATATTTGAATTTGTGGTGTAGTGAGATTGGCTAAATGACCTTACAGATCTGAAGCTTGTAAAATTTAAAATAGTGTCAGAAATCCTTGTAGCCTTTGCCCAGCAACTCATTGGTTACAGACGAATTTCCCAAGCCTGTTCTGATAACCCTATAGTCAAACAGATTTGTGGAATATTCAAGAGAAATATGAATGAGATGCATTTGCATATGTTATAGACCCACGGTATGTAACTTCAGTTCATATTCATTTGTGGTATTCTGAGACCCCCTTAACTGCTGTGGTACCAAAACAGGTTTGGGAATCCACTGGGGCTGAGCCTCCGGACCCATAGAGAGACTGACTTTGGGTCTCTGTGCCGTTGCTGGCTGACCCAGCGAGTCTCAATAGAAGTGATATGGCCGCTATGAGTGGGAGCAATGGGAAGGGACTTTTGAGGACTCCCCGCTAACTAGGGACTGCAAGCGTGAAGAAGTAGATTTTCCCTCAATGGTTAATTAGTTAATTTAATATGAACTCACAGCCCATTTCTATCAATCAATGATTCAGAGTGGGATCCAGCAAAATTCAAGAAAATGACTGAAATAAAAATTTGCCTTGCTAATATAAAAACTTTCATTTTCACGATGAAATAGAATAATCAACCCAATTAAAACATCAGAAGGTATTTGTACAAAAAAAAACACCAAAACATGTCGTCAGCTTTTTCCTAAGTACAGGTGCCCCAGAAACCTCCTTGGTTTTAAATGTTACAAAATCAAAACTTATTGGAATATGTTGATAAAGAAGATGACAGCAAATACAAGTCCCAAAAAGCCCGGTTAGCAAGATCTTACACAAATGGCTTGCACTTTCACCCTTATAAGCTGCAATTGGTGCTGAAATTACAACCTTCAGACAATGCAACCCGACAAAATGACAAGGGTGTTCAAGTGGCCCCCGAGATCATCGGCATTACTGGTTGGTGACTTTTTCCTTTGGGGGTACGTGAAAGACAGAGTGTACGTACCTCCACTACATGCAAATATTGGATATCTGCAGGAACGCATCACTGAAGCGATAAACGCGATCACGCCGGATATGCTTCGGAGAGTCTGGTCCGAGCTCGATGTTGCAGGTGGGCTCACATCGAGTTTGCAGGTGTGGCTCACATCGAGTGTAATGTAATCAACAGATACCATATGAGACATTATGAGTTTGATGAAACTGTAGCCTCAAAGGTGAAAGAATATTCAATAAATTTTGGTTTTGTAACCATTTAAAATCAAGGTGTGTTTTTGTGGGCACCCTGCATAATACGGCTTTCTCTCATAATGCAAAGTCCTTGGAATGCATTCCATTCACACAGAGCTCTGCTTTTCCATGTCACTTACCTGGTCACCAACAATCCACAATCCTTAACCAATAGTAGGGGATGGGCAGTCATGTGGAATTACATAGGGAACAATCAATAACATATCCCATGCTGTTGTATGTAAAGGTAAAAGGGATTAGACTTGATATACTGCTTTTTCTATGTAGTTTAATATTTTAGACAGGCACTTATTTTGTGCCTAGGGCAATGAAGTGTTAAGTGACTTGCCCAGAGGCACAAAGAGCTGCAGTGGGAATTGAACTTACAACCTCAGGGTGCTGAGGCTGTCACTTTAATCACTATGGCCACTCCTCCACTGTCTTTAAGAAGTGAACACAACGAGAAAAGACATGCCATATTCAAAAGATTTTGCAAAGGGCAGACTTAATTAGAAAAAAAAAAAACCCGAGCTCCTTTTCCTTACTGAGTGCTCAGTCAAACTGTTGCGTAAGCGTCAACCATCAAACATATGCAAAGCATTGCACACGCATGCGCTGTCGGGGAAAAGATGCACACCTTTTTGAAACGAGGTTGGCCGTCTTTCAGAAGAGTGCATGCTCGATGACTTTGCTCCTGTGATTACAAGAAAGCCAAATGAAAATAAAACAAAACATGCTCATAAAATGACACAGGAATCGATATGAAATGAGAAATATTTGTGCAGGAAAGAGAAGCGGGACTTGGTGTGATCATATGCAATGATCTTAAGGTGTGGCCAAACAGTAAAAAAATGGCAATGGCAAAAGCTAGAATATGCTTGGGTACACAGGGAGAGGAATGGCCAGTAGGAAAAAGGAGATATTGATCTTCCTGTGTAGGACTCTGGTGAGACCGTCAACCTATATAATAAAAACCCTAGCCGCGCATGCGCACTCCTACCTGCGTGTTCCGTTTCCCTGATCCGTGAGGTGTATGTCTGTGGTGGCAGTAGTGCGCATGCGCGAGTCCCCAGCCTTCCAGCACCTAACTACACTCGCGGCAGGACCGGCCGCCAACGCTGGACTCCCTGCTCTCTCGCGGCAAAAAAACAGTAAGTTTTTCCGGCGGACTCCATCCCTTCCTGACGTCTGACCCGGCCCCCCCTTCCCTTCCTGCGGTCCAGACTCCAAACCTGTCTGCAGCACTCTAAACATGCTGCTTCGGGGCTTTCTACTGGCCCTGATTTGCTGCTTCCGCGTCTCTGATGATGTCATCAGGGACGTGCCAGAAATAAATCAGGACAGTAGAAGGCCACGAAGCAGCGTGTGTAGAGTGCTGCCGACGCTGCTAGAGTCAGCAGGTTTGTTGGGACCGTGGGAAGGGAAGGAGGGGGGGCAAGGGACTAAGGGAGCCGGCCAGACTTCTAGCACCCATTAATGTAACGGGCTAAAATACTAGTTTAGAATATTGTGTACAGTTCTGAAGACTGTTCCTTCAAAAGATGTAAACAGAATGGAGTTTGTCCAGAAGAAGGCTACTAAAATGGTCAATGGTTTTCATCATAAAGCATATGAGGACAAACCTAAAGATCTCATTATGTATATTTTGAGCAAAGGCAGGATAGGGGAGATATGAGAGAGGCTTTTAAATACCTGCTTGGCATAAATGCGCTTGAGGAGAGTCTCATTCAATTGAAAGGAAGCTCTGGAACAAGGGTGCATGGAGGGTGGCCTAAGGGATCTGGCTAATCAGAGTCTTAGGCCACTCCCAGCACATCCCAGAATGCACTGGGAGATCTAAGATTCCGATTGGCCCAAGTGCCTAAGGCCTCTCCATAGGAGGGCCTCAGGCACCTGGGCCAATCAGGGCCTTGGGCACCTCCCAGTATATCCCAGGATGCACCGGGAAGGGGAAGCCCCGCCATTCTGTGGAGGTGGGTCTGCCGGCCAGAGGGAGTAAGCATCCCTCCGCCGGCCTGAGAGAAATAGGTCCAGGGGGGGTCCAAGTGGGCTTGGGGGTGTGTCAGGGTGAGGGCATGTCTTCAGGGGGAGCCTGCAGGAATAGGAATCCCTCCTGCTGGGTGATCTTTGGGGGGTGGGGTGCCTGCAGGAGTAAGGAATCCCTTCAGCTAGGGACATTACGGGGGGGGGGGAGGGGGGAGGAGGAGGAGTGCCGTCAGGAGGGACTGGGCATCCCTCCTACTGGCCGACTTCATGGCTGATGGGGGTTCTGTCTCAGCCACTCACTGACCCTAGCCACGATCAGATCAGCAGCATTGCAATTCTCTAACTGGCACCTGTGACATGTACTCCAGTTAAAGAATCAGAATTCTATATAGGATGCCCTTGTGTGATTCTCAAAAGCCACTTAGGCAGCTGCTGAGACCGGGCATCCTATACAGAATCAAGCCTTAAGTGTCTAAAGGTAAAGAATGCCCGTAAACATCAGAGTATCTCCTTATTCACATCACTGGTCCTAAAAAAAACCCTCCAGATGTCCAAAATACAGGAGTGCAAATAATTAATTTAGGCCCCCTTTTATCTGGCTGCATTAAAGTTTTTTTATGTTGCCAACGCTGTGGTAAAAGCTCCAATGCTCATAGGATTCTGTGAGCATCGGAGCTTTAACCCCAGTAGCCGGCGATAGAAACCCTAAAAGCGGTTTGATAAAAAGGGGCCTGAAATTTAGAACCCAAATATCTTATGAGGGATGCTGAAAATTCTCAGGCCCAACCCAACCAACTTCCTAATTCTGAGCATTATTTTGCCACTGTACCTGAAGAGAGTGTTATCTTATTTCGTTATGTGACAATCTGTAGAAACGAAAGTCTATGTTTTGATATTGTTCAGATCATTGATTGAACCATAGCCACATCATTCTCTTCTGGTTGGGATGAGAACTTTTCAGCACCCCTCCATATCAGCATTAGTAACATAGTAGATGACGGCAGATAAAGACCTGAATGGTCCATCCAGTTTGCCCAGCCTGATTCAATTTAAATTTTTTTAATTTTTTTCTTAGCTATTTCTGGCAAGAATCCAAAGCTCTACCCGGTACTGTGCTTGGGTTCCTACTGCCGAAATCTCTGTTAAAACCTACTACAGCCCATCTACACCCTCCCAGCCATTGAAGCCCTCCCAAGCCCATCCTCCACCAAATGGCCATATAGAGACACAGACGGTGCAAGTCTGCCCAGTACTGGCCGTTAGTTCAATATTTTAATATTATTTCTGATTCTAAATCCTCTGTGTTCATCCCACGCTTCTTTGAACTCAGTCACAGTTTTACTCTCCACAACCTCTCTCAAGAGCGCATTCCAGACATCCACCACCCTCTCAGTAAAGTAGAATTTCCTAACATTGCCTTTGAATCTACCACCCCTCAACCTCAAATTACCATTTACCATTTCCTTTCTCTGGAAAAGATTATGTTCTACGTTAATACCCTTCAAGTATTTGAACGTCTGAATCATATCTCCCCTGTCTCTCCATTCCTCTAGGGTATACATATTCAGGGCTTCCAGTCTCTCCTCATACGTATTCTGGCGCAAGCCTCCGATCATTTTCGTCGCCCTCCTCTGGACCATTTCAACTCTTCTTATGTCCTTCGCCAGATACGGTCTCCAAAACTGAACACAATACTCAAGAGGGGCCTTACCAATGACCTGTACAGGGGCATCAACACCTTCTTCCTTCATACTGACTTCCGCCTCTCTTTTACAGCTCAGCATCCTTCTGGCAGCAGCCACGCCTTGTCACACTGTTTTTTCGCCTTAGATCTTCAGACCACTATCACCTCAAGGTCCCTCTCCCCCATCCGTGCATATCAACTTCTCTCCTCCCAGCATATACGGTTCCTTCCGATTATTAATCCCCAAACGCATTACTCTGCATTTCTTAGCATTGAATTTTAGTTGTTAGGCATTAGACCATTCCTCTAACTTTTGCAGATCCTTTTTCATATTTTCCAATCCCTCTTCGGTGTCTACTCTGTTACAAATCTTGGTATCATCTGAATAAAAAGCACACTTGTTCTATCTAACCCTTCAAGCAATGTCACTCACAAACATATTGAACAGGAATCGGCCCCAGCAATCGAACTCTGAGGGACTCCACTACTCACCTTTCCTCCGAGCAACTTCCATTAACCACCACCTTCTGACATCGTCCGACAGCCAGTTTCTAACCCAGTTCACCACTTTGGGTCCTAACTTCAGCCCTTCAAGTTTCTTCAACAGCCTCCTATGAGGAACTGAATCAATGGCTTTGCTGAAATCTAAGTAAATTACATCTAGCATATTCAGACGTTCAAATACTTAAAGGGTATTAACGTAGAACAAAATCTTTTCCAGAGAAAGGAAAATGGTTAAAACCAGAGGACATAATTTGAGGTTGAGGGGTGGTAGATTCAGGGGCAATGTTAGAAATTCTACTTTACCGGAGAGGGTGGTGGATGCCTGGAATGCGCTCCCGAGAGAGGTGGTGGAAGTAAAACTGTGACTGAGTTCAAAGAAGCGTGGGATGAACACAGAAGATTGAGAATCGAGAAAATAATATGTAAGAGATTGAACTAGGCCAGTTACTGGGCAGACTTGTACGGTCCTGTGTCTGTGCATGGCCGTTGGAGTGAGGATGGGCAGGGGAGGGCTTCAATGGCTGGGAGGGGGTGTAGATGGGCTGGAGTAAGTCTTAACAGAGATTCGCAGGTTGGAACCCAAGCACAGTACCGGGTAAAGCTTTGGATTCTCGCCCAGAATAGCTAAGAAGAAAAAAAAAAAAAAAAAAAAATAATAATTTAAATTGAATCAGGTTGGGCAGACTGGATGGACCATTGGGTCTTTATCTGCCGTCATCTACTATGTTACTATGTTACTATGTCTTCGATCCAGCCTTTCTGGTCACCCAGTCAAAAAAATTCAATCAGATTCGTTTGGCACGATTTACCTTTTGTAAAGCCATGTTGCCTCGAATCCTGTAACCAATTAGATTCAAGGAAGTACACTATCCTGTCTTTCAGCAACACTTCCATTATTTTCCAACAACTGAAGTGAGGCTCACCGGCCTGTAGTTTCCATGCTTCATCCCTGTGACCACTTTTATGAATAGGACCACATCCGCTCTCCTCCAATCCACAGGAAATCACTCCGTCTCCAGAGATTTGTTGAATCAAGTCTTTAATAGGACTCGCCAGAACCTCTCTGAGCTCCCTTAGTATCCTGGGATGGATCCCGTCTGGTCCATCGCTTTGTCCACCTTCAAGTTTTTCAAGTTGCTCATAAACACCCTCCTCCGTGAACGGCGCAGAATCTACTCCATTTCCTCATGTAAACTTTACTAGACAATCTCGGTCCTTCTTTAGGAGTTTTCTTCTGTGAACACAGAACAGAAGTATTTGTTTAGCACATTTGCTTTACATATCGGTTCCCAGCATCTTTTAGTTAGCAATTCCATTTTTCATCTTCCTCCTTCACTAATATATCTGAAAAAAATTTTATCTCCCTTTTTTACATTTTTAGCCATTTGTTCTTCCGCCTGTGCTTTCGCCAGATGTATCTCTCTCTTGGCTTCTTTCAGTTTCACCCTGTAGTCCTTTCTGCTCTCCTCTTCTTGGGTTTTTTTATATTTCACGAACGCCAACTCTTTCGCCTTTATTTGCTCTGCCACTAGTTTGGAGAACCATATTGGCTTCCTTTTTCTCTTGTTTTTATTGATTTTCTTCACATAAAGGTCCATAGCCAGTTTTATCGCTCCTTTCAGCTTAGACCACTGTCTTTCCACTTCTCTTGTGTCCTCCCATCCTAACAGCTCTTTCTTCAGGTACTCTCCCATTGCATTAAAGTCCATATGTTTTGAAATCTAGGACTTTAAGTATCGTTCGGCTGCTCTCCACTTTAGCCCTTATATCAAACCAAACTGTTTGATGATTGCTACTTCCCAGGTGAGCACCCACTCGAACATTAGAGATACTCTCTTCCATTTGTGAGGACCAGATCCATATACGCTTTTTCCCTTGTGGGTTCCATCACCATTTGTCTGAGCAGAGCCTCTTGAAGGCATCCACAATCTCATTTCCGATTCCGCAGACAGAACATTCCAGTCCGTATCCGGCAGGTTGAACAGCAGAACCTCCTCTTTCCTTCCAAAGTTTTTGGATATCCACAACCAGATCCTTATCAATTTGCTGCGATTGAGTTGGAGGTCTGTAGACTATACCCACGTAGATAGAAGTTCCATCTTCTCTTTTCAGAGCGATCCATATCACTTCTTCCTCTCCCCAGGTCCCTTGCATTTCGGTCGCTTGGATATTGATCTTTACATAGAGAGCTACTCCTCCACCTTTTTGACCATCTCTGTCCTTCCTAAAAAGATTATATCCCGGTATGTTTGCATCCCATCCATGTGATTCACTGAACCATGTCTCTGTGATAGCGACAATATCTAGATCTGCCTCTAACATCAGGGCTTGCAGATCATGAACTTTGTTGCTTAGACTTCGAGCATTTGTGGTCATCACTTTCCAGCTATTTTTCAGCGGTAATCTCCTTTTTCGTATGGATTTTTGTTTCATTTCACTTTCCGTTGCGATACTAAGAAATGAGTTGCTGATATTGTTTATGTTGCAATCTTTACTACTATCACATCTTTTCTTTTGCCGGGGGTGGTCTCTATAATTGTCCTTCATATATACACCACCCCCACCTTCTAGTTTAAATGGCTAGAAACGTGGAGGGGCATAATCAAAAAAAGTCCCCTTTTGGCCTAAGGCCTTAAACGTTGAAAGTAGAAGCAGGGAAAATGTCCATAATCAAAAAAACGTCCAAATGGAGTTTTTTTTTAATAATGGCTTGCCTCTACATTCAGCTGTTTAAACGCCCAGACCACCACTACGTCACACTTATACCCCCACGACATCTACACTTATACCCCATAATGAACCAAAAAAACGCCTAAGCCCCAAACGTCCAACACAAGGGCTTTTAGGCGAAGGAGAAGCCAGTCCTTCGCGTAAAAGCTGGATTCTGTAACCGATGTCTGTCAAAAACAACACCGGTTACAGAATCCACACCAAACCCCCCCCCCCCGACATCGGGGCAGAAGGGAACCCAAGCCCTCCTGCCCCGTGGCACCGACCCCCCCCCCCCCTGATTACGTTCAGGACAAGAGGGAGCCCAAGCCCTCTTGCCCCGGGCACCTGCAGCACCCCCCAATTACGATCAGGCCAACACTCCCAGGCCTATTCTGGTTGGCCCAGTCGCCTTAGGCCCCACCTGTGGGCAGGGTTTTCAGACTCTGGGCCAATCTGGCCCCATTCTGCAGCCGGCTTGGCCTGCAGGGACAGGCGGGTTTGGCACCCGTCCATCTGGCCAACATTTACAGGTATGGGGGCGGGGGGAGGGTGGCGGGGGGTCGGTGGGGGGGCGTCGTGGGCCACGGGGAGCTGATCAGGGGTTCAGGGGGTGGTCGTTAAGAGGGGATTGTGTCAAGGGCAGGAGGGCCTGGATCCCTCCTGCCTGTATTGTAGTGGGGGTGGGGGGTAGGGGGTTCACCTGGGCAGGAGGGTTGGGCTCCCTCCTGCCCGATCGTGATAGGGGAGTGGGGGGCGAGAGGCCAGGAGGGCTGGATCTCTCTTGCCTGATCGTAATTGGGGGGGGGGGTGACGTGGGTGCCTGGGGCAAGAGGGCTTGGGCTCCCTCTTGCCCCGAACGTAAAATCGGGGGTGGGGGGGTAGGTGTCGGTGCCGCGGGGCGGCAAGAGGACTTGGGCTCCCTCTTGCCCCGATGTTGTGTGTGGGGGGGTGATGTATCGCGGCAGGAGAGATGCCTCATCTCCCTACCGCGATGCCATCACTCCTCTACCCGAACTGGCCGCGACCCTCGGTCAGGAGAGAAAGGGCATCATTGCTGTAGGGGGTAGGCAGGTTGCATGGGGGCCGCTGAGTCTGATCGCAGCAGCCACGATCAGCTCAGTGGCCCCTTTTTCGCACTTAGACCTGTTTTGACTTCATCTAAGTCAAAACGTATAAGTGCCGGACTAGGCAACCTGCCTAAGGTTTTGGTTATACCTGCTGCACGCCTAAGTGTAGGTCAGCCCACCTCCTGCCCACCGCCCGCCCTTTCCCCTCCTCTAAAAACGCCTCTTTTCTCTCTGTCCGTTTAGAGGCAGGGGAAAAGCCTAAGCTGGTTTTAGATATGTCTAAAACCAGCTTTGATTATGGGTACTTGGACAATCAGGCTTTTGATAGTCCAAGTCGCCATTTAGACTTTTTTTATTATGAACCCCATAGTGTCTAAATTTCTCTGCAAGGTTTCTTTTTCCTGCTGTAGTAATATGTAACCCATCAGTGCAATATAGCTTCTTGTCCTTCCATGTATTTCCCCATCCTCCTATGTACCTGAAGCCTTCTTGATGACACCAGGCTTTGAACCATCTATTAAAGTCCTCTGTGTTATTTGCTCTTTGCTCTCCCTTTCCATATGCAGGCAGTATTTCAGAAAAAGCTAAAGTCTTTACAGAAGGTTTCAAACCCTCACCAAGCTTCCGAAAAGCTTTCTTTGCTGCAAGTGTGGAGTTGTTGGCTAGGTCATTTGTTCCCAGATGGATAACAACATCAGTGTTAAAATCCTTAGTTTCTTCCTTAATTATAGTCTGTATTTGCCTGGAACTCCTGGTAGCTGAGGATCCTGGAAGACATTTCATTATTTTGGTCTCCTCGCTTTGTGTTCCAAGGTCAGTGCCTCTGATGATGGAATCCCTCAACAGTAATAGTTTTCTGTTTTTGGCTTTTTTATTTGTGCTTAGGGTGCGCTTGTTCTCTTGAGTTACCTTCATTGGTTTTAGTCCCACCTCCCTTCTGTTTTCTTGAGTATCACAGTGCACTAGTGGAGCGAAGGAATTCTGTAGAGGTAATATTAGTGAAGGTGGATGTTTCTGTGTTACATGTCGAGTTTTCCTGAGCCTACTGTGACCCATTTATTCCTGGGCTGTTTTATTCTTTGAGGTAGAAGTGGTAAGTTGGTATGATTTTGTGGAGTGATGGAAGCTGCTTTAATTGTATTCAATTCCTGTTTAAGTTTGCAAAGCTCCTCCTTAATACTAGCAAGTTGAAGACAGATGGGGCAAGCTTTATGCCTCCAAATAGTGTGTCTTGGAATTAAAGCACCACAGTGATTGCATAGAATAAAGGTCATCTTGATTGGTTGGGAAGTGACTTGATTTGAGTAGTCCTGATTATTTGGATCTCTATATATGAGCAGTGATCCCTGGGGTGGGTGGGACTATTAAGTCTTACCCTTATTCCTATGAAGGGAAAGAGGAAGTAAGAGTTAACAAAGGAAAGAGAAGGCTTTATGTTTTGTTTTTTTTAAGTAAGGAAGAACCTGTTAATGTTAAATATATAAAAAAACAAATTATTCCAAAAAATATTTTCAAAACCAAGATGAAAAATATCACTTATCTGCAAAAAGTCACTTCTTCATTCAGACTGTATCATCCAAAAGTGTAATTTTTCAGAATTCTATAATGATAGTCCTGAACAGAACAATTTTTATAGAATACTAGCACAGGTCTGCATTTTTACTCCTAACTTTAGGTGTGAGCTTTTATGCCAGCTCAAAGGCTGGTATAAATGCTCACCGCTAAGTACTGGCAGTTAGGTGTAGAAATGGCAGCATCCTATGATACTGTATCTATGAGGGGCCACTGAAAGGTTTTCATTTCATATCATTGAAGAACTTGTAAGTTTCAGGGCTCCACATCGTTCTCTTCGTGGTTGGGCTGAGAACCTTTCAGCGCCCCCTCGTATTGTGATGTCATAATGCCTCATTCCACCAGTGCCTAAGAGCCAATCTCATTGGTGATGTCACAATGGCTTGGTTTCCCTATACTTGTGCCCATTTACTAGATGCATTTGCCTCATTGAAACGAAAAGTGTGGAATAACTATATTTATTTATTCATTTATTTATTTAGCCAAAAGAGCCCAGAACGGGTTGCAAAGGTACTTTCACAGTACAGAAGGACATTATTGAAAGACATTTTTGACAGACATAGCTTAGATGAATTTGCGACATTCGTAGAAGATATTACATGGCATAGTATAGATTTAGGACAGCATTTTCTGTACTTACAGAATAGAACATAATTGTACTAAAGTTTTAGTGTTGTAAGCGAGTACATGATTGGTGGTTGGCAGTTTAGGTCCCGTGCGTAGCGCTGGACATTAAGGAGCTGGATTTGTGAAGAGGAAGGTTTTCACGGCCTTCCTCAAGTTCCATAGATTGTCTAGCGAACTAATGGATGTGGGGATGATGTGCCAGAATCTGGGTATAAACTGTGAATAAGAACGTTTGCGGGCTGTTTTCAGTTTTGGTGAACGACCAGGTTGTAGTATAAGCTATCTCTCTGTTTGAGATCTCAGTGATCTGTTTGGGACGTAAATTTGTAGTTTTGGTATCATGTAGTTTGGTGTCAGCTTGTGGAAGGTCTTGAAGACTAGGACCAAGGCTTTAAAGGAACAGCATTTTTGGTAACCAATGCATGGATGTTAGTGCAGGGGTGCAGCCAAATGTACAAGATGAAGGCTATGGGGGAATAATTAAAAAAAAAACAAAAAACGTCTAAAAAGTGTCCTAAATGGCTACTTGGATGATCAAAAAGCCTGATCGTCTAAGTACCCATAACCAAAGCTGGTTTTTAGACGTATCTAAAAACAGCTTAGGCCTTTCCCCTGCCACTAAACGCACAGAGAGAAAAGAGGTGTGTTAGAGGAGGGGAAAGGGTGGGCAGTGGGCGGGAGGTGGGCCGACATACACCTAGGTGTACAACAGGTATAACCAAAACATTTACAGGTTGCCTAGTCGGCACTTAGACCTTTTTGACTTAGACGTAGTCAAACCAGGTCTAAGTGCCGAAAAAGGGGCCGCTGAGCTGATGGCCGCTGGCGCCTTCAATTCAGGGGCCCGACAACCTACCCACCGCAACCATCGCGGCAGGAGAGATGCCTCATCTCCCCTACCGCGATGCCATCACTCCTCTACCCGAACTGCCGCGACCCGCAGCAGTTCTGGTAGAGGAGTGATGGCATCGCGGTAGGGGAGATGAGGCATCTCTCCTGCCGCGATCCATCACCCCCCCTCGCAATTAACTCGGACCCCCGAGTACGATTGGGCCAGGAGGGAGCCCAAACTCTCCTGGCCCCGGCGACCCCCCGCCGCTACTTGAATGGGCCAGGAGGGAGCCCAAACCCTCCTGGCCCCGGCGACCACTTCGCCACTACTTGAATGGGCCAGGGGGAGCCCAAACACTCCTGGCCCCGGCGACCCCCTACCCCCACCCCGCACTACATTACGGGCAGGAGGGATCCCAACCCGGCCCATGTGCCTCAGGCCCCGCCCCAGGAGGGGCCTAAGGCTCCCGAGCCTATTCTGATTGGCCCTGTGGGCGGGGCTTTGGGGCGGCTGGGCCAATCCGGCCCCATTCTGCTGTTGGCTGCCTGCCGGACAGGCAGGTTTGGCACCCGTCTGTCCGGCCAACTTGAAACAAGGTACGGGGAAGGGGGGTGGGGGTGGGGTCGGCCGGCGGGTCACGGGTCAGCTGGGGGGGGCGATCGGGGTTCTGGGGGGGGAGTTCATTGGGGGGAGGGTGGTTGCATCGAGGGCAGGAGGGCCTGGGATCCCTCCTGCCCGTAATGTAGTGTGGGATGGAGGTAGGGGGTCGCCGGGGCCAGGAGGGTTTGGGCTCCCTCATGTCTCATTTAGTAGCGGCGGGGGGGGGGGGGGTCGCCGGGGCCAGGAAGGTTTGGGCTCCCTCCTGGCCCATTCAAGTAGCGGTGGGGGGGGGGGTCGCCAGGGCCAGGAGGGCTTGGGCTCCCTCCTGGCCCAAGCCAGTCGCGGGGGGGGGGGGGGGGGGGGGGGGGGGGGGAGTGTCGCTGGGGCCAGGAGAGCTTGGGCTCTCTCCTGGCCCGATGTTAATCGGCAGGGCAAAAGGGCTTGGGCTCCCTCTTGCCCCGATATTGTCGGGGGTGCCGTGGTTGGCCGGGGCAAGAGGGCTTGAACTCCCTCTTGCCCCGATGTTGTCGGGAGGGGGGGGGGTCGCGGTTTGACATGGCAGGAGGGCTTGGGCATCCTCCTGCCTGGATGGTTGTGGGGGGGGGATTCTGTAACCGGTGTTGTTTTTGACAAACACCGGTTACAGAATCCAGCTTTTAGGTGAAGGACTGGCTCCTCCTTCACCTAAAAGCCCTTCTGTTGGACGTTTGGGACTTAGGCGTTTTTTTGTTTCATTATGGCTAAAAAGTGTAGACGTCGTGTAGGTGTACTTGTAGACGTAGTGGAGATTGGGTGTTTAGGCAGAGGAAGGCCATAATCAAAACAAGGACGTTTGTTTTGGTTATGGACACTTTCCCTGCTTCTGCGTTGAACGTTTAAGGACTTAGGCCAAAAGGGGACTTAGACACTTTTTTTGATTATGCCCCTCCACGTTTATTATATCAATTAATGATTGTGGTTAATGTTACCACTATAGCCTGCATCTTGTATGTTTGTCTGCAGTTCTATGTTTTTCCTTGTGTTGCTTTTACTTCACTGCAGATTGTGTTGTATTTTTCTTTTGTTTTTCGTTTTTTGTTAGTGTTGGGGTGACATGGTCTCAGAAGCCTAGGTTTTTCAGGAGACGAATGGCTGCATTTTGTACACCTTGGAGGCGGGAGAGGTTTTTTGTGGGTAAGCCCACTAGTAGTGTGTTGCAATAGTCTAAGCGGAATAATACAAACACATGCAGTAGTTGAGCAAAATAGATTTCTGAAAAGTAGGGATGGATGCACTTCAGTTGACGGAGGTAGTAGAAGGATGAAAATACTAAGTTTGATACGTGATTTGAGAGTGATAGATTTGAGTCCAGGATCACTTCTAGGCTGCGGACGTTATCTTTAGCTGTAAGTGTGTAAGTAAGGAAAAGGATGGGCAGGGATATGTGCAGGTGTCTTTGTGTATCCAGAAGAGTTCAGTCTTTGAGGCATTAGGTTGTAGTTTATTTGCAGTCATCCAGTTCTTTATTTCAGTTAGGCAGCTATGGAGTTTTATGATTTGTGCATCTTGGTGTTGGCCTAAGGGAAGGTAGAGCTGTATATCGTCTGTGACTGAGTGGATTTTGATTTGGTATTTTGCAGCGATTTCGAATACATAGAAGTTGAAGAGGAATGGGGATAACAATGCACCTTGGGGCACTCCATAGCAGAATGGTTTTGGCTCAGATAGGGAGTGTCCTAATAGTACTCTCTGCGATCTTTCATTAAGAAAGGAGGAGAGCCAAGCTAATGCTATATTGTTAATTCTAATAGACTGTAGTCTGGATAGAAGCAGTGAGTGATCAATAGTGTCAAAGGGGGCACTTAGGTCTAATAGTACCAATAATGCGTCATTCCCTTCATCTAGAATTTTCCAGCAGTCATCTACTATGTCTAGTAGTACTGTTTCTGTGCTATGGTGTTTCCTAAATCCTGATTGGAAGATGGAGAGACTGGCGTTTGTTTCTATGCAGCCTCTTAGCTGTGCGAGTACTATCTTTTCAAGTATTTTTGAGATAAAATGAAGGTTTGAAACTGGTCTATAGCTGCTTGGCTTTTCCGGGTCCATGGATTTTTTTTTTAGAACTGGCCTCACTACAGCAGATTTCCAACATTTTGGTATTATGCCTGATTTTAGGGACTCGTTTAGTAAGGGCAGGATGGAGGACAAGAAGATTTCGTTTGTAGCTAGAAGTGTTGTGGATGGGCATGGGATCGAGGTTGTGGGATGTAGGGAATCTATTGAATTTTTCAGATCATCTATGGAAACTGGTTTGAAGCTGTTTAGGATTTCTCTCTTTTTTAGGTTGTCCTGTTGTGAAGATGTTGGGCTGTTTAGCAAGGCTTTGGCCTCCACATCTAGGGTGTCTTGTATTTTTGATATCTTGTCGTGAATAAAGTAGAGAGGGACTTACTGTCTAAGTTTGTTTGTTGGTCCTGAGGCGGTCCTTGGGAGGAGGAAAACAAGTTTTTGACAGCGAGAAGATGGCCTTTCATCTACATGGGAACTTAGATATCAGGTTAGTGAAATGTTCCTTTTTGCTTTCAAGTATCGCTAGATTGTATTCTTTCAGAAGGCTTTTCCAGGTGGATTTGTCCTCAGTGCTGTGTGTTCTGCACCAAATTCTGCTTTTGTAACTTTCATTTTTAGTCCTCTCAGACTTTTTGTGAACCAGGGTGATATGAAGGATCTTACATTTGTTTTGGCATCTTTGGCTTTTGCTAATTTCTAACAGAGTGATTTTACACCAGAGTGCCATATCTGTGCCTTCTTTTCTAATGATTTGACTATGAGACTTGTGTTTAGGTCTAGTTTGGAGATGCCAAGGGACAAAGCATGAAGGTTTACTGACTTTGGGTCGAGTGTGGTGGTTTTTTATGGTAAAAAATTTTCTGCTGTTTTTTTGCTTTTTATTTGTAGTTTGAAGGTGATTATGTGGTGGTCAGTCCAAGGGACCTGAAGGATGGTTAATGGGGTACATTTATTATCATTTTGTAAGTTTCATGGCTCCACATCATTCTCTTCTTGGTTGGGCTGAGAACCTTTTAGCGCCCCCTCGTATTGGTAAGTCATAATGCCTCATTCCACCAGTGCCTAAGAGCCAATCTCATCGGTGATGTCACAATGGCTTTGATTCCCTATACTTGTGCCCATTTACTAGATGCATTTGCCTCATTGAAATGAAAAGTGTAAATTTCATGGCTCCGCATCATTCTCTTCTTGGTTGGGCTGAGAACTTTTCAGCAGCCTCTCGTAACTGTTTGGCACGCCCTTGACTCGCCCATGTCCTTCTCAGGTCCATGCTCCCTTTGGAAGTGCACGCCATAGAAATTAAGATCTCAGTTTAGTGGAGGCATGGCTCCTGCTCTCCTCTTCACCCCCCACCCCATCAGATCTCTCCCCACCCCCTTCTGCTGTGTGCGCATGTGCCCCTTCCCCTTACCTTTTTAACATCCCTGGCGTGAGCAGCAACCATAAACTGCTGTTTGTACCAGCGTCGGCTATTCTTCTGGCATCACTTCCTAGGCATGGGTTCAGGAAGTGACATCAGAGGAAAAGCTGACGCTGGCGCTAGCAACAGGTTGGGGTTGCTGCTCGCACCGGGAATGTTATAGAGGTATGGGGGTAGGAAAGGGGCATGTACACACAGTAGTGTTGGGGGGGGAGGGGCAGGGAAGTAGCAGGGGGCGGAGAGGAGGACAGATGCAAGGCACCTCCACCAAAATGGCGCCCGGAGTGAACTTCCCTGAGTACCTGTCTAAAATATGTAAACAACACAGAAAAGGTGGTATATTAAGTCCCTACCCCTTTACCTTTATAGAATACTAGCTGATTACCCAGTGTTGCACGGATATTTATTTATCCCAATCATTTGTCGTTTTTGATAATTTTTACATGTCACCCCCTTCTCACCCCCCATAGTATTTTTTCCCTGATAGTAAGTCATTGTATACCAAGTTTGGTTAAAATCTCTCCATGCGTTTCAGAGTTACGCTGGAAAATCATCTCAACGAGACCGAAAACTATTGGGTAGACAGTAATATCTTGGGATTTTCTTTAGAATTTTTACATGTCACCCCCTTCCCACCCCATAGTATTTTTTCCCTGATAATAAGTCATATGTATACCAAGTTTGGTTAAAATCTCTCCATGCGTTTCAGAGTTACGCTGGAAAATCATCTCAACGAGGCCGAAAACTATTGGGTAGACAGTAATATCTTGGGATTTTCTTTAGAATTTTTACATGTCACCCCCTTCCCACCCCATAGTATTTTTTCCCTGATAATACCAAGTTTGGTTAAAATCTCTCCATGCGTTTCAGAGTTACGCTGGAAAATCATCTCAACGAGGCCGAAAACTATTGGGTAGACAGTAATATCTTGGGATTTTCTTTAGAATTTTTACATGTCACCCCCTTCTCACCCCCCATAGTATTTTTTCCCTGATAGTAAGTCATATGTATACCAAGTTTGGTTAAAATCTCTCCATGTGTTTCAGAGTTATGCTGGAAAATCATCTCAATGAAGCCGAAAACTATTGGGTAGACAGTAATATCTTGGGATTTTCTTTAGAATTTTTACATGTCACCCCCTTCCCACCCCATAGTATTTTTTCCCTGATAATAAGTCATATGTATACCAAGTTTGGTTAAAATCTCTCCATGCGTTTCAGAGTTACGCTGGAAAATCATCTCAACGAGGCCGAAAACTATTGGGTAGACAGTAATATCTGGGTTAGTTTTAGAATTTTCACATGTCGCCCCCTCCCCCTCATAGTATTTTTTACCAGATAGTAAGTCATATGTATATCAAGTTTGGATGAAATCTCTCCATGCGTATCAGAGTTACACTGGAACATACATACATATACACACATACACTGTCACACCCGTTCTCCTGAAAGGCGCAGCGAGCCCTGGGAACGTGACAAATATCACTGGCCTGGCATGTTCCTTACCACCAAGGGACCTTTCAGGACTTTTTCTGGCTTATTATCAGCATGCAAGGAAAAGAGTCTTAGTCAGAAATGGCAAAAACCACTAGCTTTATTTCAGCCACTAGCCAAATAAAGAAAAATGCAGGCTTCAGCCTGGCAATTACAGAAAACATTCATCCCATGAAATCATAAGAAACAAAAACATCAAAATCCCCAAACCAAAGTGTTCAAGTCTGCCAGCAAGGGCTTAAGTGTAGTCCCGTACTTCTGGGCTTTAACAGTATAATATAACTCAGTCTGCTTCACCAGAGCAGATATACTTTAGGCATGTAATGTTTTATCACACAGTCCATAACCAAACAAAATCACTGTACTGATCAAATTCCAGTATCATGCATACCTTTTCCTCTGAAACGTTGCTGCAGTAATCATGCACAGCTGTGAAGGAGAAACGTAAGTAGCTGAGAAAACATGCACACACTTGTAGGCAGCAAACTTTAAGGCTTTAAAGAACAATGCAAAGTTCATGCTCAATGGAGAAAACCTAAACTCTTGCACAAAAGGTACAGCTTATCTGGGAACTCAAAACTGTAGGCAAACAAAAACTCCAATGTTTCACTACACCTCCATTGTTATGGGATAAGCCTCAATTCCTACCCTGCTTTCTTGAGTCTCCATAGCTTCTTCTTCCTGCTGCTTCATAACCTCAGAGGCAGAACACATCTCCTCTGCATCGGACATTTACCAGTCTGCATCCCCAGCCACCGCAGGAACTTATCCTCCCCTGCTGTTTGTCTCCCTCTTGGCTGCTCCTCTCCAGTGTGCCTCCTTCCTCCTCCTGTTCTGAGGAGCCACATTATATCCTGTGGAGAGCCACTCCCCCTCTGAGTAGGTGGGGGAAGGGTTTTCCACACACCAGCCTGCTTCCTATTACTACAAGCAGGTTTCTCTCTAGCCCTAGTTCTAACAGGCTGCTCAAACGGTATCATACTTCTGACAGTGGCAGGGACAGGTTTGCACTGGGTGCAGCTTTCCACCCTAACCTTTTCCTGCCCTGCCTCTTCTAACTCCATATCATTGTCTGAGCAGCAGTCAGCTTGATCTGTTAATAGGTCTGTCACCTGATCAGCTCTCCTGCATCTAGGCTCACTGTGTTTTCTCCTGATCCTTGGGGCAAAACCCAGGAAGGATTCGGGTTTGTTATGGACAAAACCCGAAATGGACCTGGGTTTGTCACAATACAGATACATCCGATTTTATATATATAGAAGAGGGTGGTCGCTAGCAATACCTAGCCCAAATCCACATACAACTTTTTTTTAAATTAGTTTAATTGATATAGTAATTGACCACACCATTACTGATTCCAAAAAATTAAAAAATGATTAATTAAAGTTGTGTGCCAAATTCCATGCACTGCCTAATGACGTCTACGTCAAGGCACCTACCTAATGATGCTTACATGAAAAGTAGGCGTGGTTAGAGGTGGAGAATAGGCGTGGCATGACTTAGGCGTCATTAGGCATCTGTGGTAGGTGCCTGTAAATTAGGCCAGGAATATCAGTGCCCGACAACATGATGCACGACCTACTCCTACTGGAGCGATGGTCTAGGACATGGCAACTCAACTTCAATGCCAAAAAATGCAAAGTTATGCACCTGGGCAGCCAGAATCCATGCAAGTCTTATACCCTTAATGGCGAGATCCTAGCAAAAACGGTAGCAGAACGAGACTTGGGGGTAATCGTCAGTGAGGACATGAAGACTGCCAATCAAGTGGAGCAAGCTTCATCCAAGGCAAGACAAATCATGGGTTGCATACGAAGGGGTTTTGTCAGCCGTAAGGCGGAAGTCATTATGCCATTGTATAGATCCATGGTGAGGCCCCACCTGGAATACTGTGTGCAATTCTGGAGGCCGCATTATCGCAAGGATGTGCTGAGACTGGAGTCGGTGCAAAGAATGGCGGCTTGACAAATTACAGCTATACTCGCTCGAGGAGCGCAGAGAGAGGGGGGACATGATCGAGACGTTCAAGTATCTTACGGGCCGCATCGAGGCGGAGGAAGATATCTTCTTTTTCAAGGGTCCCACGACAACAAGAGGGCATCCGTTGAAAATCAGGGGCGGGAAACTACGAGGTGACACCAGGAAATTCTTTTTCACTGAAAGAGTGGTTGATCGCTGGAATAGTCTTCCACTACAGGTGATTGAGGCCAGCAGTGTGCCTGATTTTAAGGCCAAATGGGATCGGCACATGGGATCTTTTCACAGGGCAAAGGTAGGGGAGGGACATTAAGGTGGGCAGACTAGATGGGCCGTGGGCCCTTATCTGCCGTCTATTTCTATGTTTCTATGTTTCTATGAAAGCCCTGGCTTAATGTAACGGCGCTGAACATTAGGACGCCTACGTCAAGTTAGCCTAGCAGTTGATTGATGACCACGCCGAGCAGTACTTAGGGATTAAGTGCCGTTTATAGAATCAGGCCCTAAGAGTGTAACTACGTGTGTAGTTAGGTGTGTAACTACAAATTATTGCACTTGTTAAGTCCAATTATTGACATTTATCACCGTGCCAATTTAGTGCTAATTAGCAAATTAAATTATACACATAGTTGACCCTACTCAATAACTGCGCACTCAATTGCATGTCTGACTTTGGGTGCCATTTATAGAATCCAGGAGCTAGTGGACATTTTTTCATTGTAGGGTGCAGGCACTGTTGAAGTGTGAGTATATGGCTGATGTCTTGAGCTTCTTTTTAGCACCTCTGTCTCTGCTGATTTTCTTTCAAATTGCTTGTTAAGCTTTTCTCACTGCTATTTTTTTTTTCTGCCCAGTGCTTACACTTCTCAGTTCTCTGCCCGCACACACAGCTTGCTCATCCTAACTTTTGTTACTGAGAACTGCTTCAAAATGATGAGAAAAACTGGGCTGAGAATGTCCAGAGCTCTAGCAAGACCAAAATACTATGGATAGCACCAGAAGAGATTGTTTGATTTGTGGACTGAATGTTTGGCTATAGATTGTTTGCAGGTCTGTTTCTGGCATGTGATTGGCTGAAACACCTGGAGGACAGAAGGTGGTAAAACCAGAGCACATGAATTTAGGTTACCGGGGGGGGGGGGGGAAGGGGGGAAGGGAGCTGACTGAGGAATAATGCCAGGAAGTACTTTTTCACGGAGAGGGTGGTAGATACCTGGAATGCCCTCCCAAACGGTAACAGAATTTAAAAATGCATGGAATAAACATATAGCAATCCTTTACAGAAGGCAAGGAACCGAGCATGCATAGCGGTGATTAGATGGCAACACTGGCAATTGAGAAGCAAAGTCTGTGCTGGGCAGATAGACCAGTTCCAGGCAATGTTTTACTGTCTGTGCCCTGAAAACCACATTTCTTACCTACTACCACATTTCACGTTACACAACCCCACACGACCAACTAGAAACCGTAACATATTTACATACCCAAAGATCACAGGCTGCAAATACAAATCCTTTTTGGACAGGTCCTTCATGTATCAAGCAAGCAAACAGCAGTCCTGGCTGGAAAATTACATTAATGGAACCAGGCTGACCTACGGCGCATTCTGGAAAGCAATTAAAACCGCACTGTTTGACAAATTCATCTCCTAAACTGAAACCTCACCACTTATTAAGTTATATTTTCCCTCTGTTCAACCTCAGTGTAATATGTTTGTCCTTTTATCTATTTCTTATGTACCGTATTTTCACGCATATAACGCGCGCGTTATACGCGTTTTTACCTACCGCGCATACCCCTCGCGCGTTATATGCGTGAGCGCGGTATACCAAAGTTTTAAAACATAGTTCCCACCCCGCCCGACGCCCGATTCACCCCCCCAGCAGGACCGCTCGCACCCCCACCCCGAACGACCGCTCGCACGCGCTCCCATCCGCACCCGCATCCACGATCGGAGCAAGAGGGAGCCCAAGCCCTCTTGCCCGGCCGACTCCCCGACGTCCGATACATCCCCCCCCCCCCGGCAGGACCACTCGCACCCCCACCCCGAACGACCGCTCGCACGCGCTCCCACCCACACCCGCATCCACGATCGGAGCAAGAGGGAGCCCAAGCCCTCTTGCCCGGCCGACTCCCCGACGTCCGATACATCCCCCCCCCCGGCAGGACCACTCGCACCCCCACCCCGAACGACCGCCGACTTCCCGACAATATCGGGCCAGAAGGGAGCCCAAACCCTCCTGGCCACGGCGACCCCCTAACCCCACACCGCACTACATTACGGGCAGGAGGGATCCCAGGCCCTCCTGCCCTCGACGCAAACCCCCCTCCCCCCCAAGAACCTCCGACCGCCTCCCAGCCGACCCGCGATCCCCCTGGTGACCCCCACGACCCCCCCACCCCCCTTCCCCGTACCTTTGGTAGTTGGGCCAGAAGGGAGCCCAAACCCTCCTGGCCACGGCGACCCCCTAACCCCACCCCACACTACATTACGGGCAGGAGGGATCCCAGGCCCTCCTGCCCTCGACGCAAACCCCCCTCCCCCCCAAGAACCTCCGACCGCCCCCCAGCCGACCCGCGATCCCCCTGGCGACCCCCACGACCACCCCACCCCCCTTCCCCGTACCTTTAGTAGTTGGCCGGACAGACGGGAGCCAAACCCGCCTGTCCGGCAGGCAGCCAACGAAGGAATGAGGCCGGATTGGCCCATCCATCCTAAAGCTCCGCCTACTGGTGGGGCCTAAGGCGCGTGGGCCAATCAGAATAGGCCCTGGAGCCTTAGGTCCCACCTGGGGGCGCGGCCTGAGGCACATGGGCCCAACCCGACCATGTGCCTCAGGCCGCGCCCCCAGGTGGGACCTAAGGCTCCAGGGCCTATTCTGATTGGCCCACGCGCCTTAGGCCCCACCAGTAGGCGGAGCTTTAGGATGGATGGGCCAATCCGGCCTCATTCCTTCGTTGGCTGCCTGCCGGACAGGCGGGTTTGGCTCCCGTCTGTCCGGCCAACTACTAAAGGTACGGGGAAGGGGGGTGGGGGGGTCGTGGGGGTCGCCAGGGGGATCGCGGGTCGGCTGGGGGGCGGTCGGAGGTTCTTGGGGGGGAGGGGGGTTTGCGTCGAGGGCAGGAGGGCCTGGGATCCCTCCTGCCCGTAATGTAGTGCGGGGTGGGGTTAGGGGGTCGCCGTGGCCAGGAGGGTTTGGGCTACCTTCTGGCCCAACTACCAAAGGTACGGGGAAGGGGGGTGGGGGGGTCGTGGGGGTCGCCAGGGGGATCGCGGGTCGGCTGGGGGGCGGTCGGAGGTTCTTGGGGGGGAGGGGGGTTTGCGTCGAGGGCAGGAGGGCCTGGGATCCCTCCTGCCCGTAATGTAGTGCGGGGTGGGGTTAGGGGGTCGCCGTGGCCAGGAGGATTTGGGCTCCCTCCTGGCCCGATATTGTTGGGGAGTCGGCGGTCCTTCGGGGGGGGGGGAGGGATGTATCGGACGTCGGGGGGGGGGGGCATCAGGCTTTCAGGATGGGGACAGACCTTCAAGGGGGGACAGTGCACGGAAGTCAGGGGGGGGTGAACGGAGAGTCGGGACAGCGCACGGAAAGTCAGGGCGGGCGAAAGGAGCGTCGGGCAGCATGCGCGGTATACCCATGAGCGCGGTATATCAAAGTTTTTGTGCAAATCATCGTGATTTCTGCGCGCTATATCCGTGTGCGCGTTTTATACGGGTGCGTGTTATTTGTGTGAAAATACGGTAATATGTTGTATCCCCTCTTCTTGCATTCTGTAATTCGCTGATTGTCCAGCCTTCTTTCGACTGTGGCGGTATAGAAGAATAAAGTTATTATTATTATTATTATTATTAAATCAAGTACAGTAAAACCTTGGTTTATGTGCATAATTCGTTCAGAAAACATGCTTGTAATCCAAAACACTCGTATATCAAAGCTAAATTCCCCATAAGAAATAATGGAAACTCAGACGATTCATTCCACAACCCAAAAACTTTAATACAAAATACTGTATGCACTTGTATTGCAAGACCTTGCTTGTTTATCAAGTTAAAATTTAATAAAATGTTTTGCTTGTCTTGCAAAACACTTGCAAACCAAGTTACTTGCAATCCAAGGTTTTACTGTACGTATATACAGTATAGTATCACTAAAATGGTGCATGGTCTTCGTTATAAGGCATATGGGGGACAGACTTAAAGATCTCAGTCTGTATATTTTGGAGGAAAGGCGGGAGAGGGGAGATAAGATAGAGACGTTTAAATACCTTTGTAATATAAATGTGCATGAGTCGAGTATCTTTCATTTGAATGGAAACTCTGGAATGAGAGGGCATAGGATGAAGTTAAGAGGTGATAGGCTCCGGAGTAATCTGAGGAAATACTTTTTTACAGAAAGGTTGGTAGATGCATGGAACAGTCACCCGGAAGAGGTGGTGGAAACAGAGACTTTGTCTGAATTCAAGAGGGCCTGGGATAGGCACGTGGGATCTCTCAGAGAGAGAAAGAGATAATGGTTACTGTGGATGGGAAGACTGGATGGGTCATTTGGCCTTTATCTGCCGTCATGTTTCTATCACATCATACCCTATGAGATTATCTTGTTGGGCAGACTGGATATATTGTAAAGGTCTTTCTCAGTTGTCATCTACTATGTTACTATGTAAAAAAGGAGTTTTGAGTTATTTTGAGATAATACCCCTCTTTCAGTCTAAATTCTGATAAACAAACAAAAAACTGTACTCTTAGCTAACTCAAGGTTATAGGAAATGGTTAGGTTTCACTGTGCTTGGGTAATTATGAGCTTATAAGAACAGTTTGGGCTGCATCTAATAGCTATATGCATGAAGAATGTACTTGTCCACTCCTCTTTAATTTTGTTTCTAGTGATTTGACTGAAGCCAAAGTCGATATTGAAGAAACAGAGAAACACAACTGCAGATAAAGGCCAAAAGGTCCATCCAAGTCTGCCCATCCGCAGCATCCACTATCTCCTCCTTTCCCTAAGAGATCCCACGTGCCTGTCCCATGCTTTCCTGAATTCCTATGACACAGTCTCTGTCTCTACCACTTCTTTTAGGAGACTATTCCAAGCATCTACTACTCTTTCTGAATAAAAGTACATTTCTCCCTCCGTATTCGCGGTTTCAACAATCGTGGTTTTGATTATTTGCGGTTTTTAGCTTGTTGGCTCCTCCCCCCCACATTACACCAGCTTGCATAGAGAAATTGCTGATTCCGAGCGTTTACAGAGAAAATTGCTGATTCCCAGCACTTTCTGCACCGTGTTTTGCCTCTCCTTCAGGAACAGGCCAGGTCTCCCACCATGTTATTCACAGTTTCACCATATTCATGATGGTTTTTAATAGAAAATATATTGAAAATACGTTTTGTCAAATTCAGTTATAAGCAGGGATTCATCCAGACCAAAAAACATACACATAAAGCTGACATACTAAAAATCAAAAAGATGAAAAGGAGAAAAATAAACCTCAATTGAGGGTCGTTGGGACTACACAAGTGCCCAACCATCCACTCATCATCACGGGTTTATAAAAAACTCCAAAAACATGTATAAATAATCAATTTTCACATCTTTCATTCACACGAGGTCTTCTTTTTTGTTATTTTTCACAGTCTTTTTTATATATATAAAATTTCAGTTTAAATGTCAAGCAATGAAAAAGGCCCGAATCCCAAGCTTAACTACATTAATTGGCGAGGACTACAGCTAAATATAATCAGTATAAGCAGTTTTTAGAGATATGCAGCAAATATCTGAAATCGTGAAAAAATACACTCATCTGAAATCGAGGATTTTCACCAAAAGGCTTCCAATACAAGATCCCGACAGAAAAGACTTTCTGTTTCGCCCGACGAGGGCTACTTCAGGGGAACAATATCAACTCCAATATCCCTCTGCTTCTAATTATCTGCTGGAAATAGAGCCGACTCCTCTCAAGACAGTACAGGGACTGAAAGACGCGCCCGGCTCGAATAAAACACGAACCGGGCGTCTTGACGTCATCAACTACGTGATGCACGATAGGTCAAACACACTCACTCCCACTGCCAAACAGACCACGAGAAGGAACCTATGGAATGGATTTCAAAGAAACGGCTGCCATTCATAAGCTGTATTGAGGCCCACTGGCTCTAAGGTTTGTAATCGGCTAATCCATTGTTGTTCCTTCTGCCATAGCATTCTTCTACTGTCTCCTCTTCTCAGAGTAGGACGTAGTTTCTCAATGACCCAACATTTTAAATTCTCAAATCTATGGCCAAATTGGGTACAATGAGCCACTATCGGGGCTGTTAATTTCTGAGTGTTCAAACAACTTTTATGTTCCGTAATTCTAGTGGTTAAGGTCCTTGATGTTTGCCCTATGTATAGACGGTCACATGGACATTGAATCGCATATATTATATTCATAGATTGGCATGAGGACGTCTGGTGTAAAACAATGCTCTTGCCATCACTGGGATTGATAAAGCTGGAAATATTCAGCATTATGTCACAATTTGAACAATGTCCACAAGGTTTGTGACCCTGGATGTTATCTGGATTTTCTTCTATAAAATCTTCCTTAGATGTATGACATAATAAATCACTAAGATTTTTATTTCTTGATTGTGAAAAAATAAATCTTTTGTTTTCAAAACAAGGAAGCGTTTTTAATAGAGGAAGATGTTTTTTATATTTCTTGATCACCTGCGATGACATACGAGTTTGTTTAATCACACATGGAATTATAACATCATCTGAATGAGGTCTTTTGTAATCTAGCAATGTTTCTCTAGGATTGTATAACGCACGTTTTTTAGCTCGTTTAACTATGTTTTTAGGATAATCTCTTAGCAATAATTTATGTTCCAATATCTTTGCTTCTTGTATAAATTTATCCTTAGTATTACAGATACGACGGTACCTGAGAAACTGCGCAAAAGGAATGCTGTTTTTAAGATGCATTGGATGCATACTATTAAATTTAAGCAACGTGTTTCTGTCAGTTTTTTTGCGATGGACTGAAGTTTCAATGTGCTGATCTTTCATACAAATTTCTACATCTAAAAAACTGATGTTCTCAACACTATATGTCATGGTGAATTTAATGGAATGATGGCATTGATTCATTTTGTCATTAAATTCTATAAGTTGTTGCCTCGTCCCCAACCAGATGATAAAAATATCATCGATAAATCTCCACCACTTAAAAACATGGTGAAATTCTGGCATGGTATAAATCAATGTTTCTTCAAACCATGACATATACAAATTCGCAATTGTTGGAGCGAATGAAGCACCCATTGCTATTCCAGACAGCTGCTTAAAGAATTCACCATTGAAAATAAAATAATTATTTTTCAATGCAATTTCACAAAGGTCTCTCAAAAACTTCGTATGTATGTTATCTTGAACATATTGTGAATTCCATAAAGCTTCTAATACTACCAGAGCTTCTTCTTGTGGGATGCATGTGTATAATGAACACACATCGAATGTCACCATAATGCACTCCATAGGTAATGTAGATTCCAACTCACTGAGTAATTTCAAAAAATGTGTAGTGTCTTGTAAATATGATTTAATGGTTTTCAGAAAGATTTGTAATTGTTTATCTATATATTTACTTGTCCTTTCCAATAGTGAATCACGAGCTGATACTATTGGTCTGCCTGGCGGACACTGAATGTTTTTATGGATTTTTGGTAGCAGATAAAATATAGGTACTTTGAAATGTTGAGGAGTGAGAAATTGGTATTCTTTTTTAGTAAGAAAACCGCTTTTCAGTGCATCTGCACAGATGTTAAAAATCTTTTCAAAGATTTCCATCGAAGGATCTTGATCTAATTTCAGATATACATCGTGATTACATAATTGAGAATTAGCTTCCGTAATATAGAGATCACAACTCCAAACCACCACTGCTCCCCCCTTATCAGCCCTTCTAATCACAATAGTTGGATCATTTCTCAATTTTTGAAGGGCTCCATATTCTACTGAAGATAAATTATGAACCCCTCTTTGAACTTTAGCTGTTTCATTTATACTATAAAGTTCTTGAATCATAAGGGTTTTGAAAGCCGCGATAACAGGGTTCAGTGGACCAGGGGGGTTCCATTTTGATTTAGGTTGTACACAGGATATGTCTAATGCTGTACTAGGATGTTCATGGAAAAAGGAGCATAAATTTAATCTCCGTAAAAATTTTTCCAAGTCGATTTGGGCTTGAAATGCATTATGAGCCACTGTTGGAACGAAAGTCAATCCCTTAGATAATAATGAAATTTCATCTATGGACAATACTTTCTGAGAAATATTAATAACTAATGATTCCGTCTCTTCTGTGTCCGGGCACGTGACCGTCCCCGATATGACCCTCTGCCTCGAGTGTTTCTTCCTCCTCGTGTATATCCTACAGTTTGTCTGGTTTGGCCTTGATCCCCATCCGGCTCCTCCGAAGTAGAGGTACTCTCACTATTTGCAATATCTGAAGATTCACCTGAAGTGGTGAACCTCACTGTTTTTGGTTTATAATTCACACTCATCCATCTGTAAACGTATCCTGTCTGGTAATCTTTCTGGTCTCTTTGAAACTTTTTAAGTTTGTTAGTTCTCACTTCTCTGCGAAATTTATCCATTTTAGAGTTTGAATCAATTAGCTTGTTTTCAAAATCATTATTTTTGCGAGCTTCTGTTATTAATTCGTCGTATTTTCCTTTATTCTCCTGTATCTTCGTTTGTAATGTTTTAATCAATAATAACATTAAATCCAACGAGCAGCGATTCAGAATCTGATTCCAGATTGTTATGAAATCAGTATTGTCAATAAACATTTGTGGAGCTGTCCTCATTCTCAAACCACGTGGAATTATTTTGTTCTTACAATATTCTACTAAACTAGCACTTTGTAATTCCATCTGTATTATTTGTTTCATTATTTTATCTATGTCCAACCATGCCAAATCAGTATCATGTGTTGCTTCATTAGTAGACAATGCTGGTGCTTGCAATATTTCAGTCCTCTGACCATCCGAGAAGCCAAAGCCACTATCCCATAGCTGTGCCATCGCTAATTGCCTTAATTGTTGTTAAACCACTAATAATTTATTTTGAGGCCAAAACGTGAGACTAATAGTAAATATATTGAAAATACGTTTTGTCAAATTCAGTTATAAGCAGGGATTCATCCAGACCAAAAAACATACACATAAAGCTGACATACTAAAAATCAAAAAGATGAAAAGGAGAAAAATAAACCTCAATTGAGGGTCGTTGGGACTACACAAGTGCCCAACCATCCACTCATCATCACGGGTTTATAAAAAACTCCAAAAACATGTATAAATAATCAATTTTCACATCTTTCATTCACACGAGGTCTTCTTTTTTGTTATTTTTCACAGTCTTCGATGGAAATCTTTGAAAAGATTTTTAACATCTGTGCAGATGCACTGAAAAGCGGTTTTCTTACTAAAAAAGAATACCAATTTCTCACTCCTCAACATTTCAAAGTACCTATATTTTATCTGCTACCAAAAATCCATAAAAACATTCAGTGTCCGCCAGGCAGACCAATAGTATCAGCTCGTGATTCACTATTGGAAAGGACAAGTAAATATATAGATAAACAATTACAAATCTTTCTGAAAACCATTAAATCATATTTACAAGACACTACACATTTTTTGAAATTACTCAGTGAGTTGGAATCTACATTACCTATGGAGTGCATTATGGTGACATTCGATGTGTGTTCATTATACACATGCATCCCACAAGAAGAAGCTCTGGTAGTATTAGAAGCTTTATGGAATTCACAATATGTTCAAGATAACATACATACGAAGTTTTTGAGAGACCTTTGTGAAATTGCATTGAAAAATAATTATTTTATTTTCAATGGTGAATTCTTTAAGCAGCTGTCTGGAATAGCAATGGGTGCTTCATTCGCTCCAACAATTGCGAATTTGTATATGTCATGGTTTGAAGAAACATTGATTTATACCATGCCAGAATTTCACCATGTTTTTAAGTGGTGGAGATTTATCGATGATATTTTTATCATCTGGTTGGGGACGAGGCAACAACTTATAGAATTTAATGACAAAATGAATCAATGCCATCATTCCATTAAATTCACCATGACATATAGTGTTGAGAACATCAGTTTTTTAGATGTAGAAATTTGTATGAAAGATCAGCACATTGAAACTTCAGTCCATCGCAAAAAAACTGACAGAAACACGTTGCTTAAATTTAATAGTATGCATCCAATGCATCTTAAAAACAGCATTCCTTTTGCGCAGTTTCTCAGGTACCGTCGTATCTGTAATACTAAGGATAAATTTATACAAGAAGCAAAGATATTGGAACATAAATTATTGCTAAGAGATTATCCTAAAAACATAGTTAAACGAGCTAAAAAACGTGCGTTATACAATCCTAGAGAAACATTGCTAGATTACAAAAGACCTCATTCAGATGATGTTATAATTCCATGTGTGATTAAACAAACTCGTATGTCATCGCAGGTGATCAAGAAATATAAAAAACATCTTCCTCTATTAAAAACGCTTCCTTGTTTTGAAAACAAAAGATTTATTTTTTCACAATCAAGAAATAAAAATCTTAGTGATTTATTATGTCATACATCTAAGGAAGATTTTATAGAAGAAAATCCAGATAACATCCAGGGTCACAAACCTTGTGGACATTGTTCAAATTGTGACATAATGCTGAATATTTCCAGCTTTATCAATCCCAGTGATGGCAAGAGCATTGTTTTACACCAGACGTCCTCATGCCAATCTATGAATATAATATATGCGATTCAATGTCCATGTGACCGTCTATACATAGGGCAAACATCAAGGACCTTAACCACTAGAATTACGGAACATAAAAGTTGTTTGAACACTCAGAAATTAACAGCCCCGATAGTGGCTCATTGTACCCAATTTGGCCATAGATTTGAGAATTTAAAATGTTGGGTCATTGAGAAACTACGTCCTACTCTGAGAAGAGGAGACAGTAGAAGAATGCTATGGCAGAAGGAACAACAATGGATTAGCCGATTACAAACCTTAGAGCCAGTGGGCCTCAATACAGCTTATGAATGGCAGCCGTTTCTTTGAAATCCATTCCATAGGTTCCTTCTCGTGGTCTGTTTGGCAGCTAATTGGGAGTGAGTGTGTTTGACCTATCGTGCATCACGTAGTTGATGACGTCAAGACGCCCGGTTCGTGTTTTATTCGAGCCGGGCGCGTCTTTCAGTCCCTGTACCGTCTTGAGAGGAGTCGGCTCTATTTCCAGCAGATAATTAGAAGCAGAGGGATATTGGAGTTGATATTGTTCCCCTGAAGTAGCCCTCGTCGGGCGAAACAGAAAGTCTTTTCTGTCGGGATCTTGTATTGGAAGCCTTTTGGTGAAAATCCTCGATTTCAGATGAGTGTATTTTTTCACGATTTCAGATATTTGCTGCATATCTCTAAAAACTGCTTATACTGATTATATTTAGCTGTAGTCCTCGCCAATTAATGTAGTTAAGCTTGGGATTCGGGCCTTTTTCATTGCTTGACATTTAAACTGAAATTTTATATATATAAAAAAGACTGTGAAAAATAACAAAAAAGAAGACCTCGTGTGAATGAAAGATGTGAAAATTGATTATTTATACATGTTTTTGGAGTTTTTTATAAACCCGTGATGATGAGTGGATGGTTGGGCACTTGTGTAGTCCCAACGACCCTCAATTGAGGTTTATTTTTCTCCTTTTCATCTTTTTGATTTTTAGTATGTCAGCTTTATGTGTATGTTTTTTGGTCTGGATGAATCCCTGCTTATAACTGAATTTGACAAAACGTATTTTCAATATATTTACTATTAGTCTCACGTTTTGGCCTCAAAATAAATTATTAGTGGTTTTTAATAGAAAACAGCGAATAACATATGAAAAAGATATTTGCGGTTTTTCTGTATTCACGGGTCTGTTAATCCCCCTATCACAGCGAATACAGAGGGAGAAGCGTATTTCCTTAGATTACTCTTGAACTTATCAGCTCTTAACTTCATCCCATGACCTCTCACTCATTATTCCCAAAGTGCCATTGGTTCCCTTATTTAAAATATATTTTGGGGCCCACTGACTACAGAATCTCCCAGTTATTACTCCTACTTGAAATTTTGAATTAAAATTGCATGAAAACTGAATTGTCCTTCTGCTAGGGAGCTAGTTCTAGAGATGAACTCACTTCACTAAAGAAATGAAAGAAAATTGACTGGATTGCACTTCAGGATTAACAGAGGGACTTGGATTTAACCCATGCCTGTTTCCATGTCATGTTGCCAATATGTCACCTTTCACCAGCACAATTCAATAGAAAGCAAAAAAATAAACCCCAAACCTATTTCAATGTAGAGTATTAGACGGGCTGTCTCTAATGCACTTACCGAATTTGATATCATGCCTCTCCATAAAAGCTTGAGGTACATTACAATAATTAAAAAAAATAAAAATAAAGAATCACATATATAAACATGTACTTACCACAACCACCCCCAATTATTTACTCCCATTTTAGTACTCAGCCTTAAACTGCCCCAAAAAACCCCACATTTTAAAATGCTTTTTTTTTTTTAGTTTTCAAATATTTTATTTTTGAAGTGAAAATACAAAAGGAAATATACAATAATCCGGAAACAGATACAACCAGAAACAAACCAAAACACACGATGAAAAGAGTCTACCGCGTGATGTCTGCGCGGAGACAAATGGTCCCAACCAAGAATCCAAACACCAACCCACCCCCAAAATCCCCCCAAAGCCCCCTCACCCCTCCAAATAACATAAACCTCTGTACAGTGTCAGGGACATTTTCAATAAGATACCTGAATCTGATTTTGGAGGTTTTGGGGAAAACACCCAAAATTCCTGAAGAGAAAGTTTTGTTTCACAAATGGTAGACGATTTTGTGCTCAGTGCATCAATCAAAGGGGAGGGGGGGGGCCTGCATTCTTAGTAGACTGGCCACACAGACATCCCAGCAATGCAGTGGGGCACCCTAGGGGCAAGGCAGTAGACTTGTATGGGAAGCTTTCCAAAACCCACCAAAAACCTACTGTACCCAACTGCAGATGTCACCTACAGTATAAGTTTGGACAATAGGGTTTTGGAGGCTTCACACTAGAGAGTGACATGTTGACCATTACCACATTTACCAGGGTAATTACCGGTAGCATGGTAATGGGGACCGTGTCAGGGAAACTCCCGGTATCACTGAAGTATCAGTAGATCATTCTGCAGTACTGCCGCAGGAACGGGAACTGGCCAGAGCCACTGTCTCCTACCCTCCTTCCGCTTCCACAGCTACTGCCACTGCCACTGCCACATCTCTCCTGCTCTCCTTCTCTTCTCAGCCGTCGCTGCTGTAACTGGTACTGTTTTCCCTCCCCTATCCTCCAACTAGCAGCTCACACTGCATTTACCTTCCTGTTCAGCTTCCAGCTAAATTAGTTTCCTTTAGGCAGTCTTAGGGCCTTTGTTAGGCTGGGCCCTCCTCCAATGCTGCTGCTGGATATGCGGTGAGGATAGGTGCTTCTGGGGAGGGGGATAGGAATGCTGAATATAGGGGAAGTGGTGCTGCTGGACCTGGGGGGATATAGAGAAAGGTGCTGCTGGACCTGGGGGGAGGGGAGGGGAAAGAAGAGGTGCTGCTGGACCTGAGGGGAAGGGACAGGTGCTACTGGACCTGGAGGGAGGTGAAGGGAAGAGAGAGGTGCTGCTGAACCTGGGGGGCAGATAGGAAGGGAAGGGAGATGTGCTGCTGGACCTAGGTGGTGGGGGGAAGTGAGAGGGAGAGGTGCTTCTGGACTGGGAGCGGAGGAGGGAAAAGGGGAAGTGCTGCTGGACCTGGGTCTCTACTACTTCTACCACTGGATCAATGGGGAGGTGAGAGGGAGAGGTGCTTCTGGTCCTGGGTGGTGGGGGAAGGTGAAAAGGAGAGGTGCTGCTGGACTGGGGGCACTCATTCTTGCCCACTGCCTACGCTGTAGCTTCTGTTACTGCTTTTTCAAAATGGCTGCCAAGACTTCATGTGGCAGCCTCACAAGATTCATGGAAGTATTGTGAGGCTGCTGCACAAAGTCTCGGCAGCCATTTTGAAAATGCATTCTTTGTGAGTCCAGTGGTGGCAGTGAGCAGGATTGAGTGGAGTTCTTTACTGCCCCCAAAGTTGCCCCCAGGGTGGCTACTCTCCAGGAAGGAGAGGAGAGAAATACCAGACCATGGGAAGGGAAGGAGGAGAGAGAGAGATTCTAGTCTAAGGGAGGGGGGAAGAGAAGGAAAGGAGGGGAGGGGAGAATGATGCCATACTGTGGGAAGGAGAGGAGAAAGATGACTGACCATAGGAGGGGTGAAGGGAAAGACAGATGTCATACCACAGGAGAGAATGGGAAGAGATGGTGCACAGGGATGGAGGGGAAGGGAAGAGGGATGGAAGACATGCTGTTTATGGATAGATTGGAAAAGGGGAGAAGAAAGAGGGAGGAGATGGTATACATGGATGGGGAAGGGGGTAGAAGGAACGGGTACGCTTGAAATCTTTAGGAGCACGCTTTGGCCTACAATATCCCGTACGGATGATGGTAACCATCAATAATGTTACAAAAGTTTTAGACTCTCCTGAAGCTTTGCAGAATTATTTGGATCAGATTCAATCTCATGGCATGGCTACCTGATCTTTATCTGTAAACTCTCACCGAGGGATAAAATCCCTTCAAGCATTACCCGAGTTTGCATCTCGGCACTGCTTTATTAATGCCATTCCTATAGAAATATTTTCTACTTTAACAACATGTGATTTCATCACAAATTATTGGACATTCTGGTTTTACATTACTTAATATCAATATGAACAAATTTGTCTTTTCTTATAATACTTTCTATAGCACGGTGTTCATGTGTTTCTTACCACATATATTAAGACTTTTTTAATTCAAGTTCTTTAACTCAAGTATCAACATATGGAATCTTGGTATTCATTTAATTTATCAAAAATTCTTTTGAATCAGATGACATGGAACTATGTTATTTTGAGCTATATTTCTATTATATTTCTATATTCTCTTCTAAATATAGCCTGGATTATGTCCTTATTTAATTTACATTTATATTAGAGGGTGATTCAGTGTCCTTTTGCCATCTGCCGTTACTCCCATAATTCAAAATGTTACTCTCACAAGCTGAACTAGTATTAAGTTCTATATGCCACTTTTTTCACTTTCATTTCAGAGGCTCTCTCATATTTGATACTAGCTGATGCCCCGGCGTTGCACGGGTATTTAATTATAGCAATAACACTGTAAATGGATTCAAATAAAGATACTTTATAGTGGTGAATGAAATTATTATTTTACAGCGTTATAAAAAGTACAATATTCAAATTATAATGTGAAATATTTGACAAAATGAATACAATACAACTAACACAAAACTTGATTATAAACAACATTTTTAGTTTCCACCTCCAGGAGCAAGAACATATAAATTCTTGGGTGAACCCACCCTTGAGCAAGCAACATAGAGTTGTCCATGGGAAAAACAGGGGGATCTTAAATCCACTCCACAGTATGTAATAGTCTGTCCCTGTGATTTGTTGATTGTGATAGAGAATGCAAGTCTCACTGGAATTTGCAATCTCTTAAACTGAAAAGGAAGATGTGTTGCAAGTTTCGTTCAAATCGGGCAAGCCGTTTTTGCGTTGGCAGCTTTTTACATTTTTTCCATTGACATGAATGGGTGAAATCTGATTTTATGTTTGTAGCTCCGCCCACGTGTGCAGGTGGGCCACGAGAACCCCAGAACATATCACCCCAGGTAGTGAGGGATCTGCATACCAAGTTACGTTCAAATCGGTCAAGTCGTTTTTGAATTACTGTGAGAATGGCAGCTTTTTACATTTTTTTCCATTGACATGAATTGGTGAAATCCGATTTTATGTTTGTAGCTCCGCCCACGTGTGCAGGTGGGCCGCGAGACCCCCAGAACATATCACCCCAGGTAGTGAGGGATCTGCATACCAAGGTTCGTTCAAATCGGTCAAGCCGTTTTTGAATTACTGTGAGAATGGCAGCTTTTTACATTTTTTCCATTGACATGAATGGGTGAAATCTGATTTTCTGTTTGTAGCTCCGCCCATGTGTGCAGGTGGGCCGCAAGACCCCCAGAACATATAATCCCAGGTAGTGAGGGATCAGCATACCAAGTTTTGTTCAAATCGGTCAAGCCGTTTTTGCGTGATCGCGGCACATACACACACACATACATACATACACACATACATACCTCCGATTTTATATATATAGAAGATTATATTTCTTGTGGAATTAATGTTTAATATAATGTTTCTGATATCCTCATACCACCATGGCCCAATTTAATATTAACTCCTCATTGACATTTATCTCCTGGAATGGAAACGGTTTGAGACACTCTGTGAAAATAAAAAAAATCATCTTTAAAAAACTCAAACCATCAATTGTTTTTTTGTACAGGAAACCCATATATCAAACATTTCTCAATTTCTTGGTAATAACAATTGGTTGATTAACGTTATTGAAGTCCTGGTCATTGGTAGGAAGCATGGAGTAGCTATATTATCTCATAAGAATATTTCTATCCAACTTTTAGATACTCGTATAGATCCTAAAGGCAGATAGATAGTTGCTGAACCAAAATATTTTCAGATGTGCTTTTAGTAAATTTATACGCACCAAATACAGATTCTCCAGATTTCTTTCTTAATCTTTTTCAAACAATCTCTACATTTGATCCACTTCCCATGCTTATGGCTAGAGATTTCAATTTACCACACAGACACTCTACCAAAATAACTCCAGCTATTGCTAATATCACTCTACACTCTTTGATTCAACAATACAATCTTTCAGAGCACTGGCGAATATAACATCCATATACTGGGGACGACGCCTATATTTCCTCACCATACAACAGTTACTTAAGAATTGATTTTTTTTGTTATCATCTTTATTCATCAATAATTTGGAAAATTCCAAAATTAACAATATCATAATATCAGATCATGCCCCAACTTCCATTAGTTTCAAATGTTTTGCTCCGCCACTTGCTAAATCACCTATATGGAGCCTAAGCAACAAATTTTTAGAAGATGATAAAATAAAAAATATGTCATATTACCAAATTTATAGAGAAATTCAGTTCAATATCACTGCCTCACTTGATCCTCTTATCGTTTGGGAGGCTTTCAAATCCTCTATCAGAGGATAATTAATTTCCATTAATGCTTATAAGATTAAAGAAGACAAAGCTTTTCTAAATAACTTAGATCTTCAAACTAAAGCCCTAGAACATACTAATCATCTGGTTCGAAATGGTTTTTATACACTTTGGAAGTTATGCACTATAACATCTTATTTTGATTCTTGTTCCTTTAGACTCCTGGTGCAGTCTTTGATTCTTATTTCTCTCGACTACGGTAATATTGTCTACTATGCAGATCTCAAGAGAAATCTTCATAGAATGTGACCGGTCCAGAACACAGCAATAAAGTTAATTTTTTTTCCATGTTTTTATTAATTTTACAAGATAAATGTACAAATATTAAATAAAACAAGAAACATATCATATGTACATAACAATACAAGTACAGATATTAAATAAGACAAGAAATAGATCAAATGTTCAAGTCATTATATATATATGTATCTATTTAATTACATAAAATGTATATATCAGATAAATAAGGGGGACCAGCACATATATTGTCAACATATGATACACAGTAATCATATTAAAATATGGAACTTTCAAGAGGCATCATCAGCTAGATTAATTAAGATTAGCAATATATTATGAAATTCTGTTTGTCAATTTTTAACCTGAAAAAGTCAGACCATGCCACTCCTTTCTATAGTAGGTTATATTGGCTGCCAATTGAGGCCAGGGTCATTTTCAAATTTGGGTTGCTATGTTACAAGGTGTTGTTTGGTCTTACAGCTGAATATCTCATGGAACATTTTATACTGGCCATCCCAAAATATTCTTAATGAATTTAAACATTCTTTGCCCTTTGGGGGCCATTGATTACATATTCTAATGATTAGACACCTTAAACACCTTTTTATTATATAAGAGTATAATTAGTGTGGGATTGGGATGTATGCGTATAGGTTTTAATTGCTTTATTCCTAATGGATAGGATGGGTGAGGGAGGGATTCTTTTATATGCTTTTGATAAAATAGATAAAAATGTCAAGTGATTTGTAAGAATTCTCTGATTGAATATTATACACTTGTTGTAAGATGAAAATGAATAAAGATTTTTATTTATTTTTTTTTAAATAAACATTCTTTGCCTTTCCTTGTGTCGAGGACTGTCAATACAAAACTTTAACAGATTATTTTTTTTCAGTTAGCAGAGATAAAAAATTAAGCCAGTTAATAGCTAGTGCAGTGTCCTATAAGTATTTCAGAAAGCTCCTGAAAACATTTATTTGATAAATTCTTATAAGAGATGATCTGTATTGAACAATTTTGAATTGTAATTCCTGAGAATGTCCCAGCTTCTTCAAGTTGTAAACCGCATAGAACTGGAAGGTAATGTGGTATACAAATTATAATGTAATTTTTTCAAAAACAAGCAATTACTACCAGAAATATATAAACTTAAATATTCTTATAACACACATATTATTCTAAAAGCGCAACAAGATATCCATATCACTAAAGCAAAATATTATTTGGATCTCAGAAAAGCCGAAAGATTATGGCAAAAATCCGGAACCTTAGAACACAGATTGGCCTGGAGGCAAAAATTAAAACAGTACAAAACCCTCACTAGTGAAAAAAGAAAAAATTTCTACTCCCACAAAATCGGTAATCCTAAAACCAATAGCAGTAACCTCTTCAAACTGGTCAATGATCTATACAACATAGAAACCTGCACAAACCTACACGAAGAATCCACCTTAACCGCCAACACCCTTGCCGACTTCTTCAATACCAAGATCCAAAAATTAAGAACAACACTACCCCCCAGCACCAACCCCCTCGAGCTCTTCCCCATCCTCACAGACATGAATCTATCAAACCCAGATCCTGGAGCCAGAGTCGACCTTAGTTGGAAACAATTCGCATTAACCTATTGGCAAACCTTCAATACTTACTACAACAAGTATACTCACTCCCACTGCCATCTGGACACATGCCCACCAAATATCATGAAAACTGCCCCCCCCCCATTTTAAAGCAAAAATGTTGACATGGGTTAATCACCTACTATCCAAAGGAAACTTCCCGTCGGAGCAAGGTCATATAATGATTACCCCAATTTTAAAAAACGAGAAAGAACCACCTAACTCCCCATCTAATTATAGGCCGATCGCCAGCATCCCCCTATTTACCAAAATAGCGGAAGGGTTGGTAAAGGCGGAACTTTCTGCATACCTTGAAAAATTCAACATTCTATGTGACAACCAATCAGGATTCCGCGCGGACCACAGCACTGAAACCATCATAGCCTCCCTTCTCGACTACCTCCACACGCTCTTCAGTCAGGGCTCAAGTGCCCTGATCATACAATTCGACCTGAGCAGTGCTTTTGACCTGGTCGACCACACCATTCTCCTTGAATGCCTAGCTCACATTGGCATCTCAGACCAGGTCCTCAATTGGTTTCAGGGGTTCCTACAAAATAGATCATACAAGGTACTCAAGAATTACTCTTTCTCTTACTGCTGGGACAACACCTGTGGGGTCCCGCAGGGCTCCCCCTTATCCCCCATCATACCTAGCCTCCCTAGGTAAACTCTTACACAACCTAAATCTCAAATTCTTCATTTATGCAGACGATATCACAATAGCCATCCCACTAACCAACTTCTCACAAGAACTACTCGACCACATCACAAACATTCTCAACCAGATAGAACTCTGGATGCTATCATTCAGACTGAAATTAAACCCCGACAAATCAAAATTTTTCCTAGCCTCCCCCAAAGATAAAATCAAGGAAACCACAATTCAACTAAAAGGAGTGACCTTCCCCCTCGATCCGACCATAAAAATTCTGGGAGTCACGCTGGACAAAAACCTATCCCTAAATAACCATACTGACCTCATCATTAGGAAAAGCTTCTCGGTACTTTGGAAACTTCGCACCATAAAAAAATACTTCAATGACACTGCATTCCGTCTACTTGTACAATCCTCCATCCTCAGCATTCTCGACTACTGCAATATCATCTTCCTCAACGCCACAAAGAAAACTACCAGGAGACTAAAAATAATCCAAAATACCGCAGTGCGCCTCATCTTTGGCCTAAAGAAATGGGAACATGTCACCCCTTTCTATCACCAACTACACTGGCTACCATTTGAATCTAGAGTTATTTTTAAATTCGCATGCTTCTGCTACAAATCGATTAACGGCTCTTCTCCAAGTTACATAAATACCCACTTTAACCTTTACTGCAATAACAGGACATCACGCAGAATTCAACTGTTCACCTTCCCTTCGCCAAAACACTGTCCTCTCAAAAGATTCCTCGATAGAACTTTCGCCTTCCAAGCAGCCAAGTCGAACCCATGGCTAGCCCAGATGATACTCGAGGCCCCCACTTACCTTGCCTTCAGAAAACTACTAAAAACTTACCTATTCAGCAAACACAACCCTTAATATTCCGTCCACCCCACATAACACTTACCCCACCCCTGCCCCCTTCCTCCTTCACCAGACCCTCCCTTCCACACTCTCTACTTCCCTTATCTAGTTCGACCAAACCTGCAATTTCTGTTATACTGATGTAAATCTTCCCCTCATTGCAGACAGTTGTAAATCGCTGTAATTTCACTGCTGACTATTGTAAATCGTTGTAATTTATCGTAAATCTGCTTGTAATTTGTTGTAAATCTGCTTCAAATTTTGTTGTAAATCTGCTTGTCAATGCAGATCATTTGCTAATTGATGTAAACCGCCTAGAACTCACTGGGTATGGCGGTATATAAGAATAAAGAATAATAATAATAATAATAATAATAAAATGAACAAAAGCAGTAAAATTCTTGCTATACTCACTCGAGGAGCGCAGAAAGAGGGGAGACATGATTGAGACATTCAAATATGTCATGGGCCGTATCAAGGTGGAAGAAGATATCTTTTTTCTTAAAGGACCCACGGCAACAAGAGGGCATCCATTGAAAATCAGGGGTGGGAAACTTCATGGCAACACCAGGAAGTATTTCTTCACCGAAAGGGTGGTTGATCATTGGAATGATTTTCCACTGCAGGTAATCGAGGCCAGCAGCGTGCCAGATTTTAAGAAAAAATGGGATAAGCATGTGGGATCTCTTCATGGAAGAAATTAGGGGGGTTGGGTCATTAGAGTGGGCAGACTTGATGGGCCATGGCCCTTTTCTGCTGTCAGTTTCTATGTTTCTATGTTAATTATCTTAAGAGGAAAAAAAAAAGTCTAAGGTACAAATCACAGTGATTAAGTCTCAATTATACACTTTGGAGCACACCAATGATTCCTCCATATGTGCCATTTTCTCCATTCTTACACCACCCAAATTATCAGAAACCGACAATCTTATTTTCCAAAAGTCAATCTATGAAGATGAAACTTACATAGTACTCAAAAATTTGCAATCAGGAAGAGCTCCTGGTCCTGATGGCTTTACTATTGAATTTTACAAAATATTTAAACATATTCTCATACCAAAACTTATGTCTTTATTCAACTCTTTATCCCCCTCCTCTGTTTCAAAAAATCATTTTCAGATGCCGTTATTACTCTAATACCCAAACCCAATAAAATCCACAACTAATACCAAACTATAGACCCATTTCATTATTAAATGTTGATTACAAATTATATGCTAAAATATTCTTGCTGTCTATATTTTGTAGTGTTCAGGAAGAAATTAATTTCTTTCTTTTTCTCTGGTGTTGTACTGCACGCAGAGTCTGGCATTTTAGGATTTCATTTGTGTATATTATTACTTTTAGTTTGTGGTCCTGTATTTGCAGAGAGGTTATCTGTGTTCCGCATGTGTGACTGAGGCCAGGTGTTCTGGTAGGAATGAAGCATTATTAGTGTCATGGCCCCAAGTAGGAATATATTTGTCAGCTCTCCTTCCGCCCTTTTGGACCCTCACTTAAAAATTAGCGGAAACTACTCCCTAGGGTTACCATATAGGTCCAGAAAAAGGAAGATGGATCGAGCCATCTGGGTTTTACTTCCATTGCTTTCAGTGGAAGTAAAACCTGGATCTTTTAATCTAATCTAATTTAATCTAATCTGAATTTCTGTATCACACTTATCCAGTATAGGTTTAAGGTGATTTACAAGAGATCTATAAGGAAGCTAGGAGAACGGTGATTACATCACATCAGAGATTGTCAGATACTAGCATGTTGCCTTCTGAAACATTGTGAATGTTTTATTCTTTTAACTGCTTAGTTATAGGCGATCAAGAAATTTTATAAATAAATAAATAAATACTACGGGGCTCATAATCGAAACAGAAAAATGTCTAAAAACCGGCCTAAATTGGCATTTGGACGAACAGTGAGACAAGTTGTCCAAGCGTCGATAATCAAACTGGGTTTTAGATATATTTAAAAATGACCTAGGCCTTCACAGTGCTGCTGTACGCCCAAAGCTAAAAGCAGCGTTTTAGGAGGAGTGTCGAGGGCAGGATTTGGGTGGGACGTGGGCTATCCTAGACTTAGTCGTACTGCATATATAACCGAAAGTTTTATAACACTGCCTAGACAGAACTTGGACGTTGTGACTTAGGCCATCTAAAACCAGGTCTAAGTTCACAGAAGGTATCCAAAGTGACCAGATACAAAATATAGACCCCCCCACACACTGCCCCAGTGATCGTAATAACAACTTTACATATCTGCCTCCAGAACATCAGCACCTGGCATAGGAAAGCCTAGTAGAGCTGCACAGAGGTGCTTAAGTGGTCTTGGGGGTGGGTTAGTGAACCATAGAGAGGAGGACCCAGGCCCATAAGCCACTCTAATCACTGCATTCATGGTGAAAAATGTAACTCCCCCAAACTCTTATGTACTGCCATATAAGTGGCTCCTGCAGCCATAAGGGCTATTGGGGTGGTAGATAGGTGGGTCTAGTAGATTCTGGGACTAGTAGATTTTGGGGAGACTCACCATGACCTATAAGGGATCTATAGTGAGATGTTTATGTGGGGCCCTTTTTGTGAAGTTCATAGCAGTGCCCTGTAAGGTACACCACTACTCTGTTGCCATTGTCTGGGTGTCCAGTCCATCACTTTTCTGCCCCTCCTGCGCCCAAAAGGTCCTTTTCTAGGCGTTTATGACTTGGACGAATTTTTGGATGAAAATGGGGTATAAAGATGGACGACTTAGTGGTCTGGGCGATCAGACGACTGGATGTACAGTTGGATGATGTTTGAAAAAAAAAATTTTTGGATGTATTTTTAAAAATTGGACCTTTTCCTGTGTCCGACTTTGGGCAACTTGCGACTTAGGCCCAAAACGGTCTTAGATGTTTTGTTTTATTATGCCTCTCTATGTTGCAGGTAAATAGGGTGGTTTCTCACTGAAAAGCAATAAGCCATGGTTAATGTTAAGGATTACCTATATAGGTTCCAAGATTCATGAAAATGATTGAAATAAATGCACTAACCCTCCCTGTTATCAAGCTATGTTGCTGAGCAGTGCGACCTAAATGCCAAGTCATCCATAGGAATAGAATGGGTGGTTTGGCATTTAGCACATGCTGTTTGGCAGCACAGCTTGATAAAAGGGGGGAGAGGGTAATTTATTTACATGTGATGTTCTGAGGGCTGTACTTAATTGAATTGTTTTTTCTTTATTTGCTGATTTTGTTTTGTTGCTTGGAAATGGACATTGTCTGTTTGTGCTCTTTGGTTTGCCTTCACACTGAGAAAAGCACTAAGCCAGGTTTACTTTTACACTGGAAAAACCCACTAAGTTATTTGTGTGTGATATTATCAGGGCTGTTCATGATATGTTTTGTGTATAAATAATTAGAACTAAAATTACTGTCTGGAATAAAATATCGCTGGTATTGAGTTGATGTTTGACTTTCTGTGTGAAATTCAGAACCCAGCATGCCTCACAAGTTGTACTTTTATTGATGCTCTTTCAATAAAAATACATTAGAAAGCACCCCCCCTCCCCTCCATTACTGGCTTAAAATGTTTATTTGCAATGCATTAGGCCCATAAAATTGCATAAAATAATCTTTCTGCTTTGAGCAGTGAGATATGGGGGAAAAAAATTAAGACTTCAGGTATGGGGATGAAAATGTGGGAACGGTGAGGGGACAGGGATAAATCTTTAGCCCTATGTCACTCTCTGCCTCACATTTCTACTATACTAGTTGGAGTGAGATATGGTCCTGGGTTCCTTTCTCTGTGTGTGTTTTAAAAATGGGTTTCCAAAATAGTGATTTGGACATTTTGGGTGAAAAAAGTCCATCTGTCTCTTTGAGCCACTTTTTGGATATTTTCTTGTTTTGAAAAAGAATTTCATGTTTAATTAATTCTTGATATATTGCCCATCACAGAGCATCTGAGCAGTTTATAATCAAAGAAAATAAAATATAAAATGGAGGAAAGAATAGAGAAAGTAAGAGAGAAGAAAAAGGGAGGGGGAAGAAATACAATAATTAATAGGACAGAAAAGAAGTGAGATAGAATAGAAAAAGGGCTAATCTTCACAGGCCAACGCCAGGGGGTGACATCACAAAGTGCCATGAAAATAGCAGGGGGAAGAGGGAGTACCCACGACCGAGAATAGGGGGAGCTTTTAGTTAAAGGCGTCCTGTTTAAAGATGCCTGTGACTAAAAGCCCCCCTCCCTATTCTCAGTTGTAGGTATTTCCTGTGAGTCTTAAATCAAGAGGCAGGCTGTTCCATAGTCCAGGGCCTACAATTCCAAAAGCATGTTTACATATGGATTGTATTTTCAATCTACTCGGAACAACCCAAAACCATTTTGAGAAGAACATAAAGGTCTAGTTGGTTCATACATTTTCTTTTTTTAAAAAAAATTCTTTATTGATTTTCCAAACATCAATAGTGCAAGACATAAATACGTATCATATAATAAGTCAATAAAAGCACATACATCTTACAAACACACATAACCAACCATTTTATCCCACCCACCCACCCATGATTAATTAATAAAAACACGAAAACATAACTTCTTTCAATAATTTTTTCTTATTCAAAATAGCAATGTCATCATACCCTCCTCCCACCCACCCTAGATGTATATACTCAAGGACAAAATTAGGACAGAAATAGAAATAGCCCCCCTCCCCCCTCACCTTTCCCTGGATGTGTATGAAAATAAAGAAAAATTGACTTATAAATTAAAGCCAACTAGAGTGAAGTAATATAAGATGTTAACGGGCCCTAAACCAATTTAAATAAATTACTATGCCAGCATTCATTTTTTCATACCTATAGCTGGAGCATAAATTTGCCCACCAAAAGGGAAAATTAAGGCGATCATAATTTTTCCAATTACGAGTTACCATCTACATAGCTATCCCAGTCATAATTAAGAAAAGTCGGCATTTATATCGGTCCATAGGGGGCTTGATATGTAATAATGTTCCACATATGAGTACCTCATATGTCAATGGAATTGATGTTTCCAATATGCTATTAATCTTTCCCCATATTGACTTCCAAAAGTTGAGTATCAAAGGACAATAGAACAACAGATTCATTTTCAAAAGATCTTGCAGATACTTGGGACCTTCCAGATGTAAACCAACTCATTCACTTGACGCCAGTGAGAATAGAAGTGAAATAACTGAGTTTTCTTTTTAATAAAAGGTGAAGCTCTGTATTTTGTACCATAAGAACATAAGAACATAAGCAATGCCTCTGCTGGGTCAGACCTGAGGTCCATCATGCCCAGCAGTCCGCTCACGCGGCGGCCCAACAGGTCCAGGACCTGTGCAGTAATCCTCTATTTATACCCCTCTATCCCCTTTTCCAGCAGGAAATTGTCCAATCCTTTCTTAAACCCCTGTACTGTACTCTGCCCTATTACTCCCTCTGGAAGCGCATTCCAGGTGTCCACCACTCGTTGGGTAAAGAAGAACTTCCTAGCATTCGTTTTAAATCTGTCCCCTTTCAACTTTTCCAAGTGTCCTCTTGTTCTTTTATTTTTCGAAAGTTTGAAGAATCTGTCCTTCTCTACTCTCTCTATGCCCTTCATGATCTTATAAGTCTCTATCATATCCCCTCTAAGTCTCCTCTTCTCCAGGGAAAAGAGACCCAGTTTCTCCAATCTCTCAGCGTATGAGAGGTTTTCCATCCCTTTTATCAAGCGTGTCGCTCTCCTCTGAACCCTCTCGAGTAACGCCATATCCTTCCTAAGGTACGGAGACCAATATTGGACGCAGTATTCCAGATGCGGGCGCACCATCGCCCGATACAATGGCAGGATAACTTCTTTTGTCCTTGTTGTAATACCCTTCTTGATTATGCCTAGCATTCTATTTGCTTTCTTAGCGGCTGTTGCGCACTGTGCCGTCGGCTTCATTGTCATGTCCACCATTACCCCCAAGTCCCTTTCTTGGTTGCTCTCATTCAATAATATCCCTCCCATCGTATAGTTGTACCTCGGGTTTCTGTTTCCAACATGCAATACTTTACATTTCTCAACGTTGAACTTCATCTGCCATCTCGCCGCCCATTCCCCCAATTTGTTCAAGTCCCTTTGCAATTCTTCGCATTCCTCTTTAGTCCCAGCTCCACTAAATAGTTTTGTATCGTCCGCAAATTTTATTATCTCACACTTCGTGCCTGTTTCTAGATCATTTATGAATATATTAAATAGCAGCGGCCCGAGCACTGAGCCCTGCGGAACACCACTCGTGACCCCCATCCAGTCCGAGTAGTGGCCCTTCACCCCTACCCTCTGTTTCCTACCCGCCAACCAGTTTCTGATCCATCTATGTACATCTCCGTCCACTCCATGGTTCTTCAGTTTCCGGAGTAGACGTTCGTGAGGCACCTTGTCAAAGGCTTTTTGGAAATCAAGGTATATGATGTCTATGGGGTCTCCTCTGTCCATCCGTTTGTTAATTCCTTCGAAGAAGTGCAATAAGTTCGTTAGGCACGATCTCCCCCTGCAGAAACCATGTTGGGTTGTTTTCAAAAGTTCGTTTCTTTCCAGATGTTCATCGATGTGTTCTTTAATCAGTGCTTCCGTCAGTTTCCCCGGAACCGAAGTCAAACTCACTGGTCTGTAGTTTCCCGGGTCACCTCTTGATCCCTTTTTAAAGATGGGCGTGACATTGGCTATCTTCCAATCCTCCGGGATCATGCCTGTTTTCAAGGATAGGTTGCAAATTTGCTGCAGTAGTTCCGCTATCTCCTCCTTTAATTCCTTCAGAACCCTGGGATGGATTCCGTCCGGACCCGGGGATTTGTCAGTTTTAAGTTTTTCTATCTGCCTGTGTACATCATCAAGGCTCACTTCCATGGATGTTAATTTTTCTGCTTGATTTCCATTGAATATTTGTTCAGGTTCCGGTATGTTGGTTGTGTCTTCGTTTGTAAATACAGACGAGAAGAACATGTTGAGTCTTTCTGCGACTTCTTTCTCCTCCTTCACCGCTCCCTTCCTGTCTCCTTCGTCCAGCGGTCCTACCTCCTCCCTAGCTGGCTGTTTCCCTTTAACATATCTGAAGAACGGTTTGAAATTTCGTGCCTCCCTGGCTAGCCTCTCTTCATACTCTCTTTTGGCTTTTCGAACCACACGGTGACATTCTTTTTGATACTTCCTGTGCTCCTTCTGGTTCCCTTCAGTTTTGTCCTTTTTCCATTCCCTGAATGAATTTTTCTTATTGCCTATCGCTTCCTTCACTATTTTAGTCATCCATACTGGGTCTTTTGTTCGACCCTTTTTGCACCCCTTTCTGAATCTGGGGATGTGCAGATTTTGTGCCTCGCTCACTGTGTCTTTGAAAAAAGACCAGGCATGTTCTACTGTTTGCCATTTTTTGGAAGTGTTCCTAAGTTTCTTCCTTACCATTTCCCTCATTGCTTCATAGTTTCCTTTCCTGAAGTTGAAAGATGTCGCTATGGTTCTCTTTCCGTTCGGTATGCCTACTTCAACCTTGAACTTGATCATATTATGATCACTGTTTCCCAACGGTCCCACTACTTCCACTTCCTTTGCAGGTCCCCTTAGTCCATTTAGGATTAAATCCAGAGTGGCATTTCCTCTCGTCGGTTCTCTAACAAGCTGCTCCATGAAGCAATCTTGTATAGCCTCCAGGAATTCTGTCTCCCTAGCGCATCTTGAGCTTCCAAGACTCCAGTCTATCCCAGGATAGTTGAAGTCTCCCATAACAACTGTGTAACCACTTTTGCATTCTCGCTTCATCTCGGCATCCATTTCTTTATCGCTATCTCCAGTTTGCCCGGGTGGACGATAGTATAGGCCCATCTTTATTTCATGCCCTTTCCTACCCGGTATTTTAACCCATAGCGATTCCAGTTTGTTGATCATCTCCGCTGTGTCCATTCTTGTCGATTGTATGCTTTCTTTTACGTATAGGGCTATTCCTCCTCCTTTCTGACCTGACCTATCCCGGCGATAGAGCTTGTACCCCGGCAGTGCTGTATCCCATTTGTTTTCCTCATTCCACCACGTTTCAGAGATTCCAATGATGTCTATGTCCTCTGCATTGGCCATGGCTTCTAGCTCCCCCATTTTGTTTCTTAAACTCCTTGCATTAGTATATATGCAGTTTAGATCCTGGCATTTTGTCGTCTTCATTTCTTTTCCCTGTGCTTCAGTCTTTGGTGTCTTCTCTTTTGCTACAATCTTTCTAACCTCCTCTTCTGGGTTAGTTGACTCCTGTAATTTGTCTCTTGTTTCTTCCCTGCCTTTTTTCCCCTTAGTATCTTCACGGGATACCTTTTTCCGAATCATCGACGCTAGGTCGACTGTCGGCTTTCCCCTTTCTCTTAGTTTAAAGCCTGTTCTATTCCTCTCTTGACGTTGTTTGCTAGAAGTCTTGTTCCCGCCACGCTCAGGTGCAGTCCATCTCTCCTGTACTGCACCTGAGCGTGGCGGGAAGAAGACTTCTAGCAAACAACGTCAAGAGAGGAGCTGTAGCTTTTTTTTGTTGGTATTTTAGAAGTCTACCATACAATGCGTTAACAGTATTCTATTCTTGAAATTACAAAGACATGTATCAAAATAGCAAAATCTTTTTGTTCTAATAACTAGCATAGATTAGAGAAAGAAGTTTGTACAACAGAAGTATCCTGCTCTCTAAAGTGATGATCTTTATTTAGCCAGATTCCTAAATTTTTAACTGCTGTTTTATCAGTACAGGGACACCCAAGTTCATACAAAAGAAAGGATGTCATGAAAATCACATATAGTGAGTTTACTCAAGGCTTCAATTCATTTTGCAAACCATTCAGAAAGTTCCTGTAAATACAAATTTAATAGCTTCAAGGCAGAATCCTGATCTTTTCCAAACTCGTCAATCTATAGCCATGATTTAGTGGTTTACTATTGCATTTCCAGAAGTTTAGCATGAAATATATACTACCAGTAATCCTTGGTATTCCTACTAAAACCAAACATAGCATAAAAATCCATTTATGAATCATAGTAGGAGAGTGTGGCGCAACGGTTAGAGCTACAGCCTCAGCACCCTCAGGTTGTGGGTTCAAACCCCATGCTGCTCCCTGTGACCCTGGGCAAGTCACTTAATCCTCCACTGCCCCAGGGACATTAGATAGATTGTGAGCCCACCAGGACAGACAGGGATACATGCTTGAGTACCTGAATAAATCCATGTAAACCATTCTGAGCTCCCCTGGGAGAACGGTATAGAAAATTGAATAAATAAATAGTGTGAAGAGTTTCAGCCTCTGATAACCAGACCAGAGCTGGTATTGTGACATCACAATGCCTCATTCTACCAATGCCTAAGAGCCAACCTCATCACTGATGTCACAATGGCTTGATTGTCCTATGCTTGGCTCACTTCTACTACATTTTGATTTCTAGAGTGGCGCAGTGGTTAAAGCTACAGCCTCAGCACCTGAGGTTGTGGTTTCAAACCCTGCTCTGCTCCTTGTGATCTTGAGCAGGACAGACAGGGGAAAAGAACCTTGAGTACCTGAATAAATTCATGTAAACTGTTCTGAGCTCCCCTAGGAGAACAGTATAAAAAACTGATTAAAATCTTCCACTGCCCCAGGTACATTAGATAGATTGCAAACCCATCGGGACAGATAGGGAAAATGCATGAAGTACCTGTATATAAACTGCTTTGAGTATGGTTATATAACTACAAAAAGGCGGTATACAAGTCCCAATTCCACAGTACCTTTCATTCAAATTGATGTACAAAATTGATGACATTATCCGCAAAATTATATCCTATTCAAATTATAAAAACAATTCAATCATTAACATATTTAACAAACAATTCAGTTCTTAATAACCTTCTAAAGCAGTGGTCCCCCAACCTTTTTGACACCAAGGACCACTTTTATAGAAGCAAATTTTTCCAGGGACCGGTAAAGGGGTGTGTGGGGAGGATTTGGGGTGGGTTTGTAGGGCAGTTTTATACACAATATACATTACATTTCTAGCACAAAAAAAGAAGAAAAGAAATAGAAAATTTTTTCTACTTTTGATGTCTGGTTTCTGCTTTCCTCATCTTCTTGTCATTCTCTTCCTTCCATCCACTGTCTGCCTTCTCTCTGCCTCTTCCATATGGCATCTGCTTTATTTCTATGCCTCTACCAGAAACTGTCTGTCTCTCCCTTCCCTCCCCCACATTGGTCTGGGACCTATCTTCTTCCCTCTGCTCCCCCCCCCCCCCCCGCCATGGTCTGGCATCTCTGTCTTCTTACCTTCCATCTCTCCCTCCTTCCCCCAGGTGGATTTTAGCAATTCTCTCCTCCTTTCCTCCCTTCAGATCTGCTATCTGTTTCCTCCCCCTCCCCCAATGCTCTGGTATCACTCTCTCCTCTCCCTTTCCCTTCCCTTCCTTTTCTTTTCTGCACTTCCTTCTCAATTTGTTTTCAATCTCTTGTCTATTTACTTTCCAGTCCTCAATTTCCCTTTCATTGTGTCTACCTACAACTTGCCACCTCTTTCCTTCACCCCTTCCAGTATCTCACTAAATCTATCCTCTTCTCCAATCCAGCATGTGCTTTTTCTTTATCCCCTCCTTCCATCCAGTATGTGCTTACTCTCTCCTCTCCACTTCCTTCCACAGTCTGATCCCCTCTCCATCCTCTCCCATCCAGTGTCTGTTCCCTCCTCTCTCCTCCCTACTTCCTTCTAGCGTCTGCTCCCTCTCTCTCCACTTTCAGTGTCTGTTCCCCTCTCTTACTCCCCTTTCAACCAGTATCTTCTCCCATCCCCACTTTCATCCAGTATCTGATCCTCCCTCTCTCTCCACTTCCTTTCAGCACCACTGAACCTCTTCCCTTCATCTGGCCACCTTCCTCCCTTCCCCTCACCTTCGTGGGCACTCTTCAGAGTTTTCTGTTTCTGAGTGTCCGGACATGGTACCGTTCTCACAAGTCTCGCCCAACTGCCCCAAAGCTTCTCCTCTCACTCAAGCCACCCAGGTGGAAACAGTAAGTGCGTCAGAGGAGAAGCTTCTAAAGAGCGCCCATGAAGGTGAGGGGAAGAGAGGGAGATGGCTAGATGAGGGGAAGAGATGTCCGTTGCCGGCAGTTCAGATGGCGGTTGCCGGCAGTTCAGATGGCCGACTTTCAGACGGCTGTGGACCGCTAGTTGGCCGGGGGTTGGGGACCCCCTGTTCTAAAGTGTATATAAGAAGTGGAATTAAAAAGCAGGGGTGAAATTCAGTGCCCCAAACAGCTGCTTAGTAAACAAGTTGCCTGCTAACATAACTTTTGTGTAAGCAACCTTTCACCAAAGGAAAAGCAAGAAAAGAAGGATCTGGAAACTGGAACGACAAATGAAGTGATTAAATTTGCAGATGACACTAAAAGTTGTTATAACACATGCAAATTATGAAAAATTGCAGGCAGACCTTAGGAAATTGGAAGACTGAGCATCCAAGTAGCAGAAGAATAACCCAAATCAGTTACCAGATGCCAGGGTCCACCTTGGGGGTTAGTGCCCAAGAAAAAGATGCTAGGAATTATTTTAAAAAAGGATGGTTAACAAGACTAAGAATATTATAATGCCTTTGTATCACACCATGGAATGGCCTCACCTTGAGTATTGTGTTCAATTCTGGTCTCCTTATCTCAAAAAAGATATAGCAGAACTAGAAAAGGTTCAAAGAAGAGCAGCCAAGATGATAAAGGGAATGAAAACTCCTCTCATTTGAGGAAAGACTAAAGAGGTTAGGACTCTTCAGCTTGGAAAAGAGAAGGCTGAGGGGAGATATGATTGAAGTTTACAAAATCCTGAGTGGTGTAGAATGGGTACAAATATATCGATTTTGTTACTCCATCAAAAATTACAAAGACTAGTGGACACTCAATGAAGTTACAGGGAAATACTTTTAAAAACAATGGGAGGAAATATTTTTTCACTCAGAGAATAGTTAGGCTCTGGAACGCATTGCTGGGGATTGTGGTAAGAGTGGTTAATGTAGCTGGTTTTAAGAAAGGGTTGGACAATTTCCTGGAGGAAAATTCTTAGTCTATTATTGAGACAGACATGGAGGAAGCCTCTGCTTGCCCTGGATTGGTAGCAAGGAATGTTGTTGCTGTTTGGGTTTTGGCTGGGCACTAGTGGCCTGGATTGGCCACTGTGAGTTTGGACTACTGGGCTAGGTGGACCATTGGTCTGACCCAGTAAGGCTCTTCTTATGACTTTGTGATACTCGTAAAGATGCAAACAAAAATGCATCAACAGAGATGTGCTATAACTGCTTTGATCTTCTAGAAAGTTATTGTAGGTATAGGTGTTGAGGGTCCAATTCAAATGTAGAGGTCTATGTATTGGAGTGTATTAGCATTAACACAAGGGTTAATGTATGTTAAATACTGAATAATGTTGGTTAATGCTTGTGATAGTTAACATACTTTAGCACAGTGATCTCCAATCTTTTTTCATGTAAAGGGCTTCAGTGTGAATAAGACAAAGCTCTGAAGGTCACCAAAAGATTCCAAGGGCACATGCACTACTAATTTTGCAAACCACCTTGACCTGCTTGTTCATACTGGGTATTAAATGTTAAAAATTAATACTACTATATACTTGAATATAAACTGATCCAAATATAAACCGAGGTGACCTTAGTGGTAGGTGTTGAAACCTTAGACTTACTCCCATTTATGCCAGAGTTTTCTTGTCCTAAATGAGTTTGCTCATCAAACCTTGACCAAAATCTGCCCCTAACCATGCCTATGCTCTGGTAAGTGCCTCAGAGAAGATGCCTACCTTGAAGTGGTAGGTGCCTACCGAGTTAGGTTCTTACCAGCTCAGAACGGGTTACAGTGTACATTCACAGTGTTACAATATAGGGTTTACATACAGTGTGTTGCATTATTGGAGGTAGGGAGGGCGTGTGCTATGATGTACATGTTTAACATCCTTTTATCCTGTCTATGGCATTTCTGATGTTGATCCCACTGAGCACACATTTATATTTTTTGTCATTTTTCTGTATGTGTTTATGAATCTACTTGAATTATCTTCTTAAGGTGGCCAAATAGGTTGAAAAGGTGACAGTGAAAGCTAGAAGGATGCTAGCTTGCATAGGGAGAGGTATGGTCAGTAGGAAAAAGGGGGTATTGATGCCCCTGTATGACTTTGATGAGACCTCATGTAGAAGATTGTGTACAATTCTGGAGGCCACACCTTCAAAAAGATATAGGATTACTTACTGATGCTGGTGAAGGGCTGAGGGAGTGACTAGGCAAAAAGATAGGTTTTTACAGCTTTTCTAAAGTTATGAAGTCCTTTAAGGGCTCTGATATGAGGAGGTAGGCTGTTCCAGATATTTGGTAAGAAATGAGAATAGGATCGTTTCCAGGTTGACTGGAGTTGGAGGGAGTGCCGATTAAGCCAAATTGGTTAAGTTAGGCACCTTGATTGACTAGGTGCACCAATCTAGGCGCCTACAGAATCTGGATTTTCCTAAATAGCCCCTATATTTGGTTTTCTTTCCAGAAAACGTATCCTCAAAAAAAAGAGAAAGTGTTTGAGGATATGTTTTTCTTTCAAAGCTACTTCCGTGCATGGAATTGTGCTTGACATGTGGAAATGGCCTTTTCCAAAACCATACTTGTATAATGCTACATTTTGCATACTTTTACCCACAGCAAGCAGAGATTTTCCAGAGTTTGATATTGGGGCAAGGTTTACAACTGCACCTATAGTTAGGATTTTCAAAGTATATATAAAAAAATGTCTCTCAAAATACTTTTTGTAGAAACGGCCACTGGATAATGCCTCTGAAAATCTCTACTGACCACCCTAGTAGTAGTAACTAGATAGTGCTGGTGTGATCCAGGGATGGTGCCAAGGAGGAGCCAGAATTTATCCTGGCCCTGCCATTAGCTGTCCAAATATATCAAGACGGCTCAATTGATGTCCTAACCTGTCTGGATAGTTATCTGGATACTAGTAGTGAATATCAGCATTACCCAGATAACTTCTGCTGGGTGCCTTATATCTAGATGTTCAACTCCACTATTTGGGAATGGCCTGATGCTGAAAATCCAGGTATACATTTAAACACTATGCTAAGCGTTTCATGTATACCTCTAGACAATTTTATAACCACCTATTTCTGTGAGGAAAATGCTCTTCTATACAGGAAAGAAGCCTTCTATACAGGAAATAGCTCATCTATACAGGAACTAGCCCCTTACTCGTAGATATCAGCATTTCATTTTGTGTGTGTGTGTGTGGGGGTGTGTGTGCAGCCAAGGGGTGACAACAAAGAGGTAATGGATTTGATATGATATACCACCTTTCTGTGGTAAAAAGTGGGTATAATGGGGCAGGGATAGGTGGAACTGGGCGGGACTGGGGATGAGTCTAGGGGGGGGGGGTGTCCAGATTTTACTATAGTAAAATCTGACAACCCTAACTACACCTATGCTTTTGTGAATTGGATCCAGTGCTCGCTTGCCGAGGGTTTCTTAAGGAACGTTAGCTAGAATTGGTATATCCTTCGAAACTGACTGTGAATAATTCTCAGCAAAAGGATTGTTTTCTACAAGAACTAAAAAAAATTTCATTCATTCTGTAATAAAAAAAAAAAAAATCAAAAGTTAATCCTTTATTGGAAGATCATTATCAACCAGTTTTCATGTCTTCTTTGTAGAAATATGATGGCAGATAAAGGCTAATTGAGAGAACAGTTGTAGTCTGGTTAAATGACTGGGGGAATAATGTCATCTTGCTCCCTCTCAGTCAGGTTTTTGTAAATTGTTTAACCCTGGAATGGCATTAGTGGCTTTAGCTGATGATCTTTGTTTAAGTGTGGATCAAGGGAAAGACTCTTTAGTGGTCCACTTGCATCTTCTACTGCTATTACTTATCATTTCTATAGCGCTGAAAGGCATACACAGCGATGTACATTTAACATTCAATAGATGGTCCCTGCTTAAAAGAGCTTACAATCTAATTTGGACAGGCAGGACATCTCAGGGTTGGGGAGTTTCTGACAGAAGGAATGATAAAATAGGTATAGGCATCTGACAGTGAGTGGGAGTTAAGAGTTGAAATCAGCTTCAAAAAAGTGGGCATTTTAGCTTGGATTTGAATACTGCTAGAGACGGAGCATGATGGTTAAGAGGTTGGAGGAGCTGCTGTTCAGCGAAAGATTATAGAAACTGGGCCTCTTCTCCCTCGAGCAGAGGAGATTGAGAGGGGACATGATTGAAACATTGAAGGTACTGAAGGGGATAGACTAGATAAAGAAGGTTGTTCACCCTCTCCAAGGTAAGGAGAACGAGAGGGCACTCTCTAAAACTGAAAGGGGATAGATTCCATACAAACATAAGGAAGTTCTTCTTCATCCAGAGAGTGGTGGAAAACTGGAACGCTCTTCCGGAGACTGTTATAGGGGAAAACACCCTCTAGGAATTCAAGACAAAGTTAGACAAGTTCCTGCTGAACAAGAACATTCACTGGTAGGGATAGTCTCAGTTAGGGTGCTGGTCTTTGACCAGAGGGCCACCACATGAGCGGACTGCTGGGCATGATGGACCGCTGGTCTGACCCAGCAGCAGCAATTCTTATGTTCTTATTGACTGGCAGCATGTTCCAGGTATAAGATATGGCAAGAAAGAAAGTCTGGAGTTCGCGGTGGAGGAAAAGGGTACAGAAAAGAGGGACTCACCCGATGAACAGAGTTCACGGGAGGGAGCGTAGGGGGAGATAAGTGAAGAGTGATATTGAGGGGCTACCAAGTGAATGCACATGTAAGTCAGTAAGAGTCTGAACTGTATTTGGAAACAGATGGGGAGCCAATGAAGTGATTTGAGAAGAGGGGTAATGTGAGTGTAGCGGCTCTCGTGGAATATGAGTCATGCAGCCGTGAGGCACTCGGCTGCGTGGCTTTAGAAAAGGGTCCTAAATTCTTAACCCACTGGAACTGATGGATTCCGGCACCATCATGGGATACATTGAATCATAAGACTCGTGGAGGGGCATAATCAATAGGAACGTCTAAGTCCGTTTTCGTCGCAAGTCACCCAAAGTAAAAAATAGCCTAGGACACATTTTTGAAAAATACGTCCAAAATTTTTTTTGTGTCAAAAATCGTCTAACTATACGTCCTGCTGATCTGATCATCCAAGTCGCTAAATCGTCCATCTTTATACCACATTTTCGTCTAACTTTTCGTCCAAGTCAAAAATGCCTAGAACAAGCCCTGTTGGACATGGGAGGGGTCTGCAAAGTGATGGACTGAACACCCAGACATGGCACCTAAACAGTGGGGTACCTTACAGGGCACTGCTGTGAACTTCATAAAAAGGGTGCCATATCTTCTCCTCCCTACAGCTCCCTTATAGGTCATGGTGAGCCCCACAAACCACCTCCAGAATCCCCTAGACCCACTTATCTACCACCCCAATAGCCCTTATGGCTGCAGGAGCCACTTATATGCCAGTACAAAAGGGTTTGGGGGGTGTATAGGGGAGTGCACATGTTTAAATATCAAAGCAGTGATTACAGGGGCTTATGGGCATGGGTTCTCCTCTCCATGAGTCCCTAACCCACCCCCAAGATGGCTTAAGCCGCCTCTGTGCTGGACGACTAGGCTTTCCTATGCCAGGCTGCCAGGTGATGATGGTCTGGAGGCTGAATTTTAAAGGTGTGATTACGATTTTTATGGGGTGGGGGGGAGGTCGGTGATCACTGGGGTAATGTGTGGGGGGTCTTTTTTATGTGTTTACAGTGCTTATCTGGTGGGTTTTTCTGACTTAGACCATATTGTACATGGTCTAAGTCACAACATCCAAGTTCCATCGATCCTGGGCTGTATAACTTTCGGTTATACATGCTGTACGACTAAGTCTAAGTCAGCCCACGTCCCGCCCAACTCCCGCCCTCGACACTCCTCCTGAAACGCCCCATGTAGCTTTGGTCGTTCAGCGGCACTATGAAGGCCTAGATCGTTTAGAAATACGTCCAAAACCGGTTTTTATTATCAGCACTTGGACATATTTGGACAATGTTTGTCCAAGTGCCGACTTAGGCCGGTTTATGGACGTTTTTCTCTTTCAATTATGAGTCCCATAATGTTCACCTCTGATTTGAGCTCTATGTCCTACCAACATTTTAGGAAGCAACTGAAAACATATTTGTTTTCCAAATTTCAGGCTATTGATACATTTTATGTAATTGTTTGATTTTAAAAAATTTTGTTAACCACATAGAACTGATCGGTTATGCGGTATACAAATTGATTTTCATGTTATGTTATGTGTATCTAGCCACTAGGTGCCATTAATAGAATCAGGCCCTTACTTCTCAGACCCTAAACATCCCGCCAACTTGGCAGGAAATCAATATTTTCAGAGAAAAATGTCATTCAAGTTTTTGTGGGTTGTTATACTTTTTAAAGTACCAGCATAAAAGATGTTATGAGTACTGAACTTTTCAGATGTCTTCAGATGAAGTAGAGGCCTGTTTGATCTTGGAAGTTCATGTACGCCAACATCTCTTATGTCGGTCCACAATCTACAAAGATTCTAGTTTTCCCAGGGATCGATACGGTTAATAAAATTAAGGTGTGGTGTTAGAAATTTGGGATGGAGCCTACCCCTGATCTAGAGCATGGAATGTTCCTACTCTTTGAGATTCTGCAGGAATGTTGCTACTGTTTGGGTTTCTGTCAGGTACTGTGATCTGGATTGGTCACTAATGGAAAAAAGAGACTGGGCTAAATGGACCAGGCAGGCCTGAAGGCTCCTTATAAAACAAAAGCAGGACAAGGGAGACAGCACAGAAGATGACCTAACTGGCCACCATCTTGTTGGAATATTCATTTCTATCTCTATCTCTACCTCTGTCTTTACATTTTTATCTTTACTTTTCATAAATTGTTTCTTCAGGTACTTTAGTTAGATTGTGAGCCTTTGGGACAGTTAGGAAATTTCCAAGTACCTATCTTATTTATTTTTATTTATTGTATCTTTTAATGCATCATTTTTGTAAACCGCTTAGAAACTTCACGGTTATTAGCGGTATATAAGAATTAAATTAAAATTTAAAAAAAAAAAAATTAAAAAAACAGTTGGCATGCTGCACTTTCTTTCACTTCCGGCAAGTTTGAGGCCCCCTTTGACATGAGGGCTCAGGGCAATTGTCATTTTGCACCACCTCTTAATGCCGACCCTGTCTAGAATGTGTGTGTGTATGTATGTATATATATATATATATATATATATAGTCAATTTTTCAAATCTGATGGATTTCTTTTCCTTTATTGTGTCTGGAAGTGTGCTTGCCCTGGAAAATCAAAGTTGCTCTTGCAATTACCCACAACATTTCTGAGGCTGGTTTTTTTTCCTGTTTTCTTTTAAACAGCTGCTCCTTAAATCATCTGGCATTGAACATTTGATCTGCTCTCCTTTGTACAATTGCAGTAGAAAGGAATGGAAAGCAGGCGCTCATGCTCCTGCATGGCAAGGGACACAGTTGCCTTTGGCCAGAGGAAACTACTGTCCTTGTTATCTACGTCCCTGCACTGCAGCTATTCTGGGCACTCGGAGCTGCACCACCTGCGGGTCCTCAGAACAGATGCGCTGCTGTTCCCTTTTCATACCAGGCATGGTTTCCTTCCTTCTTCCTAGACTTTCCACCTACATATCTGGTTTTGGTTTTTTTTTTTTTTTACGGGTATAAGTTTATTTCCTCCCCCTTTCTGCCTCCCCCTCCCAACGCATCTGGAAGAGACCTGATAAATCAAACACCTACCTAATATGATAAAACAGCATTAAGGTGGCAACCTATTCCATCAGTGCTGCTGGCTTCTGCTTTTTGTGTGATGTATTGCACGGCGCCTGCTTCATTGTCTCACTGCTTTTTCTTCCCTGCTTTTTGATTTCTTTGTCTATCTCCCCATGGCCATTATCTGTTCTTGCACAGAAGGAAGAGGTCACTCTTCTGTATGAGGATAATAGAATTGCATCACAACCCAAATTCCTTCGTAAGCATCCACATTATAGAACGGGATTCATTCATGCACTCGTGAAAGATGAACTGTGAGCTCAGAGGCAAGGGGGAACCTAGGATGTTTGTTTTGTGCTTGCCTTCTGTAAACACATAGCACAACGGTGAAAAGAGAGCCCCGGAAGGTGTTATTTTCCATTGCTCTCTCTTTCCCCCCATAACATTTTATTGGATTTTACAATAAACAAAAACGTGTAAACCTTAACATAGGGATAGTCCATGTAATATGTGAATTAATACATGCTGCGCAAAAACAGATAAGTATAGAAATTTAGGATGAGTTTTAGAATAAACAAAAATGTGTAAATCATAACATAGGGATAGTCAAACAAGCATGGGATGAGCACAGAGGATCTTGATCAGAAAATAATGGGTATACATTGAAGGAACTAAGGTCAGTACTGGGCAGGCTTGCACGGCCTGTGTCCCGTATATGGACATTCAGTTGAGGATGGGCTGGGGAGGGCTTCGATGGCTGGGATGGTTAAGATGGAGCTTTGATGGAGACTCCAGCACACTACTCGGCAGGGCTTTGGGTTTATAGCCCAGAAATATCTAAGAAAAAGGACTATTGAATCTAAATTAATTTATGGAGCATGTATGGTTGGGCAGACTGGATGGACCACTCGGGTCTTTATCTGCCGTCATATACATTACTATGTAATATGTGATTTAATTCATGCTATGTTACTATGTAATAATGTGAATTAATACATGCTGCTGTAATATAATGTTCAGATTTTCATATTACAGACTGAGGGGGACAACAGGTATGAGGGGGCATTCGGAGAAACTGAAGGGAGATAGGTTCAAAACAAATGCAAGGAAGTTTTTTTTCACCCAAAGGGTCGTGAACACTTGGAATGCGCTACCGGAGGAAGTGATCAGGCAGAGTACGGTACATGGATTCAAACAGGGATTGGATGGATTCCTGAGGGATAAAGGGTTCGTGGGATACTGAGAGTGGTGCTGGGATGTAACACAAGTATAGAAAGCTAACCAGGTAATAGGTATAGAAAGCCAACCAGGTCGTGCATGGGCAAGACCAGAGGGTGAGGACTTTGATGGGAAGATAGGACTTAAATGAGAAACCAAGGTGGAAAGGGGCCCCTTCTGGTGATTCAGACGGGTCGTGACCTGTTTGGGCCGCCGCGGGAGCGGACTGCTGGGCAGGATGGACCTATGGTCTGACCCGGCGGAGGCACTGCTTATGTTCTTATGTTCTTAGATCAAGAGGTGCCCATGTTTTGCAAAAACTTTGTATATTATGATTTTTAATAGCTGTAATCTCTTCAGATTTTCTGATGGAGCAAAGATAATTCCTAATTAGATATCAAACTCTCCACTAATTTGCCAAGAGTCACCAAAAGACTTACCCCCCTCCTTTGCTAATGCGTAGCATGGGTTTTAGCGCCGGCAGTGGCAGTAACTGCTCCGACGCTCATAGAATTCCTATGAGCGTCGGCGCAGTTACCACTGCTGCCGGCGGTACAACCCGCGCTACGCGTTGGTAAAAGAGGGGGTAAGTGGCAAGAGACAGCTTTAAGAGATAACAGCTTCATTGTGTGGAGAATCTCAGTTCTTATTTAAGATATTTTTCAATCGTTTTGGCAAATTGTCATTTTTGTTGAAAGGTTTTCATGCTGATGATGTGGGCGGTGGCGAATGAGTTTATGTATGCTCGCCAGTGACCTGAGACTTTTTCTTTCGTCTTGTAGTGACTCTTGGCAAATTAGTGGAGAGTTTGGTATTTAATTCAAGTTTCAAGTTTTATTAAAATTTGATATACCACTGAGCGGTGTACACATTTAGAATTATAAATTTGGGAGACAGACAATGCGACGAAGTTTCAAGTTTTTATTAATATTTGATGGATCGCTTATTCAGTTTACTAAGCGATGTACAGCTTTATAAAAACAGATTGTGAAAACAGACAAAATAACTTCGGACTTACAGACATGAGTCGTGGTGGGTAGGGGGAAAATTTACAATTCTTTGTTAGAGAGAAAAAACAGAAAGGGGAAAAACGAGAGGGGGTAAAAAATTCGAGACCTGAAAACATCTGGTCATAGGTCGAAAGATGAAAGGTTAAATGTGTCTTTAAAAAGGTAAGTTTTTAAAAATTTTTTAAATGAGGGAAGATCTTTTTCTTCTCTAATGTACTGAGGTAGTGAGTTCCACAGTTGGTGGGCCATGACCGAAAACATATCGTGTCTTCTAATGCCTATTATTTTCAGGGATGGAACAGATAAGAGGTTTTGAGATGTTGAATGAAGAGACAGGGAAGTACTATAAGGGATAAGCATTCAGGTGACAAATTGAGGTTCATTAAAAATTAAAGATTTATAAACTAAAAGTAATATTTTGAAAGTGATGCGATGGCTGATTGGAAGCCAGTGGGAGTCAATCATTAAGGGCGTGACGCGATCAAATTTTTTAGCATTATGGATAAGTTTAACAGCCGTATTTTGTATTATTTGAAGTCTTCTTTTTTCTTTTTGTGAGATGTTGAGTAAAAGAGAGTTGCAATAATCAATTTTGGCTATGACCAGAGAATGAATTAATATGTTGATGGATTTGGGCTCGAGGAATTTAGAGATCGAGCGTATCAAACGTAATTTGAAAAAGCATGTTTTAACTATATTACTAATATGGTCGTGGAACGATAGTTTGACATCAACGATGACACCTAAGAGTTTTAAGGAAGACACTAACTCTAAGGGAATGGCATTAAGGGGTACTCAGAATTGTGTCCTTTTTCCAGGTAAAAAGCATCGATTTAGTTTTTTGAATGTTTAGAGCTAATTTATTGGAGTTGAGCCAATTTTTTATAATTTTGAGTTTATTGTTAATTGCCCTAATTTCTTCATTGTTTTCTGGGTCTACAAGATGAAGGAGCTGGATATCATCTGCTTATGCAAAAGATGTAAAGCCTATTGATTGACATATGCTTAGTAGTGGGGAAAGGAAAATGTTGAACAAAAGAGGTGTTCAAAATAGAACCTTGGGGGATGCCATAGGTTAAGGAGTAGACTTTAGAATTTTCGTCATTGAATCTAACAATTGAAGAGCGGTTAGAACAGTGGTTCTTAACCTTGTTGGAGGTACTGAACCCCACCAGTTTCATATGCGTGTTCACCGAACCCTTCTTTATTGGAAAAATAAAATATGATTTTTACAAATTCAAACATAGATATACAGTGAGGGAAAAAATAATATCAATTTTGAAAACAAAAAAGTTCTCCTATATTTCGAAAAATAATAACATAATAATGAAATTTACTGCAAATCAGTGTGACTTCTGCTGTTGCCTCTCAGAGACCAGTTCAGAAATGCGCGGCTTTACCTTGGCAAGTGCCACTCTCATGTCATTTTCGCAACAAAGTCTGTTCCTTTTCTTCGTTTTTATGTCCAGCATCCTCGAAAAGGATTGCTCGCAAAGATATGTTGTAACAAATGGTATGAAAATTTCCAGAGCTTTCTTAGCAATAACAGGGTACGTTACCAATTGTTGACACCAAAATGTTGAGAGCGTTGTTGTTCTGAAGAGTTGCTGTTGAACCTGGCTCTGCTGAATTTCAATGATAGGTATTCATCATTGATATCTGTTGTCTCAACACTAAACGTGAACGGCTGTCTCACCCATGCTGGATATGACTCTCTTGTAGGGAAGTATCCGTCGAGAGACTTTGCAAGCTCATCTAAGTGCGTGGCAATAGTTTGCTTCAGTTCCGCAGGTACAGAAATGTCTCCGATTCCAGATACATCTTCGATCTTACTTACACAGTTGTCTAGCAGGGGAAAGTTTGCAAAGTTATCGTTTTTTGTTCGTCGTTTCCATAATGGTAGCTTTTTTTGAAAAGCTTTCAGGTTTTCTTCCGCTTCGATGATGTTGACTCCACCACCCTGCATCTGCTTATTGAGATGATTGAGAGCTGCAAAGATATCAGCCATGTACGCTAAAATGAGAATGAACTCAGAATTTTTGAAGCAATCTGCATGACAATGTTGCTGCTCTTGCAAAAACAGAGCTAATTCTACACGCATGGCAAAAACACGATTCAGCACCTGTCCCCGGGATAACCACCGAACGTTAGAATGGTACAGAAGTACCTCAAATTCAGATCCCATTTCTTTACACAGCTCCTTGAAGATGCGGTGCTTCAGATCATTATTTCACACATAGTTCATGCATTCCACAACAATTTTTAAAACTTCTGCCAGTTTTGGAGGCAAGGTTTTTGTTGCCAACGCATGCCTGCGCAGAATGCAATGCGTAACAATGATGTGTGGTGCATTGGCATTCACTGGAGCTCCGTCCGAACAAACTGCAGAAACCATATCCCACGAAAGATTGTTGTCTTTGAAGAAGTCATCCACAAGTTTCTTCACATCAGTTGCCTTAGTTGTTGTTGTAAGAGGCTTACAAAATAAAAAATCTTCCTTTATCACGTCGTCTTTCACATAGTGCATGAATACTGCAAGCTGGCTTAGATTGGAAACGTCTGTGGTCTCGTCGAGTTGAAGGCTGAATTTTGCCGGGCTTGAAATCAGATCTGCAACTACTTGAGCCAAGATGTCTTTGCTCATGTCCTCTATTCTGTTGCTGATGATGTCATTTGAAAGAGGAATTTCAGATAACTGAACTTCAGCCGCTTTTCCCAGCATGACATTCGCCATCTTCAACACAGCTGGTTTTATGAGTGTTTCACCAATGGTGTGTGGTTTGCCCTGCTTTGCGATCAGGTAAGCAACTTCGTACGATGCTGTGAGGATCGGTTTGTTGATGGGTACAAAGCCGAGAACAGGCAGAGTAGCCTTTTCATCGAATCTTGCTCTCTTCACCTTGAATTCAGCGAGCGTTGTGTTCTTGTATTTTCCATCTCCATGCAGCTTAAGGAAGTGTTCCCTTAGTTTTGCCGGAGCTAGACTAGAATTGCTCAACTTGGCATTGCAAATCATGCAATTAGGACGCTGACTCCCATCACGTTCCGTTATACATGTGAATCCATATTGTACATATTCGTCTGACCACTTTCGTATTTTGCTCGACATAGTTAGTAAGGGATTAAAATATTAAGATAGGTATCGCACGACGTACCATCACAGCAGTTACAATTTGACTACTGTGCGCATCAAATCCCCTGCAGCACAGATAGGCCAAGCGATGTTGCGTGATCACCTGCAGCCAATTATGGACAAGCAGGGCGTATCATCACAAATCATAAGCGCTTCGGTCACGTTCAATCATCTATCAGTTAAATCACAAATTTTGATCAGGAATTGATTGATGTATATAAGGCGTTAGTTACAGATTGATAGATCAAGAAACCGAGTACACGATCAGCCTTGATCAAAATCACTGAATAACTGATAGATGATTGAATGTGACCGAAGCGCTATATGAGTCGGAGATGTGTTTTTATCTCCGCCGAACCCGCGAGACTGACTCACCGAACCCCTGGGGTTCGGTCGAAACCAGGTTAAGAACCACTGGGTTAGAAAGAAATGAAACGAACCAGTTTAAGACTTGGTCATCGATACCTAAGGATTCCAGTCGTTTGAGTAATAAATCATGATCAATTGTATCGAAGGCCGCAGATAGGTCTAGTGAAATAAGAACTACTGGTTTGTGATGATCTAGATCAGTGGTTCCCAAACCTGTCCTGGGGGACCCCCAGCCAGTCAGGTTTTCAAGATATCCCTAATGAATATGCATGAGAGAGATTTGCATATAATGGAAGTGTCAGGTATGCAAATCTCTCTCATGCATATTCATTAGGGATATCTTGAAAACCTGACTGGCTGGGGGTCCCCCAGGACAGATTTGGGAACCACTGATCTAGATAGTAGTGGATGTTGTTTATAAATCCTATCATTGAGTATTCTGTATTGTGGAATTTCCGAAAGCCGGTCTGGTTCGGGTGAAGTGCATTTGTAGATTCAATGAAATCTGAAAGTTGGTCAAATACGAGTCTAAGGTAATGGCAGAATAGAAACCACTAATGCCATGTAATGTAATGTCGAATCAAAATCTATATTGTAGGCTATTCCAGACTGGACTCTAGCATACTTATTTCAAATTCAACACCAGTCAAGCAATCCTCATAAGAAATAACATAAATTCTTAACGATCCTCAGAGGGTTTAGAATGTCCCATAGGTTCTAATGATAATAATCACCGGACCCAATCGTCATAGGATCAGTAATTTATGTATTGCTTATATATTGTTTATATTATATATTTTTTATATTTTTATCTTAAATTATTCATCAATCAAGTTTTACTTAGCTTTATAGTTACTTCACTCGAATTGGGAGCGCCTCTACTGACATGTACATGTTTCAAAAGGTCTTTTCATCAGGGTTGAGGCTCCCGTAATTAATCTAGCAAGAAACAGGTTAAAAGTAGAATATTAGTTCACTCCAAACCTCACTAAAACTGCATATACAATTATATATATTGATTATATAGACATAAACATAATTAGAACCTTCCAGTTTAGAATTAAACTTACTATCGTGTTTGTTTAGCAGCCGCTCCTCTCCTCTCCATAGAGTATCATGGTTTTCAACAGTGTCTGACATCAGATCCGGTTTATATAGCTGATGAAAACCGGATCACATAAGAAATACCATATTAAATGTTATCTTATTGACATCCAGTCTATTTCTTCATTTAGACCATTTGGAACCAAGGTTTTTAACAAAGATATCTATTTTTGTTCTTTTATATTTAAAGCTTTTTTATATAGAGGAACTAATCCACCATTAAGCTAAGTGATGTTCTTCTTATCAATAATATAGTGAATAAAAATATGAAAATTATTAGGCACCATAGATCAATGAATATTTTATAAAAACAAAAAAGTTTATAAAAAGTATTTAATAAAGATTGGACTGACGAAGAATTTAGCAACCGGCAGTGTGGTGCCCGGATGCAGTCAGAAGGTCCATACAATTGAATAGTGAATATGACTTGGTGAATTGGAATTCATGACAATATAAATGATATTGCTGGAGATAAGATTTAAGAAAGATTTAGAATAGAACAATTGTTGGCCAGGGGGAGTAGGCATCCCTCTTGCCAGCCACCTCCTAAAAGAAATTCACTATTTTTTTGCTTTTTATCTACTTAAATGGAGTCCATGCCTATCCTTCTGCTTGTTCTATCCATCCACCTTAATTTAGTCTGTCATGTCATTTGGTTTAATGTGTTACTTTCCTTGATCAGTGATCGATAAAGAGAAGTTCTACCATAAATAAGATACCTGTAGTCAGGGCTGGTGTTAAATATCCTGGGGCTGAGGACAGAAATTAGGGAGAGGGCCCCAAAGCCCACCAACTTGTCGTATCTCCTTCAGCTTCTGTCATGCAGGCTTATGACCCTCTGTAACACAAGGGCCCACGCCAATTACCATGTTTGCATTGCCCTAATGCTGACTCCTAAGCAGAACAAAAATTATAATACAAGAAAACAGCAAGCAAATACAATCTCACAAATCCTAATCACCACAGAAGCTACTGCTACCGTGTTTCTCCGAAAATAAGACAGTGTCTTATATTAATTTTCGGTCCAAAAAAATTCACCAGGGCTTACTTTTGGGGATGTCTTATTTTTTTCATGAACAAAAGAGGATCCAACTGGGACTGCAGTGGAAGCAGAAAAACAAGAGAAAACTGCAGACAAAATGTGCAAGATGCAGGCTATGTGTATTATATCAAATATTAAATGCGGTTAATAATACCACCTTACAACAAACCAAAGGACTCGACACGGTCCATGTTTCGGTTAACATGCCTTCTTCAGGGGTCCTAGCAAAAGTAAACAAAGATAGCTAAAGACATACTGCCTCTTTTACAAAGCCGCACGGCAACGGCCCCGAAGCCCTTTAAATCTCTTTGGGCTTCAGGGCCATTAGCGCGGCTTTGTAAAAGAGGCTGATACTGTAACAAATGTATGAGTATAAAAACATAAAAACTAGACGTGTGGTGTGCTGGTGAAACAGAAACAGACAATCAGAGATGTTTTTATACTCAAACAATTGTTACAGTATGTCTTTAGCTATCTTTATTTACATTTGTTAGAACCCCTGAAGAAGGTGTGTTAACCGAAACACGGACCATGTCGTGTTCTTTGGTTTGTTGTAAGGTGGTATTATCAACCGCATTTAATATTTATATAATAAACATAGCCTGCATCTTGTACATTTTGTCTGCAGTTTTCTCTTGTTTTTCGTGTGTTATTTTTTTCGTGTACAATAATTATTTCTCCCTTCCACTCCTCCACCTCAATCCTTCCCCCCCTCATGTGCAGCATCTTTCTATCTATCCCTCCCATCCCTCTGTGCAGCAGAACCCCACAAACCTCCCACCGTGAAACTGACATAGGGCTCTTTTTACTAAGCTGCGATAGTGGTTTCAGCGCCTGCTAAATTGCCACGCACGCTAGATGCTAACGCCAGCATTGAGCTGGCGTTAATTCTAGCCGCATAGCGCGGGTTTAACATGCGCTAAATCCACTATCGCAGCTTAGTGAAAGGAGCCCATAGTCGTACCTCTGCTCCAAGGCCTCTCCTAAAGCAGAAGGGGTGGGGGTTGCTGAATTGACGAGTCCAATATTTTTTAGCAAATCAGGCAGCACTAGTGTCAGGGATGGAGTCAGGGAGTGTCGGGTACATTCGGGGGAGGGGGGCTTTGGGGGTCACTCTTAACTAGGGCTTATATTAGGAGCATCTTTAAAAATCATGCTTGGGCTTATTTTTGGGCTAGGGCTTATTTTCAGGGAAACAGTGTACTATTTATTACTACTACTATTTATTATTTCTAAAGTGCTGAAAGGCGTACGCAAACGCTGTACATTTTAACATTCAATAAAGATATCAATAAATAAATAAACAAAAACTAACTGGCAAAAATTTCCACATGAGAACCCTCAAAAAGTACAAAGTTTGACTGGAAAAGTTCAGCAAAGATCTTAGCATCTCATATTTCAAAGTCTGGCATAGAGAAATTAACAACTGTCTGGTCATTTCAGAGTAAGCAACATTTAGCCTTGCCCAAGTTTCTTCCTTTGAACTGTTAGCATGCAGATATCACTCTGCTGCAGTTCTGGGAGGACTTACAGCAATTTGCATCTTTTTTTCTTTAGAAGATGTGCTTATGTAAGCAACTGCAAGTGCTTCCATGGAACCTTCTAGAAAGATTACCCTGTGATGAATCCAAGAACTTTCCCAAAAGTTGGGAAAGAAAGGGGAGGTGCTATTACTGGGTGATTTCAAACGGCTGGATGCATACTGGAAAGTTCCATCTGTGGAATCAGAAAGAAGATGAGACATTGTGGATGCCTTCCAAAGTGCTCTGCTCAGACAAATGATGATGGAACCTATGAGGGAACGATGCTAGGTCTGGTGCTCACGAATGGGAAAACTGCCTCTACTGTCCAAATTGGTGCACATTTAGGCCGTAGTGATCATCAAACAGTTTGGTTTGCTATAACAGCTAAAGTGAAGGGCAGGCCACACAAAACTCAAATGCCTGCATTTCAAACATGCAGACTTTAGCAAAAGAGGGGAGCACCTGAAGAAAGAGTTGATAGAATGGGAGGATATTCTACAAGTGGAAAAAAGTGATCCAAGCTCAAAGAAGCAATAAAAATGGCAACCAACCTTTAAGAACATAAGAATTGCCGCTGCTGGGTCAGACCAGTGGTCCATCATGCCCAGCAGTCTGCTCACGCGGCGGCCCTCTGGTCTAAGATCAGCACTCTAATTGAGACTAGCCCTACCAGCACACATTCTTGTTCAGCAGGAACTTGTCTAACTTTATCTTGAATCCCTGAAGGGTGTTTTCCCCTATAACACTCTCCAGAAGAGTGTTCCAGTTTTCCACCACTCTCTGTGTGAAGAAGAACTTCCTTACGTTTGTACGGAATCTATCCCCTTTTAACTTTAGAGAGTGCCCTCTCGTTTTCCCTACCTTGGAGAGGGTGAGCAACCTGTCCTTATCTACTAAGTCTATTCCCTTCATTATCTTGAATGTTTCAATCATGTCCCCTCTCAATCTCCTCTATTCGAGGGAGAAGAGAAAAAAAAAAGGAAGAGAGAAAGGAATCTGATATGGTTCTCCAAACAAGTGGTAGAGAAAATAAAGGCAAAAGAGTTGGCGTTCATGAAATACCAAAAAAAAAATCAAGAGGAAAACAGAAAGGAATACCAGATGAAACTGAAATAAGCCTAGAGAGAGAGATACATCTGGTGAAAGCATAAGCGGAAGAGCAAATGGCTAAAAATGTAAAAAGAAGAGACAAATTTTTTTTTCAGGTATATCAGTGAAAGGAGGAAAGCTAAAAATGGAATTGTGAGACTGAAATGCTATGAACCGATAAGTGGAGAGTGATGAGGGAAAAGCAAACATCCTGAACAGATACTTCTGTCCTGTGTTCATGAAAGGAAATCATGGAGAGTGACCATGATTGGCTGGCAAAGGTACATATGAGAATGGCGTGGATACTGCACTATTCACCAAAGAAAGGGTTTATGAGCAACTTGAAAAACTGAAGGTGGACAAAGCCATGAAACCGGACAGGATGTTATATTATCTGGAGCTCATTTAGCCTACTAAATCCTTACCAAACAACATTCATAGCAGGTAACAAAGAAATATCAGTTTACACAAAAATTTAAAAAAATAGAAATAACAAAATAGCCTTAAGTATACATGCAAAGTGAGAAATTTCAACAAATAGAATGAATCCTTTACCATACTTACTAGACTTAGTAGTTAAGGACAGGTTGTTTACCCTCTCCAAGGTAGGGAGAACGAGAGGGCACTCTCTAAAGTTAAAAAGGGATAGATTCCATACGAATGTAAGGAAGTCACCCAGAGACTTCTTCCTCGAGTAGAGGAGATTGAGAGGGGACATGATCGAAACATTCAAGGTACTGAAGGGGATAGACTTAGTAGATAAAAAAGGTTGTTCACCCTCTCCAAGGTAGGGAGAACGAGAAAGGGGATAGATTCCGTACAAACATAAGGAAGTTCTTCTTCACCCAGAGAGTGGTAGAAAACTGGAACGCTCTTCTGGAGTCTGTCATAGGGGAAAACATCCTCCAAGGATTCAAGACAAAGTTAGACAAGTTTCTGCTGAACCGGATCGTACGCAGGTAGGGCTAGTCTCAGTTAGGGTGCTGGTCTTTGACCAGAGGGCCGCCGCGTGAGCGGACTGCTGGACACGATGGACCCCGGGTCTGACCCAGCAGCGGCAATTCTTATGTTCTTATACATTTTTGAAATAACCAAGTTTTCAATCTTTTACAAAATATGGTATAGGAGGTGGCATAGTTGACATATGTACTGTAACTTGCTGTGCCAATTAAAGGAGGCATTGAGAGAGAAAAGGAGAGAAAAGCTGCGGAAAGGAGTTCTCTTTTTGCAAGACAATGCGCTTGCTCACAAGGCTGGTATAACAATGGATATTTTGATGCAGTTGGAATTTCAGTGCATAGACCATCCACCCTACTCACCAGATCTTGCTCCATCTATTTTCTTTTTCCAAACTTTTAAAAGAGTTTGAAAGGGTAACTATTTTTGAGTGATTCTAAGGGGATTGCTGCAGCAGAGTATTTTTTTGGAAGGGTTACAGAAACTTCAGACATGAGTCAAGTGTGTTGAAGTTAGGGATGAATATGTGAAATAACTTGTAAGTTTCATGGCTCCACATCATTCCCTTCCCAGTTGGGCTGGAACAACCTACTGGAACAACAGACTAATTCAAACCACCACAACCAGACATAGGAGAACCCACGCACCCTCCAATCAAAAACATCAAATGAAAAAAATGTACGATGCCCTCCTAGCCACCCAAGCAGCAAAACTAGACTACCAACTCTCCAACTTACTGATCTCGACCGCAGACTACAAAACCTTCAGAAAAGAAATAAAAACCCTGCTATTCAAAAACTCCATAAAGACAAACTAACACAGCAAAATCCATCTCAAGCCCCATTTGCAATCCACTTCACCCTTTAGCACCTACGAAAATGTCCAGACAACTCCTAATGTACTCCTAAATGTCCTGACAACTCATGTAATCCGCCTTGAACCGCAAGGTAATGGCGGAATAGAAATCACTAATGTAAAGTAACTTTAGAACGCCCTCTCATATGTTTTCCCTGCAGCCGCAGTTTTTACCAATCTGTAATTGCTTGCAGCCCAAACTGTGCATCTTTGAAGTAATGCTGGCAAGGTCACACATAAGAACATAAGAATAGCCTTACTGGGTCAGACCAATGGTCCATCTAGTCCAGTATCCCATCTTCACGGAGGCCAATCCATATCACAAATAACTGGCAAAAACCCCAATAGCAGTAGCAGTCCATGACACTGATCCAGGGCAAGCAGTGGCTTCTCCAATGTCTTTCTCAACAGCAGACTATGGACTTTTCCTCCAGGAATTTGTCCAAACCTTTTTTTAAGCCAGTTAAATTATCCGCTCTTACTACATCCTCAATAGAGGTTAAGGATAGGAATTCATACAGAAAAGGACTACCACTGTGGATACTACCCCTATTAAAGAAGAGGAAAATGAAAATATGGAAGAAAGATGTGAATTTCTTTTAGGGTTTTTTTTTTTTAATTTATTAACTGATTTCCATGGAAACCAATCTTCACTGCCATGAGTCAGAGCCTGAATTAACTAGTAAAACTTTCTAATGGCAGAACGCAAGGCTTTATCTAGCCATATGGTAGGCAGCACAATGCCTCACAGATAACTTTGTACTTAAGCTCTAACAATGAAACATAGAAAAATGAATGTAGATAAAGATCACACGGCGTATCTAGTCTGCATAACCATGCCATCTACTATCCCTTCCTGTGCCTTAGAGATCCAACATACTTTTTCTAATCTTTCTTGAATTCAGACACACTTATTGGCCCTGATTCTAAAAATGATGCCTAGCATATGGCTTCTCACAAACATAACCGTCTGAAAATCGATCAGGGTCTACCACTCCTCCACCTCTAGTCGCGTTTGTCTTCTGTGGTCCCGCTCCCCGCGCTTCATTCGTGAGCACAGAACATAAATATTTGTTAAGCAATTCTTGACTACTCCTGAGAAGGCTCGCTGGTGGTTATCACATCGTACAATTTCTTTTGATGAGGGTACAAATAGTGATGCTCCTTGAGAGGATCTCGGATGTCCTCTCAAGGTGTATAAAGGATTAGATTTAAACTTAGCCCTGTAAGGCAATGGTAGTCAGTGTAGTTTGTGCAGGAAGGGTGTAATGTGGTCATGCATCTTGCAGCCTTCTATTAGTCGTGCTGCAGCATTCTGAATTAGTTACATCCGATGGAAACTCTTTTTGGCCAGTGTATAGGGCATTGCAGTAATCTAGTCGTGATGTTATCATGACATGGACCACTGTGCTCAGACTTGTCTTTTCATTATATGGAGAGAGATTTTGTAGTTGCAGAAGATAATAAAGGCAGTTTTTTTTAATGTTATTTGAATATGCAGGCTCAGAGTGAATGCTGAGTCTAGAAGTATCCCCAGATTCCTGACCTGTGATTTTAGGGGGAGTTCTTACGTCCCAAGAGAACCCTTGGGTTCAGGTTTGCTTGGGTTCAGGCAAAGTTGTATTTATTTTTTATTTATTTATTTTCCACATTTCTGATCTGCACTATGCAAAGTTCTAGGTGGATTACAACAGATTTACACAACCTTAAGTTAAAGAATAGACGATGAAAAGTTAGTGATAATTAAGAAAAACACTAAACCACGAGTATTAGAGAGTGGGATACTGAGGGAGGAGCTGGGATGTAACACAAGTATAGAAAGCTAACCAGGTAATAAGTATAGAAACCCAACCAGGTCGTGCATGCGCAAGACCAGAGGGTTAGGACTTCGATGGGAAGATAGGACTTCAATGAGAAACCAAGGTGGCAAGGGAGCCACTTCTGGTGATTCAGACAGGTCGTGACCTGTTTGGGCTGCCGCGGGAGCGGACTGCCGGGCAGGATGGACCTATGGTCTGACCCGGCGGAGGCACTGCTTATGTTCTTATGTGTGTGAATGCCCCTATTCTGAAATACATCTACACCAGAGAATATGCAATAATGTCAAATTCTTCAACTTTAATCAGTGTTTTATATTTTTTGGGGGGATCTCAGTGATGTCCCTCAATAGTGGTTTAACATCTTTCTCGCTAGAGAAATTAGGAATCAGTTCTTCACTGGGAAAGAAGTTAAACTGCTATTGAGGATCATCGCCAAGATCCGAAAAAAATATAAAACTGATTAAAGTTGAAGAATGTGACATTATTGAGTATTCTATGGTGTAGATGTGTGATTGGACTTAGACGCATCATAGAATATGGCCAACTGCAAATTAAAATTGGATACTCTATTCTGAAATGGCATTTAAATATCTGGGACTCTCAAGATATTTAAATGCTGCCATTTACATGCGGGGATATGTTCGAAATAAATATCAGAATCATACAAAATTACATAAAACTATTTTTTAAAAAGTACAAAATACTGTTGCCATAAGACAGTTGCCACCCTTTGGTTAAATTGGAAAATCCATTCTTTGAAATCTGTTGATAGTGACATCTGTAGGTTTCATATATCATCACACTTGGTCATTTCATTTCATTGTATTCTACTATCCAAATCGATAAAATATACATAGGTACTACTTCATTCATATGTCGCCCCCCCTCCCCGCACCCATCCCCCTTCTAGGTGAAAGACACAGAAAGAAACACACACATGCAGAAAAACTGGAAAAGATTCAGTTAATTCTCCTCCCCTGTTCATGATACTGAAATTTTAGGGGGATGTTTTTTGGGTTGGTTTGTTTTTTTAAATTTCTATTGTTGTTACACAGGAAACTGAAGTGATGTTCAGAAAGAAAACTTAAGAGTTCAATAAGTACCTGATTTTTGGATGAGGGAAACAAGTCGTTCCATCCACATCGCATTAATAAAAAATAAAAAAAAACCCAGAATATAAAAGGGCATTTTGAATGCCATTTTAAAGTGTTTTAGTGAGATGGCTTTGCTTTTAAGAAATGTGCCTATTTAGAAAATAGAGTTATAATCAATTACCTCAATTACACTCTGACTTTACAGTTGAATTTCATATTTAAAGATACGGCATCCTATTATTGAATTGGTTTCTTCTAAATGGTTGCAATTGAAGGCTCCATTTTACTGATATTTATTTTAAAAATGTAAAAGGGCCTTGCAATTGTGAGCATAAAAGTAAGTACTCTTCAGTTAGACATCTCTTTAGAATGAGCTGCTTTTAAGGAAAACGTCCAATCATGAAAAATTAATATACTGTGCCCATTTCATCCGATGGGCCTTGAAATAATTTTTCCCTATGCTGTACCTTTGGGGAAAAATCGTGATTGAGCAAAGCCTAAAATATTGATGACTTCTGATGGGTGATTACGGCGCAGTTCTATAAATTAGGGGCCCAATATTTAGCTGGCTACAATCAGCGTTTTGTTGATAGCCACTGGCATTAAACCCAGAAATTCAATGCCGGACCATGTCTGGACACCAGTATTGAATTTCTGGGTTTTTGGAGCTGACTAATATAGAGCCGGTTAAGTGCAATATTCAGTCACTGCATAAAGGATAGGACTGACTTTTATGTGGTCCTATATATGCGGTTAACCTGGCAGAAGTAAGTCTTAACAGAGATTTCGGCAGTTGGAACCTAAGCACAGTATCGGGTAAAGCTTTGGATTCTTGCCCAGAAATAGCTAAGAAGAAAAAATTAAAAAATTTAAATTGAATCAGGCTGGGCAGACTGGATGGACAATTCGGGTCTTTATCTGCTGTCATCTACTATGTTACTATGTTAAGTGATAAATATCGGCACTTAATGGGCCAAGGGCCAGCTCTATCCCCAAAACGCCTACAAAATAGCTGATTTTCAGGTTGATGCTATGGCCTGGATTCTCTATATGGCGCCAATATCAATGACCACCTAAAAAGCGGCTGACAATCAAATGTCAATCATGCGATGGCACCGTATAGAGCAGTGTTCTTCAACCACCGGTCCACGGACCAGTGCCGGTCCACAGAAATTTCCTGCCGGTTCACAGGGCCAGCACGTGCATCAGACACAAAACAGTGTTCTTCAACCTCCAGTCCACGGTGCGATCGATGCGGCGTTATCTTCGAGCCAGCTCCCTCTTCCTAACTGATTCAGTGCACAAAGCCACGGGCAGTGGCTCTTACGGGCATCCTGCACCTGAACCAGAAGCCTTCTCTCTGACGTTGCAACGTCAGAGGGAAGGCTTCTAGATGAGGCACGGGACGTGCAAGGTGCAATTAGTACTATTATGGGGGCGGGGTCTAGGGTGGGGTCTGGCCCAAGACTTAGCCCAGTATTCTTCAACTGCCAGTCCACAGACCGATGCCGGTCCACAGAATAATTTTTTTATTTCTGCCGGTCCATAGGTGTAAAAAGGTTGAAAAACATTGGTATAGAGAATCACACCTCTGGGAAAGATAGGTGCTGGAAATGTAAGCCAAGGTTTTCCAAGCCTAGATTTCCGCACCTCTCTTTGTTGCGAATTGGCCTACGTAGGTGCTTTAGGTCGCCTAACGCCACTTCTGGCATTAGCCAGTCTCACAGTGGCATTCGGCGGCCAAAGCGCCTATGGAGGCACGATTCCGATAGGTGCCTTGAAACTCAGTTAAAAATGGTGTTTCAAAGGCGTTTCTTTACTGAGTTTGGCCGTCTACCATCACCTAAAAAATCAGCGCCGGTTAGAGAATCCAGAGCCTAACTGGTTATTTTCAGCAGCACTGACTGGTTAAATGCTGCTGAAAATTAGCCACAACTAACTGATTTTAACCAGCCTGGAGCCTTTTTTGGGCCGTTAAATTGCTTTGAATATCGACCCTTAGGGCAGTGTTCTGAATATTGTCATATATGTTCATATGTGCACACTTACATGTAGTGTTGCCCAATATTGAGTTACTAGTACAGTAATTGGTTACTGTAGTTAAGATGTGGGAATGTGAGGAAAGTATGGAGTGTGGCTATTGTGGCGTAGCTGTCGCCTGTGGATATGTTGGCTCCGGTCAGCGCACAAGATAGCCCACCTCCGACGTGCTTCCAGTAACGCTGGAAGTCCTGCTGGTCACACAGTTCAATATAAAAGGACAAAAGATTCAAAAGAGTCAATTTTAAAGGTCCTTCAAGTCCCACTTTATTGTGGAGCTGAACCTAGCATAGGCTTCAGTTAAGTCTTTTCCCCAAACAATAAGCAAAAGGTACAAAGTAAAATTTGAGCTGAAAAAAAATATCACACAGCTCTCACCTTCATGCAGGTATTTAAGGTAAGTGGAAGTAAGCAGTCCTGAATGCTGCTGCCCTTTGGAAGCGGGCAGTTACCACCTATTATACTGCTTCTATAGCTTCCCTACAGTGCGGTGTCCAAGCCCAGATTTAAGATAGGCTTGGCCCCAGCCAACTTAATAGTCGTTGGTGGGGGAGGGGAGTAGGTGAATCCACAACTTAACTCTGTTAAACAGAATGCCACTAATGGCCCCGCAATCCCAACCAAGAATGGAAAGTGGATTCTCCCCACTTACACTACTTCCTCACACACACCCCCTTCAAGAACCACAACATAACCTTAAATAGTTCAGAACATTTAAGCTCTTCAAAAAAAAAAAATTCTCTTTTTTTTTTTTCCTTCAGGCAACAAGCCAACAGTTCAGCACTGCTCTCATTCTTCTCTCAGGTGAAAACAGTAACTGAGAAACAAAACATCAATGGTGGCTAACTTGAGCATACAAACACACTACAGTGTGTTTCCCAACCTGGAAACTTAACTTTCCTCCATAGTAATATCTTCAGGCATGCTGATAGTGTCCAGGCTGTCCATAGGTTCTGGTAATGCTGGCTGATTGGCAACAGGGTCAGTTGCTGGATCCACCATCTCAATGTCTTGATATGGTTGAGACTCAGGAGAGCAATCCTGCAAGTCTCCTTCCTGGGCTGGCCCAGGGTAAACTAAACTGTCTCCTCCTCAGAGCAGCCTCTAAAGCGTTGAGGCGGACACGCCCTGTTCTCTGAGGGGGAGGGGCAGCCTGTAACTTCTGCCTAGCTTTCTTAGGACTTATAATTAGCTCCTGCAGCTGGGAGTTAACAGTGGGAGTAGAATGCCTCACTGGCTATTCCAGGCTATTACCTCCACAGTCTTCTGCTCCCCAGAGATCAGCCATCTGAGATTTAAAGGGGAACACAGGTTTTTCCTTATTCTTTGTCACAACCTATCACCATGATCAGCTCTTCGGAAGGCTGGGCTAGGTTTAGTCAAAGGTATGCCTGGCACCAGCCGAGCTTTAGAGCTAGGATTGTGACACTATGGAAGAGGGATTGGGTACCAGTTGGGTATATGCCCCCTCTTATACTAAGGTGCGCTAACTGATTAATAATAATAATAACTTTATTCTTCTATACCGCCACAATCTTGCGACTTCTAGGCGGTTTACAATCAAGAGAGCTGAACATTCAGCGAAACACAATATGCAGATATACATATAAAAACATAAGAAGTTGCCTCCGCTGAGGCAGACTAGAGGTCCATCTCGCCCAGCGGTCCACTCCCGCGGCGGCCCATCAGGCCCATTGCCTGAGCAGTGGTCCCAGACTATCCCTATGATCTACCTCTACTCCTATCTGTACCCCTCAATTCCTTTATCCTCTAGGAACCTATCCAAACCTTCTTTGAAGCCATGTAACGTGCTCCGGCCTATCACAGCCTATCACAGCCTATCACAGATAACATAGACTTTAAGAAATCAAGAGTATAGAAATACAATTTGCTTAGCAAGAGTATAAGATGTACATTTTGGTAGGTAGTGTTCGAGCGGACCTGCTTGGAATAAGCCGCATGCTTTAGAAAATAACAACGAAAAATAACGATGTTATAAAGATAATAGATTATGTGTATCACAGTTTCGTGAGATTCAGGTGGATTGAGGAGGGGGGGATAAAGGTAGTAGATGGAGGGAAGAGGTAAGGAGGGGGGGTAAAAGGTAGGGGTAGGGGTAGTAGGGACCGTTTTTGGAGAGAGAGAGGGGAAAGCGGGTCAGTTTAGGTATTTCACGCTAATCAAATTAGCATGCGCTAAAGGCTAACGTGTCCATAGACTAACATGCACGCATTAGCGTTTAGCACGCGCTAATCATTTAGCTCACCTTAGTAAAAGAGGGCCATGGTTTCCCAAGGTTCTCCTCTTTCACCTACCCTGCTTAATATCTTTCTGCATTCTTTAGGTTTTACTCTGGGAAAAGCTACATTTATGCCATTTATATGTGTAGATGATATTACTGTTCTCATTCTTACTTCATGTTCGTTAGATCATATTAAATTAAAACTTAATTACTGCATGAAGTTGTTAGAGAATCGGAGATTGAATTATCAACTTAAATTAAATAAGGATAAAATGAAATTAAGTTTGTTAAACCATCCTAACATGAATGGCGATACTAAAGTTTTAACCATAAATAAGATTGTTTTCCCACTGACTAGTGTAATAAGAATATTAGGAGTTCATTTTGATCACAATCTTTATTACCTCAGGTCAACCTGTTAATAAAAAAAAGTATTTTGTTCTTTTCTGGAAACTCAGAAGGATTAGAAAGTATTTAAATAATTATCAATTCCGCCTATTAGTGCAATCTTTAGTTTTGTCTCAATTGGACTATTGCTATGTCATTTTCTTAGATTGCCCGAAATTTATAATAAAAAACCCTCCAAACTCTAGAGACTACAACCGTTAGATTAATCTTCAGATTGAAGAAACTTGATAAGATTACACCTTACCTATGTGGACTGCACTAGCTACCTATAAAAGGGCAAATACTTTATAAATTCTATTGTATACTATTTAAAATACGTTTTGAAGACACTCCAGATTATATGTTACAGATCTTTAATTTTTCTAATAATCCATCTTTGAATCTGAGAAATAATGACACTTTTCGGTATCCAGTCATTAAGAATATAAAATACAATAAGATCTTTTAACTCCACATGGGCTTGTCAAGCAGCAAAACTTTGGAAAACGTTACTACTGATATTAAACAACAATCTAATTTTAAGATTTTCAAAAGACCTAGAAACCTACCTATTTCAATAATTTGTTATTAATAATCTAATATAATAAAACGGTAAGCCGCGCATGCGCACTTCCTATGCGTGCGTCCGTTTTCCGTGAGCTGTAGCTAGGAAGTGCGCATGCGCGGCTTACGGTCTGGCCTCACGTGAGGCAAGACAAGTGCGCATGCGCTCCCTTCCCTGCTCTACACCTGCGAAGTGGCGGCTGCCGGCCGCTAGCACCCCCTGCCCTCTCCGTCGCCTCTCGGCTCCAGCGGCGTGACAGTTTTCAAAGAGGCGTGGGATTCTTTCTACGCGGAACCACCAGCCGTTAAAGCTCCTGGCGCTGACTCCCGACTCCAGCCTCCAACAGATGGCTGCTTCCCATTGGATCCGGCCGCTGGCAGGTCTCGCGCGCAGCAGCCAATGGGTGCCAACCACGGGTGGGGCAGCACCAGAGGGGGGAATCAGGAGAGACGAGCATCAGAGGGTGGAGGAGAGGCAAGGTAGAAGAAGAAAATCGGAGAGGAGGAGAGAAGCAGAGAGAGAGAGAGAGAGGACAAAGAGGAGGGGATGGTGAAGGAGGAAGAGAACAGAAAAGAAAAGGAAAGCATAGGAGGAGCATTAGAGAGGGAGAGGACAGGACAGTTTGCCAGCCTGAGAAACTCCCTAACCCCTTATGCTGCTGCACAGGGAAATGGGAAAAAATGACAGACAGACAGCGGGAGGGAGAGAGACAGAAAGAAAGAAAGACACAGGGGCAGGGAGAGGGACAGAAAGACAGGCAGAGAAAGGGGGCCGGAGAGAGAGTCAGCGGGAGAAGGAAAGGGGGCTGCTTTGGGGAGTAGGGGTGTGCTTGGGGCAAACAGCTTTGCTCTGGGGGGGGGGAAGACAGAAGGGGCCATGGAGAGACAGGGAGAGGGATAGGGGGCTGCTTTGGGGGGAGGGGTGTGCTGGTGGGAGACAGATGGGGCCATGGAGAGATAGGGAAAGGGGGCTGCTTTGGGGGGAGGTGTGCTGGGGACAGACAGCTTTGCTCTGGGGGGAAGACAGAAGAGGGCCATGGAGAGACATTTGGGGGGGAGGTGGGTGCTGGGGGCAGACAGCTTTGCTCGGGGGGGAGGGGGAGACAGAAGGATACAGACAGCGGCCAAGGAGAGAGAGATAAAGAAACACAGACAGACAGACACATCTATTCTAGCACCCGTTAATGTAACGGGCTTAAAGACTAGTTCCTAAATATTGTAGTATTAGTTAATAATTTGTATCTTCATAATTATTTATGTAAACCGCTGTGAACTTCTTGGAGGTATTGGCGGTAGAGAAATAGAAATTGTATTGTATTGTATCTTGGAAGCAGGTAATCAAATAAAGTAGTTAACTACTTATTCACTATCCCAATAACTGTAATCAATTGCTTTTGAAGAGTAACTATACAGGTCCTGGACCTGATTGGCTCCCGCGTGAGCGGACTGCTGGGCATGATGGACCTCTGGTCTGACCCAGCAGAGGCACTGCTTATGTTCTTATGTTCTTAACTCCCAGCATTTTAACCGAAGAACAAACTGGATATTGCATAGTCTTTATTAATAGAATTCTCATATGAATTCTGAGGAGGCCAGGCAAAAAATAATTTTGTTTTTTCTGAATTCAGTTTTAATCTGAATTGCAACATCCAACCCTCAAATAGTTCGATTACTTCGGTAATAGTATAAGTAATATTGGAGAGTAATGAAGGACATGGAAAAATAACTGTGATGTCATCAGAATAATTAAAAAGTTGTACTTCAAAATTACTCGGGACTCCTTTTACTAAGCTGCGATAGCGGGTTTTAGCGCGCGCTTAGCGTGCGCAGAATTGCCGCACGCGAGATGCTAACGTCAGCATTGAGCTGCCATTAGTTCTAGCCGCATAGCGCGGGTTTAGTGTGCGCTAAAATTCTGCGCATGCTAAAAACGCTATCGCATTAAATAAAAGTGGGGGAGAGTGGTGAACCCTGCGGGACACCACATGGATTTTTCCAATCACCAGAACAAACATTGTCCTTTCAAACAGGGTAGGAACGTGAAATCAAAAATCCTGGAAACCATGCAAACCCCTTATCTTGAATCCCGAACGCATCTAGACATTCCAACAATTTGGAATGATCCACCAAATCGAAGGCACAGATCAGGTCAAATTGTAAGATAAGGGCATTGCTGCCTTTAGATGATGTAAGAAATCCAGAACTGCCGCAAGCACTGTTTCAGTATTATACTGAGAACGAAAATCAGACCGAGAATCGTGTAACAGATATTGATCATCCCCCCCCCCCCAATTTGATAACTGTATTTGAACTAGCTCTGGGCATCCGGGCATGTGCGGATGCTGGCTGTGGGCGGGTTGGGGCAGAACTGGGCGGTCCTGGGGGGTGTGGCCTTGGGTCCGGATTTTCCCGCAGGAAAATCTGGTAACCCTACTCTGGGGAGGGTGGGATATAAAACCCATCACCTGCAGAACCTCTTCCAGTCCCTGCGGAAGATTAGGTGCAAATTCTTGACTGATTGAATCTGCCTAATCATCTGCCTCAAGGTGACTACATATAATTTATCTATGAAATGCAAAATATTGTAAAGAAAACTCATAGTTCTTTTTCGATGAAAGGCGTTATGTAAATTTGACCAATGATTATTTTGCAGGATGTATTGCTTATGGTATTATATCCCGACACGCTGTTGGACATGAAAATGGAAAATTGTATGAATTGAAGCTTTAATACAGTGATATGTTGTTCCTCAAGGCTTTTATGATGGTCTCAGAATAAAGCACTATAATTTGTGATCCAGCCTGACCCATAAGGCGCAGTCTAATTGCATTTGTGTTGACTACTAATGTGTTCCTAATGGAACTCATTTCAGATCCTGTGAAGGGTTAGTTGATGGCAAGGCTGCTCTACCTTCATGTGAAAGCAGTATTTCTGCTATTAGAAGACAGGCTGTTCTGACCTGTCAGAGATGCCTCAGTTCCTAATGTGCTATGAATTTACGGGTGAAGCCAGTTTTCTGTATTTTTGTTCAGACTGTGTTTTACCTGATTTCTCCTCTTTTAAGCAGTTCATTTTTTTTCCTTTTTGCTATCGATTTCACAGTGGCGCAGTAAAGGGGGGGGAGGGGCGGTTCACCCCGGGCGCTGTCTGGTGGGAGCACCAGCACCCGTCCTCCTCTCCACCACCCCCTGCTCCTTCCCGACCCCCCCCCCCTGCCGAGCACGTGCGCCATTTCAAGTTTGAAGTTTTATTTAATATTTGATTGGTCACCTATCCTGGATTCTAGGCGATATACAGTACAATAATAAAAAGGGGGAGTACCAAAATTAAGACAAAGACATATACAAACAAAATACGTAGAACCAACATACATTTTTCAACGTTCATTAAGATATGATAAAGCGTTACTTTCTGGAAATTCTTAAAATTCCTGAGAATTCTTTACCACCATTGTCAAGAGTGTATTATTTGCCTATAAAGAATCAGGATTCTCAAAAGAAAGATGATGATGGAAAACCACAGGCAAGTTCTCTGGATGTTACAGCTTTATTGGAACAATCTGACAGAGAGGTGGCTAGTCCAGCCACTCTCTTATTGACTGTGGCTTTGGCTCCAGACAAAGATTGGATCCTTAAACTTTTCTTCAAAAATAGATCTAGACTTCCTTAGTTTCCGTATTCAAATTTTTCCTGATGTTTCGAGAGAAACTCAAAAGAGAAGAAGGGAATTTTTATTATTGAAACCAGGAGTGACCCAGATAAGGGGGTTCTTTTTCCTTAGATACCCTTGTAAATGTGTAATCAGATATAGTACTTTTAAATATATTTTCTTTGAACCGGCTCATCTGACGGCTTTCCTTTCTATGAAGCGCCTTGAAAAAGGAGAAATATCTGTGTCCAAATAATAATTTAAGCTCTCTTTCAGCAACAGATAATGTGATTTGGTTTGATTGTATATTGTACTTTACTCACTCCTAATTCTTAAGTCTTGGATTCAATTTTGAGGACTAGTGTGTGATTAAGTTGAGGAATATATTTCTTATGAAGTTTTGGTTTATTTTCAGGATTGAAAGTAATTAATTCTTATGTTTTCTTGATTGCACTTTCTGTACAAGATGATATGCTTGTTAAATAGTTTGAAAACTTATTAAAAAAAAAGAACCGCTTTTAAGAAGCGACCGCCCCCTCCTCGCTTGTTCCTTCCCCCTCCCTTCCTATCCCAAACTTTTAACTTTTTTTTTAACTTCGATGTATTTTTTGAATTTTCCCTTCCCTCAGCACCTTCCGTATCAACCCCTCCCCTGTTGTCTTTGTTTTCTCCATGTATTACCCCATTTTATTTTAACTATTTTAAACTCCTATTTTACTATTGTAAACCGACCAGATACTTGCTGATGGCCGGTCTATCAAACTGTAAATAAGTTTATTAGGTTTTTATATACCACCTATCAAGGTTATCTAAGCGGTTTTACATCCCGGCGGGCTCACAATCTATCTAACATACCTGGGGCTATGGAGGACTGAGTGACTTGCCCAGGGTCACAAGAAGCAGCGCAGGGTTCGAACCCACAACCCCAGGGTGCTGAGGCTGTAGCTTCAACCATTTTGCCACACACTTGGAAACAATTAATCAAAAGCGGAGAGGGATGAACTACAATAAAGTCGGCCGGTCTATCAAACTGTAAATAAGTTTACAAGTTTATTAGGTTTTTATATACCACCTATCAAGGTTATCTAAGCGGTTTTACGTCCCGGCGGGCTCACAATCTTTCTAACATACCTGGGGCTATAGAGGAACATAAGAACATAAGCAATGCCTCCGCTGGGTCAGACCTGAGGTCTATCGTGCCCAGCAGTCCGCTCACGCGGCGGCCCAACAGGTCCAGGACCTGTGCAGTAATCCTCTATCTATACCCCTCGATCCCCTTTTCCAGCAGGAAATTGTCAAATCCTTTCTTGAACCCCAGTACCGTACTCTGCCCTATTACGCCCTCTGGAAGCGCATTCCAGGTGTCCACCACACGTTGGGTAAAGAAGAACTTCCTAGCATTCGTTTTGAATCTGTCCCCTTTCAACTTTTCTGAATGCCCTCTTGTTCTTTTATTATTCGAAAGTTTGAAGAATCTGTCCCTCTCTACGATCTTATAAGTCTCTATCATATCCCCTCTAAGTCTCCTTTTCTCCAGGGAAAAGAGTCCCAGTTTCTCCAGTCTTTCTCTCTCTCTCTCTCTCTCTCTCTCTCTCTCTCTCTCTTTCTGTCCCTCTCTACTCTCTCTATTCCCTTCATAATCTTGTAAATCTCTATCATATCCCCTCTAAGTCTCCTCTTCTCCAGGGAAAAGAGACCCAGTTTCTCCAATCTCTCAGCCCAGGGTCACAAGGAGCAGCGCAGGGTTTGAACCCACAACCCAAGGGTGCTGAGGCTGTAGCTTCAACCACTTCGCCACACACTTGGAAACAACTAAACAAAAGCGAAGAGGGATGAACTACAATAAAGTCTAGGAAAGAGAACATTAAAAGAGAAAACAATAGGAACGAAGGGGAACAGGCTTCATTACCACTGGATACCTTTTAGACAGAGAAAAGAAAAAGGGGAAAATCAGTGTTCGAAGGTGTCTTTAAAGAGAAAACATTTCAATACCCTTTTACATTTATCTAGATTTTTTTTTTCTTCCCTTCCATCGAACCTCTTTAATTTTCCTGGCCTGAGCAGCATCACGCATTTTCTGCCCACATTGGTGTCGGCTCTCTCTGACGTCACTTCCGGTTCCCGCACCCTGGAAGTGACATCGGAGGAAGAGCAGACACGAAGTAGGCAGCAAGTTCGTGATGCTGCTCGCATGCATGCAAAATCATTTAGCCGCATCCGCAGATGCCCTCCACGAGCCCAGTGGTTTTCAAAACCCGGACAAAGTGCTGGGTTTTGAAAACCCGTCCGGACACCTGAACAACCCTCTATAATGAGGACATGTCCGGGAAAATCCAGACATCTGGTAACCCTATCTGTACCCTTCTGCTCCATTGCCAAATCTATTTATTTATTTAATTTCTTATCTATCCCATTGTCCCTGAGGAGTTCAGAATAGAGAATGACACGGTGACAAAATTCATCACCGTTCCCATCCCCGCGGATAACCGCGGGAAATAATCCCATGTCATCTTCTAGTGTCTATTTCAACCTCAGTCCTTCTACACCAGCATTCTTCAAAGCAAAGCTTGCGGGTCAGTGGTTGTGGCCATTTATACTCTGATTCTTATGTGAGCCAAGGATAATGAAGCCATTGTGACATCACTGATGTGATTGGCTCTTAGAAACTGGTGGAATGAGGCATTATGACATCACAATATCTGCTCTGGATACCAGAGACTGTCATTCTGTAGTGTCTGTTTCAACCTCAGTCCTTCTACACCAACATTCTTCAAAGCAAAGCTTGCGGGTCAGTGGTTGTGCCCAATTATACTCTGATTCTTCCCTCTCTCCTTAAAGAATGACATGAAGATGGTTTCCCGCGGTTATCCGCGGGGACGGGAACAGTGATGAATTTTGTCACCGTGTCATTTTCTAGTTCAGAACAATTTACAAGTTAAACATACATGTTTTTTAAAAATATTCACTTCTCCCTCCGTATTTGCTGTGATAGGGGATTAACAGACCCGTGAATACAGAAAACCCACGAATAACTTTTTCATATATTATTCGCTGTTTTCTATTAAAAACCATCGTGAATATGGTGAAACCGCGAATAACGTGGTGGGAGACCTGGCCTGTTCCTGAAGGAGAGGCAAAACGCAGTGAAGAAAGTGCTGGGAATCGGCAATTTTTCTCTGTAAACGCTTGGAATCGACGATTTCTCTATGCAAGCTGACACAATTTGGGGGGAGGAGCCAGCAAGCTATAAACCGCGTATAATCGAAACCGCAAATATGGAGGGAGAAATGTAACTGTTTATTGACAGCGGTAAAGAGAACACATACAGGAATCCAATACAGTAAGGTGAAGGCCCACAGCAGTAACACAAACAGCTCAAGAATGCAGAATAAGCAAAGTCAAGAACTGGAGTAACAATCGAAAGAGCAGGTGGTGACATGGCATACAAACTCAGGCAAACATGCTAGCCCTCATACGCCCCAACCCCACCCATAAACATACATATCGAGACGTTCAAGTATCTTACGGGCCGCATCGAGGCGGAGGAAGATATCTTCTTTTTCAAGGGTCCCACGACAACAAGAGGGCATCCGTCGAAAATCAGGGGCGGGAAACTACGAGGTGACACCAGGAAATTCTTTTTCACTGAAAGAGTGGTTGATCGCTGGAATAGTCTTCCACTACAGGTGATTGAGGCCAGCAGCGTGCCTGATTTTAAGGCCAAATGGGATCGGCACATGGGATCTATTCACAGGGCAAAGGTAGGGGAGGGACATTAGGGTGGGCAGACTAGATGGGCCCTGGGCCCTTATCTGCCGTCTATTTCTATGTTTCTATGTTACATATTACATAGTTGATAGGTTACAATTTGACATAATTGCAGAACAAGTTTACTATGCAAGGTTGTATCCTAAGTTGATAGAAACTAGGGATCTAGTGCAAACATTTAGATTTTCCAGGTTACAATTTGCATAGTTATCCTTGGCAGGGCATGTGTTTTCAATACAAGTTCTTAACTTAATGTGACACATTTTGAGATCTAGTACCGATATACATTTCTCTGCAGTCCATTTGTCATGGGTAGGTAATGGCTGTTACCCTTTTGTGTGTACGGGAGCCTGCTAAAATGTGATAGCGTAAGGCAGTGTTTCTCAACTCGGTCCTGGATTACCCCCTGGCCAGTCAGGTTTTCAGGATATCCACAATGAATATGCAGAACCTTGATTTGCATGCACTGCCTCCATATTGCGGGATAGAAGACATCAATGTAATGTAATGTAATGTAATTATATGCAAAATTCTTTCATGCATATTCGTTGTGGATATCCTGAAAACCTGACTGGCCAGAGGGGTCCTCCAGGACCAAGTTGAGAAACACTGGCGTAAGGGACATATACCTGATGTAACTATCATTGTCTTTACGCCAGTTTTTAGTAGTCAGGAATATGTCCCAGTTTTTATCTGTGAAGTCTTTTAGAATGATATCTTTGTTATTTATTGGTCTGGCATTTATGAGGGTGATAGATATGTCTTTGTTGTGGGGGTGTATGAGGAAAATAAGATTCCTCTCAGGTTGTGGGGGCTGTGTTGGGAGGGTTTTTTGGGGGTCAGCATATCTGCCCTTATTGATAACTGGGATAGGAAATCACATAAAGGCCAAGATCAGAAGTGCCCACACTTTTTTGGGCTTGCGAGCTACTTTTAAAATGACTGAGTCAAAATGATCTACCAACAATAAAATTTAAAAAACCACAAAACACTGTACGCAGAGAAAATGTTAATTATCATTTATATTCCAGGGTATTTTCAAAGAGGTCAAGTCAGATGACTTTATGTGTCACCTCAGTAACAACTATACAAAAATAGACAAATATATCCCTTCCCTTTTTTACTAAACCGCGATAACAGTTTTTAGAGCATGGAGCTGCAGTGAATGCCCCGCGCTGCTCTCGACGCTCATAGGTTTCCTGCGCTAAAAAACACTATTGCATTTTAGTAAAAGGGGGCCATAGTGTAAAATATAGACAGCAGATATAATTTCTGAAAACGGACACATTTTGATCGCAAAATTGAAAATAAAATCATTTTCCTACCTTTGTTGTCTGGTGATTTCATGAGTCTCTGGTTGAAATTTCTTCTTCTGACTGTGCATCCAATATTTCTTCCCTTCTTTCAGCCTCCTGTATGCTTCTCCTCCAGACCTCATTTCCCCGCCCCCAACTTTTTCTTCCTTTCTCCCTGCCCCCTTCTTTCTTTCTGTCTCCCTGCACCCCTTTCTTTCTGTTTCCCTTCTGTCTCCCTGCCCTTCCTTTCTTTCTGTCTCCCTGACTGCCCCCTTTCTTTCTTTGTCTTTCTTTCTCCCTGCCCTCCCCCAAACCACTGCTGCCACCATCGGGGAACAGGTCCCCAAGCCACCGCTGCCGAGTTCTGCACTCTCCCTGCTTCCTGACATGGTAATCAGAATGCAGAAGCACTGGGCCGACCAGCCTTCCACCCCAACGTCAATTCTGACATTGGAGAGGAAGTTCCGTGGCAGCCAGGCAGCGATTGGCTGGCTCGGAACTTCCTCTCCGCCGTCAGAATTGACGTCGTGAGGGGGAAGGCTGGTCGGCCCGGCGCTTCTCCATCCTTTTTACCGCGTCAGAAAGCAGGAAGAATGCGAAGGCAACGCGAGTATCACGGAGCCCGGGATAGGCTCCGCTATCAACTCACGTTGCCTTCATGATCGACCTTTTGGGCACCCATGGGCAAGATTATTATAAGTTTAAGGTATAGCATTGGGGCTGTTGAATTATACTTATTTTTAATTTAGTTACTAGACTCCGCTCCTTTTATCATGCTGCATCGTATGCCTGGAATAAACTTCCTAAGTTGGTACATTAACCTCTGTCTCTGTCCCATTCAAATCTAGGCTAAAAGCCCACCTTTTTGAGGCTATTTATGAACTCTTATCCCCTATTCAGCTGTTTTAATCATGCCAGCAATAACTCCTCAATCCCTTGATTGTCCTGTGTTTCTGTAAGCTCTGTTGAGCAGGGAGAGTCTCATACATGCTTAGCGTACAGTGCTGTGTACATTTAGTAGCACTAAAGAAATGATAAATAGTTGTCATAGTAGTAGAAAAAATATTTAATGCAGTTAAATAAAAGTTTAAATGTTGGCTTGAAGACAACTGATGGTTCGTGCAGAGTCATTCTTGTTTGATAAATTCCTCTGAAGGTCTATTAGATGAATTTATCTATTATTGTTTTATTATTTGAGTAAATCAGTATGGTGATGGGTCAAAACCACGAGGACAATGGAGCGCTGACAATCGCGCGCAGGACATCTGTGCGCTGGATTTAAAAAGTATTTGAAAGCGCTCCGAGGGTGTGTGTGTGTGGGAACCCCCCCACATTACTTAGAACTGTTGGCGCTCCCGTTGGGGGTAGGGAGGGGACCCCCCATTACAGAGGAAACTGTACTTTTTCCCTAAAAACCAGGGAAAAAGGCTGTTTTCTCTATAATGGGGTGTTCCCCCCCAACATCCCCCCCAAAGGGAGTGCAAACAGTTCTAAGTAAAGTGTGTGTGTGTGTGTGGGGGGGGGGGTCGCCACCCAAATCCCCCCTCAGAGCGCTTTCAGATACTGTTTAAATCCAGTGCTCAGACGTCCTGCGCGCCATTGTCAGAGCTCCATTGTCCGCGCGGCTTTGTCTCGCACGGTTTCATCTATGTACCAATCAGTATAGTGATTGTTGTTTGTGCTATACCTTTTTGCTTTTAGGCAACGTTTTTTTTCAAAACGTACCTTTAAAGCTCAACCGTTTGGTTCTTAAAAAAACAAATTTCAAGGTACCATTAAAATTCTTATCTATATGTATATTTATTACATATTTATGGTCTATTCCTTTGTATTCAATATTCGATGATTTATTCAATAGTGCTGGGCTTTATAGTGGTCTCCATATGTTTTCAATATATATTTCTCATTTATGATTTGGAATGTTCTTATGTTTTAAGCTAATGATTTTATATTTAGGGCTCCTTTTGCAAAGGTGCGCTAAGCGTTTTAGCCCGCGCTAAATATTAGCATGCCCTAACCACGCACTAAATGCTAATGTGTGCACGTTGGTCTATGGACACGTTAGAGGTTAGCGCGCACGTATATATTTAGCGTGCGCTAAAACGCATAGCGCACCTCAGTAAAACAGGGGGTTAGTTTATGTGTTTGTTTTCAGACTCCTGAGGAAGGTACCCTGAGCACCGAAACCCATGTAGTTCAGTCGTTGACTGTTTTTATGTTACTGACAATAAAGACCCCCCCTACTGGAACATCTCGACCGTCCCACTTTGTTTTGTCTATTTGATTGCTTCCGTGGGGATTTCCTGCCACTTCTTGTGGTGCAGCCAGGGTGAGAGACGCCCGGGGCGGTGGTGCCCCAACCCCGCCCTTGACTCCATCTCCCGCGTGCCCCCCTTTCCTTCCCTTGGATCTCTAGTTGAAGTTGTTGCTCGCAGAGGTCAACGACGTGCTCCTCGTGACCCCCGTCGGCTCTCCCTCTGATGTCGCTTCTTATGCGTGGTACCCGGATGTGACGTCAGTGGGAGAGCCGACGGGGTCTCGAAGAGCACGTTGGTGACTGCCATGAACAACGACTTCAACTAGAGATATGGGGGAAGGGAAGAGGGGGCGTGTGTGTGGAGGGGATGAATGGGCAGAGAAGAAGAGAAGTGCTGTTGCTCCCACCAACATGGTGCCCAGGGCAGATCCCGCCCCTTACTATGTCACTGTGTCCTATACCTCCTGGAAAATTTTATGAGTGCTAATTTATACACGTCTTCCTCCGTATTCGTGGTTTCAGTATTCACGGTTTCAATTATTCACAGTTTTTAGCTTGCTGGCTCCTCCCCCCAAATTACATCAGCTTGCATAGAGAAATCACCGATTCCAAGCATTTACAGAGAAAATTGCTGATTCCCAGCACTTTCTGCACCTTGTTTTGCCTCTCCTTCAGGAACAGGCCAGGTCTCCCATCATGTTATTCATGGTTTCACCATATTCGCAATGGTTTGTAATAGAAAACCGCGAATAAAATATATGAAAAAGTTGTGAACGTAATTTTGTAAAACGGTCTAGAAAATTTTAGGGCTCCTTTTATTCAAATGCACTAGAAATTTTTAGCGTGAGCTGGCACGGTAAATGCTCCGACACTCATAGAATTCCTATGAACGTTGGAGCCCTTAACTCACCAGCCCATGCCATAAATCTCTAGCGTAGCTTGATAAAAAGGGGAGGGTTTAAAAAAAAAAGATAAAGATTTACATTGAGCCTTTCTAGATGTTTTCTTTCACTGGAAGATAAAAATGTTAATAAATTAAAGTGTGAATTTTTTTTTCACAAAAGGGGCTTTTTGTGCATCAAACTTCACAAAAACACTGGCAAATTCACAAAAATGCTCGCCTTTTTGCAAGATTACTGTGTGAAGCTCCCTGTATGAAAAACGTCTAAAAGGGGCCATCTGTTCATGTAAATTCCAGATTATTTAGCTGCTGCAGTGCAAATACATGCAAAAAAATTCATTAATGCAGAAGTTTCTAAACACTGGCATGTTTCACTCAACTTCACACAACAGTTTTTGCAAGAAAATACATTCCCCTGAGAAGCAGCTTGACACAGCTTGACCCTGCACTCTGCCCCGACTCTCCTGCTCTCTGCCCCGACTCTCCTGCTCTCTGCCGCCCTGCACTCTGCCCTGACTCTCCTGCTCTCTGCCGCCCTGCACTCTGCCCTGATTCTCCTGCTCCGTGCCACCCTGCTCTCTGCCCCGACTCTCCTGCTCTTACCGCCTGACTCTCCTGCTCTCTGCCACCCTGCACTCACCCTGCACTCTGCCGCCCTGATCTCTGCCTTGACTCTCCTGCTCTCTGCCACCCTGCATTCTGCCCTGACTCTCCTGCTCTCTGCCGCCCTGCACTCTGCCTTGACTCACCTGCTCTCTGCCACCCTGAACTCTGCCCTGACTCTCCTGCTCTTGCTGCCCTGCTCTCTGCTATGACTCTCCTGCTCTCTGCCACCCTGCACTTTGCCTTGACTCTCCTGCTTCTGCTGCCCTGCTCTCAGCCCTGACTCTCCTGCTCTCTGCCACCCTGTTCTCTGCCCCAACTCTCCTGCTCTCTGCCACCCTGCACTCTGCCCTGACTCTCCTGCTCTTGCTGCCCCGACTCTCCTGCTCTCTGCCGCCCTGCACTCTGCCCTGACTCTCCTGCTCTCTGCCATGACTCTCCTGCTCTCTGCCACCCTACACTTTGCCTTGACTCTCCTGCTTCTGCCGCCCTGCTCTCTGCCCTGACTTTCCTGCTCTCTGCCGCCCTGTTCTCTGCCCCAACTCTCCTGCTCTCTGCCGCCCTGCACTCTGCCCTGACTTTCCTGCTCTCTGCCACCCTGCTCTCTGCCCTGACTCTCCTGCTCTCTGCCGCCCTGCACTCTGCCCTGACTCTCCTGCTCTTTGCTGCCCTGCTCTCTGCCCTGACTCTCCTGCTCTTGCCGCACCGACTCTCCTGCTCTCTGCCGCCCTGCACTCTGCCCTGACTCTCCTGCTCCCTGCCACCCTGCTCTCTGCTCCGACTCTCCTGCTCTCTGCCATCCTGCACCCTGCCCTGACTCTCCTGCTCTCTCCCGCCCTGCTCTCTGCCCCGACTCTTCTGCTCTCTGCCACCCTGCACTCTGCCCTAACTCTCCTGCTCTCTGCCCCGACTCTCCTGCTCTCTGCCCCGACTCTCAAGCTCTTGCCGCCCCGACTCCGTGGTTTTAACCCACGGGTTTAAAGTGGGGCTGCACTATAGCGTGTTCTGTTAAGTTCCAGAACACGCCACTGTGCAGCCCCGCTTTAAATCCAAGGGTTAAAACCACGGGCTTGTGAAAAAGTAAAGTTTCCAGCTCTGTTTAATAAAGTTTCCAGCTCTTTGCGCGGAGAGCATGTGCAGACCATCTACAGGCAAAGAAGATGGTCTGCGCATGCGTCAGGATCGCTCTCCACTGATCCATGCGGGGGGGTGCCTCCGATCACCCCCCTTTGCATGAGGACGCGTTGTGGATCAGTCGGTCTACTACGGATCGCCCACGGATCAGATAGGATCGGGAAGGTTAGTGAATCTAGGCCTAAGACATCTATAGGAATATAATGGGCATCTTAGTGTTTAGCATGCACTTATCGTTAGCGTGCACTAAATCACTTAGGTCCATATTCTATAAACGTTGCCTTAAATTTGGCGCTTAACCTAAGTGGCGAAGCCATTTAACAATCATTTAAAAACAAAAATATAGGCGTCTACAAAACCAGCGCCTAGATCGTATTTACGGGGGCGCCTTACAATGCCTATGATTGAAATAGGTATGGCTAAAACCGAAAATGGCCTTAGGCATCCTTAGGCACCTCCAGAGATATGATTCATATTGACCATAGGCACTGGAAATGGCCTCAAAAACCTTGGCCTACATTTCTGGCGCCAATGTTTGGGGTAGCTGCGATTCTATAAATGGCGATGTTGCATGATTGACATGCGATGGGTACCCATGTTTTAGTCAACTACCACCGATGACACCATTCAAAGAGTCTGGCCCTTAGCGCCCATTACGAACCCCACCCCCTTACTTTTTTTTTAAGAATAGCGTTAAATGTCGCCTTTCATCGATTACATGCTTTGATGGTGCTTGAGAGGGGTCGGGTGCATGCTTCCTTCCACCAATCTAAATTCTTCTTGAGGGTCTGAGGTCCTTATGTATATTCTTTGTCTCCTAGAGCCCGTAGTCTGATACTAAATACTTTAACCCTCTGATCCCTTTCAGGCGGTGAGAGAGTCAGCGCCCTTTCTTATTTTGTTCCTCCTAGCTGTTCCTCCTCCTCCTCTCTCTTTTTTTTTTTTTTTTTTTTTTTGTGTGTCCGCGCGTGTCTTTCTGTATTGGTTGTTGTTGTGTTGGTCCTTGTCTTGCTGGGCTATTGCTGGCTGTGGGGTGGGGGAGGGGGAGGTCCCCCTTTGCAGTATTTCAGGGCCCATCAGAGTTCAGGGCCCTGTCGTTCTAGTTCTTGTTTGGCACTGTTGGGACCTCGCCTGTTTGCGGGGTTTGGGGTACTTGCTCCTTTCTTATGTTCTCTATAGCTTGTAGTTTTTTTCCTTTCCCCTGACGGTGCCCCTGGCTGCCTGTCCTAGTTGCGTCTACTCTTATACGTCATTGCGCCGGGAAGCGGGTTGGGGGGGGCACTGCCTATTGTTTTGTTTTTTTCCATATGTGCTCTTTACCTGCTCTTCTTGGGAGGGGTAAGGGGGTTATTGCATAGGGGTTTCTGCCTCTACAATGCAACAATCTTGAACATTTACTGTTACTTCTATTGTATTCTTTGTTGATTTCTCTGATTGTTCAATAAAAAATTGTTTTCTCCCAAATGTCGCCTTTCAATCAAAAGAGGTTCACAACATGAAATCTGGTGGTAACCTTAATGATAAAATTGGAATTCTGTAGAGATTTAGCAAGAGAGGAATTTTTTGGGACCAGTTGATTTTTGTGCTCTTTGGCTTCTCTGATCGAAGCCCAATAGGATGAAGGCAATTGTGTGAGAAGTCTGGACTCAATACCAGTGTGATGAGGGTTTTTGTTCATATTCTAACTGACGCAGTTTCTTCTCTATTTTAGGATTCTTGTGCTAGAGAATTTCTGGAGAAGTCCTTAGAAAGAGAAGAGAAAAAACCCCAAAAGAATTCTGGGAGGAAAGAGACCATCATGGGAGCCCTTTCCGAGAAGACTGGTAAGCTGCCAAGTCAGCAGCTGGTGCTTTACCCTAGATGGTATAGACTGACACAAGATTAACAGAGCAAAAATTTGCAGGTAAGAGTAGGTGGTGTTTTTTTTGTTTTTTAATAGATAATGTCTTTTCATAGGCAGCAGATGAGATAAACCACTGGGACCATTACCAAACCAATTTTTCTCCACATAGCACCAGCAATGAGAAAACCTAGGGGGGCAGTGATGGGGATTGGTTTGTTTGGATCCCCACCCAAGTATACAGATTTTCTATCATTCCTGTCTTTTTAAAAAATTTATTTCCGTCGCTTTCTCTCTTACTATCCAGAAGTTTAAGGTGACTTACAACACAAGTTGGTTACAGATAGCTGTTATGCACACTTTCAAAAGGAGAGATTGTTTACCTTTTCATCTGCAGCTCCAGTATGGTGGAATAACTGTTCTGGAATATTATGATTATGTACTATGAAGTCCACCTTTTAAAATCTTTTGAAGACACATTTATTTGTTAGAGCATTTCTGTCAGTCTTCTTCCTCCCCTCTCCTCTGTTAAACTAGATGTTATAGGGAGAGTGACGTTCTTCTTGGCTTCACATCCCGAGTCAGTCCATGCATTCATTTCGGGTATTTTTCTACCCCCAAGAGGTCTGCAGTATGTTGAGACATATAAAAAGTTAGTGGTTTTTAATTTCCACTGAACAGGAATATCTACCAAATAGAATAACTTTTTTTTAAGAAGTTTCAAGACTGACTCTTTAATCTCCCTCCCACCCATATTAGGCGTTTTTGATTTTAAGTTGTCTTTGAAGTACTTTCCTGCTGCATGGATTTCTTAATGCTCATACATTATTTGAATAGAAAGTGTGTCATATTTTCCCATTATTTCACATATACAACAATCAGATATTATGCTGAGGAAGTAATGCTCACAACCCCTGGGGCAGAAGGTCATGAATAAGGGTGACACTTAGTGGTGAGATTTAGAACTTACAATACCAGGTTCTGGAAGGAGCCCTAGCACCTGGCTTCCACTGCTGCAATGTCCAGGCTAGGAATGATGGTTGGTTATATTAAAATAGTAAAGAAAAAAAGGAAAAAGCCCTGAATAGTTGCAAATGAAGACTAATGGCACTAGAATCTGCCCTCCCCCCGTGGTTCCAAATAAGATGGAAATATAAGAAAAAAAGGAGTCATTACCAAGCCTATAAAACAAAAGTGCCTTATCCTACCTCTCTGCTCAATATCTTAGTCTGCTATTCAGCAATACTTGTCTGAGTAGTAGATTTATTTATTCAATTTTCTATACCGTTCTCCCCGGGGAGCTCAGAACGGTTTACATGAATTTATTCAGGTACTCAAGCATTTTTCCCTGTCTGTCCTGGTGGGCTCACAACCTGCCTAATGTACCTAGGGCAATAGGGGGAATTAAATGACTTGCCCAAGGTCGCAAGGAGCAGCGTGGGTTTGAACCCACAACCTCAGGGTGCTGAGGCTGTAGCTTTAACCACTGCGCCACTCTAGAAATCAAAATATAGCAGCAGTGAGCCAAGTATAAGACAATGAAGCCACTGTGACATCACTGATGAGGTTGACTCTTAGGCATTGGTGGAATGAGGCATTGTGATGTCACAATACCAGCTCTGGTTATCAGGGGCTGAAACTTTTCACACAATCTATTTATTCTATACTGCTCTCCCAGGGGAGCACAAAATGGTTAACATGAATTTATTCAAGTACTCAAGCATTTTTCCCTGTCTGTCCTGGTGGGCTCACAACCTGCCATGGGGGGGTTTAGGTGACTTGCCCAAGGTCACAAGGAGCAGCGTGGATTTGAACCCACAACCTCACGGTGCTGAGGCTGTACAAGTGCCACTGGCTGGGGCTCCACCCATATTTTCAGCAGCATTTTCCTGATAATGCTGCTGAAAATCGCTACAGACCACTCCAGTTGCATCTGGATAATGCCGGGGCAGTGTTGGGATGGAGAATGGACAGCGCTGGAGTTTTTCTGAAGACCTAAGAGCATAGCAAGGGGGAGGGCGGGAGCAGGACAGACGGTGCCCGCGCCTCTCCTCTTCTCCACCCGCCCACTGTGCACCAACCTCAGCTCTCCTTTTGACATCACTTTCTGGTTGTGGGACCAGGAAGTGACATCAGAGGGAGAGCTGAAGACGGCGCAAGCAGCAGGTAGGAGATGCAGCCTGCTGCCGGCGGAGATTTGAAGAGGTGTGGGATGGCAGGGGGCATGGCGGGGAAGAGTGCTGGGGAGGGGACGCACAGTGCAGCGAGGCTGGGTGCCTCTTTTCCTCGCTATACCACTGCCAATGTGGCCTGGATAGTGATTGGAATACTGGCATTGAGTATCATCATTATCTGGATGATGCCAGCATCTCTACCCTGATATTTAGTGGCAGTCCCTAGATACTAGCAAGCATAGCATATTTATTTATTTATTTGGTTCATTTTATATCCTGTCCTCCCCAATGAGCTCAGAATGAGTTACAGGTAAACATACATAAGGCATAGATAAACGGGTTAAATTGACATATAATAATCCAAAAAAATAGTTGAATGGTATATACCAGGAGTGTCCAACAGGCTTCCCTGGGCTGCATTGGCTGAAAAAATGTTTCTGGGGCCGCGCAAATGCTGCAGCAAGACAGAGGAGGGAGCTGACAAGACCATAAACACCTGGGGGCAGCAGAGGAAAACACTGCATCACTCTTGACCGAGGCCGCACAAAATACTTCACAGGGCCGCAGGTTAGACGCCCCTGGTATATACAGTAATATAACTTCACACAGAAAAAAAGACCATTCATAGGGAAGTAGTAGACGCAGCAAACAAAAGGCTTCCAATTGCTAAGGGAGAAAAACCTCAGTGTTGCTCAGAAAAAGTGAAAGGCAATAATAGCCAACCACCACTGGCTACCAACTACATATATTGACTCAAACGGGGCAAACACATCATGGGTATAAAAACTCCCACAGACTATAAGGCATTTTTAAATAGCATAATGTTTTTAGTGTAAACAATCCAGAAAATAAACTTCAAAAAAACACAAGAGTACTTATCTTAGCAAACCAAAGTCTTCAGATACTTGAGTGCCACTTGGGAGTATCATTGGAATTGCTAGAATTCTGCCATTCAGGTACTCAAGCATCAGAATCTTAGGCCACTTCCAGTGCATCCCAGAATGTATTTACCATATACAGTATACTTGAATATAAGTCGATCTGAATATTAGCCGAGACCCCCATTTTTCCCCTATAAGGAGGAACAATGATTGACTCGAATATAAATCAGGTGGCTTAATATTCAAGTACCCTGCCCTGTCAGGCTCTGCATCCAGCCCTCTTCCCTTCCAATCACTGTCAGGCTCTGTACCCAGCCCCCCTCCCAGGCACTGCACCCTGTCCCCCCTCCCTGCCCTTTCCTCGTACCTCCTCTGCAAATCCATGGTGGTCCAGAGGTGCAGCAGGCAGGAGCGAGCTTTCCGCGCTTCTGCCCCGCTGCTGACTCGGTCGGTGGTGGCTGCCGCATGATCGGGTTTCTTCAGCCGCTGAGCGGCGCCGAGCAGGAGCGGGCTTTGGTGCTGCTGCTCGGCACTAGCGGCTTCCTGACTGGCTCCCATGAATTCTTGAGAGAATTTGCAGGAGCCAGTCAAGAAGCCACTCAGCAACAAGCAGCAGCACCAAAGCTCGCTCCCCTGCCTGCTGCACCTCTGGACCACCAGGGATTGGCAGAGGAGGTACGAGGACAGGGCAAGGAAGGGGGGACAGGGTGCAGAGCCTGATGGCGGCCTGCAGTAATTCTGGGAGGGGGCACTGGCCTGTATATAAACCGGGACCACCATTTTTGGGCCAATTTTTTAGCCCCCAAATCCCGGTTTACATTCGAGTATATACGGTAATTCAAAAATCTAACGCTGTTCTTTATAGTTTAAAAGCGATTCGATGTCACCACCCTTCCACCCTAAACTCTGATCAGAATTGTATATAATAAACAGGACGTACTTTGGCAACAGTAGCACAAGGTACATCAAGCATCAAAAGATGATGTTGGAACACTGAGTGGGGTTTTGTTTTATTTATCTTTTTATTGTTATTTTTGTCCTTTTTTTTACATTTTAGAGATTGCATTTGTAAGTTTTTGAGTGTTGTGAAAATTGCTTCCAGTTGTGTAATAGAAGTGATTCATAAATTTAGCTAAATAATGCAATAAATCTGGATGTGTATTATTTGAAATGGAAAAGGTGACATCAACAGTATTTCTTATGTCATTTTGTATTATTTTGTGAATGAAGCAAAAGAAAAAAATGAAACAACGTCAGCGTTCTTCCATATTGTTTACAAATAGCAAGCAATGTCCTCTCAATGATTAAATCCACCTGCCAAACTTTTACGTTAAAATAAAGGTCTCAACCCCCTCTGGGTCAGCAGGTGCCATGTTTTAATTTGACACCGGTGGGCAGGGCCGGATTTTCCTATAGGCTAACTAGGCTTCAGCCTAGGGCCTCAAGATCAAGAGGGGCCTACATTCAAATTGTTAGCAAAATTAAAATGACACTATTCTAAAAACAATGAACACTAAAACACCGAACTGAAAATAAGGAGAAATTCTACGCTTCGGGATCAGAACCGGCACTGGCTGCAACGGGGCGCCGACTCGGCTTCTCCCTTTCTTTTTCTCGCCCTGGGAGGAGGATCGGGGAGGGAAAGACGTCAGTCCGGAAACAGCTGGGCAAAGCCCAGCCCTGCGGGGAGAGAGGCAAAACGTGGATCCGTCAGGACAGGGCGGCCCAGACTGGCATCGGGGGGGGGGGGGGGTTCAGGGGAAGGGGGATGGGAGGCAGGCAGGCTGACATCGGAGTGGGGGTGGGGGGGTTAATGGAAGGCAGGCAGGCAGGATGGCATGGGGGTATTCAATGGAAGGGGGATGGGAGGCAGGCGGGCATTGGAGGGGGGGTGAGGTGAGGAAGGACGCACTGGGGGCACTATGGACATAGGAAGGGGCAATGTTGTGTGTTATGTTTGATTAGTTATCGTTACAAGTACTATATATGGTGCTGAGAATAAATGTCCAAATAAGTGTTCTCGACTTTTTTTTATTTATTATCCGTGTCACATTTTTTATAAAGGTTAGTACCAATAACAACATGTTTCATTTAACATATTGATATATATCACAGTAATGATGTATTTTATTATCTCTCATGTAATTTACAAACCTAAAAATGGGAGGTGAAAGGGCTTCATAAGTGGAATAGCCGCCCTAGGGCCTCTTTTCATCTAAATCCGGCCCGGCCGGTGGGACAGGGGGTCAGCTGGGGGTCTCTCCGCATCCAGCCTCTCCATCCAATCATAGCACATGTAATGCAATGTTAAGTTGAAAAACAGAGCTAGACCTTTAAAACTCAAATGCAGGTCAAAAAACAAGTAGGACACTTGTCTCATCTTGCTATGATTGGATGGAGAGGCTGTATATGGGGAGAATTCTCCCGGTACAGTCTCCAGGTCTCTGAGTAAATTTTCTGTTTAGAGATTTAAGACTATTGACACTTAAGTGTAAAGACTGCTAGAATTCTAGAGGAGTCTACTATCTTTGCTACGTGTACTAGTTCTATGGCATGCACTAAAATGTGCATGCAAATCTCTCTCATGAATATTCATTGTGAATATCTTGAAAGTCTGACTAGGGTATTTCCAGGACCAGGTTTGGGAACCACCGGTTTAGAGCATAAACTCCTCCTTTTACAAAGCCACGGCAGTGACTGCCTTGTGGCAAGTGCTCCGATGCCCATAAAAACCCTATGGGCATCGGAGTGATTACTTTAGCAGCGCCTGCCGCCACTTCTTTGTAAAAGGAGCTCCGAATGAGCAAATAACTTGCACTGAAATAAGGGGGAAAAAAAACCCCCCAAACAATAAAAATATTTAAAATACAAAACATTGCAAAAATAAAAGAAAAAGGAAAATGTTGTTTGCACAGTCCTAGTTTTAATTGTTTTTCAATGGAAATGTGGGTCTTCTGTGGGGCTGGATATTTGGAGATGGCTGATGCAGTTTGAAAATCCTCTGTTGAGGTATTCTAATTATCAACGTCCTGCCCTATAAGCATTTTAAAAGTTTTACAGTAATACCTGTAGCTTTTCACTTCTTTGCAATATTGGCATTTTTTTATTTTTTTAAATAATAGATTTGATTGTCTTTTTCCATATCTGAATTTCTGTCTGTTGGATTCTATGAATAATAGAATAGGAGTAATTTGACTTTTATTACCTTTCAAACCAGACAAGGACCCTTAATTGTTTTTAGTAGTAATATTTTTAGCCATTTCTGAGGTTGAGATCTTTTCTTAGAAAATGATTTTATTGCTGGGGCAATATTGACTTTTAGCCAAAGCACTGCACAAACAAATATCCTTGTCTTTTTTTTTTTATTACTGTATTTATCATTTTCAAACAACAAAAAGCTCATGCAATAGATAATATACGAGGGGAGGTTGCTCTTTCTCCTCCCCCCTACTAGATTTTCATGTTTTAGCTGAGGGTCCTGTGTGTAGAAGAGGCCTCTCTCCCCGGTAGGAAGGGTGTATCTGAGATCTTTGAATTAGAGAATGACACGGTGACAAAATTCATTACAGTTCCCGTCCCCGCGGATAACCACGGGAAACCATCTTCATGTCATTCTTTAAGGAGAGAGGGAAGAATCAGTCTTAATGGGCCCAGCCACTGATCCTCAAGCCTTGCATTGAAGAAGGTTGGTGTAGAAGGACTGAGGTTGAAACAGACACTACAGAATGGCAGTCTCTGGTATCCAGAGCAGATATTATGATGTCATAATGCCTCATTCCAACAGTGCCTAAGAACCAATCACATCAGTGATGTCACAATGGCTTCATTATCCTTGGCTCACATAAGAATCAGAGTATGAATGGCCACAATCACTGACCCACAAGCTTTGCTTTGAAGAATGCTGGTATAGAAGGACCGAGATTGAAACTTGACATTACAGAATGACAGTGTCTGGTATCCAGAGCAGATATTGTGATGTCATAATGCCTCATTCCACCAGTGCCTAAGAGCCAATCACATCAGTGATATCACAATGGCTCACATAAGCATAGCCACTGACCCGCAAGCTTCCCTTTGAAGAATGCTGGTGTAGAAGGACCAAGGTTGAAATAGACACTAGAAAATGACATGAGATTATTTCCCGCGGTTATCCGCGGGGACGGGAACGGTGATGAATTTTGTCACCGTGTCATTCTCTACTTTGAATGCTGTCTGATCACCACAAGATCTGCATGCATAGAGAAAGAGTGAAAAAAAAAAAAGCCACTCAGAGGAGGGGTTATTTCCGCAGCTCTGCTGCTACTACTATTTATCATTTATGTAGCGCTGAAAACACCCTCCCCCACAATAATAAGAACTCCCCCTTCCCCCTGAAATGTACCCTCTCCCCCTGGTCTAGATAGGTCCATGGGGCCTAGGGTTGCCAGATGTCCGGATTTCCACGGACACGCCTCCTATGAAGACATGTCCGTGGGTCCGGACGGCTTTTCAAAGCCCAACATTTTGTCCGGGTTTTGAAAAGCCTCCTTAAATCGCATGTGAAAAATCCCGATGAGAGCAGGCATTGGGGGTGGGGGGAGGGGCGGGGGCAAGGCTAGGGCGGGACTGGGGGCAGGATTAGAGCGTTACAGGACAGGGATGGGTGGAACTGTGGGGGCTTGGTCTATGGGATCTGGATTTTCCGATTAGCAAATCTGGAAACCCTAACTGGGCCTATCTTCTATCCCTGGTGGTCCAGTGGGTGGGATGGGGGCAGGAACAAAGACCACTGACTCCTGCCTCTTATGGCTGCCATCAGAAAATGGCTGCTGCGACCTCTCATAGTAGCTTCATGGTACTACTCAGTTTTGCCCAGTAAAGTGGTTAGGGTTGTTCTTTTCCTTGTCACCCCCCTGCTTACCTACAGCCATAGGAAGTCTTGACTAGGGGCCTTGGATAACTGAGCCTGGCATCGTTTACCTAAAAAAAAAAAAAAAAAAAAAAAAAGAGGACCTGGAGATCAGAAGTGATTGAGGATCTCCCCCATTGTGTGAAGACCCCCCCCCCCATGATTGCAGATGAGGTATGAAGGATGGGAAGAAAATATGATGGGGCAGTTGTTAGCTGGGAAGGGGGGGGGGGGTCCTGGGCTGGCTGCCAATGCTTTTGTTTTAAACACAATGAAACAAGCAACAGAAACAAATAGAACGGAATATAATTCCCCGACCAAAGAAACAAAATGAAAAATACTTCCTAGCAAGCCTCTAGTAAAAAAAAATGAAGCGATCAGTCTATCATTGTACAGTAATCAAAGTGCCTAAGGTCTGTAGTGTAGTGTACTCAACTGATTAGACCAGGGGAAGGCAAGTCCAGTCCTCGAGAGCCACAGGCAGGTCAGGTTTTCAGGATATCCACAGTAAATATGCCTGAGATAGATTTGCATCTCAAGGAGGCAGTGTGTGCAAATCCATCTCATACATATTCATTGCCTGCCTGTGGCTCTCGAAGACCAGAACTGCCGACCCCTGGACTAGACAATACAAAGCCATCAACCCAGTTCTGCCAGAGTAGAGTACAGAAGGCCATATCTAGGCTCCCTGAGAGTTATCCAATGCAGGAAAAGCAGACAGCTTCTATTAGGATACTGATAGTGCCTAAAATACAGTGTCATAGCTTTATTGGGTGGCTAGTAATGATTTTCAGATACTGAATCCTCACCCCTGGAAATGCTGTTTTTAAAATCCTATATGGTATCTTTACATCTCTCCTTCCTTTATCTTGGAATGCTTACAGACTTTCTTTTGCAAGAGGTAACCAACAATTTAAATTATCTCTTCCTTCCAAAAAAAGAGATTAAAGGAGTCAAGATTTTTAGTCAATCTCTGATCCTTAAGTTTTCTCAACTTTGGAATGATCTTCCATTTCTTGTAAGGAGTTCCGGCTCACTTCAATTTTTTTGCAAATCTTTAAAAACTACTTTATTTCCTAAACACTTTGAAAATTAATTTCCTGAAATTTAGTCTTATTTTTTAATGGTTTTTATTTCTTGAGTTAATTATTGTAAACCGAGTCGAGCTTTCTTAGAATGATGACTCGGTATATAAAGCCAAGCCTTAGATTAGAATAGATTCGTTATGCTTCTCTTGGCGCTTCCGAGCTAGCAGAGAATGCAGTGCTATACTTGAAGCTGCCTTGCATGACATAAGTTCTTTCAGCAAGTGGTGTTTTTCTTGTCTGCAAACATGCAGATGTCTGTTCCTAGGCTTCTATTTAGGATACAAGTATCTGCAGCCCACGCTTGCTACCACCTGAACCAATCCAACCAACCAGTACAAAAAAGTCAAAAAAAGCGAGCTAAGAAGTAACAAGTGGTAAGCACTCGAGAACTATTAAAAATGATTGTTCTTCTACTACTTCTGATGTAGAGTTAAAAGGATAAATCCAATACCAAAGTGAGTGTTGAACAAAGTGATAGCTATGTGCTTCCAAGAATGGGGGGGGGGAGAGGGGGCAGTATTGAGTGCCTTCTCCTTTCCCAGCTGCAAAGTGCATGGCTATTTCACTGCACATCCTTTGTAGCTAATTTTCAAAGAGCAACGACACAGGGGGGGTCTAGGATGATTCATCGCGGCCGTTTCAATACTGAATCGTCATCCCCTTGATGAAACAGCTGCAAAGATTGAGTCTGGGAGCTACAGCAGGGCACCTTTGAATTTTGGTGATGCCCCCCTCTCCTCTCTGCCAGCACCTCTCCCTGCTCCTGTGTCCACGGCGATGACGGAAGGGGACAATCCAACATGGCTGTTTCATCGCAGCCACGCTTAATCATCCCACGATGAAATGGTCACGGTGAATTGGCCCATTCCAATACCAAAGTATTTTTATAATTCCAATGCTCTCCAGACTCGCTTCCTCTCCCCAAATGCTTTTATTTTAAAAAATCAGCTGAAAGTACACGCACTGTGTAAGCTTATGCATTTTCTTAGCATAACCAAGGAGAACGGTTTTCAGCTATGCCAATTCACCCATGCTTTGGAAATTGACCTCAGTGGACTTCATGAAAAAGTGTCTCTTCCGCTTCTGAAGTGACCTTGAGTCCCAAGGCCTGCAAAACAGTTACCTAGAGAAGTTTTCCATTTTTCTACCATTTCAACACAGTTTTCGATCAAATTTTAGCACTGAAACTCTTCTGTTGTCATTAATTTCAAAAATTCAAAACTTACTGTCACAAAATAAATATGCAATACTATTACAGTTTGACCTTTCAGCGCCGTTTGACGTAGTACATCATGATATTCTGATCTGTAGACTTTCTGAAATAGGTTTAGATCAAAAATGTTTTGGACTGGTTTACCAAATTTCTATCACTTCGTTCTTATGTGGTAAATATTGATGGAAAAACATCTGCTTCTTGGAAATCTACATATGGTGTTCCACAAGGCTCTCCATTATTGTCAATACTTTTTAATGTTTATATGACCTCACTAAAGAGCTTAACAAGATTTGAAACAATATTTACATATGCGGATGACATCTTTATTTTACTCGAAGTTGATTCTGGTCTAAACAATTTAGGATCAAAAATAGATCTGTGTTTCCAAACTTCAAGCATGAGCAATTTCTATCCAAATGAAATTTACCCCCTCTTCTATTACTGCGCTAGCAGTTTGCAGCGCAGAAAACCGTGCTGAATGGCGCGGGCTGCTCCCAACGCTCATAGGAACTCTATGAGCATCAGGAGCAGCGTGGGCCATTCAGCGCGGCTCACCAAGCTAAAAACTGCTAGCGCAGTTTCATAGAAGAGGGGGATTAATGCTGCTAAGACAAGATTGTTGTGGATTGGTCCGAAGCTCGAACAGCTTCCTTGTTCTGTTACCTTGAAATCAGGTGTATCCTTGCAAATTGAATTTTCATCCAGATTCTGGGAATCATAAGAACATAAGCAATGCCTCCGTTGGGTCAGACCAGAGGTCCATCGCACCCAGCAGTCCACTCATGCGGCGGCCCATCAGGTCCAGGACCTGTATAGTAATCCTCTATCTATACTCTTATATCCCCTTTTCCTTCAGGTAATTGTTTAATCCCTTCTTGAACCCCACTACCGTACTCTGTCCTATCACGCCCTCTGGAAGCGCATTCCAGGTGTTCACCTCTGGGTGAAGAAGAACTTCCTAGCATTGGTTCTGAATCTGTCCCCTCTTAATTTTTTTGAATGCCCTCTCGTTCTTGTAGTCTTCGAAAGTTTGACGAATCTGTCCCTCTCCACTTTCTCTATGCCCTTCATGATCTTGTAAGTCTCTATCATGTCCCCTCTAGGTCTCCGCTTCTCCAGGGAAAAGAACCCCAGTTTCTCCAATCTTTCATCTTTCATCTTAGAGTCTTCTCTTTCATTTCATAGATCAAGTAACCAACTGTATCAAGAGAAGCTTCGTCAACAGGAAGCCTGAAGTCATAATGCCATTGTACAGAGCCATGGTGAGACCTCATCTGGAATACTGTGTGCAATTCTGGAGGCCACATTACCGTAAGGATGTGCTCAGAATTGAATCGGTTCAGCGGATGGCCACCAGGATGGTCTCGAGGCTAAAGGGTCTCCCGTATGAAGAAAGACTGAGCAAATTGCAGCTCTACACTCTCGAAGAGCGTAAGGAGAGGGGAGACATGATTGAGACATTTAAATACATCACAGGACGGGTCGAGGTGGAAGATGGTGTCTTTCTTCTCAAGGGACCCTCGACCACAAGAGGACATCCGCTCAAACTCAGGGGAGGGAAGTTTCATGGAGATGCCTGGAAGTACTTCTTCACGGAGAGAGTGATTGAGCATTGGAACAAGCTTCCAGTGTAGGTGGTCGAGGCACGCAGCATCCCAGACTTCAAGAACAAATGGGATACCTATGTGGGATCCCTACGAGGGTCATGCCAAGGGATAGGGTCACTAGGGTATGGACTTGAATGAGCAGGTCAGTAGAGTGACAGTATAATTACAATTATACTTTAGGGGGTCAGTAGACTTAAGAGGGTGGGCAAATGGTGTGGGCAGACTTGATGGGCTGTAGCCCTTATCTGCCGTCATCTTTCTATGTTTCTAACTAGGAAAGAGGTGCTCCTTTAGCTTACAAATGTTGAAGAACGTTAGACACTTATTTCACTAGCTACAGTACTGGCACAGTTGGATTATTTAAGCCTATTTACTTAAGCCTGAGTAAGGGTAGTTTACAACGACTTCAATTGATACAAAATATGGCGGCTACATTGATTTTTGGAAAGAGAAAGGTCGATAATTTTTCCCCCTTCTTAAGAAAACTCCATTGGCTTCCTGTTTATTTCAGAATACAATTCAAATGTGCTTGTGCGGTATTTAAACTCCTATATGGCATGTTTGCACTTCTGGTACCTTTGACATTGAACGCTTATCGGTCTCTTGATTCAAGAAATACTCAAAAATTTAAGCTCTCTTTTCCCTCCCTCAAGAGAATAAAATCTATTGAAATGTTATGTCGGTCTTATCCATATAGACTCACAGAGATCTAGAATGGATTCCCCTCTACTAGAAGAACAATAGCTTCCTTTCAGACGTTCTGCAAGACTGTGAAAACACTATTATTTCAACAATATTTAAACTGAACTAAACCTTAAGGGGCTCATAATAAAACAAAATGTCTAAAAAGTGGCCTAAATGGGTACTTGGATGATCAAAAAGCCTGATCGTCCAAGCACCCATAACCAAAGCTGGTTTTAGATGTATCTAAAACCAACTTAGACCTTTACCCTGCCTCTAAACGCATAGACCAAAAAAAGGAGTTTATAGAGGAGGGGAAAGGGCGGGAGGTTGGCCGACCTAGACATTAGTGCTGCCCGATTCAGGAAAAAAAATTTTGATTCGATTCAGCCTATTTAATTGGTTTTTCGATTTGATTCAATTTGATTTTCCTGCCCAATTGGGTGTTTTTTTCAAACATCCTGGTGGGTTTATTTTATAGCCTCTTCACCCCCTTTGCCTTCTCCTAACCACACTGGCGCTGTGGTGTAAACAAAATAAACAAACAAAAAAGACTTTTCCTCTCTCTCTTAAATCCTAGCTCACGTTTGCGGTCTAACACCAGCTCTGGCAGGATACACGTTTCACATCTGACATATTGTAATCACAAAATGGAAAATAGAATTATTCAAATCTTGGTCCCAGGCTCTGGTTGTCTTCTGATAACTTGCTTGCCAGGGTCTCCTTCTTTCTTGTTTCTCCATGCTAACCATCCCTCTGCCATCTCTGTCCTCCCCTTCCGTTTTCCTTCCCTCCCCCGGAGGTCTTGCATCTTTCTTTTTTTTTCATCTCCATCCACAGATCCACCTTTTCTTAACTACCCTTTCATCCAGCATCTCACCCTCCTTCCCCACCAACCCAGGGTCCACTATCTCTCCCTTTCTTTTCCCAACTATCCTCCTATCCAGTATATCTATCCCCCTTCTACACCATCCCTTGTGTCCAACTTCTCTCCCTTTCTGTTCCTTCCCTCCCTTAATCCCATTGTCCATCATCTCTCTCCCTCTCCTTTATTTTTAGACCCATTATTTCTTCCCCCCCCCAAGTCCGGCATATGCACATCTCTTTGAACCCCCCTTTCCTCCCTCCCTCCATGTACTTCTACACCAGGGCCCCCCCTCCCCTGAAGGTCTGTCCCCCCCGAAGGCCTGTCCCCCCATCCCTGAAGGCCTGTTCCCCCGTAAAGGCCTGTCTCCCCTTTAAAGGCCTATGCCACCATCCCTGGCCTGTCCCTGCTTTGAAGGTCTGTCCTCCCCTTAAAGGCTTGTCCACCCCCCCCCCCACTTAAAGGCCTGTCCCCCCTTGAAGGTCTTCCCCCCCCCTTTAAAGGCCTGCCCCCCTGAAGGCCTATGTCACCATCCCTGGCCAGTCCCCCCTTTGAAGGCTTGTCCCGCCCTTAAAGGCCTGTTCCCCCCCTTAAAGGCCTGTTCCCCCCCTTGAAGGCCTGCACCCCCCCAAGACCTGTCCCACCCCCACTCCGAAGGACTGCGCACCCCCCCTCCCCAGGAAGGCCTCCGTGTTCCCTCTGGCCTCCTCACACCGTTTACCTTCTAGTTGCAGCCTGCACAGAAGATCGCGGTTATATCGTCTTTGCAAACTGCTTTGAGCTGTTTCCTCTGCTGCGGTCCCGCCCCTCCTCTGATGTCAGAGGCAGGATCGCAGCAGAGGAAATAGCTCAAAGCAGTTTGCAAAGATGCTATAACCGTGATCTTCTGTGCAGGCTGCAACTAGAAGGTAAACGGTGCAGGGAGGCCAGAGGGGAAGCCGGACGCCAGGGTGGGAAACCAGACGCCAGGGGGGAGGAAAGCTGGACAGCAGCACTTCCCGATTGACCCTCCCTTCTCTCTCTCTAAAGCAGGTGCAGCAGTGGCCGGCCAGCAAGAGCAGCGCTGCCGCTCCTGCTTTAGGGGGCGAGGGGGGAGGGTCCATATCGGGAAGCCGATTTTTTAATTTTATTTTAAATCGATTCGAATCGATTCACCTGAAGTGAATCGGTGAACCGATTCGAATCGTGAATCAGGCAGCACTACTAGACATAGGCGTACAGCAGGTATAACCAAAAGTTTAGACAGGTTGCCTAGTCAGCACTTTTACGTTTTGACTTAGACCAAGTCAAAACAGGTATAAGTGCTGAAAAAGGGGCCTCTGAGCTGATGGCGGCTGCCGCGATCAGCTCAGCGGCCCGGCAACCTACCCACCCCCACTGCAACCATCGTGGCAGGAGAGATGGCTCATCTCCCCTGCCGCAATAATGATCCCGAAGTGCCATCAACCACGGCACTTCATATCGTTATTGCGGCAGGAGAGATAGCCAATCTCTCCTGCCGCGATCCACCCCCTCCCCCAACAATATAAGACAGGAGGGAGCTCAACACCACCTGCTCAGATGCGATCGGCTGGGGCAGGAGGGAGCCCAAGACCTCCTGCCCCGGAGACCTCCCCGACTTGATCGGGGCAGGAGGGAGCCCAAGCCCTCCTTCCTCGGAGACCTCCCCAAGTCAATCGGGGCAGGAGAGAGCCCAAGCCTTCCTGCCCCACCGAAACCCCACCCGCCCGACACGATCGGGGAAGGAGGGAGCCCAAGCCCTCCTGCCCCGCTGAAACTCCACCTGCCTGAAACGATCGGGGTAGGAGGGAGCTCAAGCCCTCCTTCCCCGGAGACCTCCCCAAGTCGATCGGGGTAGGAGAGAGTCCAAGCCCTCTTGCCCCGCCGAAACCCCACCCGCCCGACACAATCGGGGCAGGAGGGAGCCCAAGCCCTCCTGTTCCACTGAAACCCCCACCACCTGACACGATTGGAGCAGGAGGGAGCTCAAACCCTCCTTCCCCGGAGACCTCCCCAAGTCAATCAGGGCAGGAAAGAGCCCAAGCCCTCCTGCCCTGCTGAAACACCCTACCCCCACCCTCACTAACAAAGGGGCAGGAGGGATCCCAGGCCCTCCTGCCCTCGATGCATCCCCCTATGATCACCCCCCTGAACCCTGGATCGACCCGCTGAACCAACCCCCACCTGCCAATCCTGCGACACCCCCCACCCCTGACACCCCCCTTTACATTTAAACAAGTTGACCAGACGGACAGGTTCCAAGCCCGTCCATATGGCAGGCCTGCCATCATCAGAATGGCGGGCCTTAGGGCCTGATTGGCTAAGGCGCCTCAAGGCCCGCCCACAGGAGGAGTCTTAGGTGCCTGAGCTAACCGGAATTGGCCCAGTTGCCTTAGGCCTCTCCTGTGGGCGGGGCCTTAGGCACATGGGCTGGGTTGGATACATTGAGGGCAGGAGGGCCTGGGATCCCCCCTGCCCATATGTTAATGGGGGTGGGGGGTAGGGGGTTTTGGCGGGGCAAGAGGGCTTGGGCTCCCTCCTGCCTGATCTTGTCGGGGGGGTGGGGGGGGTTTGATTATGGCCGCGATAGTGATTCCAAGTGCTGTGTTTGGTGGCACTTGGTGGTATCGCTATCGCAGCAGGGAAGATGAGCCATCTCTCCTGCTGCGATTGTTGCTTGGGGGGGGAGGTGACTTCTGTAATTGCTGTTTTTGACAGACACTGGTTACAGAATCCAGCTTTTAGGTGAAGGACTGGCTCCTCCGCCTAAAAGGCCTGGCTTTGGGCATTTGAGACTTAGGCTTTTTTTTTTGGTTTATTATATGTCTTAAGTGTAGACGTAGTGGTGGTCTGAGTGTTTAAACAGCTGAACGTAGAGGCAGGCCATTATTTTTTTTTTAAACCTCCTTTTGGATGTTTTTTTTTTGAGAATGGACATTTTCCCTGCTTCCACTTTCAACGTTTGGGGCTTTAGGCCAAAAGAGGACTTAGACTTTTTTTTTTATTATGCCCCTCCACGTTTATATACCGCATCCTCTCCATAAAGATAGAGCTCGGCACGGTTTACAGGTACTTTAATATAAGGAAGGAAAAGCATAATAAGAATTAGTGATTATAAAGAGGGTAGTGAGATTTACATTTTTAAGAATAGCCAAGTTTTCAAATGCTTTCGGAATAATTGGAAGGAGCCCAGATTTCGCAGCAGGGCAATAAGGTTATTCCAAAGCTCAGTGATTTTGAAGAAAATAGATTTCCCTAATTTTCCAGCAAAGATACCGCCTTTTAACGAAGGGATAGATAGTTTAAGTTTTTGGATGGATCTGGTAGTGTCAGGTCTCGTAGAATTCCAAAATAGTGTAATTAGAGGAGGAAGAATGCCATGCAAGATCTTGAATGTTAGGCAGGCACATTTAAAGTGAACCCTAGAAATTACTGGAAGCCAGTGAAGTTTTTTTTTTTTTTTTAGTTCAAAATTTTTTTATTGAGTTTAGTAGATGATGTACAATAAATGTTAACAAGGCAAGAAATATGCATGCCGTACCAATGCAAAGATTCACAAAATATTATCTACATAATGTAATACAGCAGGCAGTGAAATTTTGACAGAAGTGGGGAAACATGATCAAATTTACTTTTTGCGAAGATCAACCTAAGGTAAGTGTCCCAGGTAATTAAATAATTTCTCTAGTTGCTGGGAACCTATTTCCCCATTAGCTGGTTGTAATACCGGGTTTAATCTTATTTTATTATGTTTAACTGAACAGTATTTTTCCCTTGATACCTACTTATGCTAACCAAGTCGAGCTCCTTCCAGGAGATGACATGGTATATAAACTTTAGTTTTAGATTAGATTAGATTAGATCAACCAAATGGCTGAGATCACTTCCTTCTTTTACCTTCTGCTGCTACTACTACCGTGTTTCCCCGAAAATAAAACCTACCCTGAAAATAAGCCCTAGTCGCTGGCAGCAGCACTTCCCGCTGCACCCCCCTTGCTGCGCAGCTGAACCCCCACTGACATTTCCATCTGTCCCTCCCATTAGAATGCTGCCGACTGCGAGACCGATATACTTTGCAAATGGTAGCGTCGGCAAAAATCTAATCAGGCTGCTTCATGGCCTTCTCTTCTCCCTCCCGGACGTTCCATGTGCCACGTTGCTGATCACATTATCAGTGATGCGGCAGAGGAGATGGGTCGTAGAGGTGAGGTGAAGGGACATAGAGAGAGAAGGGGAGGGGAGCAAGGGAATGGAGGAGGGAAGAGGAAGGCAGAGATGGGGGAGCGGTAGGGGAGCAATGCGTTAGAGGAAGGGGAGCAGGGAACAAGAGAGGGAGGAGAGAGGAGAAAAGAAGGAGAGCTAGGAGGAGGTAGTGCATTAGCACTGTTCATTTGAAGAGATGGGTCTTCAGAGTTTTTCGAAAGGTCATCAGCGAGTCTTATGATCTTATCTGGGCAGGCAATTGGTTCCAAAGATGGGGGATGAAGTGGCTGTATGAGCATTTATGAACTATTTCATTTGGAGGGATCTTCCTGGAGGGATGTATAGTGGTTTCTCTGCTTGAGAGCGGAGTGGGCGGGTGGGAGTGTATTGAGGGAGTTTGGATGTGATGTAGGCAGGGGTGATGAGGTAGAATCTCTTGTAGGCCATAACAAGGGCTTTGAACACACAGCGCTTGTTAACTGGAAGCCAGTGTTCTGCACGGAGGGCTGGGGAAATGGGGTTGTGGTAATCCAGGTCATATAGGAGGCGGATCATAGAGTTCTGGACTCACTGAAGGCGCTTGAGTTCTTTAACGGTGATTCCATTGAAGATGGAGTTACAATAGTCCATTCTGGAGAGCACATAGGTGTAGAGGAGTTGGGCTAGGTCAGGTTTAGTGATATATGGTTTGTTCCTTTTTAGCTGATGCAGATAGTAGAAGGAAGTAGAGACCACTTGTGAGATATTGGCTGAGAGGGACAGGTGGCCATCCAGTACCACCCCAAGGCTGCGCACTTGGTCTTTTGCTGACAAGAGTGTGGAATCCCAAGATAGTATTGGGCAGGTGAAATTAGTGTTGTTCTTTCTGATCAACAAAAGTACAGTTTTGGCAGCAAGTTTGTTGTCTGTCATCCAATTCTTCATGTCGGTGAGGCAGTGTTGAAGGTTGGTGAGTTGGGTAGATCGGTCTTTACCTAGCAGGAGGAGAAGCTGAATGTCGTTCGCATAGGAGTGGATTTTAATGTTGTATTTATGGGTGATATCGATAACTGGTCTGATGTATAGGTTGAAGAGGAGTGGGGACTGCAGGGCACCCTGGGGGTCTCCATATTTGATAGGTTTGGGCTCCGATTTGTTTGGGCCTAGTAGTACTGATTGAGTTCTCTTTTGAAGGAAGGAAGTGAACCATTGAAGTGCAGAGTCCTTGATTCCTAGATTGGTGAGTCTGTACAGTAGGAGTTGGTGGTCAATAGTGTCAAAGGCAGCACTTAGGTCTAGCTACCTTTGTCTAGTATCGACCAACTGTCATCGATGATGTCTAGGTCATTCTCTTCTTAGTTGGGCTGAGAACTTTTCAGCACCCCGCCTATGTTTTAAAAAGCTTCCACAACTGAAACTTCGTAGTTCTCTTAGATATAATGGAGCTTTTGTAGCTGGACTCCTAGTTTTATAAAGGCAACATTTCACAATCTCATGATGGGCATCATTGGAAAACACTAGTAGTAAGCTTTAAAATAAGCCCACTCTTGTTTTTCTTTGAATTTCTAGTGCCAAGACACTGAATAAAATGCTAATTTGTAAATGTCTTGGCCCCTCCTCCAGGGATCATAGTTAAAATTGCTGCTGGATACGTCACTCTGGAGTTGTGAGGAGTCTAAGGGGATTTTTTTAGGGTCCTCAGCTTCTGGAAGCAGTTAGTAAATAAAAAAAGGAAAGAAGGAAACAAAAAAACAAGCCAGAAATATATTTTGAGCCCTACTGAAATCCGTGCTTCAGAAGACTCCGTTTTTCTGTAGCCCAGCATCACCAGTAGGAAAGGGGGAGGGAAAGGAGTGGGTTGGTCAGTTTTAATTACTATTATTGTTCATGAGTGAACCTGTGCCCTGCTGAGCAGGCAGAATAGTGAGGCTGAGTTTCCAGGATGTGGGAGTCACCTCAAATGTTTTCTTTCACCAGTGAAGCGACCATTTCTAAAATGTGTTGGGCACCGTCTCTGTTTGGTTTTCATCTGCTTTGTCTATGTGCCTCTGCGATGCCTCATCACCTATAAGGGCACTCACGCTCTAGTAGCTGGGGGTCTGCTCACAGCAATAAACACAGCCACTGCAAATGTTAAGTACGTGAAACACAGTTTCTATGAAAATGCAGTACTTTTGCAGATAAAAATTCTGTCCTAAAAGATATACCCCCTTTTTTCACTAAGGTACGCTAACCGATTAGCGTACGCTAATCGAATTGGCGTGCGCTTTACGCTAATGCGTCCATAGACTAACATGCAAGAGGGCCATAATTTCTGATCTAATCTCCTGTATAATTTTATTAATATTTTGTTAACCGAGTCGAGCCCTCCTGTTGGGATGAATCGGTATAAAAAAGATTAGATTAGATAACTCCTTTGTGTTCTAGTGACCGGGGGGGAGAAAAACTCATTTCTCAATCTCTGTTCTTACCCCTTTCAATTAACAATCCCGATATCTCTCTGTTCCTCCCCCCCCCCCTTCTGCCAGACCCACACAAAATCTGCTCGTGAGCTTGATGGCTGTTTCCAGATGAGCAGAGGCTTGGCAGAGAAATGTTTCCTAGATCAGGGCAGGGAGCTAAAATAACAGACTCGCGCTGGAGTGGCCCACCGGTGCTTGCACCTCGTGAACTCCATTCATGAATTACCACACGTCTCAGAAAGGATAGATTTATTTCTTCCTTCATTTATTTGCTCAGTGCCTTTGCAGGAACTTATCTTGACTAATTCTGGAGTTGAAATGACAACACTGTCATTGACTGTCTTTATTCCACACTGCAACTAATCAAAATCACTTTGAATTTCTAGCCAAATGAAACTTGCTTTGCATATAATATATTTAATAATTGTCACTCAAACTTAGGAATAGATTTGCTAATGTGTAAATGTTGTTCCCTGTAAATATGTATTAACATATATTAATTCATTATTTATTAATTTTTTTTAAAAAGCTTATAGCCTGCCTGAAACCTAAGCAGGTTCTAAGAATGCACACAGTACATAAATCACAAATACAAAATAAAATCCATAATATTTAGGGGTATTTTTACTAAGGCACGCTAGCTGATTTAGAGTGCGATAAATGCTAACATGTCCATAGAATTTAAATTAATTAGCGCGTGCTAAATTGGCTAGCGCACCTTAGTAAATAACAAACAATACTATCATAACATAAGAACATAAAAATAGCCTTACTGGGTCAGACCAGTGGCCCATCAAGCCCAGTAGCCTGTTCTCACAGTGGCCAATCCAGGTCACCAGTACCTGGCCAAAACCCAAAGAGTAGCAACATTCCATTCAGAATCCTAAAGAATAGCAAGATTCTGGAATCCCAAAGAGTAACAAAAGATTTCGGAACCCCAAACAGTAGCAACATTCCATGCTACCGATCCAGGGGTAGCAGTGGCTTCCCCCATGTCTTTCTCAATAACAGACTATGGACTTTTCCTCCAGGAACATAAGAACATAAGAATTGCCACTGCTGGGTCAGATCAGTGATCCATCGTGCCCAGCAGTCTGCTCCCATGGCGGCCCTTAGGTCAAAGACCAGTGCCCTAACTGAGACCAGCCCTACCTGCGTACGTTCCGGTTCAGCAGGAACTTGTCTAACTTTGTCTTGAATCCCTGGAGGGTGCTTTCCCCTATAACAGCCTCAGGAAAAGTATTCCAGTTTTCTACTACTCTCTGGGTGAAGAAGAACTTCCTTACGTTTGTACAGATGGGTGAAGAAGAACTTCCTTACGTTTGTACGGAATCTATCCCCTTTTAACTTTAGAGAGTGCCCTCTCGTTCTCCCTACTTTGGATAGGGTGAACAACCTGTCTTTATCTACTAAGTCTATTCCTTCATTATCTTGAATGTTTCGATCATGTCCCCTCTCAGTCTCAAGTTTCAAGTTTATTAGGTTTCTTGATTAATCGCTTTCAAGGGAGAAGAGGCCCAGTTTCTCTAATCTCTCACTGTTCGGCAACTCCTCCAATCCTTTAACCATTTTAATCGCTCTTCTCTGGACCCTTTTGAGTAGGACTGTGTCCTTCTTCATGTACAGTGACCAGTGCTGGACGCAGTATTCCAGGTGGGGGCGTACCATGGCCCGGTACAGCAGCATGATAATCTTCTCTGATCTGTTCGTGATCCCCTTCTTAATAATTCCTAGCATTCTGTTCGTCCTTTTCGCTGCCGCCACACATTGTGCGGACGGCATCATCGACTTATCGACAAGTATTCGCAAGTCTCTTTCCTGAGGGGTCTCTCCGAGTACTGCACCGGACATCGTGTATTCGTGGATAAGATTTTTGTAGCGACGTGCATCACCACACATATCCACGTTAAACCTCATTTGCCATATCGCGGCCCATTTCTCGAGCATGTTTATGTCACGTTGCGGCTCTTCACAATCCTTCTGGGTCTTCACTACTCTGAATAACTTCATATCGTCTGCAAATTTAATCACCTCACGCATCGTACCAATTTCCAGGTCATTTATAAATATGTTGAAGAGTATTGTCCAAAGCTTTCTTAAAACCAGCTACGCTATCCGCTCTTATCACATCCTCTAGCAACGCGTTCCAGAGCTTAACTATTCTCTGAGTGAAAAAAAATTTCCTCCAATTGGTTTTAAAAATATTTCCCTGTAACTTCGAGTGTCCCCCTAGTCTTTGTAAAATTACTCATCCTGTATCTACTACTTCCTGTTTGTCAGTGCTCCTCATCTACTTAAAAAAGTTTCTAGAACCTCCCCCTTTTTACAAAACCGCAAAAGCAGTTTTTAGTGTAGGCTGGCACGCTGAATACTCTGCGCTGCTCCCGATGCTTATAGAGTTCTATGAGCATCGGGAGCAGCGCCGACTGCACTAAAAACCATTTTCCAAAGCTTTTTGAATTGCTGTACATTGTCCATCATCCTTAACTGTAGTAAAGAGACCCCACTGAGAATAATGGGCGTTAAAAATGTATATTAATATGGATGAATGTGTATTAAGGTACTTTTATGTTTTAATTCTCGTTTGCAAATCTAGAAATAGAAACACACCGGGCAGAACTAAAAGCCCAAATGGGATCTAGACAACACTGCAGTGGGGAAAAGGACCTCAAACACCCAAACAATGGGTCACACCCCGGGTTTTACTGGGGTCATTAATATTATCATTGGTCCTAAAAAAAAACCTCACTCAAAATTCTTTTATTTATTGAAATTTATATAAATTTTTTGCTATTTTTATATATCTTTAAAACTTACGTGGATAGTTCATGCACTAATGGACTGCTAAAAATGAAACACTTAAATTATCAATGGAGAATCTGCCATTTCACACAAGGCTTCTTCAAGGGTTAATTTTTCTTTGGCGTGCTTATTTGGTCAAAATGATCTACCAACAATAAAATTTTTTAAAAAACCAACACAAAGCACATTGTACGCAGAGAAAATGTTAATTATCATTTATATTTGGGGGTTTTCTCAAAGAGGTCAAGGCAGATGAATTTATGTAATGTCACCTCAGTAACAACTATACAAAAATAGACAAATATACCCCCTTCCTTTTTACTAAACCGCGATAGTGTTTTTTAGTGCAGGGAGCTGCACTGAATGCCCTGCGCTGCTTTCGACGCTCGTAGGCTCCCGGCGCTAAAAACCGCTATTGCGGTTTAGTAAAAGGGGGCCATAGTGCAAAATATAGACAGCAGATATAAATTCTCAAAACGGACACATTTTGATCACTAAATTGAAAATAAAATCATTTTTCCTACCTTTTTGTCTGGTGATTTCATGAGTCTCTGATTGCACTTCCTTCTTCTGTAAGCCAATATTTCTTTCTTTCTGCCTTTCTTTCTCCCCCTGCCCGCTCCCCCCTTTCTTTCTGCCTTTCTTTCTCTCTCCCCCTGCCCCCCTCTTTATTTCTGCCTTTCTTTCTCTCTTCCCCTGCCTGTCTTTCTTTCTTTCTCTCTCCCCCTGCCCCCCAAGCCATTGTGCCGATTTCTCCACTTCCCCGATTCTTTCCCTACCTACACCCCTAAGCCAGCACGCCGATTTTTCCCTGCTCCTTCCCCGAGCCAGGCCTGGCACGTACAAGCGCCGGGCCCACAACCTCTGGCATCAATTCTAACATCGGGAAGGAAGTTCCAGGCCAGCCAGGCAGAGATTGGCTGGCCCAGAACTTCCTCTCCGACATTAGAATTGACGCCGGAGGTGGAGTCTTGTGGGCCCAGCACTTTTTCCCCGCCCACCAGCTCGCCTCAACTTTTGCCTCCGCCTACCACGCAGCGGGCCAGCAAAGCGCAACCAATGAGAGGAGACTTAGCTCGCTGGCCCACCAGTGAGCCCGAACAATGGATTGAAGTCGTGTTGCCGGCTGGGTTAAATTCACCCTGGGGTTTGGAGATCGTCTCGCTGGAGTGACTCTGCAGAGGAGCCGGTGCCAGGATGCGGTGGTTAGACGGAGCGCTGTTTCAAAAGTGAAGTGAAGGGAAGTGAAGTATTGTGAGTCGGGGACAGCAGCAGGGAGAAAAAGATTGACTCGCGTTGCCTTTGCCATCTACTGGTCGATCGTGATTGAGCATTTGGGCACCTCTGCCATATAGCATCTAAACAAATAGAGAAAGCATGCAGAAGCATAGCTCCAGAAATGGCTTCCCATCTTAGGTTTCCTTATCATCCAGTTCAGATGAGTGGGTTATTTCCTCCTAACAGAAGATGGAGGCAGAGATAGGGTTACCAGATTATCCGGAATGAAAATCCGGGCCCATGGCCATGCTCACAGGCCCGCCCAGTTCCGTCTGCCACACCCCATTTTGCCCGAGCCACGTCCTGTTCCAACCCCCAGCCCCGCCCCCAGTCCTTCCCCCTCAACCTGACATCATCGCTTTGCATCTGCGCCTGCGCAGATGCCGTCCCAATGTCGCTGCTAGCTGGAAGCTTTTCAAAACCTGGTCAAAGTGCCAGGTTTTGAAAAGCCGTCCGGTCCCCTGGACATGTCCTCGAAAAGGAGGGCCTGTCCGGGGGAATCTTGACGCCTGGTAAACCTAGGCAGAGAAATACTTGCAAGTTCCAGGGCTGAATCACGTCTTATTCTGTTCTCACCTAAGAGCAGCTGGCATCATGATTGTTGCAGGTATCTGGGTCTTGCCATGTCTGATTAAGCGGAACCAATGTTTTAGCCATCATGTTGGGCCTAACTCTCAGGGGCACAGCACATCCTTGGCTACAGCAGCTCTCAGGGAGTGATCTTCAGACCTTTTCTCTGAAATTCCTTCTAAGTATTGTTTTTCCGCCTTTTAGAGGATGTAAACTTAAAAAACATCATCAAAATCTTTTTTCATATCAAGCAGAGTTATGGTGTAAGGCTTTAGAGCAATTGCTTTTGCTTATTGACACTTGTGGGGAATTTAGGAGACATCTAAACATATCTGTTTTCGAAGTATTTAAGCAGCTAATTCGTAAAAATTTTATTATAAGAACATAAGCAGTGCCTCTGCTGGGTCAGGCCAGAGGTCCGTCACGCCCAGCAGTCCGCTCACGCGGTGGCCCATCAGGTCCAGGACCTGTATAGTAATCCTCTATCTATACCCCTCTATCTCCTTTTCCTTCAGGAAATCATCTAATTTTTCCGAATGCCCTCTCGTTCTTGTAGCATTCAAAAAAGTTTGAAGAATCTGTCCCTCTCCACTTTCTCTATGCCATTCATGATCTTGTAAGTCTCTATCATGTCCCCTCTAAGCCTAGGGAGAAGAGCCCCAGTTTCTCTAATCTTTAAGCATATGAAAGGTTTTCCATACCTTTTATCAATCTCGTCGCTCTTTTCTGTACCCTCTCGAGTATCGCCATATCCTTCTCAAGGTAAGGCGACCAATATTGGACGCAGTACTCCAGATGCGGGTGCACCATCGCCCGATACAATAGCAGGATAACTTCCTTCGTTCTGGTTGTAATACCTTTCTTGATAATACCTAGCATTCTGTTCGCCTTCTTAGAGGCCGCTGCGCATGTGCCGACGGCTTCATTGTTTTGTCCACCAGTACCCCTAAGTCCTTCTCTAGGCTACTTTCACCCATTACCAGCCCTCCCATCGTATAGCTGTACATCGGGTTTCTGTTTCCTACATGCAAGACTTTACATTTCTCCACATTAAAGTTCATCGGCCATTTATTCGCCCACTCTCCCAGTTTGTTCAGGTCCCTTTGTAAATCTTTGCAGTCCTCTTTAGTCCTAACTGCACTAAATAGTTTGGTGTCATCTGTGAATTTTATGACTTTGCACTTCGTCCCTGTTTCTAGATCATTTATAAATACATTGAACAGCAGCGGTCCAAGCACTGACCCCTTCGGAACCCCACTAGTGACTCTCCTCCAGTCCAGTCCCACTAGTGACCCTCCTTCACTCCTACCCTTTGCTTTCTTCCCGCCAACCAATTTTTGATCCATCTATGTACGTCTCCTTCCACCCCATGGTTCATCAGTTTCCGTAGTAGGCATTCATGGGGTACCTTGTCAAAGGCTTTTTGAAAATCCAAGTATATGATGTCTATGGGGTCCCCTTTGTCCATTTGTTTGTTAATTCCTTCGAAGAAGTGCAATAAGTTTGTTAGGCACGATCTTCCCTTGCAGATGCCATGTTGGCTTGTTTTCATCAGTTTATTCCTTTCTAGATGCTCATCGATGCTGTCTTTTATCAGCGGTTCTGCCATCTTCCCCAGAACCGAAGTCAGACTTACCGGTCTGTAGTTCCCCGGGTCACCTCTCGATCCTTTTTTAAAGATGAGCGTAACATTAGCTATCTTCCAATCCTCTGGGATCACGCCTGTTTTCAGGGATAGATTACCAACCTGCTGTAGTAGTTCCGCTGTTTCCTTCTTTAGTTCTTTCAATACCCTAGGGTGTATTCTGTCCGGGCCCGAAGATTTGTCAGTTTTTAATCTATCTTTCTGCTTATGTACGTCTTCGAGGCTTACCTCCATGGATGTTAATTTTTCTGCTTGATCTCCTTTGAAGATCTTTTCAGGTTCCGGCACGTTGGATGTGTCCTCTCTTGTAAATACTGACAAAAAGAACATGTTTAGTCTATCCGCCACTTCTTTTTCCTCCTTCACCGCCCCCTTCCTATCTCCTTCATCCAGCGGTCCCACCTCTTCCCTTGCTGGCTCCTTCCCTTTAACATATCTGAAGAACGGTTTGAAATTTCGTGCTTCCCTTCGTATTCTCTTCGTATTCTCTTTTTGCTCTTCTAACCTCGCGGTGACATTCCTTTTGATGCTTCCTGTGCCCTTTCCAGTTTTCCCCATTTTTGTCTTTTTCCACATCCGGAATGATCTTTTCTTATCTCCTATCGCTTTCTTCACATCTTTAGTTATCCACGCCGGGTCTTTTGTTCAGTTCTTTTTGCATCCTTTTCTAAATCTGGGGATATACAGATTTTGCGCTTTGTTTACTGTTTCCTTGAATAAAGACCAGGCTTGCTCCACAGTCAGCAATTTTTTTTGAGCTGTTCCTAAGTTATTTTCTTACCATTTCTCTCATCGCTTCGTGGTTCTCTTCCCCTTCGATATTCCTACTTCAACTTTGAACTGGATCATATTGTGATCGCTGTTTCCTAACGGTCCCACTACTTCCACTTCCTTTGCAGGTCCTCTTAGCCCATTGAGCATTAAGTCCAGAGTGGCATTCCCTCTCGTCGGTTATCTGACAAGCTGCTCCAAGAAGCAGTCCTGTATAGTCCCCAGGAATCCGGTTTCCTTAGCGCATTTTGAGTTTCCAAGACTCCAGTCTATCCTGGGATAGTTGAAGTCTCCCATGACAATGGTGTTACCGTTTTTGCATTCCCGCCTCATCTCGGCTTCCATTTCTTTATCGTTTACTTTGGTTTGCACAGGTGGACGATAGTACAGGCCCATCTTTATCTCGGACCCATTTCTTCCTGGTATTTTAACCCATGGCGATTCCAATTTGCTGGTTGTCGCCATTGTGTCTACTCTGGTCGAGTTTATGTTATCCTTTATGTATAGGGCTATTCCTCCTCCTTTCTGATCTGACACTATTTTGATCATTTTAGTGCCTCTAATTATTGGCTTTTAAATTTTTTAATTCTATTCAACTTCTTTTATTTATTAATTTTTTTTTTTAAACTATTGTAAACCGCATAGAACTTTACGGCCTTGCAGTATATAAAATTGTTATTATTATTATTATTATGTCTGGGGGATTTCAGGCCTCAATCTTTGGGTCTTTGGCTGATACAACAGCTGCTGGTGGCGGTCCCATGGATAGGGTTACCAGACGTCCGGATTTCCATGGACATGTCCTCTTTTTGAAGACATATCCGGGGGCCCAGACGGCTTTTCAAAACCCGGCACTTTGTCCAGGTTTTGAAAAGCTTCCAACAGATCGCTGTCAGACAAGACGTCACAAGCACATTCAAGTGCGTGTGACATTATCATCCGTGCATGCATGGATACCCTCCTGCCCGACAAGAGCAAGCAGTGGGGGGCGGGGCTAGGGTGGGGTTAGGGCAGGATTGGGGGCGTGGCTAGGGTGGGATTGGGGTGGGGTTAGGCAGGATTGAGGACGGGATTGGGGGCAGGGATGGGTGGAACTGGGCAGGCCTGGGGAGCAGGTCTAGGGGGGTCCAGATTTTCCATTTGGAAAATCTGGTAATCCTACTCATGGAGCTTCCCCCCCTCCCCCCACAATCCCCAGTCCCTAGGTTGCCTACTCTCTTTCTGGTCCTGATAATTTGCTCAAAACTCTCTATTCACTCAATTTGAGTTCCCTTCCTCTGGAAATTTTGTATCCCTGAAAGTCCTTTCTCTTCCCATTACTCCTCTAACCCCTATTGCATGTATATTGCTGTAAATCTCTCTTATTCTCATTGCATGTAACTTCTTGCAAACCGCTCTGAACTTATGTATCTTGTTGTAAACATCGCATACTCTCATTGCATGAATCTTGTTGTAAACCGCTTTGAACTTATGGTATAGCGGTATTTAAGAAATAAAATTATTATTATTACTCTGGTTTCTAGTGATGCCAGCAAGGAGAACAGGCTGCTTCACCAGGCAGCTTCATGCTGGTAAATTTGCCGTTACAGAGTGGAGGGTAAGGTTCTGCCATGGCTGCAAGCGATTCACTAATGGCTGGTTTATTTGTGCAGCTGGCTGCAGCACGAGCAGGAGCCACGGACTAGACAGGCTACAGCTGCCAGAGGCCCTGACTTTGCCACTGAGAATGTGCAGTGGTTTCCAGCCTTCTTATACAGTATGCCTTGCTGAGCAGCACCTCGTGGTTTTAATCAACATTCTCCTTTGGCTGCATTCCCATGCATGGGAATGGTGCCATTCTGGGATACCTGAAGGGGCCTCCCAGTGCGTGCCCTGCTTCACATGGTGAGAGGCATGTAAGATCTGTAAAGAGGCCCCAAAGAAACTTCCAAGTTCTCAGGTGTACTGGGAAGGAGGTATGTACCTGAAAAAGTAATGTTGGCAGGGTTCGCACTTCTGCTAGTTTCTTGCAACATCTTGTTCAGATGGTGGTCAGAAATGATTAAAAAAGCATAGAAATGTTCCCTGAGGCATAATGCAGGGTTTATCCTTTTTCCTTTTCTCCTTAGATAGGGGCTGCGGCTAGTTTGCATTTGTGCATTTTCAGTTCTCTGTTCTGTTGGGTCCAGAGATAGTCGTTTCATTTGGGTCTTGGTACGCATGGGCAAATCGCATCTAAGAAAGGTGAAAGAGGTGTTCATCCTCTAAGTCCTAGGGAGTGACTGTAAACCTGTCACACTAAGGATCTGGACACAGTGGCGTAGGGTGACCCGTCAAAAGCACGCCGGACATTAGCGCGCCGACAATCACACCCTGACATTTGCGGGCAGGACAAATGCATTCCACTGCTCTGACCGCTATCAGCCCTTCCCGTTTGCACTCTGAGGGGGTGCGGGGTGTGGGGGGGAACACCCCACTTCATTTAAAACTCCTCAGGCTCCCGTTAAGGGGGGGGGTCTGTGGGAGAACCCCCCCAGTACACCTAAAACTCGCGCTCTCCTCCCTAAGCCCGGCTTTTCCACTCTGAGAGGATATGTGTGTGTGTGTGTGTGTGTGTGGGAACCCCCCCCCCCACTACAATCACGCTCTCGTTCGGGGGATGCAGCTGCGGTCTCAATTTTAACATTGCCGCAAACCCCGCCCTGCGCACATTTGATGGAGCGGAATCCTCAGGGTAAAATTGTCCTGCGCGCTACTGATGTTGTACTGTGGCGTAGTGAGGGTAGGAGGTGCCTAGGACGATACCACCCCCCTCACTCCTTTTTCACCCCATGCCACATTCGCACCCTCCCTTCCCCCCTGTACCTCTTTAAATCTTTGCTTGAGCCAACTCTTCTACACTCAACTTCAGACTCCGGCCCTTCTACTTTGCTGCACCCTATGCCTGGAACTAACTCCCTGACTCAGTACGCCAGGTTCCATCTCTGGCAGTATTCAAATCCACACTCAAGCACCACTTCTTGATTCTTGAAGCTGCTTTTAATTCCAAACTGAGAGCTAACTGCTAAACACCAGTATCTGTCTTATCATTCCCTCTACAATTCCCCTATCGAAGCACTGTGTATAGTAGATGCACCTTCTTGTCCAATTGTAGACTCTTCCAAGGAGGGACTGTCTCTTCTATGTTATGATGTACAGTACTGGGTATATTTGATAGCACTATAGAAATGATAAGTAGTAGCATTAGAAATACTTTTTTTAAATATATAGAAAGAGTGGTAGATGTGTGGAATAGGCTCCTGGTAGAGATGGTGTTGGCAAAGTCTGTATTTGAATTCATGAAAGTGTGGGACATAAGAACGTAAGAATAGCCTTACTGGATCAGCCCATCAAGCCCAGTAGCCTGTTCTCACGGTGGCCAATCCAGGTCCCTAGTAGCTGGCCAAAACCCAAAGAGTAGCAACATTCCATTCAGAATCCTAAAGAGTAACAAAAGATTCCGGAACCCCAAAGAGTAGCAACATTCCATGCTACCGATCCAGGGCAAGCAGTGGCTTCCCCACATGTCTTTCTCAATAACAGGCAGGCACATGGGATCTCTTAGGGAGAGGAGGAGATACTGGATGCTGCAGATGGGCAGAATGAATGGGCCATTTGGTCTTAATCTGCCGTCATGTTTCTATCCACTAGCTGCTGAGCGCTAATTTTCAGTGGCCATCTTAGTGCTTAGCCATATAAGTGGCCAGGTGCTGTTCCTGGCTAGTTAAATATCACTGAATACAGGCCTGATAGTACAGAAGGCCCATCTGGTCTGCTCGGTTTGGCTCCATTTATAATGCCATAGAACCCAGTGTACCCTGGAGAGATGGTGGAGGTAAAACCAGAAACAGAATTCAAAAATGCATGCTAGAAGGAGTGACTTGAACACTAGAGATTAACAGTAGTCTATGGTACAGTCAAAAAGGAAGCAAACAGGGCAGACTAGATGGCCCTTACAGGCCCTATCTGCTAAAATCAAAAACTGAGAAGGGAACTCATTATTATTATTATTATTTTTTTTATTTATTCAATTTTCTATACCGTTCTCCCAGGAGAATTCAGAACGGTTTACATGAGTTTATTCAGGTACTCAAGCATTATTCCCTGTCTGTCTCGGCGGGCTCACAATCAATCTAATGTACCTCATTACTGTGAGGATGTAGATTTTGTGACAATTGTTCATTATATGCTTTTTTTTTTTTTTTTTAAGTGACCTTTTGCTGTACAATGATGTTCATCGGGCGTGCAGTCAGGTTGATACAACATCTGGAACACATCAAAGTTTTTTTTTTTTTTTCATTCTCCAGCATGTCATTAGTCCTTAGCATTCAGACTCGGCGGCTACTCATTGACCTCATGAACCTTGTTGGGGATGGTGTTTTCTGATTAGAGACTAACTGCAAAGGAAATCAGAGTTACAGCAGCAGCTCATCAGAACCAACAAGTGGGAATGGGCAATGTTTTAAGGCTTGCCGAGAATGAGTAGTTATACGTTATATGGTCCCATATACCCTTTTTATACTGAAAATGTAACTTAAAACCCAGAGTTCAGCCAAGCCAGCACTCTTTTACAGATTAAAGACTGATCCTTACAGAGATGCATATCTTACTGTCCTTTAAAAGGTATTAGGGAATTTACTTTGTTTCTATTCCTGGGAGAAGTAGACTAGTGGTTAGCGTGATGGGGAGAGTTCAAATACCACTTACATAGTAATGGCCTTACTGGGTCAGGCCAATGGTCCATTAAGCCCAGTAGCCCGTTCTCACGGTGGCCAATCCAGGTCCCTAGTACCTAGCCAAAATCCAAGGAGTAGCAACATTCCATTCAGAATCCTAAAGAATAACAAGATTCTGGAATCCCAAAGAGTAACAAAAGATTCTGGAACCCCAAAGAGTAATAAAAGATTCCAGAACCCCAAAGAGTAACAAAAGATTCCAGAACCCCAAAGAGTAGCAACATTCCATGCTACCGATCCAGGGCAAGCAGTGGCTTCCCCCATGTCTTTCTCAATAACAGACTGTGGACTTTTCCTCCAGGAAATTGTCCAAACCTTTCTTAAAACCAGCTACGCTATCCACTCTTACCATAACCTCTGGCAATGCTTTCCAGAGCTAAACTATTCTCTGAGTGGAAAAATTTTTTCCTCCTATTGGTTTTAAAAGTATTTCCCTGTAATTTTTGACAGAGTGAAAAATCGATCCACTTGTACCAGTTTTACTCCATTCAGGATTTTGTAGACTTCAATCATATCTCCCCTCAGCCTTCTCTTTTCCAAGCTGAGAAGCCCTAACTGTTTTAGTCTTTCCTCATACGAGAGGAGTTTATCATCTTGGTCGCTCTTCTTTGAACCTTTTCTAGTGTCGCTATATCTTTCTTGACACTCACACTTCTTTCCACCCTAGGGCAGGTTACTTTATCTTCCCCCATCTCAGGTACCCACTTGTTTGCAGCCTGTACGGCCCATGAACTTATTGTATTTTACTTCAATGATGATGAATCTTCTGTCAATAACATTGTATGAGCTTATGTGTAAGTTTATTTCTGTGTCTGTTTACAGAACATTTTGAACTTGTGTCTGAAAGCTGCTACAAATTTGTCAGGTTATACAACAGGAGAACCTCCTCCACAAGATGATATCACATGGATTAGTTTGGTCATCTTATAATTTATGTAGTGTATGATTTTTCATGTTTTTTTTAGTATTTTAAGGGGGTGGGGGGTCTTTAGTTTTACTTTTCATATTCATGCATTTTTTATTTGGACTTTAGTAAAGCTTTTGATAGTGTTCCACACCGCAGGTTATTGAACGCGATGGGACTAGGAGGAACGCTGACTGCATGGGTGGAAGACTGGCTTAGCGACAGACTTCAAAGGGCGATGGTAAACGGTACTCTCTCAAAATTGTCAAAAGTGAACAGTGGAGTGCCGCAGGGCTCGGTCTTGGGCCCAATGCTATTTAATATCTTTGTAAGGGATCTGACTCAAGGACTTCGAGGCAAAATTGCGTCATTTGCCGACGATGCTAAACTGTGCAACGTTGTGGGCAGGGCAACTGAACCTAACAGCGCAACCGCGCAAAACACTATGGAACAAGACCTACTTTTGCTAGAACAATGGTCCAGTACTTGGCAACTAAACTTTAATGCCAAAAAATGTAAGGTGATGCATCTTGGTAGTGGGAATCCTTGCACTACATATACCCTAAATGGAGAAAACTTAACAAAAACTGAAGTAGAAAGGGACTTGGGAGAAATCATCCGTGAAGACATGAAGGCTGCACATCAGGTGGAGAAAGCCTCAGCAAAGGATAGACAAATGCTTGGCTGCATTAGAAGAAGCTTTATCAGCCGAAAGCCCGAAGTTATAATGCCATTATATAGATCCATGGTGAGACCGCACCTGGAGTACTGCGTCCAGTTTTGGAGGCCACATTACCAAAAGGATGTGAAGAGAATTGAGTCAGTTCAGAGAATGGCCACAAAGATGGTCTCAGGACTTAAAGATCTTTCATATGAAGATCGTCTGAGCAGTCTGCGCTTATACTCGCTCGAGGAGCGCAGAGAAAGGGGGACATGATAGAAACTTTCAAGTACATAACGGGCCACATCGAGGAGGAGGAGGAAATCTTCACTCTTACTGGTCCCATGGTGACAAGAGGACATCCGCTAAAACTTAGGGGAGGAAGATTCCATGGGGACACCAGGAAATACTTCTTTACCGAGAGAGTGATTGATAGATGGAATGGTCTTCCACGTCAGGTAGTCGAGGCTAGTATCACTCTCGACTTCAAGAAACGATGGGACAAACATGTGGGGTCGCTATTGAGGTATGATAGAGGATAGTTTCTCGAGGGTGGAAGGGATCATGATTGGGCAGACTAGTTGGGCCGTTGGCCCTTTTCTGCCGTCATATTCTATGTTTCTATAGTAACATAGTAGATGACGGCAGATAAAGATCCGAATGGTCCATCCAGTCTGCCCAATCTGATTCAATTTAAATTTGTTAAATTTTTCCTCTTAGCTATTTCTGGGCAAGAATCCAAAGCTCTACCCGATACTGTGCTTGGGTTCCAACTGCCGAAATCTCCGTTAAAACCTACTCCAGCCCCTCTACACCCTCCCAGCCATTGAAGCCCTCCCCAGCCCATCCTCCACCAAACGGCCATATACAGACACAGACCATGCAAGTCTGACCAGTACTGGCCTTAGTTCAATTTTTAATATTATTTTCTGATTCTAGATCCTCTGTGTTCATCCCACGCTTCTTTGAACTCAGTCACAGTTTTACTCTCCACCTCCTCTCTCGGGAGCGCATTCCAGGCATCCACCACCCTCTCTGTAAAGTAGAATTTCCTAACATTGCCTTTGAATCTACCACCCCTCAACCTCAAATTATGTTCTCTGGTTTTACCATTTTCCTTTCTCTGGAAAAGATTATGTTCTACGTTAATACCCTTCAAGTATTTGAACGTCTGAATCATATCTCCCCTGTCTCTCCTTTCCTCTAGGGTATACCTATTCAGGGCTTTCATACATCTTCTGGAACAAGCCTCCTATCAATTTTGTCACCCTCCTCTGGACCGCTTCAATCTTCTTACGTCCTTCGCCAGATATAGTCTCCAAAACTGAACACTATACTTCAAGTGGGGCCTTACCAATGACCTGTACAGGGCATCAACACCTTCTTCCTTCTACTGGCTACGCCTCTCTTTATACATCCCAGCATCCTTCTGGCAGCAGCCACTGCCTTGTCACACTGTTTTTTCACCTTTAGATCTATGGACACTATCACCCCAAGGTCCCTCTCCCCATCCATGCATATCAGCTACTCTCCTCCCAGCATATACAGTTCCTTCCGATTATTAATCCCCAAATGTATTACTCTGCATTTCTTTGCATTGAATTTTAGTTGCCAGGCATTAGACCATTCCTCTAACTTTTGCAGATCCTTTTTCATATTTTCCACTCCCTCTTTGGTGTCTACTCTGTTACAAATCTTGGTATCATCTGCAAAAAGGCACACTTTTCCTTCTAACCCTTCAGCAATGTCACTCACAAACATATTGAACAGGATTGACCCCAGCACCGAATCCTGAGGGACTCCACTACTCACCTTTCCTTCCTCCGAGCGAATTCCATTAACCACCACCCTCTGGCGTCTGTCCGACAGCCAGTTTCTAACCCAGTTCACCACTTTGAGTCCTAACTTCAGCCCTTCAAGTTTGCTCAACTGCCTCCTTTGAGAAACCATATCATTGGCTTGCACTTTCACTCTTATAAGCTGCAATTGATGCAGAAGTTACAACCGTTAGACAATGCAAAGCGACAAAATGACCAGGTGTTCCATAAGTGGCCCCCGAGATCACCGGACATTACTGTTTGTGACATTTTCCCTTGGGGGTACATGAAAGAGAGTGCACGGACCTCCACTACCTGCAACTATGGATGATCTGCAGGAACACATCACTGAAGCTATAAATGCGATCACGCCGGATATGCTTCGGAGAGTCTGTTACGAGCTCGATTATCGCATCGATGTTTGCCGAGTAACAGATGGGGTGCACATCGAGTGTATGTAATCAACAGATTCAATATGAAACTTTATGAGTTGATAAAACTATAGCCTCAAAGGTGAAAGAATATTCCAATAAATTTTGGTTTTGTAACCATTTAAAACCAAGAAGTGTTTTTGTGGGCACCCTGTATATACAGTATACAGTGTGTATATATATATATATATATATATATATATATATATATATATATATATATATATATATATATATTTATATATTTTCTTTAGGTAGTGCTTAAAATTGGCACAGTCCTCAAGCTGTTTAAATAAAAAATGAAAAGTGATTTTGGGGGGAATCAAGATGGCGGCAGGAACCAGTGAGCTCTGTGTCTTCCTCTGCATTATTGGTTTGCTTTGCTTTGCTTTTTCTCTTTGATTATAATTCCACATACTATAAAGAAAAGGGATAGTGTGAAATCCTTCCTTACTGGATCGTATGTCCTCACCGGTACAGCAGAATCTGGAGCAATACTTTGGGATCCCGGTTCAATCCGGAGTAGAGAGCTCAGCGATGACTCAGCCGGAAGGAACGGCTGAGTCTTTGGAGCCCAATGTCTCACTTTCTCCTTCGGAACCAATTCAGCCTCCCTGTCCAGCATCGGAAGTGGGATTAACGCCAGAGCACCCGGCGACTCCTTGGATAAGGTCGAAGGACGCCCTGTGCGAGCGCAGCTCCCCACCAAAAGGACGTCAAGATCGACTTCAAATCACTGGAAGTCCAGGTGCTTCTAAGGGGATTACCCTTGAATCGATTTGGAAAGCTATTACAGAGTTAACATCAGTGATGGAGAAGCCCGCTGAAGAGGTAATAACTTTAACTTCAAAAATGGATATTATGTCTAAACTATTGAGGACTTTAAAAATGATACTGCTATAAAATATCAAAAACTTCAAACAGATATACTATCTCTTCAGAATGTCCAAGGTACCATCCAAGGTATAAAATCCTGAGTGGAATAGAACGAGTACAAGTGGATCGATTTTTCACCCCTTCAAAAATTACAAAGACTAGGGGACACTCGATGAAGTTACAGGGAAATACTCTTAAAACCAATAGGAGGAAATTTTATTTTAGTCGGAGAATAGTTAAGCTCTGGAATGCATTGCCAGAGGTTGTGGTAAGAGCAGATAGCATAGCTGGTTTTAAGAAATGTTTGGAGGAAAAGTCCATAGTCTGTTATTGAGAAAGACATGGGGGAAGCCACTGCTTTTCCTGGATCGGTAGCATGGAATGTTGCTACTCTTTGGGGTTCCGTAATCTTTTGTTACTCTTTGGGATTCCAGAATCTTGCTATTCTTTAGGATTCTGAATGGAATGTTGCTACTCCTTGGGTTTTGGCCAGGTACTAGGGACCTGGATTTGCCACCATGAGAACGGGCTACTGAGCTTGATGGACCATTGGTCTGACCCAGTAAGGTTATTCTTATGTTCTTATGTTACCATGATTAAAGATCAGATTCAATTTAGAAGGAAAATTGAACAATTGGAGAATTTCAATAGAAGATTAAATCTACGTGTTTTGAATTTTCTTAAGGATCGGGGGATCCTACCAATTGATGTTTAAGAAATACCTTACAGAGGTTTTACATTTTTCCTTAGATATGATTCCCCCTGTTAAATAAGGTATTCTACTTAGGGGCTTCAAAAAAAGCCCTTCTTTGATGATTTAATAATGCAACCTTCAGGACAACAAGAACTGGACTTAAAAGAATATGTCACCTATATTGGAGCAGTCAATAAATGAATCCTACTTAGAGAGCTACATTAGTTGCCTCCTTTGTTTTTGAACAAGATTTAAATAATGCTCTGAAAATTTACTTCTGCAAGTCTAAGACCTTTTTTCTTGGGCAAAAGATTTTGATTTTTCCGGATGTCTCAAAAGTAACACAAGAACGACGAAAAGCTTTTCTTGCTTATATGCAAGACACGTTGGACATAGGGCCACATTTAGGCTCCTTTATTCCTGCAAAGGTTTGATATCTTTGGGAGATTCAAAATATATATATATATTTGTTCCTGAACAATTGAAAGCCTTTATAGTTCTTAAGAAAATAGCTTAAGGATCGAGGGTTATTGCATGTTATTGGTATATGAATTTACTGCTGGAGAATGCTAAGAACTTATTCAATAGGTTTTCTTAATTAGGATTTCCTTATCCTTTAATGATTTCTCCCTCATTTACTCAGTTTGTGGTCTAATGTAAGAAAAGTGTATAATTCTTATTGGGAAATTTGTGGATTAAAATATACATTTTCTTTCCATATTACTTTAGTAAGAGAATGTATTTCATAAATGTTGATAAATAATTAAAAAAAAAAGTGATTTTTTTTTTTAAACAAGGGTTCCCATAGACCCCCATGGATCCCACTCACCCCATGGATCCTTATCTTACCCCCCCTCCTGTGGACCCCCACGGATCCAGAAGATCGGTAGCTGTATCTGTAGGATGGGGATTAAGATGATCTTTGGATCTGTGGGGTCTGCGGAGGCGAGCAGAATCTATGAGGTCCGCAGGAGTTCAAATGAAGATCCCTGCAGACACTGCACCATGGCTGCTTTCTTTTTAAGGACGTGTGCTTTAGATCCGTGGGATCCTCATTTTACCCACTCCCTTTGATAGATTCTGTTACTGCTTTCACTCCTTTTGTCTCCAGATACAGAGACTGTGTTAGCCAAAGGCTCTCTTCCCTTAGTGGTAATGATACAGTAGTCAAGGGATTTAAAAATGGTCTAGGTAGATAGAAACATAGCTCAAAGAGATGTGCATGGTGAAATCTGTGTACTTCTAGCTGAGTTGAAGAAGGAAAGTTTTCAGACAACTAATTTGCATGCATAAATTACTATTTATCCCCACAAATGTCTTTGTAAATTGTCCTGTGACTTTCTCTAAATGCATTTAACTTTTGTCTAGAGTGCATAGCAAAGACTAGAACAACAAAAAAAAGGCTAAACGAATATTCTGTCATCTCCATCTATTCATGAGAGCCTTTGCAGAGTTGCAGAGGTTTTCAGGTGCATGCACTATTTGCTGTAAAGAGCTTCTTAGGTGCCCGTGCTGCCCGGCTCTATGGGGTTAGCATTGCACAGCTTCAACACAGACGGGCCCCTCTGTACATCTCTACAGCACTCACCCTAGTTGTACGATTTTTCCTGCTCTCTAATGCCTTTCCGGCATCCCTCCTAGTCTGGACTAAGCTCAGTCTGCATGTACAGTAGATGACCTTGGCCCACTGTAAGCAATTATTGATAGAGTGTGTTGGATATTTCAAGTGTTCATGCAGTGCCCTGTGCCTTGTTCACTTCAAAGCAGCACTTTGGAATCTGTAGCGCTGAGTTACTAGGCAACTATGTGATTTGGTAGCACATTACTTGCTTTCTTCTAGAGCATGGTGAGTAAAGAGAACCTTAGATTAGTGGGCGAAGGAGCAGTTGCTGGCCTGCCTCAACTACTACTGTGTTTCCCTGATAATAAGACCTACCCCGAAAATAAGCCCCTCCCGAATGTCCCTGACACTCCCAATTTGCAGGCAACATCGCTTTCTCCTCCACCCCCCCCCCATGTGCAGCATCTTTCCTCCCTTCTCACCCATCCTCTTGCGCAGCATCTTTCCATCCCTCCTTTCCATCCCGCCAGCAGAACCCCCGCCAACCCTCCTACTGTGAGGCCGACATACCTCCATTCGAAACAGCAGCGGTGGCAGCACTGAACAGGCTGCTTCGTGGCCTTCCCTGCCAGGGCCTTTCCTGTGCCACATCATCATCAGTGACGCAGCACAGGGAAGGCCCTGGCAGGGAAGACCGCGAAGCAGCCTGTTCAGTGCTGCCGCCGCCGCTGTTTAGAACGGAGGTATGTCAGCCTTCCGGTGGGAGGGTTGACGGGGTTCTGCTGTACGGGGGGAAATGACTTCGTATTTTCTGTTCCACAAAGATCCCAAGACTTTTTTTTATTTCAGAAATGTTATGACATCTGCCATTCAGTTTGGTTAAGGACGATCTGTAATTTGTTTTATTTGTTAACCATTTAAAGCTTTATTTTATAGGAAACGTGGCATACAAGAACAATGCTTAGATTAGATTAGATCTAACACAACACAATGAAATTGCTTTCGAGGTTCTGCTGCACGGGGGGGATGGGAGGGAGGGATCGAAAGATGCTGCACAAGGGGATGGGTGAGAGATGATCGAGTGTACACAAACACGCAAAAAAACTATCCCCTGAAAATAAGCCCTAGTGCATTTTTAGGACCCAAAATTAATATAAGACAGTGTCTTATTTTCGGGGAAACACGGCATGTACTGGTGAGTGCTGAAGAAGTTTGTGGTTGGACAGAGAAGCAGCAGAAAGTAGCGTGGCAGGAGCGCTCAGAAGGAGTGTTGACAGAGGTTTGTATAACTAAAGACGAAGCAACAGCTTAGGATGTAGCCCAAAGGATTAATACAGCGCTCGACTCATTAAATAAAGCGTGGCTGTTAACATAGACTTCCCTCCATCTTCTTTTGTTGCAGGAAATGTTCAAATTGATGAGGAGAATGACTGTCTGAGGCTGAGGGGAGCTATAGTAAGTTAAATGACTTATTAGATGCCCTAGATTTCTTCGTTGATATTGCCATTCAATGTATTTTATTTATTTATTTATAATTATACAATCAAATTTTACAAGAATAATTCTTGTTCCATTAAATACAGGGAAGAAAAATTGCAAACCAAAAAATAAGCTCTTTCAATACATCATACAGATTAACCCCTTCTTAGACCACTATAATAGGAGGTGATCAATCATAAATTTAGAGAGAAAATTCAATGTATTGTAAACGGCTTTGGATGAAATCTCTCCATGAAAAGGGTGGTTAATAAAAATCCCAGGCAACAAAATTAATTTATTTTCATTCTCAACAGCTTTTCTGTTTTTTGTCGATGGGTCATTTTCAGTGCAAAGTCCGTGGACACAGTGGGAAGCATAATCAAAACTTTGAAACGTCCAAAAATCCGCTTAAGTCGGCACTTGGACGTCTTAATAGCCAGAGTTTTACCGGCTTACATTTACGGTGCCTACTATTGACATGGCCACAATTCTGCATCGCTGGCGTACGTTTTGACTGTGTTTCATGAAAAAAAAAAAAAAAAATTACACGATTCACATAAATTATAGGGCTCCTTTTACAAAGGCATGCTAGCGGTTTTAGCGCACGCTTAGCGCGTGCTAAAATGCCTTGTGCGCTAGTCGCTACTGCCTCCTCTTGACCAGGCATTAGTTTTTTTGGGTAGCATGCGCTAATCCAGTGCGTGCGCTAAAAACGTTAGCGCACCTTTGTAAAAGGAGCCCTTAGTCTTTTTTGGGGGGGAGGGGGGTGACAAAAGCATACTACTTGAGCGCGTGCATCATAGCTATATTTCTGGCTGTGGTTCATGATAAAATTTAGATCCTGATAATAAATCTTCAAGAAAGGAAAGTCCAACTCATACAGCAGTCATTCCCTATCTGCACCACATAGCAAGGCTTCAACGTTCAAGGATCCTCAAACTACCACCGAGTAGCATAACTTCAGGTGGTTTGCGTCCTCATTGATCCCGTTAAAGCTGAATGCTACTTATTAGTTAACTTAGCGGGTTGGTTTTTTTTTTTAAGTATTTAGCTTAATTTACTTCATAATTCTTTAATTAATAATTTCTGTACATTGATTTATCATAAGATATAGCGGTACTTAGCTTTGGTAATTCTTAACCTTTTCCTATCGTAATAAATTTTACGTTACGCTGGTTCCAATCGTAATTATTTTAGCAAAGTTTTGTATTATTCGCCATTATCATTTACGGCTATTGTAAACATAATGTAAATAAGTCATAAGTCTGTAAATTCAAATATTTTGTGTTCCTGGCTCTTTATGAAGGAGCACGAGAGCTAGTCTCAAAGGGCGGAGTTTAACACGGGGCTGGGAGGCCCTGGGGTTGTATGCAGGCAAGATAGGAAGGGGGGGTGGGGATGAGAACCGTTAGAAGGAGAAGGGTATCGAAGAAGGGGAGGGGTTCGCGCCAAAAGGAGAGGCAGGGGTAGGGTAGTGTAGAGAAAGGGGGCGTTTCTGCAGAGGGTTTTTAGAGACGAGCCTTGGAGGACTAAGTTCGTTGCAGGTCCTCCAAGGCAGAATTTGCCCACCCTCCCTCCCTTTAATGAGATTGAGTGGCATGGGAGGCGGGTCTCCCGAGCTACTGGGTGCTGGGGCTCATCCGGCGATGAGCGGTGGGCCGGCTGGGAGCCGTGCCTTGGGGTCAGGTGACCCGGGTTAAAGGGGCATGAGGTCATGCCACCCCTCAGACACTTGCTGTTGGTGGCGGGGTCGGGGGCAAAGGTACTGTTTACACAGGGTAGCTCGGGAGGAGCTTGCTGAGGTTGATTGTTAATTGAGGTTCAATATGTTAATGATGTTAATTTATGCAAGTTAATTTATTGGTTAATGTGATTTAATAAAGAGCTGCGGCTATTTACCACAGTAATGTGTTTGGTGTTATTGATGTGGGTGGGGTGCAGAGAAAGGAGGGATAATGACAACTGAAGGGACTATCCAGATCCCGATGTTATAGTCTATACAGACTGTTTATCCACGATGGCAACAACATTTTTGGATTGTCCTGTCATCCGGGACACACAATAGGAAAAGGTTAATCCCTATTGCCCTATTGTGGCATGATAAAATTTGACATTAAAAACAAATTACAAGATTTACATGAATTCTAGCAGCTTTGGGTGGGTGGGGAGAAAAGGCATGTCTTATGCACGCTTATTGAAAGTCAACATTGCATCTCTCTTCCCTTCCCTTCATCTAATAGCGCTGGCACACCTATGATTGACAAACCGTTTACGGCGTTGCTGTCCCCGGCACATGCACATATTTACGCCTCTTTCATGGGGTATTCTGTGCATGTGCCGATCATTATCACCGGCGACTCGTCTCATGTAAATTTAGCGAACCTTTGCTACTCTCTGCCAACCTCATTTGAACGCCCAGTTTTTTGAGAATGACTCGCCTTTTTGAAATCGCTACAATAACAGCTGCGGCAGCGGCCCATCGGTTTTTGCCGCAAAGTTTTGAGAATCTAGCCCTTAGCGTGTGTGCCTGCATACCGCCACATCTTATGAAGCACTGAGATGCAACTGCTTTGCACATGTAGGATGCACAGAATTACTAGTAAGAGTGTCGAGTAGTGGTTGAACAAAGGTATTCTTTTATGTGTTTCATCAGACAAATAACAATGAACAATATTTATGAAATGCAGTTTATAATGGAGCCCACCTCTCAAATTTGTGACATATGTAATGATTCCTCTGATTTTTGATTACTGTATACTTTTTCCTCTGTATTTGCGGTTTCATCACTCGCGATTTTGATTATATGTGGTTTTTAGCATGCTGGCTCCTCCCCCCAAATTATATCATCCATGAGTACTGTACCAATAAAAATTTTTGTGCGTTTTTCCCAACACTTACTTCAGCGTGCACAGAGAAAATCGCTGTTTCCCAACCTACACAGAGAAAATTGTTGCTTCCCAGTTTTCACAGAGAAAATATGAAAAAGTTATTTGTGGTTTTTCTGTATTTGCGGGTCTGTTCATCCCCCAATCACCGTGAATATGGAGGGAAAAGTGTAACTCACTTTATTTAGGTCTTCCTAAATATTTAGTTCAGGTAATACAGATTGCCCAAAATGCTGCTGCTCGATGGGGGCCGGTGTATCAAAGACTGATCACATCACACTAGTCCTGAAGAAGTTACACAGTCAAGTTAAGGATCGAGTTTAAAGTCTTGTGCTTAATGTATAAAATTTTGAATAAAGAGGGCCTTGTCACCTTAGCTACTGCACTTCGCCTTTGCAAACATATGCGTAACCTGTGTTCAGTTGACAAATTCTTATTGAATGTTCCATCTTTTAAAAATGTAAGGTTAATTATGTACAGGGAGTCCATGTTTTACATCGAAGGAGCACAATTAAGGAATGCATTGCCTTTACCAGGTTTATTGAAATTTAGGAAGCAGCTGAAGACAGTTTTATTTGCACAAGCTTATTTGTGATTTTAAGTAGCCCTAGATTATGATGTGTGATACTGTAACAAAAGCTATCTGATGATTATGTATAATTGTCATTTTGTCTATTAGGGACATTTTCAAAACAGACGTCTAAAAAAATCGGCATAAATCGGCACTTGGATGTTTTTCTCACCAAAACATCCAATTGCTAATTTTCGAAACCATCTTTATGGACATCTTGCGAAATGTCCAAGCCACTGTGCAACCAAAACTAAAAGGGGTGTGTTGGAGGTGTGTTCTGAGCTGGCTTTAGCTTGGATATCTTGCGGTAATAATCAAACTTTCCCCTAGATGGATGGAGCTTAGACGTTATGAGCTAGACCTGTTTTAACAGTGTCTAAGTGCCAAAAAGGTACCCAAACTAACCAGATGACCACTGGAGGGATGAAAGCATGCCCCCCCCCACCCACTTCCCTAGTGGTAACTGAGCCCCTCCTACCCCCCCCCAAAAAAAAAAAATCTGAATGAAATAGTACATACCTGTCTCTAGAACAGCAGCATCCTAGTAGAGCATCACACAGGTGTCTTAAGTAGCCTAGTGGGTGGGCTAGTGAGCCATAGAGAGGAGGAACCAGGCCCATAAGCCACTATAACCACTACATTTATGGTGAAAAGTGTGAGCCCACCAAAACCCACCAAAATCTTTTTATACTGCCATATAGGTTCCAACCTGCAGCAATTGGGTGATAGATAGGTGGGTATAGTAGGTTTTGGGGAAATTTTGGAGGGATCACCATAAATTATAAGGAGGCTATGGTGAGATGTACTTCTAGGACCCTTTATGTGAAGTTCACAGCAGTACACACTGTTCTATGGGCATGTCTGTGTGGCCAGTCCATTACAGTGTTGGCCCGTCCCACATCCAAATGGTCTGGATTAGGATGTTTTGAACTTGGATGTTTTTGTGGTCGAAAAAGGTGAACAAAGCTGGACATCCTGGTGGCCAAGACGTCTAAGTAGGTGATTAAAAAAAAAAAAATTGGACATCTTGCAATGTTGCTGGCTTTGAAAATGGCAATTTCTCTGTCTCTAACTTTGGGCATCTTGCAGGAAACATTCAAAGTCAAACTTAGACATTCTATCGAAAATGCCCCTCCATGTCTGTTTAAGTTTGTAGCTTATTTTTTAATTGTGTATGTTTACTATTGTACCCCACTTAGAACTAATGGACAATGTGGGTAATAAATATTTAAAATAAATAAATAGTTAGGAGGATATTCTATGTTTAGTGATGTCACCTAAACACAGAGAGAAAGTCAGTATGTCAATTGTATAATCACAAGGAATAAAAGACCCTTGGTCTTGAAAACCTAATTCATTATTTATTTTTTACATTATTTAAATCTTTTTGTAATAAGTTAACAATTTAATTCATTATATGCAAAACTATCAAGTGAAAAAATCACTAAAATTTTAAAACATACATCCACATATTCATAGTGTTCCAAAAGGCACTTAACTTTATGTTGGAATAGGGCAAAAAACCCCCAAAGAAGTCCTTGTAAGGATCAGCTGTGTAGTCCTTCAGTCAGTCTGTTGATCCATTGACACTTCAGAAGATTGAACTAAGGATTAGACTTTAAAGATTGAACTAAAAGAGATTGGACCAATCAATCAATCAAAGTACTAAATTGGCCCATAAGGATTTGGATCAACAGACTGATTGAAAGGCTACACAGCTAATCCTTACAAGGACTTCTTTGGGGTTTTTTTGCCCTATTCCAACACAAAGTCAAGTGCCTTTTGGAACACCACGACTCTATGGATGTATGTTTTAAAATCTTAGTGATTGATATTTTTGCACATAATGAATTAAATTGTTAACTTATTACAAAAAGATTTAAATAATGTAAAAAAATAAATAATGAATTAGGTTTTCAAGACCAAGGGTCTTTTATTCCTTGTGATTACACTATTGACACGACTTTCTCTCTTTGTTTGGGAGACCTCGTGCACTACCACACATGTGAAACAGGCTTTACATGTAACAGAACCTTTATAAAATTACCCCCAAAATGTCAATGGAGTATCTTTTTTTTTTTACCAGAAATGGAGAACCATCAGAAAGTCAGTAAACGCTGACAGTGTAACTGATTGTATTACAGTATTTATTTATAATAATTTTTAGTCAGGGATAGGGTGCTACAGTGGGGTTCTGTTTCAGGGCCTCTAGTCTGAGAGATGTGGTGGTACCTTAAAAAAGGTGTAGCAGTCCCATAGTCTGGATAAGATTCACCATCCCTGTTCTGTCCTTTGAGACGTACTGTATGAGATGGCCTGTTGTACTAATGTTTGTAATGTGCTGACATTATTACGTTCAAGTTTTCACGTTGTATTAAAATTTGATATGATCGCCGATCAAAAATTTCTAGGCGAAATACAAAAATAAAAATAAATATTATACAATGCTAAAACTGCATAGACATAATTCCACATTAACATAGACATACTGGAGCACGAAGGGAAGACGGGGAGGAACTACATTCGTTATAGCATAGAAAAACCATCAAGGTAAGAACATCTAGGTGAGGGTATAAAAATAAAATAGAATTTTGTTGTTGAATATGGGTGTTTGGTAAAGTTGAGGTTATAATGCGAAAGCATCTTTGAACAGGTGGCTCTTCAGTTTCCCTTTGAAGCGGTCAAGTATTTTTTCTTCCCTTAAATCCTGGGGTAGTGCATTCCACCGCTGAGGAGCTGTGACAGAGAAGATTTCTAAATGCCTTATTACCAGTGTAATACAAATAGGTTGTATGGTTTCATTGGCTCAATGGCTAGCTAGCCAGCAGAGGGCTCTAGTATTCTGAAATCTAAAACAAATAATGCAAAGGTCTTTAAAGGAAGACTAGCTGGATTGGATATGCTGATAAATCGCTATATTTATGTGACATATTTATTTATTTAAAAAAATTATATGCCGTTTAAAACTAAACGGTTTACATCATTTACATACACAGTATTTAAAATGAACACATAATAAAACCAAACACATAGTTGAAAAAACATATAGTAAAATTAATATAAAAACAGTCGTCATGGAAATACCATAATGTGGAAAAAAGATCATGGATAGTTCATCAACTTTATCAAAAGTAACTAAAAAAAAGGTATCTACAAATAGCCGCGTCTTTAATAATTTTCTAAACCTACCCTTTTCACATCAATTTCGTATCTGACCCACCAAGGAGTTCCATAACTTAACTCCTGCGCAATAGAAAGTTATTTTACCGGTCTCAACAAGTCTTGGGTTCACAGACGTCTTCAGTAAAGCTAAATTCTCAGGACGCAAAGATCTTTTTGGTATATAACATAATAATTGTATCTGTAAAAGATATAAGTAATCAGGGGAACGTATCCAGACTACCTCATTGTTCTAGTCTACTTAGAACTAGAACAAGGGTAAGATATGAAACAGAGTTTGGATCCAGTTACCTTGCTCGGAATCGGCAATGAGAAGAGAATTGCCAATGACTCCCTGCAGAGTAGAGGTCTGCACGGGAACGGGGATCGCGGGAATCCCACGGGTCCCGCGGGAATCCCCCCGTAACCCACGGGACTCCCATGGGGACCCCCCTCTGGCCCACGGGACTCCAGGTGTCTGGGTTGCTTTATGGAATAGACTCCTCCCACCTAATTGGAGACACCTAGTTATAGAATTGCCCCCATCTGAGGCTAATTTTATAACAGGTTACCTATGTCATCGTTCCAAAAAGGCACTTTTTTTTGGGGGGGGGGGTTCAATGATTTTTATTAAAGCTCAAGAAGAACAATGCAGCTCATTCAATAATACATATGCAGAACACAATCCAGCTAGCATGACTGCGCCTAGAATTAAACAGCTTATTACCAACAATGTAACCCAACTTGTCAGCCTCTGAAAATTCCACTCCCTCTTCAACTTCCCCTCTCCACCTCCCCCCCCCCCAACATCTCAACATCATGTCTCCTAGGCAGTGATTAAATAAAGATGCATTTTGCAGAGGTCTGTGATTCAGTTGCTGTCCACAGTAGAGCCCATGGCTTATAAAAGATGTGCAGCTTGTCCCTCAGGGACCGTGCTTTCGTATCATATTTCATCAGTTCGCCCCCGAGCACCTTTCCCATCCTGGCAGCCCTGTTATTATTACCGCTTTCCAATGTCTGGCTATTACCATCTTAGCAGCAAGAGAAGGTTATTAATCAAAATCTGCAAATGCTCTCCCTTGGTACTTTGCATTTCTGACTCCAGTCCTAGCAAACATAGTTTAGGGCTTGAGGGTCTGGATCTCTGGGTAATACTGTAACTATGATTCTATCCAGTACCGAGTCCAACGGTTCTGTACCAATGGGCACTCCCACCACATATGCAGATATGTATCTTCTGATAGACATGTTATCCAGTAGATTTTCATTTCTCCCTACTACTGGATCTGACCCATTTCAGTTTAGGGCTGAGTTTGAGAGGTTCATGAAAGTGTTATCTAAATTATACGTCTGTTCCTCTAGGCTGTATAGAATTGGCAATGGCTGAACAAAGCTGATCAGTTAACACAGAGCTGTCAGGATATGGGATATTTAGCTAAGTACAGTTTGCACTATAATTTTGTGAAGTGAGAGTATGCACTATTTCTTAATTGCTTTATTCAATAAAATAGACTAGTTCTTTGTCATTATATGACATTATCTAATCTGATATTTGTACACAACATTTTTGGCTCTGCAAAAGACAAGCCAATACAATTTTACATAGCGACGTAATAAGGGTAGGAGGCACTCGGGGAGGTGGCATCCCCTGCCTCCTCCTTTCTGCGCACCCACTCTTTCCATGCTCCCCCTGCTCCTTCATGCCCCCATTCCACACTTGTGCTCTTCCTTCCCCCCCCCGTACCTCTTAATCTTAGCCAGTGTGAGTGGCTTCTGCAAGCATGCTTCTCGCGCCACCATTGAATTGACCTCTGATGTCACTTCCTGGCCCCTTGACCCGGAAGTGATTCAGAGGGAAACCAGGCTGGTGCAAGCAACAGGCAGAAGTTGCTCGTGCTAGCAAAGATAATACGGAGGTATGGGTTGGGGGGAGGGATGGTGCAAGGGTGGCATGGTGTGGCAGGGTGGGGCAGAGAGGTGCTGGGGCCCCACCAACTTGGAGTCCAGGGTGCTCTGCACCCCTCGCACCCCCCTTACTATGCCATTGATTTTATAATGAAGCAAGATATATACAATTATACTAGCCTGGCTGGTTAAATTGCTTATTCAGGTCTATATGAACATAAGAAGATAAGAATAGCCTTACTAGGTCCAACCAATGGTCCATCAAGCCCAGTAGCCCGTTCTCATGGTGGCCAATCCAGGTCCCTAGTACCTGGCCAAAACCCAAAGATTAGCAACATTCCATTCAGAATCCTAAATAATAGCAAGATTCCGGAATCCCAAAGAGTAACAAAAGATTCCGGAACCCCAATGAGAGCAACATTCCAGAGCTGAGATTGTGATGTCATAATGCCTCATTCACAGTGCCTCAGAGACAACTTCATCAGTGATGTTACAATGGCTTAATCGTCCTATACTTGGCTCACATAAGAACATAAGAATAGCCATACTGGGTCAGATCAATGGTCCATCTGGCTCAGTAGCCCGTTCTCACAGTGGCCAATCCAGGTCACTAGTACCTGGCCAAAACTCAAATATATCTGCTGATATATTCAGTGGCAATTAACTGGTTAATGGCACTAAATTTCACCATGGTCTGCTAAACTCAATGCCAATTATTTTGTGGGCAATCGTTAGGAAAAGTTGGCACTTATGTAGTTCAGTACCAATATTCTGCACTTAACCCCTAAGTTTAGCTGTCAAATCAGTCTTATTTTTATGCAGTGTCGCTTATTATTATTTTAGATTTATGACTGCCTTTTCATGAAGAGATTCACCCAATATTAATCATTGAATATTAATCAGAGAGTCTTAAGTATTTTTTCTATCAAGAGTTACCAGATTTTACCTTCGTAAAATCTGGACCTATGGCCACGCCCTCAGGTCCATCTAGTTCCACGTGACCCCGCCCTGTTCCACTCTGGTCATGTCACAGCCCCACCCCCTCAACCTGGCCTCATCCTCGGGAGGATCTTTGCAAATACCCTCTCGATGCGGCTCCTGAGCTGGAAGCTTTTCAAAACCCAAAGTGCCGGGTTTTGAAAAGCTGTTCGGACATGCCCTCTAAAATTAGGACATGTCCAGATAAATCCGGACGTCTTGTAACTCTATCCCTATCTGTTCTGGCAGGCTCACAATCTAACTGTGATACTTGGGGAAACTGAGAGTTAAGTGACTTGTCCAGAGTCACAAGGAGTAATAATAATTTATTCTTATATACCGCCATACCAAAAAAAGTAGGCTGGGATTGAACTCTTAACCTCAGGCTGTGGAGGCTGCAGCTCTAACCACTAGGCCACCTCTTCCATACTGATAGTTACAGCGTTGACTTTCACACTTAACCGCATAAAAGATAGGATATTCAATGTCGATGTTCAGACATGGCCTGAGTTTGAATATGAAGGAATAACACTGGAGGTGGTTAAAATATGATCATGACCACAGGCCTAATATTGACTCCTACATATTTATGGGTGACGTCATCCTTGGAGCCCTAGTACTTGAAAAGTGCGTCGCTACTTTAAAATTTTAAGAAAGTTCACGACTGCCCGCACCGCACATGTGCGAGTGGCTTCCTGCCCGACGTAGCTCGTGGCTCCTCAGTTCATTAAGCAAGCTAAGAAGCCAACCAGGGCAGGTGGGAGGGTTGTAAGAATATCTGCCTGCTGTCCCTGGATAACACCTGTTATGGTATGTAACGGTGCTTTATCCCAGGACAAGCAGGCAGCATATTCTCACATGTGGGTGACATCATCCACGGAGCCCTGGTACGGAAAGCTAAGATATTGGCGCCTCTCTACCATGCATACCACGTTTAAATAGGTTGTGTGAGCCCTGCTAGCATCCCCTGTAACCTATAAATTGATGCCCTCTTTCCCCCCCCTCAAAAAAATGGCACTATCTTCCTTCTTTTCTTCTCCTGGGTCAAGATTCTCCCTTTTCTATTCTTTTCTCTTCCCTTCTCCCTAGGGTTACCATATGGCTCCAGAAAAAGGAGGACGGATTGAGACATCCGGGTGTTACTTCCATTGGTTTCAATAGACGTAAAGCCCATATGTCTCTATTTGTCCTCCTTTTGCTGGATAGTATTACATTACATTAGTGACTTCTATTCCGCTCGTACCTTGCGGTTCTAGGCGGATTACAAAAGAAGCTAACTGGACATTTCCAGGAAAATTACAATTTAGGAATTAGGATTGCAAAGAAGATAACTGGACATTTCCAGGAGATTTACAATTTAGGGAGCTGTATACATGGCTGATACATTGGAGAGAAAAAATTGCAAGAGAGGGTGAGACTTTGAGGGGGAATTTACAAGGGAGGGGAAAGGACAAGGGGAAGAGTTAAGATATCTGGATAAATTTTTTTTTTTTTTTTTTTTATGTTTAAATCCTTTTTTTATTGAAGCACAAACATAGCAATGAACAAAACATAGTACTATTTTCAAATATCACACAAAGCCAATCCCCACCCACCCAACCCGCCAACCCCCCTCCCACCCTCCCTCCCACCCCGGCAGCAGCGGTGACAACTCAAGTAATATAAAGCAAGAGGGGGGAAAAGAAGTCAATTAAGTACCCCAGAGTTGGTTTTGGACGTAAGGTGTAAATGTCGTGCTAAAAGGGTACCAACACTGAGCGTACAATCGTCCAGCTTTAGTCGATAAGTCCATCACTTCACGACGTTCCAGGAACATTTGATGTAGCATCAATGCTCTCCATTGTGGTACGGTCGGTGGGTGAGGTGAAAGCCATTGCAACAAGATACATTTCCGTCCCAGCAACACGGTTTTCCTGAAGAATGCTGCACATCCCGGTCTAGGCGGGTGAAATCGAATCTGCATCGTGAAAAGGAAATCTGGGTGTAGTCTCCATGAGCAATGCCAAAGTCGTGCCACCAGAGACACTAACTGTAGCCAAAAGGAAGAAATCATAGGGCAAGACCAAAACATATGTCCAAACGATGCCTGAGGACCCGCACATTTCCGGCAACCGTGGTCTGCGCTGATCCCTATCACATGTGCCCTCTTGGGCGTACAGAAGGCTCGTAGTATAAATTTATAATTGCGTTCCCTCTCAATCGAGGACACAGTTGTGGCCCTCCCCAAGCGAAGGCCTCTGCGAAGCACAGCAGCAGCAATGGGCAAGTGAAGATCATCAGACCACCTCCGAGCCAAGGCGATAAAGTCCAATTCACCCGCCCGCTTCTGCAGCAACTTGTGGAAGAATCTGATGGACATGGACTCAGGAGCAGTGAGAGCAATCGCTTCTTGCAGTCGGTCTTGCACATTCTCCTTCAACCTCACCGGAGTCAAGAACTGTAAATAATGTTTAAGCTGGTGATGCGCAAACCAGTCCGTAGATGGTAGCCGAAACTGTATTTGTAGGTCACTGAAGGAGATCGGTGAACCGTTATCTTGTACGGTCTGTGACACATATTGTAAGCCCTCATGAGACCAACGTCTGAACACTGCGGAATCCATGCCAGGTAAAAAGTCTCCATTTCCAACTAAAGGGAGGCAAGGGGTATGATGCGGAGAAATCTGCAAGCCCTTGCACAACAACTTCCATGCTATACGCATCGCTGGCAAAAGTGGATGGGACTTCAGCTGAGGTAAGTCTGGTAACTGAGGAGCATGGAGAAGATAGCTAAAATGGTATGGCTGTAAGGAAAAACATTCAATCACAGGCATAGAAAAATCAGAAGTGGTACAGAACCAGTCATGGATATGACGTAGTTGACATGCAAGGTTAAACCGAGATATACATAGTAATCCCAACCCCCCTCGATCCACAGGAAGCATTAACTTAGCCAGAGAAATCCTCGCTCTTTTACCCTGCCACAAATATTTAGATAGATGGGATCTATGAAGTGCAATGTGAGGTGTAGTTAACATTATAGGGAGCATTTGTAGGACATATGTCCATTGAGGCACAACCATCATGTTATATAGAGCAATGCGGCCGGACAGGGAAATGGGAAATGTCCGCCAGCCATTCAGTGTACTAGAGGTTCGATGAAGCAAGGGTATTATATTTGCTGAATAAAGTCTAGTCAAATTTTGGGGGATAATTACTCCCAAATATGTCAATGAGGAAGTTGCCCATTGTAATGGAAAATCACCCGGCCAAGTGTGCCGCACTTCTAAAAGAGTAGGGAGAGCTAAAGATTTTTGCTTATTTAGTTCCAGGCCAGAATAAATGTGAAACTCATCCAGTATTTCTAACGCTCTGGGTAGTGAGCTGTGGGGGTTATCTAATGCAAGTAAGAGGTCATCCGCAAAAGCAAGCACCCGTAATTGCGACGTGCCCTCAGGTAAACCCAGAAGTATATCATCCTTTTGTATAGTGCGCAGCAATGGGTCTAAATATAACAGAAACAGTAAGGGAGATAGTGGGCAGCCCTGTCTTGTCCCCCTACCAATGTCAAAGGGAGAAGATCTCACTCCATTGACCAAAATTGAGGCCGTCGGACCAGTGTATAATGCTTGCACAGAGGATAAGAAGCCCACGGGAAGCCCTATATAGTGCAAAACCTGAAACAGGTAGTGCCAATTAACCTTATCAAAGGCCTTTGCCGCATCTAACCCGACAAGTAATCCAGGGCGGCGTTCCTGTTGTGCGCGGGAAAAAGCTAAAAGTGTGCGCCTGACATTAATGGTGGAATGTCTATTCCGCACAAATCCCACCTGTTCGGGCACTAATATGGACGGCAAAATAAGGGCCAACCTATCTGCCAGGACTCTAGCTAAAATTTTAACGTCAACATTTAGTAAAGATATTGGGCGATATGATTCTATATCTTCTGGGGGCTTAGATGGTTTTGGGATCAATGTAATCAGAGCTTCATTACTATGACGGGGGAAAACCCCTTGTTCTTGGATAGTTAGATAATAATCCAAAAGAGGTTTGCCTATATAAGGGGATAAGATCTTATAGAACTCGGGCGAATAACCGTCCGGTCCCGGTGCAGTACAAGATCTCAATTTTTGTATTGCCTGGGTCACCTCCTGCACATGTAATGGCCTGTCCAATCTGGACGTCTGGGCCGCCGTCAATCGAGGCATTCCCGCATCCGCCAGATAGTCCTGTACGTCAGGACCCGTGTAAGGACCGGGGGAAGCATAAAAGGCCTCAAAATAGTTCCGAAAGCCAGCCGATATATCCACTGATGAAGTTAGGAACCTCCCCGAGCTCTCCTGTATCATGGGTATATATCTGGAGCCGTTCCAGCATTTTGTTATAGAGGCTAGCAATTTCCCCGCCTTGTTACCATATTTATGAAAGTGAAATTTACGGTAAAACAGGAGTTTCTTAGTGCGTTCATGGATTAGGGAATTAAGCTCCACCAACGCCGCCCTGTATGCCTCGCCGTTAGCCTCAGATGGATCACGCAACAAATCCCGTTTCAACACTGTCACTTGTCGTTCAAGAAATATTATGCGATGTGCAATGCGACGGGTTCTAGTAGTGACATAGGCAATTATATCTCCGCGCAATACCGCCTTGGCCGTATCCCAAAATAAAGTTGGTTGGTCAATATGTTGGGCATTGTGTGTACAGTAAGCCTCCCATTTTTCTTTTAAGAATTCTTGAAAGTGAGCATCTTTATGTAAATAGGAGGGAAATCTCCATCCAGCCCCCGGTCCCCGTGGACCCCCCAGTGCCACATCAATCCAGATCATGTTGTGATCCGATATTTCCAGAGGGCCTATCATGGCCTCCGAGACCCTAGGAAACAATGTCTCAGAGAGTAAGATGTAATCGAGTCTAGAAAAAGAGCCGTGAGCTCTAGACTGGTGCGTATAATCACGTTCAGAGGGATGGAGTAGTCTCCAGGGGTCCACCAACCCCAAGGCTCTACACAAATAAGGAATGCCCTTCGTATGATTCACTCTGGCCGTAGTCGTCGACCCAGAGCGGTCCATAGTGGGATTATGTACTTGATTTAAGTCGCCCACCAAAATTAGTGGGCAGCCCAAATCCTGCACGCATATATTCACCAGATTCTGAAAAAATGCATGTTGATAGCTATTTGGACCATATCCCACCAATAGTCTGAATATCCCACCAGGTCCCTCCACCTTCACCAATAAGTACCGGCCCTGAGGGTCACGTCGCAATACTTGCACTGTACCTAAGAAGCCCCTGCGAATCAATATGGCCACCCCAGCTCTCCTCCCTAGTGCGGAAGCAAAGTGTAAATCTCCGACCCAACCCCTCTGAAGTTTCCTATGTTCACTATCAGTAAGCCTAGTCTCCTGTAAGCAAGCTATATCTGCAGAGTGATGTTTCAATTGTGAAAGTATTTTTGTGCGTTTAACAGGGGATGTTATACCCGATACATTCCAGGAGATTATACGTATTGTCCGATCACCCATAAGGATCTCCACCCCCTTTGTAAATAAATGCAATCTCCCCAAATGGAAGGGTCCCAGGGCGCCCAGCCTCACCCCAAGACAGTACACGCACCGTGTTAGCAAACCATCCAGTCCACCCCATGAAATTCAACCCAAAATAATAAGCAAAGTAGATCATAAAAGAACAATACCCCACCGCTGCTGCCCCCAAAATTTCCCTTTCCCTGCCATATCCCCAAGGTATCCCAAGAACCCCCATCCCGTGTTGGGGGTACAGGTCACGAGAGATATCTCCCCAGGGCCACCCCAACCACCAATATAATTCTTTCAAAAGAGCCATTAGGCCACCCTTCCCTCCCCAAATAACTAGAACAGTAAACTATGCCATCAGTTTCCATGCCCCTCGCAGTGTGGCACCAATCCTCATAGTCAATCCGCTCCAGTCCCCGGACTCTCCAAACGCTGTATATACTCAGCAGCGGCCTCTGGGGTTTGAAAAGTTTTCCAAACTCCATTGTGTTGAACCCTCAGTATGGCTGGATAGTTAAATTGGAAGCGTTGTTTCAGCTCAGAGAGCCGTGCACAAAGAGGGTAATATGGTCTTCGTCGCTCCTGCAGTGCCACAGAAAAATCCTGACTCATGCGAATCAAGTGTCCATCATATTTCAAACTCTCCCTCTTGGTTCGAAATTGTTGTAAGAGGGCCACCTTATGTCTGAAATTCAAAATCTTCATTATTACCACCCGGGGTCGCGTGTCTAGTCCAGGCTTAGGGCCCAAGCGGTGCGCTCTTTCCAAGCGCAAAGGCCCCATAGAAGGTGGGAAGGAAAATTCTTCTTGAAGCCATTTTTCCAAGGTTTCCAGCAGGAGACGGTCAGCAATAGTCTCCGGGACCCCCAGCAGCCGCAAATTAGAGCGTCGCGACCTATTCTCCAGGTCATCCAACTTGTCAATTTGGGCTCTCAGTGTCTCCTGCATAGTCTCTACCTCAGCCGCACGTGTTGTGGATGTGTCCTCCAGGTCAGACACCCGTTGTTCCAGCTCTGAGGTTCGAGTGGCTGCCGCGGCAAGGAGCGATTCGATATTGGAAATCTGAGCAGTCAGAGTGTCCATTTGGGGCCCCAGTACCTGTGCCAGTGCCGACTTTATATCGCTGAGCGCGGCTTCAGTGAGGTTAGTTACCGCCGCCGCGGGGCTCATCGCCATTTTGGTTTCGGTCGGCCGCACTCGATCGCGCTCCTTCCTGGCTGGTTTCGCCTGCATGGAGTTTTGTGAGCGAGTTATATATCTGTCCATGCAATTGGGAAGCACTTCCAGGCGCGCTGTGATCTCCGCGGCCGGTCAAATTGGCTCGATCGGGTCAGTTATTTGCAGGGCAGCCCCGGAGCAAATGAGGAGACGTCCTCACTCGTGCATGATACCACGTGACCTCATCTGGATAAATTTTTTTGAATAGCAGGGTTTTGATTTCTTTTCAAAATGATTTGAAGTCGCTCGTTGTTGTCAGCAAGTTGGAGATGGAGTGGTCATGTTTCGCTGCCTGCGTCGCTAGTAGGTTGTCAAACATCTTCTTGAGCTGAGTACCTTTGAATGGGGGGGTGAGTAAATGGGGTCTGAGTTCTTCTTTGTCTGTTAGTAAGGTTCTGATTTAGGCGGTTGTTTAGGTAAGTGGGGGCAGTGCCATTTAATGCTTTGAATAATAGACAGTATAATTTGAATTGAATTCGTGCTTGTATTGGTAACCAGTGTGAGTCTAGGTAGGCAGTGGTGATGTGGTCCAATTTACTTAGTGAGTAGATCAATCTGAGAGCTGTGTTTTGTACAGTCTGTAGTTGTTTTATCATGTTTGCAAGGCATGGTAGATAGAGGATGTTGCAATAGTCCACTAGACCTAGGACTAGGGATTGGACTATGAGCCTATATTGCTCTATGTCGAAGAATTTTCTTATTTTTCGTAGATTTCTCATGATTATGATAATGCGGCACTTGGGATCGCTATCGTGGGGGAGCCATCTCTCCTGCCGCGATCCACCCCTACCCCTGACACAATCTGGGCAGGAAGGAGCCCAAGCCCTCTTGCCCCAGTGCCCCCCCCCGCCCGACAATGATCCGGGCAGGAGGGAGCCCAAGCCCTCTTGCCCCAGCGACCACCCCACCCCGCTGATCCAATCTGGGCAGGAGGGAGCCCAACCCCTCCTGCCCAGGTGAACCCCCTACCCCCCACCCCCACTAAGATACAGGCAGGAGGGATTCTAGACCCTCCTGTCCCAACGCAGCCCCTACCCATGACCCCCCTTCGAACCCCCGATTGGCCTGCCGAACACCCCCCACCCGCCAACCTACAAGACCCCCCACCGACCCCACGACACCACCCCACATCTGACACCCCCCCTTACCTTAAAGAAAAGGTTGGCCTATGTGCCTAAGGCCCCTCCTGTGGGCGATCCTTGAGGTGTCTGGGTCAATCAGGCCCTAAGGCCCACCATTCTGAGGATGGCAGGCCTGCCAGACGGACGGGCTTGGGACCTGTCTGTCCAGCATACTTTTCTTTAAGGTAAGGGGTGGTGTCGTGGGTGGGGGATGGTATAGCGGGGTTGGCAGGGAGGGGGGTTTCGTGGATCGGTGGGTGGGGAGTGTTCGGCGGACGGTCGTGGAGGGGACTGCGTTGAGGCAGGAGGGCCTGGGATTCCTCTTGCCTGTATCTTAGTGGGGGTGGGGGGTAGGGGGGGGTCGCTGGGGAAGGAGGGCTAGGGCTCCCTCCTGCTCTGATTGTTGTCAGGCAGGTGGGGGTGCTGGGGCAGGAGGGCTTGGGCTCCCTCCTGCCCAGATTGTTGTCGGGCAAGTGGGGGGTGCTGGGGCAGGAGGGCTTGGGCACCCTCCTGCTCAGATCATGTTAGGGGGAGGGGTGGATCACGGCAGGAAAGATGACTCATCTCTCCTGCCGTGATAGCAATCCCAAGTGAGCCATCTCTCCTGCCGCGATTGTTGCTAGGGGGAGGGTGTGGATTCTGTAACCAGTATTGTTTTTGATAGACACCGATTACAGAATCCAGCTTTTAGGCGAAGGAATGACTCTTCCTTCGCCTAAAAGCTCTTGTGTTGGGCGTTTTGGACTTAGGCTTTTTTTGGGTTCATTATATGTGGTAAGTGTAGACGTAGTGGTGATCTAAGCATTTAAACAGCTGAACGTAGAGGCAGGCCATTATCAAAAAAAAAAAACCCTCCTTTTGGACATTTTTTTTTAGAATGGACATTTTCTCTGCTTCTACTTTCAATGTTTAGGGCCTTAAGCCAAAAGGGGACTGTCAGCATAGCTATCGCTAGCATTCAGCATTTTCAGTTGGCATTACTTATGTCAGCGAAGGCCTATGGGAAATTATATCAATCTGACTCTGGCATGTGAATGCAGATAGACCCTGAGGGCAGGGAGACTGTTTTAAGTAGCCCTGATTGATATGTTTTAAGTAGCCCTGATTGAATCATGATTAGCTAAAAGGTGTTAATGTCTGATTAAGAGGCTGCTTAGGACAATAACTTAATCAGAAACTATTGTCAGAGACAGACTGGAAATTAGACGTTTTTTTTTATTATGCCTCTCCACGTGGTTTACATTCAGGTACTCAAGCATTTTTCCCTATCTGTCCTGGTGGGCTCACACTCTTATCTAATGTACCTGAGGCAATGGGGGATTAAGTAACTTGTCAAAGGTCACAAGGAGCAGCATGGGATTTGAACCCACAACCACTGTACTACACACTCCCCATAAGGGAAGGAGGAGAGAAGGACAAAGGGACACAGTGAAGAGAGAGGGGAAGGGCGGTGGTTCAGGGTTAAAAATCAAGGCCTTGCCAGAAGAAGCCTGCCCTCAAGTTCCACTGCCAATGGAACATGAATCTTTTTGTCCAGAATCAGAGTAAACAATAACCAAAACGTCGTCCTAACACGTTTAAAAAAAAAAATCATTCATGTACCTTACATAATAAAGGCAACACAGTTAAAGGAAAATGCTTTCAGCACAAGAAAAGGAGTGATTTGAAGAGAAGCTCATAGCTGGAGTGATTTGCATAAAATGAGTCAGATCTGATGTGGTATAACATGCCTCCCATGACTGGCAATCTAACGTGGCACTAAACTCCCCTAAGCGCCATCATTTCAGAATGTTCAAAATGATGTCAACATTGCCTAACAAGAGTCAGAGTTGTGCCTGATGGGTGTGAGAAGAGACAAGGAACCAGGGAAGCACAGCTAGAGCCTGCTGTCATGTATGTGAATTATAGAATCAATGTACAAAAATAAGTGGAGCAAAAGATATGATTATTTCTCAGTATTAATATCTACATACCAAAGTTGACCAATTTATGTATACATTGCAAAAAAAGTATCTTTAAATGGAAGGGCTGACCACCAGTAGTGGGGGTGAAATAGAGAGTTGCGCAGGGACAGAAATTCCAGCCGTCCCCACCCATCCTCACCAGTATCTCCTCCATCCCCTCCCTTCCCTGCCCATCCCCGTGAGGAATCTTCTCTGTCCCCGCCTGTCCCTCCCTAAAAGTTACCTGTCCTTATAAAAAGCAATTGCTTCTGACAGTTTTGATTTTTTTTTTAAGTCTTAGTTTATTTAAACCAACAATGTATATTGTTTTGCACTTATTTTGGTTTCAAAATGAATAAAGATAATTAAAAAAAAGCCAACAATAAAATACAATATAAACCAATAACAGTGAACAGAAATAAGAGATGCATACATCACCAGAAAGAATTAGAATAGACATTAGGTCATGTGATTGTAGGGCCGACCATTTCTTGTTAAAAGAAATAAAAGAGTTGGATTCTTTGGCAATATAAAACTCATATCTGTAAAGCAAACAAATCTGGTTCCACCATCTGGCATAGGTAACTTGTGAGAGGTCCTTCCAAAATCCACAAATAGGTTTTAATGCAGCAATGAGTAAAGAATCAAACAATACAGCGTCAAAGTCATTTAAAGCAGAATTGAGAGTTTTTCAGGACAATGGTTGCATAAGAAAAATGTGCCAAAACTGAACTGGAAACCCCCAAAACTCAGCAAGTACTTCATTTTGTACTAAACACAATTGGTGGCATAACCATGAGAGGGTGCTGGGCCTCCCACTTTGAGCTTAGCCCCTTTCAAAATGAACATCTCCCTTGCTGTAGCTGGTGGGATATTTTGTTTTCCATCATTTGGGTCCTAGTTTCTGCTTTTGTCTGTCTTCTACTAATTCTCTTTCCAGGCCTCGGGAACCCCGGTTCCATCCCCATGGGAGTCCCACAGGAGTCCCACAATCCCCCTTCCCGTGCAGACCTCTAGGGTGAAATCCATGCCACCTTGCAAATACACTTACAACCCAGTCTCTCCTTTCTCCTTAAGTTCTCAGAAGTGGCGCAGAAGATTCCTCGTTCCCTCGGGCAGTCAACCAGTCAAATGCTTAAGTTGCCTTTGCTATGTCATCTGTGACCTCCTAAATAATGCCTTGACTTTCTAATATCAGTTGGTGTGGCACAGTCTATAGTTTCTAGACATCTGGGACCTTTGGTATATGGCTAAGGCTTAGGCTTCAAGATATACGTTCAAACCTAAAACGCTATCCTGTCCACTGATTGTCCGATTTTGGCTTGATGACTCTTCCCTAGTGTGAATTGTCAGTAGAGGGGAAGGCCCAAAAACCAAAGACATCTAAGCCGAAGCGTAACAAGGGTTTTTTTTTTTTTTAACTCAGGGTGTTTCAAAACGGTTGCCTCCTTCTGGTTATAATACTATACTCATGACTACTCCCTCTTTCTGGAAGAAGCCAGAATGTCCATGTGTAGAGTAGTACTCGGTCTGGGAACTAGTGATGTGAGACAAAGGTGAAATTACACTGCTCTATATGGATAGACACAGTGGTGTATGTGAGGGTGAGGCGCCTGGGGTGATGGCGCCCCTGCCCTCGTCAACACTCCGTTCCTTCCCGGATCCCCGTACCTCTACCGCATGGACACACTTTGTGATTCTCTACAGCGTGCGTCTGGTAGCGCTATAGAAATAATTAATAGTAGTAGTAGTAGTGTGAAGAATTTCAGTCTTTAGGAAGCAGAGCTGAGATTGTGATATCATAATGCCTCATTCCACCAATAAGAGCCAACCTCATCAGTGATGTCACAATGGCTTGACTGTCCTGTACTACCCTCTGCTCTCCAACCCAGCCAGCAGATTAACCGTTCCCCTTAACTGTATCCATGACATCCTGTTTGTCTGTTTAGGGACTGTTTTCTTACTCTTTGTGACTCTCTACTGCTCTGCGTGCGTCTGGTAGCGCTATAGAAATAATTAATAGTGGTAGTAGATATGCAAGAGGCATTCAAAGGCTTGGAATGCATTAACAATGCACAAGAAGTTTTCAGGTGTTGTCTCAAATGATATCCACTCACATAAAAAAAAAGTCACCGAACAACTCACTTCCATAATGCTCACCGTGCTCAGAATCTTGCCAGTAGAAAGACCACAAGCAGGGTTATGCTTGTGGTCTTTCTACCAACAAGGTTCTGAGCACTTTTAGTTACATGGTGAGCATTATGGAAGTGATTTGTTAGGTGACCTTTTTTTATGTGAGTGGATTGTCCTGCAATTTTGGATTCACCTTTGTGAGTAGGGCAGGATTAACCAATAGGCCAAGTAGGCACGTGCCTAGGGCCCGAAATGGTCAGGGGAGCCCGATGAAGGAAGGCATCTACATTTTTTTCCCCAAATTGCGATGGGCCCCTCCAGCATCGATCGGCAACGTGGGGATCCCCCCCCCTGATCAGCAACGCGGGCCTCACCCTGAACGGCAACCCCCCCCCCCCCCTCCATCGACGGAAAGTAAGACAAGCAAGCAATGCGGGTAAGAAAGGCAACAGGAACTGGTTTCGTGGCTTCCTCACATCCCATTCTTACCAGGTACGCTTTAACAACGAACACTCCGACACCTGGAGCAACTCATCCGGAGTGCCACAAGGGTCACCGCTTTTCAATATCTACATGTCCTCATTAGGTGTGAAACTAATCTAACTAGGAATAAAACTATTCAGCTACGCAGATGACTTTACGATCATCATCCCATTTGCCAACTCCATCTCGGAAACCATTCCCAAGGCATCCGATGCCATAAATGAGATGGAACAATGGATGACAGATTTCAAGCTCAAGCTCAACCCAGAAAAAACAAAATTCTTTGTTGCCTCCCCTCACCCGCTTGACAATAAAACCCCACTATGCATCAATAAACTCAACTACCCTATTCAGCCCACCATGAAAATACTAGGTGTTATTCTAGACCAATGCCTAACAATGAAGGAACAAGTGGATTCCCTATTCAGAAAAGGTTTCCTTACTCTCTGGAAACTCAGAACCATTAAATCATACTTCGATACGTCAACATTCAGAATCCTAGTGCAATCCCTCATACTGAGTCAGCTTGACTACTGCAACATCGCCTATCTAGCAATCTCACAAAAGAATATGAGACGTCTCCAAATAATGCAAAATGCTGCGGTCAGACTTATCTTCGGGCTGAAGAAATTCGACTACGTGACAACCTACTATCGGCAGCTGCACTGGCTACCAACGGAAGCCCGAGTAAGGTTTAAATTTGCCTGCCTCTGCTTCAAATTATTATACGGCCTGACCCCCAAGTACATAACGGACCTTTTCACATTTTCTAATAACAAACTCAAGAGAAACACACACCCAAAACTCATTTCCCCTCCAGTTAGAGGCTGCAAAATGAAAAAACACCACGAACATCTTCTCTCTCACCAAGCAGTCCTATGGGGCAAAGACCTAGACCAACTGCTTTCGCCACTACATACGGGGAATTCAGGAAACGCCTAAAAACATACCTGTTCCAGAAATACCTAAACAATTGACCCGCGCACCCTCTCCCTCCCCCCTCCCTATTCCACCTGAACTTACAGCACTGTTATAAATATAATCTGCTATCTTCATCTTATCGTAACTTTACGTTGCTATTTATCCCCAACAGGTCCTGTTGGACATTACCTACTAAAATGTACATATTACATTTTCGCTCAGCAAATTGTATTTCTATACTATTGCCTCCTGAGGTCTCTGATCTCTGTATTTCCTCTGAATATCTACTTATTGTATTTCGCTGAATGTCCAGCACTCTTGATTGTAAACCGCCTAGAAGTCGCAAGATTGTGGCGGTATAGAAGAATAAAATTATTATTATTAATTGTGCAAGCGGTGATGCTTGCCCAAAGCTTCCCTCTGACGCAACTCCCTGTTTCCGCCTGGGCGCATGGTGGGGTGGGGCGGGGCAGGGGGCCCAGTGTACTTGTGTGCTAGGGGCCCTCGATGAATTAATCCTGCCCTGTTTGTGAGATGAGGCTTTTTCCCCGCCAGTAAATAGTTTTGGGGGTCTCAAATGATCTGACATTTGACCAGGACAAACCAGAAACATCTTATACAGAGAAGAACAACACAACCTCCACTAGTCCAGAGATTGAACAGTTCCCACAAGAGAGGATTTTCAGGAGCATGGATTTGAATTGGACAAAGACACCAAGAACTGAATGACAAAGATACACTGCTAAGCATTCTATGTGAGAAACCATAAGAATCCAATACTGCTGTAAACTGATATGTAACAAATTTATTCCTGAACATCTATCCATCGTGTTTCTGTTACTAACACATGAATATGAATAGCTTGTATTTCATAGCCTGTCAGTAGAAATCGTGATGCATTTTACTCTGCCATTGTATAACCACATGGCATTATACTGTGCAAAATACATCAGAGACGCACATGCCCCTAAACAGAAAATCAAAGACTCCCAATAAAATAATATAACATAGTAACAGAGTTCCCTTTGAGGCCCTCCCCAGAGCATCCTACACTTAATCACCATTTATGGGACACAGACTGTGCAATTCTGTCCAGTATCGGTCTTAGGGCTAGATTCACTAACCGCCATTAGGGTTCCCGATCCGTGCTGGACCTATGAATTTTCAAAACAAAAAAATTTAAATGAAGGCGATCGGAGGAACGCCCCGCTCCAACTGCATGGATCGCTAGTGTGCGATCCCGACGTATGTGCAGACCATCTGTAGATGGTCTGCGCATGCATCTAAGAGCCGTAACTTTTAAAAAAAAACTTTTACCAACTCAGCGATTCCGTGGTTTTAACCCGCTTTAAACCCATGGGTTAAAACCACGGGCTTGCAGTGCGGGGAAGGGCAGGAGAGCTGGGGTGGCAGGAGAGATTCGGGGCAAGAGCAGGGTGGTGAGTCGGGGCGGCAGGCAGGAGAGATTTGGGGCAAGAGCATGGCGGCAAGTCGGGGCGGCAGACAGAAGAGACTCAGGGCAAGAGCAGGGCGGCGAGTCAGGTCAGCAGGCAGGAGAGATTCTGGGCAGAGTAAAAGATCGGGATAGGCAGGAGACAGCAGGAGATCAGGGCAGGAGACAGCAGGAGATCGGGGCTGAAACAGGGCAGCAGATCGGGGCAGAGAAGCAGGGCGGCAGAAGGCAGGGCAGTCGGAAAGGACCTCAGCGACTGGTCCTCAGCAGTCGCTTCTTGTGTTGGTCGGCCAGCCCAGTTGGTTTGCAAGATTTCTGTAGTGAATGGCGCCCCTGACTACTTTGCATGCCGTTCCCCTCATTTGCATGCACGTATCGGAATCAGATCGGAGGAAAGGTAAGTGAATCGGGCCACAAAGGGGTCGCAAACCGATCGGTACACAGTCGGTTTGCTTAGTGAATCTAGCCCTTAGTTCTTTAATTTATACCATTCATTTTTAAATTAGAGATTCTTTAAATTAGAGATTATCCCTCTTCCTCTGACATCACTTCCTAGACTCAGGAAGAAGGGGGGGGGGAGCGGATGGGTGGTGGAGAAGAGGGTGGGGGAGAGGCACCACCACACTGGCCGCCTCGCACCCTCGCTACACCACTGCCTACACGGAGAACACTCCCAAGGTTTGCCCACAAACTGCCCTTAACCATGCCCCCTTTCTGGTAGGCGCCTACTCGAAATCAATAGGCGCCTACTGAGATAGGCGCCTACCACCCAATTAATTTTAATTTATGCTAATTATCAAGTCAATTAAGCTTGTTATCGGCGCTGATTAAACCCATTAAACAATTAAGTTAGGCGCCTAGATTGACTAGGTTGACTTTTTTGTTTTTGCTTATTGCCCCCTTTGTTATGTCTTTATAATTTTTCTTTTAATTTTCTTAATAATATATTATTATACTAAACCGCTTCTTAGACCAACTGTGGTTGTATCAACTTGAAACTAGGGCCCTCTTTTACTAAGGTGCGCTAACCGATTAGCGCGCACTAAACGCTAACACGTGCATGTTAGTCTATGGACGCATTAGCGTTTAGCGCACGTTAATTTGATTAGCGTGAGCTGATTGGTTACCGCACTTTAGTAATAGAGGGGGTAGGCAAGCCGATCTAGGCACCTAACTTTAAGCACCTTTTATAGAATCTGGGCCTGTCTATAAGAAATGGTTTACCTTTGCATTGACTGGCTGCCAATTACCGTATTTTCACGTAGATAATGCGCACCCGTGTAAAACACGCACACGGGTATAGCGCGCGGGAAACACACATATATGTAAAGAAATTTTTATATACCGTGCATGCCGCCCCGACTCTCCTCTGGCTGCCCCGACTCTCCTTTCACCCGCCCCGACTTTCCGTTCGCTGCCCCGACTCTCCTCTGGCTGCCCCCCCTTGAAGTCCTGTCCCCCCTTGAAGGTCTGCCTGTCCCCCCTTGAAGTCCTGTCCCCAACCTGAAAGCCTGATGCCCCCCCCCGACGCCCGATTCATCATCCGGAAGGACCGCTCACACCCCCACCCCGATGGACCGCTCACACTTCCACCCGAAGAACCGCTCGCACCCCCACAGCCTCCCCCCCTCCCCATGGAGAAGCTGTCTACCTTGTTTCCGGATGCCAGTGAGCCCAGCTGCTTCCTCTGCCGGCGGTCCCGCCCTTTCTCTGAGCCCTGCGCTACGCTGCTTCCTCTTCCAGCGGTCCCGCCCTTTCTCTGACGTCAGAGAAAGGGCAGGACCGCCGGCAGAGGAAGCAGCTGGGCTCACTGGCATCCGGAAACAAGGCAGACAGCTTCTCCATGGGGGGGGGGGGAGGCTGTGGGGGTGCGAGCGGTTCTTCGGGTGGGAGTGCGAGCGGTCCATCGGGGTGGGAGTGCGAGCGGTGGGGGTGCGAGCGGTCCTTCCGGATGATGAATCGGGCATCGGGCGGGGTGGGAACTATGTAAAAAAATTTTTATATAGCGCGCTCACGCGTATAATGCGCAAGGTTATGCACGGTTTGTAAAATCGTGTATAATGCGCGCGTTATATGCGTGAAAATACGGTAGATGTAGGATACAGTTTAAGATTCTTTAGTTTTTGAGGTGTGGGTCTGTTCTTTGTAACAGAAAAGCTAAGCTAGACTATCTGAAGTAAAAATTTCATTGCAAGCTTCATTGCTGATTGAATCTCTGTTAAAGGAAGCACATTTGTCAATTATTAAGCAAAATGTCATTAGGTTTGAGGTCAGGGTGGCCTGATCCTTTTCATTTACAGTAGAGGTTAGTTAAGAACATGCATTTCAGGAAAGCATTTGATAGTTTATAATGTACTCACTCTGACTTCTGAGTTTATGAGTTTCAGGAAGCACATAACAACATAACATCGTTCTTATAAACCGCATAACCGTAAGTTCAATGCGATGAGCAAAAGATTAAAAATAACATAACCTAAGGATGATTTAAATTAGTTTGCTAAATATTTTGAAAAAAGGTGAGTTATTGTATTGCAGAAGGATTTAACAGGTCTTACCATCACTATTAAAGGCTACGATGATGCCTGACCTCTAGCGGTAGTCTCATGTTACTACCACTAGGGTCCAACTTGGCAAATTGCAGCCAGTAGTCTATTGTGGGCAGGGTTACCAGACATCCGGATTTACCCGGACATTTTCTCGTTTTAGAGGACTGTTCAGGCATCCGGATGGCTTTTCAAAACCCGGCTCTTTGTCCAGGTTTTGGAAAGCTTCGGGGCCACGTTGGGAGGGCATCTGCGCTTGCATGTTTCAAGTTTCAAGTTTATTTCATTTCTTTGATTACTTCGCATAGTCCAAATCCAATGCGATTTACATAAGTTCAAAAATTGAATAAAATTTTAAAAACTGACAAACATAACATTCACTACTAATACATTAATACATGTGCAACATGGTGACATCGCACGCATGCATGTGATGTCATCACATCACACTTGCGCATGCACAGATGCCCTCCCGAAATGGAATTTGGGCTGGAAAGCCCTTTGAATTTTTTTATTTTTTTTTGCACTATCACACAAAAGGACATTTTTAAAAATATCACATGTTGCCACAGCCCAGAAAGCATGAAATTCCTTTCTGTGGCAATGAATGAAAGTTGCTTGTGAAGTATACCTGGGTGTGTAAATCAGCCGAGAGCTTATTTGCATCTCGTAGTTGCGTTTCAGAGAAACAAGTACTAATCCACAAATATTTTCTAGAGTTAGTTTATAGGCTTCTTTCATATAGCAGCATATCTACTGAGAGTTACCTGATGCAATTTGGCCAGCTGAGTTCCGGGTTCAAATCCTGTCCCCCTGTTGCCATGAGACAGAGCAGGCGCAGGATCATGAGGTATCCTAGGGGAATCTTCCACACTGAACGGCTGACTTATCGATCAGCTATGAAACAAAATTCTTCACCAAAAAGCTCCAACGAAATACGCAGAGGGAAGCACTAATGTGCAATATTCAATGGTTTCCAAAATATCTCTCTTAAAATTGGGGTAAAAGTGTGTCCTCAGTGTGGAGTCACAAGCTTCACAGGTCACTCATATGCCTTTACTTCTGCACAACCATATGCCACACACCATCATAGGCACACATTTGTGTGAAGAAATATATTGTGAAATAAAGTGAATTTCAGTGAATAAATATAAAGTTCACTAGTGCATCCCAGCATCTAAGCTCAGTGGCATAGTAAGGGGGGTGCAGGGGTGTGGTCCGACCTGGGCGCTGTCTTGGTATGGGCATCAGCACCCATCCTCCTTTCCACTCCCACCCCCCCCGTTCCTTTCTGACCCCACCTACCACAAAAGTGCACCCCTTCACTTCCTTCGTACCTCTTTAATGTTCCCTGCGCAAGCAGCATTACGAACTTGCTGCCCACGTCGGTGTCACCTCTCTCTGATGCCACTTCTGGGCCCCACACCTCTCTTCATACCTCTCTCACTGTCACCGCCAAGGTCAGATACCTTCTCTACCTATAAGTCATCCAATTGATGCTGCTAAGGCGTTCTTCTTGCTCTCCCACAGACTCCTTCCAGCTGGGCCGGCATTAGAGGGTGGCATCCAGGGCAATTGCTCTGGATCCCAGTTCCACAGGGGGCACCAAACTTACCTCAAGCTGAAGGAGATGTGGAGGGACATTTTCAGTAGGACCTCTAAGTCTAAGGACATCTAAGGAAGCTCTGGAATGAGAGGACATAGGTTGACGTTAAAAGGCGATAGGCTCAGGAGTAATCTAAGAAAATACTTTTTTACAGAAAGGGTGGCAGATGCATGGAATAGGCTCCCAATAGAGGTGGTGGAGACTGACTGCAGCCAATCACAGAGCGGCGCAGGACCAGGCTCCTGCGTTGTGCGTCACTCTGCAAAGAGGCAGCCGTCCAGCAGGAGACTGCGCTGGACCACCGCCATTTAAAAAAGGTACCGGGGGAGGGGGGGAACGCGGTGTATTCGGTCTATAAGACGCACCCCCTTTTTGGTAATATGGTAATCTCCAGACTTTAGACAGAAGGAAGAGCATATCCCCCTCCCACTGTATTGACCTTTATTGTATCGCAAATTGTATTCCCCCCATCCCCCTTGTTTCATTATTTCATTCAAGTCTGTTGTCCAAATTATGTTCCCCCTTGATCTTATCTGCTCATGACCATGAACACCGCTTAGACAATTTTTTTAAAGCGGTGTATCAAATTTTAAATAAAACACGTAAACTTGGTCAACCTGGAACCTAGCAAAATAGTTACGCTGAATATCTGTACAGTGAATTCTATTTCCTTTTTCCTTAAGTGTATACGCCGTCTCTTTTCTATTTGTGTACACATGAGAGATAAGCGAGAGCTAACGGCAGCTCTGCAGCCTCGGAATCTGTAGCAGCTGGCTCCCCTTGAACATGGGTGGGTTAGGAGATTGGTGCCTGGGCTGTGTGAAAATGTGTAGGAGAGGCTAAGAAAAACATTCCGGGCCTAAGAAGAGAGATTGAGGGTGGGGGCGGGATAGGGAGGGAGGGAAGGGAAACTGAAGTAATATCTTTCAGAGAAAGAGAGTGTTTGTGGTTAAATTACATTCCTGGTGCTGTCTTCTCATGAATTGGGCTTATGGGGCTTGGCAGAAAAATGAGAGGTGGGGTGATCCAGTCCTAACCGGCCTGGCAGCTAGAGGGGCGTTTTCTTGGCATAGTGTGCTCTGTGATCCATTGGCACTGTGAACCCTCATAACTACCCAAAGGAAAACTAAAATGCCTTAGTTGCATTCTAATTCATAGATTTATTGAGACCCCTTGAAAAGAACTTGCACCTGTGGGTTGGGAAATAAACAGAATTTAAAGGGAACAGTGTGAGATTTTCCTATCGGAAAATTCAAATGTTTCCCTTGCTGCTGGTGATTCTGTTTTTATAGGAAAGGCCATGGCACTTTTAGTACATGAGTAGTATTTTTTAAAGATAATAAATAATAATAAAAAATATATACTGTATATAGGCTCAATATTGAAAGGATTTATGCTCCAAACTTTGGGGTCTTTGTACCATAGTGTGTTAAGTCAGTGTCTTGCAAACGTTCCAACCGGCAGTGCCCCGGCCGGAAGGCAACCGGACGTCGATACGATGACGCCACACGCGGAGGCCCATCTTGCTGCACTGGTGGAAGGATCTGGGAGGTGCGGGAAGAAGAGGAGAGCTCTTTAATCAATTCATTCAAAACTCTAATTTTTCTTTTATATATAGTGTTCCCCCGGTCGTTCGGGGTCAGCGGTTCTTGGTCCCGGTCATTCGCGATATTTTCTGACAGCGAACTGTCGACAAGGAGAGGGCAGCGGGAGAGGCACGAGAGAGCAGCCGGAGCGCCGCTAGTGCAGGAAATCACTCGCCGTACGCTCCGACCGCCTCTTCCTGCACTAAGTCAGGCCGTATCCAATCAGGAGTTGCTTTGACACGCAGCTCCTGATTGATATATATAAATAAATATATGAATATATATAAGTGCTCAGTGTCTTATCTCCTGTATGCAAGCCACAGCGAGATCATTTCGGGATCATCATTGCATGTTTCAATTACAACCTCTCTAAAACCCGGAGAAACCCATCTGGCGTTCCACAGGGGTCTCCATTATCCCCACTGCTCTTCAACGTCTACATGTCATCACTAGGCGTGCAGCTGGCCCAACGAGGTATAAAATTATTCAGTTACGCAGATGACTTTACAATCATTATCCCATTCACTACTTCTCCCTCTGAAACCACCCCCATGGCAACAAAAGTACTAAACCTGATGGAACAATGGACCACAGAATTCAGACATAAGAACTGCCATCTCCGGATCAGACCCATGGTCCATCGAGTCCGGCGATCCGCACACGCGGAGGCCCAGTCAGGTATACACCTGATGTAGTTTTAGTCACCCATATCCCTCTATGCCTCTCATAAGGAGATGTGCATCTAATTTGCCTTTGAATCCCAGCACAGTGGATTCCTTAATAACCTCCTTTGGGAGAGCATTCCAGGCGTCTACCACTCGCTGCGTAAAACAGTACTTCCTGACATTTGTCCTGGACTTGTCCCCCCTTAGCTTCAAACCATGTCCTCTTGTCCGTGTCGCGTTGGACAATGTAAATAATTTATTTTCCTGCTCTATTTTATCGATGCCTTTCAGCATTTTGAACGTCTCGATCATGTCCCCTCGCAGCCTCCTCTTCTCAAGGGAGAACAGTCCCAGTTTCTTGAGTCGTTCCTCATATTCCAAGTTCTCCATACCTCTTATTAACTTCGTTGCTCGTCTCTGCACCCTCTCCAACAGTTTTATATCCTTCTTTAGGTTGGGAGACCAATGTTGGACACAGTATTCCAAGTGTGGTCTGACCATTGCTCTATAAAGCGGCATTATGACTTTCTCCGATCTACTCGTGATTCCTTTCTTTATCATGCCTAACATTCTGTTTGCTTTCTTTGCCGCTGCCGCGCATTGTGCCGACGGCTTCAGGGTCCTATCTATCAGTACACCCAGGTCCTTTTCTTGTTCGCTCTTACCCAGAGTTGCGCCTGACATTCTATACTCGTATTCCTTATTCTTACTACCTAAATGCATTACTTTGCATTTCTCCACGTTGAACTTCATCTGCCATTGCTCTGCCCATTTCTCTAACTGATACAAGTCGCTCTGGAGTTCCTCGCTATCCTCCTGCGATCTGATTGCCCGGCATAGCTTTGTGTCGTCTGCAAACTTAATGATCTCACTGGATATTCCGTCTTCCAGGTCATTGATATAAATATTAAATAGGATTGGCCCAAGCACTGAGCCCTGGGGCACACCACTAGTCACTTTCTCCCAGTCTGAGAACTTCCCATTTATGCCCACTCTCTGCTTTCTGTTTTCCAACCATTTGCCTATCCACCTTTGTATATCTCCCTCTATTCCATGGCTTTGTAGTTTCCTGAGAAGCCTTTCATGTGGAACTTTGTCGAATGCTTTCTGGAAGTCCAAATATATTATGTCCACCGGCATTCCACTATCAATTTGCTTGTTCACGGTCTCGAAAAATTGAAGTAAATTCGTTAAACATGATTTCCCTTTCCTGAACCCATGTTGACTGGGTTTCATCAAGTCGTGTGTATCTAGGTGCCGGACTATGCTATCCTTGATCAGTGCTTCAATCATCTTTCCAGGGACAGACGTAAGACTCACAGGTCTGTAGTTGCCCGGTTCCCCTCTCGATCCTTTTTTGAAAATTGGCGTGACATTCGCTATCTTTCAGTCCTCTGGTATCTGTCCAGTTCTGATTGTCAGATTGGCAAGTTTTTGCAATAGCTCTCCGATTTCAACCTTCAATTCCTTTAAAACTCTCGGGTGAATTCAATCCGGTCCAGGGGATTTGTCACTTTTAAGTTTGTCGATCTGGTAGTATATCTGGTCCAACTCCACTTCAGCTGTGGTGAGGCTGTCTTCTATTACTCCACTAAACACTTTCACTGCTTCTGGTATTTTAGCGGTATCCTCCTCCGTAAAGACGGACGCAAAGAAGGAATTTAGTTTGTCAGCAATTTGGTTATCTTCCTTGATGTACCCTTTTCTTCCCTGGTCGTCCAGGGGTCCCATCGCCTCTTTTGCGGGTTTTTTCCCTTTCACGTATCTAAAGAAGGGTTTGAAGTTTTTGGCTTCTTGCGCTATTTTTTCCTCATAGTCCTTTTTGGCATCCCTCACCGCCTTGTGACATTTCTTTTGATCATCTTTATGTATTTTCCATGCTTCGGTTGTTTTCATGTGTTTCCATTTTTTGAAAAAGTCCTTCTTTTCTTTTATGGCTACCCTCACCTGTCTCGTAAGCCATGCCGGTTCTCCCTTACCTTTTGTTCTCCCCTCTTTGGAGATCCTTGGAATGTGGAGATTTTGTGCTTCTGTGATAGTATTTTTCAGTAGGGACCATGCCTGGTCTACCGTTTCAAGTTTGTCCACCTTTTTCTTGAGTCGTTGTTTCACCAGGGCTCTCGTGCGATCGTATTTGCCCTTTTTAAAGTTAAAGGTTTTGGTTAAAAAACTAAATTCTTCATAGCCTCGCCATACCCACCTGTCACTACAGCACCACTACGCATCAACAATCTCAGCTACCCTATTCAACCTACAATGAAGGTTCTGGGGGTAATACTGGACCAAGGCCTAACCATGAAAGACCAAGTGGACTCCCTAGTCAGAAAGGGTTGTTTTACTCTCTGGAAACTTAGGTCCATTAAAGCATACTTCGACGCTTCATCATTCAGAATTCTGGTACAATCCCTAATACTAAGCCATCTCGATTATTGTAACATTGCCCATCTGGCAATCTCCCAGAAGAACATGCAGAGACTACAACTGGTACAAAATGTAGCAGTCAGGTTGATCTTTGGGTTGAAGAAGTCCGATCACATAACTCCTTCCTACTGACTCCTGCACTAGCTGCCAATGGAGGCACGTGCGAAGTTCAAGCTGGGATGTCTCTGCTTCAAGGTACTATCTGGTCTAGCCCCTAAATATATAACTGACCTCTTCTCCTTCTCAACCAACAGACATGAGAAGTACACACCTGAAGTTTGTTTCCCTATCAGCTAGAGGATGTACATTTAAAAGACACCATCAACAACTTCTATCGTATCAAGCAGCCTTATGGGGCAAAGACCTGGAAAAACTAATTATACACGCAAATAACTATGGTGAATTTAGGAAACACCTAAAAACATACCTGTTCCTGAATTACCTAGGTAACGAATCTGTACAATCGCTCCCATCACAATCTCTCCCCTAAATCTGATCCCGTAAACTGTTAGCCACTAATCTCTATCTATGTATGTTCCATTCAATTTGTAGCATCTTTCTAATCATTGTAAACCACAAAGAACTTCACGGTCCCGCGGTATATAAACTGTTATTATTATGGGTCCCTTATTACACATTGTGTCTGATCTCAAAACAAAAAAATCATCCTGCTTGTGCTTATGTATTTTCTTATATTAATCAACCATTAAATTTTGCACTTATCTTGTTCGGCATGGATGATCAAAACTCGTGACTCTGCAGTCTTGCTTTTCCAATGTGATTTAATAGATAATAAATATGTGCAATCTGTGCAATTGTGCAAATGTGCAAACTAGTGAACTTTCTCTGCTCCCCAACTCAATCCTGAGTTTCGCCGCGATGGTTTCTTCAGGAGGAGTCTTTACTTGAAAGATTTGTTCATTCTCGGACTAGCAGAAACCGCCAGCTTTTTTCTTCATCTTCGCCAGTGTGTCGCGGCACACCAGAAATGGCAGGAGGTACACAGTTTGCGATACACTGTATCAAGTGGTAACGTGCTTCACACAATTTTAAAAAAAAGCCTTAAAGTGTTTTGTACTAATTTGCCTGTCAAAGCGAACTAATCGCCACTATATCGCCCCTTTTACAAAACCGTAGCGCGGGCTTTAGCACTGACCGCGGCCGTAACAGCTCTGATGCTATGAGCGTTGGAGTTGCTACCGCCATGGCCGGCGCTAAAAAAATGCGCTACGGTTTTATAAAAGGCGGGGGGTATATTTTTTAACAATTTTTTTTCAGGAGGGAGGGCGCCATGGGTAGGGAATGGGTGTGGTACATTCTCACTAGTGCTCTCTCACTGGATAACGCTGACTAACGCAGCTGAGCACGATGCAGACCAAACGGGGTGGAACAATGCAGTTCATTAAATTCGAGCACCCAACTTGGCCACATTTTCTCCTAAGGATGTGTCAGGGGTCAAGGCTATGATACAAGTAAGCATTAAACACAGTTATAAATATACAAATCATACTTAATTATACATATAAAACCATATATGCAATAAACAATAACATAAGGTAATAAATTATGCGAACAGTGACTAAAAATTGTATCATAAATACAGTGATGTGATATAGGAGTATGCATAAAAGTGTACATAGACTAAGGCATATATTACACAAATATCAAATGAATATGCTTAGAAACTGAATTTGAAGCATGCATCATGTAGACAAACTAATTATTAACAATTCAGATATTGGTGCTATGCACACAAAAGAACATGTTTCAAGAATCAGTTTCTCTCCCCCCTTCTACACATAAGTTCATGTAATCCTTTTTCTTCTTCTCTACCCACTATTTTAAGTTCTTGTAAACCGTGTTGAGCTCCATTCTCATGGAGATGATGCGGTATATAAACTTAAGGTTTAGATTAGATTAGATTAGTAGGTGCACAGAGAAAACTCATAATGTACCGTATATACTCGAATATAAGTCGATCTGAATATAAGATGATGTACCCTTTTCCCACCCCCCCCCCAAAAAATGGGAAAAAAGGTTGACTCGAATATAAGATGGAGGAGGGGTAATATTCATGTGCCCTGCCAAGATCTGTGCCCTGCCCTCCCTCCCTGCCCTGCCAGGTTCTCCACTTTAAAGAGGCTGGCCAGCTGGCCATAGGGAGTAGGTGTCCCTCTGGCCAGTCATCTACTGGGGGGGGAGGTCCAATAAGCTTATAGTCACCTATCTTGCTGTAAAATCTTGGCTCTTGCCATATTCACTAGTGGACTGGGTGGATTTGCATTTATAACGAATATTACTCAGTTAACCTTCAGAAAAGTCTGAAATCATGATTACTGGTTGATACATCTGTTGTTAAGGTTTGAAAAAAACAAAAAACAAAAACAAACAAGCCCCACAGTTCATCATTTTTACATTTTAAGATCCAGTGTGAACTTATCTATCATGACATACAACATCACTAGTGCCTGGTTATTTTTAACTATGGTAATGTCTTAGAAATTGAACCAGTGACTGCATATCTTCAAAATGTTTGAATTATTTTTCCATATTAAAAATAAATTTTGCAGAGGCACGTTGATGAAAGGATATTAGTTTACTTACAAAACCTTCAGAAGAAGAAAACATCCCAGATTAGGGTTACCAGATTTCCCCGGATATGTCCTCCTTTTGAGGACAACTCCGGTCCTCGAGGGCCAGAATCCAATCGGGTTTCCAGGATTTCCCCAATGAATAACTGAAAAAGTTGGGGCTGTTCTCCCTGGAGAAGCGGAGACTTAGAGGAGACATGATAGAAACCTTCAAGATCCTGAAGGGCATAGAAAAAGTAGACAGGGACAGATTTTTCAAATTATGGAGAACCACAAGTACAAGGGGGCACTCGGAGAAACTGAAAGGGGACAGGTTTAGAACAAACGCTAGAAGTTATTTTTTTACCCAGAGGGTGGTGGATACATGGAACGCGCTTCCAGAGGCTGTGATAGGCAGGAGCATGTTACAGTGCTTCAAAGAAGGTTTGGATAGGTTCCTAGAGGACAAAGGGATTGAGGGGTACAGATAGGAGTAGAGGTAGGTTATAGGGATAGTCAGGGACCACTGCTCAGGCAATAGGCCTGATGGGCCGCCGCAGGAGCAGACCGCTGGGCGAGATGGACCTCTGGTCTGCCTCAGCGGAAGCAACTTCTTATGTTCTTCTTATGTTAATATGCATGAGATCTGTTTGCATGCACTGCTTTCAGTGCATATTCGTTGGGGAAATCCTGGATTCCGGCCCTCAAGGACCAGAGTTGCCCATGTCTGGTCTAACATAATCACATATAGCTCCAGTAGCTGTCATAACTCTTAAGCACACCCATTTAGGCCAGCTAAAACTAGGCCTAAATGCAGCAAACACGAGCATGCATCTACTATAGCTTAAAAGTGCTTACCGTGAAACACTCCGAGATGTCCTGTGGTAAAAGCCCAAAATGTTTCTTTATTTTCCTCAGAGGGGATGTGTCTGAGGGTGGAGAGTGGGGATGATAGTGCAAATCTGTTAGCGCAGCCACATTATTGCATACTAACCCCCAAATTCTGTAAAAGCATATGCGATTTTTAGACATATATTCAAATTGCATGCACAGCTTATGAGGGTCATTTTATAAATAATGCACAGGTTGGCAACATTGGGGAGTGGATGATGCAATTGCAGTAAATCTTGTTTCACTTTCACTTCAGTGCTTGAAGCAGCAGGACGTGTGTTCAGGAGCTCTGTAGCGTACATAGTGGGGCTGCGACAAGTGTGGGAAATGGAGGCTGCAAGTGTCTCGGGTACTGGGTCTGTTGACGATCAGAGGTCGTACATTAAGACTGAAACACTACGTGGCAAAAACCTGACATAAATCCACCGTGTGTTACGTGAAGTTTGTGGTGAGTTAACAGTGGACCGTAGTACAGTTTCTCGGTAGGCAACTTGTTTTCGGAGTGGTCATGTGAACTCAATTAAAAGTCAAACAAATGATGATTTTTGCCTATGATAATGAAGGCATAATCATTACAGACAAAGTTCCATGTGGAAGAAGTGTCACAGCATATATTATCATGCTTTTTTACAAACAATGGGCAGAAAAATGCACAAAACCTGACCTCAGTTGCTCTTGGCTGGGTCACTCATTCTTCACAACGTTCGCCCGCACATAGGGAATGTCGTCATTGAAAAACTACGCAAATACGGCTGGGAGGTGTTAACTCATGCTCCCTACAGTCCAGACATGAGTCCACCAGACTTCGACCTTTTTCCAAAGTTGAAACAACCTATGCGTGGACATCGTTTTGCATCTCTGGAAGCGCTTTCTTCCGCCATTACCTGAGCCATTCGGCAACTGAACAAAAACGGTGTCTTGGATGGAATAATGACGCTTCCCAGACGTTGGGACTCGGTCATTGCAAAGCAGGGAGACTATATTGAAGGATTGTAAAGAAATACTTGAAAAAAATAAATAAATAAAGCATGTAAATTAAAAAAAAATAGTGTGCATTTTTTACAAAATGACCTTCGTAATTGAATAACAAAGTAATTAGTGTTGGTAACTGGCATTTTAACAAGCAATTATTGGTGCCAATTAAAATCAATTAAAAGTTACATGTATAAATTTAGGCATGGAAAACAGGGAGTGCAGAAATGGGCGGATCTGGGGCATTACTTTAAGTAGGGAAAAATGTTTTAATACCTGAATATACAATTGCTTACACAACCTCCATAATTAATAACTAATAATTATAGAATGAGGGTATCCTCACTTATGTTCAAATGTTTTTTATTGTTTCAACAGTAAACACTCAACACAATCAGCAGCATAGTTCAGTAAATAACAATCCAACTATCCCCCCCCTCCCATCCCTCCCCACCCCAGGAGTCCAGTGCCATATCAAAAAAACTGAGAGTCCGAGTCAAACTTAATTATTCAATAGTCTACTACGTGCATGCGGGGTGAGATCCTGCCAGAAACATTCCCAGGTCTGACGAAATTTACGACCCGGACCACGATCCAAGTCTCCTACTATTCTCCGCTCTAGCGTTGCGTGGATTATCATCAAGGATCTCCATTGGGCATAAGTCGGGGGTGTCCTAGACAGCCAGTTGGTGAGAATGGCTTTCTTCCCCATCGAGAGTGCTCTGGTTATGAAAGCAGACATACCCTTGGATTTAGGCATGGCTATATTGTAATACCCAAATAATGCTCTCGGTTGCGGTAGCCAACGCCTCCCCCAAAGCAGCGTTATAAATTGTCCCAGGTGACTCCAAAACTGTAAAATTTTAGGGCAGGTCCAAAGCATATGACCCAAAGAGGCATGAGCATGGTCACATTTCGGGCATGAATGAGACGGCGTGATCCCCATCTGGGCTGCACGTTCCGGCGGAATATAGAGTCTCAAAACAATTTTCAGTTGCATTTCCCAGTGGGTGATATTAGGAGATACCTTTTGAATATGTTTCAAGACCTGTTGTAACTGGTGGGCGGGTATCCTCACTTAAATTTAGACACAGGCATTTGCACTATGTTTTCATTGGCGCAAATGACTACACCTAAATTAAGTCGCAGTTCCTGGATGTGCTATTCTATACACTGCGCCTAACTTTAAGCATGGCTTATAGAATAGCGCTTTTTCGGCAACAATTTTTTAGGGGCACCATATATAAAATTTAGCCTTAACATATTAGTGTGGGATGAGCAGAAGAGCCCTTACCTCCGAAAAAATAAGTGGCGGTAATGGCTGTTTTATCCTCCCCCCCCTCTTTCCTTTAATTAATTAATTTGTTTTAAATGAGGTAATTATTAACTTCCCCTCCCCCTTTCCCCTCAAGCTCATGTTCGTATTTGTAATTTGTCTATTTAATGTTCACATTTCCCCCACCCCTACAAAAATTTATTTTAACCTTTCATTTTTAGCATTGTAAACCGGCCAGGTGCACGTCGATGGTCGGTATATTAAAATTAATTAAACTTGAAACTTGCAATATTAGCGCGTGACCGTTAATTCAGAAAAAGGAAAACTGGCCATTTTCTGTCAGCAGTAAAGCCACTTTTTACCACAGCTTAGTAAAAGGACCTCTAAATGCCTTAAAAAAGCTTTTGTCTGCAAAATTGATTCACTGTGCGCACCTACCAATTAACATATTAAGTCAATTAGTTTGCCCAATGTGTGGCGGCGGCCCAAAAAGCAAACAGGATGCTGGGAATTATTTAAAAAAGGGATGGTTAACAAGACTAAGAATATTATAATGCCCCTGTATCGCTCCATGGTGCGACCTCATCTAGAGTAGTGTGTTCAATTCTGGTGTCCTCAAGAAAGATAGAGCGGCACTAGAAAAAGTTCAAAGAAGAGCGACCAAGATGGTAAAGGGGATGGAACTCTCATATGAGGAAAGACTAAAATGGTTCGGGCTCTTCAGCTTGGAAAAGAGATGGCTGAGGGGAGATATGATTGAAGTCTACAAAATCCTGAGTGGAGTAGAACGGGTACAAGTAGATCAATTTTTCACTCCGTCAAAAATTACAAAGACTAGGGGACACTCGATGAAGTTACAGAGAAATACTTTTAAAACCAATAGGAGGAAATGTTTTTTCACTCAGAGAATAGTTAAGCTCTGGAACGTGTTGACAGAGGATGTGGTAAGAGCGGATAGCGTAGCTGGTTTTAAGGAAGGTTTGGACAAGTTCCTGCAGGATAAAGTCCATAGTCTATTATTGAGAAAGACATTGGGGAAGTCACTGCTTGCCCTGTATGGGTAGCATGGAATATTGCTACTCCTTGGGTTTTGGCCAGGTACTAGTGACCTGGATTGGCCACCGTGAGAACGGGCTACTGGGCTTGATGGACCTTTGGTCTGACTCAGTAAGGCTATTCTTATGTTCTTAAGAAAACATTGTAGTGATTTCTAAAGTGGAGATATTAAAACAAATATTTGGAATGAATTGAAAAATAATTACTGGAAAAAAATGAAAATTAACCTAAATATTGTTTTGCCCTCGCCTTTTCCTAGTTCTTACAATACTGATATTATTTGGTAATGAGGCTTCAAAATTCTGGGAGGATAGCTGATGACTGGAATAACTGAGTGGGCCGAGCAGATGTCAGCCAAAATAGTGACATAATTCAGGCAGGCTTAAGACAGGTACAAAGGGTGGTAAATAAGGGCAAGGGAATGTTATAATGACATATCCTTAGGTAGGAGCAAACTGGGTAGATGAGAAGGTCCCTGTTGTTCAGTACCTCTTATGCTGGCTTGGCGAAGCCTTGTTCTTTTGAAATCGCTGCAGACAAGAAAAGCTGACTCAGGGGTTTTGATTACCGTGGGTGGATAATCAAAGTTATTTGCCCGTTCCTTTAAAAGGATAAGCTTGGTTAATTCGGTTTCATGCTCTTTAGGCCTCACCCAATAGACAGGTGTCCTTACAGTGCAGTTAACTATTAGGCTTCTGAAACAAACCTCAAACATAATGCAAACATGCTCTGCGTTCACCATTCATTTATAAGTAAATTTTATTTGATTAATTCAGTGTCTCTCAAACTTTCTCGAGCCGGGGCACACTAAAGGTAGTGGCCACGGCTTGAGGCACCCGGAAGTGCGCGGACGTCACCGTGATGACATCATGCATATGCATGACATCATCACGTTGACGTCCGCGTATGTGCACAGGCCCTCCAGATGGGCCCTGACATGCCAGTAGGGGGTGCCATCAGGGAAGAGGGCCGGATAGAAGGAGAGGCACTGGCGCCAGCTGATTGCCTACAGCAGTGATTCTCAACTACTTCAAGCTAAGTACCCCCTAAGTCTAACAAATATCAACTGAGTACCTCAACCACAGACCTCCCTAGGCCCACTCAAGCTCTTCCCCAGATCCCATCCCCTTTACTAATTGTAGTGCAATTTTTTTTCCATTCATTTTTCATATACACAGCAGATATAAATTCTCAAAACTGACACATTTCAATCACTATATTGAAAATAAAATCATTGTACCTGTTGGCAATCTTCTGCAGGCTGCTGTAATTAGCTTTAAAGGTGAGACCAGGAGGCCAGGGGGGAAGCCGGAGGACGCTAGAGAGAAGGGGAAAACATGCAGGCCTTCGGCGAATTGGGCAGCGCTGGCACTGTACCGCATAGGGAAATCAGCTGGTGGGCGCCTTTCTTCCTCCTCAGTGTGCCGTGGCACACTTGGAATCTCAGGAGGCACACTAGTGGGCCCCGGCACACAGTTTGAGATACACTGGCATAACTGATAGACTAACTAGACTTTATTTCTTGTACAGTTCTTTCTTCTGTTACTTTAGCAAGTGGGTAGCATGGAAGAACTGCAAATCCAAAGTGAAATGATTCCAATTACACGCCTCGAGTAACCTGGAGACCCAGTTCTTCAGTTTGTTCATGCACTAGGAGTGCAACGTTCTTCTCAAGGGACAAAGCTGATCTTTTAATTATATTTTTACTTTTCAGGTTTGCTTTTTCTTTAATCGCAGGTGTGGGTTTCTAAAGCTCCAACCCAACTTGGGGAGGGGAGGGGGGGGACTAAAAAGCAACACATGAGAGAAGATCTGCTAGGCTCCTGACGCACAGGCTGGTTTACGAATGTACCAAGTGCCAAGCCTTTGTTCGTGCCTGTGGCATCATGGAGTTATGCATGTGCCGCAGAAAATGACGCGCATCATGTAGTGATGTGAGAGAGAGGGAGCGCCAAAGCCGACGTGGGCAGCAAGTTGGTAGCTACCCACGTCAAAGTTAAAAAGGTACGGGGGAATGGGTGCGTGCGCAGCAGGGGGAGGAGTGGGAAGGGATGGCGCCTGGGGCGGACCGCCCCTTCCTCCCCCCCTTATTATGCCATTGTGCCAAGTTATAGACAGAAGAGAAACATCTCATTCTTCTATTGAGAATATTTCCCTCTTTCATTGTGTATAATATAAAGTAGAATGAATTACCATTTTTTTGCCCTGGCTGTAACTTTCAAGCTAAGTAACTTGAACAAATTTACAGTCCTCCCCCGAAATTCGCGAGGGTTCCATTTCAGGAACCCCTTCGAATTTCAAAAAACTGCAAATGCGGTTTTTTCCGCCTGTGAAAAGGCAGGGGAGGCAGGAGAGGGCAGCTGGAGTGCCGGCAGGTGACAAAAATCACTCGCGGTGTGCTCCGACCGCCTCTTCCTGTAATGAAGTCTGGCTACACCCATCAGGAGCTGCTTTGACACGCAGCTCCTGATGGGTGTAGACCGACTTTACTACAGCAAGAGGCGGTCGGAGCAGACCGCGAATTCGCAAGTCCGCGAACCGTGAATTTGCGGGGGAACACTGTATAGCTAAATAACATTTAGCAGCCCTATGTTAGGTGCAGGGGTACTAAGGACCTATGATAGCTCACATTAATGTTGACTGGACTGGAGTTGTTCCACATCCGGCACCGGTGGGCACCTGAGGTCTGTTTTGTCCCCGTTCTGCTAATTGCTATAGAATTGTGAGTTGCACTATAGCCATCGATATTTCCATTTTCTGGTAATATCAAATCATGACATCCCCCTGCTTTTAATCACTGAAATCTCTTTATGAAGCTAAGTAACTGTACTAAGGGTTCACTTCACTGCCAAGTCACTCAAGTATAATCTTGCCAAACATTTATCCATCTGGCCAACCAGCTACAAGGACAGTTGGCTCAGAAGCAATGTAGTTTTTCTGTGTGTATATCTTTACCCTGTGGTAAACTAATTGAACTCACAGACATGTATAAACTGTATTGGGGGGGGGGAAGGGTTGGGTTTTTTTTTGTCTTGTTTTTGTCGGTTTTCATGCAGCAGTTTTGTCCTGCTCATTTGGGCTTCCACTTCAGTCGGAACCAGGGATGACCTCTGGCAGTGTGAACATTCATTTGCGACTAACGGGGGATATTTTACTTTTCCCCTTATTTGCTATCCTTTCCCAAATTACATGAGTCATGTTGTCATAGCAGTGATGATCCTTGGCTCAGGCCCATACAATAGCAATATGTATGGGAAAAAAAACGTCATTTCATGCCTCATTTATACGAGTTGTTTGTATTGTTTCCATTAAAGCTAATGAGGGAAGCAATGCATGTTATTTTTATATATTCATGTATATAATTTTATATATGGTTTCCTTTCAGCAAAAAATATTTTTGGGCTCTAACATTGCCATTTTCCTTCAATTTACTGTATATGAAAGCCTGCAGCCAAAAGGCACCCAAAGGGGGGAGGGGGGATAAGCAATTGGTAGAGGAATCAGCACACCAAGTTCCAAGTTTCCAAGTTTTTCAAGTACTTAATATACCACCCAGTGGCGTGCCAAGGGGCACAGTCCGCCCTACTCTAAGGGGGTGCACATCCTGCACACCGGGTCTGGGACCTTCTTTCCCAAACCAGCAGCCACAGCAGTAAACTTTAAATTCAGCCATCGTGGGACTTTCCTGTACCTTCCCATGGCTGCCAGTCCACCCTCTTCGACGTCACTTCCTTATTTTGGAGCAGAGCTGGCAGCTGTGGGGAGGTGCAGAAAGGTCCCACGATGGCTGCATTTAAGTTTACAGTTGCTGCTGGTGGTTTGAGAAGCATACAGCAGCGATGGGGATATGAGGGGGCAGGATACTGGATGGCATTGGGGTGTAGGGAGAGAGAAGGGAGCAGGATACTGGTACAGAAGGGTAGTGGAGGGAGAGGGGGCAGATGCTGATGGAATTGGGGTACACGGAGAGGGAGAGACAGAAGGGGTATGGATACTGGATGGAATTGGGCTGATGTAGAGAGAGAGAGGAGGCAGATGCTGATGGAAGTGGAATGAAAGGAGAGAGAAGGGGTAGATGCTGATGGAAGTGGGGTGGATGGAGAAAGAAGGGGGCAGTCATTGGATGTTAATGGGAAGGGGAAAGGGGAGAGAGAGCAGATACTGGCCAGAAGTGGGAATGAGAGAGAGAGAAGGGTGAGCAGGCATTGGATGGAAGTGGGGGAGGAGAGAGAGAAAGAGGGGAGCACACAGGAAGGAAGTGGGGAGGAGAGAAAATGGGGAGCAGACACTGAATGGAAGTGGAGAGAGGGGGCAAATGTTGGATGGAAGTGGAGAGGACATAGAGAAAAGAAGATGCTGGATGGTAGGGGTAGCGAGAGTGGGCACATGATGGAAGGAGGGGATAAATATAAAAGGGCACATGCTGGATGAGGGGAAGAGGATAGAGTTAGTGAAATACTGGAGGGGGTGAGGGAAAGAGGTGACAAGCTGTAGGGAGATACAGTGAAAAGAAAGAAATTTAAGACTGGATAGTAAGAAAGAATTTAGACAGATGCAGGAAATAAATTGAGAAGAAAGAAGAAAATGAAAGGGAGAGAGTGAAATACTGTGTTTCCCCCCCTAAATAAGACAGTGTCTTATATTAATTGTGGGTCCAAAAAACACACTAAGGCTTATTTTCAGGGGATGTCTTATTTTTTTCATGTACAATAATCATCTCTCCCTTCCTCTCATCCACCTCAATCCTCTTTCCTTTCTCAATCCCATATATGCAGCATCTTTCCTCCCCTCTCACCCATCCCCTTGTGCCTTTCCTCTGCAGCATCTTTCTATCCCTAATCCATAGACAACAACATATCAAACGAACAAAATAATTCAACATCTTAAAAGCTATTCCTAATCTGAAAAAAACAGTACTCCTAACAATAACAGAATAAAAATGTCTCCCACCGTCACTAAAATCAAAACGCTGAGTAAGCTCGGAAGCCAATTCCATCAGAATCTTTCAGCTGATATCCCTAATCAACATCAGCATCTTCATCCTCATCCTCATACTGACACAGTTTTTTAGCAAGGAGTTCTGGTCAACTTGAAACAATAGAGAGTGCTGCACTCTGGCTAATTCTGAACCCATTTACTTCCCCTTCCCCCAACCTTTTTCCACTGTGTCCAGCCTATAGCTCTGGCTCCTTCTGCCCCAACATAGCAGCACTAACAGTAGAAAGTAGAAAGAGCCTCCAATCTTCGTTAATCTTTGCTGCTTTGGGTTGCTTTGCAATCTTCTACCTGAACAGAGCACTCAGCCTTCTAGGCAAGATAGTGGTGATAATTGTCATATCTTGACTGAGCAAGATTATCAAGATGATATGAGCTTTTTAGCTTGGGCTCTCTGCCAGGTTTCAGTAGTAGTCCCCTATTAAGTTTGACTGTGTGAAGGTTCATAATCCCCTTCACCAGGATCCAGGGCAGGATTAAAGGGTAGGCCAAATAGGCATGTGTCTCAGGCCTAGAGAGTGCACGGGGCCCCAGAATGCTGCCTGCTCTGATGACATCAGTGTACCTGCCTTGGTGTCCGGCTTCTGGCGTCCAAGTATTGCCTCCTCCTGCCTTCTTCATTATTCAGTGCAGCTGAACTCACAGTCTTCAAAAGGCCACGGGCAGTGGTTCCTACATACTGCCCGCATCTGACCCAGAAGCCATTCTTCTGATGCTGGGATTTTGCAGTAGAGTGAAGGCTTCTGGATCAGCTGCAGGCAGCGTGTAGGAACCGTTGCCCGTGGCCTTTTGAAGACTGCAAATTCAGCTGCACTGAATAATGAAGAAGGAAGTAGAAGATGCTAATTGGACTTCTGGAGCTGGGAGGACATAGGAGGGCAGAAGCAGGGAGGGGACATGGCCATGGAAGGGCAGGCCAAGGGGGCCCAGTGTACTTGGGTGCCTAGGGCCCACAGAAGAATTAATCTTGCCCTGCCAGGATCCCATTGTATAATTATATCAGGGCTGGACATACTTGATCCCTAGATTTTTGTTAAATTCAGGGCCCAGACTATCTGGTTTCATGGATTATTCCAAGTTTAGCTCCTTTATAGCATGTTGTATTTGTGGCCCTAAGATAGGTGTGTTACGAACTTTAAACTATTCCTCACTTACTGTAGGCATTTTCATATCAGTAAAAAAATTACAATCCAGATCTTAGAAATATAGAAACAGAGAAAAATGAAAGTAGATAAAGACCATATGGCCTATATAGTCTGCCTAACCACACCATCTACCAACCCCTCCTCTCCCTTAGAGATCCAACGGAGAGAAGACTTGTAGGCATGTTGCTTGTGCAGTGCAGTCGCTGCACACATCTTGATGTTGCTGGGTCAGGGAAGCAGGGTGCGTGGGGGCAGGGGAAGAAGGGTGGCTTGGTTGGGGGGGTGGGGAAAGTAGGATGCGTTGGGGAAGCAGGGTGGCTTGGCTTGTCGGGGGGCAGGGGAAGCAGGGTGGCTTGGCTTGTGGGGTACAGTGGAAGCAGGGTGCGTTGGGAAAGCAGGGTGGCTTGTGGGGGAGGCAAGGAGACAGAAAGAAAGAGAAAGAAGTAAAAGAGAGGATGTACAATCTGAAGGAAGTGCAACCAGAGAGTCATGCAATCACCAGATAAAGGTAGGAAAAATGATTTTATTTAAATTTAGTGATCAAAATGTGTCACTTTTGAGAATTTATAACGGCTGTCTATATTTTGCACTATATTTAATGGGATCTGGAGGATCCAAGAAAGATCTAGGATCTTGCTGTCCCGTTTTGAGGAGAAAAATAAATGGTCACGTTAGATATACCAACATCACAGATTTTTTTTTTTTGTATTTAGAACTTATACACTCTGCTCAAGACAAACAGAAACAATCACCACCAGGGGTGGGAGTTCTAGACTTGAAAAATGTTTCTTCAGATCCTCGCTATGTTGAATAAATTATCAATGTGGTACAAACTTGGTAAGGGGGAGAGAGGAGCAGTCCATTTTAAATGGGGAGCTTTGAGCTCAGAATGTAAATTCTACCTAGAGCCCATATCATGAGACAATACGGGACTCGATATAGTATGTAGGAAGGAGAAGAATGCTTGAAGTATAAAGACTGAATGTTATTTTTCTACATAAGAACATAAGAATAGCCTTACTGGGTCAGATCAATGGTCCATCAAGCCCAGTAGCCCCGTTCTCACGGTGGCCAATCCAGGTTACTAGTTCCTGGCCAAAACCCAAGAAGTAGCAACATTCCATGCTACCGATACAGGACAAGCAGTGGCTTCCCCCATGTCTTTCTCAATAACAGACTATGGACTTTTCCTCCCGGAAATTGTCCAAATCTTTCATAAAACCGCTCTTACCACAACCTCTGGCAATGCATTCCAGAGTTTAACTATTCTCTGAGTGAAAAAATATTTCCTCCTATTGGTTTTAAAAGTATTTCCCTGTAACTTCATAGAGTGTTCCCTGGTCTTTGTATTTTTTGACAGAGTGAAAAATTAATCCACTTGTATCCGTTCTACTCCACTTAGGATTTAGTAGACTTCAATCATATCTCGCCTCAGCCGTCTCTTTTCCAAACTGAAGAGCCCTAACCTTTTTAGTCTTTCCTCATACGAGAGGAGTTCCATCCCCTTTATCATCTTGGTCGCTCTGAATGCCTAGATTTGTGTGATCATTGGAGTCCTTCAATAAGAATTCTCAAATGAATGGCAATGATCATATAAATTGCTGCAGCTGGGGGGAGGGGGGATGAATCTTTGTTGCTGTCTAGTGGGTTAAAAGGGGAAGATTGAAGGTTTGTGTTAGTAGCAATTTTGATGGCAAAAAAAAAAAAAATGCCACCGGACTGAAGAGATGCCCCTACTAAGAAGAAGTGGAAAATAAAACTACAAGAGCAAGTTATTAGTGTTGTGAGGGATACAACCACACAACATGGGGAAGGGAGATTTGGGGGAACACTTTCTATCCTTTGTAATGAGGGAGCTATTATGGGGAGGGAGGGGAAGGGGTAGGTCAAGCAGAAGGGGATTGGGAAAAGGGGAGAATTAAGGAAAATGGGTGGGTGCTGAGCCTTGGCAGTATACACTTATGTATAGACTTCATTCTATGGGGTTGAAATGGTACGAAATTCAACAGATATAAATTAAAGAACTAAGGCCGGTATTGGACAAACTTGTACTAAGGCTGGTTTGTCCCATATGTGATGATTCGGTATAGGATGGGCTGGGGAGAGCATCAATGGGAACTCCACTGACTTGGAACATGAGGACATTACTGGCCAGACTTTACAGTAGATATCTTGCAAATACTAGGGTGGTTAGATAGGCTGGAGTGAGCTTCGTTGGGCAACTTCAGCCATTGGAACCCAAGACATTACCAGGTGGACTTTAGTCTATGACTCAGAAATATCAAAGAAGAGACAAGCTAACTTCATCATGTATTTCTATGTTATAGAAATCTGTTTCATTCTCATATGCCACGTATTTCTTGTTGGTTTGGCTTTCAATAAAAATGAATCAGAGGCCAACTTTTATCAACCTGTGTTAGAGGTTTTTAGCATAGAATTCCTATGAGCGTTGGAGCGCTTACCTCGCTGGTCCACGCTAAAACCTCTAGCGCAGCTTGATAAAAGAAGGGGAGAGTGTTTAGTCTTGGTGGGAGAGGGCGGGGAAGTTGCTGCTCGTGGTGCTGCTGTCTCGCTCCCCCAGTTCCAAAGTGTCTCTGGTTCCTTGATTTGCCCCCCCCCCCTGTCTATTTTGTGTCCACTGCTACCTCTTGAAAATGGTATATATATATTTTTTTTTCCCAGGAAGGAAGGAAGGATATCACTGGGAGTGGAGGAGTATTGTACTGTCAGTGTGTGCCTCACTGTTCAGGCACCGTACCAGACTCAGCTTAAATGAATTCTGCTGAGTGCTGGCACTTCTATCACAGCTCTCAGTTGATTGAAAAAAATGCACTGATCCAAAAGCAAGAAAACTTAGCAACCTTTATTAACTTTCTAATCTAATCTAATCAAAGGCTTGGCTTTATATACCGAGTCATCATTCTACGAAAGCTCGACTCGGTTTACAATAATTAACTTAACAAATAAAAACCATAAAAAAATAAGACTAAATAGTTTTTAAAGATTTGCGAAAAATTGAAGCAAGCCGGAACTCCTTAAAAGAAATGGAAGATCATTCCAAAGTTGAGAAAACTTAAGGATCAGAGATTGACTAAAAATCTTGACTCCTTAAATCCCTCCTGAGTTTTCTTTCATGCCGAAGCTAATATAATAAGCTCTGCCTTAAAACCGTGCGCTGAACTTCAGTGCGACGTTTCCTAATGCACGACAGGGGGGGGGGAAAAATGTCTGATGCAGTAAATTAACGGCATGCAAATTACTACAGCGCTAAAAAAAAAAAGAAAAAGGACATCGACAGGAAAAGCAGTGCACACTACCATAATAACACGCTGCTGTTTTGGAGGGGTTTTTTTTGCACTAGGAAATCTTGTTTCGTTCTGCAGAGGTGGGAAGTTTCACTCATTAGGAGTGGGTCGCAGTCGTTTGAAAGCTTTCTCACTCTTGCACTCTTTCAGCCCTAGTTCTCACTCATCAGATCTTCGGTACCGGGGCAATGATCTTGATCACTGCTTTAACCGGAAGGAAGCCTTAAAGGAGTAAACCAAGTAGTGTACTATTTATTATTTCTTTAGCGCTGAAAGGCGTACGCAAACGCTATACATTTTAACATACAATAGACAGTCCCTGCTCGGAAGAGCTTACAATCTAATTTAGACAGGATATTTCAGGGTTGGGGAGATAATGGTAGAGGAAGTGATACAGTGGGTATAGGTATCTGACAGCAGTGAGTGGGAGTTAAGAGTTGAAAACAGATTCAAAATAGTGGGTTTGGATTTAGCTTGGATTTGAATACTTCTAGGGATGGAGTGTGACGTATTGATTCAGGCAGTCTGTTCCAGGCATACAGTTCCTCAAGAAAGAAGGGATGGAGTCTGGAGTTGGCAGTGGAAGGGAAAGGCACAAATGAGAGGGGCTTGCTTGATGAGCGGAGATCACGGGGGGGGGGAGCATAGGGGGAGATAAGTGAAGAGAGATATCGGGGGCTTCAGAGTGAATGCACTTGCAAGTCAGCAAGAGGAGTTTAAACTGTATTCGGAAACAGATGGGGAGCCAATGAAGTGACTGGAGAAGAGGGGTAATGTGAAAATAGTGGCTCTCATGGAATATGAGTCGTGCAGCAGCATTTTGAACGGATTGAAGAGGTGAGAGATGGGTGCGCGGGAGGCCTGAGAGAAGTACATTGCCGTAGTCTAAGTGTGAGGTGATGAGAGCGTGAACAAGGGATTTGGTAATGTGTTCCGAGAGAAGAGGATGGATTTTGGTAGGCACCTTCCTGCCTACTACTTCCCCGTGCCCTGTCCCTATTCATGTGCTCTGAAACCAATGTACATACTTTTAACTATTGGATGGAAGACAATTTTCAGCTCAAACAAAATTTGCCCAACTCCCTACTTTTATCTGTATTCTTTCGGAGGCTCCCAAAGAAAAGCTAATATTTGATCATGTCACACTAGCTTCTATTAAAATTCAGAATAGCCTATAAAATTTCTTTATTAATTTTTAAAACACTGTTATCTAACACACCTCAATTCATAAATAAACTCCTCATTCCTTATACGCCTCCCATACTCTCAGATCAATGGATCTTCGATTATTAACCGTTCCTTCATTGAGAATAATTAATACAAAACGCCATGATACTTTTTCAGTTGTCGCCCATCAGTCTTGGAATGCCTTACCATTACCTCTGAGAGAAGAAAAAAAAATCTCGACTGCTTTAAGGGCTTGCTTAAAAATAATTTGTTTAAGGAAGCCTTTGCTCTGTGATTTCATGTAATAATAGGCATCTCCACCTATCCTCCCATACTTTCTTCATTCACTTCCCGACCCTAATGTTATTACATGACATTATATTACATTGGTGTCTTCTATCCTGCCAATACCTTTCAGTTCTAGGTGGTTTACAAAAGAATTGGCCTGGGCATTCCCAGGGAGATTACAAGGTTGATAGATAGAGTATGAATTGGGAACTGGGGATGAGTCAAAAAGGTTTAGTTAGATTATTTGACAAATTTCTTGACTAGCTTGGGTTTCAATTCTTTCCTGAAGGCTTTGTAGTTGGGCGTCGTGTTATGACCCTATGGCCTAGATTCACTAAACCCCCCTTACCTTTCTGATCTGTGTCCGATCCGTGTCCAAGTCTTCCCGGGCAACTGATTCAGTAAGCCTCTTCATGCAAATGAATTCGATCGTAGGCACACCCCACAGCAACTACACAGATCATTGTAGAGCGATCCAGACGCATGTCCAGACCATCTTCTTTGACTGTAGATCAGGGGTGTCCAATGTCAGTCCTCGAGGGCCGGAATCCAGTCGGGTTTTCAGGATCTCCCCAATGAATATGCATGAGATCTATGTGCATGCACTGCTTTCAATGCATATTCATTGGGGAAATCCTGAAAACCCGACTGGATTGCGGCCCTCGAGGACCGACATTGGACACCCCTGCTGTAGATGGTCTGTGAATGCGCTTGCTATCCTGACTTCCCTCTTGCCAGCTCCAGGGACCGAGCCCTGTCCCGCAGTTTCCCGGATCCCGTCGCCATCTTCCCTCTCTCCTTCCCCAGAAATCCCGCCTCTCCCGGTTCCCTCTGCTTTTCATCCCTCCTGGCTCCGGTGCCTGAGTTGTGGTGGCAGCACCAGCTGCTCTCCCTCTCCGCTTCTTAGGCACTGTTCAGGATACGGTGCAGGGAAGGGTTACTCATGAGCCTGTGGGTTTAACCCGTGGATTTAAAGCGGGGCTGCACGACGGCGTGTTCCAGTCTGAAACAGAACATGCCATAGTGCAGCCCTGCTTTAAACCCGCGGGTTAAAACCACGGGCTCGCACTGCAGGGAAGGGCAGCAACGAGCAGGAGAGTCAGCAGGGATGTGAGCGACTGGTCCTCAGCGGTTGCTTCTCTTTTTGATCGGGCAGCCCAGTCGGTGTTCCTGAAATTGTTTTGTGAATCGCTGCCTTCCTATGTTTGGATGCCCTTTCCCCTCATTTGCATGCGCGGATCGGATTGGGTGTGGATCAGATCGGGAGGAAGGTTAGTGAATCAGGTCAGGGTCGCAAAGTGGTCGCAAACTGCTCGGGACACGATCGTTAAGGTTAGTGAATCTAGCCCTAAGTGTTCTTTACTACGATGATTGTATTTCTTTCCCGCCTTCCTTTTGGTCCTGTTTATTTCGTTTTTGTCTTGTGATTTCTACTGTCTGTATTTTATTGCCTGTTCTAATTTGTATCTTCCCCTATTGTATTACTATTGTACCTCACATAGAAGTCTTGATAAGCGATTGCATCCAATTTTTAATAAAACTTAAAACTTGAATATCATTTAATGCTGCCTTGATTCAGTTGCCTCCCGTCTCGTCATGCCACTGGGGCTTACACGCAACTGAGAAGCTGAAAGCTATGCCATCGGTTCACACAGAGGGTGGTGGATACCTGGAATGCGCTTCCGGAGGGTGTAATAGGTCAGATTACATTATGGGGTTTCAAAGAGGGACTAGATAAATTCCTGAAGGATAAGGGGATTGAAGGTTAGAGATAAAGGAGAAAGAAAGGGTATAGATAAAAAAGAAAAGGAGTTTGAAGGATATAAAGGATTAGGGAAGAACAGGTTCTAGACAAAAGATCACTTTACAGGTCATGGACCTGATGGGCCGCCGCAGGAGCGGACCGCTGGGCGTGATGGACCTCTGGTCTGACCCAGTGGAGGCAAATTCTTATGTTCTTATGTTCTTAAGGTCTCCCAAGGCAGACAGGTTTCAGTGGAGTTGCCAGATTAACGATCTACAACCCATCTGGGCAGCAGCAGATAGGCAGTGTTGGAGACGGAGGATTGCATTTGATGTGACAATGGTGACAACATCTAATCTAATCTAATACAAGATTTATGAATCGCTCTGATACCATTTAGTTCAAGGCGATTTACGTCAAAAGAAGCCATAATAATTCTATGGGAAAATAAGATTCCTTGGATAAAAAGACATCCTTACAATTCTTTAACTAAAATGCTAACTTTACAATTTATCATATAAAAATGTTTCCAACATTCTACAAAACTATAGGTAAATCATTCTAAATAACAATAGTAGCATATATAAAAGAAGAATTAAATTGACGTTTAAAACATACAACTACAGTACAGTAATCAAGTTGTTATAATATCAACCTCTGAACCACTAATGCAAAATGATGTTCAAAAAATAAGATTTCACCAATCTCAACTGTCTCATTACATACGTGGTTTTCTTCCATAAATTTGCAATTTGATCCTTGTATGTCAAGGAGGGGTCCAAAATAACCCCTAATACTTTGGTTGTTTTTTCAACTGTAAGAGAAATTCCAGATTCCAATGTAATTGATGTCGGAACCAAAGATAACTGATTATTAAACCATAAAACTTTTGTCTTATTTAGTTTTAGTTTAGGAGTTTTCCAATACAATCCTTGCTCTTAATATTAACATTTCCAATATCCCTATCCAATGGAATTAACCAAAAATATCATCAACATAAGAGAGTAAAAGATCTTCACCCGACAGAACCAATGTCTGCACAGAACTCATAAAGATATTAAAAAGTACAGGAGAAACAAAAGACCCTTCTGGAACTCCACCAAAAAGAGTTCCAACTTTTAGAGAAAATTCCATCCTTGATCATAGAATAATTCCAATTTGTACAAAAATCCTTAAACCATTTAATAACTGATCCACCCAAACCCAAATCACTTAGGGCTCCTTTTACGAAGGCGCGTTAGTGGTTTAACGCGTGATATAGCGCGCGCTAAACCGCCGGCCGAGCTAGCTGCTACCGCCTCCTCTTGAGCAGGCAGTAGTTTTTTGGCTAGCGCGGGGGTTAGCGCGTGATTAAAAGTCGTGCGCGTGATTAAAAGTCGTACTATTCAAAAAATGTATCCAGACAGCTTAACCCCCCTTCCCCTCCCCCCTTGCAATTCCCCCCCCTCACACCCTCTCTACCTGTATTACCCCCCTAAAACTCAACAATGTAACCAGCTTCCACTCTTTAACTACCTTGTAATCTTCCTGCTTCATCTGACGTTTTCCTAATTTTACTACCTATCTTGTACCCTCTTCTTAAAACTTTATTATGAAACCAGCTCCTTAATTGTAACTTTTTTCTGGAAATATCCAGTTATCTTAATTGTAACTTTTTTCCTGGAAATGTCCAGTTATCTTCTAATGTAATCCGCTTAGAACTGCAAGGTACAGGCGGAATAGAAGTCAGTAATGTAATGTAATGTAAAGCCACTAACGCAGCTTCGTAAAGGAAGCTCTTAATCTACTTTTTAATAATGAATGATCTACTGAATTAATGCTCCACCAATATCAAATTGTAGTAATATAGATTGATGACCCAAACTCATCCAGAAGACCTGGCAATCTACTTCTGTATTCTGCCAAGAAACTTGATGAAGAATAGACAAAAAGAATTGACATATAGTTCCAAAAATTTGTATTGAAATTTTCATAATAATAAATATCCAGACAGGAGAACAAAGATTCTTACAAATTGCTTACAACTTTGTTGACAAGAGCATAGGATATTCATGAACTTATAAATGTAACCCACCCCTCCCTACCCTATATACAGAGTGCAGTGTCTATACATACATACAACCATACAGTATATACACAATCATTCTACCAACATTGAATCCTTATTACTGTTCACATAATTTTGGATAGGCAACCATAATCTATCAAACGTGGCCTTCTTACTTCTCTTATCCATTATGGTTGCCTCATATTTTCCTATTAAGCAAACTGAGTTCCACCAAAACTGAAAAGATAGTTTGAATTGCAATAGTTTGTCAATATTGCAATTAACCTCTTATTGTCATTAGTTATATCAACAGAAGCATCAAAAAGATTAAAAATTGCTCCTGCATATGTTAAGGAAACATTCATATATATCAATATTTGACTCCATACTTGCTGCCAAAAGACATGCACCAGGGACCAATAAAATAGTATATGATCTAATGTACCCTTTTCACTCCCACATGACCAACATCAAGGAGAATTATCAGCCCTGAGCTTATTTAATTTAACAAGGGTCCATCCAGTGACACCATGAAGGCAGGTGAATGTAGAGATTCTGCAATTTGAAGCATTTGGAAACACAATCTTGTGATATTTGCAGAGTGACGGTTTGCAATAAAACCGGTTTGGTCTGATGCAATTAACTTTGGTAAGAAATTTGCCAACCTACTTGCCAGTATCTTAGCATAAATCTTCAAATCAACATTAATTAAAGAAATTGGTCCATAATTACCCACATCCATTGGATCTCTATCTGGTTTTGGAATTACAAACATAAGAGCTTCCCTCATAGAACCCATAGAACCCTGGATAGAGCCTTGACCTAATACATAACTGTCTACACAGTGCAAGTGTGGAATCAAAAGACTTTGGAATTGTTTATAAAATTCAATAGTGTATCCATCAAAACCAGGAGTTTTACCTGATTGTAATGAACCAATGGCCTTGGCAATTTCCTGTTCTGAAATAAGTGAATTCTATAACTTTTTATCACCTTCTGGGAGTTTGGGTCCATTCAATTTGCTCAGGAAAAAGTCAGAAGCCTCACTACCATCTACACCAGGGGTGTCAAAGTCCCTCCTCGAGGGCCGCAATCCGGTCGGGTTTTCAGGATTTCTCCAATGAATATGCATGCGATCTATTAGCATACAATGAAAGGACTTTGACACCCCTGATCTACACACTCAGAGGAATAGAGCTTTCCATAGAATTCCATAAATTGCTTTGAAATATCAATATTTTTTTTAACTAGTGACCCATCCCCACTCCTAATAGCAGTAATGCAATTTCTATTTCTTTTACCTTTCAAATACACTGCTAATAATTTACCTACTTTATTTGAATTATCATAATAGCTGACTTGATTTACAAAAAGCTAATTTCTCGCTTTGGCACTTAATAAATTTTGGTATTGATATTTGATCTTTAATAACTGTTGCAACTCCTCTGCATCTCACTTCTTTATAAGGATATGTTCGAGAGTGTTAATTCTAGCTTCCAACTGTTCTATCTCTTTTCTCTTGTTTTTATTTGAAATTGCAACATGTCTCATGATTTCTCCTCTTAATGTAGCTTTAAAAGTGTCCCAGAGGGTTATTGGTGAAACCTGTGATATATTGTTAAATTCAAAATATTCAGTTATTGCCTTAATCATGTCCTCTTGAAATTTATGATCTTGCAAGGTATTATTAAATCTCCATAAAGGTCTTTCTTTTTGCTCCTTACCCCATGGCATGGCCAAGAATATTCCTGCATGATCTGATATACCTACAGCTTTTATAGCTGAGTTTATTATCCTAGGAACCAGATTAACCAATTAACTTTTCTGATTCTTTACCATTTAAATGTGTTTCCTGTAAAAATAAGATGTTTGCTTTAGTTCTGGCAAGATAATGTAAAATCTTTTTTCTTTTAAGAATTGACATATAGTGCTGGAAGTTGGTCACCTAGGTTGGATAGCACTCAACATGCTACTATGGAAGAGCTGATCATCACCCAGAGTATGCCCAGTGTTTGTGAAGTTGATGGATCAAAGCCACCAGGACCTCCTGATGCTGATGTTGGTGGACAGAAAAGGGAGATCAAAAGCTGTAAAGATATTCTTAACATTGGAATATGGAATGTATGAAGTATGAACCAAGGAAAATTGGAAATCGATAAAGATCGAATAGAACCCCCCCCCCCAAAAAAAAAAAAAATTGATTTGATAAGGATTGTTGAACTCAAATGGACAGGACAGGGCCATTTTCAATTAAACGAGCATTGGATCTGCTACTTTGGTCATGAAACACACAGGAGAAATGTTGTGGTATTCATCTTCAACAATACGGTACTAAAGTACGTTATCATTGATAGAGTCATGTCAATCCATTTGCAGGAAAAGTCGATCAATGGCACCTTGATCCAAGTATATGCTCCAATGATAGACTCGGAAGATGAGGAAATAGAGTTGTTCTATGAACAACTTCAAAATGAAATAGATCAAACGTGAAACAAGATCTACTGATCATTATGGTGGATTTCAATGCAAAAGTAGGAAGTACACCTGAAGATGCAGTGGTTGGAAAGCTTGGCTTAGGAAAAAGAAATGAAGCTGGTGATAACTTTGTACAGTTTTGCAAAATGAACCAACGGTCAATAATGAAAAAAAATAAATAAATTTTGGTATTGATATTTGATTTTTAATAACTGTTGCAACACCTCTGCATCCCACTTCTTTATAAGGATATGTTCGAGAGTGTTAATTCTAGCTTCCAACTGTTCTAGGTCTTTTCTTTTGTTTTTATTTGAAATCGCAACATGTCTCATGTCCACAAACATCACCAGTACATGTGGACCTCTCTCAAAATCAAATGGACTACATCTCCAAATGGCATGTATCAAAATCAAATTGACTACAGCTGCATAGGACAGAGATGGAAATCTGCAGTTTTGCCTGCAAGGACTAAACCAGGAGCTGACTGTGGAAGCGACCATGAGCTTTTGACATGCAAGATCAAAGTAAAGCTTCACAAGAATCATTAGAGACCTACCAAAATATGATACTGAAAATATTCCATCATACTATTGGATAAAATTAGACAACAGATTTGCCTGTCTTGATACAGGAGATAGAGGGCCCAAAGAATTATGGAATGACATCAAAACCGTAATTAGTGATGAAGAGAATCCAGAAGAGAAAGAAAGCCAAGAAATCACCTTGGATCTCAGAAGAATCCAGAAAAGTAGCAGAACAAAGAAGACAAAACTTTCTGGTGATAGAGAAAAAGTATTCCAAATGAACTGAATGTTTCAACGTCAAGATCGGCAAGACAAAGAATGATATCTAAAGGATATTTGTCAGAAAATTGAACCGGAACATGTAAACGGAAAAACCAGACTAGCATATCAGGAGGTTAAGAGATTGCGGTAAAAATTCTAGCCTCGACTGGGAATACTTAAAGATGCTAATGGAATGATATTGAATGATTCAGAAAGCGTTAAAAAGAGATGGAAAGAATATACGGAAAATCTATACAAAAAAGGCAATGAGGATAACATTGAGGAAATTGAACAGGAAACTGACACTGAAGAAGAATCAGATATTTTAAAAGAAGAAGTCATAGCAGCAATTAAAGCTTTATCAAACAAACAAGAAACCTGGTATTGACAGTATTCCAATTGAATTAATAAAATGGTCAGTAGGTGCTATCATTGCCCTCACTTGACTGTGTCAACAGATTTGGAAGGTAAAAACATGGTCAACTGATTGAAGAAGATCACTGTTTATACCTATACTGATGAAAGGACTGTAACAACTGTAGAACGATTGTATTAACTCCACACGTCAGCAAAATATTGCTGAAAATAATACAACGAAGGCTACAATCCTACGTTGAGCAAGAACTACCTGAAGGTCAGGCTGGTTTCAGAAAAGGTTGAGGAACAAGAGACATTGTGATTTAGGAGGATGAGTGACGAAAATAAGCATTGGCAGCGCACGTGATGACCGTTTCCTCTGCTGTCCTCTGAAACTGAGCAGGAACCATCATTAGACGTATTTCATCCTGTTAATCTGAATAGCAGGAAGAAGAGAAGTGTGCTTGGAAAGAATAAAATACGGACACTACAACAGTATACATATTTATTGTTGATGTGACATAGATCTGCTTCCCTTTTTCTCCATTCGCAGACTTAGGCATGTCTGTGTGTGGGGACTTTGGAAGAAAGGCAGGAGAGGGAAATTATGATAGAGATATTTAAAGAACTTCTTGGCAAAAATCAGTGTATCGCAAACTGTGTGTTGTGGCACAGTAGTGTGCCATGGCGAAATTCCCAGTGTGCTGCGAGATGCCGGTGAGGTGGAGAGGCAGTCAGCTGGCACCTTTCCTCCTCTTCCAGCAAGCCCCCCTCCCCCCCCCCTCCATTGGTGGCTCCAGAGAGTTTGCGAGACACTAGCATAGATGCACTGGAGGCAAGTCTCTTTCAATTCAAAGGAAACTCTGGAAAGAGGGGATAGGATGAGAGCGAAAGGGGACAGGCTCAGGAGTAACCTAAGAAAATACTTCTTCGTGAACATAAGAGCAGCCATACTCGGTCAGACCTATGGTTCATCTAGCCCAGGGGTAGGCAATTCCGGTCCTCGAGAGCCACAGGCAGGTCAGGTTTTCAGGATATCCACAATAAATATGCATGAGATAGATTTGCATCTCAAGGAGGCAGTGCATGCAAATCCATCTCATACATATTCATTGTGGATATCCTGAAAACCTAACCTGCCTGTGGCTCTTAAGGACCGGAATTGCCTACCCCTGATCTAGCCCAATATCCAGTTTCCATCAATGGCCAATCCAGGTCACAAGTACTGTGCAGATACCCATATAGTAGCAAAACATTCCACACTAGCAGTTCTAGGGCAGGCAGTGGCTTCCTCCATGCCTGTCTCAATAGCAGACTATGGACTTTTCTTCCAGGAACTTGTTCAAATCTTTATTAAACCCAGCTACTCTAACTGCTGTTACCACATCCTCTACCAATAAGTTCCAAAGCTTAACTATTCGTTGAGTGAAAAAATATTTCCTCCTATTTGTTTTAAAGATATTTCCATGTAGTGTCCCCTAGTCTTTGTAATTTTTGAAAGAGTAAAAATTGATTCACTTTTACCCACTCTACACCATTCAAGATTTTATACATCTCTTTTTCAAGCTAGAGCCCTAACCACTTTTAGCCTTTCCTCATATAAGAATTCCATCCCCTTAACCATTTTGGTCACTCTTCTTTCAACCTTTTCTAATTCCACTTTATCTTTTTTGAGATACAGTGATCAGAATTAAATGTGAAACTCAAGGTGAGGTCACACCACTGAGCGATATAGAGGCATTATAATATTCTAATGATTACTAATAATTTCCCCTTTTTACTAAGCCACTATAGAGGTTTCTACCATGGCCTGGAGCACTAAATGCTCCGAAGCTGCTCTGATGCTAAGGTACTCAAACATTTTTCCATCTGTTCTGGCAGGCTCACAGTCTATCTAATGTACCTGTAGAAATGGGGGGTTTAAGTGCCAGGTCACAAGGAGCAGCATGGGGCTGAACCCACAAGCTCAGGGTGCTGAGGCTATAGCTTTAACCTTCACCACTCTAGAAATCAAAATATAGTAGAAGTGAGCCAAGTATAGGACAATCAAGCCATTGTGACATCACTGATGAGGTTGGCTCTTAGGCACTGGTGGAATGAGACATTATGACATCACAATACGAGGAGCTGCTGAAAAGTTCTGAGCCCAACCAAGAAGAGAATGATGTGGAGCCATGAAACTTACAAGTTATTCCTTGACACTTTTCATTTCAATGATATGAAATGAAAAGTGTAGAATAACTTGTAAGTTTCATGGCTCCACATCGTTCTCTTCTTGGTTGGGCTCAGAACTTTTCAGCGGCCCCTTGTATGTCTGCAGATACTAGTGGAATTTGACATGTCTTGATCTGGACATCTCAATTCCAATTTGGATGTACCATAAAAAATGTGTCCTCATATTAAAGAAACCAGAAGAGTACTTAGTATTCTGTGCAGCTTTGACCCAGACTTGCTCTAAAGTCTGGATGTTAATTAGAGGTTTAAATTATTATCATTATTATTATCATCTACAATTCACAGTGTCACGCAGCCAATTTTGGCTGGTTCCCTTCATCAAGATTCAAACCCTACCCAAGGACTTCAGATTCATGAAGGTAACGTCTAATAATATATGAGATGCTGACTGGTTGGTTGGTTGCAATTTCTTCCTCTTTTAGACAGTGTAAATTTCTTTTGAGTCTGTAGTGAAAATCAGTACCACTGTTGATTTCTTTTTCCAAATTTTTCAAATTTCTATTTTCAAATCTTGCCATTTTGTGAGTTTTTTTTAAATTCCTTACCTACAATATTGTCTCTTGGAATAGCTGTATCAATATATCAATAAACTAAACATGATTCTTTTTATTGATATCATTATTTGGGGTGTTATAGTCTGCTATAGGTATCAGTCTGGATGTTGAAGTCCCATAATGGTTTTGCTTGATTATTTTTAACAACTTTTCCCACAGTTTCAATTTATTTTAAATCAATGTAATATTTTGTTTGGTTTTGTATTGTCTGCAGAATTTTGTTACATCAACTGTTTCATCTTTGGCTTTGCACAAGTATTAACTATATGGTCTTTTCTAATTTTTCTCGATGCCATTTGTGCATAATGTTGCAAAAATTATTCCTTCTGTTTCCTTGTTTGAGGCTCGTTTTTACAAAGCCATGGTAGCAATTTTCATGTCGCAAATGCACTGAAACCCACAGGAACTGAGGGCTAGATTCTCAAAACTTTGCAATAAAAGCTGATGGGCCATTGTCGCCACCATTATTGTAGCGATTTCAAAAAGGCGAATCATTCTCAAAAAACTGTGCATGAAAATGAGGTTCGCGAAGGGGTTCCTTTTACGAAGCTGCGTTAGCGGCTTCAGCGCGCGCAACTTTTAATCACACGCTAACCCCCGCGCTAGCCTAAAAACTACTGCCTGCTCAAGAGGAGGCGGTAGCGGCTAGCGCGGCCAGCGGTTTAGCGTGCAGTATTACACATGTTAAACCGCTACCGCGCTTTCGTAAATGGAGCCTTAAATTTACATGAGATGAGTTGCTGGTGATAGTGATTGGCACAGAGCAGAATACAACACGAAAGAGGACTACATGCAGGGCCGGATTTTCCTATAGGCTAACTAGGCTTCAGCCTAGGGCCTCAAGATCAAGAGGGGCCTACATTCAAATTGTTAGCAAAATTAAAATTACACTATTCTAAAAACAGTGAACACTAAAACACTGAACCGAAAATAAGGAGAAATTCTACGCTTCGGGATCGGAACCGGCTCCGGCCATAACGGGGCGCCGACTCGGCTTCTCCCTTTCTTTTTCTAGCCCTGGGAGGAGGATCGGGGAGGGAAAGACGTCAGTCCGGAAACAGCTGGGTAAAGCCCAGCCCGTGGGAAGAGAGGCAAAACGTGGATCCGTCAGGACAGGGCGACCCAGACTGGCATTGGGGGAGGTGAGTGTTTCAGTGGAAGGGGGATGGGAGGCAGGCGGGCATCGGAGGGGGGGTGAGGTGAGGAAGGACGCACTGGGGGCACTATGGACATAGGAAGGGGCAATGTTGTGTGTTATGTTTGATTAGTTATTGTTACAAGTACTATATATGGTACTGAGAATAAATGTCCAAATAAGTGTTCTCGACTTTTTTTTATTTGTTATCCGTGTCACATTTTTTATAAAGGTTAGTACCAATAACAACATGTTTCATTTAACATATTGATATATATCACAGTAATGATGTATTTTATTATCTTTCATGTAATTTACAAACTTAAAAATGGGAGGTGAAAGGGCCTCATAAGTGGAATAGCCTAGGGCCTCTTTTCATCTAAATCCGGCCCTGACTACATGTACGCATATGCCGGGAAAAGCTATGCCGTAAGCATGCATATTTCATGCACCTATGCATGTCATAGGCGCACAACACATGCAGCTGTAGCCATTGTAATTTGTTCAAATTTTATCATGAACACGCCAGAAACACGTAAGACATGGCTATAATAAAGACACTCAAGAAGCACGCTCAAGAAATGCACTCAAGAAGTGTGCTTTTGTCTACCCCCCTAAAAAAAAAGACAATAATTTATGTGAATCGTGTAATTTTTATTGTGTTTCATTAGCCACAGTCAAAACACACGCCAGAGATGCGCTTTTCACAGTGCTGGCACAGTACTGGCACCTCTGGACCAGTCGCTGATTTTTGGCTACCAAAAGCCGACACCGCGCTTAGAGAATCATTTGGCGATGTTGAAGAATCCACCAGAGTGCTCGTTTAAATACTGATGAGCCCATTTGACTGGCTGAATCGGAGACTGCTAGAAAACTCTGAAAAGACCGCGATAAGCAGTTTTGATAATCCACTGCTAAAATACATGCACTCTAAACCAGCTGGACCCGGTTTAGTGACCGTGTTAAAGGCAACCTTAAGTTTTGAGAATCTGGCCCTTGAATGGGCTTCAATGCATTTGCCGTGGGACAATCATTATCATAGCTTTGTAAAAGGGGCCCTTAATATACCATTTTAAGCCACTGTAGAGAATGACATGGGGACAAAATTTTCCCCATCCTGTCCCGGTGAGTTCTTTTCCTGTCCCTGCCCCATTCCTGCAAGCTCTGTTCTCATCTGCACAAGCCTCAAACACTTTCAAATCATAAGCAGCAACATTCTAGAGCTCAGATTGTGATGTCATAATGCCTCATTCCACCAATGCCTAAGCTCTGTCCTCATCTGCAGAAGCCTCAAACACTTTCAAATCATAAGTAGCAACATTCTAGAGCTTAGATTGTGATGTCATAATGCCTAGCGTCAAACGCTTTCAAATCATAAGTAGCAGCATTCTAGAGCTCAGATTGTGATGTCATAATGCCTCATTCCACCAATGCCTAAGCTCCGTCCTCATCTGCACAAGCCTCAAACACTTTAAAATCATAAGTGTTCGAGGCTTGTGCGGTTAAGGCAGAGCTTACAGGAATGGGACAGGGACAAAACTCGTGGGGACGAGATGGGAAAATTGTCCTGCAGAGACGGGGACAAATTTGTTCCCATGTCATTCTCTAAGCCACTGCATCGTTCTGGTGTTGCCCTTCTGTATCTTTAAAAAAAAAAAAAAAATGCCCGTAGAGTGCTTTGGTTTTTCAGTTTTCTAATCTCATTTCAGGCTTTTGCTTTTTATATTCCCATTTACGTTCCGTTTCTTTAAATAGTCCTTCCTTTTGAATTTCAATCAGTAGCTTTTCAGTACTGCTTTTCATATAATTACAAAGTGTTTTTCATCCTCCGCAGTGTGTTTTACCTGAAGAAGTCCTTGTCCGTGTGTTTTTCTCAGAAGTTATCGTCTATCAATGTCACTGCGAGGGTACAGGGCATTATTGAGTCATCAATTTTCTGGTTTGTTAGTCAAGGCTGTCGAGGTCTATCTGATTCCAACTGACTGTTCCTGCAGTCTATCAAATCACTGGTGTTGCCCGTGAACTGATAGCTCTGATAGTATTGTGGAATTAATGATCCTGATGACATCTTTAGTTGAAAAAGGTGCAGATAAATTCCAAAATATAAAAAAATATAACTGCCGCTAATGTTTTGCTTCAGAAACATGACCGGGAAATACTGTAACAACTTTTAAACAATTGCATGAGAACTTGATGAAGGACAATGTCAATCAGAAGGAAAGTAGAAATGCTTGAAAACAATTCACGTTACAATAATTTAAGATTGATTAACTTAAAGAACATAAGAAGTTGCCTCCACTGGGTCAGACCAGAGGTCCATCGCGCCCAGTGGTCCGCTCCCGCGGCGGCCCATCAGGTCCATGACCTGTGAAGTGGTTCCTGACCATTTCTATGAGCTACCTCTGCTTCTATCTGTACCCCTCAATCCCCTTATCCTTTAGGAATCTATCTAAACCTTCCTTGAACCTCTGTACTGTGCTTTGGCCTATCACAGCCTCAGGAAGCGCGTTCCATGTATCCACCACCCTCTGGGTAAAAAAGAACTTCCTAGCATTTGTTCTAAAGCTGTCCCCTTTCAATTTCTCTGAGTGACCCCTAGTACTTGTGGTTCCCCACAGTCTGAAAAATCTGTCCCTGTCTACCTTCTCTATGCCCTTCAGGATTTTGAAGGTTTCTATCATGTCTCCTCTAAGTCTTCTCTTCTCTAGGGAGAACAGCCCCAGCATTTTCAACCTGTCAGTGTATGAAAAGTTTTCCATACCTTTTATCAGTTTAGTCGCTCTTCTCTGGACCCCCCTCAAGTACTGCCATGTCCTTCTCTAGGCTTATGTCAGTAACCTCTAGGGAAATGCTTAAGAGTTATTTATTAGAAATATTGGGAATTTCGGAAGAAATGTTACCCCCATTCTCTCGTGTATATTATCTTCCTGATGAAAATCAACCTATAAAAACTTTACCAGATCAAGAGCCTTTGAATGTATCAGAAATGTTGTAATATCAGATAAAGAGGCAGCAGTGCCATCCACTTTGATTATATCAGTAGCTCTCTCAATTTTCTTTAAAAATAGTCAAAAAGAATTTATAGGTCTTAAAATACAAATGTTTCCTGATTTGACACGAGAAACGCAGAAGTGTTGCCGTGAATTTCTTTTGATGAAATCTGGGGTTACATCTTTGGGTGCCAAGTTCTATCTACGGCACCCTTGTAAATGGATTGTCTCTTATCGTGCTGTTAATATGTCTTCTTTAAGCCATGCCAGTTGACAAACTTTTTTCTCGTTATCCTGCTTGGAAAGGGAAAAAACTTGAGCCCTGATTAAATGGAATATACACCTTCATTCAACGCTATAGCCAGCTTTAATCTTTAATTAATTTTCTTTTTTGCTCGCTGGACTTTAACATTTTGGATCCTATTTTGAGGACTTTGAGCATAATTAGCCAAAAGGTGTTTTTTTTTTTTTCTTTATTGTTAACAATGGGCTCCTTTTACTAAGGTGTGCTAGCGTTTTTAACGCACGCACAAGATTAGCGTGCAATAGCTGAAAAATTACCACCTGCTTAAAAGGAGGTGGTAGCGGCTAACACACGTGGCATTTTAGCGTGCCCTATTCTGCGCATTAAGGCCCTAACGCACCTTTGACTACTTTAAAATAATGAAATATGTAAATGTCTAATATTTGCTTTCTGTACAAGTTATGCTTGGTAATTAAGTTTGAAAAATTAATAAATATATAATTTTAAAAAAATATATATATATTTATATATATAAAACACAGGAAAAAGTGGCATAGACCCACAAACTTTTTACTGTGTTTTATATATTTTTATATTGTTTAATTTTGGAATTTATCTGCACCTTTTTCAAATAAAGATTTCATCAGGATCATTAATTCCACAGATTCTTTTGTTTTCGCTCTGCTGTTTTCCTTGTGGAATCTTTTTGGTGGACCTCTTTTTGTTTTCAGCGCTGATAGGATTGCCACCTAGGTCTGACGTTAGGGGTTTCCATATTTGCTTACAAATATTTTTTGCTTTTTTTCTGCATCAGGTTGTGCAAAATATAGGATGCTTCCGAGACAGTATTTAGGGCTCCTTTTACTAAGCTGCGTTAGCATTTTTAGCACGCAATAATGATTAGCTCGTGCTAACCCAGCGTTGCACAAAAAATACCAACGCAAGCTCTATGGAGGCATTAGCGTGTAGCGCGTATGGCAATGTAGCGTGTGCTAAAACCACTAGCGCAGCTTAGTAAAACCGCCTTAACCGCCTGTTGCGCGAGTACCTAACGCCTCCATTGACGAGGCATTAGGATTTTAGGCTGCCACGGGGGTTAGCGCGTGATGAAATGTCCGACGCACTAACTCCCATAGCGCGCCTTGATAAAAGGAGCCCTTAGTCATTTGAATTTGGGTTTTGATGTAGCATTAGCATAAAATGTAAGGCTATTCCCCCTTTGTTTCTTTCCCTCCCCTTCTTACCATCTTTTTAACTATTTTTTTACTTCAATTTATTTTTTTCTTTCCAAACCAACCCCAGTGCCTCATGTATCAACTCTGTCTAAGTCTTGCCAGTCAATTATGCAATACTTAGGGCCTCTTTTACAAAGCCGGGCTAGCGGCTGCCGCGTGGCAACAGCCCCGAAGCCCTTTAAATCTCTACGTGCTTCGGGGCCGTTACCGCAGCGGCCCGCGCTAAACGGCTTCGTAGAAGAGGCCCTTAGTAAATGACCCTTTTTTTCTTTTAGAATTGTATCTTTATTTTAATATTGTAAATAACATTGTAATTTTAACATTGTAAACCGACCAGATACTTGTCGATGGCCGGTATTTCAAATATAGAATAAACTTGGAAACTTGGGTCCAGGCTTTGGCTTGTTTAACAGCCTTTGTCAATAGGAACACTGCCAAATTGAATAATAAAGGTGAAAATGAATGACCTTGAAAGATTCCGCTTTGTATTCTGACCTCATCTAATTCATTCCCATTATGCATTAACTTTGTCTTCCATGATTTCATTGTTTCCAGAAATCGTCAAATATTTTCCACAGATGCCAAACATTTCCATAATTTCCATGATCCAGCCATGTGGAAGGGAGTCAAATGCTTTCTTGTAATCAGTGCAAACCATTGATAGATTCACTTTTCTTCATTTTGAATTGTTTTTTTCTTCGTATATTTGCGCTTTTTTTCTAGAATAAAAGTGCTAGCATAAAAGTGCTAGACGCTGGTGCCGAATAGCAGGAGGAAGGAGAGCCGAAGGAAGGAGAGCCGAAGACTCGGGGAAGCGGCGAGAGTACGCTCCGCCCACCCCCTACACGTCAGAGGCAGCGCCGGACCCCCCCTTGAAAAGGGGAGGAGCCAACGCGGCACACAGACGCTGGTGCCGAATAGCAGGAGGAAGGAGAGCCGAAGACTCGGGGAAGCGGCGAGAGTACGCTCCGCCCACCCCCTACACGTCAGAGGCAGCGCCGGACCCCCCCTTGAAAAGGGGAGGAGCCAACGCGGCACACAGACGCTGGTGCCGAATAGCAGGAGGAAGGAGAGCCGAAGGAAGGAGAGCCGAAGACTCGGGGAAGCGGCGAGAGTACGCTCCACCCACCCCCTACACGTCAGAGGCAGCGCCGGACCCCCCCTTGAAAAGGGGAGGAGCCAACGCGGCACACAGACGCTGGTGCCGAATAGCAGGAGGAAGGAGAGCCGGAGGAAGGAGAGCCGAAGACTCGGGGAAGCGGCGAGAGTACGCTCCGCCCACCCCCTACACGTCAGAGGCAGCGCCGGACCCCCCCTTGAAAAGGGGAGGAGCCAACGCGGCACACAGACGCTGGTGCCGAATAGCAGGAGGAAGGAGAGCCGAAGGAAGGAGAGCCGAAGACTCGGGGAAGCGGCGAGAGTACGCTCCGCCCACCCCCTACACGTCAGAGGCAGCGCCGGACCCCCCCTTGAAAAGGGGAGGAGCCAACGCGGCACACAGACGCTGGTGCCGAATAGCAGGAGGAAGGAGAGCCGAAGGAAGGAGAGCCGAAGACTCGGGGAAGCGGCGAGAGTACGCTCCGCCCACCCCCTACACGTCAGAGGCAGCGCCGGACCCCCCCTTGAAAAGGGGAGGAGCCAACGCGGCACACAGACGCTGGTGCCGAATAGCAGGAGGAAGGAGAGCCGAAGGAAGGAGAGCCGAAGACTCGGGGAAGCGGCGAGAGTACGCTCCGCCCACCCCCTACACGTCAGAGGCAGCGCCGGACCCCCCCTTGAAAAGGGGAGGAGCCAACGCGGCACACAGACGCTGGTGCCGAATAGCAGGAGGAAGGAGAGCCGAAGGAAGGAGAGCCGAAGACTCGGGGAAGCGGCGAGAGTACGCTCCGCCCACCCCCTACACGTCAGAGGCAGCGCCGGACCCCCCCTTGAAAAGGGGAGGAGCCAACGCGGCACACAGACGCTGGTGCCGAATAGCAGGAGGAAGGAGAGCCGAAGGAAGGAGAGCCGAAGACTCGGGGAAGCGGCGAGAGTACGCTCCGCCCACCCCCTACACGTCAGAGGCAGCGCCGGACCCCCCCTTGAAAAGGGGAGGAGCCAACGGCGCCTAGCCGTTCGGCGCTCGGCGAAGGTGAGCGGTAAAGGCGCTCGCCTTAGCGAGAGCGCCTTCGCGAAGGGCCTTGCAAGGGACGAGCGCTACACTCTCAAGAACACCAGAGGAGAACAGACCGGTAAGGAACCGACAGACACAGAAGATAAGAAAGAGACAGACACAAAAAGAAACCAACCTGCACATACAATCAAGGTGAGGTAGAGCAGAGACAGCACACACGAGAGAGACAACAAGACAAGCAACACAAGGAAGCAGCAGGCAAGGGACACAAGCACACAAAGGCACAGGCACTGTAACACAAACAGACTCACTCAAATAGGAAGCCTGCAGTCAGGAAGTCAGAAGGTAAGGGGGAGGTAGGATCAATAGGAAAAAGAGCAGAAGTAGGTCACATCAAATCACTCAGACAACCCACGAGTAAAGCACGAAATGGAAGCCCAAGGAAGTCAGAAGATGAGCTTTCCTGTCTTCTGTATTGACTGCAATATGTATGACTACCTCCCTTCGGGGATCCAGGCATACATTTGCGATCGATGCATGGAGATGGATAGCTTGAAATGTCAGGTAAGACTATTGGAGGGAACAGTGATGGAACTAGAAGACAGAATCCGAGTACAGGAGAAGATTCTAGTGGAGTACAACCCAAACGACGAGGTCAAGGATCTAGAAATGTTCATAGAGGAAGCCCATCAGCACCACGTAGAGATCCCAGGGCTGGAAAACTGTACTCAGGAAACCCATGTGAATAGAGAAGACACCCATGCAAACACAGAAGAAAACGAAGACGAGGTAGGAGACAACCGCACACCAGGAGGAATAATGAGAGCACAGGAAGATGTCCCCCCGCTCAAAGAACAGGAAACAATTTCAAGAGTAGCATTGGAGGAAGATGACTGGCCCTACTCCAAGGACGTGGACCTACGCCCCCCAAGGAACTCCCGAATAAAGAAGATGGGGATCATCGTAGGCGACTCCATCATACGACACGTGGACAGCCACACCGCAGGAGGAAGAGAGGACAGAGTCGTCACCTGTCTGCCTGGAGCAAGAGTAAAGGATGTGACCAACAGGATCTCCAGGATCATAGATGGCGCAGGGGGAGTGGACACCGCTGTGCTTATCCACGTGGGAACAAATGATGTGAGCGGGCGGAAGTATGACAGGGAAGAGATGAAGGGCCAGCTCCGCTCACTCGGAAGACAACTGAAGATCAGGGAGGTGAAGGTGGCCTTCTCTGAAATCCTCCCTGTACCAAGAGCAGATGGAAAGAGACAAGGGGAATTGCAAGTGATCAACGCCTGGATGAGACGATGGTGCGAAGAAGAGGGCTTCGACTTCGTGCGAAACTGGACGGCGTTCTGGGGAAAAAGCAAGTACTACAGAAGGGATGGACTACACCTCAACAAGGAAGGAGCAAGAGTTTTGGCAGGCAACATGAAGAAAGCAATAGAGAAGGCTTTAAACTGAAGGACAGGGGAAAGCCGACAGTCGACGACCGGTCGATGGTACGGACAACAGGATGCCCTGACGTAGGAACAAAGGACTACTACTCATACACAAGAGAGGTCAACCTCACAGCCAACAAAGGAGAACAAGCAGGAAAGGACAACCCAGACACAGGAGGGGATGACCACACAACAAACATGGGAGATAACACAGGAGCAGTAAAGGATACCGTAAAGGAAACTGTAAGGACAACCAAGAGTAGAAAGTCCAAAAAGGTAACACGAAGGGAACTTAAATGCATGTATACAAATGCTAGAAGTCTAAGAAACAAAATGGGAGAACTAGAGACGATAGCAAGACATGAGAACATGGATATCATTGGCATAACAGAAACATGGTGGAATGAAGAAAACAAATGGGACACCGTACTGCAGGGATACAAACTATATAGAAGAGATCGAGTAGGGCAGAAAGGTGGAGGTATTGCCCTATATGTTCAGGAAGGAATAGAATCTGTTGAAGTGGCTACAACGGAAACAAAAGAGAAGCTAGAGTCCCTCTGGGTCAAGATTCCTGGCCAAAACAGCGCAGACACGAAAATTGGCCTTTACTATCGTCCCCCAGGACAGGCGGAGGAAACTGACTCAGAAATGATAGAGGAAATCAAACAAGAAAGCAAAACGGGCAATGTAATAATATTGGGAGACTTCAATTTCCCGAGGATAGACTGGAAACTAGGAACCTCCAACTGCGGCAAGGAGGCCAAGTTCTTGGAGGTGCTAGGGGATTGCTTCCTGGAACAATTGGTAAAGGAGCCGACAAGAGACAACGCCACCCTGGACTTGGTACTAAATGGCCTCACGGGACCGACAAAAGAAGTAGAAGTTACGGTACCGCTGGGGACGAGCGATCACAATGTGATCAACTTTAAGCTTGACATCGGGAATAGAAAACGTGTCAAAACCTTAACCAAAACCTTTAATTTTAAAAAGGGCAAATACGATCGCATGAGAGCCATGGTGAAACAACGACTCAAGAAAAAGGTGGACAAACTTGAAACGGTAGACCAGGCATGGTCCCTACTGAAAAATACTATCTCAGAAGCACAAAATCTCCACATTCCAAGGATCTCCAAAGAGGGGAGAACAAAAGGTAAGGGAGAACCGGCATGGCTTACCAGACAGGTGAGGGTAGCCATAAAAGAAAAGAAGGACTCTTTCAAAAAATGGAAACACATGAAAACAACCAAAGCATGGAAAATACATAAAGATGATCAAAAGAAATGTCACAAGGCGGTGAGGGATGCCAAAAAGGACTATGAGGAAAAAATAGCGCAAGAAGCCAAAAACTTCAAACCCTTCTTTAGATACGTGAAAGGGAAAAAACCCGCAAAAGAGGCGGTGGGACCCCTGGACGACCAGGGAAGGAAAGGGTACATCAAGGAAGATAAACAAATTGCTGACAAACTAAATTCCTTCTTTGCGTCCGTCTTTACGGAGGAGGATACCGCTAAAATACCAGAAGCAGTGAAAGTGTTTAGTGGAGTAATAGAAGACAGCCTCACCACAGTTGAAGTGGAGTTGGACCAGATATACTACCAGATAGACAAACTTAAAAGTGACAAATCCCCTGGACCGGATGGAATTCACCCGAGAGTTTTAAAGGAATTGAAGGTTGAAATCGGAGAGCTATTGCAGAAACTTGCCAATCTGACAATCAGAACTGGACAGATACCAGAAGACTGGAAGATAGCGAATGTCACGCCAATTTTCAAAAAAGGATCGAGAGGGGAACCGGGCAACTACAGACCTGTGAGTCTTACGTCTGTCCCTGGAAAGATGGTTGAAGCACTGATCAAGGATAGCATAGTCCGGCACCTAGATACACACGACTTGATGAAACCCAGTCAAAATGGGTTCAGGAAAGGGAAATCATGTTTGACGAATTTACTTCAATTTTTCGAGACCGTGAACAAGCAAATTGATAGTGGAATGCCGGTGGACATAATATATTTGGACTTCCAGAAAGCATTCGACAAAGTTCCACATGAAAGGCTTCTCAGGAAACTACAAAGCCATGGAATAGAGGGAGATATACAGGTGGATAGGCAAATGGTTGGAAAACAGAAAGCAGAGAGTGGGCATAAATGGAAAGTTCTCAGACTGGGAGAAAGTGACTAGTGGTGTGCCCCAGGGCTCCGTGCTTGGGCCGATCCTATTTAATATTTATATCAATGACCTGGAAGACGGAATATCCAGTGAGATCATTAAGTTTGCAGACGACACAAAGCTATGCCGGGCAATCAGATCGCAGGAGGATAGCGAGGAACTCCAGAGCGACTTGTATCAGTTAGAGAAATGGGCAGATCAATGGCAGATGAAGTTCAACGTGGAGAAATGCAAAGTAATGCATTTAGGTAGTAAGAATAAGGAATACGAGTATAGAATGTCAGGCGCAACTCTGGGTAAGAGCGAACAAGAAAAGGACCTGGGTGTACTGATAGATAGGACCCTGAAGCCGTCGGCACAATGCGCGGCAGCGGCAAAGAAAGCAAACAGAATGTTAGGCATGATAAAGAAAGGAATCACGAGTAGATCGGAGAAAGTCATAATACCGCTTTATAGAGCAATGGTCAGACCACACTTGGAATACTGTGTCCAACATTGGTCTCCCAACCTAAAGAAGGATATAAAACTGTTAGAGAGGGTGCAGAGACGAGCAACGAAGTTAATAAGAGGTATGGAGAACTTGGAATATGAGGAACGACTCAAGAAACTAGGACTGTTCTCCCTTGAGAAGAGAAGGCTGCGAGGGGACATGATCGAGACGTTCAAAATGCTGAAAGGCATCGATAAAATAGAGCAGGAAAATAAATTATTTACATTGTCCAACGCGACACGGACAAGAGGACATGGTTTGAAGCTAAGGGGGGACAAGTCCAGGACAAATGTCAGGAAGTTCTGTTTTACGCAGCGAGTGGTAGACGCCTGGAATGCTCTCCCAAAGGAGGTTATCAAGGAATCCACTGTGCTGGGATTCAAAGGCAAATTAGATGCACATCTCCTTATGAGAGGCATAGAGGGATATGGGTGACTAAAACTACATCAGGTGTATACCTGACTGGGCCTCCGCATGTGCGGATCGCCGGACTTGATGGACCATGGGTCTGATCCGGAGATGGCAGTTCTTATGTTCTTATGTTCTTATGTTATATAAGGCCAACTTTAGGGGACAAGGTGACTGTCAATGGCTTCAGTCTCAAAGTAGTCACATACCCTATTACCAGACACACACTCTCCCCGATATTCAGCAGGATTGTCAGATGGGAACAGCTCCCAGTTGGCTAAGTCCCATTTAGCCAGCTATCTGCCTCTGAATATCAAACTTGCCAACTATGTTCAGTGTTGGCCTTTTATAGTGTCCAACCATGTGTCCATTATGACTTGTTCTCTTTGCATCATGGTATCCATTATATATAAGTGTTCTAGTAATAGCTCTCTTATGCTTTTATGTAGAGGTCTGCACGGGAACGGGGATCGCGGGAATCCCGCGGGTCCCGCGGGAGTCCTGTGGGAATCCCCCCCCCTAACCCACGGGACTTCCACGGGGATCCCCCTCTAGCCAACGGGACTCCCACGGGGATGGAAGGCTTTGGAAGCAGGGTTCGTCCATATAATATAATGGACACGTCAGCCTTAGTAAAAGAGGGGGTTTATAAGTTACTTACCTGAACAGAAAACAAAAAAAGGGTTCCACCAAAGAGATTCCACAAGGAAAACAGCAACATAAACAAAAAAGAAACTGTGAAATTGATGATCCTGTCAGAAGTAATTGCTGCTTTTTATGGGGACGGGCGGGGATGGAGGTAATTCCTTGCGGGGATGGGTGGGGATGGGGAGGATCCTGACGGGGATGGGTGGGGACGGAGAGGATCCAGGCGGGGACAGATGGGGATAGAGAGGATCCTGGCGGGGACGGGCAGGGATGGGTGGGATTTCTGTCCCCGCGAAACTCTCTACTTTTAAGTTTTTTACATGCATATTGCAAGATGATCCATTTAGACTATGGGCTTCTTTTACGAAGGTGCGCTAGCGGTTTTAGCGAGTGCTATATTGCCCCGTGCGCTACACGCTAACACCTCCATAGAGCTTGCGTTAGTATTTTTCTTTTTTTTTTTAATTATTCTTTATTCATTTTTTACATCAAATACAAAGTGTAACCACATAAACAAACAAGCAATGCAACAGTTGGGGGGGGGGGGGGCATGGACTGTGATACAAAGAGAAGTACATGAAGGATGGGCTGAAGAAAGAGAAACAGAGATGAGGACAGGGAGAGGAACTGTGTGGGATTCAAAGAGCTGAAAGGGGAGATAGGTCCAGAAAAGGGTTCTGAGAAGAAAGGGTGATATTGGAGGGAAAAAAATACTAAGAGGGATTGAAATGGCAGGAGAGATAAGACTAGGAAGAAAATAATAAGAGCAAGCAATAAGATATTGTTTAGATTTTTTTTGGTGCTCCTGGTTTAAATCAATCAGCTGTACCCCACAACTGAGTGGGCCCAAGAATCACTGCATAGGAGATATCTAATATAATAAAGCTCTAAGCGCGCATGCGCACTCCCACCTGCGTGTTCCATTTTCCGTGCGCTATAGGGCACCACAGGTAGGAGTGCGCATGCGCGCAAATCTCTCTCTCTCTCCCCCGAGCCGGAGCCAGTGTAGATGGCTGAAGCTTGGCTGGAGGAGGATGAGGAGGAGCTGCGAGAGCTCCGCAGAGGCAGGAGGAGATGGATTCGGGGGAGGGAGTGGGAGAAGGGAGAGATGTTGGACTCAAGTGAGGAAAGGAGAGAGAGACAGATGGATGAGAAGGACAGAGGGGCTACTAGGGGGACCAGGAGAGATGGTAGGGGATAGAGGGGGACAGGAAAGGGAAAGATGGCAAAAGGGGTGAAATAGGGCCAAAGAGAGATGGTAGAGGGTGTGAAAGGGGGAAGGGAGAGATGGAAATGGTAGGACCACTGCTGCTTTATGGCACTGAGGGAGGAAAGGTTGGTACATCAGGACTGCTGCTGCCGCCTCGGGTAAGTAAAGACCCTGTTAGGTGATAAATGCAATGGAGGATCTATGAGGGCCAAAAGGGTACAAAGGAAATGGTGAAAGGTGAGGTGGTGGGACTGGGATCAGTGGGAGGCAGGGTACGGGCATGATAGAGCCGGGGAATGGGTGGTATCAGAGTCAGGATCAGGGTATAGATGGGGCTATTCTAGCACCCGTTACTGTAACGAATGTAACGGGCTAAAACACTAGTACAGTATAATCTCGTTATAATGTACTCGTTTATAACAGAACCTCATCTATAGCGGACCAGGTCCACTGGTCCCGGCCGTGCGCCTTTATAAACATGCAGAAAATCTTTGCATAAAGCGGACTCGCATATAACGGACTTTCGGATATAACAGACAACCAAGTTGGTCCCCAGAGCCGCTTTTAGCTATAGTTTTCTTTGGCTATAACAGACATGCAGGCTCCGCCTGCAAGGCGCATGGCGTGCCGGTGATATAGTATCAAAATGCAGCGCAGAAGAAAATGACAGAATATTTTTCTTTCCAGTACAGTACAACATAATACTTTAGAACATCTTTTAGTGTTCTGGTTTTGCAATCATTTCGTGCCATACCAATGTTTTGCTGAATTTTGTTATTGACGTTGCTGATATGGTTGTGCAGTGACTGTTGTTCATTGATTGTACGTTGTTTCAAGTTGACCTAAATAAAGTTTTTAAAAAAAATGCAACTCTGGATATAATGAACTGTTTTTCCAGGTCCCTTGAAATCCGTTATAACGAGATTATACTGTATTACTAATTAGACTGGGTAAGTTTTGAGGAGCTGCTGGTATCTGCTCTTTCTTTCAACCTGGGGTTAAAGTATTTCATTAGAAGGATGCTGAAAGGCTGGAGAAGCTGGGGCTCTTTTCCCTGGAAAAGCGGAGACTTAGAGGGGGACATGATAGAAACTTATAAGATCATGAAGGGTATAGAGAAAGTAAAGAGGGACAGATTCTTCAGACTAGCGGAGGGCAACAAAAACAAGAGGGCATTCAGAAAAATTGAAAGGAGACAGATTCAGAACAAATGCTAGGAAGTTCTTCACTCAGAGGGTGGTGGACACCTGGAATGCGCTTCCAAAGGAGGTGGTAGGTCAGAGTACGATTATGGGTTTTGAAATGGGATTAGATGATTTCCTGAAGGAAAAGGGGATTGAAGGGTATATAGTTAGAGGGTTACTATACAGGATATTTAACGGTTAGGGAATGACATGTTTTAAAGTAAAAGATCACTTACAGGTCATGGACCTGGGGGGGGCTGCCATGGGAGCGGACTGCTGGGCAGGATGGACCTATGGTTTGACCCGGCAGAGGCAATGCTTATGTTCTTATGTTATGTTCTTAAGGATGGAATGCCATGAACTGAAAATCTCCCTTTTAAAACTTCCTTTGTCTTGGCCGCTTGATTTTGAGAGGAGCTAGGGTTGGCGGTTAGAGAATGAACCAGGGAAGAATTAAAAATATTATTCCTCCATTACATTCCACAGGAGGTAGAAATGGTGGGGGCACTGGGCTATTCGACAAATTTATCTGATCTAAACTAAACGAAACCTTAGGTTTGTATAACGCATCATCTCAACGTTCGCAGAGCTCGACACGGTTAACAAGAATTAGGGTGGAAAGGAACTCCAATGGAGGGAAAGATGAAGAGGAAAATTTAGAGGACTAGAGTAAACGGAGACGGAGGAAGAGTTACATTTTTGAGAATAACCAAGTTTTCAGATATTTACGGAAGAGTTGGAGGGAGCTCAGATTCCTAAGAGGGGAGGTAAGGTTGTTCCAGAGCTCAGTGATTCTAAAAGGGAGGGAGGAACCTAGTTTTCCTACAAGGGAGATGATTTAAGAGAAGTAAAGGAAAGTTTCAGTTTTTGGGTGGATCTGGTAGAATTGGGGTGAGAGGAGTTCCAAGAAAGAGGAATAAAGGGGGGGGGGGTGGAGGATGCCGTGTAGGATCTTGAAAGTAAGGTAGGCACATTTGAAGTGGACTCTGGAGATTATCGGAAGCCAGTGGAGCTTGGACAAAAGTGGTGAGATGTGATCCTTCAATTCCGCTCATCTCTTACCTCTTCTTATACGCTCCTTCTTCCTACCCTACCACCCCGTTCACTCAACTCTCTTCCATACCTTCCCAAATCTAACTGATGTAACCTTGCTGTCCTTACAGCATCTTTTGTTCTTGTTGTATACCGTCTTGAACTGAAAAGGTATGACGGAATATAAATAAAGCTATTATTATTATTATTATTATTATGTGAGCCTAAGGATGTAGCAGGAAGAGTGACAGGAGATCATTGGCAGTACTGGGCATGGGGAGAAAGGACATACTGTCTCAGAAACTGTGTTTCCTGGTTTGGCGCCCTAGCTTTTTTTCTTGCTTAATTGCTGGATCCATGCTCCCCTCTTTGCTCTTGGTAAAGCTCTGCAGCTACCTTCCAGGTCTCAACTCAACTCCTTAAGCTGAATGCTTGTTCCTTGGTAGGGTTACCAGATGTCCTCTTTTTAGAGGGCATGTCCGGGCGTCCGGATGGCTTTTCAAAACCTGGCACTGTGTCCGGGTTTTGAACAGCTTCTTCTTTGGGACTGTGCAGATGCCCTCCCGACCAATGAGAGCAGGTTGAGTGGGCGGGGTGGGGGCATGATGTGGGCGTAACAGAACTGGGTGGGGCTGGAGGCGGGGCTATGGGCCCGATTTTTATTTAGCTAAAATCCGGTAATTCCTTGGCCACTGGAGCAATATCCTATAGGCAGCCCAGAACATACTGGCTTATTATGAGCGCATACTCCTATGCCCTGAGCTGCTAGAACATGTTCTTCCACTCAGCATTTAATCTTTGAGGTTTCAAACTGTGACCCTTGCTGGGGGTTCCAGAGCTCAGGGTGAGCATGTGGCAAAGCATCTGATGTGGACTCTGCAGGCAGAAGGTGGTCATTGGCCTTGAATCTGTGAGTGCCAGAGGAAGTGCTGCATAAGGGGGATGGGGAACCAGCCCCAGAAAACAGGAATGTGCCTGGAGCCAGGGAGAGCAGAGCTGGGGAATGATCCAAGCCTGTGGTCAATAGGGAGTCACAGATTGAAGATGAATTAAAACTACAAACATTCGAAAGTCCTAGCTGTAGAAAAGTGGGAATTAGTAAAGGGATGGGTGAGCCAAACCTGCATCAAACAGTAGCTGGCTAGGGAAAAGTGAACTGTGGCTGGGTCAGGGGAAAACGAGAAGTCGAACAGGCTAAAAAGATTTAGGGAGTTTATGGAGCAAGAAGAGAACTAATAAAATCCCTGTCCCCAAATATAAAACATGAAATTATACCTATGCAGGAGGATTAGGGGAGGGGGAAAGACCAGGAGGAGCGAGGAGGAAGAAGAAATTAGGGGAAATGAAAAATAATAATTGGGGAAAAAAGTGTGGTGTAGATCAGTGGTCTCAAACTCAAATCCTTTGCGGGGCCACATTTTGGATTTGTAGGTACTTGGAGGGCCTCAGAAAAAATAGTTAATTAAAGAAATGACAATTTTGCATGAGGTAAAACTCTTTATAGTTTATAAAACTTTCCTTTAACAGTTAAAAGGAAAGATATATAAACTATAAAGAGTTTTACCTTATGCAAAATTGTCATTAACTATTTTATCCGCGGCCCTCCAAGTACCCTATTTTTTCTGCAGCCCTCAGATTTAAAGTTTAATATCTTTCCTTTCTCAAAACTGACACATTTCAATCACTATATTGAAAATAAAATTATTTTCCCTACCTTTGTTGGCTGGTGACTTTATTTTTCTGTGCTTTTAACTATGTTTCCAAGGCCTTCTTGTCCTTTGACTGTTTTTCTCTCCATCTTCACTTTCTGCTTTGCATCCATCTTTGGCATTAACTTAATATTCAATTTTTCTGCTTTCTTTTCAAAATCTACGTTTCTATATCTTACCTTCCCTTCCTATCTCTCTCTTCTTCCGTCCTATTTCCATGGTCTGACATCTCTTTCCTTCCTTTCTCTCCCTCCCTCCTTCCTTCCTTCCTTTCCCCTGGTCTGGCATCCATCTCCTTCCCTCCCCCCATGTCCTGGCATCTCTCCCTCCCCCTCCATGGTCTGATATCTCCTTTCCTTCCCTCCCTCCCATGAACTTGGCACCTCTTGTTTCTCTCCTCTCCCTTGTCTTCCTTTTCCTTCCTTCCCTCTCTTTCCCCAATTGGGTGCAGCAGCAACAGAAGCAGCATTTCCCTTCCCCCTTTCCTTTGCAGCAGAGGCATTTCTCTTCCCCCTTCCCTCCCTCTCCCTTTACAGCAGCAGCAGCATTTCCCTTCCCCCTTTCCTGTGCAGCAGAGGCATTTCTTTTCCCCCTTCCCTCCCTCTCCCTGTACAGCAGCAGCATTTCCCTAGGGTCCCCCTTTCCTATGCAGCAGCATTTCTCTTCCCCCTTCCCTTCGGAGCAGCAGCGTGTCTGGCCGGCTCAGCTGATCGTTCCGTTCAAAGCCGCGGTGGCGGCTCCTCGCGAGATCCGCACCTGCGTCTGAAGCCTCTCTGATGTTGTGACGTCAGAAAGGCTTCCGATGCAGGACTGGATAGCGGGAGGAGCTGCCACCCGCGGCTTTGAACTGAACGATTGACTGAGCCGGCCAGACACGCTGCTGCTCCACAAGGAAGGGAAGGGGAAATAGAAATGCTGATGTGGATGGCGCCAGGTGCCGCCACCGGCCGCAGCTTTGATCGGAAAAATCAACTGCAGCAAGTTGATTATTGCTTTCAGACCGCGGGCCGCAAAATAGCACCTGGAGAGCCGCATGCGGCCCGTGGGCCGCGTGTTTGAGACCGCTGGTGTAGATGGACTGAAGGAAGAGAGGAACTGGTTTGGAGAAAAGTGCTATGAATTGCTTGAATGGAGAGAAAGTATGATGCTGACAAGCTGTGAGGGGGAGGACCCTAACTTTTGATATGTCCTCATTACCTGCTCTGCTTCTTGACATTTAGATACAGGCTGGTCATTCACTACCAGAGGTACAGTAAAACCTTGATTTGCAAGCATAATTCATTCCGAAAACATGCTTTTAATCCAAAACACTCGTACATCAAAGCAAATTTCCCCATAAGAAATATTGGAAACTCCACAACCCAAAAATTTTAATACAAAATGCTGTATGTACTCATATCGCAAGACCTTGCTTGTTTAGAACAGTCACTAAACTCCCACAGTGTCAGAGAGAGAGAGAGAAGAACCATTGGCTCAGTTGTGATGATGTGATTTGTGTATACTATATGTATTTATATCGCAAGACCTTGCTTGTATATCAAGTTAAAATTTAATAAAATGTTTCTCTTGTCTTGCAAAACACTTGCATACCAAGTTACTTGCAATCCAAGGTTTTACAGTACTTTGTTTTTCCTTTTCTGGATGAGGGGAAATTTGTTGTGAGTTACCCCCAACCATTTTCAGAAATTGCCTCTCATGCCTATAGCCTCTCTCCCTCTGAGTCTAGGCCAAGAACCGACCTTTGCTCAAATCTGCTCCCTGGTGCCACAGAGCTTTCTCTCTTCTTACATTACAGTTCCAACAGGAGTGTCTATTACCTGTCTGGAACAAATATCTCTAAAGAATTGCAAGAGGAAGGAAGAATGGGCAGATCTTACTGTTTTTATCTGCTATCATATTCTGTTTTTCTTTGTTTAAAAAAAAAAAAAAATGCTAGTTACCTTAGCCAGCTGCAAGAAAGTTGTGGGAGGGACACTGGATATATGGTACAAACATACAGTAAGTCTCCAAAAGTGCCGTGTTTGCTTATTACCATCTCCTCCATTCAAAGCTTTCGAGAAGCCTCCTGCTAGATTATAAAATGCTACCGGTGAAACTGCCGCTTGGTGCTCGGTAGTACAGGTGGACGAATGAGGCTCCGAGCCAAATATTTTTGGTTTAGAGAGGGAGTGGTGGGAGTGAATTCCTATCCTCTCTACTAGAAAGGATTTGCTTCCTTCACACAAATCAGTGACAATCTCCAGTGCACTTCACACACACCCATCAGCAACTTTGCAACTCTTTTTTTTCTTCCCCCCCCCCCTGTTATTATTATAGCTGTAGTCTCCTGCGGAACAGCTTCATCGCATAAACCATCCTGGAACGTGAAAGGCAGGAATCAGAAACTGAAAAAGGTTGGTTGAAGTTTTCACATGTATGTATATTTTCTCTCTTTTTGCTGCATGCTGGAAAGTAGCTGCAATCAGGGAGAGGCATGTTAGCTGCCTCACACAGCCTGTAGCTTCTGGTGCATGGTGAATTTCAAGAGTGCAACAAACCTCCACATTGCATTTTACAGGGGTGGGGGGGGAGGCGTTGTTCGCTTCATTAGTGATTCTCTGATCTCATGTATGGACTTTGCAGGTGTTTCCCAAAATCAAATGAAGCAGACAATAGTGGAAGGGTTTCCTCTTCTGGCATGTAAAGAATCTTGGCTGCCGACCTAGAGCCTCTTGACTCCGTCTCTTGCAGAAATGTGTATATAAACCTAGGCTGGAGGGATACAGCGATATCACGAGCGACCAGATTCCTTGCAGTTTGATCGATATCTGATTGTCTTTCGTTGATCAGAGCAAACCAGTGCTTCTTGACTGAAAGAAATTTACAGTAGCAAAGAATGTTTGCGATACTTAAATTTTTGCATATTTGTTTTGATTGCAAATTCTGTGCCCTCTTTCTGTGCCCTCTGACTTATTATAATTATTATTCTTTTTATTGGGCAGGAGGGGGAGGGGAACTGAGGGTATAGATGAACATTTTTGAGCTACTAAAACTTAAAATCAACCACTTCGTCCCCATTAGCCCTCCCTACTAGATTGCAAACAAAAAAATAATAATAAAAATAAACCTCCAAAAAATAACCACCCTTAAAATCTTCCTTCAGTATAGGATTTTATTTTAACACCAATACAATGTCTTCTAGACATCATCGTGCTCATTTTCAAAAAAGATAGATGTCCAAAAGACGGCATAAACTAGCTCTTGGACGTCTTACTAGTCAAAATGTCCAAGTGGGCATTTTCAAAACTGACTTTTTTAGACGTCTTTCTGGTTGTTTTGTCTTCAAATCGTCTAAATCTTAAGAGGGCATGTTAGAGGCTTATTTGGGGCTGGATTAGGGTGCGCTTAACCACCTGGACTTTTTATAACAATAATCAAACATTTTTTTCAAAACCAAAAAGGTACCCAAACTAACCAGATGACCACTGGAGGGATGAAAATATGGCCCCTACGCACTCCCCCAGTGGTCACTAATCCCCTTCCACCCCACAAATATCTGCATGAAATAGTACATATCTGTCTCCATGACAGCTGCAGATACTATGACCAGTCCTAGTAGATCTGTAATCGGGTCTCTTTGAGTAGACTGGTGGGCAGTGCAGTGGTCTGCAGAGAAAGGGGACCTGGACCCATATGCCACCTTAACAAGTAAACGTCTGGTGAAAAGTGTGCCATATAAGTGAAACCTGCAGGCATAAGGGCTATTGGGGTGGTACAGTAGATTTTGAGGGTTTTTTGAGGACTCGCCAAATAACGTATGGGGGTTATGGTGAGATGTGTAACCGGCACCCTTAATGTGAAGTTCACAGCAGTGCCCCTTAGGTGGTCCCACTGCTTTACTGGCCCCTCCAACATACATCTTATACACATTATAGAAAACTTTTGAAGACTTTTCTTTTCTCCAAATTTTTGGCTAACTAAATCTCTGTGTATTACATTATCTTTGTATTTTCTCATAGCATAATCTTTTGTTAACTGCATTGAACTTAGGGTTATGCAGTCTAGAAATTTATCATGTTATAATTGAAATTACAAAATTGAAAAACAATAAAAAATGTACTCCCCACTCCCCCCCCCCCACACTTTTAATATACTGCAATAGTGGTTATTAGCGCAGGGAGCCACGCTAAATGCTCCGCACTGCTCCAGACAGTTTAGTAAAAAGGGGGGTTAATTTGAGAGCCATTTATTTCAAGTTCTTTATTTATTGTACTGTTTAAAACCAATGCTGTCACCATCTGACTTTCGTGCTGTTGTACAAGCAATGGTTTTGTCACGGCTGGACTACTGCAAAGTCCTATACCTGGGAATAACCAAGACCAGGTACAGGGCATTGCAGGTGGTTCAGAATGCCGTGGCCAGATTGACAACTGGAACATAAAGATATGGGCATATTACTCCATATCTTCGACAATTGCATTGGTTGCCAGTTGTGTTTAGAATTCAATGCAAAGCAATTATGTTATGTCATCAATTTCTATATTTCCACTACAGCAGGGACAATGTAACTATAGGAGTCAGTAAAGACGCTAAACTGAAAATAAGGGAGACTGACTCAATAAACAGTACAACCAATAAGAAGGGCCCGCTGTACAAAAACTCAGCTCAGAGACATAAAACTCTGAAGAGGGAGAGGTAACCCCCTCTTAGGGAAAGAGTTTGTCATCCAATCATTGCTTAATCAATGTTAAAAGCGAGTCCAGCTCAAAGGTGTAAAAAATCTTTAACTGTATATATATCTCTTAATTGAAGAACTGTATACAATAAATTCAAAAAAACTTTTGCACTCAGGTTAACACTGGAAACTAGAAACACACTTAGCTTAGTTGTAAAGAAAGCTCATCAGGGTCCCAACGTGGCCCCGTTTCGGTGTCTGCTTCAGGAGACCCCGCCTGAAGCAAACACCGAAACGGGGCCACGTTGGGACCCTGTTGAGCTTTCTTTACAACTAAGCTAAGTGTGTTTCTAGTTTCCAGTGTTAACCTGAGTGCAAAAGTTTTTTTGAATTTATTGTATACAGTTCTTCAATTAAGAGATATATATACAGTTAAAGATTTTTTACACCTTTGAGCTGGACTCGCTTTTAACATTGATTAAGCAATGATTGGATGACAAACTCTTTCCCTAAGAGGGGGTTACCTCTCCCTCTTCAGAGTTTTATGTCTCTGAGCTGAGTTTTTGTACAGCGGGCCCTTCTTATTGGTTGTACTGTTTATTGAGTCAGTCTCCCTTATTTTCAGTTCATCAATTTCTATATGGCACGATACCTGAATTTTTTTTTTTTTTTATAATTCTTTATTCATTTTCAAAATTACAAGTGTTAAGCACGTTAACAATAAATACATCACTTAAAACCTATCATTGGTACATTACATAAACTCTTATCCCTCCCCCCTTCCCACCCCTCCCTACCATATATTCCATTATCTTATAGAATATGTAATAATAAAATATCTCCCCCTTTACTATTAAACTGATAAATTTTTTAAGAGTATGATGGCTGGTTATCAACCACTAAGATCACTGCGTTCCAAAAGTGCTGCATTGCTGAAAACAAAGGCTAACCCTAAATATGTGGAAAAGAATGCCATGACTTTTACATGTGCAGGAGTCAAGCTATTGAATGGCCTTGGTGGCCAGATTCGAAAATGTGGAGAGAGGAACTCATTCAGGAAAATGTTAAAGACTCAACTACTTGTAGATGCATTTCTTTGAGCAATTGACTTTATGTAATATTGAATCTGCCTGCTTTTGTTCTTATTTGTACAGACTTTTAATATTTTATGTATGTGACTCCTTGTAAACCGCTTTGGAAGAAAACGGTATAGAAATTTTAAAAATAAATAAATTGTAACAACGGTGAAACTAAAGTAGATAGACTTGCTAATCAATGCGATGGATGTGCTTGTTTTTGAGTGCAAATTAACTCAAAATGCAGCTCAACAGTCGACAAGCAAACACATATTTCATTATCCACCACCTGCAGTCGTTATCGTTTTTTCAATTTAATTCCTGTCAGAGTTGAAAATCCAGGTTTGCAAAGATAAGAAGATCCAAACGGTATCAAAGCCTCGATTGCTTTGTTGCTCAAGTTAGGATAACTACTGCGTAAAACATATAAATAAAATTACTTGCCGTTAGTTTTCAAGGACCAATCACGTCAAAGAATGATGCTTGTCTGGGCGATTGTGTTCTTACACACACATACGCTCATAACATTGACAGACTCTTGCATACGCCATGTACTTGTTATCTAGTCTAGCGTATACTTATGAAGGGAATTTTTTTTAATAAAGTAAAATTCTGGAATCTCTCGTGGCACACCTGGAATCTCTTCGGAGCACACTGCTATGCCGTGGTACACAGTTCGAGAGACATTGTCATAGAGGAAGCTAGCAGTTTAGTCAGAAGTCTGAAACCATGCAGCCTCTTCACCTTGAAGCTTATAGTAATGTCATGTTGATGGTGTACTCAGAAACGTAGAATGCGTAGCAAACAAATCTAAAACGTTTGCAGTAAATTTCATATATGGCACTTTGAGTTACGCGTGCAAATGTGGGCGTGTACCCACATTTACGTACATTCAACTTAATTGAATAACAAGCCAATTTGTGTTGACCATTGGCATGCTATCAAGCCATTATTAATGTTAGTTGTTTTACTTAAAAATTACATACGTAAATTTAAGTGCGGGATCTGTACCTAAATTTTACGCATGAGCTTGAAAAGGAGGGGCGCTGAAATGGGAGGGTCATGGGCAGATCGGGGGCATTCCTAGAATTTACTCACATAATTGTAGAATAAGTGGGATCCGCGCCTAATTTAGACGCAAGAATTTGCACCATGTTTCAGCTGGTATAAATGGACACGCCAAAAGTTAAGGGTGATTTCCAGCCATAAGCACTATTCTATAAGCCATTTGAGGGGGGGAAATTCTATAATCGGCGCCAATTATAGAATTTGGGTTTTTTTTTATACTGGCGCCTTAAATGTAGGCCACATCCGGTGCAAGCCATGCCCATGCCAACCTTAGGAATCCTTAAGCGCCCCTAAGTGCTTTCTGTAAGCATGACACTGGTACCATAAATGAAGGCACTGTTCACACCTCCATTTTTTTTAGAAAACGTGCTTCTGGATTGGTTGGTTAGTCCTTTTCGAGGACATGTCTGGCGTTCCAGATGGCTTTTCAAAACCTGGCACTTTGTCCGGATTTTGAAAAGCTTCCTGTAAAAATCGGGTCGGGATGGGGCATGCGCGGATGCAACACGGTGACACGGGGGGGCGTGACACAGTCAGAACGGGGCAGAACTGAGTGGGCCTGTGGGCATGGCCATGGGTCCAGATTTTTCTTCGGGAAAATATGGTAACCCTAGCCCTACCTTCGGTGCATCTTCAAGAATTTTCTCTTATTGAATAGCACGGAGCGTTTTTTTCAGCGCTGATTTTTTTTAAGCGCTATATATAGAATTTATCCTTTGATGCATTGTACCTTATATCTGCATTCCTCCTTCTTCTTGGGGGTTTTTTTTTAGGGGGGGGTAAAAAAATAATTTTTATTGATTGATAATGCAGCCAAGAATACAGCAAGAAAATATAAGTCGTAATACAAGGAGATACAAAAACAGTGCAAACTGTACCAACAATCCAGGAACTCAGTGTCATGGTCAATGATATTGTATCTGCATGTCAACACCAGTGGTGAAAGGTTTCTTAAATGAAAGCAGATGACCCCCAGGCCTGAACCTTTTTTTTTTTTTTTTTTTTTAAATAAATCTTTATTAATTTTCAAGTAGTAACAGTGCAATACATGTGAATCCGAACATATAACAAATCAAGAAAAGCACCTTGAACTTACAAATAATTGAAAGTATTACTCCCCTCCACCCCTTTCCTTAATTAATAATATAAATGCAATTATTCTTCCAATAACCCATTCTTATTTAAAATAATACCACATTCCTACCCTGGATGTGTAAGGAATTTAGACAAAAATAAAAGAGAAATGACAACTATATAGAACCTATAAAAGATGCCAATGGGCCCCACACCAAGTTAAATACATTACTATGCCCCAAAATTTCAGCATTCATTTTTTTCATATTTGTAGCTGGAGCATAAGTTCGCCCACCAGAAAGGAAAGTTAAATCGACCATAGTTCTTCCAATTACGTGTTAGCATCTGCATGGCTATTCCTGTCATAATTAAGAAAAGCCGGCATTTATAACGGTCCATAGGGGGTTTAACATGTAGTAGTGTCCCACATATTATGACTTCATAAGTCAATGGGATTGATGACTCAAGTACAACATTAATTTGACCCCGTATCGACTTCTAAAAATTAAGGCCTGAACCTTAAATCAGTGGTCATGTATTGACAGCTAAATTTATAATCGATTCTGACATATGCACAGGAAATTCAGGAACAAAAGGCCGATAGGTTGCAGGTAAACAAATGTTTGGTTTCTGCACCACTTCAGTGCTAAGGCAAGGGCACACATGGGATAATGGAATATACCGCAGGAAGCCCTGTTAGAGGAATATTCACCTACTGAACAGGATTTTTGAATGAACTGTTTCGGCAGGAAGGAACACCTCGGGATAGTGGAAAGATTCTCGTTTGAGCGGAATACCTTGAAGGCTCAATCTTGTAATATATTTGCGTGTGGGGGGATGTGGGTGTCATCTGCCTCTTTAGATGGGGTGATGATGATCGGGGCAAGTACAGTAGTCTGATGCTCTTTCACATATTATACCAAATGCCAAGTGATAGGGTTGCATTTTTATGTCATAATTGTTTTTAATGACCTGTTTGTTGGATTTTTTATTTTTCCTATTTTTAATCTTTGTAAATCGCATTGGATTTGGATATTGCGATTATTTCAAATATCTTAAATAAACTTGAAACTTAAACTTGTTTTTTTTTTTTTACCTCAAACTTTCAATTGATCTGAAGTTGGACTGTATTACTAAGGAAATAAATCAGAAACAGCATTTAATTAAATGAAAGCTCACAGACAGCTGGGACGTTGACTTTACTCTGGCCTCCAGTTTTGTGCCTGAATGTGCAAAGGTTGTTTGGAGGTGGGGTGGGGGAGTGGAGATACAAGAGACTGGTGGAAGGTGAACAGAGATCGCGGGGGTAGGGCAGCAAGGTCAAATAGCTAATTGGTTTTAGATAGTGCAATTTTTCTAACAAAACAAAATGCCCCTATGTACATGTAGGGATGTACATGAGGCCCCCCTGTAACAGGCCATGGAATCTATAAAAAGACAACATTGCAAATACTACTCTACTCCTTAGAGAAGACCTCTTATTGAATAAAAGAGCTGGGCTGTTACAAATCCCCATACTGAACCTACCTGCTCACAAAGTACCTCACCTTGTTCACGTCTGCAAAATATAAACAGAGCTTTGCCATAGTCAGAATAAATGACCATGTATTAGAAAAGACATATTTAGAGACAAATTGGAAATTCCAAGAACGGCATAGGACACTGCCTGCAGTACAACACTGGAGAAATATAGGGCTCCTTTTACAAAGCCACGCTAGCGGTTTTATCGCACGTACCAGATTAGCGCGTGCTATAGCGCATGCTAGCCGGAAATCTACCGCCTGCTCAAAAGGAGGCGGTAGCTGCTAGTGCGTGCGGCAATTTAGCACGTGCTATTCCGCGTGTTAAGGCCCTAGCGCGGTTTTGTAAAAGGAGCCCATAGTAAACGTAGTAAATGGCGGCAGATAAAGACCTGAACGGTCCATCCAGTCTGCCCATTAGTTATTCTCATGAAAAATACATGATTAAATTAACTGGTCTCTTCTTTGATATTTCTGGGTCATAGACTGTAAAGTCCACCTGGCACTGTCCTAGGTTCCAGATGCTGAAGTTGCCATCTAATCAAGCCTTTGTGACATCACTGCTGAGGCTGGCTCTTAGGCATTGGTGGAATGAGGCATTATGACATCACAATCTCAGCTCTGGAATGTTGCTGCTCTTTGGGATTCTGCCAGGTAACATAGTAAATGACGGCAGATAAAGACTTGAACAGTCCATCCAGTCTGCCCATTAGTTATACCCATTAAAAATGCATGATTAAATTAACTTGTCTCTTCTTTAATATTTCTGGGCCTTAGATTAACACTAACACTACAAAAAATGGGTGTCATGCAGTAAATTTGCAATCTATACACTATTCTATCACTTACAAGGAAGGGACAGTTAAAAGGTTCTCAGCCCAACCAATAAAGTTGGGGCAGTCTCTGTCAAGTGCTATGCATCTACTGGGGGATGCACAAAACTTACCAATCGTGTCCTGATCGTCATTAAACTGGTTTGACCAGTTTAGCGATCGATCGGATAGGATTCTCCGATGCACATAACCGCCCACCACGTGTTTTTCTCCCTGATCGCCCATTTAATGATCCGATCCGATCCAACCCTTGCAAATTAGTAAAATCCCGATTGCTCTAAAGCTGTCGGTAACTCTGTTACCGACTGGTCTGCCTGGGGTTATTTTTCCTGGTTTGAATAGGGATGCTGCTCCATATTGCTGCCCCTTGATAAGAAAAGGAATGTTCTAACATTAAGTTTGATCTGCGTAATATTATTTATAAAAGAATAGCCTAATTTTAAAATTGTTGAAAAATGAGAATTTGGATTAAAGTTGGAAACATTTAGGCCCTTGGAGGGGCATAATCAAAAGAAACGTCTAAGTCCGTTTTGGGCCTAAGTCGCAAGTCTCCCAAAGTCGGACACAGGAAAAGGTCCGTTTTTGAAAAATACGTTCAACATGTACGTCCTGCTGTATGATCGTCCAGACCGCTAAGTCGTCCATCTTTATACCCATTTTTGTCCAAAAATTCATCCAAGTCACAAACGCCTAGAAAAAAACCTTTTGAGTGCGGGAGGGGCCAGAAAAGTGATGGACTGGACACCCAGATATGGCAACAAATTAGTGGGGTACCTTACAGGGCACTGCTGTGAACTTCACAAAAAGGGTCCCACATAAACATCTCACTGCAGCTCCCTTATAGGTCATGGTGAGCCCCCCAAAACACCCCCAGAATCTACTAGACCTACCTATCTACCACCCAATAGCCCTTATGGCTGCAGGAGCCACTTATATTGCAGTACAAAAGGATTAGGGTTTTTTTGGGGGGGTGCACATTTTTCACCATGAATGCAGTGATTAGAGTGGCTTATGGGCCTGGGTCCTCCTCTCCATGGTTCACTAACCCACCCCCAAGACCACTTAAGCCACCTCTGTGCAGCTCTACTAGGCTTTCCTTTGCCAGGCTGCCAGGTGCTGATGTTCTGGAGGAAGATGTGTAAAGTTGTTATTACGATTTTTATGGGGGTGGGGGAGTCAGTGATGACTTCGGCAGTGTGTGAAGGTCTGTACTTTGTGTCAGCAGTGCTTATCTGGTCACTTTGGATACCTTCTTGTGTCTTAGACCTGGTTTTAGATGGCCTAAGTTTGAACGTTCAGGTTCCGTCTAGGCAGTGTCGTAAAACTTTCGGTTATACATGCAGTATGACTAAGTCTAGGACGGCCCACGTCCCGCCCAATTCCCGCCCTCGACACTCCTCCTGACACGCCCCTTTTAGCTCTGGTTGTTCAGCAGCACTGTGAAGGCCTAGGTCATTTTTAAATATGTCTAAAACCCGGTTCAATGATCGGCACTTGGATGACCTGTCTCACTGATCATTAGATTAAAGTCATAGAGAAAAGGAGTTGCTCCTTTTCCATCACTGGACCCTTGGAATAGAATAGGCCAGTGTTTTTCAACCTTTTTACACCTAAGGACCGGCAGAAATAAAAGAATTATTCTGTGGACCGGCATCGGTCCGTGGACCGGCGGTTGAAGAACACTGGGCTAAGTCGTGGGCCAGACCCCGCCCATCTCTACCCAATCTCCACCCCAGACCCCACCCCCATAATAGTACTAATTGCACCTTGCACGTCCCGTGCCTCATCTGGAAGCCTTCCCTCTGACATTGCAACGTCCGAGAGAAGGCTTCCGGTTCAGGCGCAGGATGCCCGTAGGAGCCGCTGCCCGTGGCTTTGTGCACCGAATCAGTGAGGAAGGAGTTGGCTCGAAGATAACGCCACATCGATCGCACCATGGACCGATGGTTGAAGAACACTGTTTTGGGCCTGATGCACGTGCTGGCCCTGTGGACCGGCAGGAAATTTCTGTGGACCGGTGGTTGAAGAACACTGGAATAGGCTACTTACTGATTGAACTCAGACTAATAACTGACACAATGATGTTTATTATAAATCAACCAAATAGGGAAACTTCTAGAAATGTCCAAATAGATATAAACACCAGATAATGAGGACAAAACTATATTAAATGGATTTTTCCACTAGACCTCAAACACCCAAGGTACCACTTACTGGGGTGGTGTTTTCATCATTGGTCTTAGCAAGTAGCATGTGCAACATAATTTTTTTTTATATAAATTAATTTTCTCTACCGGCTCTGCATAAATTATAAAGTGCCTAGAGTGCTATAAAGTGCTGTAAAGGAAAGGCACTTATCTTTATGCCCGACGGCTGCCCAACCGTTTCACTCCTAGTTTCGTCGGGGGCTATTTCTCCTTTAATACAGACACCATCATTTTTAGTTAAGAAAACCCTTATTTTGAGCCAAAAACGCCACTATATTTTTGGTTGCACATGCTACTTGCTAAGACCAATAATGAAAACACCACTCCAGTAAGGGTACGAATAGAAATACTAAGTACTACCTTGGGTGTTTGAGGTCTAGCGGAAAAATCCATTTAATATAGTTTTGTCCTCATTATCTGGTGTTTGTTATATAAAAAACAAACAAACCTGAAAGCACTTTTATTTGCTCCAGCAGCCAACAGTGGACGTTGTTCTGGTCAAACCCCTTCATTCTATAACAGGGCACTTAAATTTAAATACCATTTGTGTTCTTAGATTAATAGAATACCATCACTAATGTGTCTGAATGTACCGTTAGTCACCATATAATCCATGCAATGATACTTCCTTCAATAATGTTGCTTAACTATATTTAAACGCTTTTAGGATCCTCGGAAATAAGTGCAGTAATCTTCAATAATGCTTTTAGAAGAGCTGCAATAATCGTCATCGATCCTTCAGCAGTTTAACTATCTTATTATTTTTTAATGTTTTTATTTTCTGTTTAAGACTTATAATAAATCTAATATAATAAAATGGTAAGCCGCGCATGCGCACTTCCGAAGTGTGTGCCGGTTTTCCGTGAGCTGTAGCGACACATAGGAAGTGCGCATGCGCGGCTTACGATTCTTTGAAAGACGCGGCGGTGGCTTCTCTCACGATCCCCGCCTGCGTCGGACTTCCGACGCAGGTGGGGATCATGAGAGGAGCCACCGCCGCGTCTTTCAACTAAAAAAACCCCAAAAAACAAGGCGGATGTCGGCCCGATGGCTGGAGTTCACCGCTGAGTCCGGTGAGGAGTGTTTCCCTCAACAGGAACCGTCGGGTCTAATTCAAATACTCCCGGCAGGTCGGGAGGGGGCGGAGCAGGCTCGCACGCCTGGCAGGGACCGGACAGGAACTAGACTCCCTGCAGGAGCCAGCCTGATGGTTGGAGATCACTGGACTAGACAGGGGGAGCAGGTAAGAGGGTGCTGCAGTACAGGAGGAGCAGGGAAGAGGTGATTCTGGACAGGGGGGAGGTAACAGGAAGGGAGGCCTACTGCTGGATAGGGGAAGCAGGGAAGAGGTGCTGCTAGACGGGGGGGGGGGGAGGTAAAAGGAAGGGAGAAGGGCTCCTGCAAAGGAGAAGAGCTACTGCTGGATATGGGGAGCTGGAAATGGGGTGATGCTGAACAGGGGGAGATAAAAGGAGAAGGGCTACTGCTATATAGGGGGAGCAGGGAATGGGTGGGGGTGCTGCTGGACAGGGAGGAGGTAAAAGTAAGGGAGAAGGGCTGCTAGCACCCGTTAATGTAACGGGCTAAACAACTAGTACTTAATAAATATTCTCAACATGATACGCTGAAACACTAAGCTTTCTATGACTTCAGCTTTCATTTCATCTTTGTCAGCTGGGGGTGGTTGCCGACATGTTTCGCCTTAGCGGTGTTTTCAAGGCAGTCCCCCGTTACTAATATGGTAACCCTAGCTAAGCACAGCCAGTTTGGCACTGAATATCTGTGCCTAGCTGGTTCAATATGAGATAGATGGTTATCCCCCACTGAATATCCAAGGTTAGGTGCCAATATGCTATTTAACTGGCTAAATAGATTTGATAATGCGCTTATCATTTTTCTAAGCAGCGTACATTGTTAAAAATAATTAGGGATACATAAATCACAATAGACACGGACGTACAGAAAAATCAGGGTGGAAGGGCAGAACTACATCATTGATAGGAAAGGAATACAAAAAAGGGTAAATAACATTAGGGATAGGGTCCATCTGATCTAAGAATTAGAAAGAAATCTATGAAAAGGCATCGTTAAATAAAAGGCTTTTAGATTCGATTTAAATCGTTCTAATATAGTTTCCTCATGCAATTCTATAAGCATAGCGTTCCAGAAAAGATGGTAGAACGTGTCATACTGAGTTGTCTCAATGAAGGAATAGATAACAATTGTTGATTATTAGAGCGTAAGATTCTAATATGGGCGTATGGAATAAGAAGTCTGTTGATAAATTCAGGAAGATTTGTAAGAGGTTTAAAGGTTAATAACAGAATCTTGTAAGCTCACACTTTTTCAAATGCAGATACAGTCCCTAAAGGGATTTCCAATGTAGAGCAGGGGTGGGCAACCTTGGTCCTCAAGGGCTGCAGCCCAGTTGGGTTTTCAGGATTTCCCTGATGAATATGCATGAGATCTATTTGCATGCACTGCCTCCATTGCATGTAAATAGATCTCATGCATATTCATTGGGGGAAGCCCTGAAAAACCAACTGGGTTGCGGCCCTCGAGGACCAAGATTACCCACCCCCGATCTAGAGGACAGAATGAGTAACCTGTTTTAATGCATTAAGGTGATTTCATTAGCATTTGACACATTTGTGCAATTAAAATACAAGTTAATAGTAAATAGGTCCAATCGAAAATAACAGGGCTTCCATTAAATAAGGTGTATTAATGAATCAAAGTGAAAGCGACTTCTGGTTTCTAAAATCTTTTATTTATTCCAATAGAGACTCGATACTTCCGTGTTCGGCCTAAGGGGCCTTTATCAGGAGTCTAAAGTACAGGAAGCATAAATATGGAAAAATTACATATAAATAACCATGGGGTCCTTTTACTAAGGCACGCTAATCGATTTAGTGTGCACTAAACGCTAAGACATCCATTATATTCTATGGGTGCTTTAGCATATAGCACATGCAAATCTTTAGCGTACGCTAAATCGGTTAGCGTGCTTTAGAAAAAGGACTCCCATGTTAATGAAAGAAATAAATATATGAAAAATTAGAATTATGAATATTGAAGAATGCAACGTATGAATAAAACTAGACAACACATGTCCCCAATTGAACTTGAAACAACCCAACTGAAGTGAATAAACTAATATCAAGCATGATGCCCAGAGATAAAATAAATGTGCCAAATGATTGCACATGCTTCTATATGGAAAACAACAGAATATGATAATTACAGACTGGTTAGCCTTACTTCGGTGCCGGGAAAAATGGTAGAAACAATTATAAAAAATAAAATTGTGGAACACGTAGACAAACATGATTTAATGAGATATCAGCATGGGTTCAGCCGAGGGAGATCTTGCCTCACAAATTTGCTTGACTTCTTTGAAGGTGTGAATAAACATGTGGATAAAGGTGAGCCGGTTGATAGAGTGTATCTAGATTTTCAGTAAGCTTTTGATAAAGTTCCTCACGAGAGGCTCCTGAGAAAATTAAAGAGTCATGAGATAGGTGGTGAAGTTCAGTTGTGGATTAGGAATTGGTTATCAGATAGAAAATAGAGGGTAGGGTTAAATGGTAATTTTTCTCAATGGAGGAGAGTAAACAGTGGAGTGCCGCAGGGGTCTGTACTAGGATCGGTGCTATTTAACTTATTTATAAATGATCTTGAAATTGGAACGACGAGTGATTAAATTTGCAGATGACACTAAACTGTTCAAAGTTATTAAAACACATGCGGATTGTGAAAAATTTCAGGCGGACCTTAGGAAATTGGAAGACTGGGCGTCCAGGTAGCAGAAGAAATTTAATGTGGACAAATGCATAGTGATGCACATTGAGAGGAATAACCTGAATCACAGTTATCGGATGCTAGGGTCCACCTTGGGGGTTAGCGCCCAAGAAAAGGATCTGGGTCATTGTAGACAATACAATGAAACCTTCCACCCAATGTGTGGCAACAGCCAAAAAAAACAAACAGGATGCTGGGAATTATTTAAAAAGGGATGTTTAACAAGACTAAGAATGTCATAATGCCCCTGTATCGCTCCATGGTGCAACCTCATTTGGAGTATTCCATTCAATTCTGGTCTCCTTATTGCATGAAAAATATAGTGGTGCTAGAAAAGGTTCAAAGAAGAGTGACCAAGATGATAAAGGGGATGGAACTCCTCTTGTATGAGGAAAGACTAAAATGGTTAGGGCTCCTCTGCTTGGAAAAGAGACGGCTGAGGGGAGATATGATTGAAGTCTACAAAATCCTGAGTGGAGTAGAATGGGTAAAAGTCAAAAATTACAAAGACTAGGGGACAGTCGATGAAATTACAGGGAAATACTCTTAAAACCAATAGGAGGAAATTTTTTTTCATTCAGAGAATAGTTAAGCTCTGGAACGCGTTGCCAGAGGCTGTGGTAAGAGCGGATAGTGTAGCTGGTTTTAAGAAAGGTTTGGACAAGTTCCTGGAGGAAAAATCCATAGTCTGTTATTGAGAAAGACATGGGGGAAGACACTGCTTGCCCTGTATCGGTAGCATGGAATATTGCTACCATGGGTTCTGGCCAGGTAGTAGTGACCTGGATTAGCCACTGTGAGAATGGGCTACAGGGCTTGATGGACCATTGGTATGACTCAGTAAGGCTATTCTTATGTTGAAATACTGTAAATACAAACAAGATAATAGAAATAAATCATGAAGTTATACGTATATGCAGATTTTTATCAATAAACACAACATATGTATAAACTAAGACGCCACCTACCACAGATTGGATATGAGATTTACCAACCAAAATTAACAAGTTAATAGCAGGCTTAATAACCACATATAAATGGAATAAATAAAAGATTTTAGAACCCAGAGGTCGCCTTCACTGTGCTCTTTATTTCTCCGGTGTGAGAAGGAACTTTCTCCTGTGTTTGTCACTTCCGTATTAATGTATCAAAGCGGTGCTTTTCAACCTTTTTACACCTATGGACCGGCAGAAATAAAAGAATTATTTTGTGGACCGGCATCAGTCCGTGGACCAGCGGTTGAAGACCCTGCCCATCTCTACCCCATCTCCACCCCAGACCCCGCCTCATCTGGAAGCCTTCCCTCTGACGTTGCAACGTCATAGCGAAGGCTTCCGGTTCAGGCGCAGGATGCCCGTAGGAGCCACTGCCCGTGGCTTTGTGCACTGAATCAGTTAGGAAGAGGGAGCTGGCTCGAAGATAACGCCGCATCGATCGCACCGTGGACCGGCGGTTGAAGAACACTGTTTTGAGCCTGATGCACGTGTTGGCCCTGTGGACCGGCAGGAAATTTCTGTGGACCGGCACTGGTCCGTGGACCGGTGATTGAAGAACACTGTATCAAAACATTTTAGTAAATCTAAGTCTAAATTTGTCAGTTGAACCATGCCACCCTCTGTTTGAGCCAGCATACCAAGGATTTCATATAAATTGCAAGCATATCAATGTAAGAACGGTAATCAGGGAAAGTAATTAAAATGCCAAAATAATTTGTCTTTGTTTCCAATGTAATTTATTTATGTTTATGTGTGAATTTGCCCTACCAAAACATCATTTTTAAAACATTTTTTTTACCGTCCCCAGGAGCTCTGTAGCAGCAGTCAAAACAGGGGATTATAAATCTTATGCTTAAGTGTAATACTTTTTTACATCTGAGCATTACTTTACAGCAGGGGAGGCAAATAAATTCCTGTGATAAAAGGAGCTGGATTTGGCACGGTTGAGGTTGTTGCATTGGTTTCAAATATGTCTTATGTTTGGGAGCACTGGAGAGAGGTTTCTTTTAATAGAGGAGATTAAGGCACAGATAAAACCAGGTAGCAAGGAACTGCATCATTTTGCATGTGGAAGGAATCATAGAGGTGAATAATTGAAAAAAAGATATTCACTTGCTGTTCTCTGACAGGGCCGGGAGACTGCAGTCGAATTTATTTTCTTTTGGCTGAGACTTGCAGAGATGACTAGAGGGAGGGGATCTGCTTTGGGGATAGTTCTGCCAAGAGCAATTGGGAGACTCCTACACATTAGTCAGACCTCGGTTTGTTTGGTTTTCCCCCTCCCTAAGGCTGCAGGCCTAAGTATTAATTGAATGTTGCAACTAGAAACACTCAAGTGCCTTTTTTTTTTTTTTTTTTTTTTGTTCTTTAACATGTAATGCACAGTTTTGAAGATCTGACCTATTTATATTCAGACAATCTCTAAGTTATGACTCTAGGGTTGCACTCTGGACAAGGCACTGCTGCTATGCAAGAGATAAGAACATAAGAATAGCCTTACTAGGTCAGGCCAATGGTCCATCAAGCCCAGTAGCCCATTCTCATGGTGGCCAATCCAGGTCACTAGTACCTGGCCAAAACCCAAAGAGTAGCAACATTCCATTCAGAATCCTAAAGAATAGCAAGATTCTGGAATTCCAAAGAGTAACAAAAGATTCCGGAACCCCAAAGAGTAGCAACATTCCATTCAGAATCCTAAAGAATAGCAAGATTCTGGAATTCCAAAGAGTAACAAAAGATTCCGGAACCCCAAAGAGTAGCAACATTCCATTCAGAATCCTAAAGAATAGCAAGATTCTAGAATCCCAAAGAGTAACAAAAGATTCCGGAACCCCAAAGAGTAGCAACATTCCATTCAGAATCCTAAAGAATAGCAAGATTCTGGAATCCCAAAGAGTAACAAAAGATTCCGGAACCCCAAAGAGTAGCAACATTCCATTCAGAATCCTAAAGAATAGCAAGATTCTGGAATCCCAAAGAGTAACAAAAGATTCCGGAACCCCAAAGAGTAGCAACATTCCATTCAGAATCCTAAAGAATAGCAAGATTCTGGAATCCCAAAGAGTAACAAAAGATTCCGGAACCCCAAAGAGTAGCAACATTCCATTCAGAATCCTAAAGAATAGCAAGATTCTGGAATCCCAAAGAGTAACAAAAGATTCCGGAACCCCAAAGAGTAGCAACATTCCATTCAGAATCCTAAAGAATAACAAGATTCTGGAATCCCAAAGAGTAACAAAAGATTCCGGAACTCCAAAGAGTAGCTACATTCCATGCTACCAATCCAGGGCAAGCAGTGGCTTCCCCCATGTCTTTCTCAATAACCGACTGTGGACTTTTTCCTCCAGGGAATTGTCCAAACCTTTCTTAAAACTGCTCTTACCACAAGCTCTGGCAATGCGTTCCAGAGCTTAACTATTCTCTGAGTGAAAAAAAATTTTCCTCCTATTGGTTTTAAAAGCATTTCCCTGTAACTTCATCAGAATGAAAAATCGATCCACTTGTACCCGTTCTACTCCACTCAGGATTTTGTAGACTTCAATCATATATCCTCTCAGCCATTTACTTGCTATTGTAACCTCCACGGAGCAGGAACACCTCATCTGTGTAGCGCAATGGAATGGTAATTGGTGGTAGTTCTTATGGTAGATCCCAGAGCAGCGGTGGGCAGCCTTGGTCCTCGAGGGCCACAGCTCAGTCAGGTTTTTAGAATTTCTCCAATTAATGTGCTTGAGTTGTGTTTGTATACAATGGAGGCAGTTCATCTGTGTTTCTGATGTGAGGATTGACAGCTAAGTATTACTGGTTGAAAATAGCTGAATTTCTGGATATGGTGGAAATACAGATAATAGCAGCACTTATTGACAAGATTATAAGCAGCCCTTTGAGGTTCTTGCATCTGCCTAGGACACTGGCATTGGTTTAACACCCCACCGGTTTCTGCCCATGGGCTTGGCTTGTGCATGTTGCTCCTAGCGGAATTCTATGAGTACAGAATTTGTGCAGAATTCCTCAACCCCTCAGGTCACATAGAATTCTGCACATGCTTTGCAGAACTCAGTGCAGACATGGGTAGTAAAGCAGGAAGTGAATCGCTGTACAGTGGGTCACTTCCTTCTCCTGTGCTGGCTTAGATCTGACTGTTATGTAAACAATTATCTCGTACGTGCAGAATTTTGTCATTTCTCCATCGTCTTTCCTTAGTCCACAGGGAGCTAAGCCTCTGGTAGGCCCCAGTGTGGGGTTCCCAGCTAGAGAATGACACTGTGACAAAATTCATCATTGTTCCCATCTCCGCGGATAACCGCAGGAAACCATCTGGTGTCGTTCTTTAGTGTCTCTCTCAATCTCAGTCCTTCTACACCAGCATTCTTCAATGCAAGGCTTGAGGGTCAGTAGCTGAGCCCATTCTTACTCTGACTCTTATGTGAGCCAGGTAAAGGATAATCAACCCATTGTGACATTACTGATGAGGTTGGCTCATAGGCATTGATGGAATGATACATTATGACATCACAATAACTGCTCTAGATACCAGTGTCTATCTCAACCTCGGTCCTTCTACACCAGCATTCTTCAATGTAAGGCTTGAGAGTCCTTGGCTGTGCCCATTCATACTCTGATTCTTATGTGAGCCAAGTATAGGATAACGAAACCATTGTGACATCACTGATGTGATTGGTCTTAGGCATTAGAGGAATGAGGCATTATGACATCACAATATCTGTTGTAGATACCAGATATTGTCATTCTTTAGTGTCTCGCTCAACCTCTGTCCTTCTACACCAGCATTCTTTAATGCAAGGCTTGAGGGTCCGTGGCTGGGCCCATTCATACTCTGATTCTTATGTGAGCCAAGTATAGGATAATGAAACCATTGTAACATCACTGATGTGATTGGCTCTTAGCCATTGGTGGAATGAGGCATTATGACATCACAATATCTGCTCTGGATACCAGAGACTGTCATTCTTTAGTGACTATCTTAACCTCTATTTTTCTATACCAGCATTCTTCAATGCAAGGTTTGAGAGTCACTGGTTGTGGCCATTCATACTCTGATTCTTCCCTCTCTCTTTAAAGAATGACATGGAGAAGGTTTCCCGCAATTATCCACAGGGATGGGAACAGTGACGAATTTTGTCGCTGTGTCATTCAATTGCTCCTTTGTGTTCTCCTTTAGTGGGCCACATCTTGCAATCTTCCCTTAAGTTTTTATAGTGCCCTTAAAAAACTGATAACCAGATCCTATTGGATCAGGCTCTCTGATTGTACCTCCTCATTTCACCTTGGCACCTTTTCTGGAGCAGGAGCCAAGAATGTTCTTTCTGCAAAAGCACTGAAAGAGCATTTTGACAACCTGCTACAGCAGCAAGATTCTAGGCTATCTATTGCCGGGGATCAACCCAACTTTCCCCCAGATTTACTTTAATAACAATTTATGGACTTTATTCCCCAACAATTTGTCCAAATCTTTTAAAAATTCATCTGTGCTAACTGCTTTTACCACAACTTCCAGCAATGAGTTTCAGAGTTTAACTATGCAATAATCCCTTTTTTGCTAAGCCACGGTAGAGGTTTCTATCATGGCCCAGAGCGCTAATGCTCCGACGTTCTTAAAATTCCTATGAGCATCGGAGCAGCATCGTAACATTTAGCGCTCTGCGCTGTGATAGAAACCTCTATCGCGGCTTAGTAAAAAGGGAGGGGGGAGGGCAAGTGAAAAATATTTTCTCTGATTAATTTAAAATGTACAGCTTAGTAAATTCATGGCTTGTCCCCTTTTGAAAAAGTAAATAAACAACTGGCATTTGCACATTTCATTCCAGGTAGGATTTTATAGATTGTTATCATAGTTTCCATCATTTATCCCTTCTCCAAGCTGAAGAGCCCCAGCTTCCCTAATTTTCCTCATATGAGAATGTTTCTATCCCCTTAATTGTTTTTTGTTGTTCTTTTTCAAATTTCATTATATGAGAGGGTGCTGAAAAGGTCTCAGCCATACCAAGAAGAGAAAGACATGGATATAGTTCAAACAATGTCAAAATGTAAAATTTCATTTCTGCAAATTGGCACTTTTCAGCTATGGTGGCAAAATAACGCTCAGAATTTAGAAAGTTGGTTGGTTGGGCTGCAAATTTTTCAGCACCTTCTGGTATGTAATAAAAGCGAGCCAAGTATAGGACAATCAAGCCATTGTGACATCACTGATGAGGTTGGCTCTTATTGGTGGAATGAGGTATTATGACATCACAATCTCATCTCTGGTTACCAGACAATGAAATTCTTCACACTACAAGAATCTGCTGATCTCCAGATTTCCATTTTGCTTTTGTAGTTTAGGTCTACTCTATACCTAAACCTGTTCCATTATAGTAGGCTCACTTACTGCACAGGGGCAGAGGTCTGTGTGATGTGAGATGGGCAGTGAGAAATAAGTCTGCTCAGAAAGGTGCCAAATCAAGATCTGAGTAATTAGATGATTCTTTAGTCATCGATTAAGTGATATTCAGATTCCTCAACAAGTTTGACGTTTAGGTGTCATTCTTGATTCCACCTTATGCATGATACCATATGCTAAAGAAGTAGTTAAATCTGCCTTTTTTTTTTTTTTACTGCGTTTACCCGCCTTTTAAAAACCATGGAAGTGGTTTTTAGCACAGGCCAGCACGCCGAATGCTCGGCGCTGTTTCCAACGCTCATAGGAACTCTACGAATGTTGGGAGGCGCGCAGAGCATTCACCGCACCAGCCGGTGCTAAAAACCGCTTTCGCGGTTTTGTAAAAGGGAGGAGGTTACTTAGATAACTGAAACTGTCCCCCTCTTTTGTTAAACTTCGCTTGCAGTTTTTAGCGCAGAGAGCCGAGCTGAATGGGCCGCGCTGCTCCCGACGCTAGCACAGTTTAATAGAAGAGGCCCTGTGTTTATCTTCCAATGATTCAGAACTATTTTGCAAAATTTAGTTTTAACAAAATTTTGAGTATTATCATTCTTTTGACCCTCTTTTAGTGGGTGGCCTGGAGCTCTAAATGTTCTGACACTCACAGGAATTTTACGAGTATCGGAACATTTAGCACTCTGGGCCGCAGTAGAAACCTTTACCGCAGCTTAATAAAAAAAAAAAAAAAAAAAAGGGAGGGGGGCTATGTTAGGGGCTTCCATGGGCCGCTATTAAGGCTTTTCAGTTAATTCAGAATGCAGCGACATCACTGTTAACTGGACCATCACGCTTTAATCACACTGCCCTGCAACTTGTTTCTCTTACCTTGCTTACCTATTTATAGACATTCAAGTTTAAGATCTTGCTGTTAATTCATGCATTTTCCATTTTGTACCGAAAATTTACAAACCCCTTCATGTGCTATGTTCAGAGGGACTCCAGCTGTCCTCTGTTCTCTAATCTAACATAGTAACATAGTAGATGACGGCAGATAAAGACCCGAATAGTCCATCCAGGCTGCCCAACCTGATTCAATTTAAATTTTTTTATTTTTTATTCTTAGCTATTTTTGGGCAAGAATCCAAAGCTTTACCCGGTACTGTGCTTGGGTTCCAAACGGCCATATACAGACACAGACCGTGCAAGTCTGCCCAGTAACTGGCCTAGTTCAATATTTAATATTATTTTCTGATTCTAAATCTTCTGTGTTCATCCCACACTTCTTTGAACTCAGTCACAGTTTTACTCTCCACCACCTCTCTCGGGAGCGCATTCCAGGCATCTACTACCCTCTCCGTAAAGTAGAATTTCCTAATATTGCCCCTGAATCTACCACCCCTCAACCTCAAATTATGTCCTCTGGTTTTACCATTTTCCTTTCTCTGGAAAAGATTTTGTTCTACGTTAATACCCTTCAAGTATTTGAACGTCTGAATCATATCTCCCCTGTCCCTCCTTTCCTCTAGGGTATACATATTCAGGGTTTCCAGTCTCTCCTCATACGTCTTCTGGCGCAAGCCTCCTATCATTTTCGTCGCCCTCCTCTGGACCGCTTCAAGTCTTCTTATGTCCTTCGCCAGATATGGTCTCCAAAACTGAACACAATACTCTAAGTGGGGCCTTACCAATGACCTGTACAGGGGCATCAACACCTTCTTCCTTCTACTAACTACGCCTCTCTTTATACAGCCCAGTATCCTTCTGGCAGCAGCCACTGCCTTGTCACACTGTTTTTTCGCCTTTAGATCTTCGGACACTATCACCCCAAGGTCCCTCTCCCCGTCCGTGCATATCAGCTTCTCTCCTCCCAGCATATACGGTTCCTTCCTATTATTAATCCCCAAATGCATTACTCTGCATTTCTTTGCATTGAATTTTAGTTGCCAGGCATTAGACCATTCCTCTAACTTTTGCAGATCCTTTTTCATATTTTCCACTCCCTCTTCGGTGTCTACTCTGTTACAAATCTTGGTATCATCTACAAAAAGGCACACTTTTCCTTCTAACCCTTCAGCAATGTCACTTACATACATATTGAACAGGATTGGCCCCAGCACCGAACCCTGACGGACTCCACTAGTCACCTTTCCTTCCTTCGAGCGACTTCCATTAACCACCACCCTCTGGCGTCTGTCCGACAGCCAGTTTCTGACCCAGTTCATCACTTTGGGTCCTAACTTCAGCCCTTCAAGTTTGTTCAACAGCCTCCTATGAGGAACTGTATCAAAGGCTTTGCTGAAATCCAAGTAAATTACATCTAGCATATGTCCTCGATCCAGCTCTCTGGTCACCCAATCAAAAAATTCAATCAGGTTCGTTTGGCACGATTTACCTTTTGTAAAGCCATGTTGCCTCGGATCCTGTAACCCATTAGATTCAAGGAAGTACACTATCCTTTCTTTCAGCAACACTTCCATTATTTTTCCAACAACTGAAGTGAGGCTCATCGGCCTGTAGTTTCCTGCTTCATCCCTGTGACCACTTTTATGAATAGGGACCACATCCGCTCTCCTCCAATCCCCAGGAATCGGAGGAGAGCGGATGTGGTCCCTATTCATAAAAGTGGTCACAGGGATGAAGCAGGAAACTACAGGCCGGTGAGCCTCACTTCAGTTGTTGGAAAAATAATGGAAGTGTTGCTGAAAGAAAGGATCTCTAATCTTCTATTTCTGCGTCGCTCATACCTAGGTAGGCTCAAAGCGACTTATAGAGAGGGATGAGGATGGAAGGGGGGAGGGAAGGGAGAAGAGAAGAGAAGAGTAGGAGGGGGAAGGGGGAGGGGGGAGGAGGATACAGGAGATTAAGTGTCAAGTAGCTGAGTTTTCAATTTCTTCCGGAATATGGTGTAGTTAGGTTCCGTTCTGATCGCTTCAGTAAGGTCATTCCAAGTTTTTACTCCAAGAAAGGTGAACATGGAGTGGAAAACACGTTTGTATTGAAGATTTTTTGTGGTGGGGAGATTTAGAAGTATTCTGCTGAGGGTTCTGCAGGAGGTAGACCATACTTTGGAGAAGAGTTGGACGAGAGGAACCGCAGAGTTTCCATAAAGTATACGGTGAATGATGCATGACGTTTTAAAGGTTATTCGTGATGGGATGGGTAGCCAGTGCAATTGCCTGGTGAAGGCTTTAATCGAGTCGTATTTTCCAAGGTTGAAGATTAATCTGACAGCTGTGTTTTGGATGAGTTGCATTTTGTGGATTAAAGCGATGTTGAGTCCTATGTAGATGGAGTTGCAGTAGTCCAGTTGTGGTAGTATCATCAGTTGTACAATTAGGGCAAAGTGGTGCTGGTGAAAGTATGGTCTGATTAATCTTAGTTGTCTCAAGGTGTAGAGGGATTTCTTTCGGAGACTGGAGACTTGTGGTTCCATGGTAAGTGTGGAGTCAAGTATGCAACCTAGGATTTTGGAGGATTCTTCTACAGGTAGGGTCATGCCCGATCGAAGAGTAACGCCTTAGCGGCTTTTTTAAGGCAGACCCCCGTTACTATTCTCGCCTCCTAGTCTAGACCCAGTGTCGAAACATGTCGGCAACCGCCCCCAGCCGACAAAGGTGAAATGAAAGCTGAAGTTTTCAGTGCATCATGTTGAGAATATTTATTAAGTACTAGCTGATGCCCCGGCGTTGCACGGGTATTTAATTATAGCAATAACACTGTAAATGGATTCAAATAAAGATACTTTATAGTGGTGAATGAAATTATTTTTTTACAGCTTTATAAAAAGTACAATATTCAAATTATAATGTGAAATATTTGACAAAATGAATACAATACAACTAACACAAAACTTGATTATAAACAACATTTTTAGTTTCACCTCCAGGAGCAAGAAGATATAAATTATTGGGTGAACCCACCCTTGAGCAAGCAACATAGAGTTGTCCATGGGAAAAACAGGGGGATCTTAAATCCACTCCACAGTATGTAATAGTCTGTCCCTGTGATTTGTTGATTGTGATAGAGAATGCAAGTCTCACTGGAATTTGCAATCTCTTAAACTGAAAAGGAAGATCTGTTGGAATAAGTGGCATCCAAAAGATTCAGTATTGATTTAAACAACTCAATATGTGGAAACTCAGGTTGAAAAGAAACTCCATGCAGTTTTTTCCCGGTTCAGAATGGAACCTGTGTTCCTAGTTCAGCATATGTGAGTACTCATGTAATGTAATAACATTAAGAACTGGGGTGCATGAAGGAAACAGTTACAAACACAGTTAGAACATACAAACTCTATATGTATGGTGTCCGTGGTAGAATAGAAACGATGTCCCTAGTGGTTATAGTGTCATAGAAAGTGTTTTATAGTTGGAATTACAGTGAGAATGGCAGCTTTTTACATTTTTTCCATTGACATGAAAGGGTGAAATCTGATTTTCTGTTTGTAGCTCCGCCCACGTGTGCAGGTGGGCCGCAAGACCCCCAGAACATATCACCCCAGGTAGTGAGGGATCTGCATACCAAGTTTCGTTCAAAGCGGTCAAGCCGTTTTTCAATTACTGTGAGAATGGCAGCTTTTTACATTTTTTCCATTGACATGAATGGGTGAAATCTGATTTTCTGTTTGTAGCTCCGCCCACGTGTGCAGGTGGGCCGCGAGACCCCCAGAACATATCACCCCAGGTAGTGAGGGATCTGCATACCAAGTATCGTTCAAATCGGTCAAGCCGTTTTTGAATTACTGTGAGAATGGTAGCTTTTTACATTTTTTCCATTGACATGAATGGGTGAAATCTGATTTTCTGTTTTTAGCTCCGCCCACGTGTGCAGGTGGGCCGCGAGACACCCAGAACATATCACCCCAGGTAGTGAGGGATCTGCATACCAAGTTTCGTTCAAATCGGTCAAGCCGTTTTTGAATTACTGTGAGAATGGCAGCTTTTTACATTTTTTCCATTGACATGAATGGGTGAAATCTGATTTTCTGTTTTCTGTTTGTAGCTCCGCCCACGTGTGCAGGTGAGCCGCGAGACCCCCAGAACATATCACCCCAGGTAGTGAGGGATCTGCATACCAAGTTTCGTTCAAATCGGTCAAGCCGTTTTTGAATTACTTTGAGAATGGCAGCTTTTTACATTTTTTCCATTGACATGAATGGGTGAAATCTGATTTTCTGTTTGTAGCTCCGCCCACGTGTGCAGGTGGGCTGCGAGACCCCCAGAACATATCACCCCAGGTAGTGAGGGATCTGCATACCAAGTTTCGTTCAAATCGGTCAAGCCGTTTTTGCGTGATCGCGGCACATACACACACACATACATACATACACACATACATACCTCCGATTTTATATATATAGATTTATTATAAGTCTTAAAAAGCAAATAAAAACATTAAAAAATAATGATAGCTAACTGCTGAAGGATCGATGATGATTATTGCAGCTCTTCTATAAGCATTATTGAAGATTACCGCACTTATTTCTGAGGATCCTAAAAGCGTTTAAGTATAGTTATGCAACATTATTGAAGGAAGTATCATTGCATGGACTATATGGTGACTATTAGATAATTCACTGCGATCTATATCAGGATAGCGGCTAAACACAGCTGAATGTACTGTTATGCATGCAACTGCTAGCAGAGTGCTCAGCTCTGTTCTGTAAATTGAGCATGAAAATCGCATTTGGCATAAATGCAAGGGAGAATTCATGGTAGAGGGGCTTGGGCGAGACATGGATTGGTCTAATATATATGCACATAAACAATGTTACCAGCTTTTGCTGGTATTCTATAACTGCATTTAGGTGCTTAAGTGCTTTATAAAATAGGCTCACAGCCTGCATAAAGTGAACACCCAAATTGTGCCCAGTTATTGAATTGTTCCCTGTGGGGCTCATTCCCCCCCAAAAAAAAATAAAACAACAAAAAACAACAAACAACCCACGTCCAAAGAGTGGAGAAAAGGAGGTATTGATGCCCCTGTATAAGACTTTGGTGAGACTTCATTTAGAATATTGTGTACAATCCTGGAAGCCGCACCTTCAAAAAGATATAAAAAGGATGGAGTTGGTCCAGAGGAAGGCTAATAAAATGGTTTGTGGTCACATAGAAACATAGAAAAGTGATGGCAGAAAAGGGCCAAGGCCCATCAAGTCTGCCCACTCTATTGACCCTCCCTCCTAGCTACCCTTTGAGATATCGTGCTCTGATGACCCATCCCCTTAACTCTACCCTCCTAGAGGTCCGACCTGGGCATCCCATCTGTTTTATTAAAATCTGACATGCTGCTGGCCTCGATCACCTGCACTGGAAGCTCATTCCAATTGTCAACCACTCTTTCAGTGAAGAAATACTTGCTGGTGTCGCCATGAAACTTCCCGCTCCTGATTTTTAGCGGATGCCCTCTTGTGGTCTTCATCATAAGGCGTATGGAGACAGACTTAAAGATCTCAATCTGTATACTTTGGAGGAAAGAGATATGATAGAGACGTTTAAATATCTGCATGGCATAAATGCGCATGAGTCGAGTCTCTTTTATTTGAAAGGAAGCTCTGGAATGAGAGGGCATAGGATGAAGTTAAGAAGTGATAGGCTCAGGAGTAATCTAAGGAAATACCTTTTTTACAGAAAGGGTGGTAGATACATGGCACAGTTTCCTGGTTGAGGTGGTGGAGACGGAGACTGTCTGAATTCAAGAAAGCCTGGGATAGGCATGTGGGATCTCGTAGAGAGAGGAAGAGATAATGGATACTGCGGATGGGTAGACTGGATGGGCCATTTGGCCTTTGTCTGCCATCATGTTTCTTTAAAGGGTCAAAAATACATTTTTCTTACCAAATCTTTCCAATTTGCTATTCTTGAAACCTAACTTCTAGAAATAATGCAAGAGTGGGCTTATGACTTGGACATCTTTCTGCCGTAATCTAACATTTTAGACTACGTCTAGGGCACAATTTGGATGTTTGAGGCCGGACCTGTTTCAACAACGAATAAGTGCCAAAAAGTTGCCCAAACTGAGCAGATGACCACTAGAGGGATGTAAGCATGACCCACCACCCCACCCCCATCCCCCTCAAGAGATCTAAATGAAACAGAACGCCTGTAGGACAGTTTCAGATGTTATGCCCAGTCCTAGTAGAGCAACAAGCTGGTCTCTGGCGTAGCCTGGTGGTCAGTGCAATGGACTGCAGAGAAGGGGACCCAGGCCCATATCCCTCTCTACCTACTACACTTGTGGCAGAGCATGTGAGCCCTCCAAAACCCACCCAAAAACCTATTGGAGCAACACTTCGCAGTCCTAGTACAATCCATCATCCTCTCCAGATTGGATTATTGCAATTCTATCTACCTCAGCCTAACCAAGAAAAGCCTCCACAGACTTCAGCGGATTCAGAACGCCGCAGCTAAGCTTGTTTTCGCGAAAAGCAAATTTGATCGCGTCTCACCACTCCTGTCTAAGCTACATTGGCTCCCAGTAATCCCCAGGATCCACTTCAAATGTGCGTGTCTGGCCTACAAGATCCTACATGGCATCCTTCCTGCCGTTATCCCTCTATCCTGGAACTCCCCAACCCCTACTTCCTCCAGATCCTCCCAAATTTTTAAACTATCCTTCCCTTCCATAAAAGGTATTTCCCATGCAGGCAAACTTGGGTCATCCCTCCCCTTTAGAATCACTGAGATCTGGAATAACCTCACCTCCCCACTCCGAACCTCAAGCTCCCTCCAACTCTTCCGCAAACACCTAAAAACCTGGCTATTCTTAAAACTGTAACACTTCCCCCCTCTTAGGCCTCTCACCTTCCCCTTTACACCTAACTCTTTAATCTCTCCACTGTAGTTCCTCTCTCATCCTTCTTCCTGTAAACCGTTTAGTTTAGTTTAGACATCTGTAGGCATAAGGGCTATTTGTGTGGTGTACAATTGGGTCCAGTAGATTTTGGGTGGGTTTGAGATGGCTTGCCACACAATATAAATGGGCTATGGTGAGATGTGTACCTGGGACCTTTTATGTGACGTTCACTGCGGTGCCTCACTGCTCCGCTGGGATGTTTGTGTGACTAATCTAATACAAATGCATGTTTCTTTTGGACTTGTTTTTGTTTATTTTGAAAATGGCTATTTTGGAGAAACTAAGATAGACGTTTTGCAGTTTTGAAAATGGGCATGTTTGGTACTGGATTTCTGGGCGTCTTCCACAAAACGCCTAAACTCAAGTTTAGACGTCGTATTTAAAATGTCCTTCCACATGTTCTCAGGCATCTTATGACTTTTTATGCAACAGAGGTTTTTACATGCTGTTAGAATAGAGGCCAATACTCAGGGCGGGATTAACCAACAGGCCAAGCAGGCACGTGCCTAGGGCCTGAAATGGTCAGGGGGGCCCGATGAAGGAGGGCGTCAACATTGTTTTTTTAAAATGGCAATGGGCCCCTCCAGCATCGATCGGCAAAGCGGGCCCTCCCTCCGATCAGCAACACGCCCCCCCCCCCCGACAGAAAGTAAGACAAGCAAGCAACGCGGGTAAGAAAGGCAACGGGAACTGTAATTGTGCAAGCTGTGTTGCTTGCCCAAAGCTTCCCTCTGATGCAGCTTCCTGTTTCCACCTGGGCGCATGGTGGGGTGGGGCAGGGGGGCCCCAGCGCACTTGTGTGCCTAGGGACCCTCGACGAATTAATCCTGCCCTGCCAATACTTGTGGGGGGAGGGGGATTTGTCAATGTGGGCTACCATTAAAGTGTATTATTTACTGCTAACCCCAGTTATTAACTAGGGGGTCCTTTTACTAAGGGCTCCTTTTACAAAGCCACGGTAGAGCCTTAATGCGCGGAATAGCGCACGCTAAATTGCCATACGCGCTAGCCGCTACTGCCTCTTTTTGAGCAGGCAGTAGATGTTGGGCTAGCATGCGCTATAGCACGCGCTAATCCGGTGCGTGCGTTAAAAACGCTAGCGCACCTTTGTAAAAGGAGCCCTAAAACGCGCTAAGGATTAGTGTGCCCTAAATGCTAAGGAACCCATTATATTCTATGGGCGCCTTAGCATTTAGCATGCGCTAAATCGGTTAGCGTGCCATAGTAAAAGGACCCCTAGGTCAATGAAGCCGTCGGCACAGTGCGCAGCGGCCGCCAAGAGAGCGAATAGAATGGTAGGTATAATCAAGAAGGGAATTACAACCAGAACGAAAGAAGTTATCCTGCCGTTGTATCGGGCGATGGTGTGTCCGCATCTAGAGTACTGCGTCCAATATTGGTCGCCGTACCTTAAGAAGGATATGGCGATACTCGAGAGGGTTCAGAGGAGAGCGACACGTTTGATAAAAGGGATGGAAATCCTTTCATACGCTGAGAGACTGGAAAAACTGGGGCTCTTTTCCCTGGAGAAGAGGAGAATTAGAGGGGACATGATTGAGACCTATAAGATCATGAAGGGCATAGAGAAAGTGGAGAGGGAGAGATTCTTCAAACTCTCGAAAACTACAAGAACGAGAGGTCATTCCGGAAAGTTGAAAGGGGACAGATTCAAAACCAATGCTAGGAAGTTTTTCTTCATCCAATGGATGGTGGACACCTGGAATGCGCTTCCAGAGGGCTTGATAGGACAGAGTACAGTATTAGGGTTCAAGAAGGGATTGGACAATTTTCTGAAGGAGAAGGGGAAAGAGGGGTATAGATAGAGGACTACTACACAGGTCCTGCATCTGTTGGGCCGCCGCGCGAGTGGACTGCTGGGCACGATGAACCTATGGTCTGACCCATCAGAGGCACTTCTTATGTTCTTAGGTCTCATTGCATAAAATGGGATCTGTGCTAAAAATAGCGCATCTTAACGACAACCCACATTGACAATTAAGCCCCTTAGGGTTCCTTTTCCAATGCCGCGGTAGCGATTTCTCACACGACAAATGCACCGAAGCCCACCGGAACTAAACGGGCTTTGGCGCATTTTCCACGGGAGAATCGCTATCGGGCTTTCTAAAAGGGACCTTTAATATTTTAGTTGTGTGCAGGTTTATTTTATTTTGTCCATGCCAATTTTTTTTTAAGCTGCCTCCATGTTTTGAAGGGTTTTATAAATGCATGACATAAATAAATAAATGCCTCTGAAGTTGGCCTGGATATCTTTTCTCCCACATGGAAAACATGCCACAGGCCAGTAATCTCTGGACCTATGATTAGTTTTGTGTTTCCGAAATTTGGTAGAATAGAGACTGTTTGCAAAAAGAGAGCTTAACTGCTGTGTGCAAACTGTCTTGTAATGAAAAATATTGCCCTCAGGAGAGAAAACGGGACCAACAGAGATTTTTATGGCTCTGTGCTTTATATATGTTGGTTCTGCAGCATGCAACAGTAACTCCTGGGGCATTGTAATTCTCTGTCTGTCTCTTCTGTCTCCCATGAGGGCAATATTTTGCATTATAAGACTCGTGTGCAGTCAACAGTTGACCTGAGGATTGTAAAGTCTCTGTTCTGCAAAATATATTTTCAGATTGCTGCCATAAGATGTAACGGTTATTTATTAGCTTAAAAACACATCCTGAAGTAAATGCAAAGAGAATAATTACGTTTAATCATGTCTTTGTGCTTCCTATTGCCCACTATGCTAACCTCACCCAGAGAGAAGGATGGGAATCTATTTTAATTTACTTGACAAGAAAACAAGCACTCAGCTTCCTTGTTAAATAATTATGGTTTCATAAATAAGAGTGTATATCCTACCTAACTGGGTACAGTATTCATCATCATATGAAAATCTATATTTTAATATACTTGTAGAAAGCATTAAATTATTTCCCTGGCAGCATTGCATCAATATCTGTACATTATTTAGGAGCTGAGAAAGTGCTGTCCAGTTAGAACGGAATATAGAATGATGACACAGGTTATGTCTGGACAGTCGCATGCAACCGATACGACAATGGTAGCAGAACTGTCAATTGTCTGAGGCGACAAAGGGACTCCTCTGGCCAAAACAGCTTTAGCAGTGAAGGCAGCACAAGGTTTTAAAATTAAATTATATCTGTATTTCGATTTGAACTTTTCTTTCACAATAACAAACATTCCCCCCCCCTTTTACAAAACAGCGAAAGCGTTTTCTTAGCGCAGGCCGGTGCGCCGAATGCTCTGCGCTGCTCCTGACTTGACCCAATGGCGTCACGCACATGCTCGCGTGCAAATGATATCACCATGTTTTGTCCGCGCATGCGCGGAGGCCCCTTCCCGGTGCGATTTTGACGGGAAGCTTTTCAAAACCTGGACAAAGTGCCGGGTTTTGAAAAGCCATCTGGACCCCTGGACATGTTCGGGGAAATCCAGACGTCTGGTAACCCCTAATACTATAAGTAATTAACACACTCTGACAAACTTTCTAAACACTGTGTTGTCTAGAGCCCGTGACATCAATCCCAAATATTCCTGAAAACGAGCCTCAAAGCCAAAGGCTAGGCATCCCAAGCCAAAGCCCCACAATGCTCAGCTAGCAAGCTGATATGCTTCAATCATCGGCTCCTCTTACAGTCGGTAGCAATCACGGAAAAAATCTCAAACCGGGAGAAAAAAACATGCTGCATCCGGTTGTAGAGTATTACATAACACAGAGCTCCAATACAAAACAGTGTTCAAAAGCGTGGCAATACAAAAAAACACACACAAACACAAAGGGGTCCTTTTATCAAGCTGCGGTAGGGGTTTAACGCGCGTAATACCGCGCGTTAAACCGCCTGCCGCGCTAGCCACTAACGCCTGCATTGAGCAGGCGTTAGTTTTTTAGCCGGCCGTGGGGGTTGGCACGCGATGAAATGTCCGAGGCGCTAACCCCGCTAGCACGGCTTGATAAAAGGACCCCAAAATCACATCCACATACCACAAATTCTCAAAAAACCCAAGTACTTAGCTGCACAAAGTTGGGACGCCCATTCAGAGGAGATATGACTCCATTTTTGAATATTTTAGAGCATTGGCAGGGAAATACGGAGTTCATCTGGCTTGCAATGCTGGATGTACAGTCTTTGTATACATCTATCCCCTTGATGAAGCTTATAACACGGTAGAAGCAGCGCTGGAAAAACGTCCACGACCTATGACTGTACCTACTGAATTTTTGATGCAACTGATTCATCTAGCTCTTCACAATAATTTTTTTAATTTTTGATGACAAATGGTTTTTACAACTAAGAGGAGTCGCCACGGGCGCCTCATTTGCCCCATCGATAGCAAATATTTTTATGGCTGCCTTTGAGTGTAATTTGATATATACCAGTGGTCTGCAACTCAAACCCTTTGCAGGACCACATTTTGGATTTGTCAGTACTTGGAGGGCCGCAGAAAAAAATAGTTAATGTCTTATTAAAGAAATGACAATTTTGCATGAGGTAAAACTCTTTATCTATATATATAAAATCGGAGGTATGTGTGTATGTATGTGTGTATGTGCCGCGATCACGCAAAAACGGCTTGACCGATTTGAACGAAACTTGGTATGCAGATCCCTCACTACCTGGGGTGATATGTTCTGGGGGTCTCGCGGCCCACCTGCACACGTGGGCGGAGCTACAAACAGAAAATCAGATTTCACCCATTCATGTCAATGGAAAAAATGTAAAAAGATGCCATTCTCACATTAATTCAAAAACGGCTTGACCGATTTGAACGAAACTTGGTATGCAGATCCCTCACTACCTGGGGTGATATGTTCTGGGGGTCTCGCGGCCCACCTGCACACGTGGGCGGAGCTACAAACAGAAAATCGGATTTCACCCATTCATGTCAATGGAAAAAATATAAAAAGCTGTGGGACCGATTTGAACGAAAATTGGTATGCAGATCCCTCACTACCGGGGGTGATATGTTCTGGGGGTCTCGCAGCCCACCTGCACATGTGGGCGGAGCTACAAACAGAAAATCAGATTTCACCCATTCAAGTCAATGAAAAAAATGTAAAAAGCTGTGGGACCGATTTGAACGAAACTTGGTATGCAGATCCCTCACTACCTGGGGTGATATGTTCTGGGGGTCTCGCGGCCCACCTGAACACATGGGCGGAGCTACAAACAGAAAATCAGATTTCACCCATTCATGTCAATGGAAAAAATGTAAAAAGCTGCCATTCTCACAGTAATTCAAAAACGGCTTGACCGATTTGAACGAAACTTGGTATGCAGATCCCTCACTACCTGGGGTGATATGTTCTGGGGGTCTCGCGGCCCACCTGCACACGTGGGCGGAGATACAAACAGAAAATCGGTTTTCACCCATTCAAGTCAATGGAAAAAATGTAATAAGCTGTGGGACCGATTTGAACGAAAATTGGTATGCAGATCCCTCACTACCGGGGGTGATATGTTCTGGGGGTCTCGCGGCCCACCTGCACACGTGGGTGGAGCTACAAACAGAAAATCAGATTTCACCCATTCAAGTCAATGGAAAAAATGTAAAAAGCTGTGGAACCGCTTTGAACGTAAATTGGTATGCAGATCCCTCACTACCTGGGGTGATATGTTCTGGGGGTCTCGCGGCCCACCTGCACACGTGGGAAGGGTGGGTTCACCCAAGAATGTATATGTTCTTGCTCCTGGAGGTGAAACTAAAAATGTTGTTTATAATCAAGTTTTCTGTTAGTTGTATTGTATTCATTTTGTCAAATATTTCACATTATAATTTGAATATTGTACTTTTTATAAAGCTGTAAAAAAATATTTTCATTCACCACTATAAAGTATCTTTATTTGAATCCATTTACAGTGTTATTGCTATAATTAAATATCCGTGCAACGCCGGGGCATCAGCTAGTAGTATATAAATCTTTCCTTTTGGCTAAGTTTTAATAATAATATTGTAATTTATAGCTAAAGAGATATGATCAAGAAACTGTTTTATTTTACTTTTGTGATCATGATAAACATACTGAGGGCCTCAAAATAGTACCTGGCGGGCCGCGAGTTTGAGACCATTGGTATATACCAGCAGAAAATTTCAATATGTTCGCTGCTGGGTTAGGTACATTGATGATATTTTTGTTATATGGAGGGGGAGTCAGCAAGAGCTACAAGAGTTTGTACAAGAATTCAATAGCTATCATTCTACCATCAAATTTGACTGTAGTATGGACAAACAGGATTGAAAAGTAACTCTTCAAGGAGGGTGCTTCTCTACCTCTGTGTTTGTCAAGCCTACTGACCGTAACACCTTGTTGGCGTTTGACAGTATGCATCCTGGCCATGTTTCTCAATTTATACGATACCACCGGATTTGTGATTCTACTCATACTTATAAACAGGCTGCAGAGAGTCTAAAAAGGAAGTTGGAAGATCGGGGATATCCCAGACCTGCTGTACATAAGGCATTTAAAAGAGCTCTGTACAATGACCGTGATGCACTTCTACAAGATAGACAGAAATCTAGTACGGAGAACACCACGCAGTGCATTTTGAAATTCAGTAGTTCATCTTTCTCAAATCCACTGCCAGGTGGTTTTTTTTCTAGCACTACGAATATAGCGGACATGGTCAGTAAGTCAGATGTGTGGTCTTGCCGAAGAGGTGGTGGAAAAATGCAAGGAGTTCGATTGGGCTAAGACTAGTTTCCGGATGCAGTTGAGTCATAATACTTCCTGTGACTCTGTGAATGTGATCTATATCATTAGATGCCCCTGTGATAAAACCTACGTGGGGAAAATATCTAGACCAGGGATCTCAAAGTCGGGTCTTCAGGATGTCCCCAATGAATATGCATGAGATCTATGTGCATGCACTGCTTTCAATGCATATTCATTGGGGGAAATCCTGAAAACCTGACTGGCTTGCGGCCCTCAAGGAGGGACTTTGAGATCCCTGATCTAGACCCTTCAAAACTCGCCTCATAGAACACCAGTTGTGTATTAATCACAAAAAGTGAAGCTCCAATAGTGCAACATTGTATAAATGTGGGACATAGTTTTGAGGTTCTAAGATGTCTGATATTGGAACAACTGTTTTGGGTAAGAGAGGGGGGGATTTCAAAAGAAAATTAAGACAAAGAGAACAATTTTGGATTTATACTCTCCAATCAGTTGAACCCTGTGGGCTAAATAATGCCATTGAATGGCAAGCATTTTATTGAAAGATGCGGTGTCCTTAAATCCTCCACCTGGAGCTAATCACGTGCTTTGGATGATGTGATATGCGTGTCGGTGGGGGTGGTTAAACCTGCTTGCCTCTCCTGAGCCAGTGCCGTGGTGATGGAAGAAATGCTTTTTAAATGCTTTTTATTATTTTGTTGTGCTTGGCCCTTTTCTCCTGAGGCAGCGTAATGATGTGAAACAAGGCTCTTGTCGAGGAAGGGTTTTGTATTTCTTGTCACTGGCCAGGAGTGCTGATGGAAATTGCTTAAAGAATAAGTTGGACTGTGGTGTTAAACAAGAGGAGGTGATTATATGCTGTCATGAGTGCTAGTGGTGCTTCCGCATGAACAGATCAGTGGGTGGGAGAGCACTGAAGATTTCAAGTACAGCCCTATTGAGGAAGTACAAGTGGATTGTGGACTTTGAACTGGGAATTACATCAACAATAAAACACCTAGTGCAGGGGTAGGCAATTCCTGTCCTCGAGAACTGGAGCCAGGACAGGTTTTCAGGATATCCACAATGAATATGTATGAGATGGATTTGCATGCACTGCCTCCTTGAGATGCAAATCTATCTCATGCATATTTATTGTGGATATCCTGACCTGGCTCCGGCTCTCGAGGACCGGAATTGCCTACCCCTAACCTAGTGGAACTCCTCCTCTGAATGGACGTCCCAACTTTGGCTTTTTTTGTGTTTTTTTTGAGTATTTATGGTATGTGGATGTGATTTTGTGTTTGTGTGCGTTTTTTGTATTGCCACGCTTTTGAACATTGTTTTGTATTGGAGCTCTGTGTTATCTAATACTCTACAACCGGATGCAGCATGGTTTTTTCTCCCGGTTTGAGTTTTTTCCGTGACTGCTACCAGCTGTAAGAGGAACCGATGATTGAAGCATGTCAGCTTGCTAGCTGAGCATTGTGGGGCTTTGGCTCTAAGGCTCGTTTTCAAGAATATTTGGGATTGACGTCACGGGCTCTAGACAACACAGTGTTTAGAAAGTTTGTCAGAGTGTGTTAATTACTTATGGTATTTGTGTTGACAAACACCTTTGAAAGTTTTGTTGCAGGTGAATACTAATACTATGCCATACCATCAACTGTTCCAGACAAACTACTGAACTTGTGATAAGCAAAGCGTGGGCGTACTCGGGTGTGGTGTGCCAAGTTTACACTTAAATTTCCACCAGAAATTGATTTTATTTTCATTTTTATTTAAAGTATTAATGCACTGATTGAATTTAAGGTTCTGTGCGTAATTATTAGGCTTCTGAAAGACAACTGCCTGATGGTTTTACGCTCCTTATCATCCTGCACGTGCATTACGGTCCATGGATAGGATGTGTCTGGATGTGCCATCTTTGAGTGCGGTGAGGCTATCAGGGAACCGCAAAACTATGTTAATGGTGTAGGGGCCGATTTGCCTATTGAGATAAGTCAGGCATCGAGTATATTGCAGTTCAGGAAGATGTTGAAAAACCGTGTTATTTGTTTCCCCCAAATGAGTACTTTTTTCTGTTTTGTTAATTTTTAGGAGGGTTTTTGATTGATGTTTTTTCAGGTTGGAATTGCTGTTGCAATGCACTGTTATTGTGTCTCTTGATTTGTCTGACTTTTGGGTCTTTATCCGGTGGGATGTGGTCTTTGTATTATTGTGCTGCATTCTGGAGGATGCTCCCGGCTTCGGGTGGGGGTGCTTGATGTCCCATTTCTGTATGAGACTTGTTTTGGTCTGGAGCTATGCCCTGAGTGCTTGTTTGTACTTTGTTTTGAAAACCAATAAAAACTGTTGTACTATAAAGTGAATTTTTTTTAGCGATTTTAGGTTGTTTTGCTTTTATGTCATTTAGATTATGTATAATCTTAACTGTGAATCTAATCTAATCTAAAGCTTGGCTTTATATACCGAGACATCAATCCAAGAAAGCTCGACTCGGTTTACAATAGTTAACTTAACAAAAAACCCATAAAGAATAAGACTAACGGCCTCTTTTACAAAGCCGCACAGCAACAGCCCCGAAGCCCTTTAAATCTCTATGGGCTTCGGGGCCATTAGCACAGCGCAGCCGCTAGCGCGGCTTTGTAAAAGAGGCTGTAAGTTTCGGAAGATTAATTTTCAAATAAAATGGTTTTTAAAGATTTACAAAAAAGTTGAAGTGGACCGGAACTCCTTAAAAGGAGTGGAAGATCATTCCAAAGTTGAGAAAGCTTAAAAATCAGAGATTGAGTAAAAATCTTGACTCCTTATATCCCTTTCTTGGAAGGAAGAGATAATTTAAATTGTTGATTACCTCTTGCAAAGGAAAATCTATAAACATTCCAAGATAAAGGAACGAGAGGAGTAAAGATACCATATAAGATTTTAAAAACAACACAAGTACATTTGAATTGAACTCTAAAATAAACCGGGAGCCAACGGAGAGACTGGAGCAACGGAGTCACGTGATCAAACTTACGTTTCCCAAAGATCAATTTCGCAGCAGTATTTTGAATCAGTTGCAATCTATGAAGACACGTTTTTGTGATACTGAGGTAGATGACATTGCAATAATCGAGACAGGATAATATATTTGACTGAACTACCATATTTTCACTCATATACCGCGCACCCGTGTAAAACACACACGGGTATAGCGCGCGGAAAACTGTAATTTATGTAAATAAATTTTTATATACCGCGCACACCCGTATACCGCGCATGCCGCCCCGACTCTCCTTTCGCCCGCCCCGACTCTCCTCTGGCCGCCCCGACTCTCCTTTCGCCCACCCCGACTCTCCTCTCCCCCTTGAAGTCCTGTCCCCACCCTGAAAGCCTGATGCCCCCCCGACATCCGATTCACCCCCCCCCGCAGGACCGCTCGCACCCCCACCCCGAAGGACCGCTCGCACTTGCACTTGCACCCGCACCCCCACCCCAAAGGACCGCTCGCACCCCCACAGCCTCCCCACCCACCCCCATCATGGAGAAGCTGCCTACTGTTTTCCTGCTGCTTCCTCTGCCGGTGGTCCCGCCCCTTCTCTGAGCCCTGCGTCTGCGCTGCTTCCTCTTCCGGCGGTCCCGCCCTTTCTCTGACGTGAGGGTGCGAGCGGTCCTTCGGGATGGGGGTGCGGGTGCGAGTGCGAGCGGTCCTTCGGGGTGGGGGTGCGAGCAGTCCTGCGGGGTGAATCGGACGTCAGGAGGGGGGGGAACTATGTAAAAAAAATGTGTACAACGCGCTCACGAATATAACGTGCATGGTTATACTCGGTTTGTAAAATCATGTATAACGCACACGTTATATGCGTGAAAATACGGTAATATGGAAAAATGCCAATGAGGAAAGAGATGTCTAACCTTCCTCAATAAATGCAGGTTAAAGAAACATTTTTTGACCAAAGAGTTAATCTGATCCTTAAAAGAGAGAGAGGAGTGAAGGAGAACTCCCAAAACTTTAGCTGGAAACTCAATCTGTAGAGAGGATCCAGAAACCAAAGCTACAGAAAGAGTAATTTTAGTATATGTTATTGTTAGTCTTTTGTTTCTGTATTTTGTTGGCTATTTTTATTATGTGTGTTGTATTGTTACCCACAGAGAATTGTTGATATAAATTTAAAAAAAAATAAGAACATAAGAGCTGCCATACTGGGACAGACCTTAGGTCCATCAAGCCTAGTATCCTGTTTCCAACAGTGGCCAATCCAGGTCCCAAGTTCCAGGCAGAAACCCAGAGTAGCAACATTCCAGAGCTGAGATTGTGATGTCATAATGCCTCATTCCACCATTGCCTAAGAGCCAACCTCATCAGTGATGTCACAAAGGCTTGTGCCCATTTATTATATGCATTTGCTTCATTGAAACAAAGTATCAAGAAAAGTGTGGAATAACTTGTAAGTTTCAAGGCTCCACATCATTCTCTTCTTAGTTGGGCTGAGAATTTTTCAGCAGCCCCTCGTACTTTGATGTTATAATGCCTCATTTCACCAATGCCTAAGAGCCAACCTCACCAGTGATGGTGCCATAGCTTGACTGTCCTATACTTGACTCACATGAGAACATAAGAATATCATACTGGGTAAGACGAATGGTCCATCTAGCCCAGTATCCAGGTCACAGGTACCTGTCAAAAACTCAGATAGTAGCAACATTACATACTACCGATCCCAGTGTTTTTCTGCATATTTAAATAAAAGCCTTTCAAAAATTGTTAACATTAAAATTTTTTAAAAACACTCACATTTAGGGCTCCTTTTACTAAGCTGTACTAGCGGTTTTAGCGTGCGCTAATTGCTGCGTGCGCTAGACGCTAACGCCTCCATTGATCTGGCGTTAGTTTTTTAGCGTAGCGCGGGGGTTAGCGTGCGCTAATCTGCAGCGTGCGCTAAAAACGCTACCGCAGCTTAGTAAAAGGAGCCCTTAAATACAGAAATTCAGCGCTTACAGTTCTTTCCTCTCACAAAAAGACGAGTTGCTTGAATTCCGGTTAACAGAGAGTCTCCTGTCTAAATGCATATGGGCCACTATGCAGCTCTTCATATATGCTATGTATTCTCGGCTGTTCCTAAGGTATTCTTTTTCTCTTCATGGTTTCACGTGTTTTGTAAGCCCCTTATGATGTTGTTGATGTTGTTCTCTATTTATAAAACAAGTGTGTTTTGGGTACTGATCTAATCATTGTTTATTAGTCATTCAGCAAGAGGTTGTTATGATTCTGCTTTCTCTGTAATGCATATACATTCAGTGAAATGCTCAAAGGACCTCAGCTGACCTGAACAATTGCGTTCTAGCTGCTGAACTGAAGCATTAAAGCACCTAGAACAGTGATTACTGCCCTAATGATTTAGTTATATACAGGACGGAAATTCTAGAAGGGGACAGTTTAGAAAAGAAAATAGGCCAAATGAGTCTTCAGTAAATCAATTAGATATTTAAATAATTCAAATGGAAATACTTGGGATTTTAGCTTCCCAGAAACATAATTTTAGAACCATCTGTTTTCATCTCGTTTATTCTGTAGCTTTATACGGTAAAGTATTCGTAATCATCCGGTTCATCTTACACTTGTGAACAGATGTTTAAGTTTGTGGGAAGCTAAATGGAACGGGGGCCATTGGGAAAGGAGAAAGGTAGGGAAAATGAAACGATAAAGCCAATGGAGAAGGGGAAGCGGTAGAAAAGCTGTTGACGAAAAGGCAAAATAAGAGAAGAGTTCAGAAGAGACCGGGAGAAATAAGAACAAGAGTTGGGTAGGGTCTATCACAAGCCATGGCGATCTACCGACCATTCAGAGCTTTGCGATCCAAAGGTGCAATACGATTGGCTATAACAGACTTCTCATCAATGCACTATGAGAACATGAAGAACTTCTGCTATTTCTAGCATGGGAGTAACGCTGTGGCACAAATGAACTGGACTGCTAAGAACGCTATCTGATATTCAGAAGTTTTAAAAAAAATCTTAAAACTACATTATTTTGAGAAGCTTTTCAATAAAAGACGTGTTGTTTAATGCTGGTTTTAGGATGAATTGTACTGTGAGGATTTATTTCATTAAGGCTTCCTAAGATGTAATTATTCATTTGTAATTTAAGATGTCTGTATAAGTCTTGTTTATTTTCATAGAGTTTATTATCATTTGATTAAATGCTAAACATAAAATTCGAAGCATTGTACATATTCTTGTGAGACTTTTGTAATGCTGCCTAGGAATAGGCGATTGATAAAATTTTTTAAATATATAAATAAGATGGAGAGGCCATCAAATAATTATGGGAGAGGGCACCGGATTGAGAGAGGAATGGAGTAATCGGGAAAGATGAAAAAGGAAAAAAGAGAGAGCAAAGATTTGAAAGACAGAGTCTGATAGAGTGACCCCCCCAAAAGCTCAGGCTCCCCACCCCTAATTCTAACCCCAACCCCCCGTTCCTTCCCCATACTGGCCAGAGGGACACTCACACCCTCCGGCTGGCTGGCCCACCACTCCAAAATGACTTGCCTTCCTCTTTCCGGTGCATTCTGCGATGCATCGGGGAGGGGCCTAAGGCTCGGATTGGCTTAGATGCCTAAGGCCCCTCCCATATTCTTAGGGGATGGCATGAACTCAAATCTGTTCAGCCTTTTGGTTTAAACCAGGGATCTCAAAGTCCCTCCTTGAGGGCCGCAATCCAGTCGGGTTTTCAGGATTTCCCCAATGAATCTGCATTGAAAGCAGTGCATGCACATAGATCTCATGCATATTCATTGGGGAAATCCTGAAAACCCGACTGGATTGCGGCCCTCAAGGAGGGACTTTGAGACCCCTGGTTTAAACCATTCTCTGGAATTAAGAATGTTCATTGGATGATAATATCACAGAATGCTAATGAGGGGCGGCTTATTGTGAGACACTGTGTATTTAACCTATTAGATTGCTATATGTCTCCTCAGGCATGAACTATAAAAAACCGACATCTAAGCTGTCATGAATGTATATTAGCAATTTTTAAACCTCTAGGGCAGGGATCTCAAAGTCCCTCCTTGAGGGCCGCAATTCAGTCGGGTTTTCAGGATTTCCCCAATGAATATGCATTGAAAGCAGTGCATGCACATAGATCTCGTGCATATTCATTGGGGAAATCCGGAAAACCCGACTGGATTGCGGCCCTCGAGGAGGGACTTTGAGACCCCTGCTCTAGGGTGATGCGATTAGAGAGAGCACATCGACTGTTCTTACAGTATTGTGATGTGAAAATGTTAAGAGCATATTTATTCGGTTTCCTTGTTATTATGCTCGTTTTTCAGTTTAAACAAGTATGAGTTCCGAACATAATGTTTCCGAGAATGTCTAAGTTTGCTCTGTTATTTAAACAGACAATATGAAACAAGGATTCAATTTCATAAGTAAGGCAGCACTCCTTTTTTTTCAACAAGTGACATTTTGAGAATAATCTATGGTGCACACACACAAGAGAGGTTTGGTTGTTTGTTTTTTTAAAGAATCCACGCTTGAAATCTGGAACCTAAAAGTCTCAGATTTAATCCTCGTACTATTAAGTCCCCAGCAGGTTTCTGAGATTTTTTTCCTCTCTTATAGGCATATAATTTACTCTTTTATCATATTCATATTTGGACATTTCATTTATCCAAGTAGAAATCGTTTATATCTGAGCTGTTAGCTATTGTTAGCTTTCTTACCATCTGTTTGCTCTATAGCAGTGGTCTCAAACTCGTGGCCCAGGGGCCACACGTGGCCCACCAGGTACTATTTTGAGGCCCTCGGTAAGTTTATCATAATCACAAAAGTAAAATAAAACTGTTTTTTGATCATATGTCTCTTTAGCTATAAATGACATTATTATTATTAAGACTTAGCCAAAAGGAAAGATGTATAGTAACAAAGTAGATGACGGCAGATAAAGACCCGAATGGTCCATCCAGTCTAATCAACCTGATTCAATTTAATTTTTTCTTCTTAGCTATTTCTGGGCAAGAATCCAAAGCTCTACCCAGTACTGTGCTTGGGTTTCAACTGCCAAAATCTCTGTCAAAACCAACTCCAACCCATCTACACCCTCCCAGCCATTGAAGCCCTCTCCAGCCCATCCTCCCCCAAACAGCCATATACAGACCGTGCAAGTCTGCCCAGTACTGGCCTTAGTTCAAATTTTAATATTATTTTCTGATTCTAGATCCTCTGTGTTCATCCCACGCTTTTTTGAACTCAGTCACCATTTTCCTCTCCACCACCTCTTTTGGGAGCGCATTTCAGGCATCCACCACCCTCCCCGTAAAGTAGAATTTCCTAACATTGCCTTTGAATCTACCACCCTTCAACCTCAAATTATGTCCTCTGGTTTTACCATTTTCCTTTCTCTGGAAAATATTTTGTTCTACGTTAATACCCTTCAAGTATCTGAACGACTGAATCATATCTTCCCTGTCCCTCCTTTTATAAACTATAAAGAGTTTTACCTCCTGCAAAATTGTAATTTCTTTAATAAGATATGAATTATTTTATCTGAGACCCTCCAAGTACCTACAAATCCAAAATGAGTTGGAGACCACTGCTCTATAGTGTATTCCCTTACCCCACCCCCCACTATCTCTTTTACCTCCTTTTCAATCCCCATCTCCTTTCCTGTCTAATACTCACTGCCAATCCCCATATTCTTTTCTCTATTACATCTCCCAAGCCTCTGTTTGTCACCCTTCCCCCCTCTTTTCCCTGTGTATCACCTTTTTTCAGGTGCATTAGCTCATCTGTCTTTCAGCAGTAGTGGGATGCATGGGGAAAGGAATAGGCAATGTGCTTTATTGTCCCCATGGGTGCCCTACATCCTCCTTTCCCTGTCCCAAGCATTTCTTCTTTAGAAGGAAGGCATACACTGCCTTGGAAATGACGAGACAGGGTGGCTATAGAGCAGGGGTGTCAAAGTCCCTCCTCGAGGGCCGCAATCCAGTCAGGTTTTCAGGATTTCTCCAATGAATATGCATGAAATCTATTTGCATGCACTGCTTTCATTGTATGCTAATAGATGTCATGCATATTCATTGGGGAAATCCTGAAAACCCGACTGGATTGCGGCCCTTGAGGAGGGACTTTGACTCCCCTGCTATAGAGGGAGTACGAACTGTAATACTTCACCTCCTCTTCGAAGAGCTCTGCCTTTCTCCTGACTCTGCCGCTACTATTCACGGCTCTCAATTCCACCATCACCAACGCTCCTTCCCAATTCCTTCAGGCCACGTCTGATTAAAGGGTTGGAAAACCTTTCATACGCTGAGAGATTGGAGAAACTGGGTCTCTTTTCCCTGGAGAAGAGGAGACTTAGAGGGGATATGATAGAGACTTACAAGATCATCAAGGGCATAGAGAGAGTAGAGAGGGACAGATTCTTCAAAAAATATAAAAACAAGAGGGCATTCGGAAAAGTTGAAAGGGGACAGATTAAAAGCAAATGCCAGGAAGTTCTTCTTTATCCAACGTGTGGTGGACACCTGGAATGCGCTTCCAGAGGATGTAATAGGGCAAAGTACGGTACCGGGGTTTAAGAAAGGATTGGACAATTTCCTGCTGAAAAAGGGGATAGAAGGGTATAGATAGAGGATTACTACACAGGTCCTGGACCTGTTGGGCCGCCGCGTGAGCGGGCTGCTGGGCACGATGACCCCAGGTCTGACCCAGCAGAGGCATTGCTTATGTTCAAAAGAACTGTTTTGCTTATGGGCATCGTGCTGGAAATGCCTGCTGTAATATCTAAAAAAAATCTCTAGGATTTATTTTTAATAAATTTAAAGTAACCCCCGTGATAACAGATGAGTTTCCCGTGGATGTAATCGAGTCTCATAAATAAGGTATTAATCACAGAAAATTTCATTTGTCGAGAGGAAGCAAAAGCAAAAGGGGTTGGTATATAATATGAGGAATAATGAGATACAAAGCAGGGAAAGGGGAAATTTAAAAGGAAAAGAAGGACTAGAAAGGTGATAGGTGGGGGAGAAAGAGATAAGTTGTGTAGGAGAAGGAAAGATTGAATTAACAGAGGAAGAGGAATGAAAGAGACAGAAAGCCAAGGAAGAGGAGTGGAGAGATAAGGGAAGAGCGAAAAACAAATGGAAAGTATGAACTATATAGAAGAAGTAGCAAGATCTCAGCAAAAAAAAATATGGAGGAAAAAAAAAAAGGATAAAGAAAAAGTGAGAGTTCCATGCTTTAAGGGCTCCTTTTACTAAGGTGCGCTAGCGTTTTTAACGCACGCAGCAGATTATCGCGTGCTAACCCCGCTAGAACCAACGCCAGCTATTCCGCGCGTTATAGCCTTAACACAGCTTAGTAAAAGGAGCCCTAAGGCTTTTTCCCCTGGGTCATGTTGAGGCTAATTTTATAAGAGTATTTAAGCTGGGAAAGTTCATAACTACTTGTTGATTTATTGAATGATTGATGAATTGTGATTAATTCATTAACAAAACTCAAAACATTTTACGACAGTATTAAATCTAAACAAATAAATAATATTCGTATTTTATAAAGAAAACGTGTACCTATACTCCTTTCTAAACTAGCCTTCCCAGGCATTGCTTTTACACTTAGATTTAGAAACTTTTACGTGGCAACGGCTTTGAAGTTCAACAATAAATTTCACAGATTAATTTAGTCATCATTACTATTAAACCACCTTTAAGGGCTCCTTTTACAAAGGTGTGCTAGCGTTTTTAGCGCACGCACCGGATTAGCGTGCGCAAACTACCGCCTGCTCAAGAGGAGGCGGTAGCGGCTAGCACGCGTGGCATTTTAGCACCCGCTATTCCGCGCGTTAAGGCCCTAACACACCTTCGTTAAAGGAGCCCTAAGTATCTTAAGCTATGTTGATGTTACTGACATTTTAGCATTATTACGTAGTGATTTTTGCTCGTTAAAAATGTTTCAGCTAATGCACAGTAAAATAACATCTTTCAAACGATACAATTAAAAATAGGTCAGAATTTCACGGTCACTATGAATGTTCAGAATGTCCATCCCCGACTGCTAACACAGGCCTTCAGTCACTTTGCAAAGTTCTCAACTGCCTTGTCGATCAATCCCTGTGGCAGGCTGTCCCAGATCACCTGCAGTGCTTCCTGTAGTTCAGCGATTGTTTGCGGCTGTGGATGGAGCTTGAGAAAGGCATTAGAGAATGGCACGGGGACCATTTACTGCAGTAAACCGTGCTCACTGCAGTAAATCTGCAGGAATGGAGACATTTGCAACTGGTTTACTGAGGAATGGGGACAACATCTTTTACCACCCCGTGGGAGCGGTTAAAAGTCTTGATCCTATGGTAAAAAAAATTGTGTTCATGTCAGACTTGGCATCTCCTCCCCAGCTCCTCTTGCGCCTATTTTACCTTCAGGAGCCAGCCTTGTCACGATGAAGACAGAAGGAACCAAAATCCAAAGCCTGAAACCAATGTGATTTGAAGAATAAAATTACCAGACAACAAAAAGTAGAAAGAAATGTATTTTATATTTTGTGATTAGAATATTTCAGATTTGAAATATGTATCCTGCTAGAGCTGGTATTAGACATAACTGGGAACCGAAAAGCCCAGGCTGTGCTTCTTTAGCTTCCAGCTGGCTTAGGGCTCTCTCTATGACCAGAGGGTAGTTGCCCTAGTTGCTCTCCCCTAACACTATTCCTGCCATGTGTGACTGAAGTATTCTGTTAGCTTGATTTTTCTATGAAGCATTCTGTAGTAGTTTGGTTTGTTCGGTTTTCACAGTAGTGGAGGGGATATTTGTGAAAGGGAGGAGACAGGGGTTTTGTTGATCCTTGCTCAGTATTATTTGTGTTTATAAAATGACAATTATACAGAATATTGTCTCTTTTTATAATTTAATAAAATAAGTTCAGTATAAAATCATAACTATTCAAGGCTTATGCAGATAGGATCTGACAGTTTGCAAGGCGGGGATGGGGACTGAGCTCGCGGGGACGAGCTCACGGGGATGGGGAGGGAACAGTAATAATTTTTTTCCCCATGTCATTCTCTAATAGGCATCCAACATTGTTCCCCGGACAATAGTCTACATCACTGTGACATCATTAACAGTAAGATGGTATCCCCTCTCCTTTTCTTTTTCTTTTTTTTTTTATAAATAATGGTGGTTTTACAATGCAGACATTTTTGGATGAGAGAAAATCACTGGATGGCCACACTAAAAAGTCTGCAACTTTGCCCTGTTTGAAGCATTGTTCCCTCTAAGCGGAGCAGGAGTCCTCCAATTGCGTTGCTGCCAGTGGGAGACAGCGTTTCAATACTGTGCTTTCCATGGAATCTTGCATCGCTTGCTTGTCCCTCAGTATTGAAAATGTGATAACGAAGCAGCTCCCCCAACTGATGGGGCTATGAGCGGAGGACTCCTGCTCAGCTTGGAAAAGCGGTTTAACGATAATCTCCTTTTGGCACATACACATAGATAGTAACCTTAATTTCTGCATTTAATGCATGTTAGAGACAATCTTTTAGTAGGGTGTACTACCGTGTTTCCCCGAAAACAAGACAGTGTCTTATATTCATTTGGGGCCCAAAAAAGGCACTAGGTCTTATTTTCGGATAGGGCTTATTTTTTTCATGCACATGATCATCTCTCCCTTCCTCTCCTTCACCCCAATTCTTCCTCTTTTCTTTCCCTCCATCCTTTCCTCTGCAGCATCTTTCTATCCCTCCATCCCTCCCATCCCCTGTGCAGCAAAACCCTTTGCTCAGCTTCCATCCTTCCCATCTCCCTGTGCAGTGGAACCCTTTGCCCAGCTTCCATCCTTCCCTCCCTCCCATCCCTTGTGCAGCAGAACCCTTGAGCACCTGCCCCCCGCTGTGCAGCCGAACCGCCGATGACCCTCCATCCTTCCCTTCCAAGTGATCCCCGCCGACCGTGACCATAAATACCCTGATGCAGAGGAGCATCAGGCCAGCAGCACTCACAGGCTGCTTCACGGCCTTCTCGCTGGGGCCTTCTGTGTGCCGCGTTACTGATGATGTCATCAGTACACAGAAGGCCCCAGCAAGAAGGCTTTGAAGCAGCCTGTGAGTACTGCTGACCCGATGCTCTTCTGCTGGAAGGTATTTATGATCACGGTCAGTGGGGATTGGTTGGGAGGTAAGGATGGAAGATCAGCGGGGGGTTGGCTGCGCGGCGAGGGCAGGGGGAAGCGCGACTGCCTACGACTAGGGCTTATATTAAGACCTACCCCGAAAATCATGCTAGGGCTTATTTTCGGGGTAGGTCATATTTTCGGAGAAACACGGTAAGAGTTCTGGATCCATTCTTTTTCTTGCTTTTACAAAACTTGATGTCTTTATCCACAGGAACTCGATACCTATTAAAGTAATTTGCATAATACAGTACATTTCAAAGCAATTTTCCCTTTAGGCAAGTAGAGTAGTAAGGGAGAGGGGGTGTGGTCCACCCCAGGCACCATTTTGGTGCGGATGCCGGAACCCATTCTTCCTCTCTGCCCCCCCCCCACTACCGTGCACTCACGCCCTTTTCCTTCCCTCGTACCTCTTTAACACTCACGGCACGAAAAGCAACACCGATCTGACCCCCTCTTATTTATTTTTTTTTATTTATTAAAAAATGTATAAACCGCCTGGAACTATGTGGTTTCCATATCACATATATAAAATCTTGTTTCCCTACGATTACCACACATAAAACATACATCTTCTGAACATCATCATAATCATCGCTGTTATGAGCAGGGACGGAACACAAATTCAATTAAAACTACAAACAAATCTTAAATCATACATTACTGTCCGAAAAGATCTCTAAAAAGGACGTTATCAGCATAGGAAGGCATTCACAAATAATTGAGTTTTCAGCATTTTCTTAAAATTCATCCTTCCCATACAGAGCCGCTAGATACCAGGCAGAGCATTCCACAATTCTACGCATAATAAGCATATCGGAGATGCTAGTGTTATTTCTGTACTGATTTATTGTTTTATTGTTAATAAAACAGACTTGACATAAAATGGCTTTGGCTTTTTTTTTAATCAATCATTGCTGAGTGTGAAAACATAAAAGTTATAGCTATAATATCCAGATATTTGCTCCATTAAGCAAACATAATAGCAAATTTTAAGAAAATCTGAGCTTTATGTAATCAGTGGTTTTGAACGACCCCATGATGGGCTTTAACTTAAAAAAAAAAAATTATTTTCTGATCAAGCACAATCAAATTCATGAGACAAACTTAAATTCGCACAGTTTTTCCAGGTTCCAGTATAGAGTATTAGTATCACCCAGTATCAGTAATCCTAACATTTACCTATAGTTACATCAGTCATAGGTTTTTCTGGACAACCCTACTGACCAGCAATGGCTCCTGGCTGGTTACATTACCTATTTGGGGCTGACAGCTAATTTTCAGTGGCATATAACCATCCTTTGTCCGAAGTTTGTGCTCCCTCCCTTCCTTCTGTGTCCCAATGCGACCCTGCTTCTCCCTTCCTGTGCCAACACACCCCTTCTTCCTCCCTTCCGGTCCAAATGCAACCCTCCTCCTTTCTGTGTCCCAATGTGCCCCTCGTCGTCTTTTCCTCCAATCTGCATCCCAAATTCATGCCTCCCATGGGTATTTACCTCCTCTGGCCAGCTCCCTCCTCCCATCGCAGTTTTCTTTGCAAAGTCGGGGACGTGTTTCCTGCACACAGCTGACAGGCAGCCTGACCCTCGTGCCTCCCGTGGATGTTTACATCCTCTGGCTGGCTCTCTCCTCCCAGTGGCACTTCTCTTTCCGAAGCCGCAGCCACTGGTTCCTGCATGCAGCTGACCTGAAAGCCTTCCCTCTGATGTGAGGGAAGGCTTCTGGGTCAGCTGCGAGCCTTGTGCTGAAATCAGCAGCTGCAGCTTCGCAAAGAGAAGTGCCACTGGGAGGAGAGATCCAGCCAGAAGAGGTAAACATGCACAGGTGGCACGAAGGGGCTGCCAGGTCAGCTACGAACTGCGGCTTTGCAAAGAGAACCGCGATAGGAGGAGGAAGCCAGCCAGTGGAGGTAAACACCCATGGGAGACACAAATTTAGGACGCAGAACGGAGGGAAAGACAACGAGGGGTGCTTTGGGTCAGGGAAGGGAGGAGGAGGGAGGACAGGAAGGGAGGAAGATGGGGCGCATTGACACAGGAAGGGAGAGGCAGGACCTCGGTTTGCAAGTACGAGTTTGAAGTAAGTTGGGCATTTTTAAACCGGGGCCTGTCTGAACTACCTTTCTGTGGGTACTTTCTGTGTCCCTAGTGGGATCACCATCTAAGTTTTGTACCTGGATTAGTGGAGGGTTAAGTGACTTACTCCAGGTACAAGGAACTGCAGTGGGGATTGAACCCAGTTCTCCAGGTTCTCAGTCTACTACACCTACTCCTTCACTTGACGTAGTCTAGGTTGGTCGACAGACTACTTTGAAGAGATCTTGGCCCAAAATAATAAAGACATCTCAGGACAGATATTAGCTGTCTACCAGCACTTTGGCTTGTCTGACCCCCTTATTTTTATAAGCTCTAAACCATTTACCAATATTAAAGCCAAGACATATGGTCACATTATCCACTTAGAGTGCTTCTGAAATAGTTGGCTTCCTTTCCACAAATTGATTTTGGCCTTGTTCTTGCTTTATTACATTTTGTTAAGAGAATGTTCTGTGACATTAAACAAATGTAATCTATGAAATCCCTGACCTTTTATCTACCAGTACTATCTGTTCAAGGGTCTCCTGTTTCCTCCTCTTGGGAAAAATGTTTTATCAATTACTCCCCAGGCTCATCAAAGACATTGTTGATGCTGCATGCTCTTCATTTCTGACGAGATGCATTATGATTATTAAATGCTATCAATGATCTGCTTGCAGGTGTACCAGCCGTGTTTGTAGAACAGTCGCCCTGAGTTATTTGGCATTCTAAATTTGCTTCAACGTTTGTTGGGTTTTTTTTCAGGAAAAAAATAATGGCTCGAAGAAGTCCTCATTTTGAAGACCTGTCCTTGCTACTGTATTTTATCTGGCTTCTCGATAACTCAGATAATATCACAATTCGTTTTATTTTGCTTTGACTAACGGAGCTCCATGAAAATGAACAAAACAAATTAACTTCTGAGGCCCCCAGATCCTGAGCAGTTCACGGCTTAAAAGACATGGCATTCACTGACCAATCCGTGCTCAGAATGATTTCTGAACCGGGAATGGTCTGTTCATGTAAGTGAAGGGGACAATTAGAAGACTAATGCACTGCCTAAATATATACAGTGGTGCCTCACACAACGAACTTAATTCGTTCCAGGAGTAAGTTTGTTATGCGAAAAGTTCGTTATGTGAAACGCGTTTTCCCATAACAATACATGTTAAAAAAAATAATTCGTTCTGCAGCATAAAATATGCTAAGATGACATAAAAAAAGATAAATTTGTCAAAATGGTGAAAATGGTGGTCTTGCTGAGGCCAAACTCTTTGACGAGGTCACACTGTTTTACCCCACATTCACTCCTTCTAATTATTTCCCGTTTCATTTCAACAGAAATCACCTTCCTGCTTCATGATATATAAAAAATATTGAGTTTATCTTAAAAGGATGACTGTATACAGTGAGAGAGGGCAGTTAAGTGCAGTGCCTGCGCGGAAGGATGCAATACATCGGCAGCTCGGGCGACTTCGTTGTGTGAAACGAAGTTCGTTGTGTGAAACGAAGTTCGTTGTGTGAATCAAGACATGAAGTTCGTTGTGTGCAGCGTTCGCTGTGCGAGGCGTTCGTTGTGTGAGGCACCACTGTATATTAAGTGGCTCTTCTGCTCCAAGCCGTACCACCACTTACTATTCAGCATTCGGGAAGGAGATTAAAGCACCTTCTGTTCCTGAAGTTGTGTGTGAGATCTTCTAGAGCAGTGTATCTCAAAATTGTGTGCCGGGGCACACTAGTGTGCCTCCTCAGATTCCAAGTGTGCCGCGGCACACTGAGGAGGAAGAGAGGCGCTGACTTCCCTACGCGGTACTTCGCCAGCGCTGCCCGATTCACCAAAGGCCTGCATGTTTCCCTCCCTTCTCTCTAGGGTCCTCCGGCTTCCCCCCTGGCCTCCCGGTCTCACCTTTAAAGCTTATTACAGTAGCCTGCAGAGGATCGCCGGTAGGTAAAAATGATTTTATTTTCAATATAGCTATTGAAATGTGTCAGTTTTGAGAATTTATATCTGCTGTGTATATGAAAAATGAATGGAAAAAAATTGCATTACAATTAGTAAAGAGCAGGGGTCCCCAAAGTCCCTCCTTGAGGGCCGAATCTAGTCGGGTTTTCAGGATTTCCCCAATGAATATGCATTGAAAGCAGTGCATGCACATAGATCTCATGCAGATTCATTGGGGAAATCCTGAAAACCCGACTGGATTGCGGTCCTCAAGGAGGGACTTTGGGGACCCCTGGTAAAGAGGATGGGATCTGGGGCAGAGCTTGGGTGGGCCTAGGGAGGTCTGTGGTTGGGGTACTCAGTTGATATTTGATAGTTTGAAGTAGTTGAGAAACGCTGCTATAGGCCATCAGCTGGCGCCAGTGCCTCTCTTTCTCTCCGGTCCTCTTCCCTGCTGGCATCCCCTACTGGCATCTCAGAGCTCATCTGGAGGGCCTCTGTGCATGCACGGACGTCGACATGATGATGTCATGCATATAGAAACATAGAAACATAGAAGATGACGGCAGAAAAGGGCTACAGCCCATCAAGTCTGCCCACTCTGCTTACCCACCCCCTGTCTATGCCCTAATGACCCAATTTTCTTATCTTGACCCTCGTAGGGATCCAACATGGGTATCCCATTTATTCTTAAAGTCTGGCACGCTGTCTGCCTCGATCACCTGCACTGGAAGCTTGTTCCAATGATCAACCACTCTCTCTGTGAAGAAATACTTTCTGGTGTCGCCATGAAATTTTCCGCCCCTGAGTTTGAGCGGGTGCCCTCTTGTGGCCGAGGGTCCCTTGAGAAAGAAAATATCATCTTCCACTTCGACACGTCCCGTGAGGTACTTAAATGTTTCGATCATGTCTCCCCTCTCCCTACGTTCCTCGAGAGTGTAGAGCTGCAATTTGTTCAGTCTCTCTTTGTACGACATATGCGTGATGTCGTCATGGCGACGTTCGCGCACTTCTGGGTGCCTCAAGCCGTGGCCACTAGTGTGCCCCGGCTCGAGAAAGTTTGAGAGACACTGTTCTAGAGGTTGGGAGTAGGGCTGGGATAGGTTGACGGAGTATGCATTTGGAAATTACTTACATAAGGTCAAGAATATGGATATATGATATAATTATGCTATCAGGATTGCAACGAAGCAGGGAACAATACGTGAAGTGGCATAATGAAAAAAAAAAGTCTAAGTCCATTTCGGGCCTAGAGTGCTAGTTGCCCAAAGTCAGCAGCGTCTAAAGTCCATTCTCAAAAAATACATCCAAAATATTTTTTTTTTCCCGAAAATCGTCTAATAGTACGTCCAGCTGTTTGATCGTCCAGACCGCCAAGTCGTCTATCTTTATACCATATTTTCGTCCAAAAAAATCGGCCAAGTCCAAAACACCTAGAACACGACCTTTTGGACGTGGAAGGGGTCAGCAAAGTGATGGACTGGCCACCCAGACATGGCAGTAGAATAGTGGGGCACATTACAGGGCACTGCTGTGAACTTCACAAAAAGGGTGCCACGTAAACATCTCACCACAACTCCCTTATAGGTCATGGTGAGTCCCCCAAAACTTACTTTACCCACCTGTCTACCACCCCATTAGCCCTTATGGCTGCAGATGCCACCTATATGGTAGTATAGTAGGGTTTGGGGGGCTCACATTTTTCGCCATGAATGCAGTGGTTAGAGTGGCTTTTGGGCCTGGGTCTTCCTCTCTATGGTTCACTAACCCACCCCCCCTGATGACTTAAACCACCTCTGTGCAGCTCTACTAGGCTTTCCGATGCCAGGTGCTGATGTTCTGGATGGGATGGAGGTATGTACGTTTTTATTCCTATTTATATGGCGGGGGGGGGGGGGCAGTGATCAATGCAGGAGTGTGTGGAATCTGTACTTTGTCCCTGCAGTAGTTAGCTGGTCATTTTGGATACCTTCTGGGCACTTATACCTATTTTTAGATCATCTAAGTCACAAGGTATAAGTTCCATCTAGCCAGTATCATCAAACTTTTAATTATCGCTGCAGGACAACTAAGTTTGGTCGGCCCATATCCCACCCACCTCCCGCCCACTTCCTGCCCTAACCACTCCTCAAAAAACACCCCTTTTTGCTCTAGATGCACAGCGGCAGTCAAGAGGCCTAAGATGCCTCTAGATATATCTAAAACCCCGTTTTGATTATCGGCACTTGGACGACCTGTCTTTTAGAGAATCACGCTTAGTGCTGCTGCCTAAGCAAAATTAGGTGTTGCTAGGCATCCTAACTTCAGGTGCACCTTGTTTATGCCAGGGTTTTCTTCGCCTAAATACCATATTTTCAAGCATATAGCGCGCGCGTTATACACGATTTTTACAAACCGTGCATAACCTTGCACGTTATACGCGTGAGCGCGTTTTACAACTTTTTTAACATAGTTCCCCCTGACGTCCGATTCACCCCCCCCCGCGGGACCGCTAGTACCCCCACCCCGAAGGACCGCTCGCACGCACTCGCACCCGCACCCCCACCCTGAAGGACCTCTCGCACCCCCACAGCCTCCCGACCCCCCCCCCATCATGTAGAAGCTCCTACCATTGTCCTGCTGCTTCCTCTTGGCGGTCCCGGCCCTTCTGTGAGCCCTGCGTCTGTGCTGCTTCCTCTGCCGGCGGTCCCGCCCTTTCTCTGAGATGGGTGGGGGTGCGGATGCGAGTGCGTGTGAGCGGTCCTTTGGGGTGGGGGTGCGAGCAGTCCTGCGGGGGGGTGAATCGGACGTCGGGGAGGGGCATCAGGCTTTCAGGGTGGGGACAGGACTTCAAGGGGGAGAGGAGAGTTGGGGCGGGCGAAAGGAGAGTCGGGGTGGCCAGAGGAGAGTCGGGCAGCGACGGGAGAGTCGGAGCGGCATGCGCGGTATACGGGTGTGCGCGGTATATAAAAATTTATTTACATAAATTACAGTTTCCCGCGCGCTATACCCGTGTGCGCGTTTTACACGGGTGTGCGGTATATGAGTGAAAATAAGATACCTGCATCTAAGTTAGGCACCTAATGGTACCTATTTCAAAAAAGAGGCACCTATCTCGAAAACATGCCCATGACCCACCCCTAATCATGCCCACTGCTAGGTAGGCATTTTGAACTAGATGCCTACTTTTTATAGAATCACATTTTTTGAGTTAGGCTCCTAACTTTCAATTAATTCCAATTAACAGCAATTAGGAGGCGTTAAGTGGTGGTTATTGGTAACAATTAAGCCTATTGACCAATTAAGGCCCCCTTTTATGAAGCTGCATTAGGCTTTTTTATCATCGGTCGTGGACGTATTAGCTCCGACACTCATAGATAGTCTTTGGAGCTTTTACCACTGTGGCCAGAGATAAAAAAAGCCTAGCATGGCTTCATAATGGGGGGGTGGGGGGGGGTAAGTTAGGTGGCTACATTGGCTAACTTTAGACGGGCGATATAGAATTTTCCAGCTTCATTATAGAGTTACTCCATTAATGATTGATCCGACTCACTAGGGTAGATATTTGATGGGAACCCAGTCTAGTTGTGAATGTACCTCTATAACCCTTAATCCAATTCTCCAGTATATTGTGGATGCATCTCTTCATGGTGCGACCTCATCTGGAGCATTGTGTTCAATTCAGGTCTCCTTATCTCAAGAAAGATAGTGGCGCTAGAAAAGGTTCAAAGAAGAGCAACTAAGATGGTAAAGGGGATGGAACTCCTCTCATATGAGGAAAGACTAAAATGGTTAGGGTTCTTCAGCTTGGAAAAGAGATGGCTGAGGGGAGATATGATTGAAGTCTACAAAATCCTGAGTGGAATAGAACGGGTACAAGTGGATCAATTTTTCACGCCGTCAAAAATTACAAAGACTAGGGGACACTCGATGAAGTTACAGGGAAATACTTTTAAAACCAATAGGAAGAAATTTTTTTTCACTCAGAGAATAGTTAAGCGCTGGAATGCGTTGCCAGAGGATGTAGTAAGAGCAGATAGCGTAGCTGGTTTGGACAAGTTCCTGGAGGAAAAGTCCATAGTCTGTTATTGAGAAAGACATGGGGGAAGCCATTGCTTGCTCTGCATTTGTAGCATGGAATGTTGCTACTCCTTGGGTTTTAGCCAGGTACTAGTGACCTGGATTGGCCACTGTGAGAACGGGCTACTGGGCTTAATGGACCATTGGTCTGACCCAGTAAGGCTATGTTCTTAATCTTCTGTCTCCAATATTTATTTATTTAAAGAACTTATTATCTGCTTATCTCCTAAGCGGAGTACAAGTAAACATACCCAGAAGAGATTAAATATTACCATACATTTTCTAATACATTACAAACATCAATCAGCTTTGTTTACATTGTTCGACAAAAAATTGTAGTCATTCTCAAACATTTTATTGGATGTCAGAGGGACAGCTAAAAGCTAAGATGAAAAAAAAAAATGAGCCTTAAGTAATTTTCAAAATAGTAGTACATTGTAACAAAAACGTATTGCTCCAGACAGACCATTCCAAAACACTGGACCTGCAATTGAAAAAAATTAGAGTAGACACGCTGGATGATGTGAATAACATGAAGAAAGACCTGGTGAAGCTTGAAAAATGGTCTGAAATTTGGCAGCTAAAATTTAATGCTACGAAATGCAAGGTCATGCATTTGGGCTGCAAAAACCCGAGGGAACGGTACAGATTAGGGAGTGAAGAGCTTATGTGCACGACAGAAGAGCGAGACTTGGGTGTGATTGTATGTGATGATCTTAAGGTGGCCAAACAGGTTGAAAAGGTGACGGTGAAAGCTAGAAGGATGCTAAGTTGCATAGGGAGAGGTATGGCCAGTATTGATGCCTCTGTATAAGACTCTGGTAAGACCTCATTTAGAATATTGTGTACAATTCTGGAGGCTGCACCTTCAAAAAGATATAAAAAGGATGGAGTCGGTCCAGAGGAAGGCTACTAAAATGGTATGTGGTCTTCATCATAAGGCGTATGGGGACAGACTTAAAGATCTCAATCTGGATACTTTGGAGGGAAGGCGGGAGAGGGGGAGATATGATAAGAGACGTTTAAATACCTACGTAATGTATATACGCATGAGTCGAGTCTCTTTAATATGAAAGGAAACTGCAATGAGAGGACAAAGGATGAAGTTAAGAGGTGATAGGCTCCGGAGTAATCTAAGGAAATACTTTTTTACAGAAAGGTGGTAGATGCGTGGAAGAGGTGGTGGAGACAGAGACTGTGTCTGAATTCAAAAGGGCCTGGATAGGCACGTGGGATCTTTTGGAGAAAGAAAGAGATAATGGTTACTGCGGATGGGCAGGTTAGATGGGCCATTTGGCCTTTATCTGCCATCATGTTACTATGTTTCTATAACCATGAAGCTCTATGACATCACAATGCAGGTATAAAGAGCCTTAGCCTATAGGAAGAGGAGATGCAAATGTTAAGAGCCTTAGCCAATAGGAAGAGGAGGAGATGGGCAGACTAGATGGGCCATTTGGCCTTTATCTGTCATCATGTTACTATGTTTCTATAACCATGAAGCTCTATGTCATCACAATGCAGATGTAAAGAGCCTTAGCCTATAGGAAGAGGAGATGCAAATGTTAAGAGCCTTAGCCAATAGGGAGAGGAGGAAATGGGCAGACTAGATGGGCCATTTGGCCTTTATCTGCCATCATGTTTCTATGTTTCTAAGACTTTCTAGTGGAGGCAATATATTGTGAATGTATCACTTTAACCCGCTCTGGGCTCCTGGGGAGGACGAGCTACAAAACTAACTAACTAAGGGGTCCTTTTACTTAGGCGCGCTAAGCGATTTAGTGCGCGCTAAATATTAGTGCATGCTAAATGCTAAGGTACCCATTATATTCTATGGGTGCCTTAATATTTAGCGTGCACAAAAATTGATTAGCGTGCACTAATTCCGTTAGCACGCCTTAGTAAAAGGACCCCTAAATAAGCCCCCAAATGCACACAGTATGGCACCTTTGTTCAATGATGACCGAAACACATTGCAAATAAATAAGTGCCTAGAAAATAAAACCCATCTAGAAGAATCACAGAAATTCAGCCTAGGAACATAGCAGTCGATAGCGTAAAGGCAGTGCACATGGATCCCGCAACCTTTGTTTGCAATTCAAGTTTGCATTTCTCTGCTCTGTTTTCCTTTCTTTGTGCAGAATTTGTTTGAGAGATTTTCCAGGGGCAGAAAATGAGAATTCCCTTAATGCGGAATCCCTAGATGTGTTTCTTCTCCTTTGAAAAGAGCTTTTTGTTTCTGAAAGTTTGAAAAAAAAAAAAAAAAAAGTCAGGATTTCTTTCTTTTTAACCGAGGGTGTGGGTGAGGTGGGTGGATCCTTTTCCTTGTTAGGAAGCGCTTTACTGGAACTTTAAAGAAAGATTTAATTGTGGGTCCTTGATCTGAGAGCACTGTGTATTTATTTCCTTTGCCTTCACAGCCAGATTCGGAGAATCAAAGAAGTGATTTAGAGCTCCATTTCGGTCAGTACTGAATGCTACAGCCTGAATTATCCTCTAACCCTGACTTTTTGAGCCTATCCCTCCTATTCTTGAAAGCTCATTTTTGCCTAAAAGCTGATTTCCTTCTGTATTAAATTCAATCTTCTCACAGCCTCCTGAAATCTCTGCATTCCCTTCTACCCCCAACTTAAATTTCAGTGCTCTCCTTTTTTGATGCCTCCAGGCACCCATATTCTTTGTAGGGCTCACTAGTCTGCCTGACAGGGCTCTATTCAGAAAGGTGCACTGCCCCATTCAAAATGTGAATTATTTATTGCATGTCATCATTTCTGTTCAGGGCCTCTTTACTAATAGCATGTTATTCATGTTAACCAAAATGATAAAAGGGATTGAATGGCTTCCCTATGAAGAAGGGTTACATAGATTAGGACTCTTCACATTGAAACAGAAAATGGCCGAAAGAGGCTGACAGAATTTTGGTTTCTGTTTCTGTTATGGTGTCAAAAGAAATCCAAAATCCTTTTTCTGCCCAGTTTCATTTTCAAATGAAAAGTTACTGTAATTTCGGTCATGTTTTTGGTTCCGGCTGAAAATGACTAAGGGGCAAATTCTATACAAAGCGCCCAAAAGATAGGCGTCGACTTAGGCACCGTTCAGCGTGATTCAAGGAAAATTAGGTGCTGTTTAGTGAATCACGCTGAGCGGCACCCATTTTGGAGGCGCCCAATAAATAGGCCAGCTCTAGGCACAACTAAAACTTAGGCGGCCATGCGAGCGCTTAAGCACGCTTAAGAGCAGCGATTCTGTAACAAGGCGCCTAGTACAAAGCCACACCCACGCCTAACGTGCATAGCGCCTATTTTTATGAAGGCCGCCTAAATTTTTAGAGGCGCCTAAATTTCAATTATTGCTGATTAAAAAAAGCTTAATTGAGCTTGTTATTCAATTTAGATAGGCGCCTATCTAGTTGGGCGCCTCCGAGATCGGCGACCTTTAGAAAATGAAGCCCATAGGAGTATTCAATTGGTGGTAGTGGGCATTTTGCTCACTACCAAGGGAGTTATTCCTGGATATTCAAAGCTGGACCCTGGTTATTTTTAAGTTTGTTAAAATTTACCCACTTAAGTTGATATTCAGCACTTAAGCAGCCATGGGCTAGCGCTTAAAAATAGGATATTTTATGAGTTCCCATTTATGCACTAAACCTGGTCGCTTAAGAGCTGAATATCAGCATTTAAGTGGCCAAGTGCTGACTCTGACCCTGGGATGTTCCCAGCATACCTGGATTTGAGTTTGGTATTAACTGTGATATTTTCAGTGGCACTTAGCCAGAGAATCATATGCCGCCAGAGAATCATATAGTATCTTTAGGAAAGAACAAAAAACCACCTTGTTTAAGAAATTTATAACCTAACCAGACTTCTCCCCTAAAATCGGAGCCTCCTCCCATCCCAAGGAGTCCGTCTACCCTCTTCTGCCAAAATTTCTATCTTTAATTGTTACCAGTTTTTCCCACTGGTGCCCGTCCTTCGTTCAAATGTACCAAGTTAACAACTTACTTCTCATCAACATCTTATGTTATCTTTTTCACCTTCGCAGTCTTGTAACTCAAAGCGCAATCTCCTTTCTCTTCTCCTACTTATGCTCTGAATATCGTCGACTGTATAATGCTACTCATTGTGAAACCGTGTAATACACAGACCCTGTAACTCTCCTGTTACTATCACTAGATGTTCAATGCTATACTCTGTAATTCGCTGTCTGTACAGTTTCTCTTCATTGTAAACCGCCTAGAAGTCGCAAGATTGTTGGCGGTATATAAGAATAAAGTTATTATTATTATTATTATTCCCTGTCTATGCCTGGATACTGTAAAGTAGAACGACCTACGTCAAGAATGTACTGCTTTGGAATCGGGGCCAGGATTGACAAAAGCCCAGAAGCATTAGGCATTTTCACCACACATGCTGCTCGCTCCTTTCAGTCAATAAGGCAGGCCACTGCGGGACCAGTGTTCAGAGCCAATGAATTTATTTATTAGTCTCATTAGCCAAATTACTGGGACAATAACAGCAGCAGAGGCAGTCACATTGGCAGAGGTGATATTCAACCAGTCTTTACAAAATCTCTTTTGCCTTCATTTTCCTTCTCCTCTGTTCTAGAAACTAAAAGGTGGGATTATGGTCAATCAAGTAATCTTCCACTAGAGTGCACTGTAGAATTCCAAAGAAGATTCTAGCCTGCTGATATTCAGCCCATAGTGGTCAACATTTTTTTATTTTTTTTTTTAATAAACCCCAGATGCTGCGGGTAAAAATATATATTCAGCACCAGTATCTGGATATTGAACATAAACATAAGAACATAAGAATTGCCATACTGGGGCAGAATGATGGTCCATTGAGTCCAGTATCCTGTTTCCAACAGTGGCCAACCCAGGTCACAAGTACCTGGCAAGATCCCAAAGAGTAAGACAGATTTTATGCTGCTCATCCTGGAAATGAGCAGTGAATTTCCCCACGTCCATCATAATAATGGCTTATGGACTTTTCTTTTATGAACTTATCCAAACCTTTTTTTTAATCCCCGCTAAGCCAACTGCTTTCACCAAGCTCTCTGGCAACAAATTCCAGAATTTATTTACACATTGAGTAAAGAAATCTCTTCTATGGTTTGTTTTAAATCTACTATTTAGTAGCTTCATTGCATGCCCCTAGTTCTATTATTTTTGCAAAGAGTAAACAAGCCATTTATATCCACCCATAATAATGGCTTATGGACTTTTCTTTTATGAACTTATCCAAATCTTTTTTTTAATCCCCGCTAAGCCAACTGCTTTCACCAAGCTCTCTGGCAACAAATTCCAGAATTTATTTACACATTGAGTAAAGAAATCTCTTCTATGGTTTGTTTTAAATCTACTATTTAGTAGCTTCATTGCATGCCCCTAGTTCTATTATTTTTGCAAAGAGTAAACAAGCCATTTATATCCACCCATTCCTCTCCGTTCAGTATTTTATAGACCTCTATCATATCTCCCATGAGCCATCTCTTCTCCAGGCTAAAGAGCCCTAGGGAAGTCATCTCATCCCTTTTTTTTTTTTTTTTTTTTTCCATTTTCATCGCACTTCTCTGTACCTTTTCTAATTTCTCTATATCTTTTTTGAGATGCAGTCCCTGTAATTGCACACTGTATTCGAGGTGCGGCCTCACCATGGAGCGATACAAAGGCATTTTAACATTCCCATTTTTGTTTTCCATTTCTTTCCTGATAATTCTTAACATTCTAATTTGCTTTCGTAGCTTCTTAGTGGCTGGCATTGAATATACAGGTACTGCAGTGAGTGCCTGGTACTGCCTGGATAGCAGCAATATTTGGCTGCTAGTCAGATAGTTTTATCTGGATACTCTTAGGACTGCATTTTTTTTTTTTTTTTGCTTTCCTCATTTATCCGGATAGTTATCTAGCACAGAAAATTGCTCTTACCTAGATAGCTCTGATCTCTGCCCTAGCTCTTTCCCCAGACTGTCATAGTGCCAAGGCAATCTGTAAAGATATTCCAACACTATCCAGATATTGCCTACTCCCACATCATACCGAGCCACTGGAATCGACTGCCCCCCACAGATCAGATCGCTTGGACTCCTCAACTTTAGGAAAGCAATAAAAACAGACCTCTTCACCTAAGTCCCATGACTACGGCCGATGGATTATAAAGAAATGTACAGTGGAACCTTGGTTTACAAGCATAATTCGTTCCAGAAGCATGCTCGTAAACCAAGTTACTTATATATCAAAGCGAGTTTCCCCATAGAAAGTAAGGGAAATTTGCTTGATTCGTTCCACCTCCCATCCCCCCCCCCACGGCTATCAGCGCTACTCCACCCCTTCCCCAAAAGACCCCCTCACCCCTGAGGCCACTGGTGCACTTCTACATCTCCCCCCCTGTGAACCGGCATGGCCCCCCGCCCGCAAACGCTGCCCCCCCCGTGAACAGGTGTCGCCCCCCTCTCGTGAACGCCTGCCCCCCCCCCCGCATGAACTGGCATCCCCCACCCGCCCAAACTGCAAGCTTATCCCCCAATGTGGCACCGGCATGCAGCACCAAATCACATGAGGTGCCGGTGCCCGAAGATAGTGCCTCTCCTCCGACTGGGTCGTTTCAGGCTGAAAAAGACATCAATAATGAAAAGCACAGAAGGATCACCATTGCTGGGTTTAGGCAGCAACACCCACCACATGAACTGGCATCCCCCACCTGCCCAAACTGTAAAGATAACTATGGCAAATTGTAATGGTAAACATTATATCATTTATATTAGTATTGGACCCTAGTACAATGTTTCTCAACACGTGGTACGCGAACCACTTGTTGGGGGTCAACATCACTGGCCACCGCCACCAGGGATCCCTCCTTCTTGCCTTCCACCCATCCGCCAAAGCTGCCAACGGGATTTCCTCCTTCCTGCCCATCCCTCTCCACCAAAGCCGACCCAGAGGGTTTCCCTCCGATGTCAGAGGAAAGCCTTCTGGGTGGGTCCAGGAAGTGATGTCAGAGAAAGAGACAACACTGGGGAGAGCAGAAGGTTGGAGTTGCTGCGCGCGCCAGGAATGTTAAACAGGTATGGGGTAAGGGAAGGGGTGCATGCATGGTAGTAGGGGTGCGGAGAGGAGGACGGGAGCTGACACCCCCACCAAGATAGCACCCGGGGCAGACCCCCCTCCCTCCCTACTACACCACTGAGTGGAGTTGCCTGTGTTTGTTGAACTGGTTACTGGTCACCAGCCAAACGGAACAGTGATGAGTTGGGTCACTTTGAAGGGAAGATGAAGCTGAAATTGGTCGCAATTCTAGCTGAACAGACAATAGACTGCTGGTCATCTTATGTTTTTACGTGAGCCAAGTATAGGACAATTAAACCATTGTAACATCACTGATGAGGTTGTCTCTTAGGTACTGTAGAATGAGGCATTATGACATCACAATCTCAGCTCTGGAATTTTGTTCTCATTGGGGGTTCCGGAATCTTGCAATTCTTTGGGAATGTTGCTGCTCTTTGGGTTTTGGCCAGGTACTAGGGACCTGGATTGGCCACCATGAAGACGGGCTACTGAGCTAGATGGACCATTGGTCTGGCCCAGTAAGGCTATTTTTATGTTATTACGAGAACCAAGTACTGTATAGGACAATTAAGCCATTGTAACATCACTGATGAGGTTGGGTCTGAGGCACTGTGGGATGAGGCATTATGACATCACAATCTCAGCTCTGGAATGTTGCTCTCATTAGGGTTCCGGAATCTTGCTGTTCTTTGAGATGCTGGAATGTTGCTACTCTTTGGGTTTTGACCAGGTACTAGTGACCTGGATTGGCCACCGTGAGAATGGGCTAGTGGGCTTGATGGACCATTGGTCTGGCCCAGTAAGGCTATTTTTATGTTATTACGAGAACCAAGTACTGTATAGGACAATTAAGCCATTGTAACATCACTGATGAGGTTGGGTCTGAGGCACTGTGGGATGAGGCATTATGACATCACAATCTCAGCTCTGGAATGTTGCTCTCATTAGGGTTCCGGAATCTTGCTGTTCTTTGAGATGCTGGAATGTTGCTACTCTTTGGGTTTTGACCAGGTACTAGTGACCTGGATTGGCCACCGTGAGAATGGGCTAGTGGGCTTGATGGACCATTGGTCTGACCCAGTAAGGCTTTTCTTATGTTCTTATGTAAATCGAATGAATGCCCACTTGATTGAGAGTCTTTAGAGAGGAAGTCTGCTTATCTGACCTTAAGACTGAAGGGTTCTTCCACATTAGGCAGTAATTCCAACTTTGTGAGAGCTTTTTTTTATAATCAGACAGCATGATTTGCATTGCAGCGTCCCCTCCTGAGGAAGCTGTTGTTATGAAACTCGAGTTGGAGGGCTGGCTCTATGCCCACTGCACAATGTTGGGGTAAAGTGGACAACTAGTACACCAGGACAAGTTCATAAGTTGAAAGGGGATAGATTCCGTACAAAAGTAAGGAAGTTCTTCTTCACCCAGAGAGTGGTGGAAAACTGGAATGCTCTTCCGGAGGCTGTTAAAGGGGAAAACACCCTCCAGGGATTCAAGACAAAGTTGGAGAAGTTGAGATTTTTTTTTTTTTTAATTTCAATCTGGATGGTTGATCTAGGGCAGTGTTTCCCAACTTGGTCCTGGAATACCCCCTTGCCAGCCAGGTTTTCAGGATAGCTACAATGAATATGCATGAGATTGATTCGCATACACTGACTCCATTGTATGCAGGTCTCCTCTATGCATATTCATTGTGGATAGCCTGAACACCTAGCTGGCGAGGGGGTACTCCAGAACTGACTTGGGAAACACTGATCTAGAGTACTGGTTTGGGTTTCCCATACCTCTCCCAGGAGTCCCCTAGCCCAGTGGTTCCCAACCCTGTCCTGGAGGAACACCAGGCCAATTGGGTTTTCAGGCTAGCTCTAATGAATATGCATGAAGCAAATTTGCATGCCTATCACTTCCATCATATGCAAATCTCTCTCATGCATATTCATTAGGGCTAGCCTGAAAACCCGATTGGCCTGGTGTTCCTCCAGGACAGGGTTGGGAATCACTGCCCTAGCCTATCAGGTGTTCCAACATATCTTCAGTGAATATTCGTGAAACATTCTATACAATATTCGTGCTACATTCTATACAAATTTATCTCATACATTTTCATTGTGGATGTCCAGAAAAACTGATTAGCCTGAGGTGCCCTGGGATAGGATTGGGAATCACTAATCTTGAGTTCAATCAGAGTAACCTTTAAAAAAACATATTTAACATAATTAACTAGGCCGTAAATAAAATGACATAAAGGTAGGCTTCCATCCAGGCCTCACCACAGGAATTACAGTAACACGCAAACTTCCGTGTTCAGTAGGCACCTCTTTATGTATTACAGTAAAATCATGGATTGCGAGTGACTTGGTGTGCGAGTGCTTTGCAAGATGAGCAAAACGTTTTATAAAATTTTAACTTGGTCAATGAGCGTTATCTTGCAAAACGATCCCGTCGACGGCGCCATGTGCAAGTACACACAACGTACGCACATCGCGTCGCTGAACGCAGCACAAGGATCACAACTGAGCGCAATATAAGAGCGACACAAGCACGCACAACAGTACAGTATTTTGCATTAAAGATTTTGGGTTGTGGAACAAATCTTCTGCGTTTCCATTATTTCCTATGGGGAAATTTGCTTTGAAATACGAGTGCTTTGGATTACAAGCATGCTTCCGGAATGGATTATGCTCGCAAACCAAGGTTTTACTGTACTTTGGAAACATGTAAAAACAGGCATGCCAATAAAGTTATCTATTATCTAAATCTGAAAGGTGGAAGATTATACAATAGAACAGACATGAAACAAAATATAAGAGGTGGAAGGAAAGGACACTCTTGAGCCAGTCTTTTGTTCTTATTTCTCGGTTTTCTTTCAATTTTTTTTTCTCTCTCTCTTTTTGACTCATTTTATTATTTGCATTTTTATACATTTTGGAATAAAAAGTATAAACTATTATGGCCATGCTCTGTTGTTAAAAGTCCCTTCTCTGGTGCTAGTCTTCAAATTTTTTTTTTATATTGTTTATGCTTCCATGGAGTTCATATAAGGAAAACAAAGCAGTACCTCCTTTCACTTCGATTCCACATGGTGGGAGTGGAACAAGGAGCTCTCAGAAACCTTAAACACTGGAGGAATTAAGCAGAAGTCTGAATGCTCTTAATAACTGTATTTGCTTCAAGTGCAGACTGAATTAGCTAAGTGCTTTGACCAGCTCTTACAAAGAGGAATCACTTTTAGAACGTTCTTTTCTTTTCCAATTGTGCAATCTAAGCATGAACAAGTGCAGAAGAGGGTCAAAGTATATCGAATACGCAAAGAACAAAAAGCAGAAAGGGCCATCCAAGTGTGGGGCAATCAAGCAAAATTTTATTGTCGGACCCCGCATGGGCTGTGGTTTGGCGTGAACCGCCTGCGTCAGGGGTCATACAGTGAAATTATGTGCATGCAAATTTACCTGGGCCAAGCTGTTGCCTCAGAAGGAGGAAGGAGGGGGGATTGAGACCGGGGCAGACGGAGAGGGGGCTCAGAGGAGCTGAGGCACCTGCGTCATTTTACGGGGCCCTCATAACTGTATATTGGCCGGGACCTGCCTAAGCTGTAGTGGCCAGTACACTTTCAATTAGCCCGTGATATTCCACATCAGTGCCCAGACATAGCCCAGCTCTGAATATCGGGGGTTAATTCTGCTATCTTTTTCAGATCCTTAATATAGAGCTCCAGGGGCAGCTCAAGGCAATCTGCTGTCTGAGGCAAGCCCCTCCCCCCCCCCCCACACACACACACCTGCCACCTCCTATTCCCAGCCCTGCAGCAACTATAAACTGAATGATAAACACGGGGCCTCTAAGGCCTTGAGGGTCACACCCCCTATGACACAAAAGTATGCGTACGAGGGGGCGTGACTAGCGGGGACTTGAAGGCACTCATGGGTCTCAGAGGCCCGTGCTTATCATTCAGCATTTACCATAGTAGGAATGAGGAGGAGTAGAAGTAGCTGAAAGCTCAGAATAAACCCCCCCTTTTACTATGCGATAGCGGTTATTAGCACAGGGAGCCGTGCCGAATGCCCCGCGCAGCTCCCGAACTCTATCCCCCTTTTACGAACGCATAGCGAGGGTTTTAGTGCCGGCAGCGGCTGTAACTGCTCCGGCGCTCGTAGGAATTCAGAGGGGGTACGAGCGTCGGGAACAGCGCAGAGCATACAGCGCGGCTTCCTGCACTAACTGCTAAAAGGGGGGGGGGGGAGATGAGGACAGCACCACTGGCATGAAATGCCCTCAACCATTTCATGCCTCACTTTGCCTAATGATAGGGCTGCCCCTGCAATGCTCAAAAAAAGCCCCACTTGCCAGGGTGCCCTGGCAATTAAAACAAAGTCAGACCTGATGCCAAGGACTCGGAGCCCATGGGCAGCAGTGTAGCAACATCAGATCCACACAAAGGAAGATACTCAGGCGTCGGAATGGAGGGAGGGAGAACCAAAATATTGCTGCCAGCTACTCCTAGCATCAGCCCCCCCCCCTTTTCTTTCATGACTGGCTCCTCTAAATTCCCAGCATAGACAGAGGCAGCAACTAGTGTTTTTGCCGTAACCTCTTTAGCTGTCCTTGACTGATTCTGTCCACTGGCATCTCGGAGGAGTTGAAAGCAGATATGGTTCACGGTTTATTTAGTTATTATACTGCTTTCCCTCAAAGATATCAAAGCGGCGTACAGTATAAATTCTAAGGTAAAATATCTAATAGAAAGGAATGCCACTTGCAATTGGAAAAGACAGAAACGATAAAGAAAGAAATAGAGAGAAAATCCGCCCCCCTCCCTCCTGAGACTGCAGGAGTTAATGAACCCTCAGGCAACTGTCAGTACCAAGGTGTAAGATAAAGGCTTTCTTGAATAAATGTGTTTTCAGAGATGTTCTGAATCTAGCGTAGAAAGGCTCAAGACAGAGCAGGAGGGGGGGGGGGGAGAGAGAAAATTCCAAAGAGAAGGGGCAAGCCAAAAAAAGTCTCAATTCCATGTTGACTCATAGTGGACTAACCTTAAGAAAGGTATTTAAAGGCGCAAGTACTTCCTGTTTCTCACATGATACTGGACGTACTTGCTGTCCGCTTTCAACTCCTGCGCAGCACTAACAGACAGAGTTGGCTGAGAACAAGCAGAGTGGAGGTCGTGAAAAACACAAGGTCTTGCTAGAGGTCACAGCAGCCATTTTGAGGCAGAAGCCTGCATCAGCAGGATCAACTGGGGTTCGCTCCTGCCTGGTGGACCTCTAAACCAACAGGGAATGTGAAGTAGTCATGGAGGGCCTATAGTGTATGGGAGGTGTGGGAGGTTCTTGTGGGGGTTAGAAGTCATAGAGGGGACACTGCTTGGGTGTGGGGGGGAGGGGGAATTCAATGATCCCCTTATTCGGATCCTGACTAAATATTCACCAGAACCCGTATAAGTCCCAGTAGGCTGCACTTGCTTCATGGAATTCAAAAAAGTGTGGTATGGACACAGAGGATCTCTAATCAGAAAATGAAGGGTATAAATTGAAGAAGTAAAGCTAGTACTAGGCAGACCTGCATGGTTGCATCCGGAGAAGCTTTGTCAGCCGAAAGCCCGAGGTGCTAATGCCGCTGTACAGGTCCATGGTGAGACCACATCTGGAATACTGTGTACAATTTTGGAGGCCACACTACTGGAAGGATGTGCTAAGATTGGAATCGGTTCAACGATTGGCCACCGAGATGGTCTCAGGGCTTAGGGATGTCCCTTATGAAGAACGACTAGGTAAGTTGCACCTTTACTCTCTCGAGGAACGCAGAGAGAGGGGTGACATGATAGAGATGTTCAAATACGATACTGGATCCCAATATAAACAACTGGGTATAATTCAAAAAGGAATGTTCCTAAAGGTCCTTGACAACAGAGTAACACATAAAGGAACAATGTATGCTTCAAACGTCTTTTATCATACAATGGTGCTCAGATTCCACGATGGAAAGGTAAAGAACTCAATAAAGGCAAAAGCCCTAAAGAGACTTAAATGGTATCAATCATTGCACCGGGTTGTAAAAGATGTTGTGAAGTGCTACTAAATTGGTTTATAAAGTTCATAAGGATTTACCGTTTTTGGACTTATGAACTTTATAAACCAATTTAGTAGCACTTCACAACATCTTTTACAACCCGGTGCAATGATTGATACCATTTAAGTCTCTTTAGGGCTTTTGCCTTTATTGAGTTCTTTACCTTTCCATCGTGGAATCTGAGCACCATTGTATGATAAAAGACGTTTGAAGCAAATACGATACTGGCCATATTGAGGTGGAAGAAGATATATTTTTTCTTACAGGCCCTACGGCGACAAGAGGGCATCCGCTAAAAATCAGGGGCGGGAGATTCCATGGTGACACTAGGAAGTACTTCTTCACCGAAAGGGTGGTTGCCCATTGGAATGATCTTCCACCTCAGGTAGTTGAGGCCAGTAACGTGACTGACTTTAAGATCAAATGGGATCAACACATGGGCTCACTTCAAAGAAGAACTTAGAGGGGAGGGTTATTTGAGTGGGCAGACTTGTTGGGCCGAAGGCTCTTTTCTGCCGTCATATGCTATGTTTTTATGTCTGTGTCCCTTATATGGCAATTCAGTTAAGGATGGACTGGGGAGGGCTTCAACAGGAACTCCAGTAATCTGGAATATGAAGACAGTGCTGGGTAGACTTTTATATTGCAGTTTCTGCAAATGACAAGATGGGTTTGGATAGGCTGCAGTGAACTTCAGAGGCAACAACAGTAGTTGGAAGCTAAGGACAGTACCGGGCAGACTTCTACAGTCTATGGCCAAGAAATATCCAGGAAAAAAAGATAATTTAATTTAATCTTGAATTTATAATACGTGTAACTATTGAGCAGACAGGTCTTTATCTGCTGTCATTTACTATCTTACTTGTCTGCTCAGGCCCAGATATTCAATTCCAGTACCTTGATATGGTCTACCATTGCAGACATTACAGAGGCCCCTCCAGGCCTACCTTTGCAGCTTCCTGGTCATCTAGGGGGGAATATGGGCAGGAGTGATCTCCACTCTTTCTTCATCAAAATAGCTACTGTGACCTCTAATGGTAGCCTCATGTTACTTCTGAAACCTATAGAATGATCTTGATATATCTATTCACACCGTCACTTCTGTATCACTTGTTAAACACACAATTCCCTTCCACAGAAGACTGCTGTTAAACCTAAAGGAACTTGCCCATACACTTATTTTGATACAAGCGCTCGCTGTCACCAGAAGCTAGGAGGGGGTACTTGAGAGAGAGGGAGACTGGATGATGGCTGAGGAAGAGATGACACACTGTTGTATTTTGCCACTCTTTGATGAAATGTGGCAAAATACTACGGTGCGTGTTTTGGCTCACCAAATGTGGCCCCTGATAGAAAAAGGTTGGACAAGCCTGATCTATAGGATGTATGCTGATATCCTTCAATTTCTCAGCCATAGCAAGGACTGAAAAATCTTGCTCTTGCCATGGAATTTTCAGTTTCAAGCGCAATGTTGGAAGTCATGGAGACCAGAACTGTCAGTGACCCTCTCCACTCTATGCCAATCCAGGCTTTGCATCAAGAGGAGAGCAGTGTCTTCCATTTCTGCTGGAATATTGTACATTGAACCATCGAGAAGTATGGTGCAACCTACAACACGCCAGTCCTGGGTAGCAGAGGAGGAAAATGCTGCTTGGAGTGCTACACTGTCTTTATCCGAATGCCAACTCCAAATCAGCAACGGGATTCAAAGAGGAGGAAAGAAACCTTGTGAAAGAAGGATTTAGTTAAAGTGAGGTCAGAGAGAAGGACTTGGTTGGAGAGAGGGGTTTATGGTATGTTTGGGGGAGGGTGATTTGGATTTAATTAATTGCCTTTCCAAATCTGAACTTAAGACAAGTTATAATTAGGTGCATTGGTTTTGCCCCCATGAGTATGAGTAAGTACTAGTGGGACATGAGTGAGCAAAAGAAGGGATCTCTCCTGATTCTGGATTTTTTCAATTTCCTATTCTTTTTCCTCTTCTCCCCCTTCCTCAGTCCCTCTTCTGCTTGTAATTCTTCCTTCCTCTTTCACCAATATCTCAGCTAACCTCCATCTCCTATCCTTCTGCTCTTCCCCCTCCGCTTCTTTCTCCATCTTCATCTTCCAAGATTCCCCTCACGCTCCTTACCATCCCTCAGATCTTCTCCTTTACTCCTATTCTATGTCCCCCTCTTCCTCAGCAACAATCATTATAGACCCTATTCCCCACCACAAAAACAACAACAACCTATTAGACTAAATTAGAGAATGACATAGGAACAAATGTGGCCCTGTCCTTATGGGATCTATCTCCAACCCTGTCCTGTCCCATCCCTGAGAGTTCTACCCCTTTCCCTGCCCCATCTCTGCAAGCTCTGTCCTTCCCTGAAGAAGCCCTTTCTGGAAACGTCAATCGCTCCTCCTAAACTTACTTGCTCCACTTCATCACTGACGCTGAAACCGTGGATTGAAGACAAAATTTTATTTTATTTTTCTTTCCAGCTTATGATTTATCTTTAATCTTATCTATTGTTTTGCCTTTTGTCTTTGTTTTGTTCTATTTCTATCATTTAAATTTCTCCAGAATTCTACTGTTCAACGACTCCCCCTTCTGCTTCTATTCCTTTCTCTCCTCTCTTCTACCTTCCAAAGCATTTAGATCAATGCTGTCTTGTTAAAATGTTTATTTTATTTTTATTTTTCCTCTAACTCTACTTTTCACTTCTCTATTACCCTCCAGGTACTTTAGTTAGATTGTGAGCCTTCGGGACAGTAAGGGAATTTTTCAAGTACCTTTCTTATTTCTAATCTTAATGTATATTTTCTGTAAACCGCTTAGAACCTAACGGATGTAGCGGTATATAAGAAATAAATTACATTACATTACATTACATTACAAGTGTTTGAGGCTTGTGCAGATGAGGACAAAGCTAGCAGGAATGGGGCGGAGACAGGGACAGAACTCGCAGGGACGGGACAGAGATGGAAATAGATCCCCGGGGGAAATGTCCCCGTGTCATTCTCTAGACTAAATTTAATAATATATATTTTGTATTAGTTGCATCACTGATTACATTATGCCATGGTATGCTAACAGTATTGCATTACATTAAATCTATCTTCTCAAAATGAGAAACACAAGAAATGTCAAATTTGCATAATTTAATATACATGTTTATATAAATTTATGCAAATGTGTCACAAAAGTTTTCTTGCTGCGGAATCTACCATTGAACTGCTATAGGAATCTGTGGACTGTATTTCCGCTGCACTAAGTCATGGAACCCTTTTTAAAATATTTCCTATCTGTACAGCTGGAATCTATATATATAAAATCGGAGGTATGTATGTGTGGGTGTATGTGCCGCGATCATGCAAAAACGGCTTGTCCGATTTGAACGAAACTTGGTATGCTGATCCCTCACTACCTGGGATGATATGTTCTGGGGGTCTCGCGGCCCACCTGCACACGTGGGCGGAGCTACAAACAGAAAATCAGATTTCACCCATTCATGTCAATGGAAAAAATGTAAAAAGCTGCCATTCTCACAGTAATTCAAAAACGGCTTGACCGATTTGAACGAAACTTGGTATGCAGATCCCTCACTACCTGGGGTGATATGTTCTGGGGGTCTCGCGGCCCACCTGCACACGTGGGCGGAGCTACAAACAGAAAATCAGATTTCACCCATTCATGTCAATGGAAAAAATGTAAAAAGCTGCCATTCTCGCAGTAATTCCAACTACCTGGGGTGATATGTTCTGGGAGTCTCTCGGCCCACCTGCACACGTGGGCGGAGTTACAAACATAACATCAGATTTCACCCATTCATGTCAATAGAAAAAATGTAAACATCTGCCATTCACACAGTACTTCAAAAACGGCTTGACCGATTTGAACGAAACTTGGTATGCAGATCCCTCACTACCTGGGGTGATATGTTCTGGGGGTCTCGTGGCACACCTGCACACGTGGGCGGAGCTACAAACATAAAATTAGATTTCACCCATTCATGTCAATGGAAAAAATGTAAAAAGCTGCTATTCTCACAGTAATTCCAACTACCTGGGGTGATATGTTCTGGGAGTCTCTCGGCCCACCTGCACACGTGAGCGGAGCTACAAACAGAACATCAGATTTCACCCATTCATGTCAATGGAAAAAAAGTAAAAAGCTGCCATTCTCACAGTACTTCAAAAACGGCTTGACCGATTTGAACGAAACTTGGTATACAGATCCCTCAGTACCTGGGGTGATATGTTCTGGGGGTCTCGCGGCCCACCTGCACACGTGGGCGGAGCTACAAACATAAAATCAGTTTTCACCCATTCATGTCAATGGAAAAAATGTAAAATGCTGCCATTCTCACAGTAATTCCAACTACCTGGGGTGATATGTTCTGGGAGTCTCTCGGCCCACCTGCACACGTGGGCGGAGCTACAAACAGAACATCAGATTTCACCCATTCATGTCAATGGAAAAAAAGTAAAAAGCTGCCATTCTCACAGTACTTCAAAAACGGCTTGACCGATTTGAACGAAACTTGGTATGCAGATCCCTCACTACCTGGGGTGATATGTTTTGGGGGTCTCGCGGCCCACATGCACTCGTGGGCGGAGCTACAAACAGAAAATCAGTTTTCACCCATTCATGTCAATGGAAAAATTGTACACAGCTGCCGTTCTCACAGTAAATAATAAACGGCTTGACCGATTTGATCGAAACTTGGTATGCAGATCCCTCACGACCTGGGGTGATATGTTCTGGGGGTCTCTTCACCCAAGAATTTATATGTTCTTGCTCCTGGAGGTGAAACTAAAAATGTTGTTTATAATCAAGTTTTGTGTTTGTTGTATTGTATTCATTTTGTCAAATATTTCGCATTATAATTTGATTATTGTACTTTTTATAAAGCTGTAAAAATATAATTTCATTCACCACTATAAAGTATCTTTATTTGAATCCATTTACTGTGTTATTGCTATAATTAAATACCCGTGCAACGCCGGGTCATCAGCTAGTAATTTATAGAATTAATATGGAAAACATAGTGAGGATCTTATGCTTTTGATAACTGGTCAGGTCAACACTGGTTGGCAGCTAAGTAGATTTAATTTCTAGGAAAGAACAGGATTGCTTGTTGTTTGTTTAAGGAAACAGTAATGTACTGGATGAAAGAGAGGTATTATACTCGTATATGGTCCTACCTGTTATGGCAAATGCCATTGAATGAATGGAAAATGCACAGGACAACGAAAGAAGCACAGATTTCAATATGAAATACTGTATCAAAAGAAGGAAACAGTGAAAGTGGAGGTACATTTATTGGGGGGGGAGGTCAGTTTATAATACCATGCTTGCCATCTTGTGCTGCCTGCAGTGGAACTTTCCAGATGAGATCTAACCCCAATGATGTTATCTGCTATGGCCGGCCTTAAAAGATAAACAAGACTCCACTATGGTGTATAGCTACAGACATGTGGTCGAAGGAGCATGGCCTAAAGGGCATGCCCCTTTAGAGCCTCTTTGGAGTCTGAAGGAGTCAAAGAGAGTCAGGGCAGAAATTGGAAGACTGCTATGCAATAAGTGATTTCTGGATTTGATGATAGGGGAAAACAGAAGAATAAAGGGGAAAACCTAGTTCTCCCTGGAAAAGCGGAGACTTAGAGGAGACATGATAGAAACCTTCAAGATCCTGAAGGGTATAGAAAAAGTAGACAGGGACAGATTTTTCAGATTACGGGGAACTACAAGTACAAGGGGGCACTCGGAAAAATTAAAAGGAGACAGGTTTAAAACAAATGCCAGAAAGTTCTTTTTCACCCAGAGGGTGGTGGACACATGGAACGCGCTCCCGGAGGCTGTGATAGGCCGGAGCACGTTACAAGGCTTCAAAGAAGGTTTGGATAGGTTCCTAGAGGATAAAGGAATTGAAGGGTACAGATAAGAGTAGCGGTAGGTTATAGGGATAGTCTGGGACCATTGCTCAGGCAATGGGCCTGATGGGCCGCCGCGGGAGCGGACCGCTGGGCGAGATGGACCTCTGGTCTGCCTCAGCGGAGGCAACTTCTTATGTTCTTATGTTCTAGTAACATAACATAACTTTATTTTTCTATACCGCCTCAATCAAAAGAATTCTAGGCAGTTTACATAAAAGAGAAAAAACTGGACAATCAGCAAAATACAAAATATTAGTAATAAGAATACAGCATATTAACTAAAAGGTTGAAAAAAAAAATTTGAGTTAATACAGTAAAACTATTATGTTAAGAATAAAACATCCAACAGAATGGCTTTTAGGAGGAGCCAGTCCTTCTCCTAAAAGCTGGATTCTGTAGTGGGGGGTGGGGGGTAGGGGGTCGCCGGGGCCATGGGGGCTTGGGCTCCCTCCTGGCCCAATCCAGTAGGCGGGGTCGTCGGGGCCTGGAGAGCTTGGGCTCCCTCCTGGCCCAATCCAGTAGGCGGGGTCGTCGGGGCCTGGAGAGCTTGGGCTCTCTCCTGGCCCGTTAAATCAGAGGGGGGGGGGAGGTCGCCGGGGCCAGGAGGTCTTGGGCTCCCTCCTGGCCATATTGAGTCAGGGGGAGGGGCACGATCGCCGGGGCAAGAGGGCTTGGGCTCCCTCTTGCCCCAATATCGTCGGGGGGTGCCACGGCTGCCGCGGGGCAAGAGGGCTTGGGCTACCTCTTGCCCCGATGTTGTATGTGTGTGTGTGGGGGGGGGGGGTGATGCACTGCGGCAGGAGAGATGCCTCATCTCCCCTACTGCGATGCCATCACTCCTCTACCCGAGCTGCCGTGACCCGCGGTAGGAGAGATTGGGCATCTCTCCTGCCGCAGGTCGCGGCAGTTAGGGTAGAGGAGTGATGGCATCGCGGTAGGGGAGATGAGGCAGCTCTCCTGCCGCGATGCTTGCGGTGGGTAGGTTGCCGGGCCGCTGAACTGATGGCGCCAACGGCCATCAGCTCAGCGGCCCCTTTTTCGGCACTTAGACCTGGTTTGACTTCGTCTAAGTCAAAAAGGTCTAAGTGCCGACTAGGCAACCTGTAAATGTTTTGGTTATACCTGTTGTTCGCCTAGGTGTAGGTCGGCCCACCTCCCGCCCAGTGCCCACCCTTTCCCCTCCTCTAAACACACCTCTTTTCTCTCTGTGCGTTTAGAGGCAGGGGAAAGGCCTAAGCTGTTTTTAGATACGTCTAAAAACCAGCTTTGGTTATGGGTACTTGGACGATCAGGCTTTTTGATCATCCAAGTAGCCATTTAGGACACTTTTTAGACTTTTTTTTTTTTTGGATTATGAACTCCATAGTGTTTAACATACTTCTTCCATACACCATTCATACACTTTTCCTTCCCATCATGTTTCCAATAGTCACATAGTGATAGTTCAGGGTCGGCATCTATAGCAGCTATGGCTTGGGCGAAAGTGGTTCTGAGATAGTTTGCCTTCAAAGTAGCAATCGCCCCTTGGTCCATCAGTTGAATAAGTGGTGTAGTGTTTGGGGGCAAAAATAACACTTTCACATTGGGATAGAGATCAGCTAAGTGATGTGGATGTCCAGGCGCATTATCAAGCAAGAGTAAAATTTTGAAGGGGATTTCTTTCTCCAAACAGTACTCAAGCACTTGAGGAATAAAACAATGACTGTACCAATCCTCAAATTAAGCCTGGTTCATCCAGGCATTACGGCTTGATCTATAATAAATTGGCAAAGTGTGCTTTTTCACATTCTTAAATGCATGTGGATTTTCAGAATGGTAAATTAATAAGGGCTTCAGCTTGAACCCATTGATATTTCCTCCAAGTAGTAGAGTGAGTCTATCCTTGTGTGCTTTAAATCCTGGCATGCTTTTGGCTTCTTTGTGGATGTAAGTGCCTCCTGGCATCCGCTTCCAATATAACCCTGTTTCATCCACATTAAAAATTTGCTCTGTCAGGTAACCCTCCACCTTGATTATTTCTTCTAAACTATCAACAAACTTTTTAGCTCCTTCCTCATCCGCACTCGCTGCTTCTCCAGTCACCCGAACATTATGCAACTGGAATCTATTTTTAAACCTCTTAAACCAACCAGTACTTGCCACAAATTCTTGACTGTAATCTTCTCCAGCGCCATACTGGGTCAGACAGATGATCCATCTAGCCCAGAATCCTGCTTCCAACAGTGGTCAATGCAGGTCACAAGAATCTGGCAGAGTCCTAGAGGGTCACAGTATTCCATGCTACTGATCTCAGGGCAAGCAGTGGCTTCCTCAGGTGTATGTTAATAGTGGATTATGGATTTTTCCTCCAGGAACTCGTCCAAACCTTTCTTAAACCCAGATACACTAACTGCTGTTACCACATCTTCTGGCAATGAGTTCTAGAGTTTATTTGTTGAATGAAAAATAAAAATTTTTTTTCTTCTATTTGCTTTAAAAGTGACTTCCTGCTTTACACTTTAGTAAAAGGGTGAGGAGCTTACAAGGGCTCTGCTTCTTTTGTCAGGTTAGTGCAATGAGTCTTCGGAATTGACAGGCCACCTCTCTGCAGAAGTACCAGGAAAGGCTTGTTTTCAGGATCATCCACATCAGACATATTTGCATAACATTGATTTGCAAAGCTTGGTTACCCTGAAATCCAGATTCGAGATATGAGCGCATAGTTTAAGTGCACATTCAAGAAGCATCTCGTGCTTGCTTATTGCTTCTTACTCGTATTTGCTGTTATATTGAATTCTTGAAGCCATGTAAAGGCATTTGCTGGTGGTCTTGCACCATCAAATTTTTTTGGGTAACAATCTCTGTTGTATGGGTTCATAGACATCAACGCAGAAGACAAAGGCGCGCGCCGACAACTGAGCGCAAGATGGAGGCGCGCGCCAAAGAAAATTACTGTTTTTTAGGGGCTCCGACGGGGGGTTTTGTTGGGGAGCAGCCCGGTTTACTTAATGCAAATCCCACCGGCGTTGTGAGGGGTTTGGGGGGGTGTTACCCCCCCACATTTTACTGTAAACTTAACTTTTTCCCTAAAAACAGGGAAAAAGTGAAGTTTTCAGTAAAATGTGGGGGGGTTACAACCCCCCAAGCCCCCCACAACACCCCCACAACGCAGCGCGATCTGTATTAAATAAAGTGTGGGGGGGGTTCCCCCCACACCCCTCCCATCGGAGCCCTAAAAATTTTCTTCGGCGCGCACCTCCACGCTGCGCTCAATTGTCTGCTCGCGCCTTTGTCCCGGCACGCTTTTGACCTGACACTATGCATGAAAGCAGGGCATGTGCTACTGCAGAATCCAGTGGAAGTTCCATTTTGTCAATCACAGCTGATGACCTGCCTGACTTTGTGGGATAGTTCAGTTTCTTCCTATTCCCTCTGGCAATGAAGAGTTGAGTGTTGGCAGGAAGAGTAATCAAGTACACGGGTCAGAAAAGCCTGATGGATCTGAGGTGGAAATTGACATCTGCTTGAGCCTCTCGGGAGCTCTTTAGCTGCTCTGGGCCGATAGCTTAAAATAGAGCTCTCTTAGAGCATAATTATAAAGGTTCCCAATAGAAGCCCTGGCAGAAGTTCTTTTAATGTCATAACTGGAGTATCCCTAGTAATGGTTTAATAGGAAGGTAAACAGACACGTGAAATGCTTCTTCAAAGGGAAAGGCTCACAGAGTGTAAAGCACAAAAAAAATGTGATGCTTTCTATTTTGAGTCTTTTGGGTATTGTGATAAATTGGTAGCCAACCCAGTTTCATCCTCCCACGATACTTTTCAGGTGAAAATGTCACAGAGAATAATGCTGGAAGAAGAATAACCAAGTACCATGCAAGGACGTAGAAGATGCAGCAATTAAAATGGGGGGGGGGGGGGGAGTAAAGAACCTCAGAAATGGAGGATATAGGCACCAGGAAAGAAAGCAAATTGCAAAGCTGAGAAAAGAAGTCGTGTATTGTGTAAAGTTATTTTTTTCCCACATTTCTCTCACTGAAAGAAATGATTGTTTCTGTGTGACATGAAATAAATGCCTTTCCAGCCATAGTGTACCATCAAAGGGATTGAATTTAAGTACCTCACGGGACGTGCCGAAGTGGAAGATGATATTTTCTTTCTCAAGGGACCCTCGGCCACAAGAGGGCACCCGCTCAAACTCAGGGGCAGAAGATTTCAAGGCGACACCAGAAAGTATTTCTTCACAGAGAGAGTGGTTGATCATTGGAACAAGCTTCCAGTGCAGGTGATCGAGGCAGACAGCGTGCCAGACTTTAAGAATAAATGGGATACCCATGTGGGATCCCTACGAGGGTCAAGATAAGGAAATTGGGTCATTAGGGCATAGACAGGGGGTGGGTAAGCAGAGTGGGCAGACTTGATGGGCTTTAGCCCTTTTCTGCCGTCATCTTCTATGTTTCTATGTTTCTATGATGGGTCATTTGGCCTTTATCTGCCATCATGTTTCTATGTTTCTATAATCAGAAAGTTCTATGACATCACAATGCAGGTGTAAAGAGCCTTAGCCTATAGGAAGAGGAGATGCAAATGTTAAGAGCCTTAGCCAATAGGGAGAGGAGGAGAGAGTGGCTGCTGCAGACACCAGAAAGTATTTCTTCACAGAGAGAGTGGTTGATCATTGGAACGAGCTTCCAGTGCAGGTGATCGAGGCAGACAGCGTGCCAGACTTTAAGAATAAATGGGATACCCATGTGGGATCCCTATGAGGGTCAAGATAAGGAAATTGGGTCATTAGGGCATAGACAGGGAGTGGGTAAGCAGAGTGGGCAGACTTGATGGGCTGTAGCCCTTTTCTGCCGTCATCTTCTATGTTTCTATGAATTACTTTCAGTGCTTCAGGACATGTAGTATAGTACAGTGTACGGCACAGTGGTTAGAGCTATAGCCTCAGCACCCTGAGGTTATGGATTCAAATCCCCACACTGTTCCTTATGACCCTGGGCAAGTCACTTCATCCCCCATTGCCCCAGGTACATTAGATAGAGTGAGAGCCCACCAGGACAGAGAGAGGAAAATGCTTGAGTACCTGAATGTAAATCACGTAGGCTATAAGTAATATATAAATAAATATTAACCCCCCCCCCCCGCCCCATAAATGAGTTTGAAATGCATTTCTTTCATGTTCTAGTTGCGCTGAAGCAAATGTGTTTACATTTTGCATACTATATGCACGTGTTTCCCACTCATGTGGGGCTCATGTGGGAGTGTGTGGTGGAGGGGTTAGAGCTACAGCCTCAGCACCACCGAAGACTTGAATTAGAGAATGACATGGTGGCGGGTAACCCACCGAAACGGTGGGGGGGAAAAAGTGCTCACTGCGGGCATGGGGACAAGCACATCCACCGCCCTGTGGAGTGGTGAATGGCCTTGTCCCCGCAGTTAAGGGAGGGAAGGCACGCGTGGCCCCCTCCCTGCCTGCGGCCAAATCTATCTCCCTCCCCCTTACCTTTGCGGCGCTGTAGTAAATAAACTTACTGAAGGCGGTAAAGCCTGCCTGCCTGCAGTCGCGCGTGTACGTGGGTGGAAGCTTCTCTGATGCAAGCTTCCGCCCACACACACACGACTGCAGGCACAGGCAGGAAGTCTCCGCCGGCTTCAGTAAGTTTCTTTACTAATGCGCCACAAAGGTAAGGGGGAGGGAGGGAGATTCTCGGGCCGCTGAAGGGCGGCGAGGTGGCGAGAGGGAAGGGCGGATGCGACGGGGACGGGGCGGTGAAGGGGACGGTGGTTCGGTGACGGGGACAGATTTTTTTCCCCGTGTCATTCTCTAACTTGAATCTTCCTTATACTGTACTCCTCTCACTCACTCCTTTATGGGCACTATTGAGAATATTGTCAATTTATTGGTGTTCTAAGAGGCAGAGGACCAGATCTACTGAACAATTGTACTCGGGAATCAAAATGGGAAAAACCTCATTATTTCTCCCCCCCCCCCCCACACACACACATATATGTTTTTTTATCACTAGTTGCAGGAATTCTATGAGCATCGAAGCTAATAACGCCTTGGCTGGTGATAATAGAGCCTATCGCGGCTTCGTAATAGGGGAGGGGGTATATATTTGATGCATATGACCCATGAGTCTGTAAGGTTAGACAATTTCAGAATGATTTTCACAGATGACACTAGTTCTTTTTTTTTTTTTTACATATGCTAAGTACATGTTTCAGAACTTGAGATTGACTTTACTTTCCAAACTCAGATTCCAGTCCTCTGCTGATTCTTTCAAGAATGTCTTTGAAGAAACAACATGCCCTCTTCAATTACATTTCAGTTGCTGTGATATTTATCAGATTCTTTTTTTTTTGTCTAAAAACACCTGACTTCTAAAAGGTTTTATTAAATATTACATACTACATACACTGTCGGACCATAATGCAAGATTGCTTAACATATTGTTGTTCATGGCTCTTAAAAACATTTTACACTGTTGGAAAGACTTCTCTAAAGTGAATTACGTCACCTGGTAGAATATGCTTTGCCTTATTGCTGGAAAGCGTAAATCTATAAGTGCCTACCTCAAAATATGGAGTCCGGTCAACTCTTATTGTAATACGGACTGATGTCATTCAGTTACAGTGCTAGTCTAGTGTTACCAATATTAGAATGTATAGATCATATTATGGCTCATATGGCTCCGGTGTCTCTTGGTGCTTTGAATACTGTACACCATGTTGGCTGCAGATTGTGCTGACACGCTCCTGTTGGATAGGCATGGTTCAATCGGTTCATAGACAACAACGCGGAAGATAAAGGCTGCGCGCCGACAACTGAGCGCAAGACGGAGGCGCGCGCTGAAGAAAATTACTGTTTTTAGGGGCTCCGACGGGGGGTTTTGTTGGGGAGCACCCCCAGTTTACTTACTACAAATCGAGCCGGCGTTGTGGGGGGTTTGGGGGGTTGTAACCCCCCACATTTTACTGAAAACTTCACTTTTTCCCTGTTTTTAGGGAAAAAGTGAAGTTTTCAGTAAAATTTGGGGGGTTACAACCCCCCAAGCCCCCCACAACGCCCCCACAATGCGGCGCGATTTGTATTAAGTAAAGTGGGGGGTGTTCCCCCCCACCCACCCCATCGGAGCCATAAAAACAGTAATTTTCTTTGGCACGCGCCTCCGTGCTGCGCTCAATTGTCTGCTCGCGCCTTTGTCCAGGTGCGCTTTTGACCTGACACCGGTTCAATCTGCTGTATCGTATTGTTCGTCAACATTTTGAGATTCCTTATTTTGTGCAGCTTATTTGTTTCTTGCTTTGTTACCATTTCCTGTTCGTTCTGTATATTAAAATCGATAAAATCTTTGAACTGAAAACAAATATTCATATTGGGTTTTAAATTGCATAATGAGAGCAAGCACTTTACGGGTGGTTCAGCACCTAGGAACTAATGTAATTAGTTGGTCCGAAAAAAACCCTCTCATTATTATGCATGCATCTGACCCTCAGAAGACACTGGAAGAGATGCAAACACACTCCAGCCCTTAGCAACACTTTACGGCACACTCCACTTGGAGATTCCTTCAAATTCACTTCAAAGTGAAAAATTATGCAAACGTTTCTCTTCAGACATACCATTTTTAAGGTTGGCTCCAAAATACTCAAAAACAAAGGGCAGTGTCCTTCCTGAAATCTTTTGTTATTTTTTTGGAAGGCGCAACTGGAATTCAAAAAAGCATGGGATAAACATAGAGGATCTCTAATTAGAAAGCAAAGAATGTACATTAAAGTGCTAAGGCCGGTACTGGACAGACCTGCAAGGTCTGTGTCCCATATGTGGTGATTTAGTGTAGGATTGGGCTGGGGAAGGCATCGATGGGAACTCCACTAACTTGGAACATGAGGATGTTACTGGCTAGACTTTATGGTAGATATCCTGCAAAACAGGATGGTTGGAAAGGCTGGACGGCAACTTCAGCATTTGGAACCTAGGACAATACCAGGTGGACTTTACAGTCTATGACCCAGAAATATCAAAGAAGAGACAAGCTAATTTAATCATGTATTTAATGGGTATTACTAATGGGCAGACTGGATGGACCATTCAGGTCTTTATCTGCCGTCATTTACTATGTTACTAAAAATGGCACCACCACTTGTATTACATCTAAAGTACAAGTTATGCCTTTCTTATAAAAGTGTGGGATTACATCGGTAGTAACTTGATGGGGAGGGGTGTGTGAATAGGTGATGTGCATATATGTCTGACTGGGTGCCTGGCAGTGGGTGCATGTGTTATTGGGGGGGGAGCATGAGTGAAAGTGAATGTAAGGTTCCCAGACATCCCTGATTTTTTGGATTCTCCCCAATTTCAGACCCGTATCCTGACTACTTCCTATTTGAAAACCTTCCTTGCCCAGTTTTAGTAATGAGGACAGAGAGTTTGCATTGAATTTTGGCTTGAGCATAGCATTGCTCCTGCCTGCCTCCTCCCACATGGTCCAGCATATTTCCCTCTTGCTGCCATCCTTTTCCCCTCAAACTTCCCTTCATGGCTCCTTCTTATTTAGTCACAGTGGCAGGAAAAAGCACAGCGATGCACCATAGACCCTCACCTCAAGCACACCACATGCGAATGCCCATTTCCACTCCCATGGTAAGGGAAGTGTATGAGGAGGCAGGGCTCCGCAGAGACTTTCAGCATTCTTGAGCAGCGGCTCTGTAGCACACCACTGTGCTTTTTCACTCTGACAGCAAATAAAAAAGAAGCTCTGAACGGAGGCTTGAGGGAAGGGATATATCAAGGGGCGAGGAGAGAGAATAGTAACATAGTAGATGACGGCAGATAAAGACCAGTCTGCCCAACCTGATTCAATTTAAATTTTTAAAATTTTTTCTTCTTAGCTATTTCTGGGCAAGAATCCAAAACTCTACCCGGTACTGTGCTTGGGTTCCAACTGCCGAAATCTCCATTAAAACCTACTCCATCCAATCTAAACCCTCCCAGCCATTGAAGCCCTCTCCAGCCCATCCTCTCCCAAATGACCATAAACAGACACAGACCGTGCAAGTCTGCCCAATACTGACCTTAGTTCAATATTTAATATTATTTTCTAATTCTAGATCCTCTGTGTTCATCCCACGCTTCTTTGAACTCAGTCACCATTTTCCTCTCCACCACCTCTCTCGGGAGCGCATTCCAGGCATCCACCACCCTCTCCATAAAGTAGAATTTCCTAACATTGCTCTTGAATCTATCACCCCTCAACCTCAAATTATGTCCTCTGGTTTTACCATTTTCCTTTCTTTGGAAAAGATTTTGTTCTACGTTAATACCCTTCAAGTATTTGAATGTCTGAATCATATCTCCCCTGTCCCTCCTTTCCTCTAGGGCAGCGATGGCGAACCTATGGCACGCGTGCCAACTGTGGCACGTGAAAGCCTTGCAGCTGGCACGCGCAAGGCCGCCATCAGGGCAGTACTACCAGGGGAGAGAGCTGAACGGGGACGATGGGGGACCCGCGGGGTTAAATATAACTCGAGCCGCGAGGCTCGTCTTCTACTCCGACTGCTCTGCCGCTCACACAGCCGATCGGAAATCTTCCCCGACGTCAGCGCTGACGTCGGAGGGAGGGCTTAAGCAAAGCCCGCCCTCCGACGTCAGCGCTGAAGTCGGGGAAGATTTCCGATCGGCTATGTGTGCGCGGCGGGACAGGCAGGAAATAGAAGACAAGCCTACGCGGCTCGAGCTACATTTTGCTGAGAAAGTTGTTAAGATGGGCTGGGAGACAAATGGGGAACACAAAAGGGGGAGGGAGTGCGTTTTGGACACAAGGCATGAACTTGGGAGAAAGGAAGGGAGGGAAAGAGATGCTGAGATAGGGGAGGGAATGCGTTTTTGGACACAGAAAGCATGAACTTGGGAGAGAGGAAGGGAGGGAAAGAGATGCTGAGGTGGGGAGGGAATGTGTTTTTGGACACAGAAGGCAAGGACTTGGGAGAGAGGAAGGGAGGGAAAGAGATGGTTGTGTACACGGGGAATAGAAGAAAGGAGAATTTTTGGTCATAGGGAGGGAGTGAGGTACAGACAGTGGCATACCAAGGTGGGGGTGGGGGCGGTCTGCCCCAGTTTTACGCCCCAAGGGGGTGCACAGCTGGCCACCCTCCAGTGTTCTCCCTAGGCTGGCAAACTGCGTCTCTTTAGCCACTTGAGTGCCACCGCCGCCATTGGGAACAGGCCAGTGCCAAGTTCTCCCTGTTTTTCCCTGTGGGGCCGACCAATTCTCGCCACCCGCGTCAATTCTGATGTCGGAGAGGACGTTCTGGGCCAGCCAATCACTGCCTGGCTGGCCCAGAACGTCCTCTCCGATGTTAGAATTGATGTCGAGTGACGAGAGTTGGTCGGCCCCGTGGGGAAGAGAAGCAGGGCGAACTCGGCGCCGGCCTGTTCACGATAGCGGCAGTGGCAGCCTATTCCCCAGTGGCGGTGGCAGCATTTTCCCAATGGTGGTGGCATAGGGGAGGGCAAGGAGAAAGAAAGAAAGGGGGGGACAGGGAGCCAAAAAAAAAAAGAAAGAGGGCTGGGTGAAACAAAGAAAAATGGGGCACGAAGAGAGAGAGAAAGACAGACATACAGAATGAAAGGGGGTATGGAGAGAGAGAAAAAGAAAGAAGGGGGCAGGGTGAAACAATGAAAAAGTTTGGGGAGGGAATGAGGTCTGGAGGAGAGAAAGCATACAGGAGGCTGAAAAAAGGGAAGAAATATTGGATGCACAGTCAGAAGAATAAACTGCAACCAGAGACTGATGAAATTATCAAAGGTAGGAAAATGATTTTATTTTCAATTTAGTGATCAAAATGTGTCCGTTTTGAGAATTTATATATGCTGTCTATATTTTGCACTATGGCCCCCTTTTACTAAACCGCAATAGCGTTTTTTAGCGCAGGGAGCCTATGAGCTTCAAGAGCAGCGTGGGGCATTCAGCGCAGGTCCCTGCGCTATAAACCGCTATCGCGGTTTAGTAAAAAAGGAGGGGGAATATTTGTCTATTTTTGTATAGTTGTTACTGAGGTGACATTGCATAAGTCATCTGCCTTGACCTCTTTGAAAACCCGCGGAATATAAATGATAATTAACATTTTCTCTGCGTACAGCGTGCTTTGTGTTTTTTAAATTTTATTGTTGGTAGATCATTTTGACTTGGCCACAAAGGTAAGGGGGAGGGAGGGGAGCTGCTGAAAGAGTCTACCTTGACGTGGTTGCAGGCTTACAAATCTTTTGGTCAAAGAGTGCGGCGACAGAGAAAAGTATGTGTGTATTCGGCCCATGAATGAAATCATTAAAACATTATAAATTGCCAATAAATTGAAATGAAAATCAAAGGACTGTGAATCAAATTGATTCTCTGACAATACAAAGATTCCAACCTTTAAAAATGATGTTACATAGTTCAGGCAACTTTATAAAGAGTTTTTAGATACTAAAATCTTGACGTGCTGGCACTTTGAGGAAATTCTTTGGTTTTGTGCGGCAGTTTGGGCACTCGGGCTCAAAAAGGTTAGCCATCACTGCTCTAGGGTATATATATTCAGGGCTTCCAGTCTCACCTCATACGTCTTCTGGCGCAAGCCTCCTATCATTTTCGTCACCTTCCTCTGGACCACTTCAAGTCTTCTTATGTCCTTCGCCAGATACTGTCTCTAAAACTGAGCACAATACTCCAAGTGGGGCCTTACCAATGACCTGTACAGGGGCATCAACACCTTCTTCCTTCTACTGGCTACGCCTCTCTTTATACAGCCCAGCATCCTTCTGACAGCAGCCACCACCTTGTCACACTGTTTTTTCGCCTTTAAATCTTCGGACACTATCACTCCAAGGTCCCTCTCCCTGTCCGTGCATATCAGCTTCTCTCCTCCCAGCATATACGGTTCCTTCCAATTATTAATCCCCAAATGCATTACTCTGCATTTCTTTGCATTGAATTTTAGTTGCCAGGCATTAGACCATTCCTCTAACTTTTGCAGATCCTTTTTCATATTTTCCACTCCCTCTTCGGTGTCTACTCTGTTACAAATCTTGGTATCATCTGCAAAAAGGTACACTTTTCCTTCTAACCCTTCAGCAATGTCACTCACAAACATATTGAACAGGATTGGCCCCAGCACTGAACCCTGAGGGACTCCACTACTCACCTTTCCTTCCTCCGAGCAACTTCCATTAACCACCACCCTCTGGCGTCTGTCCGACAGCCAGTTTCTAACTCAGTTCACCACTTTGGGTCCTAACTTCAGCCCTTCAAATTTGTTCAACAGCCTCCTATGAGGAACCGTATCAAAGGCTTTGCTGAAATCTAAGTAAATTACATCTAGCATATGTCCTCGATCCAGCTCTCTGGTCACCCAATCAAAAAGTTCAATCAGGTTCGTTTGGCACGATTTACCTTTTCTACAGTCATGTTGCCTCGGATCCTGTAATCCATTAGATTCAAGGAAGTACACTATCCTTTCTTTCAGCAACACTTCCATTATTTTTCCAACAACCGAAGTGAGGCTCACCGGCCTGTAGTTTCCTGCTACAACCCTGTGACCACTTTTGTGAATAAGGACCACATCCGCTCTCCTCCAATCCCCAGGAACCACTCCCGTCTCCAGAGATTTGTTGAACAAGTCTTTAACCTCTCTGAGCTCCCTTAGTATCCTGGGATGATCCCGTCTGGTCCCATCGCTTTGTCCACCTTCGGTTTTTCAAGTTGCTCATAAACACTCTCCTCCGTGGACGGCGCAGAATCTACTCCATTTTCTCGCATATTTTTGCCAGAAAATCTCGGTCCTTCTCCAGGATTTTCTTCTGTGAACACAGAACAGAAGTATTTGTTTAGCACATTTGCTTTTTCCTCATCACTCTCCTCATATCGGTTCCCAGCATCTTTTAGTTTAGCAATTCCATTTTTCGTCTTCCTCCTTTCACTAATATATCTGAAAAAATTTTTGTCTCCCTTTTTTACATTTTTAGCCATTTGTTCTTCCGCCTGTGTTTTCGCCAGACGTATCTCTCTCTTGGTTTTTTCAGTTTCACCCTGTAGTCCTTTCTGCACTCCTCTTCTTGGTGTTTTTTATATTTCACGAACGCCAACTCTTTCACCTTTATTTTCTCCGCCACTAGTTTGGAGAACCATATCGGCTTCCTTTTTCTCTTGTTTTTATTGATTTTCTTCACATAAAGATCCGTAGTCATTTTTATCGCTCCTTTCAGCTTAGACCACTGTCTTTCAACTTCTCTTATGTCCTCCCATCCTAACAGCTCTTTCTTCAAGTACTCTCCCATTGCATTAAAGTCCGTACGTTTAAAATCTAGTACTTTAAGTAACGTGCGTCCGCTCTCCACTTTAGCCGTTATATCAATCCAAACCATTTGATGATCACTACTTCCCAGGTGAGCATCCACTCGAACATTAGAGATAGTCTCTCCATTTGTGAGGACCAGATCCAATATCGATTTTCCCCTCGTGGGTTCCGTCACCATTTGTCTGAGCAGAGCCTCTTGAAAGGCATCCACAATCCCCCTACTTCTTTCCAATTCCGCAGACGGAACATTCCAGTCCGCATCTGGCAGGTTGAAATCTCCCAACAGCAGCACCTCCTCTTTCCTTCCAAACTTTTGGATATCCACAATCAGATCCTTATCAATTTGCTGCGATTGAGTCGGAGGTCTGTAGACTACACCAACGTAGATAGAAGTTCCATCTTCTCTTTTCAGAGCGATCCATATCGCTTCTTCCTCTCCCCAGGTCACTTGCATTTTGGTCGCTTGGATATTGATCTTTACATAGAGAGCTACTCCTCCACCTTTTTGACCATCTCTGTCCTTCCTAAAAAGATTATATCCCGGTATGTTTGCATCCCATCCATGTGATTCACTGAACCATGTCTCTGTGATAGCGACAATATCTAGATCTGCCTCTAACATCAGGGCTTGCAGATCATGAACTTTGTTGCTTAGACTGTGAGCATTTGTGGTCATCACTTTCCAGCGGTAATCTTTTTCGTATAGATTTTTGTTTCATTTCACTTTCCGTTGCAATGCTAATAAATGAGTTGCTGATATTGTTTATGTTGCAATCTTTACTACTATCACATCTTTTCTTTTGCCGGGGGTGGTCTCTATAATTGACCTTCATACATACACCACCCCCAACTTCTAGCTTAATTGCCTAGAAACATGATTGTCTAAATTTCTCTGCAAGGTTTCTTTTTCCTGCTGTAGTAATATGTAACCCATCAGTGCAATATAGCTTCTTGTCCTTCCATGTATTTCCCCATCCTCCTATGTACCTGAAGCTTTCTTGATGACACCAGGCTTTGAGCCATCTATTAAAGTCCTGTGTGTTTTTCACTCTTTGCTCTCCCTTTCCATAAGCAGGCAGTATTTTAGAAAAAGCTAAAGTCTTTACAAAAGGTTTCAAGCCCTCACCAAGCTCCCGAAAAGCTTTCTGTGCTGCAAGTGTGGAGTTGTTGGCCAGGTCATTTGTTCCAAGATGGATAATAACATCAGTGTTAAAATCCTTAGTTTCTTCCTTAATTATAGTTAGTATTTGCCTGGAACTCCTGGTAGCTGAGGATCCTGGAAGACATTTCACTATTTTGGTCTCCTCGCCTTGTGTTCCAAGGTTAATGCCTCTGATGATGGAATCCCTCAACAGTAATAGTTTTCTGTTTTTGGCTTTTTTATTTGTGCTTAGGGTGCGCTTGTTCTCTTGAGTTACCTTCACTGGTTTCAGTCCCACCTCCCTTCTGTTTCCTTGAGTATCGCAGTGCACTAGTGGAGCGAAGGAATTTTGTAGAGGTAATATTAGTGAAGGTGGATGTTTCTGTGTTATATGTCACAGTTTTCCTGAGCCTACTGTGACCCATTTATTCCTGGGCTGTTTTATTCTTTGAGGTAGACGTGGTAAGTTGGTATGATTTTGTGGAGTGATGGAAGCTGCTTTAATTGTATTCAATTCCTGTTTGCAGAGCTCCTCCTTAATACTTGCAAGTTGAAGACAGATGGGGCAAGCTTTACGCCTCCAAATAGTGTGTCTTGGAATTAAAGCACCACAGTGATTGCATAGAATAAAGGTCATCTTGATTGGTTAGGAAGTGACTTGATTTGAGTAGTCCTGATTATTTGGGTCTCTATATATGAACAGTGGGCCTATAAGTCTTACCCTTATTCCTATAAAGAGGAAATAAGATTTAACAAAGGAAAGAGAAGGGTTTATTTTTTTGTGTTTTTTTAAAAGTAAGAAACAAGGAGGAGGAGGAGAAGAGAAATTAAGTAGATATAATGCTGAAAAACAGTGAAAAGAGCAGAATATGAAATGCTGAGTAACTTAGCTTTTAGAAATTCACAGGGCAGACTTGTTCAAAGCACTGTCCCAAAGATAATGCAGTTAACCTTAGTAGTAAATCAGAGCCCCTCCCTTCTACACCTAATCAGCAGACACAATGGCTGAAAACTAGGCTTTTAAACAGAAATACAGGCTCTATACCAGATCAGTGGCTACCCCAAAACACAGGATTTTAAACAGAAATACAGGCTCTATACTAGATCAAAATGTTAGACCAGAAAGGGGGAGAAGAGAGGTCAGAAACATGGAGATGCTTGACCAGAAGGAGAGAGGAGAGAGGAAAGAGGTAGAGAATCTGGACTGGAAAGGGAAAGGAGGGGGAGAGAGAGGTAGAGTGTTCATTTGCAGGGGTTTAGATTCAGAGGGAAAATTGCTGGTGATTGTGTCAGGAGGGAAAGACTGAAAGGGAGACAGAGTCCAACTTCTAGTGTGATCTGCTTCATCATCAAGACTGAGCCAGCTGCAGGGGCAGATTGGAAGCTCTTTTCCTTCATCGTCCCCATGTTTACTGTGGGTCAGCTTTCAGAGGCAGATTGAACCAACAGATTGCTCTCTCGGTGCCTGACCACCACCATATGTGTGGGTTTGCCTGTGCATACTTAACACAAACACATGTGTACGGATGGATGGACAAATAGACCTAAATGAGCCTAAAAACGGAATATTAGAATGCCCATGTGTTCCCTGTTATGCAAGTAAACATTCCCCTGATGACAACCGTTGAGTCGTACCCCTGATTATTTGTAGGGTTTTATTAGTCTGGGCTTTGCTTTAAGCTTGATGCGTGATGGCTGTATTTAATCTCCAGGTGTAGAAGATCATCTGGGTACCTTTGTAGTTGCCCAGTAAAATGAAAATTGGTGAATAAAAAAATAACTGCCAGCAGATCCAATGGCAGGTAAATGTAGGTTGCTGGGAGTGGAGTGGAGTAAGAAATTCCTCCCTTGCAGGGATGCTTCCTCCCAATTCTCTGCACTCCATTCCTCCCTCTACTTACCCCATTGATGCCAAGCTGCCCTTCTCTTCCTTCTTCCTTCACTGCCCCACCCCCCCCATGGTGTCACAAACTAGCTGTGTCCTTACTTATTGGGGTTTCTGACCACACATTTATTTCCCTGTGGATTTGAACCCAGTACCTGAAGAAGTGGGAGAGTGTGGTGCAGTGGTTAAAGTTACAGCCTCATCACCCTGAGGTTGTGGGCTCAAACCCATGCTGCTCCTTGTGACTCTGGGCAAATTACTTATGTTTGTCATATAATGTATACGGAGGGGCATAATCAAAACATACACCTAAGTCCAATTTGGTTGTATGGCACTAGACCCCCAAAGTCAGCAGCAGGAAAATGTTCATTCTCAAAAAATACATCTAGAATTTTTTTTTGCAAAAAATTATTTCCCTTATGTTTATTAGTTTATGAGGTAGGGAGGGGGGTATTTTATTATTACATATATCATACAATAATGGAGTGTATGGTTGGGGGGGATGGGCGAGGGATAGGGAGGGATAGGGATAAGAATATATGTAATATACCAATGATTGTTTATAAGTGATGTATTTATTGTTACAGTGAATGAAAATATTAACACTTAATGTAATTTGTGAAAATGAATAAAGAATTATAAAAAAAAAATTGTCTACCTGGACGACCAAGCTATTGTTCGTCCAGACCGCCAGTACATCTATCTTTATACCTCATTTTCAACCAAAATTTTATCCATGTCCCAAAAGCCCAGAACAAGACCATTTAGGCGTGGGAAGGGCCAATCTTGTAATGGACAGGCCACCTAGACATGGCAACAGAGCAGGGGGGCACCTTACGGGGCACTGCTGTGAATTTCACAAAAAGGGTGCCACATACTGTAAACATTGCATCAGAACTCCCTTCTAGGTTATGGTGAGTCCTCCCAAAACCCACTATACCCACCTGTCTACAACCCCAATAGTCCTTATGGCTGCAGGTGGCAACTATATGGCAGTAGATTAGGATTTTGGTGGGTGCATATGTTCCACCATTAATGTAGTGGTTAGAGTGGCTTATGGGCCTGGGTCCTCCTCTCTATGGTTCACTAGCCCCCCCCCCCCCCAGGCAATTTAAGACACCTGTGTGCAGCTCTACTAGGCTTTCCTATGCCAGGTGCTGATGTTCTGGAGGCAGGTATGTACTTTTTTATTCTGATCTTTGCAGGAGTGCAAAATAAGGAATCTCAAAATGTTGATGAACTGGGGGAAATATTGAAAGTGGACTATAAGGAACATGTCATGAGTCATGGAAGCTGTTTTGAATGCACCAAAATTTGTGAATTTTGCACAAAAATGCAATGTCAGTTCTTCCCCAGCCACCTTACTCTCCTGACTTGGCCCCTTCTGACTTTTTCTTGTTTCCTAAACTTAAATCCATGCTGAAAGGAAAGCGATTCGACACATTTGAAGACATAAAGCAAAATTTGACGCAACAACTTGTGCCGATTCCTGAAGATGTGTTTAAGGACTGTTTCCAGAAGTGGAAACGACGCTGGGAAAAGTGTATACGTAGGGAAGGTGGTACTTTGGATTCAAGTAATTTTTATTGATGATACAAGAGTACAACCATGAAAACAGGTGAAAAATATAGAGCAAAACAAGAACAGGTACAGGGACTGCAAAGGACAATATAAATATTATCAAATTTTACAGTACAACCATTACAAGAGTTCCCACCCTCCAAAAGCAAAAAGAAAATCCCCTCCAATCCCCTCTCCTCCATGACAAAAATTCAGCAAAGCTACAACAAATGTGAATTAGTTCCTTAAAGACCCCAACCCTGGAAGAAAGGAGAAAGAAAAAAGGAAAAAAAAAAGAGGTTTTCACCTCTTCCACAGCAACAGCCCCAAACCCATGACAGGAGGGGAGAGTCTCATCTCCAGAGCAAAGGGACAAAGACCAGCAAGCATACCGGTAAGTATCAAAAAGAATTAAGCACTAAACTTCTAGCTTGTGTAGCAAAGAATCACAGACTAGTTTAGTTTGAGTAGCAATGACTTGCCCTCTCGAAGCGGTGGGAATGGAAGATCAGCCTTACCACTGAATTTTGGAGCACTTACAGGCACTTTAGTTCTTTCTCTGTGGCACTGTAGTATAGGGAGTTGCAGTAGTCTAGGTGGGGCCACCTTCCTAAAGCTACTTTGAGACAGGGCCAGTCTGACAGGGCTGGTTAGATGATGAAAAGTTGAAAATGATCAGTGTGATCTTGAGGTGTAGTGGTTTGAGATAGGGAATAAGATTGGGGAGAGATTTCTCAGGAAGAGAAAGTGTAATGGTACCATAGGAAATAGAAGGAAAATAGAAACTTGTGTAGATGATGACATGGGACATACTGTGAGGTGCACACCCATTTGACAAGCAGCTGGACTGAGTGAAGGCTAGAGTGATTTGAGGACAAAATGTAGATACCCCAGAGACTCCTGGGAGAAATATACAGATGAGTTACAAACCTCCCCAACAGCTGGCAATAGCTAGAAGGAGTGTAGGATGGCAGGAGCAGAGTTCAATTGGGTCAGGGTAGACCTGGGAGTCACTCTGGAGGAGAAATATGTAGATGAGCTACAAACCTTCCCAGCACCTGAGAAGCAGCTGGAATATCAAAAGCAGAGGCCCAACAAGGTCTGGGTGGACCTGGAAATCATCCTGAAGAACATTGGTAGGAAATACAAATGGACTGCAAACTTCCCCAGCACCAGCCAGCATGCTGAAATAAAAATTTGACCTTGAGCTTGGTTCTGTTGCCTAATTTCAATCCTGATGACAAGGATGGCCCTACCAGTAGTCGAACTAGGCAACCATCCAGGGCACCAGAATTTGGGAAACGGTAAAAGACAAGTAGAGCCAGTTGGGTGGAGCAGCATGGCTGGTGCACATTCCAGTCCCTGCCAGCTAAAGAGAAAGCTGAGCCAACTGGGTGGGGTCACAAGAGACTGTGCTGTGGCTCTTCATCACTTATCCTCATTAAGGCTGACACCGTGAGCACATTCAAAACATGTGATCACAGAGCTAGCATTACTTGATACTGACTTTCTTCATCATGAGACCAAGATCAGGAACTTGGCAGATGCCAGGCTAATTTGCTGGTATGAGATAGGCTAATTGGCAGGCGATGAACATATCAACCTTTCTTCAGGCTTAGCTTGCGAAATCTGAGTTGCACTGCCCAAATTTAAACTCATCTGAAGCATCTTGCTCACTCAACCAATCAAAATTCAGGGCATCAAAGCCGTATAGACTCCTCACAAAAATAAATAAATAACTCACTGATATTTTGTTCTTGCAGAGTGAGCAAAACACCACAAAAATAAAAATAAAAAATGTGGAGAAAAACAGACCTCATACACAGGCCACCGGTACTGCACTGTATCCTAAGCAGTCTGTATCATCATAGGTCTGAAAGTCCACACATAAATAGGAATAAATCTCTCATGCAAGCATATCTTTCAATTTCAAGTAAGGTATGGTTAGAGGCTGGATGAATAATAGTGACAAACTGCAAAAACTACAAAAAAAACAGGCTACAGATAAGTTTTTTTCACGCTCTTTTGAATGACATTGAAAACAGTATATTTCAAAACGAACTGTGAATTTCCCAGCTGTAGCCTGTTTCAGTTTTAGATGGTGGTGAGACATCCAGGTGTCAATGTCAGACAGGCAGGCTGAGACTCAGGCCTGGCTTTCTGTAAAGATAACTGGTGTGGAGAGGTGGGTCTGGGAGTTATCAGCATAGAGTTGATACTGAAAGCCAGGGGAGGATATCAGTGCACCGAGGGAGTGGGTGTGGATGGAGAAAAGGAGAGGGCCCAAGACAGAGTCTTGATGTACACAAACCGACAGTGGGATAGTAGTGGAGGAGGGTCCACCATTGCATACACTGAAAGTGTAATGGGAGAAAAGTTATAGAAAGACTTGAGGTGAAATATCAGGATAATTAGATAGAGGTTTTATTCATTAATTTTAATATGTATTGCTTTTTTTTATAATACGGTGCTAGGGAGATTAATATAATAATCTGTGAGGATAAATAATCACAAACTTCAATACTCACAGCTCTATACTTTTTAAACTAATATCAAATTATAAATGTAAAGTGCTCAGACCCAAAACCATAAACAATTGTGATAAACCCAAATTATGGTTGCCATGGGACCATCACAGCGCTTTACTGTCCCACACCACTCACATTGATAAGGTAAAAGATATCATATTCACTTATCTGTTGTTTGGAGTGGTTAATAGATGTTCATTTGTGCATGACATGATCAAGACATTCAAGTATCTCACAGGCCGCATCGAGGTGGAAGAAGATATCTTCTTTTTCAAGGGTCCCGCGGCAACAAGGGGGCATCCGTGGAAAATCAGGGGCGGGAAACTGCACGGGGACACCAGGAAATTCTTTTTCACTGAAAGGGTGGTTGATCGCTGGAATAGTCTTCCACTTCAGGTTATTGAGGCCAGCAGCAAGCCTGATTTTAAGGCCAAATGGGATAGACACGTGGGATCTATTCATTGAGAAAGTTAGGGGAGGGTCATTGGGGTGGGCAGACTAGATGGGCCATGGCCCTTATCTGCCGTCTATTTCTATGTATAACCATAGAATCAAGGGTTACATTTAAAAGATTTAGAAGCCCGAAGCAGTTTAAAAATGATATTTATTTGGCAATTCATTAGGGATTTTGGATTCATGTATGTGTTTTTTTATTTATTTTTTATTTATTTTCGTTTACAGTGTTCCCTCCTGAGGAAGGGTTACTGAAACTCGAGTCGGGGGGGTCATTTGGCTAACGGTCTTTATCAGCACTTTGTACCTTGCACCTACACTTTATTGATTCTATGGTTGCACGAATGAACATCTATTAACCACTCCAAACAACAGATAAGTGTTATCTGCTATTTAAACTCTGCTATTCAAAAAGACTATACAGCCTTCTTATCCCCCCCTCGCATCCTCCCCCCTCCATGCAAATTTCCAGCTGACCTCCTACCCCTCTACTAATATCTCCCCAATGACCCTATCAAGTAACCAACCCTAAACTACTTCTTCCCTACTAGTAATCCTCAATTCTCCTCCCTTCCTCAATTTCTTCCGTTTGCATCTACTATTTAACGTCCCCTAAACTGCAATTTCCCCTGCATCTACTGTGGAAGCGTCCCCTAAATTGTAACTTCCTGGAAAGGTCCAGCTGTCTTATTCTGTAATCCGCGGAATAAAAGTCACTAATGTAATGTAATGTAATAAGTGAATATAATATCTTTTACCTTATCACTGTGAGTGGTGTGGGACAGTAAAGCGCTGTGATGGTCCCATGGCAACCATAGTTTGGGTTTATCACAATTGTTTATGGTTTTGGGTCTGAGCACTTTACATTTATAATTTGATATTAGTTTAAAAAGTATAGAGCTGTGAGTATTGAAGTTTGCTTTTTTTAATGCCATTTTCTCCTGTTTGTGGTTGCTGAAATATGGCTTGGATATTTATATTTCGTTCTTATTGTTAAATGTTTTTTTGCCTGTGGTAATGAAGATGTATTTCTTGTTGTTTGAAATGAGGAAAATCCACCCTAACTTTTAAATGAAAATGTAAAAAAAAAAATTAAATAGCAAATACTGGCATAAGTGGCGTGGTGATCATGAGACGATCTGTCCAGCGCCTCTTATTTGTACCTGCTTTCAGTGTACTTGTATTCATTGATTCTATTTTGTATCTTATCGCTGACTGTCCAGCTCCTCTTGTTGTACACCGCCTCGAACTACCATGGCTCTGGCGGTATATAAGAAAATAAATTATTATTATTATTAAAAGCATTTTAAAAGGGCTCCAGAACAGCTCAAGAACAGGCCTTTATTTTCTGATCTCATCCCAATAGAATTGGATAGAGTGCAAGAAAAGAAAGTAGCACAGGCGGGCTCCTATGATTTCACACGGAAGGTAGAGAAAATTTTTAAAAAATATATTTCCTCCCACAGGAAAGAATGGGAGCCACGTGGGAAAAATGTTTGTTGCCCAGATTTAATCCTGCCCTAAGCAAGGGTGCTGTTCCTGCTTCTGAAAATTAAGTGTGATGAAATTCCCTGAAGACTGCCCATGCCGGGAAGAATTGAGCCCTTGAAGCAGACTCTCAGCCCCTCTTGAATCATCAGCAATTGGCTCAGAATGCCCTTATCTCCTAATAAAATTAAAGAAAAACCTGATTGTTCCCACCTGATTGCAATAGTTAGCTGAGTGCCAGTGCTGAATATTGTGGGTGAGGAGTGAGGTGGGATAAGGAAAGTTAAGTTCCTGCATCAGGGAACCGATATCCAAGATTTGAACAGAAAGATTTTAAAGGTGGCGTCTGTCTCAAAACAGTTCAATGAGCTCCTTCAAAAGTGCAGGAGCGCAGTAGAAGTAGCCTGCAGTTTTGAAGGAGCTAATTTAACTGTTTTCAGACGCCACCTTTAAAATCTTTCTGTTCAAATCTTGCATGTCGGTTCCCCGACGCAGGAATGAAACAGGCCTCGTCGGAACCCTCAATAAAGATAAGTTCTTTTGTTACAACCATCTAATTAAGTATATTATTAATTAAACTGCATAGGCAGCGAAGAAAAAATCTTTTTGTTGTCTGTTCAATCATATGCAGTGAGGCGACATTCTTGGGGTTCGCCCCTTGTTTTTGCCTTCATGTCTCTGAGAATATTTGTGACTGTATAAGAAGACATTCCTAGTATTTTAAGGAGTTTGGATGACTTATAGGAGAGTGATTTTTTTTGCAGCTTTTAGATACCTTTCTTCAAACACTCTCAGTGATATTAGACCAAAAATTTTTTGGATTCCCCAGTATTGTTTTGACTTAAGAGACAGTAGTAGGCAGGAAAGGTGACTTTGTTAGAGGAAGTGTGAGTGTTAGGTGTGACATAACAGGAAAAAGTTTGGAAACCCCTGTCTTAAGTACATTATAAATCTTTCCTTCCAATTATTTTCTCCACTTTATTGATCTGAGCCTCTCCCAATCCAGGATCAGCCCAACCCAACCATTAGGCAAGAGAAGACGCTATCCCAGGGCAGCCACAATCAAAGTATGGCAATAAGTTGGTAGTAGATGAGTGGAATTGTTTCCTAGTAGAGGTGATGGAGACAAAGACTGCATCTGAATTCAAGCACATGGGATCTGTTAGTGGATGCTGTGGATGGGCCGACTGGATGGGCCATTTAGCCTTTATCTGCCATCATGTTTCTGTATTTCTAATAGCTCTGACAGTCCTATGATCTTAAAGAACCATCAGCATGTACTTTTAGGTACAGGGACAATGGGAATGGGGGTCACAGTAACACGGTAAATTATGACAGATAAAGACCCATATGATCTATCCAGTCTGTCCTACAAGGTAAGCAGAGCCATGCCCACCATTCTGCATGGGCCCTGGTCACCTGTGCTTAAACACTGTCTTTGAAGTTTCTACCATGCCAACCATATAGGCAGCCAAACACGATTGGGATGATACGTGGTTATAACCAAGACTCCAAGTATTGCTGACAGTCTTCAACTTACCAGTCAATATGTCTTCCCTTCCCACCTGAGCTGCATAGCACCTTCACTCGCAACCCATGACAACAAAGGGATCTGCAACCCTGGAGCTACCGAACGTCACCTGTGTTATGCCATTGGCACGACACAGACCATAGAAGTCTGTTTGGCTTCAGCCTTAGTTCCCACTGCTCTTACCTAGCACCGCACTGCAGTTATATTGCGTTTCCATCCTCTTTCTATTAGGCACCTCTGTATCTATCTCATGCATAGGAATAAGACGGCAGATAAAGGCCTAACAGCCCATCCAGTCTGCCCACCCACATCATGCAATATCTCCATCTCTCCCTAAGAGATCCCATGTGCCTATCCCACACTTTCTTGAATTCAGACACAGTTTTGGCTCCACCACCTCTACCAGGAGACTATTCCACACATCTACCACCCTTTCTGAAAAAAAAGTATTTCCTTAGATTACTCCTGAGCCTATCACCTCTTAATGTCATCCTATGCCTTCTTACTCTAAAGTTTCCTTTCAATTGAATGAGACCTAATGCAGAGCAGGATTAACCAATAGGCCCAGTAGGCACGTGCCTAGGGCCCGAAATGGTCAGGGGGGGCCCGATGAAGGAGGGCATCAACATTGTTTTATCCAAACGGTGATGGGCCCCTCCAGCATCAATCGTCAATGTGGGCTCTCCCGATCGGCAATGCGGGGTCCCCCCCGATTGGCAACGCGCCCTCCCCTCGACGGAAAGTAAGACAAGCAAGCAACGCGGGTAAGAAAGGCAACGGGAACTGTAATTGTGTGAGCGGTGATGCTTGCCCAAAGCTTCCTGTTTCCGCCTGGGCACATGGTGGGGTGGGGCGGAGCAGGGGGCCCAGTGTACTTGTGTGCCTAGGGGCCCTCGACAAATTAATCCTGCCCTGACCTCATGTGTATTTATGCCACCTTGAGCCCAATATTCAGTGCTATTAAATGGCTGGTAATGGCTCCCAGCTGTCTAAATAGCACAAAACTGGCTATCTGCCAATATTTAGTGGAGGATAGACAGCTATCTCACTCTGAACATCCTGGTCTCCAGTTTGGCCAGTGACCAGCCATGTTGCATGACATAGATGCTTAAAAGATACTGGAAAGAGCAGCAATGCCAATAGATCAATCCAGAGACTTCATACAAAGCACCACATTGCCATTAACTATCATAATAAAGATAATACATGATAAGGTGAGACGTGTCCTCAGTGTGAGACAACAAGCATGGAGAACCAGGGAAGCATGACATATATGGTCATCTCCAATATTCAGTGGCTCTCCAGCTAAGTTCAGTGGCCAAATACAACCGCCTAAAAGGGGTGGTATATCTTTGGCCGTTGAGAGTTAGCCAGCTAGCCACTGAATATCAGCTTAGCTGTCTATATATTGGCTGGCCAAAATCAGATCGGAAATTCAATGCCAGTCACTAGATATGGTGCCGGCATTGACCTTCCAGTATTGCCATGGACCACAAGATTTATGAATTCGCTCACCGTTTTTGACTCTATTACCTCTCCTGGAAGAGCATTTCAGGTGTCCACTACCCTCTCTGTGAAAAAGTATTTCCTGACATTACTCCTAAGTTTGCCTCCCTGCAGCCTCCAGCAGGGACACAACCAAAATTCAGCAGGAAATTGATGTATATCTCTGAGTGGGAGGAAATGCCTCCTCTACCTAAATCTTGCTGAGTGCCCTCACGTAGTGGCCCTGTAGTATAACATCATAGAAACATGATGACAGATAAAGGCCAAATGGCCCATTCAGTCTGCCCATCTGCAGAATCCATTGTGTCCTCCTGTCCGTATTGGCTAAGGCTCTTTACACCTGCATTGAAATGTTACATTACATTACATTAGTGATTTCTATTCCGCTTGTGCCTTGTGGTTCTAAGCGGATTACAAATTAGAAGACTGGACATTTCCAGTAGCGTTGCAGTACATAGAATCAAGAAAGTGTCAAGTTACAATTATTAGTCTGGACATTTCCAGGAGAAATTGAAAGCAAATAGTAGGTAGTGATAAATTGTTGTGATGAATAGAAATGATACAGTCAGGATTCTGAAGTATTGCTATGGTGGTGGTAGTGGTAGTCATGAGAGTATTTTCTAGTGCTATTGTGAGGTTATGATGATGGGAAGTGTTTTTTGAAGAGATGAGTTTTGATTTCTTTTCGGAATACTTTAATGTCTGTTGAATTGATCAGTAGATTGGAGATGGTGGTATCAATCTTTGCTGCCTGTGTCGCTAAAAGGCTGTCGTATAGTTTCTTTCGTCTTGTTCCATTGAGAGGGGGGTAAATGAATAGGCTCTGAGTTCTCCTTAATCTGTGTGAGAGGTTACGGTGTAGTCTGTTGTTTAGGTAGCTGGGTGCTGTTCCGTGTGTTACTTTGTATAGTAGACAGTAGAATTTGAACTGGGATCTTGCTTTTATTGGTGACCAGTGTGAGTCTAGGTATGCATTGGTGATGTGGTCATATTTGCCGAGGGAGTAGATGAGTCTGAGGGCCGTGTTCTGAACAGTCTGTAGTTGTTTTATCATGTAGTTTGGGCATGATAGGTAGAGGCTGTTGCAGTAATCTACAATACTTAGTACTAGGGATTGTACTAATATCTTGTATTGATCTTTGTTGAAGAATTTTCTTATTTTTCTTAGGTTATGCATTGTGAAGAATGCTCTTTGGATGATTTTGTGGATTTGAGTCTGCAATGTGCAGTTTCTGTCAAGTTGTATTCCCAGGATCTTGAGTGTGCTTTGCATTGGGTACTTGATTGTATTTAATTCTAGTTCTGTGAAAGATGTTTTTTTTTCCTTCTCTAGTAGTAGGAGTTTAGTTTTTTCCGAGTTCAGTTTTAGTTTATGACTTGACATCCATTTTTCTACCGTTTCCATTATTATTTTCAAGTGGTTTGTGGATAAGGGGTCTTGAATGTTAAAGGGGAGGAGGATAGTTATATCATCCGCGTAGCTGAATGATACTGTGTTTAGGGCGTCTAGGGTTATGCCGAGGGATGCTATGAAGAGGTTGAATAATATGGGTGATAATGGTGATCCTTGTGGTACTCCACATGGGTTTGACCATGGGTCGGATATGTGCTCTTTTGACTTGACTCTGTATGTTCGAGTTTTGAGGAAGCTTTGGAACCAGTTGTGAACATTACCTGAGATTCCTATTGCATCTAATATCTGGAGTAGAGTGTGATGGTCAACTAGGTCAAATGCCACAGAAAGATCGAGTTGAATGAGAAGCAGCTTGTTTCCTTTGCTGAGGTGTTGTCGGACAGTGTCTAATAGTGATACCAGTAGAGTTTCTGTGCTATGGTAAGATCTGAATCCAGATTGTGATGGATGTAGTATGTGATGGTCTTCAAGGTAATTGGAGAGGTGTTGTGCAACAAGACCTTCTGTTAGTTTGATGTATAGTGGGATTGAAGCGATTAGTCTATAGTTTGCAGGATTGTCTATAGGACCTTTGGGATCTTTAATGATAGGTGTAATTATGATTTCTCCTAATTCCGGTGGGAAATGACCTTCACTTAGTGTAGTTTGAAGCCATAGTGTGAGGCTAGCTTTAAATTTGGTGGAAGCTGTAGCTAGTAAGTATGAGGGACAATTGTTCAAGTCACATGAGGATTTGCTGTATTTTTTGTAAAGCCTGTCCAAGTCTGACCATTGTATCTTTGGGAAGTTTGTCCAGATCCTGTCTGCTGGGATTGCTTCATCTTTTGTGGGATTGATTCGTATTTCTTCTATGTTGATTCTTGAATTGTTGAATGTGGATCTGGTTGTGAAGATTTTGTGTTTGAAATAATCCACTAATTGAGTGGCTGTGGGAGTTTGGTTTCCTTGGGTGGCGAGAAATGGTTTGGTATCAGTGAGGTTTCTTATGATGTCAAAAAGTTTTCTTGTGTCTGGTTTTTCGGTGCCGATGAGTTTGGAGTAGTAGTTTTTTCGTTTTTCCTTCAGTTTGGTATTGTATTGTTTGATTTGGATTTTCCATTCATCTTTGGTGTGATTATGTTTCTGTTTTTTCCATGTCCTTTCTAATTGTCTGCATTTCCTTTTTAGGTGTAAAAGTTCGTCGTCGAACCATTTATTAGATGGTCTGTCTATTTTGTTTTTGTTTTTTATTGGAGCTAGTTCGTTTAGTGTAGATTCACTGAGGGTCCGCCAACTGTTTATGAATTCTTTGGTCATAGAACTTTATGGTTATAGAAACATTGTTCATTCAATCTTCTAGGGAGATATGTTTAAATTCTGTGATGATATATATCAATTTCCCTCTATTATCACAGCTCTAATAAATATAATAATTAATTAAAAGTAAAGTGCTCAGACCCTTCAAACAAACTGTTTAGTGATATCACTAAACTATGTCTGTCGTTGGGACCATCACTGCCTTTAATGTCCCATTGCCTACCCACATTTTCCACACTAATATTCAAGGTGGACTAAAACAAGATAAGAATAACTGGAACAAAGTGCCTACCTGTAGCTTTCACACCTGGACTATCATTAGTGGTAGCGATAGAGCAAACTCTTCAAGATATGATACCCTGATGCAGCCACAGGGTCATGGTGAAATTGTTTGCAGCTGGAGATAAGCCACAGAAATTAATAAAACATCGAGAGGACAAAAAGTTATTAGGGTCCAATTCAAATTTCTTTCCATAATACATCAGATTTTGTATCATGTCACTCCTACTGTTTTTCCAAGGTTTGTTTTTTGTTTTTTTAGAAATCTATCAGCCTAAAAGGAGTCTGAGATCAGAAAATAGTATGAAATTATGTTTAGAGGGTAGGTTGTCGGTAGCGGGTGTAAAGCTTTGGAATGTTCTGCCATTTTATTGAGTTTTACACACATCCGGATTGGGAGGGAGGGATGGGGGGGAAGGGAGAAAAGATGTTTATATTATTATTGTTAGTAATAAGTGCTGTTATTTGGTGCCATTGTTGTATTTTTGTATGCACTTTGTATGTTATTAAAATGAATAAAGAATAAAAAAATAATAATAATAATTTTTGGTATTACCATGGACCGCAGGATATCACTGGTGATCTCCTGTGGTCTCAATATAAGCCTTTTTAGGGGCCAATATTCAGACCACAGGAGGTTTCAGATTTACAGGTTTATTTATTTAATATACCGCTATGTCACATTACAGAGAATATAAGTGATTTACAACATTAAAATAACCTAATTACACCAAAATGAAATACTCCAGTAATATATCTGTGGATGTAAGAAGGAAAAAGCCTCAGATGGTGCAAGAAACTCCCATGTACCAATGGAGCAGGCTAAACTTCTGTTAATTGCTCTCCAAACCCATCCATCACTGGCAAAAAAAACCTTCTTGAATTATCTTATTGCAATCTCTATTTTAAAAAATGCATCCTCAAAATCTTTTTAAAGTTTCTGATAGCAGCAAACATATCAAACATGAATCACTGCAAGTATTCAGAACCAGTGAAAAAATTACTTCGCTGAGCAATGAAGATGAAATCATGATCCTCTGATGGTAGCCATTGTTTCGCGACTCAAACATCGCTTCATCAGGGTAAAGGATCAACCCTTTTACAAAGCTGCACTAGCGTTTTTAGTGCCGGCCGTGGTGATAAGAGCCGGGATGCTCATAGGAATTCTATGAGCGTCAGAGCTGTTACCACGGCAGCTGACGCTAAAAACCAGTAGCGCGGCTTTGTAAAGGAGGGGGAAAATGCACTAACTGCGCCCTCAACTAGACCACTAGGCTTAACCGGTCAGGCAATGACTAATGAGGGTGACCAGTTATATTGTGCGACAGCCCAGAGGTCCCCAAAGTCCCTCCTTGAGGGCCAAATCCAGTCGGGTTTTCAGGATTTCCCCAATGAATATGCATGAGATCTATTTGCATGTACTGCTTTCAAGACATATTCATTGGGGAAATCCTGAAAACCCGACTGGATTCCAGCCCTCGAGGACCGGAGTTGCCCACCCCTGCACTAGCCAATTCACCTATCAAGTTTCAAGTTTTTCAAGTTTTATTAAAAATCTGTTAAATTGCCTATACAGAGTTTCTAGGTGGTGTACAATGACCTATACATAAAGTAACAGGAATAGGACATTCAAGCTTACAGATACAGTAGGAATATGAGGAAGAACTACAATAGCAAATAGAAAAAAAACAATAACAGGTAAGACCAAAAGGAAAGGTGGTTTTAAATTTCTTAGGACTGCTAAAACCTGATTAAAATTGCAAGTCGTTCTAATAAGGCCGGTCAAACGTTGTTTTCATCTTTTTAAAAAATGCCTTTAATTTAGATTTGAAATGGACCAGTGACATTTCTTCTCTTAAAAAAGTAGGTGCAGAATTCCACCGCCATGGGACAGTAACTGAAAAAATGGTTGTGCGCATTGTATAGATATGATTAATTGACGGAATCGATAGAAGGTGATGGGAAGCAGATCGTAGAGATCTTGACGGATTGTATGGGATTAATAACCTATTTATAAATTCAGGACAGTTGGCTATCTCCCACCGAATATCAGCAGTGAGCTGGCTTAGTGGTATTTACGGCCTCTTTTATAAATCCGTGCTAGTGGCTGCGCTGAGCTAACGGCCCCCGAAGCCCATAGAGATTTAAAGGGCTTCGGGGTTGTTGCCGCGCAGCTTTGTAAAAGAGGCCGTTAGTCAACCGAGAGCCATTTCCGGCTGTCTAAATGACACTGGTCAATTGGTCTGGCACCCATCTTCTTCCCTCCGCTCCCCCATAGTCTGGCATCTGTCTTCTTCCCTTCCAGCATCTTCTCCCCACTCTGTCTTCCACATTTCCCTTCAGGGTCTGTTCCTCTCCACCCTCCTTCAATGTTTGTTCTATTTCTTTCAAACATCACCCTTCCCTCCCTCCTTCACCATCTGTTCCTTTCTACCACCCTTCAGCTCCTCTCGCGCGGCCTATCTATCTACCTCCTTCCCTCTTACTTTCATGGCATGTTACAATCAATGTAATTTGTGCAAGCCGCTGGAGCCTGCGAGCTCGGTCCTCAAACAATCTCGCTTCTGTGTTCCTATTTTCCCCATTTCTAATATCTCCCCTATGTATCTGGCATTGCCCCCCCTGTGTCCATATACCATCCCCATGTCTAAATGACACTGAATATTGGGTGGCTTGTATTAACAGTATACGTCTATGACACAATTTAAATCAAAATTAAAAGCATTGTTATTTAAAGATGCTAATAATATTTAACCGTCCTTGTCAGGATGATTTTACTTGCAGTGCTATCATGTTTATTTCTTAACTTAACAAGATTTCTTTCTTGAGATCTTCCTTTTTTTCTCTCTCTCTCTCTTTCCCTACCCTACCTTCTGGTTTTGCCCTATTTGTTTCTTTTCTATCCAATTTTGTTCTCCCTTCCTATCTTCTTGTTCTAGTAAGTCATGATGTCAATTTTGTTGTTCTTAAATGCGTTGGTTATTGTGAAGCATTCTGCTATTTTAACTGTAAACAGCCTAGAAACTTCTCCCTGGAAAAGCGGAGACTCAGAGGAGACATGATAGAGACCTTCAAGATCTTGAAGGGCATAGAAAAGGTAGAAAGGGACAGATTCTTTAGCCTACTGGGTACCACTAGAACAAGGGGCACTCGGAGAAATTGAAAGAGGACAGGTTTAGAACCAATGCTAGGAAATATTTTTTCACTCAGAGGGTGGTGGGCACCTGGAATGCGCTTCCGGAGGCTGTGATAGGTCAGTGTACACTACCGGGTTTCAAGAAAGGATTGGATAAGTTCCTGAAAGATAAGGGGGATTGAGGGATACAGATAGAGGTAGAGATAGGCTATGATAGGGCATAGATAGAAGGACAGGGGGGCTTAAATGATTTAAACAAGGATCACCTTACAGGTCATGGACCTGGTGGGCCGCCACGGGTGCGGTAATTTCCTGTGTGCGCTAAAAACGCTAGCGCACCTTAGTAAAAGGAGCCCTAAAGTCTTAGGAAGTACAATAATATGATTCGAAAGACATTCATAAAACAGGAAGTGTAAGCTTGAGAGCTGGTCTCGAGGGGCGAAATTTAATACTGGGCTGGAGGGCCCAGCATGCGCCCGTCGAGATTAGCATAGGCAGGGAAAAGATAGAGAGAATTTTCCCTCCCCAGCCGATCGGAGCTTCCAATTGGCTGGGGCGTGGAAGGTTCGAGAGAGGGGGGTATAAAAAGATGGGACCTTCCGGGGTCAGGGGGTTCCTGGCTTCTGCGAGTGGCTTTTTTCTACCTCCCTCTCTCCCTCCATTTCGGTGTGGCAGCTGGAAGCAGCACTGACGGCATGTTACCTGAGGCCGGTGGGTTCCAGAGTGAGGCGATTGACCTTTCCCTGCACGCCGGTGATTCATTTACTGAAGAAAGTGCTTCGGTTCAGGTGGGTGCGGCTGTTACTCTCTCCCGCCGGCCTTCTATGCTTTCTGCCTTATCGGCCCTTACTGCTGCCTCTCTTGCTCGACTCGCTCGTCGGGGTGGTTGGGGTCGAGCGGTTGGGAGGGGCCAAGTTCGGTCATCCATTGCTCGTCCCTCCGGGGTCAGGCGTCAGGGTGCAGGTCGGCCTTTTTTGGCCGGAGTCCCCGTGCGGGCTTCTCCCCTGCTCCTCTGGTGCAGTCTGCCCTTGCTCCTGTGCCCACCCAGCGCATTCCGTTATCGGACCTTCCTGCGCGACTCCCTATTGAAGCTGAGGCCGGTGTGGTACAATAATATGATTCGAAAGACATTAATAAAACAGGAATAGGATAAATGAAAGCAGAAAAACAAATGATACACCATAGTAAGCAGCATGGAAGAACATTCATATGACAGATTTGATACTCACAAGGTCAGCCCAATGCAAATGAAACACCTTAATAAGTAAGCATTAGAACTATCAATTAATAGATTTGATGCTCATAATGCCATTACAATATAATGAATCATCTTCATAGGCAGCTGAAGAGGAGAGTTCGGTTGAGACAGATAGATTGGCAAGATGGGTAGGACAAAGGGATTGGAATAGATAAAAGAGTAGCTAAATTGAAGGCAAATTATATATGTACAGTTCAATAAAGAATGTGGAACTGGCCTTAATTACAAGGTGTGTGGCAAGCTAGTCTACATAAGGAGTGAGTGGATAGTCAATCAACAGAGGCATTAAAGACTTGGGAGAAGAGCCGAGTTTTCATTGGTCTCCTGAAGAAGTAGAGGTGATTTTGATTTAGGCATAGACCAGGGGGAGGGAACTCCGGTCCTCGAGAGCCGTATTCCAGTCGGGTTTTCTGGATTTCCCCAATGAATATGCATTGAAAGCAGGGCATGCAAATAGATCTCATGCATATTCATTGCGGAAATCCTGACAATCCAACTGGAATACGGCTCTCGAGGACCGGAGTTCCCTACCCCTGGCATAGACCCTCGGAGAATGAAGTCCAGGGTGTAGGGCAACTCCTGAGAAGACTCACTGGTGGATGTCACATCAACTGATTTCCTTTGACAAGAACACATTTATTTATTCATTCCATTATTTAGACAGCAACCAGAATGAGTTACAACATGGCATTCATAACAATAAAACAATACAAAGAATAAAACAAATACAATCAAATCTACCGCAGTCTCAACCTAACCTGCTGATCACAACGTCCAACTACAAAACCTTCGGGAGAAAATTAAAAACCAAGTTATTCAGGAAATTTGTCAAGTCAACCTTCTCAATATATCCCCGGACCCTAATGCTTCTTCTTAGCCATCTTGTATTTTCACTGGGGATGCCCAGACCAATTATTTTGTAATCCGCTTAGAACCGAAAGGTATTGGTGGAATAGAAGACACTAATGTAACGTAATCATTTTATCTTCTCTACAGCAGAGTATTAATTTAAAATAAGTAGGTTTTCACAGCGTTATGGAATCCCAGATCATTGATAGATCTCGGATAGTGAAGCTCTATGAGATGGCCATAGAGGCCTCAAAGGTGTATAGAGGGCTAACTTATTCTTCAGGTACTGTGGCCCATTTTGTGTGAAGGCCTTGAAAATCAAAGATAGAGTTTTAAATTTGGCCCTGTAACATACGTATACCCTTCCTGCAAAAAAAGCACTGGCTATAAGGGGTTACATCACTTAAAACTTCCTATCGGTCATATTGTAACATTCTGAATTAGTTAGAGCTGGTGCAAAACTCTTTTTGGGTGACAAGTATACGGGTTGTTATAGTACTCTATCTGCAATGTTTTCACAGTTTTGCCACTTTAATCAGACTCGTCTATTCCATATATAGAGAAATATTTACATAGAAAGATAGTAACATAGTTAATGACAGCAGATGGTGTGGTCCGTCTAGTGTGCCCAACAATCACATTAATTCTCAAGGCAATATTGATGCAACAAACCAGTAATTATTCATTTTATTTGCTAAGTTCCAGTACAAGCTGTCTTACCCTCCCCTCCGAGATAGGTAAAACCTGTACTCAGATGATTTGAATGTGGTGTAAAATAGCATAATTGCTCCTGATCCTTCTTTCCGCATATGGGAGACCATAGAAGTCTGCCCCTACACTGCCCCACTGCTGGAGTCAGTATCAAAACTAACTCCAGACCCTCCTGGTCCGTCTTGCCATATATGGGACACAGACCGTAGAAGTCTGTCTAAGCTTTCATTTAAGCACCTCTCCTGTGTATCATAAATTAAATTATAGCTTTTGATCTGTTGAGTTTTGCGCCAATGCTATCCTCTTTCTATTTAGGGATTCTTTGTGTCTATCCCATACATTTTTTAACTCCTCACTATTTTTGCCTCTACCACCCTCTCCATGAAGTATACTATCCCGCAACCTCATATTATGTCCTCTAGTTTTACTGCTTCTCCATCTCTGAAACAGATTTGCTTGTAGATTAATACCCTTCAAGTATTTAAACTTCTGTATATCTTCCTTGTCCCTCCTGTCCTCCAAAGCATACTGTACATATGCAGATATTTAAGCTTCTTCTCATGTGTCTCTCAATGCAATCCCATTATCATTTTTTGTCGCCTTCCTCTAGACCACTTCAAGTCCTCTTAAATCCTTAGCAAGGTACAGCCTCTAGAACTGGATACAATATTCTAAGTGAGGCTTCACTAACGACTTGTACAGGGGCATCAATACTTCTCTTTGTCTGCTGGCAATTCCTCTCTCTATGCAGCCCAGCTACCTTCTGGCTACAGCCACCATTTTTTTTACGTTGTTTCATAGCCTTGAGATCCTCAGACACTTTCACGCCAAGGTCCCTCTCCCTATCTGTACATATTAGCTTCTCACCCCCATGCACATACAGCTCCTTTGAACTTTTACTCCATAAGTGCATCACTCTGCACTTCTTCATATTAAATTTTAATTGCCAGACATTAGACCATTCTTCCAACATTTGCTGATCTCTTCTACTCATCTGCAAAAAGACACACTTTTCCTTCTAATCCTTCAGAAATATCACTCACAAATATATTGAACATAATGGGCCCCAATACCAATCCCTGAGGTACACACCAACCTACCTTTCTTTCCTCCGAGCAAATTCCATTCACCACCACTCTCTGTCATCTGTCCATCAACCAGTTTCTAATCCAGGTCACTACTTTAGGTCCTAACTAAGTTTATTGATAAGCCTCCTATGAGGAGGCATTCAAAGGCTTTGCTGAAATCCAGACAGACTACATCTAGCTTACTTCCTCTATCCAATTCTCTGGTCACCCAGCCAAAGAAATCAATTAGATTCATTTGGCATGATTTCCCCTTGGTGAAACCATGTTGTCTCGGATCTTGTAACCCATTAGATTCCAGGTAGTTCAATATACTTTCCTTCAGCAGAGGTTCCGTTATTTGCCAACCACTAACGTGAACCTTACTGACTTGTAGTTTTCATCTTCTTCTCTGTTACCACTTTTGTGATGAGTAACTACATTTGCTGTTCTCCAATCCCAAGGAACCTTTCCTGTCTCCAAGGATGTATTAAACAAATCTGCAAGAATCCCACAAGAACTTCTGCAAGATCCCTCAATACCCTAGGAGGGTTCTCATCTAATACCATGGCTTTGTCCACTTTTAGTTTTCCCAGTTATTCATAAACACTTTCTTATATGAACAAAAGCGATATCTACTCCATTCCCATATATACCTTTGTCAGCCAACCAAAGTCCTTTTCCAGGCATTTTTTCTGTAAACACAGAACAGAGGTATTTGTTAAGCACGTTTGCTTTTTCCATATCAGTTTCCACATAGAAGTTCTCAGTATCTTTTAGTCTTCCTCCTTTCTCCAATATACCTAAAATGGTCCTTATCTCCTCTTATAATCTCTCTAGCCATTTTTATTCTGCCTGCATTTTCACTAATCATATTTCTCTATTCACTTCTTTGAGTTTTATCCGGTATTCTTTTCTGTGTTTCTCTTCTTGCATTCTCTGGTCTTTCTTGAATGCTGCCTCTATTGCCTTTTATTTTTTCAGACACCTGTGTAGAGAACCATAATGGTTTCCTTTTCCTCTTGTTTTTATTAACTTTCCTTACGTATGAGAGTTCAGTTGCCACTTTTATAGCTTCCTTCAGCTTGGCCCACAGTATTTCCATTTCCCTTATGTCCTCCCATTCCATCAGTTCATTCTTCAGGAACACTCTCATTTTACTGAAATCAGCACGCTTGAAATTCTTCAAGACTTTGAGATTTGTGTTTCCTTGGTACACTTTAGCTCTTAAATCAAACCATACCATATGATGATCATTGTTACCAAGGTGGGCACCCGCCCAGACATTAGACACACTTTCATCATATGTGAGCATAGATCTAGTGTCGACCCGTCTCTCATTGGTTCCATCACAATTTGTTTGAGCTGAATACTTTGAAGGGCATCCACCATCTCTTTGCTTCTTTCTGATTCTGTAGTCAGGACATTCCAGTCCATATCGGGAAAGTTGAAATCTCCTAGTAACAGCAGCTCCCCTTTTAGACTCAGCTTATGGATATCTACAGCCAGTTCTTTCTCCAGCTTCTCCATTTGTGTCAGAAGCCTATAAATGAATCCTGTGTGTAATAATAATAATAATAATAACTTTATTCTTCTATACCGCCACAATCTTGCGACTCCTAGGCGGTTTACAATCAAGAGTGCTGGACATTCAGCGAAATACAATAAGTAGATATTCAGACAGAGGTTCCAAGCTGATCCGTAATGATTTCTCCATTCCCTAGGACCACCTTTTGGCCATCTCTATCCTATCTTTAAAAAAAAAAGCAAAGTTATAGTCTGGTATGTTTGCAACCCACTCATGGGAATCATTGAACCATGTCTCTGTAATAGCAACAATTCAGCTTCTAACATCGGGGCTTACAGATCCTGAACTTTATTAGCTAAACTATGAGCGTTCCGTCTCATTGCTTTCCAGCAACGTTTCATAGTTGTTGCAGGTGACGGAAGCAGTTTTTAAAAATGTTTGAAGGTCAACGTAATTAGTCTAGCAGTATCTCAAGATAGTTCATATTTCCCAAATGGTAGTTCAGAGTCAGATACTTGTTCACTTGTGTCAAGAATCTACAGAATTTTGTTTTATATGGTTTCCGGAATAATTTTTTTGCCCATTCCTGAGTTGCTGTTAGACCAGCTGTCAATTTACTCAACGATGTGGGTATATCGCAATCAACGGGTATGAGTAGTTCTACATCATTGGCACAGAGATAGAATTTTGTGTCTATCGTCCAAAGAAGCTCAGCAAGAATCTCGAGATAGAATGTCATTAAAATAGACGACGGTCTGAATCCAAGTGGTATCTCGCCGTTCCATGCCCAAGGTGAAGATTGTTGTAGAGAATGACACGAGGACAAATTTTTCCCCATCCCCGCAGGAACTCAATTTCCCCATCCTGTCCCCATGAGTTTTGTCACTGTCCCTTCCCCATTCTTGTAAGCTCTGTCTTAACAGCACAAGCCTTGAGCACTTGTGATTTTAAAGTGTTTTGAGGCTTGTGCAGATGAGGACGGAGCTTAGGCATTGGTGGAATGAGGCATTATGACATCACAATCTGAGCTCTAGAATGTTGCTACTTATAATTTTAAAGTGTTTGAGGCTTGTGCAGATGAGGATGGAGCTTGCAGGAATGGGGCAGGGACAGGAAACGAACTCGCGGGCACGGGGAAAAATTTGTCCCTGTGTCATTCTCTAGATTGTTGTCTTTTCTGACATACGATTTGACCCATGCAAGTACTGTGCCACCAATACCTATTTCCACCAGTTGTTTTAATTGTGATGTTAAGGTCCACGGTGTCAAAGGCTGCTGAGAAATCCAACAACTGGTCTAGAGACATCATATACAATCTCGACCATCATAATTCTGTGATTCTTTTCTCACTAGATCTTTCAGCCGCATTTGATACCATTGATCATTCTCTTCTTCTAAACAGACTGCAATCCATAGGCGTTGGTGAAGTATCACTTCAATGGTTTACTTCCTTTCTATCAGACCGAACTTCTACTGTACGTTTCAATAACACTGTTTCTAAACCTTTTTCTCACAATTACGGAATCCCTCAGGGTTCAATTTTATCCCCCTTATTATTCAATATTTTTCTAGCTCCATTACTTAACTTAAGTCAATCCATAGGTTTTACCACCTATGCATATGCAGATGACATCCAATTAACTCATGCTTTCAACCCAGTAAATCCTAATGATATAATTCAAATCAATCTAAAACTGGAAAAAATTAAAAACTGGCTTACTCAAAATAAATTAGCTCTAAATATACCCAAGACAAGGGCATTATTTTTTCCTTTTAGACAAGATATAAAACTTTCTACCCCTTTCTCAATTGAAAATACTCCAATTGAACTTGTAACATCACTTAAGATCTTAGGAGTAACAATTGATGCAAAATTGTCTTATCATGAGCACATCAATAATATTGTTAAAAGTTGTTTCTATCGTTTACACTTAATATGCTCCATGGCTAAATACCTAGAGCCAAAATCCTTGAATATTTTAGTTCATTCTCTCATTATTTCTAGATTAGATTACTGTAACTCACTGTTATTAAATATTACATGCAAGGAACAAAGACGACTACAAATAATACAAAACATTGCTATTAAATTAATTCACCACGGAAAGAAATACGATCACGTAACGCCTTATCTTATAGACTCACACTGGCTACCTATCAATCAAAGAATAACTTACAAAATAGCCCTACTTGTATTTAAAACAATTACTTCTAATGAACCACAATTTATTAATCGTCTTCTAATTCCACTTACTTCAAATCGTTCTCTCCGGTCTAACGCTCAAGAATTATTAATGGTCCCATCTTTAAAAATAATAGGGACCAGACGCCATGATATCTTCTCAGTTAAGGCTCCACTTTTATGGAATACCCTTCCTTTATACATTAGAAACATTAAAGACCTTAATCTATTCAAAACCAACTTAAAAACATTCCTCTTTAAAGCTTCATTTAGCCTCTAAAATTTTTCCTTTTTCAAGATCACTTACAACTTCAGTATTTTAACCCAACCCTAGTGTTTTACCCCTCCCCTTCCTACGTACTTTTTTCTTCTTTTAAGATATTGTAACTTTTTTCCCTTACGTTTTTACCAAAATATTCCAGTTTTGTCCTTAATGTTTGTATTGTCAGTCTAAAATTCCCCTGTTTACTTATCTAATGTATTAATGTTAATCTAAATTTAATGTTTTATCCCAATCATATATTTATGTAATTCGCTTAGAAATATTAAGCGAACCATCAAATTTAAATAAAACTTGAAACTTGATATTTATTTATTTATTCAATTTTCTATACCATTCTTCCAGGAGAGCTCAGAACGGTTTACATTAATTTATTCAGTTTCTCAAGCATTTTTCCCTGTCTGTCCCGGTGGGCTCACAATCTATCTAATGTACCTGGGGCAATTAAGTGACTTGCCCAGAGACACAAGGAGCAGCGTGGGTTTGAACCCACAACCCCAGGGTGCTGAAGCTGTAGCTTTAACCACTGCACCACACTCTACAGAGATCATTGAGGAGGGATATAAGAACTGTCTCTGCTTCATATCCATATTTGAAGCCAAATTGACATGGGTCTAGCCAGATTTTTTTTCCAGTTAGCCAGTCACTGAGTTGAATGCAAATTTGTCTGTTCCATAAATTTTCCAAGAAAAGAGATGTTAGATTCTGGCCAGTAGTTTTCAAGCTTATTCTGGCAATGGGACAATCACAGCAGCTGCCCTTTCATAAAATAAGCATTAACAATTTTAGTGGCATATTCAACAAAGCCTATGTTTGTTAGCTGTATCTTCTTTGCTGTATAGGAATCGAGAGGGCACGTTGGTGGTAATAGGCCTTTCAAGATTGTTTTCAAGAGTCTCTTCTGCTACTGGTTGAATGAGAACGAAGAAGTGTTCTCCTTATTTATTACCTGGTTGGAAGCTTAATGGCTCTGCCTGTAGGTCACAATAATGGCTGCTCGGTTGTAACTGGGAAGGCTAGTTCTGTTGCACAGATTATAGTAGGCCGCTTACTATTGTTGTCAAAAGATACAGGAAAGTTGGTCGATTCAGTCCTTTTACAGTCCAGAGTTTAAGAGTGAAGGGACTTCTTGTGAGGAATCTTATGTGATTAGGTAGGAAGCATTATTTCCTCATTGACAAGGAAAATTATGACCACCTTTGAGAGAAGAATGAGTTCATAGAGCTTCTTTGTTATAAAGTACCTGAGTATTTGTTTTATTCTTTCTATTGTTTTATTTTTATTCAAGGTTTCAAGGTTTATTAAATATTTGATGAATCGCTATATCTTTATACAAAGCGATGTACATAATAATAAAATAAGTTAAGTTAAAATACATACAGTATATATATATAAACATTAGAAGTAAGACAAGACTAACAACAATTGGAAGGGAAGGGGGGTTAAAGTTACATCTGTTATATTGAGAAACACATTTAAGGGAAAAACATTGAGGAGCAAGGGGATTCTTAAAACAAAATTCATATAATAAGGTAAATTTTATATATTAAAAGCCTGTTTAAAAAGAAATGTTTTTATGAATGATAAAAACATTTTATGTTATGAATGATATTTTGTAACCCGTTCTGGGCACTGTCTGAAGCAGATGTATCAAACTCTGTCCTGCGGTGTAATCAAATTTGGTCCGCGAGAAAATAGAAAATTCACAATTAAGCTGGCCTGCCGATGGGGGAAAGCAGAGGAAGGCGCGGCGGGAGCACAGCATCACACAGCGTGGAGTCACGAAGCATGGCGGCCACGAGATTTGAGGCGCAACACCACGCTGTGCTCCCGCCGCGACTTCCTCTGCTTTCCCCCATCGACACTCGTGGTCGCCTGCACAACAAGGTCTACAGCACCATGTGTGGTCACGCCATGCTCACCCGCTTTGCCGTGGACTACGGAATGGTGCGGGAGCCGCTCTCCTCGGAGACCCTTGCCGACGTACACTGCCCGTGCAGGCTGGTGACCGCCTTCGTCGAGTATGCGGAGGGCAGGACTGGTAGGGTCCGCTTCCACAGTGTACTCACCTTCGCTTTCGCTACAGGTAAAGGACTATGACCGACACCCATTCATGTCCTCTTCTCCCTTCTCTCCCCCTTCCCGTTCAAAGGTTGGCTGGGTCAGAAATAATAGTGAAACTTGCCTTCATCAATGCATAATATGTTATTACTGTTTTTGTGGTATCAAGAAACAGCATGTCTGCTAAGTTGTTGAAAATCTTATACTCATTGTAAACTGTTTTAACTCCCTCCTAATACCCCAATGCCTTTCAGCATCTGAAAACCAGATTTGCTTACCTTGTCCAAGTTTTTAATTTTGTCCAAGTTTTGTGCAAGGTTTTAATTTTGGCCCATCACAGAGCTGGCATGGGGTTGGAGAGGTTGTAACCCTATACTTTTACTAAGACTAAGGGGTGCTTTTATTAGGGTGTGCATTTTAGTGTGCGCTAAATCGATTAGGATACCTTAATAGAAGGACCCCCAAAGTATCTTAATAAAAAACTCGGCCCGCAACTTAGCCTATGTTTTACATTTCGGCCCCTTATGTGATTGAGTTTGACACCCCTGGTCTGGAGGATGGGCTAACTAATGGAATGACCAAACTGGGCATTTTCAGTGGTGATAATTTGTTAAATGCCGCTGAAAATGCCCAGTTAGCTGCCAAGATGCGAGTTAACCAGTCGGTGACTGTTCCCAGTCGGTCTCATAGTACTCTAAGAGGTCCTTTTACAAAGTTGCAGTAGAAAGTGGCCTTAGGAGGCCCTAATACGGGTCTTTCCTGTGCACTAAGGCTATTTCTACCACAGCTGGAAAATGGCTGATTTTTCATTTTCCAAATTAATAGCCATGTGCTAATGTATAAATCAAACAGTTCCCACTTATAATCGAGTGTAAACACTATTCTACATACAGGAGTCGGCCTCAGTAGTGGAGCCTACGCGTAGTTAATGACTGAGGTATTCAGCGTAGTTATATTAGCTCCTTTTTCTCCAATCATTGGCCTTACTCCAGTATCTTTTCTTTATTCAACATTCAACTCTACCTATTTTATTATAAAAGGTTTCAGTTAACTATTTCTATTTTTTTCATTTTTTGAACATTTTATTAAAATTCAATTTTCTATTAACTTATAGCATTTACTTTCACTACACTCTTTCATATTTCATGAGACTACATTCTTTCATTTATCCCTCTTTACGGTTGCTATCAATGGATAGTGTTCAGTGCTGTTAAAGGTTACTTATCTTTGGTCAGCGCTTGTATTTCAAAAAAGCCAACGTGGCCAGCGTTTCGTGGGCAAAGATTCAAACCCACTGCATCGGGGCCGAATTATCTGAGAGTCAAGCCGTACTCTGTGTGCATCTGAAAAGCATCTGAAAGCGGTCTCAAAATCTGAGGCCGACTCCTGTATGTAGAATAGTGTTTACACTCGATTATAAGTGGGAACTGCTTGATTTATATTAGCTTGTGTAGTTTTCCCACTAGGGAACTTCAATTTCATGTACTAATGTAGCCATTAACAAAATTTAGCTCATAAGCCTTACCACTGGTGAGGAGTGTGTGGCGCAGTGGTTAGAGCTACAGCCTCAGCACCCTGGGGTTGTGGGTTCAAACCCCGTGCTGCTCCTTGTGACCCTGGGAAAGTCACTTAATCCTCCATAGCCCCAGGTACGTTAGATAGATTGTGAGCCCACCGGGACAGAGAGGGAAAATGCTTGAGTACCTGATTGTAAAAACTGCTTAGATAACCTTGATAGGCGGTATATAAAAAAAATCCTAATAATAAACAACCTATTTTGGAGGCAGTAAGGACTCATGTGCTATACCTGCACCGATGCGCTAAGGCCCGGATTCTCTAAATGGTGCCATTGTTGGCAGCCACCATTAAAAGCGGCTGCCGATCATGTGTCAGTCACACAATGGCGCCATTTAGAGAATTGCGCCTCCGGCAAAGATAGGCACCAGAAATGTAGGCCAGGGTTTTCAAGGCCTATATTTCCGGTACCTACCTTTTGATGTGAATCACACCTATATAGACTCTTTATAGCGCCTAATGCCACTTCCAGCGTTAGGTATGCCTACAGTAGCATTAGGCGCCATAAAGCGTCTCCAGAGGCTGGTGCCTTGAATTTTATTTGAAGTCTGCTTCCAATGGCATTTTGGTCTTAGGCACTGGTAGGTCGTCTACTAGCGCCTAAATTAAGACGCCATTTAAAGAATATGGGCCTAACTGATTAGTCAGAAACACCCTCCTCCATCTTTAGACACATCCCCCAGTCAAAAATAAAAATATATGGATAGCGTGCACACATTTGACACTTACCACGGGAGGTGCCAGTGTGCCCCTTAGTAAAGCTTTTTAAGCTGCCATAAGGACACATTAGTGCTTACTGCAACTTAGTAAAAGGACCCCTAAGACATGGTTGTCAAACTTCAGTACTGGAGGACACAAACCAGTCAGGTTTCCAGGGTATCCTTAATGAATATAGATTAGCCTAAAGCTTAAGCTTGGGTTTTTTTTTTTCCCAGTTAATTAATGTGCTAAACTGTTGTGCAACTCTCAGTTTGAAGCCTCTCTGACTAGATCAGGGGTGTCAAAGTCCCTCCTCGAGGGCCGTAATCCAGTCGGGTTTTCAGGATTTCCCCAATGAATATGCATTGAAAGCAGTGCATGCACATAGATCTCATGCATATTCATTGGGGAAATCCTGAAAACCCGACTGGATTCCGGCCCTCGAGGACCGACTTTAACACCTGTGGACTAGATGATCATGGACTAATGGACTCATGAACTAACCAAGATCTAGTTTTGGATAAAAATAATCACAATGACTGTAGTATGTGTGTGAAAGTTGAGAAGTGAGTGTAAGTGATGGGGTTAGGTTCACTGACTACATTATTCTGATATTTATTAATAAATTATGTATTGGTAAGTTGTAAAAGTACTGTAATGAAATGAACTGTGGGAGATAAGATTAAAATTGAATTGATTCAGATAATACTTGTTTATATTAAATATTTAATAGCTGGTTTTAAGAATCTGAGTTAATGAATACGGATGAGATTTATTTTCATGCAAGTCTTTGAATTCTGATGGACTCATAGACAGGCCAATAGAGATGATATAGGCAGTGGACTATGGTATTTGAAAGACACCAAATAGGGTCATGACCATTTGTGAACCACCAGGTGGAGAATTTCTTCTCTTCAAAGGTCTAAGTACACCTGGTAGATGGTTTTCTTGCTACCACCAACATACAAGTATTTCAAATGGACATTGGTAAACAAAATAAATATCATTCAGCTTCCATGCTGTCCAGGTCAGGGTCTTAAGATTTGGATATAGAAGAATTTTCATCACTGATCAGTGATGAAAATTTTTGAAGCCTGTATAAAGAAAGAGCTACATGTCTTGAGAAGAGGCAACCAGTTCTGAAGAGACATAAGAATAGCCTTACTGGGTCAGACTAATGGTCCATCTAGCCCAGTAGCCCATTCTCACGGTGGCCAATCCAGGTCACTATTACCTGGCCAAAATCCAAGGAGTAGCAACATTCCATGTTACCGATCCAGGGCAAGCAGTGATTTCCCCCATGTCTTTCTCAATAACAGACTATGGGCTTTTCCTCCAGGAACTTGTCCAAACCTTTCTTAAAACCAGCTACGCTATCTGCTCTTACCACAACTTCTAGAAATGCATTCCAGAGCTTAAGTATTCTCTGAGTGAAAAAAAATTTCCTCCTGTTGGTTCTAAAGTATTTCCCTGTAACTTCATCGCGTGTCCCCTAGTCTTTGCAATTTTTGACGGAGTGAAAAATCGATCTACTCGTACCCGTTCTGCTCCATTCAGGATTTTGTAGACTTCAATCATATCTCCCCTCAGCCGTCTCTTTTCCAAGCTGTGCTGGGTTATTTTTGTAATTTGGGCAGGACATTTTTTGAAAGTAAGATAAAAAAAATATCTGGAAAATTAGTCTTCCCTTCCCCATCCCTTTATCCAATTAGCATGCTTAAAAAAATATAGCCATATATGTCCATAAGGACACACATCATTCCTGTTTTGAAACAACTAACACTGGTTACCTTTGAAACAAAGGTATTATAAAGTAATATCTATAGTGCACCAAGTTTTGCCTAGCTTGGCCCCTATTTGTTTACAATCGATATGGGAGGACTATCGGCCAAGAAGGACATTGAGGTCAGAGGGAGGAATGAAGCTAACATTAACTAGGGAATCGGGACTGCATTATGTGGTGACAAAAGCAAAAATGCTCTCGATTGCCGGTGTCTCGTAGAATGCCCTGTCAGGGCACTTAAGACTATGCACAGACCGTGGCACTTTTAAAAGATTACTAAAAACTCAGTTGTTTGTTGACGCCTATCTGTAATCTGTGGCGGGTAGACAATTTAATGTCGGGTTGGAGGTTGTATGAAATGCCTCACACATGAGCCCAAATTCTGTAACCAGCAACTAAAGTTAGGCACCTATTTCGGAGGCACCCAAATAGATAAGCGCCTATCTAAATTGAATAACTAGCTCAATTAAGCTTTTTAATCAGCACTGATTGAAACATAGGCGCCTATCACGAAAGCGCAATTCTGTAACAAGGCGCCTCTAAAAATTTAGGCACTATGCATGTTAGGCGCCTTGTTACAGAATCCCTGCTCTTAAGCGTTGTCTCCAACACTCCTCAACGCAGAGCTATCGTGTGACAAACACTGGGATTCTGGCGTGTCCCCTTTAACCAGGGGTATCTTCAGGACTTTTTGGTTGGCACTAGGCGACTGCCTAGGCTGAGGAGAGAAAGGTAAGTATGACCTCATAAAACACCACCACTCAGACAAAATTCTTCAAGCAAAAAAATAAGGTGTTTATTCTGACCCCCAGTGGTCAAAAAGGTGCAACATAAAACAAAGTCACTTTAGCATTTCATTCAAAACAAAGTCCATTGCAAAAATAAAGAAATACCAAAACAGAAATCTCATACAGGTGGTTTTGCCTGAGACCTTGTACTCTGATTCAGAAATGCACTTTATAATGGTGTTCAAACACAAGTTAAATTCTCTCCCAGCAATATTTGTTAGAGGCATGAAACAGCTGTCTTTCAGCAGTCAGGCAACGTTCAGAACAAACCCTTGTTACAAACAATCTTAGATACCTCATTAGGCAGTAAGCCACAGCACAGCCTTGCAAACAGCCCAGCATTTCTTCAGCGACCTCATGGAAGGCAAAAACAAACAGCTGAGGGAGATAAGCTAATTAGCTTCCCCAGGAACGGGAGCCACAGCAGGATTTTCACAGTTCAAAAATAAACTTAAATATTCAGCCTTTAGGTTCTTTTGCTCAAACTAGCTTTAAGTAAATCCAGTAGTCAGTATTCAGGTAAGTATTGTACTTAAACCAAAAATCACAATAAAGCCCAAACACATAGCAAATTCTTCAGGCTTTTTCTCACACAGAAAGAAAGCATGAGAGAAAAAAAAAAAACACCAACTGTTTCACAGTTACTCACTCGCTCTCTTTCTCATTCAATGTCCATGGCTTCTGCCTGGCTCTCTATCACAGGACCAGCGGTTTGTACCTCCATGCTTTCCACACCGTTAGGAAACTGGAAGCCTGAGGTGGGGAGGAACTCTTCCACCTCCTGCATAGGCCAATCTGGAACTTCTGGCTCTGCTGCCTGACTCCACGGCTCCTGCCCTGCCTTGGGCTGTGGGAGTGACTCACCCTGGTCACTCGCTCCTCCCCTTGCTGCTTGCATCAGTCTGCTCTTAAGCAGCTCAGAGCCAATCCCCTTCAGCCTGTAGCGGGGGATGGGCTTTGGTTCTAAAGCAGCTTTTCTCTGCCTGGGTTTATTCAGTGCAGCTACATTCCTTGTGGCTTCTCTAGCTGCCCTATAGCCTGGAGGCTGCTGTTGCCAGTCTGTCTGCCTCTGTTCCATACCATTATCATTCTGAATATAGGGGCAAGAGAGGTCAGCCTCAAGTTGACCCGCCAGAATCAACCTGGTCAGCTCTTCTGCACCGGATCTTACCAGAGTCAAGACTAGAGCTGATGCTGGGTTTGCCACAGCGTGCTTATGCGCTTAGCTAGGTGCCTAACTTTTTAGCTGTGCCTAGAGCTGGCCTATTTCTTGGGCGCCTCCAAAATAGGCTCCGCTCCACGTGATTCATTAAACAGCCCCCAATTCTACTTGAATCGCGCTGAACCATGCCTAATTAGGCGCCTAACTTTTGGGCGCTTTTTATAGAATTTGCCTATAATGGTTAGACAACTACGAGGTAAGAATGATAAGGAAATGTTTATGTACAATGTGTTGTTCAGATTTATATTAGGTATGTTTCCTTTGTGAACCGCTTAGATTTAGGTGGTATTTAAATTTTAAAATAATAATAAAATATATTTTTCTATCAAAATAAGTTGGATGCCCCAACTCTGATCTATGAACGAAAAAAATTAGGAAAACTTACCCAAAGCAGGCTAAGGAAGAGCAGACCACCTTGGTCCTTCCAAAAGCTACTTTATTTTTAGTTCTGTACTGCAACCTTTATTTTGAAATAAAATGCAGCCATCCGGGTAAATGAGTATGTTCTTGCTTTTCTACCAAGTGTGCTTTAGCCAAATAACAGGGAACGAGGGGCCAAGATGATGTTAGAACATTGTGGGTGGCTGCTGGTTTGAACAGGAGGAGAATTAAATTCCTTGATGTTCCCTCGGGATTTAAGACTTTAATTCACCTTCCAAAGTGTCTTCCCTTGTCCTGTTCTCCACCTTGCTTCTACCCTCTGAGCGGCTCCTGTGCTTTGTGAGTTATTCTGATGCTTCTTTATCTGGAGGAAGGCAAGTGCTGCTTAAGTTGTATAAAATTGTGAAAAGCTGAGATTCTCCCATATGCAAGAATATGAAACGGGAAGTCTGTAGCTGGGAGGAATCTGGCTGCTGAAATCTTCATATAAGCGTCCAAAAGTGAAAAGAGAACTGTAGAAACACTTACAGTACAGCTTAGGGGATCTTCAAAATACCACTAGGGTAACATAACCCTCATTGGCTACACTCGTCATTGATGCCCATGAAGAATTTTTAACACTTTTCTTTTAAATTTTCTTCTTAATTTGCTCCCGTGGTGTCCATACGTAGAAATAAATTACTAATTGAATTAATAACCAGTGCTCTTTATCATAATGTCCAAAGATACGTTGGCATTCTGAAGACCTTCTAAGCCAGGGGTATCCAACCTGCGGCCCGAGGGCTGCATGCAGCCCCGTGAAGTATTTTGTGCGGACCCGGTCGAGGGCGATGCAGTGTTTTCCTCTGCTGCCCCCTGGTGTTTACCGTCTTGCCAGCTCCCTCCTCTGTCTTGCTGCAGCGTTTGCGCAGCCCCAGAAAAATTTTTTCGGCCAATGCGGCCCAGGGAAGCCAAAAGGTTGGACACCCCTGCAAGTCTAAAAGTAAGTGTTGCTACAGTTTTCATTTCACTTTGGAAGCTTATACGAGTGTATGTAAGTCTGTAACTGGACATCCACATTTAAGCACCACTGGAAAGTGTAATGGACAGGATGGAGTCGGTCCAGAGGAAGGCTACTAAAATGGTGCGTGGTCATCAAAAGGCGTATGGAGACAGACTTACAGACCTCAATCTGTATACTTTGGAGGAAAGGCGGGAGAGGGGAGATATGATAGAGACGTTTAAATACCTACGTGGCGTAAATGCACACGAGTCGAGTCTCTTTCATTTGAAAGGAAGCTCTGGAATGAGAGGGCATAGGATGAAGTTAAGAGGTGATAGGCTCCGGAGTCATCTAAGGAAATACTTTTTTACAGAAAGAGTGGTAGATGCGTGGAACAGTCTCCCGGAAGAGGTGGTGGAGACAGAGACTGTGTCTGATTTCAAGAAAGCGTGGGATAGGCACGTGGGATCTCTTAAGAGAGAGGAAGAGATAATGGTTACTGCGGATGGGCAGACTGGATGGGCCATTTGGCAGTGGCTTTTCCAAGTCCATTTTAATAGTGGCTTGTGGACTTTTTCTTTAGGAAACTATCCAAACCTTGTTTAAATCCTGCTAAGCAACTGCATCAGTGTCATTCACACTCTCCCCACCACCACCACCACCATCATCTTCATCTTCTCTACCTGCTCTATCGGTGACCCGTCAAAGCACGCCAGACATTGGCAGACCAACAATCACGCCCCAACATTTGTGTGCAGGAGAAGTGCGCACCGCCACTCTGACCGCTCTCATTTGCGCTCTGAGGGGGAGCATGGGGGGAACACCCCACTACACTTAGAACTGTGTGTGCTCCCGTTCAGGGGGGCGTGTGGAGGGGGAAACCCCCACTACACTTCAAAGTCCCGCTTTCCTCCCAAAACCCAGCTCTTCCACTCTCAGGGGAGGGGTGTGGGAGGAATATCCCCCTACTACAATCACGCTCTAGTTCGGGAGATGCCAACGCAAACATTGCCGCAAACCCGCCTCCCCCATTATACTTACAGTTTTGCCCTGAAAGCCCCGCTCCCTTCATGTGCGCACTTGATGGAGCAGAATTGTCGGGGCACAATTGTCCTGCGCGCTATTGACAGTGTACCGCTCTATCAGAGCAGCAAGAGAAGGTTGTTTTGCTCTCAGTGCTGTGCTGTCCTTCATGCTCAGTCACCAGCACTGCTCCAGGTCTAAACATGGGTGCAGAACAAAATAAGCAAACAAAAAAGACTTCCCCTCTCTGATAGGTCCTAGCTCATATTCGCTGTCTAACACCAGCTCTGGCAGGATATACATTTCAAATCTGACATATTGTAATCAGAAAACAAAAAAAATTAAAAAAAATTTCTACCTTTTGTTATCTGGTCATTATTCAAATCATGTTGGTCCCAGGCTCTGGTTTTTGCTTGTCTTCTGTTAACTCGCTTGCCAGGGTCTCCTGTCCATTTGACATTTTCTTCTTTCTTCATGCTCACCATCCATTTTCCATCTCTGTCCTCCCCTTCTGTTTCCCTTCCCTCCCCTGGAGGTCTGGCACCTCACCTTTTTTTTTGTCTCCATCCCCGCAGTCCAGCATTTTTCTAATGACCACTTCCCCCGTCCAGTATCCCCCCTTCCTCCACACCATCCTTTGGGTTCAACTTCTCTCCCTTTCTTTTCTCTCCCTCTCTCCATTCTATTGTCCACCACCTCTTTCCCTCTTCTCTGTTTTAAAACCCATTATTTCTTCCCCTTCCCCCCACCCTCAGTCCTGCATATGCCCTGCTCTTTGGACCACTTCCCTTTGTATATTTATAATAGCTACACAAAGGCCTCCTCCCCCAAAGGCTGACATGTTTCCCCCCTTCTCTCCACCATCATCTGGCTTCCCCCTGGCCTCCCGGTCTCACTTTCAAAACTAATTACAGCCTGCAGAAGATCCCTGGTGATGTAGCAATTCTAACAAGCTGCCATCGGCCTCTGCTACACGTTCCCTCTGCTGTGGTCCTGCCCCTCCTCTGATGTCACATCATGTTTTGGTTTGAACCATGGCAGAGGGAACGTGCGGCAGAGGCCGAAGGCAGCCTGCTAGAACTGCTACATCACCAGGGATCTTCTGCAGGTTGTAATTAGTTTTGAAAGTAAGACCGGGAGGCCAGAGGTAAGTCGGACGAACGTGGGGAGTCGAGGGTACCCATAGCGCTGGTGCCTAAGCAGCACTTCCTGACCAACACCACCACCACCACCATCGGGCCTCCTAAAGCAGGAGCAGCAGTGGTAGTGGACGGCCAGCAAGAGGCAATGCTTAGGAAATGCTTTTTGCTGCCAGAGCGCTGTTGCTCCTGCTTTAGGAGGCCCAAAGGTATGCAGGGAGGAGGGTTGGTCAGTGAATTGGAAAGCCTGATTTTTTGAGAAAACGAATCGATTCACCGGTGTTAATCGGTAAATCGATTCAAATTGGCAAATCTGGCAGCACTACTCTAGACCAAAGGCTATCACTCTGATGGCTGCCAGACTAATCTTCTGACGAAGCCAATTCAAGAGAGTTACCATGCTCTTAAGGGACCTACACTGGCTACCCATAAGGAAAATTGCATACATGGTCCACAAAGCCATTTATGAGGAAAATTCCATAGGGCTAATCTCAGACATCATTGTCACAAGCTCTTTTTTCAACTCGAGATCGACGCAACGCTTTAAGCTAGCTTTCCCTTCACCTTTGCGTGTACATCAAAAGAAGTTATACGAATCCTCTTTCACATTCCAAGGCCCCAAAATTTGGAAGAGCCTCCCACTACACCTGCGTTGACCGAACACATATTACAACTTTAGGAGAATGCTAAAGATTCATCTCTTCTCTTCAAGCCTATAATTCAAAATGCAAAGACATTTCTACTTCTCCAAACCTGTAATTCATTGTTCATGACCACTGATTAGAAATCTTGTAAACCGCATTGAATCCTTGTTGAAACTTGCGGTATAGAAGAAAATGCATGGTATGGTAAATGTAAGCACAGAAATTTACTTGGGATAAATTACAAAAGACAAGCTAATGCATTGCTTTCGTTTGGAAAATTTGCAGGTACTTGCACGGGGAAAAGTAAATGTGTACTGCTTGCTCAAATGCTGAGTTATAAGATTACCTTCACAAGCAGAAGTTGCATTTTTGAAAGCTAAATGTCCCAAAGGAGAAATTTATAAAGCCATTTACCTAGGTAAAATGTTTTGGTTGCAGTGACCTTCCTCTGCCTGCAAAAAAGCGGGCGCCTTGCTTTTACAGCACACCTCATTTGGGCTGATTTGAAAGAGAAACATAATTGCACAAAGAGGAGGCATGAACAACGCTAGCAAAATGCACCAATCAAAGGGATACAAAACAGATAGATCCTTTTGAAAATCTGCACCGATGTGCCTGTGCTAATGGTTCAGAAATGTCCTCTTTAACAGTGTTTTTCAACTTTTGTACACCCGTGGACCGGCAGAAATAAAAGAATTATTTTGTGGACGGGCAGACTACTAAGACTGAAATTTTTTTTAAAAATCCACATTTCTGCCCCGTCTCCGCAAGCTCAGTCCCCGCAAGCCATCTGATCCCATCCGCACAAGCCTGTTCTGATTTTATATTGAACGTATTCCAGTACCTCCCCTCTTTTCCCCATCTTAATCCAGCAGATACCTTCCATCACCCTACTCCCTCCATTCCTTATTCAGCATCTTCTCCTTGTCTCCCTATTCCCCCTTCACCATGTCCAGCATATCCCCTCTGTCTCCCTACTCCCTCTACCCATGTCCAACATCTGACTTCTGTCTTCATACTCCACCCTCCTGTTCAGCATTTTCCATGTCTCTCTGCCCCCTGCAAGGTCCAGCATCTGTTTTTGTGTCCCTATTCTTCCAACTCCCACCTAGTTCCAATAACTATCCTCCCCCAAGGGGATCCGCCATCTCCCTTCTGTCACACCAATCCCCCCCCCCCCCCCGGTCTAACATCCCCTTCCCAGAACACGTGGAAATCCAGCATCTCTTATTCCCTCCCTTGGCTGCTGGCCCCAGAGTGACTCCAGTGTCACAATGGCTGGTCTCATCATAACTGACACTAAATCGGAAGCTGCCTGGTTCTTAACTCGCATCAGTTTACTTACATTTCCCTTGCCCAGAACTCTGGAAGCAACTTGAAAGGCTTGTTCTTCATTCAGAGTTAAGCCCAATAATGCTGCTGTCTGCCTCCCCTGCGCGCTGGGACTTGCCTCATTCAAGCGCTGAACTGCAGTGGCGGGGGAGTCACCCATTCCATGGGGCTTAGGGATGTCTCTCCCAAACTCGACTGCTATCGGCCCTGCCTTCGGTTGTGGTCCCGCTAAATCAGACGGGTAGAACGAAGACAGAAGCCGCGGGACCTTTCCTCTTGCCTGCATTGCTACTCGCTATAAGCTCTGCCGGTCTCAATCCTGCCCCTCAAAACACAGGAAGTCACTTCAGAGGGGGGCGAGATCAGGATCGGCAAAGCCTATAGCGATGCAGGCAAGAAGAAAAGTCCCGCGGCTTCTGTGTTTCTTTTTGACGTCCGTTGTAGCAGTACCGCAGCCGATCCTGACGCCAGCCCTGGAAGGGAAAGGGGAAGAGATGCCCAAAAGAAAATTTAACCGTGTCGATCTTGCCGGCCCTCCGCAGACTGGCAAGAATTTTCTGTGGACAGGCACCGGACCAGCGGTTGAAGAACAGTGCTCTATAATGAATAGGTTCTACGTAAAGTATCTACAGTCGTATCCCTGGCTTTCTCATTAAAATTGAAATTGTAGCCCTGGAACATCTTTGTGCTGGAAGGCACGTGATGAGGTGGGACTATGGGTCACATCTGGTGATCCTGTGTAAAAGCTGAAGCGTACTGGAGAGCTTTTCGACACAGAATCCAGGACTGGTTGGCTCAGCTGATTCAATGGAACCCAGCTATCTTAATGTTTCATAAGAAACCACTTGGATTTACTCATTTTCTCTCTCTCTTTTTTTTTTTTTTTTAAATTTTTTATTTAATAATTTTTTTATTCTAATACAGCAATCTCACTAAATCAGATAATCAACACTGAATATGATTCACAATCTTAATAAACGAATAGAACATAAGAACATAAGCAATGCCTCCACTGGGTCAGACCCGAGGTCCATCGTGCCCAGCAGTCCGCTCACGCGGCGGCCCAACAGGTCCAGGACCTGCGCAGTAGCTCCCTATCTATACCCCTCTATCCCTTTTTCCAGCAGGAATTTGTCCAATCCTTTCTTGAACCCCAGTACCGTACTCTGCCCTATTACGCCCTCTGGAAGCGCATTCCAGGTGTCCACCACACGCTGGGTAAAGAAGAACTTCCTAGCATTCGTTTTGAATCTGTCCCCTTTCGGCAACATTCTAGAGCTCAGACTGTGATGTCATAATGCCTCATTCCACCAATGCCTAAGCTCCGTCCTCAAACACTTTAAAACGATAACATAAGAACATAAGCAATGCCTCCGCTGGGTCAGACCTGAGGTCCATCGTGCCCAGCAGTCCGCACACGCGGCGGCCCAACAGGTCCAGGACCTGTGCAGTAATCCTCTATCCATACCCCTCTATCCCTTTTTCCAGCAGGAAATTGTCCAATCCTTTCTTGAACTCCAGTACCGTACTCTGTCCTATTACGTCCTCTGGAAGCGCATTCCAGGTGTCCACCACACGCTGGGTAAAGAAGAACTTCCTAGCATTCGTTTTTGAATCTGTCCCCTTTCGGCAACATTCTAGAGCTCAGACTGTGATGTCATAATGCCTCATTCCACCAATGCCTAAGCTCCGTCCTCAAACACTTTAAAACGATAACATAAGAACATAAGCAATGCCTCCGCTGGGTCAGACCTGAGGTCCATCGTGCCCAGCAGTCCGCACACGCGGCGGCCCAACAGGTCCAGGACCTGTGCAGTAATCCTCTATCCATACCCCTCTATCCCTTTTTCCAGCAGGAAATTGTCCAATCCTTTCTTGAACTCCAGTACCGTACTCTGTCCTATTACGTCCTCTGGAAGTGCATTCCAGAAATAATGCAAATTATCCATCCTACTATTAAAGGAATCCTACTTCACTGCATCGCATAATCATCGTTGAGTACGATTCACAATTTTAAGGACTTACTCATTCTCAAGGGCAAATTCTATAAGAAGCGCCCAAAAGTTAGGCGCCAATAGGGGCACCGTTCGGCGCAATTCAAGTAAAATCGGGTGCTGTTTAGAGAATCACGTTGAGCGGCAGCTATTTTGGAGGCACCGATAAATAAGCCAGCTCCAGGCACAACTAAAAGTTAGGCGCCCATGCGAGTGCTTAAGCACGCTTAAGGGCCGCGATTCTGTAAGATAGCCAGGCCCATGCCTATCATGCAGAGCGCCTGTTTTTTGGAAGGCCGCCTAAATTTTTAGAGGCGCCTTGTTACAGAATCGCTCTTTTCTTGATAGGTGCCTCAGTTTCAATTATTGCTGATTAAAAAGCTTAATTTTTCACAGTTGCAGCATAAATATGGTCTTAATAAATCACAAAGTTTTAGGTGGCTGCAACTGAAGCAGGCCATTCAGGTAGGGTTCCCTGAATGGAAAAATCTGAATACGCAATAGAGTCTGGAATTTCTATGCTTTCAGGCGGACTTTCTGGGACACCAGGCTGCACAGTGGTATAAAATTATAAGTGATTATGTTAAAAAGAAACCCAAAAATGGTCTTAGAGATATTTGGAGCATTGAGATTAAGCATCAAATTTCAGCATCTCAATGGCCACAAATTTGGTCTTGGAGGATGAGATGTACAGTGTCTGCATCTATGAGACAAACTTGGTTTTTTCTTCGGCATAGAGCGTTTTGGACCCCAGTTAGACTACAAAAATTAAATAGTTCAAAGTCTAATAGATGTTGGCACTGTAATCTTGAAGTAGGGACTTTAGATCATCTTTGGTTTTATTGTCCCTTTATCTTAGCCTTTTGGAACTCAATTTGGGATCAAGTAAATTGTTTATTGGAAAAGCATGTGGCATTATCTTATGATACAGTACTATTTGGTATGTCTATGAGGAAAAAGAGCCAAATATCATCACATAACAATAAACTTTTATTGATAATGACAGGAGTCGCCATTCAGCATATCACAAGTAATTGGAAAAATTACAGTAGACTCAATTACAATTTCTGGTGGAACTCATTATGTCACATATATAAAATGGAAAGAGCAATAGCTATACAACAAGGAAATTATAAGAAATTTAATAAAATTTGGGAGCCATTAACTTCTTAATGTAATGAGTAAACACCATTTTCTATTGTAATATACACCATCTAATGACTGGGGGAGGGGGAGGTATATTTTACATTTTTTTTTATTGGGGAAATAATAGAGGAATGATGGGAGGGGGAGGATGGTAATTTTATGTACTGTAAGATAAATCTGAAAGATTGTCAAGTGATGTAATGTAATGTAATGTAATTTATTTCTTATATACCGCTACATCCGTTAGGTTCTAAGCGGTTTACAGAAAATATACATTAAGATTAGAAATAAGAAAGGTACTTGAAAAATTCCCTTACTGTTGTGTTTAATTGTATTGTTTTATTGTTTGTGCACTTGATGTAAGATTGAAAATGAATAAAGAATTAAAAAAAAAAAAAAAAAGCTTAATTCAGCTTGTTATTCAATTTGGATAGGTGCCTATCTAGTTGGGCGACTCCAAAATAGGTGCCTAACATTACTGAATTTAAGTGTCAGTCTTTGCTGGTGTGCCATGGAAACAGACCACAGTCCCGCCTTAGAAAAGGGATGGTAAACAAGACCAAGAATGTTATAATGCCTCTGTTTCACTCCATGTTGCGACCTTACCTTGGGCATTGCATTCAATTCTGGTCTAACAAACGACTATGAAATGGGAAAATAAAAATAAAACAAGCCACCTTCAAACCAAATAAATGACATACAATAATGAAGCTGCTAATATTACTAAATCAATGCATTATTCACTTTAATTCAATATACACTGCGCTGAATATAAATCATTTAAATATCAATACAAATACATTGATCAAATACCACAACCCTGGAATCACCACCCCTACCAAGTGATCACTTCAAACCCACTATTCTGGTCGCCTTATCTCAAAAAAGATGTAGCCTAACTAGAAAAGGTTCAAGGAAGAGCGGACAAGATGATAAGGGAGATGGAACTCCTCTCGTATAAGGAAAGACTAAAGAGGTTAGGGCTCTTCAGCTTGGAAAAGAAATGACCGAGGGGAGATATGATTGAAGTCTACAAAATCCTGAGTGGGGTAGAATGGGTACAAGTGAATCGATTTTTTTGCTCCATCAAAAATTGCAAAGACTAGGGAGCACTCGAAGTTACAGAGAAATACTTTTAAAACCAATAGGAGGAAATATTTTATCACTCAGAGATTAGTTAACCTCTGGAACACATTGCCAGAGGATGTGATAAGAGTGGCTAACATAGCTGGTTTAAAAAAAAGGCCTGGGCAAGTTCCTGGAGGAAAAGTCCATAGTCTGCTATTGAAACAGGCCATGGGGGAAGCCACTGCTTGCCCTGGATTGGTAGCATGGAATGCTGCTACTATTTGGGTTTTTGCCGGGTACTTGTGACCTGGATTGGGATACTGGGCTAGATGGACCGTTGGTCTGACCCAATAATGATATTCTTATGTTCATTTAAAGGGTTTAATAAGCTCTGGTGCAACTATGACATGGAGTGTCTGCTCAGAAACATACATTGCCTAAACAGGAGAGAATATGGACCTATCCTTACTCATTGTTCCTTTTGACATATATTGGGTGGAATTAGAGATGTGGAGTCAGGTTGGTTATCAGTGTTATAAATATAGCATAGCTTCAAGAATAACCCTGGGCCATTAAAAACTGCCTCTTCAATATACTTCTCCTAGTACTCTTCGTTATGACCAGTCTGGTATCTAGAATAAGCTCTCTTATTGTCTACTGTAACCTATTTGTTGTCATGACTAGTCTGTTTTCAAATGATTGTGAATGTCTACTTGTAACCCATTCTGAGCTTCTGGGAGAATGGGATAGAAATCAAAATAAATAAATAAATGGACATAGAAAAATGAAGGCAGATAAAGACCATATGGCCAATCTAGTCTGCCTAACTATGTTATCTACTATCCCTTCCTCTCCTTTAGAGATTTGACATATTTGACATTTCATTGTAATGGAAGATTGTGTGTGATATTGTTATGTTTTGCAAGATTTTATGTTGTATTGTATATTTATTATATATAGACATATACAGGAGTGCGCCAGTCTCTTCTATTGTTCTTAAAATAATTAACTGTATTTGATTTCTAGAGACCAAAAGACCTCAAGCGCCCGCGGTTACTTGCTATTAGAACCGCGGGCGCTTGAGGACTTTTTGTCTCTAGAAATCAAAGATAGTAAGTAATTTTAAGAACAATAGAAGAGACTGGCTCACTCCTGCATATGTCTATTTGTATTAGGGTTGTCGGTTTAAGACAGAAAAGTTGGAGGAATTTAATTATTTATTATGTATGTCAGATTGTAATCCGCCTTGTTAAAGGCGGACCATAAATAATAAACTATACTTGTCCCAATCTTTCTTGAATTCAGATGCACTTCTTGTCTCCCGGAAGCCATTCCATGAATTCACAACTCTTTCTGTGAGAAAGTATTTTTTAAAGTTATTTCTGAATCTGTCCCCTTTCACCTTCATCCTATGCCTCCTCATTCCAGGGTTTTCATTCAATTGAAAGAGACTCGCCTCATGGGCTTTTATGCCATGTAGATCAGTGTTCTTCAACTGCCGGTCCACGGACCGGTGGCGGTCCTCAGAAAATTTCTGCCGGTCCACGCAGGGCCGGTGAAATCGACGCGGTTAAATTTCCTGCCCCGGTGGTGTTGGTGGAAGGCTGCTGTTCCTCCCAGCCTCGGGCGATCAAGACAGGCTGCTGATGTCGGGGCATTCCTTCTGTGAGTCTCACCTATGCGGAAACAGGAAGTTTAAACAAAATAGGCGGGACTCAGAGAAGGAAGGTCCTGACATCGGCAGCCTGTCTTGATCACCGCCCTTGCCAAATCACTGAAGAGGGCCGTGGGGAAGGTGCAGGTGGAAGGGAGAGAGCTGCAGGTGCAGGTAGAAGGGAGATGGTCAGCATGTGCGGGGGGCCATTGGCAGCGTCTGTGCTGAGAGTCCGCCCACGTGCGGGATAGTGCATGCACCCAGCGGTTGAGAGGGTGCCTCTAGGTGCAGTGGGTTGAACCCATGTAGCTGCGGGGTCGTGCCATGTTCGCTGACTGCCACCAGATTGTTGACAGCATCCACAGGTGAGCGAGTGGTGCGGCGCTGGCCCTGAGCTTTCCTGTATGTGGGCCGCTCACTCTTGGAGACTCGACAGCAGGGCGGCGTGTCTTGGGCGGCAGGGCCTGCAGTGCAACACTGTTTGTGCTGGCTTGGGGGAGGGAGGGCCAGCGAATGTGCAGGGCACGCGCAAGCAAGATCATGGGCAGCCTTCGACAGTGGCTGTCTCCCCTCCCATCAGCTCTCGTACTTGCTGGAGCAGTGATTTACTTCAGCAACTTCCTCTTTCCTCAGAGCGGCAATGGACCCAAGGCTGCCTAAGTAAATCACTGCTGCAGGCAAGTACTGAGAGCTTCTGGAAGGGGAGAAGCCACTGTTGGAAGCTGGGAAGCTGCTGGATAAAGGGAGAGCTGCTACTGGACCTGGAGGGAGGTAGAAGGAGAGATGCTGCTTGGAGAGGAGGAGGGAAAGGGATGGGAAGAGAGTTAATGTTGGATAGGTGGAGGAGGGAAGGGAGAAGGAAAAAGGAAGGAAACAGCTGGCAGGGAGATGACAGGAGGGGAAGGGGGTCAGGGTGGAATGGAGAGATCAGATGAGGGAAAGGGGAGAGATGGAGGAATGAGAAAGTAGAGAGAGATTGATGCTGGAAAGGGGGTCAGCAGAGAAATGAGAGAGGGATAAAGATGCTAGATCTGGTGTAGGAGAGATAAAAATGAAGAAAGCAGTGAAGCTGGAATGAATGATGTAAAAAGGAGAAAGGAGGCACAGGCTGGATGGAAAAGGGAGAGGAGCATAGAAAGAAGGCAGATAATATGGAAGGGGGAGAGGGCAGACAGTGGATGGAACAGGCAGATGCTGGATTGAAGAGACAGGGCAGATGCTGGAAAGAAAAGTGTGAAAAGAAGATGAAAGCAGAAACCAGAGACAACAAAAGGTAGAAAAAATAAACTTATTTCTATTTTGTCATTAGAATATATCAGATTTGAAATATATATCCTGCTAGAGACATAACTGGGGACTGCAAAGCCCAGGCAATGCTTCTTTAGCTTCCAGCTGGCTTAGGGCTCTCTCGGACCAGGGGACACTCCCCTAACACTATTCCTGTCATGTGTGACTGCAGTATTGTTAGCATGATATTTCTGTGTAGCATTCTGTAATGACTTGGCTTGTTCAGTTTTCTTGATAGTAGAGGGGATATATGTGAAGGGGAGGGGAGACAGGGGTTTTGTTGGTCTTTGCTCTGTATATTTGTATTTATAAAATGACAATTGTACAGAATATTGTTTCTTTTTATACTTTAATAAAATATGTTCAATATAAAATCATAACTGAGGCTTGTGCGGATGGGATCAGATGGTTTGCGGGGATCGAGCTTTGGAGATGGGGCGGAAATGGTTTTTTAAAATTTCAGTCTTAGTAGTTTGCCGGTCCACAAAATAATTCTTTTATTTCTGCCGGTCCACAGGTGTAAAAAGGTTGAAGAACACTGATGTAGATAGTTAAACATCTCTCTCTTTTTTTTAATCTTTATTCATTTTAAAACTTTCAATAAGTCTGATACAATATACAATCAATATCATTTAACATCACTTAAAACTCTTACACAATTCCTTCCAATTACCCTCCCTCTCCTACCATCAATTTCTCATTCAAAGACCTTAATATATCTTCCCTCTCCCACCTTTTCTCCAAAGTATACATATTGAGATCTTTAAATCTGCCCCCATATGCTTTATGACCAAGACAACTGACAGTAGCCGTCTTCTAGACCGACTCCATCCTGTTTATATCATTTCAAAGGTTCACTCTCCAGAATTGTACACAGTATTGTAAATGGGGTCGCACCAGAGTCTTATACAGGGGTATACCGTATTTTCACGCAGATAACGCGCACCCGTGTAAAACGCGCACACGGGTATAGCGCGCAGAAACCACGATTTTATGTACAAAAACTTTTGTATACCGCGCGAGGGGTATGCGCGGTAGGTAAAAACGCGTATAACGCGCGCGTTATATGCGTGAAAATACGGTAATTACCTCCTTTATCCTACTGGCCATTCCTCTCTTATGCACCCTAGAATTCTTCTAGTTTTTGCCGTCACCTTTTAAACCTGTTTAGCCACATAAGATCATCACATACTATGACTCCCGAGTCTCGCTCTTCTTTCATGCACAAAAGTTCTTCACCCCTAAACTATACAATTCCCCGGGTTTTTGCAGCCCAAATGCATGACTTTGCATTTCATAGTATTAAAGCTTAGCTTTCAAATTCCGGATCAATTCTTCAAGTTTCACTAGGTCCTTCCTCATATTTTTCACACCAGTAGGGGTGTCTACTCTATTGCAGATTTTGGTATCATTCGAAAGAGGCAAGTCTTGCCAGATCGTCCATCAGCAATATTGCTTAGAAAAATGTTAAAAAGAACATACCCAAGAACCAAAACTTGCAACACATTACTGGTAACATCCCTTTCCTCAGAGCGATCTCCACTTACCACTACCCTCTGTCGCCTTCCATTCAAACAGTTCCTGATCTAGTCTGTCACTTTAGGGTCCACACCATGTGTACTCTGCTTTTTTATTGGACGCCTGTGTGGAACAGTGTCAAAAGTTTGCTAAAATCTAAATATACCACATCTAGGGCTAGATTCACTAAGCACACCGATCGTGTACCGATCGGTTTGCGAGCCCTTTGCAACCCGATTTCCCTCCTGCAGTATTCACTAACCTGTTTTGCGATCTGCACATGCAAATGAGGGGAACTGCTTGCAAAGTAGGCAGGGACGCGATTCACTAAACAAATTAGCTAATTTGACTGTGCTGGCCCAAAAAGCGACTGCTGGGGACCAGTCGCTGAAGCCCTTTCTGACTGCCTTCTGCCGCCCTGCTCTCAGCCCTGTCATCCCCGATCTCCTGCTTCCCCGATCTGCCTACCTGCCCTGACTGTAGCTGCCCTGATCGCCTGCCTGCTCCGATCTGCCTGCCTGCCCCGATGCTGCCCTGATCGCCTGCCTGCGCCGAGCTGCCCTGATCGCCTGCCTGCCCTGACTCTCCCACCCTTCCCCACAGTGTAAGCCCGTGGTTTTAACCCGCAGGCTTTAAGCGGGTTAAAACCACGGGCTGTAAAAAAAAGTATTTTAAAAGTGCCGGGCCAGAGGTCCAGCACATGCGCAGATGGTCTGCGCATGCGCGGGGATCGCTATAGAGCGATCCGTGCTGTCAGATGGGGGCGTTCCTCCGATCACCCCCATCTGCATATTGGAGTTTGCTGTATTTGTCGGATTTACATGGATCGGTCCTGGATCGGGCCCGATCAGGCAGGTTAGTGAATCTGGCCCCTAGTGCTCTCACTCTATCCAACTTCAGTCACCCAGTCAAAGAAATTGATTAGATTTGTCTGACAAAACCTGCCTCTAGTGAATTCATGTTGCCTTAGGTCCTGTAGTCCATTGGATTCCAGAAACTTCACTATTCTCTGTTTTAAAAGCTTTCCCCCTGTACATAATCTAATTGGGGGGGAGTTAGGGGGAAGGGATGAAATATCTGTATATATATAAATGTCGGGAAGTATCCTTACGTTTATCCAAGATTCTGTTTCTATTTGGTGTACCCATGGGGGAGTTCTATGATGTGTTTGTTTAAGGTTGACATATTTGGTCTATGTGTTACTTTGTTTTTGGATTTGAATAAAGGCTTCTAAAAAATATTTTTAAAAGTGAAAGTGTAAGCAATTGCCTATTATTTGGAAATGAATTTCTTGGGTGTTTGAAGGTTAAGGGATCGGCCAGCCAGGAACGGCTCCTGGCAAGTCAAATGCCACATGGCCAGCCATCTTCTGGCTATCTCCCGCTGCATGTCCCATTCCCTGGACTGGCTGGCGACTGGCTTGGTCACTGCCAATATTCAGCAGCTGACCAGCTAAGGCTAGTGGCCAGACAGACCTGCCTAAAAAGCAGGCCTTAGCCGGCCAGCTGCTGAATGTTGGCTTGGCTGGCTACGTCCAGGACAGCGAACTCAGCCCAAGCATTGAACATCTGGGATCACCACAGACCAAGAGAGGTAGCCGAGCCACCTCCTGCAGTCTTGAGTATCAGGCCCAGTGGCCCAGCCAGTTCACTCAATGGGATTTAACTGAGAAGGAGCTTCTCCTGCCCAGTTATCCTTTTTGAATATCAGGCCCATGATATATAAGTTGAATTAACTAAATAAATACTGCTTAAAGAGGGGTTCTTTAGCTAAATTTGTCAGCCTACTCTCAGCACACTTCTGATGGCCCGATTTTTTGCCAGGGTAACTGTCCACACAACAATTTTGAGTGGATAAATTTACCCTTACAACGGGGGGATATTTTAAAGCCAAAGAATTAAGCAACTTGAAGATGATTTTATCTGTACAACCCCTGGACCCGATTCTATATAGATCGCCTAAAAAAAACAAAACAAATCAATGCCAGCTAGTGGGGCGCTAAATGTGATTCTATAAAATTTAGGCACACAGAGGGAAATTCTAGAAGAGGCGCCTAATGATAGGGGCCTAAATAAATAAGCGTATAAAGTTAGGTGCCTAACAATCAGCTTTAACAAGCTCATAATTGAAAAAGATGAAAACTAAGTGGCTGATAGTCGCTTATCTTCTTAAGCGTGATTCTACAAAAGACAGACACCTATTGCTTGATAGGCACCTAACTCCAAAAATAGGCAGGTTTGGGGGCAGAGGAGGACTTAGGCACCGCTAGGCACAATTCTATAAAGGACTTAGGTGCCCATAATGTAGGCCTTTAAAACCCTGGCCTACATTACAGGCGTCTAAGTTTTAGTTAGGCGTAATTCTGTGATAGGTGCCTAAGTGTGACAGGTAGGGTTGCCCCCTAGACCCGCCCCCTCTAGACCTGCCCCCTAGACCCACCCTAGCCCTGCCCACTGCTGTCTGCTCTCGTCGGGCAGGAGGAAATCCATGCATGCGCAGATTTCCTCCTGCCCAACACAATTTAGTGGAGGCTCTTCGAAACCCAGACAAAGTGCCGGGTTTCGAAAAGGAGGACATCTGGTAACCCTCGTGATAGGCACCTGTCTTTTTGAACACCATGTACAGAATTTCCCTCACCACCTAAGTGGCCTTAGGCATCACTAGACTTCCTAACTTTAGGTGTACCGTATTTTTGCCAGGGTTTTCTTTGCCTAAATACCTGCTCCTAAGTTATGCACCCAATGGCGTCTAATTCCAAAAGAGGCACGTAACTCATAACATGCCCCTGATAGGCTCCTAATCATGCTTGCTTTTAGGCAAGCGCTTTGGACTTTGGGCTAGATTCACTAAGCAAACCGATCGTTTAACAATCAGTTTGCGACCCCTTTTGCAACCCAATTTTACTTCGGCCCGATTCACTTACCTCTCTGCCGATCCTATTCCGATCCGCGCATGCAAATGAGGGGAATGGCATGCAAAGTAGGCAGGGAGGCGATTCACTAAACAAATTTTGCAAACCGACTGGGCTGACCGATCAACACAAGAAGCGACTGCTGGGGACCAGTCACAAACGTCCTTTCCCACTCTCCAGCTCTATTGCCACCTGCTCTCTACTGCCTCGATCTCGCTGCATTTACTCTGCAGAAGCCCTGGGGCTGGATTATGGGGGAGAGCAATGGCTGTTGGCCGCATTGCTTTTAGTTTAGGGATTGTTTACCAACTCTCGCCGCCCTGCTCTCTGCCCTTCAGCCCCAACTTTCCTCTTGCCATCCTGCTCTCTGCCACGACTCGCCGCCCTGCTCTCTACCCCAAATCCAAACTCCCCCTGCTCTCTGCCACCCAGACTAATCTCTGCTGCCACAACTCTCCTGCTCTCTGCCGCAGTGCAGCCCCCCTTTAAACCTGTGGGCTCGGACTACAGGGAAGGCGGCAGAGAGCAGGAGAGTCAGGGCCTTTTAAAGAGGCTGCTGCCGCTGGGGATCGCCCTTCAAGAGAACTGGTGGTAGTTGAAGAGATAGCAGAAGAGTTGGGGCCCCACCCAAACCCTCCCAGCAAAAATGAACACCGAATGCAAGCAAAGACCATCTACATGGAAAGCAGATGGTCTGCACATGCATCAGGATCGCACACTAGCGATCCGTGCGTTCCTCCGATCACCCTCATTTTAATTTTATTGTTTTGGGAATTGGTCGGGCTTGTACGGATCAGGCACGGAGAGCCAGGTAAGTGAATTTAGCCCTAAGTGTGTACTTTTTATAGAATTGCATTTTTCAATTAAGTCCAATTAACAGCAATTATGAGGTGTTAAGTGCCAACTCTTGCCACCATAATTAGGTGCCTAAATCAGCTAGGTGCTGCCGAAGTAGGCATCTCACTTTGGGCGAGATATATAGAATTTGCCAGCTTATGAATATTCATTTCTCTGGCCGTGTTTAAGGCCCAGTTAAAAGCCCACCTCTTTGAGAGTGCTTTCGACTCCGAACTCCTCTCACCTTGGGTTCTCCATCCCCAACCTTATATGTCATGTCTGTCTGTCCAAGTTAGATTGTAAGCTCTTCGGAGCAGGGACCGTCTATAAATGTCAGCCCACCTCTTTGAGAGTGCTTTCGACTCCGAACTCCTCTCACCTTGGGTTCTCCAACCCCAACCTTATATGTTATGTCTGTCTGTCCAAGTTAGATTGTAAGCTCTTCGGAGCAGGGACCATCTATAAATGTCAGCCCACCTCTTTGAGAGTGCTTTCGACTTCTAACTCTTCTCACCTTGGGTTCTGCATCCCCAATTCTATATGTCGTGTCTGTCTGTCCAAGTTAGATTGTAAGCTCTTCTGAGCAGGGACCATTTATAAATGTAAAAATGTACAGCACTGCATATGCCTTTTAGTGCTATATAAGTGATAAGTAGCAGTAGAGGGACATCAAAATCTGTCCCTGCATCAAGCAAATTTCATGGTTCTGCTTTTCCATGCCTAGGTGATAACGTAGAATGCCGTCTGACAGAGTATATCGGAACATCCCACCATACGCCCACAGCCAGGCAGGGTTCATCACTTCAATGGATGCACAGGGCACACTGCTTCTCAGACTATTGCTGTTGCATGCAGTATGTGACATGTTTACGAGCACCGAGGAGCTGTATAATACAGATCAGTGCCAGGGTTTTCAGTCCTGTTTCCAAAACCAGTTCTGCAGCAATGATTAAACATCATTTCTGTACAGTAGGTCATCCTCTGAAACCACTGTTCCCTTTGTGGCAGCGGTGCTGTTTCTGTAATTTTATCATTCAGCAGAAACTGTTCTAAATCTTTAGCCTCCAGTGGCTCTCCAGAGCCTGTTTGTACCTGCTGTGGCTTCAGCGTTAAGCCTGCTCAAACACTGCTCTGCTTTTCCTTTGCAATGTCTGGTACACCCTTCACCCCACACCCAATGCTAAGAATAAAGTTCTCCCCCCCTCCTCCCTTCCCCTCCCCTCCCCTATGTGACTCAGTGGGAGAGACCGTTCCAATACATCTGTTCCTCATTTCATGTCCTTGTGCACAACTCCATTTATATCCCGTGAGACTGGATTTAGGTTTTCTTTGCATGAAATGGCAGAAAAAAACAGAGAATCTGAAAACAGACCACCAGGCCATTTAGTTTCTGCACTCTCTGCCTACTGCTCTGTCATCTGCTCTTCCTGATTTTTCGGCTCCGTACATGCTTTCCGACCGCTAAAGATTCTGTCTGTTCCATGCTACCTTGAATATTAATATGTGTGAGGAGCTGCTTGCTGCCTACAGAGACAGGCTGTATAGATTTTAAAAATCCACAATCTTTCTTAACTTAGAAAACTACAAATATGGAGGCTAACGTACTTTAAATGCGTAATCTGCTGAGAAAAATGGCACATTCTTGTGGATCAGCACTTTAATGTATATTTTTGCAAAATCTGGGAGCAAAACAAAAGGCTTTGAGGGGCATAATAAAAAAAAAAAATACATCTAAGTCCGTTTTGGGCTTAAGTCGCTAGTCGCCCAAAGTTGGACAGGTCAAAAGTCCATTCTCGAAAAATACGTCCAAAATATTTTTTTTTTGAGAATCGTCTACTTCTATGTCCTGCCGTTTGACCATCCAGACCACTAAGTCATATTCCAAAAATTTGTCCAAGTCAAAAACACCTAGAACAAGACCTTTTTGATGTGGGCGGGGTCAGCAAAGTGATGGACTGGCCACACAGACATGGCAATAGAGTAGCGGGGTACCTTACAGGGCACTGCTACAAACTTCACAAAAAGGGTGCCATACAAACATCTGACTACAACTCCCTTATTGGTCATGGTGAGCCACCCAAAACCTACTAGACCCACATGTCTATCACTTCAATAGTCCTTATGGCTGCAGGTGTCATCTATGGCAGCACAATAGGGTTTGGGAGGTGCGCATGATTCACCATGAATGCAGTGGTTAGAGTGGCTTATGGGTCTGGGTCTTCCTCTCTATGGTTCGCTAGCCCACCCCCCAGATTACTTAAACCACCTCTGTGCTAGTGCTGCCCGATTCACGATTCGAATTGATTCACCGATTCATTTCGGGTGAATCGGTTAGAATCGATTCAAAAACAAAAAAAAAATTGGCCTCCCGATTCGGCGACTGACCCTCCCACCCCCCTCACCCCCTAAAGCAGGATCGGCAGCACTGCCTCTTGCTGGCCGTCCGCTGCTGCTCCTGCTTTAGAGGGCGAGTGGGGAGTTCAGTCGGGAAGTGCTTCTGTCCGGCTTCCCCCCTGGCCTCCCGGCATCAATTTACCTAATTTCAGCAGCCTGGATAAGATCGCTAGTGCTAGCGATCTTTGCAAGCTGCCATCGGGTCTTCCGAGCTGCCTTCTCTCTGCCGCGGTCCCACTCCTCCTCCGTGGACGCGTTAGCGGGTAGTGCACATGTTTATTCAGCACGTGCTAAATCAACACTAAAATGCTTAGCGCGCCTTTGTAAAAGAGGGCCTAAGTTTATGGTCCTAACATAGACGATTCAGTTTTTCAGCTCTGAGACCTACTACCTATAATTATATATGCAATAGTGTTGTTTTGAAAGCATAATCAATAGTACCGTACATCAGTGAGCAAAATCATTAATTAAGTCACAATAGAGGTTTGGTAGACAAAAAAGCAACTAGCAGGGAGGAAATACTCTGCAGAATAGCACTTGGTCGCTCTTCAATGAAGGCTCTTGACAAAGTATTCAAAGGCAAGGAGGAAACACTCCAAACGAAGATCAGACTTGTCCATGCCCTCACTTTCTCAGTGGTCAGTTACGGATGCGAAAGCTGGACGTTATGGAAACAAGCCAGAAAGAAGATTGACTCATTTGAGCTGTAGTGCTGGAGAAGGATTTCCAGAAGAATCTCCAGAAGAACTAAGAAATCGATTTTGGAAGAGATCAAACCGGTTATGTTACTCGAAGCCCAAATGATGAAGTTACAACTGTCTTAATTTGTTCACACCATCAGAAGAGAGAGATCACTGGAGAAGGACATCGTGTTCGGGAAGATCGAAGGAACCAGGCGAAGAGGGCGGCCTGCAATCAGATGGCTGGACAAGTTGAAAACAACCATGGGATGACGCTGGAGGACCTTTCCGTACTAGCACAAAACCAATTTCTTTTTAGATCCACAATTCATCAAGTCACTAGGACTCTAGCACGAGTCGATTTCACCTAAGAACAGAGGAATTCTATGAGTGTCAGAGTGTTAGTAAAACCCAGTGATAGTTAATAAAGCCTCACTCTCTGATGAGCTTGTCATCTAAATTTAAGCATATGGGGTTAAATCACACAGTGAGTAGTGAATGAGGGAATCCAAACAGTTTGTAGTTTGCTAGGTAAGGGCTCTATCTCCTCCTCTACATAAGAACATAAGAATAGCCTTACTGGGTCAGACCAATGGTCCATCAAATCAGTAGCCTGTTCTCACGGTGGCCAATCCAGATCCCTAGTACCTATCCAAAACCCAAGGAGTAGCAACATTCCAGCATCTCAAAGAATAGCAAGATTCCAGAACCCCAATGACAGCAACATTCCAGAGCTGAGATTGTGATATCATAATGCCTCAGAGCCGAACTCATCAGTGATGTTACAATGGCTTGAGTGTCCTATACTTGGCACACTTAAGAGCATAAGAACAGCCTTACTAGGTCAGACCAATGGTCCATCAAGCCCAGTAGCCTGTTCTTCTGGTGGCCAATCCAGGTCCCTAGTACCTGGCCAAAACCCAAGGAGTAGCAACATTTCAGCATCTCAAAGAATAGCAAGATTCCAGAACCCCAATGAGAGCAACATTCCAGAGCTGAGATTGTGATATCATAATGCCTCAGAGCCGAACTCATCAGTGATGTTACAATGGCTTGAGTGTCCTATACTTGGCACACTTAAGAGCATAAGAACAGCCTTACTAGGTCAGACCAATGGTCCATCAAGCCCAGTAGCCTGTTCTTCTGGTGGCCAATCCAGGTCCCTAGTACCTGGCCAAAACCCAAGGAGTAGCAACATTCCAGCATCTCAAAGAATAGCAAGATTCCGGAACCCCAATGAGAGCAACATTCCAGAGCTGAGATTGTGATGTGATAATGCCTCATCCCACAGTGCCTCAGAGCCAAACTCATCAGTGATGTTACAGTGGCTTGATTGTCCTATACTTGGTTCACGTAAGAACATAAGAATAGCCTTACTGGGTCAGAACAATGGTCCATCAAGCCCAGTAGTCCGTTTTCACAGTGGCCAATCCAGGTCCCCAGTACCTGGCCAAAACCCAAGGAGTAGCAATATTCCATGCTACCGATAAATAGCAAGCCAAATAAATTGCCCAAAACACAAGTTTGCAACAGGTTCTGATCCATTGGCAAAATTAAAAAGGAGGAAGAGGTCCTTACAAACGTGAGGTCTGGAAAAAGGAACTCCAGGAAAACAAGTCTTTAAAACCAAAACATTTTATTCCAAGTGGTCAATGCTTGTACTTAAAGTACACTGTCTCTGAAAGTCCATAGGCCCTCTTTTACAAAGGTACGCTAAGCGTTTTAGCGCGGATTTAGGATAACATGCACACATTAGCATTTAGCGTGTGTTTAGCGTGCGCTACGAAGCTTAGCGCACCTTTGTGAAAGAGGGGGTTAGTCTTTGGCGCTGCTGACAAGCATCCAACATGGAAAACTTCCTTATTCAAGGGAAATTGTTGTGTTGCAGTATTGATGCCTGCATCAGAGGTCCTATATACTACAAAAGGACAACTGGACATAATTTATAAATGTTGAGGCCCAGATAAATGCAAGCAAATTAACTCCCCCCCCCCCTTTTTACAAAAGCACAGAAGAGGTTTTTAGCGCCGGCCAGCGAGCTCAATGCTCTGCGCTGCTCCGATGCTCATCGGAACTCTAAGACCATGGGCGCAGCGCAGAGCATTCAGCATACCGGCCAACGCTAAAAACCTCATCCACGCTTTTGTAAAAGGGGGGCTAAGTGTGGATATAAATAAAAATCCTAACATCAATAGAAAAATAATCATAAAAATGTATGTAATAGATATGTCTCAAGACCCAAGGAAACAAATGGGCAGCCGAGCCACAAGATCCATAGTAACATAGTAACATAGTAGATGACGGCAGATAAAGACCCGAATGGTCCATCCAGTCTGCCCAACCTGATTCAATTTAAATTTTTTCTTCTTAGCTATTTCTGGGCAAGAATCCAAAGCTTTACCCGGTACTGTGCTTGGGTTCCAACTGCCGAAATCTCTGTTAAGACTTACTCCAGCCCATCTACACCCTCCCAGTCATTGAAACCCTCCCCAGCCCATCCTCCACCAAACGGCCATATACAGACACAGACCGTCAAGTCTGCCCAGTACTGGCCTTAGTTCAATATTTAATATTATTTTCTGATTCTAAATCTTCTGTGTTCATCCCACGTTTCTTTGAACTCAGTCACAGTTTTACTCTCCACCACCTCTCTCGTGAGCGCATTCCAGGCATCCACCACCCTCTCCATAAAGTAGAATTTCCTAATATTGCTATTGAATCGACCACCCCTCAACCTCAAATTATGTCCTCTGGTTTTACCATTTTCCTTTCTCTGGAAAAGATTTTGTTCTACGTTAATACCCTTCAAGTATTTGAACATCTGAATCATATCTCCCCTGTCTCTCCTTTCCTCTAGGGTATACATATTCAGGGCTTCCAGTCTCTCCTCATACGTCTTCTGGCGCAATCCTCCTATCCAGGATACAAAAACAAAACCAAACCCAGTGTGTGGGAGTCTGTACTTTATGTCTGCAGTGATTATCTGGTCACTTTGGATACCTTCTGAGCACATAGACCTGTTTTTAGATTGCCTAAGTCACTATGTACAAATTCCGTCTAGGCAGTCTCGTTAAACGTTCGGTTATACTTGCAGTACGACTAAGTCTAGGTCGGCCCACGTCCCACCCAAGTCCCGCCCTCACCACTCCTCCCAAAACGCCCCTTTCAGCTCTATGCATACAGTGGCACTGAAAAGGCCTAAACTGTTTTTTAGATACGTCTAAAATCCGTTTCGATTATCGGCACTTGGACAACCTGTCTTTTTGATTGTCCAAGTGTCAATTTAGGCGGGATTTTAGACGTATTTCTGTTTTGATTATGAGCCCCTTAGACTATAAGTGGTATATAAATGCTAAAAAAAATTATATTGGACTTTAATTAAAATGATCAAGTTTGATTTTCAAACTTCAGCTGTTGAGCAAATTTAATTTCAAAGTTTGACCACCAACAGGTTCTGCAATCTATGATTTTAGGCAGTCTTGATTATTGCATCATCGTTTATGGGTCTGGCCCATCTGCTATACAGGCTTTGCAATTTGTTCAGAATTCAGCCATTCCGCCTGTTATACAGATTGAAGAAAACATAGCATGTGACACCATATTATATACAACTGAAATGGTTGCGGATGGGTTGTTACATCTGTTTCAAATTACTACTGATGGTTCATTGTGGCCTCTATCAGGATACTGACGGATGTTTAAGAGATAGTTTAAAACGTTATCTTCCAGGGCGTGTTTTACATTCAGGAACTGCCGGGGACTTAGGGCTCCTTTTATCAAGCTGCGGTAGGCGGTTAACGCGCAGAATACCACGCGTTCAACTGCCTGCCGCGCTAGTCGCTAACGCCTCCACTGATGAGGCGTTAGTTTTTTGGTGTGCCGCGGGGGTTAGCGCGTGATAAAATGTCCAACGCGCTAACCCCCATAGCGCACCTTGATAAAAGGAGCCCTTAGTGATTCCTCAGAATCAGCACTGGAGATTAGAAAAAAAAGCACGGACTAGTACTTTTTCAATAGCTTGTCCTTATGAATGGAATAGACTGCCTGTTGCATTAAAGAAGCCGGCTGATCAGCCTACATTTAAGAAACAGTTGTGGCAGTACCTACTGCTTGAGGCATTTGCTTAATTTTGACCGTTGTTTGATCAATGAAACGGTTCTGGATTTTTTGCAAAGAAACATCTGTATATTTTGTGTTTAGTTATGTTTTTGTTTTAGTGTGTTAGATTTTTTTTTAATTCTTTTTTCTTTATTGAATTTTTTATATGACACAAGTATGACAATCATTACTTGATACAGATCAGAGATGAAGAAATTTGACATTAACAAAAAAAACAAACAAAATATAAACGAGTAATATTTTCTCTTATTTAGCCCACAATAAATGAGATCAAGAGAGGAAATAAACTTCAAATCCTATCCCACAACCAGATGGAAGGTCATACCTCATTAGTCATGGTTACCAAACCTTCTTTAGAACCAATAAATTCTAAAAGCTGTTTGGGCTCAAAAAAATAAAAAATTCTTATTTTGAAATAATATATAGCATTTAACAAGAAATATTGTCCCTAGAGCGAGAACTCTTGGTTTTAAAGCCATGAATTCTTTTCTATGTCTCTGGGTTATTTGGGCTAAATCAGGAAAAATTCACACATTAGAGCACAAAAACTTGTCATTAATATGACGGAAATGCAAACGTAGAATAAATTCCCTGTCACTCTCCAAAGCTAATGTAAGCAACAAAGTGGTTCTATCAGTGACGACCTCAAGGGAACTTTCTAGATAAGTTGGCAAGTCCATGTCCACATTTGGATCTAGGTGGCTTTTCAATAGGAGTAGACTCCCCTTGTGGCCGTTTAATGTACAGGTAATAAGCTCTCACAATTGGAGGTAAATGTTCCATTGGAATGGCTAAGGTCTTTGTTAAATTTTTTTTTTTATATTGTGTTTGTAAGATTGATCTTCGCTTTGGATAGCGGCAGGCTATAAATAATAATAAACTATAAATCAGTTATAAGACTTACGAATGTAGAATTAGCTAGTCCAAAAAACACATACCTTCTCTCCTCTCCCTTGCAAATTGCAACCACGGTGAAACTGTTGTAAGATGAAGGACTTTAATTAAATAGCCCAGTGTCCCAGGGTCAAAGGTCATACAAATTATTAGTTAATTTAAAACATCTAATGCAATGCACTAGGGGGTTCATAATAATAATAAATTTTTAAAAAACGGCTAAAAAGTGTCCTAAATGGCTACTTGGATGATCAAAAAGCCTGATCGTCCATGCACCCATAACCAAAGCTGGTTTTTAGATGTATCTAAAAACACCTTAGGCCTTTCCCCTGCCTTTAAACGCACAGAGAGAAAAGAGGCGTGTTTAGAGGAGGGGAAAGGGCGGGCAGTGGGCGGGAGGTGGGCCGACCTACACCTAGGCGTACAACAGGTATAACCAAAACCGTAGGCAGGTTGCCTAGTCGGCACTTAGACCTTTTTGACTTAGACGAAGTCAAACCAGGTCTAAGTGCCGAAAAAGGGGCCGCTGAGCTGATCGTGGCTGCTGCGATCAGCTCAGCGGCCCCAGCAACCTGCCTACCCCTCCACCGCACGCTAAACATTCTCCAGAAGGCAGAGTGCCTCAATAATACAAAGCCAAAAACTGCACTCCCTCCACTGCAAGCAAATCTGTCTCATGAATAATCATTGCGGATACCCTAGAAACGGATACCCTAGAAACCTAACTGTTTGGGGTGCCCCTAGGACTGGGTTTGGGGAGCATTGATATGTTTAGTATCTATGGGCCAGATTCTATAAATGGCACCTACAGCGTGGTTGTTAATCAAAACATCGGCACCATTTATAGAATAACTGGCATAGTAAGGTTGCTGCGGGGAGGCGGTCCGCCCAGGGCGCAGTCTTTGTAAAGGGCACAGGCACCCGTCCTCCTATCTGCCCCTCCTCCTTCCCGACCCCCCCCCCTGCCGTGCGCATGTGCCCCTTCTCGTCCCTCGTACCTCTTTACTTTTTCCTGCACTGGCTGCATTACAAACTTGCCACCCGCGTCGGTGTTGCCTCTCTCTGATGTCATTTTCTGGCCTCGCACCTAGGAAGTGACATCAGAGGAATAGCTGACATGAAGCGGGCAGCAAGTTTGTTCTTTTGCTCTCGCCTGGAAAATTAAAAAGGTATGGGGGAAGGGAAGGGGGGCATGTGTGCAACGGGGGAGGGGGTCATGAAGGAGAGAGGGGGTGGAGAAGAGCGCAGGGACGCCATTTACCCTTGATACGCCACTGTATAGAATCATGTCTAGCAGGGCCTAAGAAGACTTAAGTGTCACTAAGCATCCTAGACATAGGTGTCACTTCACTAGGCCAGCTCTTCACTTGCCTAATTTGGCAGTGCCTAAATCGGATGCTTAACAATGCCTAGCCCCCTCTTTTACAAAGGTGCGCTAAGCTTTTTAGCGCACGCTAAACACGCGCTAAATGCTAATGCGTGCATGTTATCCTATGGATGCGTTTGCAGTTAGCGCAAGCGTTAATTTAGCGCACACTAAATCCACGCTAAAACGCTTAGCGCGCCTGTGTAAAAGAGGGCCTAAGGTGCGCTGACGGATTAGTGCGCGCTAATCAAATTAGCGCACGCTAAGTGCTAACGTGTCCGTAGACTAACATGCGTGCGTTAGCGTTTAGCACATGCTAATCGGTTAGTGCAGCGTAGTAAAAGAGGGCCTAAGTCAACCCCGCCTATTCTTCGTCCCTAGCCACGCCCGCTTTTTAACATAGGCATTGTTAGGCTTCCTTAGACATAAGATATCTCCTCTACTTAGGTGTTCTAAGAGTTTGACGTCAAACTCTCACATTGCTTCTTCTTTTTAAAAAAATTTTTAATTTGGTGTGGATCCCTGCACTGAGAGGTCGCTCGGCAGCCGTTATTAGGGCACCTAGAGGCAGCTAAATAGGGTGTCACTTATAGAATCTGGCCCTATGTGCCCTTCCCCTCCTCTCTCTCCTTGTCTCACTCCCCTGTCTCTTCTAGGAATGCTTTTGTCCTGTATTATTTTTTTTTTGGTGAATGTTAATTGTAACCCCTTCTGAGCCCCCGGGAGAACGGAATAGAAATCGAATTAAATACATTTTGAAGAGGGACATGCCTGCCGTTTTCCTTTAAAAATCCCTCGGCTATCACTGACGAAGAGATGCATTTGCCCTTCATACTTTGCAGGTACACTCTATGCAGCATAAAGACACGTCAGGATTTCAAACGGAAATCCCAATGCATGATTCAACAGACCTATCCCCCAGCTCCATCCCCTTTTTTCCCACAGAGAAGGGAAGCAGTTTATAAATCTGATTTCTCCATGGCTAAACATTCTATGGGAAAATGCTTCGTGTTTATGGGAAAATGCTTCGTACATCTGTCTTCATTCAGGTCATTGTCACTCTCCAGGACCTTGGCCTCCTGAAAGGATGAGATACTTTGGGGACTTTCCATTTTCACAATGGTATATGACATTTGCTTGTAACACAAAGTTTTCCATAGAAACATTCACACGTTTGACAGCCTTCAATAAGTATACGAAGGCTTTGCTGGTAGATACAGCAATGAAATCAACGGCACAATGTGCCGCAGCCTCAAAGAAAGCAAACAGAATGTTGGGTATTATTAGGAAGGGCATTACAACCAGGACGAAGGAAGTCATCGTGCCGCTGTATCGTGCGATGGTGCGCCCGCATCTGGAGTACTGTGTCCAGTATTGGTCGCCGTACCTAAAGAAGGACATGGCGATGCTTGAGAGGGTCCAGAGAAGAACGACAAAATTGATAAAAGGTATGGAAAACCTTTCATAAGCAGACAGGTTAAAAAGGCTGGGGCTCTTCTCCCTGGAAAAGCGGAGACGCAGTGGAGACTTGATAGAGACTTTCAAGATCATGAAAGGCATAGAGAAGGTAGAAAGGGACAGATTCTTCAGACTATTGGGTACCACAAGTACAAGGGGGCACTCGGAGAAACTGAAAGGGGACAAATTTAGAACCAATGCTAGGAAGTTCTTTTTCACCCAGAGGGTGGTGGACACCTGGAAGGCGCTTCCAGAGGTTGTGATAGGACAGAGTACACTACGGGGGTTCAAAGAAGGATTGGATAAATTCCTGAAGGATAGGGGGATTGAGGGATACAAATAGGGGTAGAGATATGTTATAGAAAGAGTATAGAGAGAAGATAGAAGGGATTAAAGGGCTTAGGAAAGGATCACCGTACAGGTCATATGCCTGATGGGCCGCCATGGGTGCAGACTGCTGGGCGCGATGGACCTCTGGTCTGACCCAGCGGAGGCAATTTCTTATGTTCTTATGTTCTAATACAAGACTGTCACTACTTCAGGAAGCAGGTGAAAGCTTGGCTCTACAACTAGGTCTTCAGTAGAAGAAATAACTAACTTACTAGTCACATACACGCACATGCGAAAAGTTCTTGGCCCAACCAACCAACTTCCTAAATTCTAAATATTATTTCGCCACTCTAGCTGAAAAGAGTGTCATCTTATTTCGTTAAGTGCCAGTTTGCAAAAACAAAATTCTCTGTTTTGAAATTCTTTTAGAGCATTGATTGAACCATAGTCACGTCATTCTCGTCTTAGTTGGGCTGAGAACTTTTCAGCACCCATGACTCGCAAGGAGCACCCAAAGTTTTACATTTTCGTTCCCTTCACTTAAAGGAATAAAATCTATTGGGACACTGGATCAATCATATATTTTTAATTTAACCGAGATTTGGAATGGGATCCCATTTACTATAAAAAGACCAGGCTCTTTTCAATTATTCCGTAAAAATTTGTTTTCAGAATATTTAGATAGCCATTCTTACTAAAGGCTCCTTTTACAAAGCCACGCTAGCGGTTTAACGCGTGTAATAGTGCGCTAAACCGCCGGCCACGCTAGCCGCTACCACCTCCTCTTGAGCAGGCGGTAGTTTTTTGGCCAGCGCGAGGGTTAGCGCGTGATTAAAAGTGGTATGCGCTAAAGCCGCTAACACGGCTTCGTAAAAGGAGCCCTAATTTTTTATTGAAACTTATGATTTGATTTTCTGTGTTTTTAATATTTGTTCTTCTTTATTTTATTCTTTTTTGGCAATTACTTACTTTTGGGGTCCTTTTACTAAGGCGCGCTAACCGATTTAGCATGCGTTAATCAATTTAGCACGCTCAAAATGGTAAGGCGCCCATAGAATATAATGGACGCCTTAGCATTTATCACGCGCTAAATCGGTTAACGCGCCTTAGTAGAAGGACCCCTTTATTCTTTTGTTAACTGAGTCGAGCTTCTAATTTTGGTGATGACCCGGTCTATAAACCTAAATTTTTGTTTAGTTTAGTTTTAGGGCTCCTTTTATCAAGGCGCGCTAGAGGGGTTAGCGCATCAGAAATTTCATCACGCGCTAACCCCCGCGGCAAGCCTAAAAACTAACGCCTCGTCAATGGAGGCTTTAGCGACTAGCGCGGCAGGCGGTTGAATGCGCGGTATTCCGTGCATTAACCGCCTACCGCACCTTGTTAAAGGAGCCCTTAGTTTAGCACCCCCTTGTATTATAGCAGGACATGTTTATCTACTCCTGCCCTAGCTAGGACAATATTCAAGCGCCCTTCTGATCCCAGGTGCAACTTTTCTTGCTCTTGATACTCTGGGCTCCTTTTACTAAGGTACGCTAGGGCTTTAACGCGCGGAATAGCGCATGCTACATTGCCGCGTGCTAGACCTTATCGCCAGCATTGAGCTGGCGTTAACTCTAGAAGCGTAGCGTGCGGTGTAGCGCGCGGTAATTTCCTGCGTGCGCTAAAAACCCTAGCGCGCCTTTGTAAAAGGAGCCCTCTATCTTTTTTCTTCCATATGTGCCATCTTTGCTTACACCCTATGCTGCCTATGGAAATGTTTTTATCATGTATTGCGTTGGCACTGTAATGTAGCATACCATGGCATACTTTGTATTGCAATTTGAATATTTTTTACTGCTCTAGTTGCCTATTGCTTATGTTTGACTTTTTTGTGCTACCTTGAATGAATTCCTTCAAATCCTAATCAATAATAATAAAACCCTAGAGCGCACATGCGCTCTTGAATCTCAGTGATTCCTGGTGCCGTGAGGTGTGCCTCCGTGCCGAATTCGATTTTCGAACACGGAGGCAGGCCAGAACACAGAGTAACTCCTCCCTCGCTGTCACTCACCGCCAAAGGAGGTGGATCCTCTGCGAACTCCAGCCGTCTCCCTCTCGAGCGCTCGGTCCTGTGAGTGCTGCGGCTCCGCTCGCGCTCCTCTTCTCCTCCTGCCTCTCGATTCTGGAACACCATGACGGCGTGGCTGCGGCTGCAGGCGCTGGGTCCGCAGCGGCAGCCACCTTCACTCACTGAGAGAGCTGGGACATGGGAAGCCATGACGGGGGGAGAGGAGGAGGAGGAGGGAGGCGCCCATTGGTCAGGCCAAAGGAATCGGGTGTCGGGCAGCAACTTCCAGCGACCGCAGCACTCTAAACACGCTGCTTCATGGCCTTCTACTGCCCTGATTTGCTCTGCCCGACACGGCAGAGCAAATTAGGGCAGTAGAAGGCTGCGAAGCAGCGTGTTTAGAGTGCTGCAGCCGCTGCTAGAGTCTGCTAGAGTCTGCACGTTTGTCGGGACCGCGGGAAGGGAAGGGGGCGGGGGGGGGCGGCAAGGGACTAGAGACAGTCAGGGAGGAACTGGAGAGGGAAAGGGGGCTGCTTTGGGGGAGGGGTGTGCTGGGAGGCAGACAGCTTTGCTTGGGGGGGAGACAGAATGGGGGCCACGGAGAGACAGGGAGGAACTGGAGGAGGAAAGGTAAAGGGGCCTGCTGTGGGGGAGGGGTGTGCTGAGAGCCAGACAGCTTTGCTTGGGGGGGGAAGACAGAAGGGGGGCCACGGAGAGACAGTCAGGGAGGAACTGGAGAGGGAAAGGAGGCTGCTTTGGGGGGAGGGGTGTGCTGAGAGCCAGACAGCTTTGCTTGGGGGAGGGAAGACAGAAGGGTGCCACGGAGAGACAGTCAGGGAGGAACTGGAGAGGGAAAGGAGGCTGCTTTGGGGGGAGGGGTGTGTTGGGCGGCAGACAGTTTGCTTGGGGGAGAGGAGACAGAAGGGTGCCATGGAGACACAGTCAGGGAGGAACTGGAAGGGGAGAGGGAAAGGGGCCTGCTGTGGGGGAGGGGTGTGCTGAGAGCCAGACAGCTTTGCTTGGGGGTGGGGAAGACAGAAGGGGGGCCACGGAGAGACAGTCAAGGAGGAACTGGAGGGGGAGGGGGAAAGGGGGCTGCTTTGGGGGAGGGGTGTGCTGGGAGGCAGACAGCTTTGCTTGGGGGGAAAGACAAAGGGGGTCACGGAGAGACAATCAGGGAGGAACTGGAGGGGGAGAGGGAAAGGAGGCTGCTTTGGGGGAGGGGTGTGTTGGGAGGCAGACAGCTTTGCTTGGGGGAGGGCAGACAGAAGGGGGCCACGGAGAGAGAGTCAGGGAGGAACTGGAGGGGGAGAGGGAAAGGGGGCTGCTTTCTAGCACCCATTAATGTAACGGGCTTAAACACTAGTAGATAAATAAATGATACATAAAGGTGAAACTTTCCACTGAAAAAGAAATTCAAGGAAAAGGGGTCACGATCTGAAGGTTCAGAGAAAAAGATTTAAAGTACATCTTTCCTGTTACAGGGAAATACTTTTAAAACCAATAGGAGGAAATATTTTTTTACTCAGAACTCTGAAACGCGTTGCCAGATATTGTGGTAAAAGCGGAGAGCGTAGCTGGTTTTAAGAAAGGTTTGGACACTTTCCTGGAGGAAAAGTCCATTGTCTCTTATTGAGAAAGACACGGGGGAAGCCACTGCTTGCCCTGGATCGGTAGCATGGAATGTTGCTATTCTTTGGAGTTCCGGAATTTTGCTATTCTTATTGTTTATTCAAAGTATTTGACATGTCTGCAATGTAAAACATATATATGTTAAATTATTGGACAAACCAGGACTAAACAGACAAACTCAAGTCTTTAAAACAATAGGAGAAAGGGGCGGAAATACAATTTTTATAGAAAGAATATATAAAAGGAAAATACAATAGGAGATGGGAAATAAAATAAAAAAATAATTAAAAAATTAATGGAATGGGAATGAGAAACAATTAAATTTGTTAAAGTAGGTAGATAACTCATTAGCAGTTATATGCATCCTTAAAGAGAAAACACTTTAAACCGCTCTTAAGGGGTATAGATAGGTGTAGAGGTAGGTTATAGGGATAGGAGTAGAGATAGGTTATAGAGCTAGTCAGGGACCACTGCTCAGGCAATGGGCCTGATGGGCCGCCGCGGGAGCGGACCGCTGGGCGAGATGGACCTCTGGTCTGCCTCAGCGGAGGCAACTTCTTCTTATGTTCTTAAATTTCTGCAAGTTACATTCTGCTCTTAAATATAGAGGAAGAGAGTTCCAGGTCAAAGGGGCGATTACTGAAAAAATAAGGGTGCGACGAGTGCCAATTATCTTCAGAGATGGGACATTGAGGGTATGCTGGGAGGCTGATCGTAAGGCTCTAGGGGATCATAAAGGATCAAGAGTCTGTCTATAAATGCCGGGGCATTTGTTTGTAGAGTTTTAAAAGGATTCTGAATGGAATGTTGCTACTCTTTGGGTTTTGGGCCAGGTACTAGGGACCTGGATTGGCCACCGTGAGAACGGCTTGATGGACCATTGGTCTGACCCAGTACGGCTATTCTTTTGTTCTTATATAAATTACTTTGGTGAGATTGCAGTATATGGCAAAGTTCTTGGACTCATGCTCTTGGAACCTCTGGTATCCCTCATGAAACCATAGTCCAGCTCCATGTATTATGTAACATCCACCCTGACAATCTTTAAAGAAAATTCCACTATTGAAGTTTCCCCAGGAAGGTTACGTCTGCAGACTACTATGTTCAGATTGATCTTCTTGTACACGGCCATGGGTGAAGTCTTCAAAAAGGTGGTAAATAAAGCCTATCCTCTTAACTTCTAATCTTTATAGTTTATAGGCAGTAACCCTTGTGTTTTGGGATACATCCAAGTCTTTCATGTTTAGCTTTCCCTCTCATTAATAGACACTCCTTGCTAATGTATGGGTAACTCCCATGGTATTTTATTTGTTTATTCAATTTTCTATACTGTTCTCCCAGGGGAGCTCAGAATAGTTTACATGGATTTATGCAGGTACTCTAGCATTTTTCCCTGTTTGTCCTGGTGGGCTCACAGTCTGTCTAATGTACCTGGGACAATGAGGGGATTAAGTGACTTGCCAGAGTCACCATCATGGGTTTGAACCCATAACCTCAGGGTGCTGAGGCTGTAGCTTTAACTACTGCGCCACTCTAGAAATCAAAATGTAGTAAAAGTGAGCCAACTATAGGACAATCAAGCCATTATGACATCACTCACGAGGTTGGCTCTTAGGCATTGATGGAATGAGGCATTATGATGTCACAATACCAACTATGGTTATCAGAGGCTGAAACTTAGCCATGCATCCAGGATTTTACACAGCAAAATATGGTAACCCCAATCATCAGGGACTAAGGATGCTGCAGAGATGATTTGTAGCCACTGGAGAAGGGAATCTTGGTCATTATGCAACAGGAACACCTAGTGGCCAAAATCAGAGCCCTTGGTTGCAGGGTTACTTAGTGGAGGCAGTGCTTGCAAATCTCTCTCTTCAACATTCATTGTGAATATCCTGAAAACCTGACTGGCTGGGTGCCTCCAGAACCAGGTTTGGGAACCACTGACTTAGGCGCTTGGCTTTCCACTTCAATGTATAAGCTGCCATTCCCAACCCATTCCTTGGGGCACATCTAGTCCCATTGGATTTTTCAGGATATCTTCAATGTCTCAACTGCATGCAAATCTAACTCATGAATATTCATGGTGGATATACTGAACCTGACTGGCTGGAGTGCCTCCAGGACTAGGTTTGGGAACAACTGGCCTGTTTTGTAAGGGTTAAGTGGCGCTATTGTATGTAAATTCAAGGGGGCTTAGCATGGGTGGGACATAGACTCTACGGCTAAATGCAAGGTGCATTGATATCACATTATGCTAGTTGCCCTATAACGGAATTTGGGTGCCCAGATGCGATGATAGAATAGGCTCTCAATGTGACCCTGAATGGAGTCATTCAGTTATAGAGCTGCCATGGCAGTACCTAGGGGGACCTTAGTAGAAATCTGTCACTGGTGGAGGTAGTACTGTTAACAGGACTTTTGTGCATCTGGAAACAGAGACAATCCAGGGATTCAAGAAAAGGTTAGATAAGTTCCTGCTGAACCAGAACGTACGCAGGTAAGGCTAGACTCAAATAGGGCACTGGTCTTTGACCTAAGGGCTGCCGCACGAGCGGACTGCTGGTCTGACCCAGCAACGGCAATTCTTATGTTCTTAAGTGAAGGAAAAGTCAATGATCCACTGGAGCCAAGGGATCCTCTAGAATGAAACTGGCAATCTAGATGAGTCTTACCGTCCTTAACAACCACAAAGCATCATAAAAACACTCTGGGCCATATTCTATAAACAGCGCCTACATTAGGCACCACTAGAGGTTCCTTTTACTGAGGTGCGCTAGCGTATTTAGCGTGCACTAAACAAAAAATACTAATGCAAGCTCTATTGAGGTGTTAGCGTTTAGCGCATGCGGTATTGTAGCGTGCGCTAAGCGCACCTTAGTAAAAGGAGCCCTAGGTGTTCTAATTGCAGCCACCTTGCAACGACGAAGTTCGAGATCCACAACTAACTGTTTTTTTTTTTTTAATTGACTTAATCGATATGGTAATTAATCACAATGGTTTTCAGTCAGTCAAAAAATTAATTAAACAATTTGAGAGTTCAGCATCAAACTCTTAGGACGCCTAGTGATACCTAAGTGGAGGCGCCCTCCCATGCCTAAGGATGCCCAATGGTGCCTATCTCAAACAGAAGGCATGTTTATGGGTGGGGAATAGGTGTAGTTGAGTTAGACATCCGACATAGGTGCCACCAAATTAGGCGAGTGAAAAGCTGGCCTAATGGAGTGGTGCCAATGTCTAGGATGCCTAGCGATGATGCCCAAGTCCACTTAGGCGCCACTAGGTATGATTCTATAAACAGCGCCTAGTGGTTGGTTGACAACCGCGCTGAGTGGCGCTTACAATGTAGTCACAGTTGATAGAATCCAGGCCTCATTGTCTTATTATAGATGGTAAGTACTTTAGAATAAATTATTCTGGGGATTTTGTTTGTATAAAAATTATCTGCAGGATATGACTTTCTCAAAGAAAAACAAAGGTTGTCTGCTACTAGAAAAGCAAACTTTCGTCCTAGAATTCTTGAACACTGGACAATTTCTTGGAGTCCATAGTCTGTTATTGAGAAAGACATGGGGGAAGCCAGTGCTTGCCCTGGATTGTTAGCATGGAATGTTGCTACTCTTTGGGGTTCCGGAATCTTTTGTTACTCTTTGGGATTCCAGAATCTTGCTATTCTTTAGGATTCTGAATGGAATGTTGCTGCTCCTTGGCTTTTAGCCAGGTACTAGAGACCTGGATTGGCCACCGTGAGAACGGGCTACTGGGCTTGATGGACCATTGGTCCCTGGAGTAGCCTATGGTAAGTGCAATGGACTACAGAGAAGGGGATTCAGGCCCATATCCCACTTTAACTAGTACACTTGTTGTGGAACATGTGAGTCTTCTAAAACCCACCAGAAACCTTCTGTAACTACATACAGGTAACACCTGAAGGCATAAGGGCTATTGTTATGGTATACAATTGATACAATCAGTAGCGTCAAGAGTGTCCCATCTACAAGGGATTGAAGCAAACTGCTATTATAGCAGGTGATCACAGAGGACTGCACTTCTACTCTTTCCCCAATGGCCATATAATTATATGACTGACCTCCAACCAGATATCAAAATCCTTTTGATAAGAATGTTGTGTCTCACAAGAAGCTGAAGAGACTTGGGGCTCCTTTTACTAAGATGTGCTAAGTGTTTTAGCGCTTGCTAACCACATGCTAAACACTAATGCGTGCTTGTTAGTCTATGGACACGTTAACGGTTAACGCGCGCCTATATTTAACGCACGCTAAAATGCATAGCACACCTTAGTAAAATAGAGGAAAGGTGTTTGCCAAACCAAAAAAATGCAACTTCGGCCATGAAAGAGTAGAATGATTGGATTATATTATTTCACCCATGCATATACAAATATATCCCAGAAAGGTATTATCAGTCTGAGAGCAGCCAATCCCCGAGAGATCAATGTTGTGCAACACTGCTTAGGTCTTGCCAATTTTTACAGGAAGTTTATAAACACTGCTGACTGACCTAGTAAAGTCTGTGCCCTTTTGTTTAGACAAGTCAACCCGAGGAAGCCTTTGAGCTCTTAAAAAGGGCTATTACTTTATTCCCAATATTATAAGAACATAAGAGTTACCATACTGGGATACTGGTCCCTCAAGCCCAGTATCCTGTTTCCAATAGTGGTCAACCCAGGTCACAAGTACCTGGCAGAAACCCAAAGAGTAGCAACATTCCGGAGCTGATATTGTGATGTCATAATGCCTCATTCCACCAATGCCTAAGAGCCAACCTCATCAGTGATGTCACAATGGCTTGATTATTCCTATACAGGCAGTCCCCGGGTTAAGAACGAGTTATGTTTTTAAAGCTGTTCTTAAGTCAGATTTCTATGTGACTCAGAACTGGAAATATTCTCAGTGAAATCAAATGGAGCTGCAATCGCGTTCTTAAGTATGAGTCGTACTTAAGTCGAGTGTATGTAACTCAGGGACTGTCTGTACAGAATTTAGTCCTATGCGCATAAGTGTACACATCCACAAATATGCCATATCATTTTGCAGAAATTCTAAAGAACAGGAAAAGGAGCATGTTATAGAATAAGAGACATTTTAAGAAGGATTGCTAGGACTGCAAGTATGGAGACAAAGACTGTGTCTGAATTCAAGAAAGCGTGGGGTAGGAACGTGAGATCTCCTAGGGAGAGGAGGGGATAGTGGATGCTGCGGGTGGGCAGACTGGATGGGCCATTCGGCCTTTACCTGCCATCATGCTTCTATGTTTCAGATAAGGCATGGAAAGATGATGAAATTAATCGAGAAGTATTTCTGTTGGCCCGCAATGTACAGGAATGTGGAAGGCTGAGGATGAGGAGGGCCAGTAAAGATAAGTGCAGAGATTGCATTTTGGAATTCTCATACCTGAATTTGGCAGTAATGTTGTCTTAATACGCAGATCTTAGTTTGTTTGACATATACATTAAGGGGTCCTTGTACTAACAATTTAGCAAGCACTAAATGCTAAGGCGCCCATAGAAGATCTGAAAACCTGGCTCTTCTCAAAAAATGTAACTCTCCCTCCAAATTAGGAATCAAGGACACTCTTTCATCTTGGCATCCCAAGTCCTCTAAATTTTCTTCACACTTCTACCTCTAACCTCTGTTTGTAGTTCCTTCCTATTTCTTCTACTGTAAACCGCGCCGAGCTCTACGAACGTGGAGATGATGCGGTATACAAACCTAAGGATTAGATTAGATTAGAAGATAATGGGCGCCTTAATATTTGGCGTGCGCTAAATTGGTTAGTGCGCCTTAGTAAAAGGACCCCTAAGGTAGTAGTTTGATCAAATCCTGAGATTATTATGTCCCATAGAAAGCTTGTCCTATAGTAGAAAGTGGTGCATTACTACGAATTTATTTATTTATTTGGTTTTATATCCCAGGTGTGCTCAGAACGGGTTACAAGTTTACATACTTAACAAAGCGTGGTAAAACATAACATGACACACATGGCATGGTGTGACATAGCATGACGAACATTGTATGACAAAGCACAGGATGGCAGCTTAGCATGGCCAACATAGGGCCTCTTTTATAAAGGCGCGCTAAGGGGCTCATAATCGAAAGAGAAAAACATCTAAAACCGGCCAAAGTCGGCACTTGGACGAATATTTCTCAAAAACGACCAAGCGCCGATACTAAAAACAGGTTTTGGACGTATTTCTAAACGACCTAGGCCTTCATAGTGCCGCTGAACAACCAAAGCTAAACGGGGTGCTTCGGGAGGCGTGTCGAGGGCAGGAGTTGGGCGGGACGTGGGCCGGCTTAGACTTAGTCGTACAACATGTATAACCGAAAGTTTTACAACAGAGCCTAAACGGAACTTGGACGTTGTGACTTGGACCATGTAAAACATGATCTAAGTCACAAAAACCCACCTAAAGTCACCAGATAAGCACTTCAAACACATAAAACAGACCCCCCAAACATTACCCCAGTGATCAACGACCCCCCCACTCCCATAAAAATTTTAATCATAACTTTAAAATTCAGCCTCCAGACCATCATCACCTGGCCGTCTGGCATAGGAAAGCATAGTCATCCAGCCCAGAGGCAGCTTAAGTCGTCTTGGGGGTGGGTTAGGGACTCATGGAGAGGAGGACCCATGCCCATAAGCCCCTATAATCACTGCATTGATACTTAAACATGTGCACTCCCCTATACACCCCCAAAACCCTTTTGTACTGGCATATAAGTGGCTCCTGCAGCCATAACAGCTTTTGGGGTGGTAGATAAGTGGTTCTAGGGGATTCTGGAGGTGGTTTGGGGGGCTCACTGTAACCTATAAGGGAGATGTAGGGAGGAGAAGACATGGCACCCTTTTTGTGAAGTTCACAGCAGTGCCCTGTAAGGTACCCCACTGTTTAGGTGGCATGTCTGGGTGTGCAGCCCATCACTTTGCAGACCCCTCCCACATCCAACAGGGCTTGTTCTAGGCGTTTTGGACTTGGACGGAAAGTTGGACGAAAATGTGGTATAAAGATGGACGATTTAGCGGCTTGGACGATCAGATCGGCAGGACACACAATTAGACGATTTTCGAAACGAAAAAAAAGTTGGATGTATCTTTTGAAAATGTGTCTTAAGCTGTTTTTTTACTTTGGACGACTTGCGAGATGGACGTAAACGGACTTAGACGTCCCTTTCGATTATGCCCCTCCACGCGTTTTAGCGCAGATTTAGCATGCACTGAATCAACGGGTGCGCTAACTGCTAATGCATCCATAGGATTATATGCACATGTTAGCGTTTAGCGTGTGTTTAGTGCATGATAATATTTAGCGCACGCTAAAAAGCATAGTGTACCTTAGCTTAGCATACAAGCTTAGCATAGCATGACGAACATTGTATGACATAGCATAGGATGGCATCTTAGCATGGCAAACATACCGTGTTTCCACGAAAATAAGACAGTGCCTTATATTAATTTTGGGACCAAAAAACACATTAGGGCTTATTTTCGGGGAATGTCTTATTTTTTTTCATGTACAACAATCATCTCTCCCTTCCTCTCCTCTACCCCAATTCTTCCTCTGTCCTTTCTCCTTCCCCACCCCCTCCCTTGTGCAGAATCTTTCTTCCCCTGTCACCCATCCCCTTGTGCAACATCTTTCTATCCCTCCCTCCCATCCTATGGTGCAGCAGAACCCCACTGACCCTCCCACTGTGAGACTGACATACCTCTGCTCCAAGGCCTCCAAAAACAGCAGTGACAGCAGGTGTTTTTGGAAGACTCAGAGCGGAGGTATGTCAGGTCTCACTGGGGTGGGGACCGCTGAATTGACGAGTCTGATTTTTTTGGCAAATTGGCAGCACTAGTGTCAGGGATGGAGTCGGGGATATTCGGGGGTGAGGGGGGGGGTTCTTTGAGGGTCGATCTTAACTAGGGCTTATTTTTAGGATAGGGCTTATATTAGGAGCATCTTTAAAAATCATGCTAGGGCTTATTTTTGGGATATGTCTTATTTGGGGCATGGCAAACATAGTATTACACGAGGTCTGTTCCCTGTCCACTTTGTTGTAAAAGTGGCAAGCCATGCACAAGCCAGGAGCGTCTTGTGTCAGATGGTTGGGGGGGGGCCTGTTTTATGTGCTGCTAGTTTTGTGTATCCAGATGGTTTTTACTGTGTATCGCAAAGGAGGTTTGAAAGATGTTTTTCCCCTGCTTTTTGCATCACTTCGGCCTTAAATTGGTTAAGTGATATAAGCAGGTTCTGCTGCACCTCCTCCTTGCCTCAGGAAAAACACTGGTATTAGGGTGGGTGGTTTTAATAACACATTATCCTGAGACAAGATGTTCTAAAGAGAGGTGTGCTCACGGATGTGCTTGGATGCTTAGCTATTTGAATGCAAACTTTTTTTTTTTGGTGGGGGGGCATCTGAAATTAAAATATAAAATATATTAGCTGGAAAAATCTGTATGTATGTGGAATATCTGAAAAATAATCAAGGGAATTTTGGTGTTTGCTTGTTTCAAAGGTACACATAAAAATAGAATATGCAAAATTAAGGACTGCATATTTGTGTTTTAGCCCATTGGGATTGTTCTGTTGTCGAAGGCGTTGCCTTCTTCTAACAGCTGTATGGAACTATGAATTCCAACGCACAGATCTTGGCAGGTTGAACTCAGCCTTCCATCCTTCTAACGCAGTTACAATGCATAACAATGTAGACATTGGGAGTGTTTTTTTTGGGGGGGGGTTAATACATTTTTATTGATTTTCTTTTTTTTTTTTTTTTTTTTTAATAATATCTTTATTAACAATTGCAAGGGAACAAACAACCACAAGCAGGACAGCAGGAACAGAGCAGCCGTAAAACAGTACAAAAGAGAATGCCAACAAGAGATACACAATACAAGTAGCAACAGTGCAATACATTTGAATCTGAACATAATCAAGAAAAGCACCTTGAACTTACAAATAATTTAAAGTAATATTCCTCCCCACCCCTTTACTTGAGAAGAGAAGACTGCGAGGAGACATGATAGAGACTTTTAAAATACTAAAAGGATTTGACAAAATAGAGCAAGAAACATCGTTATTCACATTGTCAAATGTGACCCGGACAAGAGGTCATGGGCTGAAACTGAGGGGCACAAGGCCCAGGACAAATATTAGGAAGTTCTGTTTCGCACAACGCGTGGTGGACGCTTGGAACGCTCTCCCGGAGGAGGTCGTGATGGAGACCAACATTCTGGGATTCAAGAGCAAGTTGGATGCACACCTTCTTGCAAATCACATTGGGGGATACGAGTAAACAAGGTTTCTCAGCAGAGAAAACCTAGCTTGGCCTCCGCGGGTGCGGGTCGCCGGACTGGATGGACCTAGAGTCTGATCCGGCGAAGCCATTTCTTATGTTTTCTTATGTTTGATCAATAATATAAATGCAATTATTCTTCCAATAACCCATTCTTCTTATTTAAAATCATACCACATTCCCACCCCCTCCCTCCCACCCTGGATGTGTAAGGAATTCAGACAAAAATAAAAGAGAAATGTCAACTATAAAGAACCAATAAAAGATGCCAATGGGCCCCACACCAAGTTAAATACATTACTATGCCCCAAGATTTCAGCATTCATTTTTTCATATTTGTAGCTGGAGCATAAGTTCGCCCACCAGAAAGGAAAGTTAAGTCGACCATAGTTCTTCCAATTACGTGTTATCATCTGCATGCCTATTCCCGTCATAATTAAGAAAAGCCGGCATTTATCACGGTCCATAGGGGGGGTTTAACATGTAGTAGTGTCCCACATATTATGACTTCATAAGTCAATGGGATTGATGACTCAAGTACAACATTAATTTGATCCCATATCGTTTTCCACCTCGACACGACCCGTGACGTACTTAAATATCTCAATCATGTCACCCCTTTCCCTGCGCTCCTCTAGGGTATAGAGCTGCAGTTTGCCCAGTCTTTCTTCGTATGAGAGACCCTTGAGCCCCGCGACCATCCTAGTGGCCATCCGCTGGACCGACTCAGCTCGAAGCACATCTTTCCGGTAATGTGGCCTCCAGAATTGCACACAGTATTCCAGATGAGGTCTCACCATGGCATTATGACTTCAGGTTTACGGCTGACAAAGCTTCTATTGATACATCCCATCATTTGCCTTGCCTTTGATGAGGCCTTCTCTACTGCCAAACGCGCTAAAAGGAGCCCTAAGTATCAAAGGACAATAGAATAACAGATGATCCAATGTCCCTATATCAAGATGACAAATGCCAGCAATGTAGACATTGTTATTGATCGGTGTTAGCAGTTCATTCTGTCTATAAAGTTCTCTAAGTGGAGGTACGATCCAAGAACAGAAGCATTAAGGGCACTGAAATATCCTCTTTTGTAACTACCCCCCTCCTTTACAAGGCCATGCTAGCGTTTTTTTTTAGCGCTGGCCATGGCGGTAAGAACTCCTAAGCTCATAGAATTCCTGTAAACATTGGACCGACGCTAAAAACGCTAGTGCGACTTTGTAAAGGAGGGACTATATATTGGTTATGACTAGAATCAAGACATTTGCACACAGGGATGTGCAAATCTTTTTTTTTTTTTTTTTAAATGGTCTAATGCAGTGGTTCCCAACCCTGTCCTGGAGGACCACCAGGCCAATCGGGTTTTCAGGCTAGCCCTGCATGGAGCGGATTTGCATGCCTGTCACTTCCATTCTATGCAAATCTCTCTCATGCATATTCATTAGGGCTAGCCTGAAAACCCAATTGGCCTGGTGGTCCTCCAGGACAGGGTTGGGAATCACTGGTCTAATGGAAATTTAGCAGGCTTCTCAATTTACTATGCTACCGTGTTACTACTTCTGCTGTTTAATGTTCTTATTGGACTATTAGATGTACACAGCACTGTACAGATTTTAATCCTGATGAGGTACACAGACAAGACAGTTTAAAATAAATCAAGTTCAGGAAGAATCATGATTTTTTAAAATTTAATTTGGGCTCTTTCCAACCATTTCGAAAACATCTGAAAATTTGGTTATTTTCTAAGTTGTAAATTCCGCTCCTCTCCAAACTATTCCAAATCCATATTGTTCCCCTTTCTAATTTCTTGTAAACTGTTATAGAGAAGATGCGGTATATAAGCCTAATATGGAACCTGAAGTCAGAAATGGAGGAGAAAACCAACACAGATAGGAACAACTTCTGTACCAAACAGAAGTCAGAAAGAGAGCTCACCTAAGTGTGATTGACCTTGTGATAGTCACAATATTTTTAGGCACTATCATTTTGGTGCCCATTACAGAATCTGGCCCCAAATATATTTGTAGGTGATGAGTATTTTGAACTAAATGCAGAAGATAACCAGTGAGGTAGCCATGACTGAGTTATGGCAAGGCTTGAGGTGAATATAGACAGACACTCCATCCCATGTGCCTAAGGCCCCGCCCACAGGAGGGGCCTAAGGCAACTGGGCCAATTCCAGTTGGCCCAGGCGCCTAAGGCCCCTCCTATGGGAGGGACCTTAGGCGCCTGGCCCAATCAGGCCGTAGGCCCGCCATTCAGATGATGGCAGGCCGGCCAGCCGGGTGTGGGACCCATTAAATTGGGGGGTATCAGGAGTTGGGGGACTAGGGAGACCATGGGGGGTTTGGGGGGTGGGTCGATCGTGGGGGTTGCGGGGGGGTGCGCCATGGGCAGGAAGACCTGGACTCCTTCCTGCCTGTATTGTCAGGGGAGGGGTTCGGGGGCTACATCCTGACGATATTGTCAGGGGAGGGGTTCGGGGGCTCCCTCCTGCTGATATTATCAGGAGGGTTGGGGTACCAGTAAGAGAGATTGGGCATCTCTCCTGTCGCAGTTCGTGGCAGTTCGGGGCGAGGATCATGATCGCAGCAGGAGAGATTAGGCATCTCTCCTGCCACGATCGTTGTGGTGGGAGGTGGACAGGTTGCCGGGGCTACTGAGCTGATCGTGACAGCTGCGATCAGCTCAGTAGCACCTATTCGGAACTTATACCTGTTTTGACTTGGTCTAAGTCAAAACGTATAAGTTCCGACTGGGCAACACTGTTAAACTTTTGGTTATACTTGCTGTACTATTAAGTCTAGGTCAACCCATCTCCCGCCCACCTCCCACCCTTTCCCCTCCTCTAAAAACGCCTCTTTTCGCTCTAGGCATTCAGAGGCAGGGTAAAGGCCTAAGCTGGTTTTAGATACGTCTAAAACCAGCTTTGATTAACGGTACTTGGACGATCTGTCTTTTTGATCGTCTAAGTACCAATTTAGGCCACTTTTTGAATGTTTTTATTATTTTTTATTATGAGCCCCATAACCTCTATGCTAATGTCTACAGTGCAGTCTACTTGCAGTTTAGTGACCGAAAATACCTTCCGGTTCATAGAATAAAAGTAATTGTATTTACTATTTATTATATGGATTTATAATCTGCTTTTCTATATAAATATAAATATGTGTCACAATATTTTGACATATCTTCATGTGCTCATAGAATTGGTGAATATCCGCAGTCAGCACCGACTTTGGGAGTTAGTCAGCCTGTCTCTCACCTTCTGAATATTGGCCTATGTAAACTGTATTAAAAAGTGTTAATATAAGAACATAAAAATAGCCTTACTGGATCAGACCAATAGTCCATCAAGCCCAGTAGTCCGTTCTCACAGTGGCCAATTCAGGTCACTAGTACCTGGTGAAAACCCAAGGAGTAGCTATATTCCATGCTACCGATACAAAACAAGCAGTGGCTTCCCCCATGTATTTCTCAATAACGGACTGTGGACTTTTCCTCTAGGAAATTGTCCAAACCTTTCTTAAAACCAGCTACGCAATCCGCTCTTACCACAACCCCTGGCAATGCGTTCCGGAGCTTAACTATTCTCTGAGTGAAAATTTTTTACCTCCTATTGGTTTTAAATGTATTTCCCTGTAACTTCATCGAGTGCCCCCTAGTCTTTGTAATTTTTGAAGGAGTGAAATATCGATCCACTTGTACCCGTTCTACTCCACTCAGGATTTTGTAGACTTCAATCATATCTCCCCTCAGCCATCTCTTTTCCAAGCTGAAGAGCCCTAACCTTTTTAGTCTGTCCTCATACAAGAGGAGTTCCAACCCCTTTATCATCTTGATCGCTCTTCTTTGAACCTTTTCTAGCGCCACTTTATCTTTCTTGAGATAGGGAGACCAGAGCTCCCCAGACTGTGGATCAAACTCTGCCTACATGAAGGAGAAGCAGACAGAGGTCTTCAGCTGACGAGCCAGTCCCTCTGTGGTACCTGTTAGCCAGCCTGCAGAAACTTTTGTTGAGCTTGGGGTCCTACTTGGGATCAAAACAGAAATTTTCAGGTCCCAGTTAGAAGCAAGCCTCCATTTCTTGTCCCACTTCAGCCTTCAAGAAAGCACAATGATGCCAGATCCAGAACCATTCCCCTGCTAAGACAGTCTTCGTACTATGCATCTTTCAGAATCCTGCCTGCCGTGGATGTAAAACATTAAATGATTCCATAAAATGATACCTGTTGTTCTAAAACAATTCTTTCGGCTAACTTAACCAAAAAACAAAGATTTGAAACTGGTCCATACATTGCTGGATTTATCAATTCTAAACTATTGTTTTGTTTAATATAGATTTAATTATTGCCTGTTTCAAGGGATTTAGAACTTAATCTGTGCTTACCAGGGGTAGGGAACTCCAGTCCTCGAAAGCCGTATTCCAGTCGGGTTTTCAGGATTTCCGCAATGAATATGAATGAGATCTATATGCATGCACTGCTTTCAATGCATATTCATTGGGGAAATCCTGAAAACCCGACTGGAATATGGCTCTCGAGGACCAGAGTTCCCTACCCCAAGCTTAGACTATTATCATGTTCCAAGTTAATGCTAATAGGCTTTGGCTTGAATTAGACACCATTTTGATGGAATAGGATCCATCAAATAGGATCCATAAGTAACATGCATTTTCTCAAAGGCTTTTGATAAATTAATTAAAGATGGTAACTAAAAAGCTGACCAAGTTGATTTCCCCAATCCTGCTATATTTTCCTCAGTATCTCCTACACTTGATCCATTCTTATTAGTAGGTACAATCTCCCCATCCCTATGTAGAGATGAGATTTTATTGACAAAATCATCAGCTAAATCTTCTACCCTTAATGTAATCTGCTTTGAATCTGAATTGAAAAATAGCGGAATATAAAATTACTGATTAGATCAGATAACAGGTTACAGAGCAAGATCGTACCCTTGCTGACCCATCAGGGCAAAGGTTGTAGGACAGACCAGGAAAACTAGCAAGGAGACAAAAGATCCAAGCTCAGTTGAGAAAGAAGGATGGTCTTTACAACAGAAAGTACCCATAGCAGAGAAGTTTATACAGGTGAGCAAGAGTGGCTGCTGCATACACAAAACTACATTACGCACAATGCATTGCTCGCATGTGATAGAAACATGATGACAAAGGCCAAATGGCCCTTCCAGTCTCCCATCTACAGCATTCACTATCTCCTACTCTCACTAAGAGATCCCACGTGCCTATCCCAGGCCCTTTTGAATTCAGACACAGTCTCTGTCTTCACCACCTCTTCTGGGAGACTGTTCCATGCATCTACAACCCTTTCTGGAAAAAAGCATTGCCTTAGATTACTCCTGAGCCTCTTTCATAGAAACATGATGGCAGATAAAGGCGAAATGGCCCATCCAGTCTGCCCATCCACACTAACCATATCTTTTTCTCTCTCTAAGAGATCCCACGTGCCTATCCCAGGCTTTCTTGAAATCAGACACAATTTCTGTTTCCATCACTTCTTCCGGGAGACTGTTCCACGCATCTACCACCCTTTTGGTAAAAAAGTATTTCCTTAGATTACTCCTGAGCCTGTCACCTCTTAACGTCATCCTATGCCTTCTCATTCCAGAGCTTCCTTTCAAATGAAAGAGACTCGACTCATGTGCATTTACTTTAGCCTTATCTTTATCAGCTTCTCCACAGTAGCGTAGTAAGGGGGGAAAGCAGGGGGTGCGGTCTGCCCCGGGTGCCATCTTGATGGGGGTACCGGCACCCATCCTCCTCTCTTCCCCCCATTCCTTCCCTGCCCCCCCAGTACCGCTCACACATGCCCCTTCCCTTCCCTCATACCTCTTTAATGTTCGTGGCACAAGCACCGGCTCTTCCTCTGATGTCACTTCCTGGACTTGCACCTGGAGCGAGCAACAGGTTGGGGTTGCTGCTTGTGCCACGAATGTTAAAGAGGTAGGAGGGAAGGGAATGGGGCACATGCGTGTGGCAGGAGGGGGTGGGGAAAGAGTGAATAGGATGGAGGGTGGAGAAGGGGGCGAGGGAGGGGCACCACCACCCCGGGTGCCTCTCACCCTTGCTATGCCACTGCTTCAGCATATTCTTCCCCTTCTCCTTTGAAGCTCACAATGCCACTTTTGCACTTCTTCCTATCACTAATACAGTGGTACCTTGGAATCCGAACTTAATCCGTTCTCAGTCTTGCCACCTCCTCTCTCTGTTTACTTCCTTCATGTGGGATTCAAGCTGAAGACAGCTTGCAGATAGAAGCACTCCCTCCACTTGGATAACATTTTCTGTCTGCACAGAGACAGAAGCTGTAACCTGGCAAACACCTATAGTGGCACAATGTTTCCTAGCCATACTGCAGTTGCAAAAGTACTCGCTCCTGATAGAAAGAAAAAAAAAAGAGAAGAAAAAGCCAAAAAATTCATACCAAAGCAATGCCCTGCTCCTAATTGGCTAATTAACAGGGAATGACTACAGCACTAATTCAAGGAAGTGAATATAGCATTAATATATTTTAGAGCCATGTGATAAAACTAGTATAATTCTGCTGGGGGCAGAAAAAGTGTTTCTTTAAGTTACGTGCGTAATTATAGAATAAGGGCAATAAGCGCATGTATTTGCATCATTTGTCATTGGAAGAACTTACTGATTTTATTGCTTTGTCATTGACCATATATATGTACACTTGGTTGTGACATATCATTGGTAATAGATCACTGACTGTTATACTTTTAAAATACCAATAAAGATGATTGAACTAAAAAACAAAAACAAAAATGGATGTCTCAATCTGTCCTCCATTTTCTGGAGCCATATGGTAACCCTACCCTATATTTTATAGTTATCCACTTGAACAAAAGGCAAAAATAAGAAGAAGGCATATATTTTTCACTAGCAGTTTAAAACAAAATGCTGTACTTTGCTACATAAATCAAAAGGGAGTACCATATGTTGTCTAACTTGTGATTAAATTTAGCTATTTTTGTTGCCAATAGTGTGAACTTTTGTATCCTGAGGATTTTGGTTTAACACCTTGCATGAAAGACTACACCCTAGACGTCTCAAGTTGGGATTGTGATTTTCAAAGACATGGGTGGGGTGGGGTGGGGTGGGGTAGGTTGGAGCTTGGTAGGGAAGGAGAAGCAAAGGTTACATCATACATGACCTCATTCCCCATTGTGTCACTCAGAACTGGCAATAATCTGAACACAAAACAGGTGGCCACTCAATATTGGGGACAACTTTACCTACTACATCCTAGATATTTTACTCTACCTAATAGGTTCTCCAGTAGGGAAAAATACTTCCTATACTAGGTGAGATGCTGTCTTTGGGGTAACAAAGGTGATAAGGCAAGAATCAGGCTAAAAGGTCCAATAAAAGTCACAGTTATAACCACTGACTTGTTCATCTCTTCTTTATTCCTTAAATTTGAATTTTAGAAGTACTGCCTGAGAATTAGGAGAATCCCAAAATCTGGATTGACCCAATTCCCGAGCAGCCCAGATTTTTGGACTTCTACTATAGCCAATACATTTTATAGACAGGTTAGTGATTGAAGGAATTGCAAAAGTGCCATTGTGAGATTCAAGGTGAGGAATATGTAGAAGATGATAAAGATAGATATTCCACCAGAAATCTATACCACTTAAAATTCCCAGCATGCAATAATATAAAGCCTACCAGGCAAATTGCCTTATCCATCCAATATAAATTAGCAAAATTCTGGAACCAACCACCACTTACACTATGATCTTGCAACCACTATCTGAGGTTCAGAAAACATTTAAAAGCATTTCTATACCAAGACAGGGAGCCTAGACAGGGAAGTAACTGAAATGGTAACTGTTAAATCCCATTTCTAAATTGTCTAATGCAACTCCTAGAACATAATGATGAGCCAATGTTGACCTATTGAATTTATAACTATGTATTTGTAACTGTGACCTAACTGTATTAATAATGTCCTGAATTGACCAAGATGGCGGCGCCGTGCTAGGAGTGTTGAGACCTGCTCTCGTTCGGAGGAGTTTTTTCCACAAGTTCTATTATGCCGCATACAAAATGAAAGGGTACCGTGAGGGTATTTTCCTCCTCAACACCCTCGGCGCCCTCAAATCAACCGACGATTGAGCAATGCCTAGCAATACTTGCGTCGAGACCGGGAGAGTTAAGCCCCGCAGCGGGGGAGAGTCAGAGGCGCTCAATCCTGCCGGGGCACGAGATCTCTGTCTTGCACGCACCGGATGTCCCGCCTCCCTGTCCGGCAGAGGCAGCTGCACTGGAGGACGAGAGCATGGTGGTTGGAGATGCCGCCGATGCTTCCGTGGAGGAACGATCCATGACAGAGGAGCCTCTGCCAGTGTTGACCAGCTCTGGGAACTCGGGTCCTGACAGAGAGGAAGTAGCGACCAGGAAGACTTCAGAAGAAGTAAAGATTTTTGGGGAAGAAAATGGATAACTTTACAAAGGTTTTTGAACAGACAAACATTGAAACCAAAAATTCCATAACTAAATTACAAAATGAAGTCCAGTCTTTACAAGTTTATAGAACCGTTGCGATAAAAGACAGTGCTATGTTACAACGGAAAATAGAAAATATAGAGAACTTTAATCGCCGGTTGAATGTAAGGATTTTAAACTTCCCGAAAACTCCTGGAATTTCTTCATATGAAATGTTTAAAAAATACATGGTAGAAATTTTGAAATATTCTTCTGAACATATACCCTCATTGAATAAAATGTATTATCTTCCACCATTCACAAAAAATCTCCAGGAGGCGAAGGAAGGAAAGGGTGAAGCGAAACAGGCTCCGCAAATTGATATGGAAAATATATCTGCTTTTTTAGAAGAATCTATTTCTGAGGTGGCAGAGAGAGCTACATTATTGATTTCCTTCGTTTTTCAACAGGACTTGGACTCATTTATGAAACAGTACTTTAGATCTTCAAAATCTTTATTTTATGGGGAAAAAAAAAATATGGGCATACATGGATGTTTCAAAAACAACACAGGAAAGACGGAAACAGTTCTTATCATTAAGGCAGGAAACAATTGCATTAGGAGCCTCTTTCCTGTAAATGTGTCGTAAAGTATGCACAAGTTAAATATGTATTTTTCCTTCCTGACCAGCTAAAGTCCTTTCTGGTGTTGAAAAAGATAACTTGAAGTTTTGACCCAGTGTAATTAAAGTGGCAAGTTAATTGCGTTACAGCCTTTCCTTATAAATTGTTTTTCTTCTTATTTATTAAGCTTCTTTTAATTCTGAGCCGACTCCTCCTTTGTTTGTGGTCTAAGGAAGGATAATCAGATATGCCACTAGTTTTGTTTGTTTTTTTGAATGTATAATATATGTTTATACCGCATTTCTTTAACAAGAAGTTAATTTTCTTGTAAATTGTTGGCACTCAGAGAAGCTGAAAGGGGACAATTTTAGAACCAATGCTAGGAAGTTCTTTTTTACACAGAGGGTGGTGGACACCTGGAATGCGCTTCCGGAGGTTGTGATAGGACAGAGTACACTACGGGGGTTCAAAGAAGGATTGGGTAAATTCCTGAACGATAGGGGGATTGAAGGATACAGATAGAGGTAGAGATAGGTTTTAGACAGAGTATGGATAGAGGGATAAAAGGGATTAGAGAAGGATCACATTACAGGTCATGGGCCTGATGGGCCGCCGCGGGTGCGGACTGCTGGGCACGATGGACCTCGGGTCTGACCCAGCGGAGGCAACTTCTTATGTTCTTAATTAAATATGAATAATAATAATAATGTACTGATCTACCTGTACTAGCAACTCTGTTGAATGTCCATGTCAAACTGTGCATTGTAACTTACTGGGTAACTGACCCAACCTCTTGTAGCGGAATTTGACCTTGAACTGAATAGGTAAAGGCGGAATGGAAAACCTGATTAACGTAATATAGCATAAGGAAGAACTGTTTAACAAATAATAAAATGAAGAGTTGGATGGAAGTGTGGTAGACCTTGAATGATTTTCTAAGGACTTTGGTCATAAGGAATTAGCTAAAGGTGGATGAAGTGATGGGACCGGATGGCATGTATTCGAGGGTTCTAAATGAAGGAAGTTCTGGTTGCTCCATAGGTTGACTTTTTTATGCTTTTCTATAGTAGGGAGTGGTCCCGGAAGCCTGGAGAAAGGTGAATGTAGTTCTTTTTCTTCTTCCTTCATTAAATTATTTTCTTCTTCCTTCATTAAATTCAGATTATTTTCCCCTTCTCTTTAGATTTTCTAGTTCTCAAAAAAAAATTATTTTTTTTCTCTCCTTCTCTTCATACCTTCCCTATGTACTAACCCAACCTGCTTACTTTTTTTTTTTTTTTTATAAATTGTATTTTTTTTTTCTTTCTTCCCCCTTTCCTATTGTTTCATGTGGATTGTTTACCCCAGTTTGTTTTTAATTTAAAGTAGTTAATTTTAATTATAATGTATTTGTGATTTTAGAAATTTAATTTTATTTCTTTGTAAAACGCTTTGTATTCTGAAAAGCGTTTAATCAAATAATATAATAAACTTGAAACTTGATAAACTTGAAACTTCTTCTTCACAAAAGTGGAAGTAAGAAAGAAGTTGGGAACTACAGTTAGTCTGACCTCTGCGTTAAGTAAATTATTGGAAATGTTTCTAAAATAGAAAATAGTAAGATTTCTAGAATCTGATGAATTGCAGGTCCCAAGGCAACAAGGTTTCAGTAGAGGTAAGTCTTGTCAGACAAATCTGATTAATTTCTTTGAGCAGGAGACCCGAGAGTTGGACTGAGGAAAAGCACTAGATTAAGAGAAAGCTTTTGATATGGTTCCACATATACAACTTATAAATAAACTAAGGCCCTCTTTTACTAAGATGTGCTAATCGATTTATCGTGCACTAAATGCTAACGCGTGCATGTTAGTCTATGAATGCGTTAGCATTTAGCGCGCGCTAATTCGATTAGCGTGGCTAATCGGTAAGCGCATCTTGGTAAAAAGAGGGGGTAAGTGGCCTTGGTATGGTTAGTGTTAAATAGAACTTGCAAAAGGGAGTGGGCTGGGTGGGGGACGGGGGCATAATTACAAAACATGTATTGTACTTTTGGTTTTCTCGACCTTGTTATGCTTTTGCTTTGTTCTGTGTGTTTGCTGATTGTACAACAATAAAACACGATTTACACTAAATGGAACTTGCTCTGATGGTGTGGAAAACATGAGGGAGCAGCACAGTTTAGGGCAGGGGTGTCCAACCTGCGGTCCGAGGGCCGCATGCGGCCCCATGAAGTATTTTGTGCGGCCCTGGTCGAGGGCGATGCAGTGTTTTCCTCTGCTGCTCCCGGGTGTTTGCCGTCTTGCCGGCTCCCTCCTCTGTCTTGCTGCAGCATTTGCACGTTTGTCTGGCCCCAGAAACATTTTTTTGGGCCAATGCGGTCCAGGGAAGCCAGAAGGTTGGACACCCCTGGTTTAGGGGGTGACGTACATTTGTGCTTGACAGAAGGGCAGGACTTGGTGTGATTGTATGATGATCTTAAGGTGGCAATGGGCAAAGGCAATGGTGAAAGCTAGAAGGCGCACAGGGAGAGAAATACCCAGCAGGAAAACGAAATGATTTTTTTTCTTTTATTTAGTTGGGGCTTTTTTTCCCCATGAAATTTTATTAAAGGTTTTAGCAAAATACAAAAAAAGAATAATAAACAATCAATATCAATATCAAAGTCATGAAACAACAAATGAGGAAGAACAAATATTCAAGTGCAACAAGAGATTATTAGGTACATATAATATAAGGTATAAATATGGTCTAGAGCAGTGGTCTCAAACATGCGGCCCGGAGGCCACATGCGGCCCGCCAGGTATTATTTTGCGGCCCGTGGTCTGTACTAGAACTGCCCGCTCTTTGCAACGTCCTCCGGCTTCCCCCCTGGCCTCCCGGTCTTAGTTTCAGCTAATCACCACAGCCTGCAGAGAGGATCACCGGTGCTGTAGTGATATTTGCAGGCTTCAGTTATCCTCAGCAGCACATTCCCTCTGCCGCTATCCTGCCCCTGGCACTAGCGATCCTCTCTGCAAGCTGCGGTAATTAGCTGAAACTAAGACCGGGAGGCCAGGGGGAAGCTGGAGGACACTGCAAAGAAGGGGGGAACATGCAGGCCTTTGGGGGGGGAGAGATTTATAAACTATAAAGAGTTTTACCTCATGCAAAATTGTCATTTCTTTAATAAGACATTAACTATTTTTTTCTGCGGCCCTCCAAGTACCTACAAATCCAAAATATGGCCCTGCAAAAAGTTTGAGTTTGAGACCACTGGTCTAGAATGTTGTGGTAGGTATTAGGAAAGTACTTAAGAAAGGAAACAAAGAAAAAACGGGAAAGGGAAAGGAAAGAAAAAAAAGGGGGGGCTAGAGAGGGAAAAGGAAGGAAAAGTAAGAAAGTAAAAGGGAGCGAAAAAGAGAAGAGAGTCCCCTAGAGGCCACAGAAAGAGAGAGGAAAAGGCAAAGTTGGAGAGAGAGATATAGGATATAGGAAGTATTAGGCATTAGCTTATTGGTGGTAAGGCTTTAGAGAGAATTCAAATAGTCGTTGAAATTAGCCCATTTAGCATGGACTTTAGTGGTCAAAGGAACAGTAGCAGAGATCAACATTTCACGTTTGTGTTGTAGTAGGACAGACGGGTACCAAAAGTGGAATCAAACGATTTCCAATTAGATAATATGAATCGCAGAGCAACAACGAGAAGCGTATTGAACAGGGCATATTGAGATATGGGTAAGCTGAGTAAAAGAGTCTCAGAATTTCTTTTATTTTGTAATTTCAATTAGCCATATCAAATATAGATATATGAGAAAAGAATAACATTGGTGAAACATTTTATAAGAAATATTACAAATAGAAAGAAACTAAGGGCTCCTTTTATCAAGCCACGATAGCGGGGTTAGCCCGTCGGACATTTCATCACGCGCTAACCCCCGCGGCCGGCTAAAAACCTAATGCCTGCTCAATGTAGGCGCTAGCGGCTAGCGCGGCAGGCGGTTTAACGCGCGTTAAACCCCCCCTACCGCAGCTTGATGAAAGGACCCCTAAGGGCTCCTCTTACTAAGGTACACTAGCGGTTTTAGCACACGCTACAATGCCCGGCGCGCTAAACGATAATGCCTCCATAGAGCTTGCATTAGTATTTCTCGTTTAGCGCATGGCTTGCGCGCGCTAATCTTGAGTGCGCGCTAAAAACGCTAGCGCACCTTAGTAAAAGGAGCCCTAATTCTAAAGTCCACTTCAAAGAGAGATTTGTGAGGATAAACTAAAAGTAAATAATTCCTGATGGAAATCCAGTTAGCATTCTAACTATAAATATTGCGATCCATTTTCTGTTTTAATTACCCTTTTTTCATGTTTCAATAGAAATTTCAGTAGAAATACTGGATCTCTACGTCATATGCTACTTGAGTGTCCTCTGTTGCATGACGTTTGGAGGACAGTTTGGTTTGACATCTGTAAGATATTACAAATATCATCGCCTCTTAATTATTCCATACTGATTCTTGGAGATGAACTTGGTTATTTAGGGCTATCTGATGATGCCAATAACTTACTCCATTTGTTATTTGATAGCTGTAAAAATTATTCTATCTAATTGGAAAAATTTGGCGGCTGCGGAACGTAATACCTGGTGGAATTCAGTATGCTTGATAGCCAAATTTGAGCGTATAGCTGCAGAGCGCTCTCAAGCACTAGACAGATTCAACAAAATGTGGTCCCTGCTGCTGGAGTACTCTATATATCAAACTGCTAGATAATCAACATTGGAACATGATCAACCATTTGTGTCACTGCTACCTTATTCCTTTTTTTTTTTAACTGCTTTTCCTACTGCTACTTGTTATTCGTTCCCTTCCATTGACATCCAGTTTGGACTACCAGTGTTACTGTTATTCTCATGGCTCTTTGCTAAATCTTCCTACTGAATATAGATGATTGATGAGTCATGTTTTTCTCTTTCTGTACGATTTCTTTTTTCCCTTTCCCTTATATTTTTCTTGTTCTTTGATCTTTGGATATATTAGAGTTATATACTGTCTATCAATTACTTTTGTATTATGCATCCTCGGATCTTGTTGTATGCCTTTTTGCTTTATTGTAAAACCAATAAAACCTTTGAACTGAAAAAAAATAAATTTCTCCAAATGAAAATGATCAAAAAATATATATTGTTTACCCTGATAAAGTAAAATAAATCTACAGGGAAAACTCAGGAAAAAAAAGTTGCTCCAATAGCCAAAACCCTGGAAAAATCTGAATTGGCTGCCCACAAAAAAACAACTTTCTTATATTTAAAGTAATTCTTTAAAACTAGCAATTTATCTTTTTCTGACCAGAGAGTTACCAAAAAAAGTTGAACGAGTGGAAAATATATCTTGAGTGTCCTCTAAAAAGGCTGTAAGTTCCCCAACTGCTAATGCTGGAGCAACATCCACCACTCCTCTAGTTGACATTGTTTGTGATGATGACAAGTGCATAACCTTTCGAAATGCAATTGACTCAGATATTTCCAGTTTTAAAATGTCGCTAAAATATTTTCTAAGCAATATTTCAGCTGAAAGACCTAAGTATGAATACTCTGGAGGAGAGGAGGGACAGGGGAGATATGATATAGAAGTTGAAATACTTGAAAGGCATTAATATAGAACCAAATCTTTTCCAGAAAAGAAAATATGGTAAAACTAGAGGGCATAATTTGAGGTTACAGGGAGGAAGACTTAGGAGCAATGTTAGGAAATTCTTCTTCACGGAGAGGGTGGTAGATGCCTGGAATGCCCTCCCGAGGGAAGTGGTGGAGAGGAAAATGGTGATGGAATTCAAAAAAGCGTGGGATAAACATAGAGGATCTCTAATTAGAAAACGAAGGATGTAAATTAAAGACCTAAGGCCAGTATTGGACAGACCTGCACGGTCTGTGTCCGATATATGGTGATTCAGTGTAGGGTGGGCTGGGGTGGGCATCAATGTGAACTCCACTAATATGGAACTGTATATTATATTACATTACATTAGTGATTTCTAATCCGCCTTTACCTTGCGGTTCAAGGCGGATTACATAAGAATTGTTATGTACTTAAGGAATAGTTTGAACATTTTCTAATTTGCTAAGGAGTAGTTGGTAATGCAGGAGGAATTCGGAACATTATTGGTTGTATTATATTGGTTTTATGTATTTTTTGAAGAGTAGGGTTTTTGTTTCATGTTTGAAGATTTTATACTCTGTGGTCGAAGTCAGCAGATTGGTGAGTTGTCGGTCCAGTTTAGAATAAAAACTTGTATCGTAAACTTGTACTGTAGAATGATTTTTGCAGATACCTGCTTGGAAAGGATGTTAAATATTTGAATCTTCTACATGCTGAGTCAGTTGCTGGAAGACAAGACGTTCTACAATTGTAGAGATAAATGGAAGATTGGATATCAGTTGAAAATTAGATGATAAAGAACGGTTGAAAGAGGGATTTTTCACAATGGGATGAACTGTGACTCAATTCCACTCCAGTGGGAGCAGCCCAGTGGATAAACATTTGTTACTATATTGGGAATTAGTGGAGAAAGACCATGTTTAGGTATAGAAAAAAAATAAAGTTGAAGGAATGGGATCCAGTAGACATGTTGGGCCGTATTCTGTAACCGGCGCCCAAGTCGGTGGCCACCTTAAAAGCGGATGTTGATTGCCTGTCAATCATCCAGGGCGCGGTTACAGAATGGCACCAAGATAGGCAGCTGAAATGTAGGCCCGGAAAACCTAGGCCTACATTTCAGCCGCTTATCATGGTTATTAGACAGTAGCAGCCGAGAATGGCGGGGGGATTCTCCCCTTCCATCAACTGAGTGGTAGGGACTCCACAAAGTCGTGATTCTGTAACAATTATAAAAGTCACTCCATGTGATTTTACAGAAAACTTCATCAAATGTTATTCAACTGTTATTGAAACTTATGCTCAGAGACATGAAGGCGAAAATACCGCCTCACCACCCAATCATCGCATTGTTCAATACAGGGTCAGAATGATAGCAATAGCCACTATTGAATTTTTAAGAGCCAAACGGGCTATAAGCTTAACATCTTATGTTGATGACTGTAAGATGAAAAAAACTTAGCTTTCTAAATTCACTGGTCCCGACGTGACACGTTAGATTTCCAGGAAGAAGTTAAATTTTATGGCGAGAATGTGATAGTCTTGATGTTACAAGAGACTTCATTACCTAAAGTTTGAGGTGGTGTAGCAGAGCAATGTCGGTTCCCTGAAGCAGGCTCGAAACATGTCACGTCGGAACCAGTGAATTTAGAAAGCTAAGTTTTTTTTCGTCTTACAGTCATCAACATAAGATGTTTTTTTTGTTTTTGGTTTTTTTTTAATTCTTTATTCATTTTCAAATTTACCATAAGTGTGATAATATGTCCAAACAAATTAACAATAAATATATCACTTAATAATCATCTATGGTACAAATGATATACGCTTATCTCCCACCCTCCCCACCCTTTCTATCATATAATCAATACCTTATACAATATCTAACAATAAAATTACCCCCCCCCTCACAATTGAACTTGTAAATTTAAGGGGGAAAAATAGACATCTAATCAGTACAATACTTTGTTAATGGCTCCCACACATCTTGAAATTTCCCAAAACATCCCCGCTGTATTGCAATAAATCTCTCCATTTTATAAACATGACATAAGGAATTCCACCAGAAATTATAATTTAATCTACTCCAATTTTTCCAATTATACATCATTTGTTGAATGGCAACCCCAGTCATTATAAGTAATAATTTGTTATTATTTGTAGAAATCTGACTTTTTGCTCTCATTGCCATATCAAACAGCACAGTATCATATGATAATGCCACTGGATTGTCTAATAAACAATTAATTTGGTCCCAAATTGATTTCTAAAAATTCAAAATAAATGGACAATAGAATAATAAATGATCTAAAGTCCCTGCTTCGAGATGACAGTGCCAACATAAGATGTTAAGCTTATAGCCCGTTTGGCTCTTAAAAATTCAATAGTGACTATTGCTATCATTCTGACACTGTATTGAACAATGTGATGATTGGGTGGTGAGGCGGTATTTTCGCCTTCATGTCTCTGAGCATAAGTTTCAAAAACAGTTGAATAACATTTGATGAAGTTTTCTGTAAAGACACATGGAGTGACTTTTATAGCAGTTACTATATTTTTCTTTGGTCACTCAACATTAGTATTTTAGTTGAGTTACTGGCCCTTTTCTTTATTTTTGAGTGATTCTGTAACAGGCACGCAGGTTTGAGTGCTGGCTACTGAATCGCAGTATTGGGAAGTCCATGCCACTTGGCTGATGGGGGAGGGGGAATCCCTCTGCCGTGATCAGCTGAGAGCAGCCACGGTAGGGAACCCCCAAATCCCACCACAAGTCAGCTGACAGGAGAGATTCCCACTCCCTCCTGCCGTCAATCTTCCTCCCCCCCTAACATCCCCAGCAGAAGGGATGCCCAATCCTTCCTACCAGCACCCCGTGGGGATGGGAAAATGAGTTCTCGTGGGGACAAGGGAAAAATTGTCCCCGTGTCATTCTCTAGTATATATCATCCAGTGTAAAGAAGGGTGCTACATTGGTGAAGTAAGCTAGATGCTAAAGACTAGGGTCAATTTACACAGATATCACATTGAAAATTGCAATGCCATTTTTTTTTTTTTTTTTTTTTTGCTGAATGGCAACACCGGTCATTATAAGTAGTAATTTATTATTATTCGCAGAAATCTGACTCTTTGCTCTCATTTCCATACCAAATATCACAGTATCATAGGATAATGCCACTGGGTTATCTAATAAATTATTAATTTGGTCCCAAATTGATTTCCAAAAATTCATAATAAATGGGCAATGAAACAGTAAATGATCTAAAGTTCCTGCTTCCAGATGACAATGGCAACATCTGTTAGACAAATTACATATAATTGGAAGGATTGGAGGAGATTAAATTATAACTTCTGGTGGAACTCTTTATGCCATATTTATAAAATGGAAAGGTTTATTGCATTGCAATGGGGATACTTTAAGAAGTTTCAGGATGTGTGGAAACCATTAACAAAGTATTGTAAAGATTAATTTGAAATTGTTTCCCTTATACTTATCGATTTAAGGGGTAGGGAGGGGGGAATTTTATTATTACATGTTTTATATGATAATGGAATATAAGGGTGGGTGGGGTGGGAAAAGGGAAGGGATATGTTTTTATGTAATATATTCAATGATTGTTTGTAAGTGATGTAGTTAATGTTAATCTGAGTGAATATATTTAACACTTAATGTAATTTTGAAAATAATAATAATAATAACTTTATTCTTGTATACCGCATTACCATGGAAGTTCTATGTGGTTAACAGATGAAGAGACTGTACATTTACAGCGAAGTTACAATTTCGTTAATGTTACATTTACATAATAGATTATACATTTTCAGTCATGTTACATTTACATTTTAGACGATGACTTTACGGTGAATTTATTTTTACAGCTAGGTTGTATATTCGGAGTAGTTACATTCGCTATAAGTTACATACAGCGGTGATGCAAATGGCAGTGTTACATACGGAGGTAAAGAATATATAAAAAAAAAAAAAAAAAATTGCAATGCCAACTAGTATGTCACATCTGTCAGAGAACACTTTGGAAAAATAGAACCGTGCATCAATGATTTTATGGTGAGAATACTACAAGGAAATTTTAAGTGATAAAATATTTTGACATCCACCAGACAGGACTTAATAAAACATGAGTTTAAACTGCTTTGTCATATCTCTCTGTCTCCCACCCACCCAGCCCTCTGTTTCTCACCTTGCTCACGCCTTCCTCTTCCTGTGAAACTATCAATGAAACGCGCTCATGTTTCGTATTTGTCAACATTTGCTTATTTCTGATCTGAAGAAGAAGGGCTGCCTTTGAGAGTGAATCAATAAATGCATTAAGGGGTCCTTTTACTAAAGCGCACTAACTGATTTAGTGTGCGCTAACCGATTTAGTGTGCACTAAAGATTAGTGTGCGCTAAATGCTAAGGCACCCATTATATTCTATACGCGCCTTAGCATTCAGCGCGTGCTAATTTATAGAAACATAGAAACATAGAAGATGACGGCAGAAAAGGGCTACAGCCCATCAAGTCTGCCCACTCTGCTTACCCACCCCCTGTCTATGCCCTAATGACCCAATTTCCTTATCTTGACCCTTGTAGGGATCCCACATGGGTATCCCATTTATTCTTGAAGTCTGGCACGCTGTCTGCCTCGATCACCTGCGCTGGAAGCTTGTTCCAATGATCAACCACTCTCTCTGTGAAGAAATACTTTCTGGTGTCGCCATGAAATTTTCCACCCCTGAGTTTGAGCAGGTGCCCTCTTGTGGCCGAGGGTCCCTTGAGAAAGAAAATATCATCTTCCACTTCGACACGTCCCGTGAGGTACTTAAATGTTTCGATCATGCACTAAATTGATTAGTGTGCCCTAAGGGCTGTATTCACTAAGCCCACGTTATCTTGCTGGTCCGTGTTCAATCCGTGTCCAGGCTCTCTATTCACAACGTGCCCTTATGCTAATTAGGCCAATCGGAGGCACGCCCCCAATCAACCACGCGTATCGCAGAAGAGTATAGAATAATTTAGATGCCCTATCAGTTAATTTGCACCATTTTTTCTTAGTTAATATTTCCTAGTTTCCGTTTTATAAATTACATTTTGGATCTTTTGTGGACTTGAGCTGATTTAAGTTAACTTAATACCTTTGAAGTTATTATATTATTGTTTGGATTTTTTTTTTTTTTTTTACTTAAAAGCGTGCTGTACAAGTATATCTTGAAATGTATTACTAAAAATGAATAAATAAATTATTTTTAAAAAAAGACAATTTTGGGGCTTTTTATTCAAAAATTCAGAAATTAATTTATGAGACAGACATGGTTATTTTTATTACATAGGACTTTTTGGACCCCAGTTTGTTTACAAAAATTAGATAGTTCTAAGTCTAATACTGTAGATGCTGGCATTGTCATATTAATATAGGGACTCTGGATCATCTGTTATATTTTTGTCCATTGATAATTAATTTCTGGAAGTCAATTTGGGGACAAATAAATCTTATTCTTGAGTCATCTATTCCCTTAACTTATGAAGCCATAATTTGTGGTACGTTACTATACGGTAAGCCTACTTTGGATAAATATAAAAACCGTCTTTTCTTGATCATGATGGGAATAGCCATCCAAATGGTCACACTTAATTGGAAGAGCCACGACAGAATAAATTGCACATTTTGGTGGGCAAATGTGTGTACCACATATAAATATGAGAGAATGAATGCGGAATGTATGGGGTTCAGTAGTTCATTTAATAAAGTGTGGAGCCCATTGAATACATTTGTAACCTCACAATAAGGCTTATGTATCTCTCCTTTTCTTAGATTTCCTTATACATCCAGGGTGGGTGGATGGGGGGAGGGAAATATATTTTGAGGATTTAAATTATTTAATTGTAATATTGTAATCACATCATATGTCTTATTGTATTAATAATTGGGAGAAGGATGGGAGAAAATGATTTTTTTATGTATTACTTGTATAGTTAATAGTGCATTTTATGCAGTATTTTATGTTCAATTAATTGTATTGCATTGTCGAAGTTTGAAAATCAATAAAGATTAAAAAAAAAAGAATGAAAATACACTGAGATACAGAGTGGGCAAGACCTTGTATACTACCACGCACAAAAAATGTTTTTAAATATTTGTGACAACAAAAAAAATTGATCCTATTCACTCCACAAAATGCACACACACGAAAAAAAAAAAATTCTGGAGAATCGATGTCCAAGATGATGGCTTTATTGAAACAAACAAGTAATCCACATAAATACATCTAAGACCGGAACCTCAAGAAACATATGAACCCTACACGGTCTGTGTTTTGATGCAATTGTCTTCTTCAGGGGTCCTATGGAGAAAATGTGTAAGGTCACAGGAAAATATGAACTTTAATATATACTATGTGAAAAGATTTAAATAAAAAAAAGTGAATAGTGAGTGGATTGTGTATTTATATTGATAGAATGATAATTGGTGCTATATTGTGAATGAAATAATGACTTAGAGAAAGTGATGTGAAATCTATAAATAGGAATAGAGTGAAAATTTAAAAACTTGGATGCTAAAAATGCATTAATCTGATTTCACGTGAAAACACTGTAAGAACACCGAATTACAAATTTGTGTACAGAGGGAGCATCGGTGAGAACCAGTAGTAACCAGTGCCACTTTCAGGGATGACAAACCTAAGCCAGGAAGGCTTTAATGTCGCTGAAACTTCATATTATTAAACTCCTCTATTGATAAACATTGCACCTACTACATTCAGTTCCAACTAGTGCATCTGCCACACTCAATTTTTATTATTTTCAATCTGTCAAAATCCAAAAATAGGTAGCAATTATACATTAAAATTTGCTGAAAGATGTTTTGCTTAACTTTGGACTATGTAGAGGTTGTGCCAGCTTCTGTTCTCTTAATAATGAACTGATATTTCTAAAATTGCAATGCCAACCAGTAGGTATTTATTTTCAGGAGTATGGAGGGAAAATACTCTTGAAAAGAATCTGGAGCCTTTTTCCAGGGCAGCAACATCTCTCGCACGTTCTAAATGAGGTGGAAAAGCTCCCGGTATAGCGTGACAAAGAAACCTTAGACTATCTTTCCCCATGTCTCTTCCTGAGTAGTACGTGGAGAGATACAGCAGCAGTGATATATCATGAACCACTTCTGAAGGTGCAGATGTATCACAGTTGAAATAACATTTACCCTACATTATCCTCTGGATTCTATATATGACACCCAAATTTGGATGCTGAAATTTCAGCACAAAGAGAAGAGCATTAAGTAGCATCTAATTGGTGTCAACAATCCAATATTACAGATAATTAGCAAAAATTGGAATTCATGCTTACATCTGTCTACCTGCTATTCGATAAGACCAGAAGTCTAATCCCCTACTGCAGCGGTTCTTAAATCTATCCTGGGGGACCCTCAGCCAGTCAGGTTTTCAAGATATCATAAGAACATGAGAAACGCCCTCACCGGATCAGACCGAGGTCCATCTAGTCCGGTGATCCGCACACACGGTGGCCCATTTAGATACTCCTTTTTGGAGACCCGAATTTCCCATATCCCTCAATATGATTTGCAAGAAGGTATGCATCCAACTTGCGCTTGAAACCCAGAACAGTAGTCTCCGCCACTACCTCCTCCGGAAGAGCATTCCAAGCGCCCACCACTCGTCGTGCGAAACAGAACTTCCCGACACTTGTCTTGAACCTGCTGCCACTCAGTTTCAGGCTATGACCTCTTGTCCGTTTCACATCTGAAAATGTTAGTAATGCTGCTTCCTGGTCTATTTTATCAAATCCTTTTAATACTTAAAAGTCTCAATCAAATCCCCTCGCAGTCTTCTCTTCTCGAGGGTGAACAGCCCCAGCTTTCGGAGGCGTTCTTAGTAGCACAAATTTTCCATACCTTTGACTAGTATCGTGGCTCGCCTCTGCACCCTCTCCAGCAGAGTTATATCCTTCTTTTATATCCCTAATTAAAATGCATGAGGTAGATTTCCATATAATAGAAGTGACAGGCATAGCATGATGGCAGATAAAGGCCAAATGACCCATCCAGTCTGCCCATCCACAGTAACAATTATCTCTTCCTCTGTCTAAGAGGACCCACGTGCCTATTCCAGGCTTTCTTGAATTCAGACACAGTCTCTGTCTCCACCACTTCTTCTGGGAGACTGTTCCACGCATCTACCACCCTTTCTGAAAAAAAGTATTTCCTTAGATGACTCCGGAGCCTATTACCTCTTAACTTCATCCTATGCCCTCTCATTCCAGAGTTTCCTTTCAAATGAAAGAGACTCCGCTCATGTGCATTTATGCCACGTAGGTATTTAAATGTTTCTATCATATCTCCCCTCTTCCGCTTTTCCTCCAGAGTATACAGATTGAGATCTTTAAGTCTGTCCCTATATGCCTTATGACGAAGACCATGCACCATTTTAGTAGCCTTCCTCTGGACCGACTCCATCCTTTTTATATCCTTTTGAAGGTGCAGCCTCCAGAATTGTACACAATATTCTTCTTTTTCTTTTTTTTTTAATATCTTTATTAGCAATTGCAAAGGTTACATACAACCAAAAGAAAAGCAGAGAAAAGCAAGGCAGAACAGCCAAGTAATTCAACAAGCAAAAGAACAGGGTAACCATGAGGCAAAATACAAAGTCTCCTCGATTGGATGCCCAGCACAATTGACATTTTGAATAATAGAAAACCACCAGACCAACTCAGGCAAACCTCACACAACCAGTCTCAAGTCACAACAATCACTCTGTACACAATATTCTAAATGAGGTCTCACCAAAGTCTTATACAGGGGCATCAATACCTCCTTTTTCCTACTGGCCGTACCTCTCCCTATGCAACCTAGCATCCTTCTAGCTTTCACCGTCACCTTTTCAACCTGTTTGGCCACCTAAAGATCATCACATACAATCACACCCAAGTCCCGTTCTTTTGTCGTGCACATAAGTTCTTCACCTCCTACATTCCCTTTAGTTTTTGCAGCCCAAATGCACGACCTTTCATTTCTTAGCATTAAATTTTAGGTGCCAAATTTCAGACCATTCTTCAAGCTTCACCAGGTCTTTCTTCATGTTATTGACTCCATCCTGGGTGTCTACTCTATTGCAGATTTTTGTATCATCCGCAAAGAGGCAAATCGTACCCAACAGTCCTTTAGCAATATTGTGTATAAAAATGTTAAAAAGAACAGGCCCAAGAACAGAACCTTGAGGCACACCACTGGTAACATCCCTTTCCTCAGAGCGATCTCCATTGATCACTACCCTCTGCGCCTTCCACTCAACCAGTTCTTGATCTAGCCCGTAACTTTGGGACTCATCTCGGGGACACTCAGTTTATTTGTTAGACGTCTGTGTGGAATACTGTCAAAGGCTTTGCTAAAATCTAAATACGCTTCATCTAGCTCACTCCCTCTATCCAATTCTCTGGTCACCCAGTCAAAGAAATTGATCAGATTTGTCTGACAAGACCTACCTCTGGTGAATCCACAAGATCATCTGGTCAGTTTGGGTACCTTTTTGGCACTTAGACACTTCTAAAACAGGTCTAGCTCAGAACATCTTTCCATCCAGAATATCCTGGGAAAGGTTCAGTTATTGCCGCAAAACGTCTAAGTCTAAACCGGCCCACAGCCCACCCAAAACACACCACTAACATGCCCTTTTCTGAGTTTGACATTACTCTTTGTGACTCTGTACAGCGCTGCGTGAGTCTGGTAGCGCTATAGAAATAATTAATAGTAGCAACAGTAGTAGTAATTAAAACTTTATTTTGTGTATGTTACTTTTGTAAGGTCACCTAGGAATAAGCGGTTGACAAATTTTTTAAATAACTAAATAATTGAAAGGAAACCCTGGAATGAGGGGGCATAAGATGAAGGTGAAAGAGGATAGATTGAAGTAACTTCAGAAAATACTTTTTCATGATAAGGGTGGTGAATGCTTGCAATGGCCTCACAGTGGAGGTGGTGGAGACATAAAGTGTATCTGAATTTAAGAAATCTTGGGACAAGTGCTTTGGATCTCTAAGGGAGAGAAGGGGATAATAGATGGCATGGGTAGGCAGACAAGATAGGCCGTGTGGTCTTTATCTGCCTTCATTTTTCTCTGTTCCTATGAGTAGCACCATTTCTGCGTCCAAATACAATGAGTTGGGCACTGTCATTTATACAAAGATTTTGCTGGCGTAAATACTGGCGCCCGACTTTAGATCGATTTTTCACTCCGTCAAAAATTACAAAGATTAGGGGATACTAGATGAAGTTACAGGGAAATACTTTTAAAACCAGTAGGAGGAAATTTTGTTTCACTCAGAGAATAGTTAAGCTCTGGAACGTGTTGCCAGAGGATGTAGTAAGAGCGGATAGCATAGCTGGTTTTAAGGAAGATTTGGATAATTTCCTGGAGGAAAAGTCCATAGTCTGTTATTAAGAAAGACATGGGGGAAGTCTTTGCTTGCCCTGGATTAGTAGCATGGAATGTTGCTACTGTTTGGGGCTTCGGAATCTTTTGGTACTCTTTCGGATTCTAGAATCTTGCTATTCTTTAGGATTCTAAATGGAATGTTGCTACTCTTTGGGTTTTGGCCAAGTACTGGTGACCTGGATTGGCCACCGTGAGAACGGGCTACTGGGCTTGATGGACCATTGATCTGACCCAGTAAAGCAATTCTTATGTTTTTATTTAGACCAAGAAAACCCCGGGTATACCTAAGATTAGGTGCCTATCAACACTTAAGACCACTCTAAGTGTTGCTAGATGCGATTCTATAAAGTGCACCTAAGTTTTATAGAATCACTCCTGAGTGTCACATTACTTGGCGCCTACGTTTTGGGCATCGGTTATAGAATCGGGCCCACAGTGTTTATACTTGTTCTCCTAAAGTAGCGTTTCTCAAACCTCTTCTGGATGGAAATCTACCCCATGCATATTCAGATTGACTAGGTGTGCCTGCAGAAGAGGGATTGAGAAGCACCATGCTAGTGGCAGAGAAACTTAGTATGCTATCAGGCACTTAGATGTCAAAGAAAATTCCCGATATACTCCAATTCAGTGGTTCCCAAACCTGTCCTGGAGGACCCCCAGCCAGTCAGGTTTTCAAGATATCCCTAATGAATATGCATGAGAGAGATTTGCATACCTGTCACTTCCATTATATGCAAATCTCTCTCATGCATATTCATTAGGGATATCTTGAAAACCTGACTGGCTGGGGGTCCCCAAGGACAGGTTTGGGAACCACTGCTCCAGATTTAGCTTGGTATTACCTAGAGTAGGGGTAGGCAATTCCGGTCCTCGAGAGCCGGAGCCAGGTCAGGTTTTCAGGATATCCACAATGAATATGTATGAGATGGATTTGGCACTGCCTCCTTGAGACGCAAATCTATCTCATGCATATTTATTGTGGGTATCCTGAAAACCTGACCTGGCTCCGGCTCTCGAGGACGCAGAGAGAGAGGAGACATGATCGAGACGTTCAAGTATCTCATGGGTCGCATCGAAGTGGAAGAAGATATCTTCCTTCTCAAGGGTCCCACGGCAACTAGAGGGCACCCGTGGAAAATCAGGGGAGGGAAACTGCACAGTGACACCAGGAAATTCTTTTTCACTGAAAGAGTGGTTGACCGCTGGAATAATCTTCCACTTCAGGTCACTGAGGCCAGCAGCGTGCCTGATTTTAAGGCCAAATGGGATAGACACGTGGGATCTATTCACTGAGTTAGGTGGGGAAGGGTCATTGCAGTGGGCAGACTAGATGGGCCGTGGCCCTTATCTGCCGTCTATTTCTATGTTTCTATGTAGAGGGAAGAAGGTCAGCTTTGCAAAAGTGATTTGGTGAGGGTAAGCTAGCTCATTCCTTTTTTATACTTTTCCTTTAGAACAGCGTATCGCAAACTGTATGCCACGGAAGATTCCAGGTATGCAATGAGACACCGGCAAGGAGAAGAGATGCCGGCGCAGGCTGACTAGTTACAGGGCGTGCTTCTCGCGGCGAGAGGCATGTCCCGTCGGCAATTAACCAGTGTCAACAACTCTCCTCCTCTCCCTGCACCTCCCCTCCTCCAGGATCCGCCCACCGGGGAAGTGGCAAGGTTCAGGGACGCGGCCAGAGTACCTCTGCGCATGCGTGGACGTCAATGTGATGACATCACGCATGCAGATGACATCACCGCATCAACGTCCGCGCACTTCTGGGTGCCTTCCAGCCGCGACACTGAAAATTTTGCGGGACGCTGCTTTAGAATATTGGCTCTGGAGAAGAAGAAGATTGGGAAAATGAGTGAGGATGATAAAAATGATTTTGTGTGGCTCAGCTAATGCAAACAGCTGATCAGTGGGTAGTTTTGGCAAGGCTCTGCCTTTCAGCCACCTGTAGTGGTATTAGAATCCTCTCTGACCAGAATTACCTCAAACGCTTTTACAGTGTTATTTATAATTCATAATTAGGATGCATAGCACGATACAGTTACATAAAGCTTCTGAGTCCTTTGGCTTAAAATCTAAATTTGGAAATATTAAAGAAAGTAGGCAGATTGATCTTTGGAGAAGGAAGGAGTCATACAGCGAAATCTGAAAATGCAGTATTACTCTGTGTTTCTCAATCAGGCTCAGGTAATGTCTCTGTTTGTTTCCCAAAAGATTTTCTCATTTCCTGTCCTCTAAGCCAGTGTTTTCTCAACTCGGTCACGCTTGCCAGTCAGGTTTTCAGGATCTCCACATTGAATTTGCATCAGCTTGATTTGCATACACTGCCTCCATGCTATGCTAAATTCCTTTCGTGCATAGTCATGGTGGATATCTTGAAAACCTGACTGGTATGGAGGGTACTCCAGGACCGAGTTGAGAAACACTGCTCTATGCTGATACACCTCCTGTTTCTAGCTTTCACCCTCACCCCTCCATTTTCCTTAGCAGCTATTTTCAACTTTGAACACAAGTCCTGGTGCTATAATTCAAACTGCTATAATTAGCTCTTCAAGCACCAGCATTCAAAGCTAGTGATAGGGATACTGCATTAGTCCAGTATAATGACATCACCTAAAACTTTTATTTGCCCTTATTTTTATATTAGAGATCCTGGTCATTTTTACTCCTACTCCTACTATTATTTATCACTTATATAACACTGACAAGCGTACACAGCATTGTACATTTTGACATTTAATAGATGGACCCTGCTCAGAAGAGCTTACAATCAAACTTATCTATACCCTGCACTGCACCAGGGTTTCCCAAGTCAGTCAGGTTTTCAGGATATCCAAAATGAATACGTATGACATTGATTTGCCTCCATTGTAGCCACAATTCAATAGATGGTGCCCAAAAATCAGTGCTGATAAAATTTCATGCTAAGTGTTGCTCTAGGTTTCCTAATACCAAAACCAGAGAAAACACACGAAAAAGGCCACCAACTAGACATAGTTACCTTTTCGCAAAAAGAAAACACTGACCCAAAGATCCATCATAGCACAGGGGCCTGGGAAAAAATGCATCTGGTCAGATCACTACATATGTAAATTTGATAACGGGTTAGGGGTCAAAGCATGAAGAATAATTAGAGGATTTGGGATGCCAAAGTTGGAGGGAGACTTACATTTTTTGAGAAAAGCCAAGTTTTCAGATGTTTGCGGAAAACTTGGAGAGAGCTCAAGTTCCGAAGAGGGGAGGTAAGGTTGTTCCAGAGCTCAGTGATTTTGAAGTGGAGGGAGGTCCCTAGCTTTCCTGTGTGGGAAATGCCTTTTAGCGAGGGGAAGGACAGTTTTAATTTGTGGGAGGGTCTGGTGGTATTAGGGTTTGAAGAATTCCAAGAAAGAGGGATAAAGGGAGGGAGGATACTGTGTAGGATCTTGAAAGCTAGACAGGCGCATTTAAAGTGGACCCTGGCGATTATCGGAAGCCAGTGAAGTTTGGACAGGAGCGGAGAGACATGGTCAAATTTACTTTTAGCGAAGATGAACTTGGCCGTGGCATTCTGAATCCACTGAAGTCTCTGAAGGTTTTTCTTAGTTAGGCTTAAGTAGATAGAGTTGCAGTAGTCTAATCTGGAAAGGATGATGGATTGGACAAGGAGGCTGAAAAAGCATTTTTTTTTTTTACCAAGGATTGGTAAAACTCACTAGCCCTGAAAACCAACTACAGATCCATTGCAAGCATCCCCTTATTCACCAAGCTTCTTGAAGGATTGGTTAACTTGGAGCTTGTGAACTATCTAGACAAATTCAGCATACTCAAGGAACACCTATCAGAATTCAGAAAAGGTTTTAGCACTGAGACAGTCCTAGCCTCGATCCTTAATCACCTATACAGCTTATTCAGCAAAGGAACAAGTGCTCTGATCTTACAACTAGACTTCAGCAGTGCTTCTGATCTTGTTGATCACGAAATAATGCTACACTGCCTAGATGCAATAGGACTTACAGGAACAGTAAGGAACTGGATACAGGGTTTCCTAACAAAGAGATCTTACCGTGTGGTTAGTGGTGGGACATACTCAAACTCCTGGAAAAAACCCTCGGGAGCACCACATGGTTCACCACTATCTCCCACACTATTCAACATTTACATATCATCCCTAGGACACTTACTGCAAAAGCTAAACTTAAACTACTACATATATGCAGATGACATTTCAATTTTAATCCCAATAAACAGCATTACAAACGAAACCTCAGAATACATTTCTCATATTATGACCGAAATAGAACATTGGACAATCAACTTCAAACTGAAACTAAACACAGAAAAAACAAAAATCTTCCTTGCAAGCCCAACAGACAAAATTACCAAAACAATGCTACATATAAAAGATCACGACTACCCAATTACTAAAACAATAAAAATATTGGGAGTCACATTAGACACACATTTGACAATGGTTGAACACACGATTGCAGTGGCAAAAAAGTGCTTCCTGGCATTATGGAAATTAAAGACCATCAAAAAATACTTTGACCCATTATCATTTAGATCAGTGTTTTTCAACCTTTTTACACCTATGGACCGGCAGAAATAAAAAAATTATTCTGTGGACCGGCATCTGTCTGTGGATTGGCGGTTGAAGAACACTGGGCTAAGTCGTGGGCCAGACCCCACCCATCTCTACCCAATCTCCACCCCAGACCCCACCCCCATAATAATACTAATTGCACCTTGCATGTCCCGTGCCTCATCTGGAAGCCTTCCCTCTGACGTTGCAACGTCAGAGAGAAGGCTTCCGGTTCAGGCGCAGGATGCCCATAGGAGCCATTTCCCTTGGCTTTGTGCACTGAATCAGTTAGGAAGAGGGAGATGGTTCGAAGATAATACCGCATCGATCGCACCGTGGACCGGCAGTTGAAGAACACTGTTTTGGGCCTGATGCACGTGCTGGCCCTGTGGACCAGCAGGAAATTTCTGTGGACCGGCACTGGTCCATGGGCTGGTGGTTGAAGAACACTGATTTAGATTACTAGTGTAATCACTAGTGCTTTCTACTCTGGACTACTGCAACATCGTTTATATGGGTATACCCATAAAAACAGTGAGGAAACTTAGAATTGTTCAGAACACGGCAGTCTGCTTGATATTTGGATTGAAAAAAAGCGACCACGTCAGCCCCTACTACAGACTGCTGCACTGGCTGCCAGTCGAGGCACGAATAATATTCAAGTTCTCTTGCATATGTTTCAAGCTGGTTTGGGGACTAGCTCCTACATATTTGCTATCTCACTTCATATTATACAGTCCCATAAGACAAACCAGAAACTGCAATCTATTTGCATGTCTAAGCATCAAATACAAAACCTTCCTGGATAAAACTTTTATGTACCAAGCAAACAAAGAACAACACTGGCTAGACAACTACATTAATGGAGCTAAACTGACCTACGACGCTTTTAGAAAAGTCATAAAAACTGCCTTATTCGACAGAAATATCACCTAAACAGTAATTACACCAAACACTAAATACATTTCTATTATTTCTAACAGGTCCCCTCTGAAATACTTAACAAACTGTTTATTGTAATTTCTCTGCATTCACTGTAATTTCACTGACTATCTGCATACTGTAACTCGCTGTTTGTCCAGCTCTCTTCAATGTGAACCGCCTAGAAGTCGCAAGATTATTGGCGGTATAGAAGAATAAAGTTATTATTATTATAAATGGTGCTCAGAATCGGGCTCTGTTCATAGAATAGTGTTTCTGGTACCAGGCCCTGTGCCCAATTTGCAGTTTGTAAAACCTGGTGTAAATTTTCACACCTGAACTACAGGCGAATCCCTCTTATTCTGTAAAACTGCAGGCAAATTCCAGGAACTTTCCCATGGCCGTGCTCCTTTTGCAAATCTGTGGGTAAAATTTACGTGCGGGTTTGGTGCCTAAAGATGCATGCGCATGAAACTTTATTTTAAAACCAAAAATGCTTTATTTTGTGGCGCTAAGGTTCAGATGTTCCCTGATGTGGCAAGATCGACCCAACTCAGAAGGAAGGGCTTTTTAGCCTTGAAACCCTGAGTTGTGGAACTGGGTGCCACATTTTTTCTGAAGTTTCCTTGCATGTGTTTGGTGACTTTTCAAAGTACAGATTATATTTTTTGGGATCCGGCTCAGTTGATACAATTTCTTGATCAAAAATAATGGGGGGATTATATATTTTGTTGGTTGAGATAGCTATTTTCAAATTGAGGAGCCTGATTTGAAAAAGATACTTATATAGAAGGAAGATGTTTTCTTCCTTTAAAATAGATTTCTGTTATTAAATAGTGCACCTCTTCTTTTAATGAGGGCTAGATGGAATTTCTGATTTTGTAATGATAATAATTATGTAAAATGATTTGTTATGTTTCCATATCCTGTTATGTTTCTTTGTAAACATTATTTGAAATTTCAAAATAAAAAAATTTTTTAAAAGATGCATGCGCAAATTTTAATGAAAGCCCATTAGCACCGATAATTGATTAATAATACCTAATTATTGGCACTAATTGGCTCATTAATTGAATAAATTATGCAAACAAATTGCATGCTCACCTATATTTGCGTGTACAAATTTGGCACTGACTATAAGTACAGCAGCAGTAGGTTTCCCACCGCCGCCTAACTTAAGTGACCAAACCTACCTTAAAAGCCTTGAAAACAAAAAAGTTTAGCCACCTTCTAGCACCTCCTGTACTAGGTTTGGACAATTTCCTGGAGGAAAAGTCCATAGTTTATTATTGAGAGAGACATGGGGGAAGCCACTGCTTGCCCTGGATCGGTAGCATGGAATGTTGCTATTCTTTGGGATTCTGGAATCTTTTGTTACTCTTTGGGATTCCGGAATCTTGCTATTCTTTAGGATTCTGAATGGAATGTTGCTACTCTGTGGGGTTCCGGAATCTTTTGTTACTCTTTGGGATTCCGGAATCTTTCTATTCTTTAGGATTCTGAATGGAATGTTGCTACTCTTTGGGGTTCCTAGGACAAATAAATGGTGTAGAACACTGAAAACACTCTGATGCACAATAGCATCCAAATAGAGGAAAAAAGACCTCAAAGAACCTTCGGAGTCCAGGCTAAATTGGTGTCTTTCCATTGACTGGACTCTGAGGGTTCTTTGAGGTCTTTTTTCCTCTGTTTGGACGCTATTGTGCATCATAGAGTGTTCCCCATTTGTTTGTCCTAGGTTTTCAGTATAAGCACAATGAATATGCATGAGATTGATTTGCATATAGAGTGGTACCTCTGGTCACAACCATAATTTGTTCCAAAACTCTAGTTGTGACCCAATTTGGTCGTAAGCCGAACCTAATTTCCCCATTGGATTGTATATAAATACGATTAGTCCATTCCATACCCTACGAACTGTACGTAAATACTGTTGGTTTTTTTAGATTTTTAAGGACAAAAATAGTTAATTATACCATATCTCAACTCACACTGGCTTCCAATTCAGGCAAGAATACTATTCAAATTCTACTGTTTACTATTTAAAACCATAAATGGCGACAGCCCAACCTACCTGAACAATCATCTCATCCAAACTACATCAACTAGACATAGAAAAACCCACACTCCATTATTCACATACCCTCCAATCAAAGAAGTCATACAGAAAAAACTATATGATGGCAAAACTCGACAAACAAATCTCCAATCTACTAATTATGACCCCAGACTACAAAACATTCAGAAAAGAAGTAAAGACTCTACTCTTCAAGAAATTCCTGCAAACGACTTAATACCGCTAGCTCCTTCCCACTTCCCAATACCACTTCCCAATATCTTCCCAATTCCCCAAAGCAACTTCTTCTACTCCTTATCTCCACTAGAAATTACCAGATATCTTCTTCATGTAATACGTTTTGTGTAATTCTTTTGTAATCTGCCTTGAACCGCAAGGCAATGGCGGAATAGAAATCTCTAATGTAATGTAATGTAGAATGCACAGTGTAATAGTAAACTAAATGTAAAAACCTTGAATAACACTGAGAAAACCTTGAACAACGGAGAAAACTAACATTGCATGAGTCCGTACTAGACCCCTATGAACCGTTCGCTGTAAACATTTTTTTAAATAAATGAGTTTTAAGCACAGAAAAAAAAAATCAAAGTTTGAAAAATCCTTACTTATACAAAAACTCACCGTAAACAACCAAGAAAACTGACCTCGCATGAGTCGACTTCTGGCGTGAAGGAAGTACATATACGCAAATAACATTGGAACGCGTATGAAGCAGAAGGGGAAAATGGCCAGGGCTGTGTTTGTTTGGCACCTGATTGTGTGGTCGTGACCAGGTGCAAAATTTTGGCGAATATAATGGTCGGGAACCGATTTGTTCGTGTACGGAAGCGTTCGTGACCAGAGGTTCTACTGTACTGCCTCCATTGTATGCAAGTTTCTTGGAAAAATACTGCCCTAGATCATCAAGAACAGTAGATATCTCATCCAAAAGATAATATTCCTACTGCAAAAAATGATTTTGTTTTCTAAAATTCCAGAATCTTTAAGAGGTTTCTGCTACATAAGAATAATTTTACTGTTGGTGCTCATCTTAATCTGTTGGTCTGCTTATATCTGCATATCTGTTATATCTGCTTATATGTGATTTTGTAACATTATTGCTAGCCTTCAAAAAATTTTTCAGATATATTAGTGAAAGGAGGAAGATGAAAAATAGAATTGCTAAACTAAAAGATGCTGGGAACCGATATGTGGAGAGTGATGAGGAAAAAGCAAACGTGCTAAACAAATACTTCTGTTCTGTGTTCACGGAAGAAAATCCTGGAGAAGGACCGAGATTGTCTGGCAAAGTAACGCGAGAAAATGGAGTAGATTCTGCGCCATTCACGGAGGAGGGTGTTTATGAGCAACTTGAAAAATTGAAGGTGGACAAAGCAATGGGACCAGACGGGATCCATCCCAGGATACTAAGGGAGCTCAGAGAGGTTCTGGCGAGTCCTATTAAAGACTTGTTCAACAAATCTCTGGAGACGGGAGTGATTCCTGGGGATTGGAGAAGAGCGGATGTGGTCCCTATTCAGAAAAGTGGTCACAGGGATGAAGCTGGAAACTACAGGCCGGTGAGCCTCACTTCAGTGGTTGGAAAAATAATGGAAGTGTTGCTGAAGGGAAATGGTGTCAAATGAACCTGATTGAATTTTTTGATTGGGTGACCAGAGAGCTGGATCGAGGACATATGCTAGATGTAATTTACTTAGATTTCAGCAAAGCCTTTGTTACAGTTCCTCATAGGAGGCTCTTAAACAAACTTGAAGGGCTAAAGTTAGGACCCAAAGTGGTGAACTGGGTTAGAAACTGGCTGTCGGACAGACACCAGAGGGTGGTGGTTAATGGAAGTCGCTCGGAGGAAGGAAAGGTGAGTAGTGGAGTCCCTCAAAGTCCCTCAAAGGGCTGGGGCCGATCCTGTTTAATATGTTTGTGAGTGACATTGCTGAAAGGTTAGAAGGAAAAGTGTGCCTTTTTGCAGATGATACCAAAATTTGTAACAGAGTAGACACCGAAGTGGGAGTGGAAAATATGAAAAAGGATCTGCAAAAGTTATAGGAATGGTCTAATGCCTGGAAACTAAAATTCAATGCAAAGAAATGCAGAGTAATGCATTTAGGGATTAATAATCGGAAGGAACCGTAAATGCTGGGAGGTGAGAAGCTGATATGCACGGACAGGGAAAGGGACCTTGGGGTGATAGTGTCTGAAGATCTAAAGGCAAAAAAAACAGTGTGACAAGGCGGTGGCTGGCGGCTGCTGCCAGAAGGATGCTGGGCTATATAAAGAGAGGCGTAGCCAGTGGAAGGAAGAAGGTGTTGATGCCCCTGTACAGGTCGTTGGTGAGGCCCCACTTGGAGTATTGTGCTCAGTTTTGGAGACCGTATCTGGCGAAGGACATAAGAAGACTTGAAACAGGCCAGAGGAGGATGCCAAAATGATAGGAGGCTTGCGCCAGAAGACATATGAGGAGAGACCAGAAGCCCTGGGGAGATATGATTCAGACATTCAAATAATTGAAGGGTATTAACGTAGAACAAAATCTTTTCCAGAGAATGGAAAATGGTAAAACCAGAGGACATAATTTGAGGTTGAGGGGTGGTAGATTCAAGAGCAATGTTAGGAAATTCTACTTTATGGAGAGGGTGGTGGATGCCTGGAATGCGCTCCCGAGAGAGGTGGTGGAGAGGAAAACGGTGACGAAGTTCAAAGAAGCGTGGGATGAACACAGAGGATCTGGAATCAGAAAATAATATTAAATATTGAACTAAAGCAGACTTGAATGGTCTGTGTCTGCCTGTATATGGCCTTTTGGTTGAGGATGGGCTGAGGAGGGCTTCAATGGCTGTGAAGGTGTAGATGGGCTGGAGTGAGTTTTGACGGAGACTTCGGCAGTTGGAACCCAAGCATAGTACCGGGTAGAGCTTTGGATTCTTGCCCAGAAATAGTTAAGAAGAAAAAATGTAAAAAATGTAAATTGAATCAGGTGGGGCAGACTGGATAGACCATTTGGCTCTTTATCTGCCGTCATCTACTAAGTTACTATGTTTCTACTGTGTATACTTATAACCCGTTCTGGGTTCTTCTGGAAGGACTAGCTAGAAAATCGACTAAATAAATAGAATAATATAGAATTCTGCCAAATGCATTGAGAGGTGTTTGTTTTTTTTGTTTTTTTCATCCAGGCAACACCTAAACCTATTGCTATGTTAATTAATCAGGCATATAGCAAAATCTTAGCACCTGTGATAGCCTCAGTATACTCTCGCACCTCTAAACTGTATTGTATGTCCTTAAACATGCTGAGACACTTTGCAAGCTAAACAAAACGCTTGGAAGCCCCAGAGGTGGGATTGCCCATTAGTTCTGCAAAACTTGGTGGTTGGATGGTCTCATTTCACGCTGTCCATCTTCCAAATCCTGATGGCATACTCCAGTTTTGTTGTTTAAATCTGGTAAGTGCTGTCGAAGTGCTCACTGGTGGAAAATGAAATTGGCATGTTGAATAAAAGAAAAGAAAGAAAATTAAAATGGGATTCACCCCTTCTTGTGAAATGCCTTTCTTAAATGTGTTAAAAAAGCATACAGGGACTCGTATGTATACACACTAGTCAGTAAAGTGGTTGTGATATATTGTTGTTGTGATATATTGTTGTGATATAAGTGGTTGTGATATATTTTCTTAAATGTGTGGCATAATTCACTGTGCAGTTTGCAAACCTGTGAGCAGAAGCAGGAAGCAAGCAAAGAAAGATTTTCTTTTTTTTTTTTTTTAACTACAATTTGCACAGCAGTGATCAGGAGGGGCAAGGCCGGGGTTTGGCTGTGGTTTTATGAATATAGTCTAGGGTGTGGTCTCGGCAGGTTGGTTAACAATCACAGTCTTGGCTAGGATCCTACATGCTGAAAGAAGACACAATAGTCAGTCTTTACCTTCAGATCTGATGTGTTGATGTTGTTGGGTGGGGGGAGGTTTAGCACTGCCATTGCTTCTAGGTGGTGCAGCAGGCCTGCGAGCCAAAAATTCCGCCCCTTTGGCATGCTGTCAAACCTTAGGGGACTGGGTGTCTCAGTGGATTCATTCCCTGGCTCTCAGATCTCAGACGTGGACTGCAAAGAAAGCCAGATCTCAACACAGACTGGAAAGAGCTACAGCATTTCAACCTGCTGGGAAGGTCGTTTTTCTACTCGCTGTGGGAGTCACGTTGTTTTATGGGCCAGCTTGGGGGTCAGGTTCCGGTTTGGCTTACCTGGGTTCAGAATACAAAGCGTCCTCGATTCCTCCTCCAGAAACCACTGGGAGCAAGGCCTTGATCCAGCCATCTCCTGTCAGGACCGGCAGGGAAGATGTGGTGAAGGTAGGGTGAAAAGGGATACAGGGTTCTCCTTTCCGAAAGAATGCTGTCAGTGAGAGTGCCAGGGTTGGCCTTTGAACGGTGCACATAAGGGGCACATGTCATTTTAAACTATTAATTTTTTCATGTAAGAAAACAAATCCTAAAGGTGAAAGTTCTATTATACAAGAACAGACCATTTAGGGCTCCTTTCATCAAGCCGCGTTAGCAGTTTAACGCGTGTAAAAACCGCTACCACCTCCTCTTGAGCAGGTGGTAGTTTTTAGCCAGCGCGGGGGTTAGCGCGCGATGAAAAGTCACGCGCGTTAACCCCGCTAGCGCGGCTCGATAAAAGGAGCATCTGTGCTGGTCCTAGGAAAAAAAACCAAACCAGTATTATCGAAGCAATCTAAATCATGAAGCATCGATATATAAAAATATACATGTGGTTATATTTATTTAATTCATTTTCGATCCCGTTCTCCCCAAAGAGCTGAGAACGGGTTACAGCTTAAAACATATATAATACAGTGGTGCCTCACACAACGAACTTAATTGGTTCCAGGAGCAAGTTTGTTATGCGAAACGTTCGTTATGTGAAACGCGTTTTCCCATAAGAATACATGTAAAAAAAAATAATTCGTTCTGCAGCATAAAATATGCTAAGATGACATAAAAAAAGATAAATTTTTTGTTATTATTTTTATTTAGATACATCTAAAAACATAATTGTTTTTTAAAACAACACACATTTTTTAAATTTAAAGACAGACTAAGTAGAGTCTAATTTTACAGTGAGAGAGGGCAGAGTCTCAGCGGCAAAAACTGGGACTGTTCATTTTTATTTTTTTTTTCTAGCATCGGGGAAGCGGCGAGAGTAGCTCCGCCCCCCCAACGCATCAGCAGTAGGCGCCGGGCCCCTGCGAGCCGACGGTCCGCCACTGCACAGGGAGCCAGGCGGAGAGAGGGCAGTTAAGCGCAGTGTCTGCGCGGAAGGATGCAGCTCGGGCGACTTCGTTGTGTGAAACGAAGTTCGCTGTAGGAAGCAAGACATGAAGTTCGTTGTGCGCAGTGTTCGCTGTGCGAGGCGTTCGTTATGCGAGGCACCACTGTATACAGCTAGCAGGTTACAGTTTGCCATAAATACAGAACAAATTTACGATACAAGTTTTTATTACATTACATTACATTAGTGATTTCTATTCCGCCATTACCTTGCGGTTCAAGGCGGATTACATCCAAACTAAAACAAGAATTACATTCAAAATTTGAAGGAATAGAATAAGCGATGACATAAAATTTTTAAGGTAATAAAAATGTCGGGTAAAAAAAAGTTAGCAACAGGAAGTAGAAGTTTTTAGGAGATAGGAATAGGGTGAATTAAGGGGTTTTAGATAACGTTTTATCATAACCCGACATATACTAGGGGTCTAGTACTAATACTGTATATATAATATACAGGTTACAGGTTACAATTTGCCTTAGTTATTCTTACAATGCAAGTTTATCCCATACAAGTTTTATCCTGACCCACACTAGGGATCTAATACCAGTATACATGATATACAGTTTACAGGTTACAGTACAAGATTTTTCAATACAAGTTGTTTTTCCTAATGTGACACATATACCGGGATCTGGTACAAATGTACATTTCTTTGTGATCTATCAGTCAGGAGCAGGGGGAGTTAGGTGAAGATGTATGTTTTTATTGCTTTCCTAAAGTTCAGGAGTCCTTCAAGGGGCCAGATCCGTAGGGGGGGGAGGGGGGCACTTAATTCCAGTGACTCATTATGAAGTGGGAGTAGGAACATTGTTTGGCGGTTTGCGGTTGAAGGGCACGGCCAGAGGGGACGTTTTGAGGTGTATTTCACCCTGGGAGCGCAGGGGCCTTATTGGGTCAGATCAGTGGTCAATCTAGCCTAGTAGCCCATTCTCACGGTAGCCAATCCGGGTCACTAGCTAGTTTTGTGGTCTTGAAAGTCATTCTTTGCCTCATAGGCAAACTTTACACCGAAAGGCGTATAAATAAAATAGCTCTCAGGGGTAAAAATCTGATTTCGATTGCAAGCGCAGAGACAGCTTGAGAAGGGATCGGAAGCAGCACATAACAACACCTTCATATTAACCTACAAGAAAGACAACAGATACTCGGAGGACAACGCACATAAAATATTGAGTAGAAGACATGTACAGAGAATGAGAGAGAAAGAGGCACATACTCGCGGGGTCCTTACAGATAGCTTGTAGCACTGTGTATTAATGGCATGCAAAGTGCTACGAGGCAAGATATGAATTATGGACCTTATCTGCGTGCAGTTCCTGGGATTTCTTTGGCAATTTTGCATTTGATTAATGAATTCAAATGACATAGAGACCAGCGCCTGATAAGGGAGAAAAGAAACAGGAAAATGTTACTTGCCATTTTGTCAAACTAAGGGCTCTTTTTACTAAGGTGCGTTGGCGTTTTTAGCGCACGCACACAATTAGTGCGCGCTAGCCGAAAAATTACCACCTGCTTAAAAGGAGGCGGTAGCGGCTAGCGCGCGGCATTTTAGTGCACGCTAAAACCGCTAGCGCACCTTTGTAAAAGGAGACCTAAGGGGTCCTTTTACTAAGGGGCGGTAGCCATTTTAGCGCGCACTAAACGCTAATGCTTGCATTATTTATTTATTCAGTTTTCTATACCGTTCTCCCAGAAGAGCTCAGAACGGTTTACATGAGTTTATTCAGATACACAAACATTTTTCGCTGTCTGTCCCGGCGGGCTCACAATCTATCTAATGTACCTGGGGCAATGGGGGGATTAAGTGACTTGCCCAGGGTCACAAGGAGCAGCGTGGGTTTGAACCCACAATCTCAGGTGCTGAGGCTGTAGCTTTAACCACTGCGCCACTCTAGAAATCAAAATGTAGCAGCAGTGAGCCAAGTAAAGGGCAATCAAGCCATTGTGACATCACTGATGAGGTTGGCTCTTAGGCATTGGTGGAATGAGCCATTGTGATGTCACAATACCAGCTCTGGTTATCAGAGGCTGAAACTTTTTACACAATTTATTTTTCTATTCTGTTCTCCCAGGGGAGCTCAGAATGGTTTACATGAAATTATTCAGGTACTTAACAATTTTTCTCTGTCTATCCAGGCGGGCTCACAATCTATCTAATGTACCAGGGGCAATGGGGGGATTAAGTGACTTGCCCAGGGTCACAAGGAGCAGCATGGGTTTGAACCCACAGCCCCAGGGTGCTGAGGCTATAGCTTTAACCACTACGCCAGGGATCTCAAAGTCCCTCCTTGAGGGCCGCAATCCAGTCGGGTTTTCAGGATTTCCCCAATGAATATGCTTGAAATCTATTAGCATACAATGAAAGCAGTGCATGCAAACAGATCTCATGCATATTCATTGGGGAAATCCTGAAAACCCGACTGGGTTGCGGCCCTCAAGGAGGGACTTTGAGATCCCTGCACTACGCCATTCGCGCGTGTTAGCATTTAGCGCGTACTAAATTGGTTACCGCACCTTAGTAAAAGGACTACTAAGGCCCTCTTTCACTAAGGCGCGCTAACCAATTAGCGTGCGCTAATTGATTTAGTGCACGCTAAACGCTAACGCGTGCATGTAAGTCTATGGAAGCGTTAGCGTTTAGCGTGCGCTAATTCGATTAGCACATGCTAATCGATTAGCGCACCTTAGTAAAAGAGAGGACAAATGGTGATAAAGATTTATCATCTTTGTATCTGATCTAAGGGCTCTAATTAAATCATTGGGCAAAAGTCATTCAGGTTTATTTTTTGGGGATTTTTTTTTTTTTTTTTTACAAACTACAAAGCTAACCTGCTGATATCTTTGTAGCATTTCCTAGTGGTTATTGAATTAAGGGCTAATTCTTGTTACAGAAAAAATTGTACATGTCAGATCGATGCATGGTTAATGATCAGGTGTAATAACAGCATTGAAGGACAGATATTTGAATGATTTTTAACGTTACTCAGAGGCTTTAGTGCCATAGTTACTAATGTGTGCTACTGTAAATATGCATGTGTACTTTTCTTTTTTTTACCACTAACCTGGGTTATTAGTAACTTGGTCTAACTGCACAAATTAGGAGCAGTGGTAAAATAACGGGTGCTTAATGTAGCTTAAAATATGGACGCACAGTAAGTGCTAAATGCGATGTGCTAATCATGCACTAGAAACATGGCGGCAGATAAAGGCCAAATGGCCCATCCAGTCTGCCCATCCGCAGTAAGCATTATTTCTTCTTGTCTCTAAGAGATCCCACATGCCTATCCCAGGCCCTCTTGAGTTCAGACACAGTCTCTGTCTCCACTATCTCTACCGGGAGACTGTTCCACGCATCTACCACCCTTTCTGTAAAAAAAGTATTTCCTCAGATGACTCCGGAGCCTATCACCTCTTAACTTCATCCTATGTCCTCTCATTCAAGAGCTTCCTTTCAAATGAAAGAGACTCGACTCATGTGCATTTACATCACGAATGTTTTTAAATGACTCTATCATATCTCCCCTCTCCCGCCTTTCCTCCAAAGTATCCAGATTGAGATCTTTAAGTCTGTCCCCGTAAGCCTTAAGATACCATTCTAGTAGCCTTCCTCTGGACCAACTCCATCCTTTTTATATATTTTTGAAGGTGCGGCCTCCAGAATTTTACACAATATTCTAAATGAGGTCTCACCAGAGCCTTACAATATCTCTCCTTCTTGGTGCTCTTCCTCACGTTCTACCTACCCTCCTAGTTTGTCCCACTTCTCCATCCTTTCATTTTATATGATGTAACCTTCTGCCATTGTTCCTTTTTGTTTCTTGTGACATCCATTGTAGTTTTAGATTATGTTCATCTCTCCTTTGTTATTTTTATTTACATAAACTTTTGTACAGAAGTTTTTCTTTTATGTAAACCGCTTAGGCTTTAGGCCAGAGATCTCAAAGTCCCACCTTGAGGGCCGCAATCCAGTCGGGTTTTCAGGATTTCCCCAATGAATATGCATGAGATCTATGTGCATGCACTGCTTTCAATGCATATTCATTGGGGAAATCCTGAAAACCCGACTGGATTGCGGCTCTCAAGGAGGGATTTTGAGCTTTAGGCGGTATGTCAAATGCAATAAACCTGAAACTTATACAAGGGCATCAATACCTCCTTTTTCCTACTGGCCATACCTCTTCCTATGCAACCTAGCATCCTTCTAGTTTTCACTGTCACCTTTTCAACCTGTTTGGCCACCTTAAGATCATCACATACAATCACACCCAAGTCCCGCTCTTCTGTCGTGCATATAAGTTCTTCACCCCCTAAACCATGGGTATCAAAGTCCCTCCTCGAGGGCCGCAGTACAGTCGGGTTTTCAGGCTTTCCCCAATGAATATGCATGAGATCTATTTGCATGCACTGCTTTCATTGTATGCTAATAGATTTCATGCATATTCATTGGGGAAATCCTGAAAACCTAACTGGATTGCGGCCCTCGAGGAGGGACTTTGACACCCCTGCCCTAAACTGTACCGTTCCTTTGGGTTTTTGCAGCCCAAATGCATGACCTTGTATTTCTTAGCATTAAAATTTAGGTGCCAAATTTCAGACTATTCTTCAAGTTTCACTAGGTCTTTGAATTTTTTTTTATTTAAGAGGGGGTGTCTCGAGGGTCAAGAGTGGGCCCAATTAATCCACAATGGCTAAATAAGCATTGGAGACAGATCCTATGTGTGAAATGCTGACCAACCGTCTTGGCAGGAAAGCAGCGTATTTATCCATTGTGGATTAATTGGGACTCCTGAGGTAGGCAATTTGCCGAAACACAAACCATGTCAGGTCCTAGTTGTTTGTCTAACCAACATGGATTTTTCTGAATTGGAAGTTTGATTTGGATACTACTATTAAGTACTGTGATAATAAATCTTCTTGTGTCCAGATACTAAATCCCACCTCCCCTTTTTCCCCATTAAGCTGTGATGGCAAAATAACCGCAGCTTTTGCGATTTTGAACCCATAAAATGACTTGTGGTGTTATGGTTTTTACATAGTAATGATTTGCTTTATATGTTTTTACATCTCATTTCTATGTAACCTGCAGTAACCTAACTCCTTACTCCAGAGCCTATCACCTCATAATGGAGCGGAAGAAGGGAGAGAGAGTGCATTGGGGATAGAAAGAGAGATGTTGGACCCAGGGCACAAGGGTGGGGGGAGAGAGAGATGTTGGACATTGATGTGGATGAGAGGAAGGGAGAGATACATAGGGCCCTTTAAGTTGTGTTAAGGGGCAAATAACATGACTTAAAACACTAACAAAGCTTAGTAACTTCCCCCTTAAGGGTTTTTTAAAATTGTAAATTACGTGGTTTTAGTTACTAGAAAGGGTATATAATGATCAATCTCAACAAAACGTCCTAAAGCAGGGGTGTCCAACCTTTTGGCTTCACTGGGCCACATTGGTCGAAAAAAATGTTTCTGGGGGCCGCACAAACGTGCAAACTCTGCAGCAAGACAGAGGAAGGAGCCGGCAAGACGGTAAACACCAGGGGGCAGCAGAGGAAAACACTGCATCGTCCTCGACCGGGGCCGCACAAAATACTTCACTGGGCCGCATACGGCCCTTGGGCCGCAGGTTGGACACCCCTGCCCTAAAGTCTAATATTTCTTACTTTCACCACTCAGAGCACCATATTTAGTGTTACCTGTCCCCATTCTGGAATGCCCTCCCACGTCACCTATTGCTAGACACCTCCCTTGAAAAGTTTAGAGCTAGCTTGAAGATCTCTTTTAAGTGGTGATTTTGTTTAGCTCTATATCCTCCCAGTGCGGATTTAGTGCACGCTAAATCAACGTGTGCGCTAACCGCTAACGAATCTATAGGATAACATTCATGCGCTAGCGTTTAGCGTGTGTTTAGCACACGCTAAAAAGCTCAGCACACTTTTGTAAAAGAGGGGGTAAGGTTGAAGAAGGCGTGGCTAATGCCGGAAATGATCTGAGTCGTCTTTAGGCCCGTCTGTGGACGTGAGTCACAGCAAATATAGGCACCTGAAATGCAGGCCTTCAAAACCCTGGCCTACGTGTCTGGTGTTTATGTTTGACGTGGCAGCGATTCTGCAACCGGTGCCGGTGCATGATTGAAACATGACCGGTGACAGCCAATACCGGCGCCGGTTGCAGAATCCAGCCCTATGTGCAAACGTCTTTCATACAAATTCATTGTAGATATCCTGACTGGCAAGGGGGGTACTCCAAGACTGACTTGGGAAACCCTGCGCGGCACTACAGGTGTGAAAAGGTAACGTTAGTGACCACCTGACTCAAAGTGACAAAAAAAATTAGGGCCTTCTATTACTAAGCGGCGGTAGAGGTTTCTACCGTGGCCCAGGGCGCTAAATGATTCCGAAGCTGCTCCGACGCTCGTAGGAATTCAATGAGCGTCGGAGCAGCCTCGGAGCATTTAGCGCTCTGGGCCACGGTAGAAACTCCTACCGTGGGGCCACGGTAGAAACTTCTACCGTGGCTTAGGTCCTCATTTACAAAGGCGCGCTAAGCGGTTTAGCGTGGATTTAGCACATGCTAAATCAACGCGTGCACTCACCGTTAACTTGTCCATCGGACGACATGCACACGTTAGCGTTTAGAAACATAGAATCATAGAACATGACGGCAGAAAAGAGCCATGGCCCATCTAGTCTGCCCACACTAATGGCCCACCCCCTAACTACCCACATGCCAATCCCAACTTTTCTTAGCGCACCTTTGTATTAGAGGGGTGTTAGTAAAAGGGGTGGGTGGGTGAATTAGATTGGCATTTTCAGCTCCTCTGGGTCTGGGATGCACAACAGCTTCACTTTGCTCTTCTCTTACTGTCCTATCAAAGATTGGACTTCCTTCTTCCTATTGGTAATTTTGTTCCCTTTGCTTCCTGTTTACATGTAACATTTTTTTTTTTAAACCACTCAGAAGGTTCCTCTGATGGGCGAGTTAACAGATGCTGAATAAACTTGAAACTTGAACCTTGAAATAAAAACGTAAAATCAATAAAAACGTAAAATCAATAAAAAGTCTGAAAGCAAAGTTTCTTTTTTAATAATCCAAGCATTATAAATATTATGTCCAACCACTGGAGTGTTCTTTACTAATATTGAGTCACGACAGAACTACCCATATTGTTCATAATCTCAGTTTACCTGTTCCTCGGCCCTCTTTGCTTCCATTCCATTCCTTTACATTACGATATTGATTTATTTTGAACTGATTATACCACCTTTAACTGTGGTAGTGGATCAGTAGATATTGTATTTCATAAATTGTGCCAGTGTTTTGCCTAAAAGGTCATCACTTTTTACCGTGACTGCACGCTTTCGAAAATCTTCTCGCGGTCTCCTTTCCTTTTTCAGTTTTTACGTTTAACTGTGTGGTACCTGCCTGGAGATTCTCATAAATATTACATCACACCTTAATTTCCATAGGAACTCATTAATGTCTAATGCTCTGTAAGGCTTTTTCCTTCCTTTTTTTTTTTTTTTGGGGGGGGGGGGTGTTGTTGTTTGTTTGGGTTATTTTGGCAGGAAAACAAAGCTTCACAGTGGAAGGGGGTCTTTTTTTTTTTGCTTATGAATATGAAGCTTTGAGCACATAAGAAGTTTAAATTGTAAAGCTCATTTCCCCCTCCCCCCTTTTACAAAACCGTGATAGCAGTTTTTAGCTCAGTCCGGCGTGCTGAATGCTCTGCGCTGCTCCTGACACTCAGAGAGTTCCTATGAGTGTCGGGAGCAGCGCAGAGCATTCAGCGCGCCGGCTTGCGCTAAAAAACGCTATCGCGGTTTTGTAAAAGGGGGGAGGATAATGCGCTATAAAGCTTTTTCCTTTCATTTTTGGATTTTGTCAGCAGGACATAGCCAGTTTTTAGACATTAATGAGTGTCTATGGACACGTTAGCGTTTAGCGTGCACGTTGATTTAGCGCATGATAAACTCACGCTAGAACACTTAGCGCACCTTAATAAAAAAGGACCTATGTGGCGTACATATCTTTTACTTGCTTCACAGTCATTTGCGCGAGGGACAAAGCCACGCCAACATTTGAGCCCAGGAAATTGGGCGCAAGACTCCAGCGCACCACCAGAAAAGTTAATTTTAAAGAGCTCCAACCCCCCTCCAGTTTACTTAATAGTGTTCGTGCTGCTGTTGGGGGGGTTTGGGGGTTGGAACTCCCCATTATAGAGGAAACTTAACTTTTTCCCAATTTTGCACCCCACACACTCCCCCCCCCCCCAAAGTGGGGGGTTCCCCCACACACCCCCATCGGAGCTCTTTAAAATTAACTTTTACAGCGGCACACTGGAGTCTTGTGCGCAATTGTCTGGGCCGAAATGTCGGCGCGGCTTTGTCCGGCACGCTTTTGTACCATCACCCCCTGATATTGATTACACTTCACGTTCCCTTTGTAGCTTAGTAAAATATCATTTTTACATCTTGGAATGATTTGACAGATGAACTCCTTTTTTGGATAGGCATTCTGATGGCGATTCTCATCCCGACATTTATTATGTCTAGATTAGATTAATGTGGCTGTCTGTAAAGGAGCTACCTAAAAAGCCCACATGGAAACTCCAGTTAATGCTGAACAGAGCTGCCAAAGTGTTATCTACTTGAAGCATTGTGACCACTTCCATCCTGTGCTGTAACCACCATATTAGTTTCCTCTTGAATTTGGGTCAAAGTACACAGAGGTTAGGCAATACAGATATCATAAATAAAATCATCAGTATTACCACATAAATCGAACAGGCCACTTTATTAAATCCCTGTCATGGCCATGTTTCACTCTCAGGGTTCCTCAAGGGCCCCATCAGTTTCCAAATACATTAATGTATTTTAGCAGATGTTTTGAACAGCAAGTTCACATTTATTCACTGTCTAGCTTTCAAGAGTAATTCCATAACAAGGTGCCTGGTTTAAGAGAGCGAGTAGACGCTGTTTTTTTGTAGAGGGGCATTTTTGACATGATGTCTAAATCCGAGTTTAGACGTTTTACAGAAAACATCCACAAATCCGGTAGTGAACAAGACCGTTTCCAAAACAAGAAAACATCTCTCTTTTTGTTTCAAAAAAAAAAATGGCTATTTCTTAGATGTGTTTGTCCTCGGTACATTTACTTTTTGATCCATTTTTGAAAACAAAAATACAGACCAAATGAAAAACGTATAAAAACCATACCATTGGGATTTAGGAGGGGCCAGCATTCTTGGTAGACAGGCCACAGACTAGACGTCTAAGCAGAGCAGTGGGGCATCCTAGGGACCACTGCAGTGAAGTTCACATAAAAGGTCCCAGGTACACCTCTCACCATAACCTCCTTCCATTGTATGGTGAGCCCTCCAAAACCCACTCAAAAACTATTGTACCCAACTATATACTGCCCTAATAGCCCTTAACCCTGCAGGAGTCACCTACAGTAGATGTTTGTACAGTAGATTTTTGATGGGTTTTGGAAGGCTCACACTTCCATCACAAGTGTACTAGTTAGAGTGGGTTATGGGTCTGGGTCCCTTTCTCTGTAGTCCACTGCACCAACCAATAGGCTATTCAAGCGACCTGCTTGTTACTCTAATAGGACTGACGATATCATCTGAAGCTGTCATACAGTCTGGTACGTACCGTTTCATTCACATTTTGGGGGGGAGGGGTGGGGGGTGGGAAGGGGTTATTGGCCAAGGGGTAGTAAGTAGGGGCCATGATCTTATATGTCCAGTGGACATCTGATCCTTATGGCCACTTTTTGGCACATTTTTGTTATAGAAACAGGTCTAGTGTCAAACATCCAAGTTTTGCCCTGGACATTTTCTGCAGTGTTCCATCATAAGAACCTAAGAATCGCCATACTGGGACAGACCCGAAGGTCCATCAAGCCCAGTATCCTGTTTCCAGCAGTGCCCAAGCCAGGTCCCAAGTACCCAGCTAGATCCCAAGTAGTAAAACAGATTTTATGCTGCTTTATATGCCAGGAATAAGCAGTGAATTTTGCCATCTCCATAATGGCCTATGGACTTCTCTTTTAGTAAGTCCATCCTGCCTAAAACATATCTCCAACATGCCCTCTTGAGATTTTGATGCACTGCAGACAAACTGCATAGAAAACTGTTTTTAAAAAATATGTTTTGAAAATGGCATTTTGGACATTTTAGCCAACAAAACATCCAAATGCCACTTTATGCCATTTTTAGATGTTTTTTCTCTTTTGAAAATAAGCCCCAAAAGACACATGGATGCCACATGTCTCTATACAAATAATATATCAGAAATCACATCTATTATGTTCTCAAGCAGATGGAAGTGTCTGCATCTAGGTGGGGCAAGTTGGCACATAGATTAGCATATTTAATTACCTATTTTATTATTAGCATACTCAGCACCCAAACTCTGTCCCTATAGACACCTACTGTGAAAATGCATGCCATCATGTCAAGGTGATTACTTTGATGCCAGTCAGTGTTTTATAAGACAAAAATGGTTTATAAAATTACCTTTTTCTAGGAGAGAGCTGCATGTGTTAATATTAACTCTGTTTTGGGGGGAGCAGACTGCTTTTTCCAACTGCTTTGTGAATTTTGGGAGTAGGTGTTTTGCTATGCTGCTTCTTTTTTCTAGAGTTATAAGCCGATGATAATTTTCTGTGCTCCAGAATAGCATGTTTTCATATAGCCTATTGGCTGATGTCCATGCTTGTTGAGCCTTTGAGGCGTATGGTTTTGTAAATGTTCATAGTCATATAAGTTCTCTTCCAGCTTAAGTAAGTTGATTACCGTATTTTACACTCCATAAAACACACCTGACCATAAGACGCACCCTAGATTTAGAGGAGGAAAACAAGAAAAAAAACATTCTGAACCAAATTCTCCCTGCCAGGCTCTGCACCCAACTCCACACTCCTTGCCAGGCTCTGCACCTTGTCCCCCTCCCTGCCAGGCTCTGAACCCTGTCCCCCCTCTGGTGGTCTAGTGGCACAGGGCACAGGGCGGGCAGGGACAGGGCACAGAGCAGGCAGGCCTAGTGGCCTAGTGACAGGCAGGCAGGTAGGCCTAGTTACAAGCACGCAGGCAAGCCTCATACCCCCACATACTCCCCCAGTATCTTAAATCATCCCCCATATACCCCAGTACATTTTTTAATCATCCCCCTTACCTTTAATCATCCCACCTTGTACTTTTTTTTAATCATAGCCCCCTTTTTAATCATATCCCCCCTTTGTACCTTTTTTTTGATCATAGCCCCCCTTGTTCCTTTTTAATCATATCCCCCCCCCTTTGTACCTTTTATATCATAATCCCCTTTGTACCTTTTTTATCATAGACCCCCTTGTTCCTTTTTAATCATATCCCCCCGTACCTTTTTTAATTCTTCCCTCCCTCCACGGCTTTGGACTTCAGCAGGCACGCGAGTCAGGAGTCCAGAGGTCAGGCACGAGCTTTCTGCGTTCCCTCCTGACTCTGCGCCATTTTCTGAATGGCTATCAGCAGTTCTCGCGAGTCCTGCGAGAACTGCCACCAGCCATTCAGAAAGCAGCACGGGCCCAAGCGGGAGTGTGTAAAGCTTGGGCCTACTCATCACGCTCTTGACTTGTGAGCCGTGGAGGGAGCCGCTGGACCACCAGGCTTGAAAGAGGTACGGCAGTGTAGGCAGAGGTGGCAGCAACGACAGCGGCGGCAGGGGATTTGTTTAAAAAAGGTGTGCAGGTGCGGTGAAGAAAGCAAATAGAATGCCAGGCATGATAAAGTAGGGAATTACGAGTAGATCAAAGAAAGTTATAATACCGCTCTACAGAGCCATGGTCAGACCGCACCTGGAATACTGCATCCAGCATTGGTCTCCATATCTAAAGAAGGATATAAACTGCTAGAGAGGGTGCAGAGACAAGCAACGAAGCTAGTGAAAGGTATGGAGAACCTGGACTACGAGGAACGACTTAGGAGACTGGGGTTGTTCTCCCTTGAGAAGAGGAGACTGCGAGGGGATCTGATCGAGACTTTCAAAATACTGAAAGGATTCGACAAAATGGAGCAGGGAAAGCAGTTATTTACAATGTCCAATGTGACATGGACAAGAGGACATAGACTGAAGCTGAGGGGGGACAGGTCCAGGATGAATATCAAGAAGTTCTGTTTCACGCAGCGAGTGGTGGACACCTGGAATGCTCTCCCAGAGGAAGTAATTGCAGAATCCACCGTTCTAGGATTTAAGGGTAAACTAGATGCACATCTCCTTAAGAGTGGCATAGATTGATACGAGTAAGGGTAAATTCAAGGTTTCAAGTTTCAAGTGTATTTAATTTCTTTGATTAACTCGCATAGTCCAAATCCAATGCGATTTACAAAAATTCAAAAATTAGGTAAAATAATAAAACCGACACACATAACATTCAATACTAATACAGTAAAAAATATAAGAGGGAGGGGGCTAATAGCGATTGGCATAAATACAATTCTAAAAAATTAAAAGTAAAAATAAAACAAGGGGAAAGTCGAAAAACACATAAGGTTGGGGAACCTGTACCTGCTTAATTCTATTGAGTCATCTTCCTAGAACTATTATAGGTTGGAACAAATCTATTGGAAAGCATCCTTGAAAAGCCAGCTCTTAAGGAGGCTTTTAAACTTGCTCAATGATTTTTCTTCTTTTATATTAAGTGGAAGTGAATTCCAGATTTGAGGAGCTGTGGCAGAAAAGATGCACATCTCCCTTGAGAAGCATACAGTGATATGTGGACTAAAACTATGCCAGGGTACACCTGGCGGGGCCTCCGCGTGTGCGGATCACCGGACTTGATGGACCCAGGGTCTGATCCGGAGATGGCAATTCTTATGTTCTTAATATTTGCATGTCCTCTCCCTATAGGCTAAGGCTCTTTACATCTGCATTATGATGTCATAGAGCCTTATGTTTATATAAACATAGAAATATGATGGCAGCTAAAGGCCAAATGGACCATCCAGTATTCCCATGTGCAGCATCCACTATCTCCTCCTCTCCCTATTGGTTAAGGTTCTTAATATTTGCATATCCTCTCCCTATAAGCTAAGGCTCTTTGCACCTGCATTATGATGTCATAGAGCCTTATGGTTATAGAAATATAGAAAGGGTAAATTAGATGCACATCTCCCTTGAGAAGCATACAGTGATATGGGGACTAAAACTATGCCAGGGTACACGTGGCGGGGCCTCCGCATGTGCGGATCACCGGACTTGATGGACCCAGGGTCTGATCCGGAGATGGCGATTCTTATGTTCTTATGCTAATAAGATGTTAAGTAAAGATTTCTGCCAATTGGATAGAGAGTCTCCCATTGCAAGCGCTCTAAAAATAAGTATATCAGCAGATTGTATCGGGAGAATCTGCCAAACTCGAGACCAAAAGGTAGCAATGTTGGGGCATAAAAAAAAATCATGTGATGTAAGTTTCCCAAGTCCGAGTGGCAATGCCGGCAGAGATTAGATTCTTGGAGACCAGCTCGAAACACCTAGGGCTCCTTTTATCAAGCCGCGCTAGCAGTTTAACGCGGGTAATAGCGCACGCTAAACCGCCGGCCGCGCTAGCCGCTACCGCCTCCTCTTGAGCAGGCGGTAGTTTTTGGCCAGCGCATGATGAAAAGTCGTGCGCGTTAACCCCGCTAGCGCGGCTAGTTAAAAGGAGCCCCTAGTTCAGGGTCCAGAAAGCTTTATATGATTAAAAAGTGTAAGGATTGCGAGACACTGAAAAATGCTGTGGGAGTAAGTTGACACAGTGGGAGGGGGGGGGGGTCCTTTTACTAAGGCATGCCAGTCGATTTATCGCACGCTAAATGCTAAGGCACCCATTATATTCTGTGGGCGCCTTAGCATTTACCGCGTACTAATCTTTAGCTTGCGCTAAATTGGTTAGGGTGTCTTAGTAAAAGGACCCCTGGGGGGGGGTTTTGGGGTGTATTTAGTTATAAAAACTACCTTCCATATGTCTTCCATGATCAGAGCCCAGCTATGTGGGAGAGCCCTCAAATAAGCTCAGATTGTATATATTTATTCATTTAGTAGGATTTATTTACTGACTTTTTGAAGGAATTCACCCAAGGCTATGTACAGCAAAGAATAAATTGGCAGTAGACAAATTATTAGACAAAAATATTCAAATAACAATAGAAATTATGCCACAGTACATTACAGTGTCAACACAATAAAGCATTTTAATAGACAGCATCGGGTGCAAACAAAGATGGAATATATACATAAGACAGAGAAACAAGCGTTAGAGAATGAGGGGCCTAATTTGAAGGAAGCTGCATGTGAAGTCAGAAAGGTGCTTGAGTTTTATCTCAGCTAGAGTAGGAGTAGATAAACACATCCTGCTACAGTATGTGTAGCCAGTGTCACTCATGTGTGTGTGTGTTGTGTGTGACTAGCAAGTTAATTCTTCCATTAAAGGCCTGGGTGAAGAGGCAAGCTTTCTCCTGCTTCCTGTTTACTCTTTCAAAAATGATAGGACTAGGGCAGTGGTCGGCAAACCGCGGCTCGCGAGCCGCATGCGACTCTTTAGCCACTTGAGTGCGGCTTGCGGCTCTGCTAGCTAGAGCAGGGGTGCCCAACCTGCTTCCCTTCCCCGTAAAGAGGACGCTGAAGCACCGGGCCAACCAACCTTCCCAACCAACATTGGAGAGGAAGTTCCAGGCCAGCCAATCACTGCCTGGCTGGCCTGGAACTTCCTCTCCAACGTTAGAATTAACGTCAGGTGGGGAAGATTGGTCGCCCCGGCGCTTCAGGGTCCTCTTTACGGGGAAGGGAAGCAGGGAGAGCTCAGAACTTGGCGGCGGCCTATTCCCCAATGGCGGCGGTGGTGATGGCCTGTTCCCCGGCAGCGTTGGCCTGGGGGAGGGCAGGGAGAATAAAAGAAAGAAAGAAAGGGAGACAGAAAGAAAGAAGGGAGATGGGAGACAGAAAGACAGGGAGACAGACAGAAAGGGGGCATGGAGAAAGAAAGAAAGAAGGGGGCAGGGGAAAAGAAAGAAAAAGTTGGGGGAGAGAATGAGATCTGGAGGAGAGGAAGCATACAGGAGGCTGAAAGAAGGGAAGAAATATTGGATGTACAGTCAGAAGAATAAAGTGCAACCAGAGACTCATGAAATTACCAGACAACAAAGGTAGGAAAAATGATTTTATTTTCAATTTAGTGATCAAAATGTGTCCGTTTTGAGAATTTATATCTGCTGTCTATATTTTGCAATATTGCCCCCCTTTTACTAAACTGCAATAGTGGTTTTTAGCGCAGAGAGCCTATGAGCATCGAGAGCAGCGCAGGACATTCAGCTCTGCTTCCTGCGCTAAAAACCTTCTGTTGTCTATTTTTGTATAGTTGTTACTGAGGTGACATTGCATAAAGTCATCTTCCTTGACCTCTTTAAAATCCTATGGAATATAAATGATAATTAACATTTTCTCTGCCTGCAGTGTGCTTTGTGTTTTTAAAAATTTTATAGTTGGTAGATCATTTTAACTTGGTCATTTTAAAAGTAGCTCGCAAACCCAAAAAGTATGGGCACCCCTGAGTTAGAGAATGACACGTCACCGATCAGGCATCTCCCTCCCTCCCCCTTACCTTCGAGGCAATTTTCTTTATTTATTTTTTGTCTTCCAGTTGCCCAAGCCAGCTTTCATCAAGTCGCGTGTGGCTGCCGAAACTTCTCCTCGGACGCAACCGGAAACAGGAAGTTGCATCAGAGGAGAAGTTTCGGCAGCCACACACAACTTGGTGAAAGCCAGCTCAGGCAGCTGGAAGACAAAAAAAAAAAAAAAGAAAATTGCCACGATGGTAAGGGGGAGAGAGGGGAGATGCTGAAAGCCATCTAGTAATTCTTGCAGCCTTGACTGTGCAGGGAATTATTTTTGTAAAATCATGTTTTGTTATGTCACTGGCATTATTTAGACTTTAATTTCTATGAATGAATAGAATGAAAACGATATAAAATTGCTTGCTTGATTTTATGCACGTGCGCTGAAGGAAAGTGGAGAGAGAGTGGACTGAGGACGCTGAAGGGAAATGGAGAAGAGAAGTGGAGAATGGGGAGAAGTTACTGAAGGGAAATGGGCAAAAGAAGAGGAGAGTGGGGAGAAGATGCAGAAGGGAAATGGGAAAGAGAGTGGGGAGATTTATAAATTGGCAATTGTACAGAATATTGTTTCTTTTTATACTTTAATAAGTTCAGTATAAAACAATTTGAGGCTTGTGTGGATGGGACCAGATGGTTTGCGGAGAAGGGGACCGAGCTCACGGGGACGGGACAGGGACAAATTTTTTCCCCGTGTCATTCTCTAGGCTCTGCCATAAATCGATTTCGACTACGTGTGGATGAGCGGAGTGTCATTAAATGCGTGTTTTGTCATATTTTTATTTTAATGTAAAAAATATTTTTTGTCAATAAATAAGATATTATTATCTTGAAAATAAATTTGTTTCTCAAAAGAAATCTTAATCATTGTACTGCTGATCTTTGGCTCTTTTGACTAATGAGTTTGCACTGGACAAGGGAGCATGAGATGAAACTACTAACCCTCTGTTTTACTAAGGTGTGCTAAGTGTTTTAGCGTGCGTTTAGCACATGCTAAATCTACACGTGCGCTAAATGCTAACGCATCCATAGACTAACATGCATGCATTAGCGTTTAGCATGTGGTTAGCGCGGGCTAATATTTAGCGCGGGCTAAAACACTTAGTGCACCTTAGTATCAAAGAATTCAACCAATTTGTAAGAATGGATACAGATTTATCGCATAATGTCACTATTTCTAATTCACTTTGTAATCAAGATTTTTTAATTTTTTTTTTTTTTTTGTATTCTGTTAATTTCTGTTTCACCAGAGGTTGTGGTAAGAGCAGATAGCGTAGCTGGTTTTAAGTGAGGTTTGGACAAGTTCCTGGAGGAAAAGCCCATAGTCTGTTATTGAGAAAGTCATGGGGGAAGCCACTGCTTGCATGGAATGTTGCTACTCTTTGGGGTTCCGGAATCTTTTGTTACTCTTTGGGGTTCTGGAATCTTTTATTACTCTTTGGGGTTCTGGAATCTTTTGTTACTCTTTGGGATTCCAGAATCTTGCTATTCTTTAGGATTCTGAATGGAATGTTGCTACTCCTTGGGTTTTGGCCAGGTACTAGTGACCTGGATTGACCACCGAGAGAACAGGCTACTGGGCTGGATGGACCATTCGTTTGACCCAGTAAGGCTATTCTTATGTTCACTGTTGGTTAACTTAGACATTGCTATGCATGTGTTCCAAGCATGTAGACAATTCTCTGTTCACTGCTGTCCTTTTTATTCCTTGATACTTTTTCTTAATCGCCATGTATCATTTTTATCTTTCAAGAATTTATGTATATGTATTGTTCACTTTGTGCAGACAGGCAGTTATGCTGAAACATGGCCCAGGCCAGGTTCATCAATAAATAGGCGGATTGCCCCATACTCGAAGGCCCTTAGTGCTTTTTTTAATGTTCTGTGAAGTCTTTTGTAAAATTACTGTAAGAGTGAGGGACAAATACATATATTTGGTAGCATATACGGTGGGGAACACATATTTTATAAAGAAATATATATTTTTTAAAACCTCCATCCCTTAGGACTCTGCACTCACACCTGTAGACAGCTTATTTTGCCAGGTTTCACACTGAATCTTCAAGGGGAGCCAAGGAAGAAGCCATTCACAAAACCTTTAATTTTATGATTTCTGAGATGGTTTTGAACACCAGAGAAGTAATCACAATTTCCCCTTTAATCACCACTCCACAGCCTGAGGCCAATCAGAGCAGGTGCATAGGGCAATATTTAAATCCTATGAATCAGAAGTGCATTTGATTGCAAAAGAAGAAATACACATATTTTTCATGCGTGCCCAAAACATGCCCCTTTGAACACTGTATGGATGTGCACGTGTAAGTAGCAGCTTTTCTAAAATCACTCCTTACCCATGCCATGCAAACCTTTTAAAATGGCCTCGTTACCCTGAGGCCAATGTAGAAACAACTTAACAGGCTTAGCTATTGGTAGAATCTTGGGTGTCAGGTCAAAAGCGCGCCGGGACAAAGGCACGCCCAGACAATTGAGCGCAGTGCGGAGGCGCGCATCGCACTAAATTACTGTTTTTTAGGGCTCCGACAGGGGGGTCGTGGGGGGGAAACCCCCCCACTTTACTTAATAGACATCGCGCCGCGTTGTGGGGGGCGTTGTGGGGAGTGTGGGGGGTTGTAACCTCCCACATTTTACTGAAAACTTCACTTTTTCCCTGTTTTTAGGGAAAAAGTTAAGTTTACAGTAAAATGTGGAGGGTTACAACCCCCCAAACCCCCCATAACGCCGGTGCGATGTCTATTAAGTAAACTGGGGGGGTTCCCCAACAAACCCCCCGTCGGAGCCCCTAAAAACTGTAATTTACTGTGGTGCGCGCCTCCGCGCTGCGCTCAATTGTCTGGGCGCGCCTTTATCTTTCGCGCTGTTGTCTATGAACCGAATCTTGTTGCTAAACCTTCTACTGTGTATGTAAATTTGTAACCCGTTCTGGGCTCTTCTTGGAGGACGGGCTAGAAATTTGACTAAATAAATAAAAATGGATTGTACACACCGAATGAAGCAAAGAGGAATTCTGCACAGGTTTTAGCTTGCGTGGGAAGACACAGCCACAGATCATATTAAAATCCATGCTAATGGGCTGTTTTAGCGCGCATTTAGTGCACGCTAAATGAACACGTCCATAAGATAACATGCATGCGTTAGGGATTAGCGCGTGTTTAGCGCACGCTAGATCAACACATGCGTGAATTGCTAACACGTCCATAGGATAACATGTACGCGTTAGCGTTTAGCGCGTGTTTAGCGCGCGCTAATATTTATCACGTGCTAAAAATCATAGCGCACCTTAGTAGAAGAGAGGGTAAGATATTCCAAGGGCTCCCAGTTTTTACAAAACTCATGTGTAGGTGCAGATGAACAATCGCCGATGTGTGCTTGAGCACTTTCAGTTTTGGTTCGAGCATGCCCACAAGAAGCCACGCATACAGGAAAACCTGGTGGGCATGCATCCGGAATACTCCCTCCACATTTGCCACAGGGTTTCCATACATAAAATGTGGACATTACTGACTTACTGCATGCTGGGATATTACAATTGTAGTGAAGCCACATGTTTCTTTATTTTTATTTCAAGTTTCTTTATTTTTGATATACCGTTTATCAAACAGGTATCTAAACGGTTTACAATAAAATGAATTTTAAAAGAAACATTTGAAATTAAAGATGTGGAGGGGCATAATCAAAAAAAACGTCTAAGTCCCCTTTTGGCCTAAGGCCTTAAACTTTGAAAATAGAAGCAGGGAAAATGCCCATTATAAAAAAAAAAACGTCCAAAAAGAGGTTTTTTTTGATAATGGCCTGCCTCTACGTTCAGCTGTTTAAACGCCCAGACCACCACTACGTCTAAACTTACACCGTATAATCAACTTTAAAAAAGCCTAAGCCCCAAACGTCCAAAACAAGGGCTTTTAGGCGAAGGAGGAGTCAGTCCTTCGCCTAAAAGCTGGATTCTGTAACCAGTGTCTGTCAAAAACAACACTGGTTACAGAATCAACCCCCCCCCCTACAACGATCGGGGCAGGAGGGAGCCCAAGCCCTTTTGCCCTGTCGAACCGCGACCCCCCCCCCCCGACAACATCGGGGCAAGAGGGAGCCAAAGCCCGCCTGCCCCATCAAACCGCAACCCCCCCTGCCGACATCGGGGCAAGAGGGAGCCCAAGCCCTCCTGCCCCGCGACTCCCCCCCCTGAGTCCGATCTGGCCAGGAGGGAGCCCAAGCCCTCCTGAACCACGATACCCTCTAACCCCCACCCCCCACTAAAATATGGGCAGGAGGGATCCCAGGCCCTCCTGCCCTCGATGCAACCCCCCCTACAACCGCCCCTGAACCCCTAATCGCCCCCCAACGACCCGCGATCCCCCCGCCAACCCCATGACGCCCCCACTCCCACCTCCCTTCCCCGTATCTTAAAAAAATGTTGGTCGGATGGATGGGTGCCAAGCCCGTCCGTCCGACAGGCCAACCATTTCGGGAATGGCTGGCCTTAGGGCCTGAATGGCCCAGGAGGCTCAAACCCCGCCCACAGGTGGGGCTTGAGGCACCTGGGCCAACCGGAATCAGCCCAGTTGTCTTAGGCCCCTCCTGTGGGCGGGGCCTTAGGCATAAGGACCCAACCGGCCCATGTGCCTAAGGCCCCGTCAACAGGAGGGACCTAAGACAACTGGGCCAATTCCGGTTGGCCCAGACGCCTCAAGTCCCATCTGTGGGCGGGGTTTGAGCCGCCTGGGGGGGTGATGTATCGCGGCAGGAGAGATTGGCCATCTCCCCTGCTGCGATGCGATAACTCCTCTACCCGAACTGCCACAACCCGCGGCAGGAGAGATTGGGCATCTCTCCTGCCGCGGGTCGCGGCAGTTTGGGTAGAGGGGTGATCGCATTGCTGTAGGAGAGATGAGGCATCTCTCCTGCCACGATGGTTGCGGTGGGGGGGTGGGGGATTAGGTTGCTGGGCTGCTGAACTGATTGCGCCAGTTTCCATCAGCTCAGCGGCCCCTTTTTCAGCACTTATACCTGTTTTGACTTGGTCTAAGTCAAAACGTATAAGTGCCGACTAGGCAACCTGTCAAAATCTTTGGTTATACGTGTTGTACACCTAGGTCTAGGTCGGCCCACCTCCCGCCCTTTCCCCTCCTCTAAAAACGCTTCTTTTCTCTCTGTGCGTTTAGAGGCAGGGGAAAGGCCTAAGCTGGTTTTTGATACATCTAAAACCAGCTTAGGTTATGGGTACTTGGACAATCAGGCTTTTTGATCGTCCAAGAACCCATTTAGGCCACATTTTAGATGTTTGTTTTTTGGTTTTTTTTTTATTATGAGCCCCATAACGTATCTAAAGTTAAAAGTAAAGGTAAAAAGGGAACATGAATCGACTTACATACACAAAACAAGGGGGAAGAGAAAATGGGTAAGTTAATAAATACATTGAGATTGAAAATAAAAATGAAATGAAGGAGAGTGGAAGGAGGGGGAGATACATTATGGTGTGGCTCTACCATGAGTTCTTCTGCATCAGACCCTCTATTAGAAAACTCTATTTTTATTTATTTTATTTAAAAAATTTCGTACCCACCTATTCCTAGGCGGTTTACAAAATACAGTCATAGCTACAAATATGAAAGAATGAATGCTGAAATTTTAGGATATACTAGTGCAGTGTTCTTCAACCACCGGTCCATGGACCAGTGTCGGTCCACAGAAATTTCCTGCCGGTCCACAGGGCCAGCATGTGCATCAGGCCTAAAACAGTGTTCTTCAACAGCCGGTCAACGGTGCGATCAATGCGGCGTTATCTTCGAGCCAGCTCTCTCTTCCTAACTGATTCAGTGCACAAAGCCACGTGCAGTGGCTCCTATGGACATCCTGCGCCTGAACCCGAAGCCTTCTCTCTGACGTTGTAACTTCTGGCCCATGACTTATCCCAGTGTTCTTCAACCGCCAGTCCACGGACCGATGCCGGTCCACAGAATCATTCTTTTATTTCTGCCGGTCCATAGGTTGAAAAACACTGTACTAGTGCATTTGAAAGGGTGTGGAGCCCATTGCCATCATTTATTGAGTCACAATAGTTGTCATGTACCTTTTCTTTTTATCTGTCCTCTTTACACATCCAGGGTGGGAGGGAGATGGGAAAACATTATAATTATTATTCATTATATCTGTTTTATTGAAATTATACATGTGGTTTTATTTTCATTAGTTAAGGGGGGTGAAAATGTTTGTTGTTGAAATATTTGTATATTTAAAGTGCTTTTGTTTGATTCGTTTATGTTTAAATTCATTGTATTGCATTGTTAATAATTGAAAACTAATAAAGATGTACAAAAAAAAAATACAGTCATAAAATACAGGCACATACAATAGTTACACACATACAAACAACAAATACATCAATTTCTTCAAACAATCAATTACCTGACATGGCCAACCACATATATCTGTAGGAATATTTTCATAGATCGAGAGTAAACAATCATTTAAATGCTTCCATGAATAAAGCGGTTTTTAATACCTTCTTAAATTTTTGAAAATCCAAGAGAGCTCTTAATGGACCTGGTAAATTGTTCCGTAAGGTCACTCCTGCTAGAGAGAAAGCAGATGTTCTTCTGCTTTCATAATGTACTTTTGAAAAATCTGTTAATGATAGTCGTATCATCCCCTCAGGTTCTAAACGGGTCAATAGAGTGTTATTACCTGTGTCAAATACCAAGGAATGCCCCAATGAATGACCTTAAATACCAACACATCCAGGGCAGTTTTTCTTAGCCATGGCGTTATATGATTTTCTGAAAATTTGAAAGGTGTGCAGAGAAAGATGTCGGGGAGTGTATTTTTGCAAAGGGGAAAGCTGAGGCTTTTATAAGCTAGTTCACGTATTTCGCTGATTGTCCAGCTCTTTTTAGTGTAAACCGCCTAGAAATTTTGATTATGGCGGTATATAAGAATAAAGTTACACTTCTCCCTCCGTATTCGCTGTGATAGAGGATTAACAGAACCGCAAATACAGAAAAAACGCAAATAACTTTTTCATATGTTATTCGCTGTTTTCTATTAAAAACCATTGTGAATGTGGTGAAACCGTGAATAACAAGGTGGGAGACCTGGCCTGTTCCTCAAGGAGAGGCAAAACACGATGAAAAAAGTGCTAGGAATCAGCGATTTTTCTCTGTAAAACGCTTGGAATCAGCAATTTCTCTATGCAAGCTGAGGTAATTTGGGGGGAGGAGCCAACAAGCTAAAAACCGTGAATAATCGAAACCGTGAATACGGAGGGAGAAGTGTACTATTATTATTAACGAAGCGTGACAAAAAAAGGGCTCCTTTTACTAAGGTGCGCTAGCGTTTTTAGCACACGCACAAAATTACCACGCGCTAAACCACGCGGTACGCTTCTAGAATAACGCCAGCTCAATGCTGGCATTGAGGTCTAGTGCACGTGGCAATTTAGCGCACGCTCTTCTGCGCATTAAGGTCCTAACGCACCTTAGTAAAAGGAGGCCTAAATGTTATCAGTTCAGAAATTTTGTAGAGTTGAGGTATTTAGAGTGTAATTCTGACTTTTTTTTCTGTCAGAAATGTTTTATTAATTGCCTTCCTTTTTTGTATGGATCCACGTTTATTTATTTATTCGATTTTTTTGTACTGTTCTCACAGGGAAGCTCAGAATTTTCCCTATCTGTCCTGGTGGGCTCACAATTTATCTAATGTACCTGGGGCTCCTTTTATCAAGCGCGCTGGCGGTTTAACGCGTGTAATACCACGCGCTAAACCACTGGCCGCGCTAGCCGCTACCGCCTCCCTTGAGTAGTTTTTAGGCCAACGCGGGGGTTAACGCGTGATGAAACATCGTGACACGTTAACCCCGCTAGCGCGGCTTGATAAAAGGAGCCCTAAGTTACTTGTCCAAGGTCACAAGGAGCAGTGTGGGTTTGAACCCACAATGTCAGGGTGCTAAGGCTATAGCTTTAACCACTGTGCCACACTCTCCCCTTTCGTAAGAGGTTCATTTTTAGTCTGTCCTTGTCAGTTTTCCATGTGCATTGTGAAATATGAACAGTTTCATCCTAATGGTAGAATGCTGGGAAAATCAGCCATCCAGTTTTGAAAAGTCTCAAGTTTAAGTTTGTTTCAAGTTTATTATGGTATTTGATATAATCGCAGTATCCAAATCCAATGCGATTTACAAAATTAAAAGTAGGTAAAATTAAAAAATAAAAATTTTTCAACAAACAGGGGATAAAAGACAATTATGACATAAAAACAAAGAAAATGAGGGAAGGAAAAAAAATGGATTAAATACAATATAAAAATAAATGAAAGGGTGGGTAAGGAAACAGAAGGTTAGGGGAAAGTACCATCTTAATCTCTACTTAAACAGTGTAATGAGATTAAGAAAGATCAGTTAAAGGCATCCCTGATGAGCCAGCTTTTTAATAAGCCTTTGAATTTAGTAAGCAATTTTTCTTCTCTTATATTGAGAGGAAGAGAGTTCCAAAAGGAGGAAAGATCTGCTGTTTTGTGTGTTTTTCTTAAATAAGGACAGTGAGAGGCCTGGCTTCTGCAAAAAGTGACATGCGGATATAGGTGGTCCTGAAGCAGATGTTCTGTTCTTTTTCCCATGGCCTTGGCTCTTCCTGCTCCCACATGCTAAGCATTTTATAGGAACTGTTTGGGTGTGGTTGTGTGGGTGGAGGAGGTAGGGAGAGATAACAGCAGGGTTACCACCCAGTTATTGATCTTCAGTAGGTAGGAGGAAGCTGGCACAGCATGAGAAATCCCATGGCTTAGCAAAGTGAAAAACACACCAAGACAGACCCCCCAAGCCCCCCCCCCCCCAAAAAAAAACATTCAGAGATCAAAATGCAACATGAGAAAGAATTTGTTCCTTCTTAACTGCATTCCAAAATATCTCTGATAGAACCAGAATAAAGCATACTTGAATGCAATAACCTGCCAGTTTCAACGCTGATCTTTTTTTTTTTCTAATGCTAGTTAGGGATTTACTTTTTCTTTATTATCATGTAAAGTTTACTTTTGGTGTTTCTAGGCTGCGTGGAGGGAAATGTGGCATGTTTATAATTAAACTTGCTGCAGTGCTAATCGTGAAATAATCTCAACTGTTCAAAGAACTTATCAGAGTCCAGATATATATATTTTATCAATTGAGATTATTTCACGATCAGCACTGCAGCAAATACAGTGTGCCCCCGGTCGTTCGCGGTCCTGGTCATTCGCGGTATTTTCCGACCGCGAACCGCCGACAAGGAGAGGGCAGCGGGAGAGGCAGAAGAGAGCAGCCGGAGTGCTGGCGAGTGCAAGAAATTCCTCGCTGTATGCTCTGACCGCCTCTTCCTGCACTAAGTCAGTCCTTATCCAATCAGGAGCTGTTTTGACACACAGCTCCTCATTGGTAAGGCCCAACTTAGTGCAGGAAGAGGCGGTCAGAGCATAGAGCGAGTGATTTCCTGCACTCGCCGGCGCTACGGCTGCTCTCTCCTGCCTCTCCCGCTGCCCTCTCCAGTCACCCCCATGAAAAACCATATTCGCGGTTTTTCAAGATTCGCTGGGGTTCCTGGAACGGAACCCCTGCAAATATCGGGGGAGTACTGTATTCCGTCCCCCCCCCTTTTTTTTTTTTTTCTAAAGCGAAGCTAGAGGTTTCTACTGCGGCCCAGAGCGCTAAATGATCCAACTCTGCTCTGACGCTAATAGAATTCCTGTGAGCATCAGAGCGTTTAGCACTCCAGGCTGTGACAGAAACTCTACCGTGGCTTAGTAAAAAGGGGGGGGGATATTTAGGGGCTCATTTTCAAAGCACTATGAAGTCTAAAAAATGGCAAAAATCGGCACTTGGACATCTGAATCACCAGGACATCCAAATGCTGTTTTTCAAAACTGTCTTTCTAGACATCTTGCAAGGCATCCTAGCCACTATGCATATAAAACTAAAGGGGGGAGGGGTTGTTGGTAGCATGTTCTGAGTGGGTTTGTGCGTGCTTAAGACTTGGACGCCTTGAATGGAACTTAGACGTTCTGAACTAGACATGTTATAAAAATGTCTAAGTACCAAAAAGGGACTCAGACTGAGCAGATGACCAGTGAAGGAATTAAGTTATGATTCCCCTCCCCTCACACACACCCCTAGTGGTCACTGACCCCCCTACAACCTCCCAAAAATCTGAATGAAACAGTACATACCTGTCTCTACAACTTCACACAGGTTTCTTTAGCCAGGTGGGTGAGCTACCGAACCACAGAGAGGAGAACCCAGTCCCATAAGTCAATCTAACCACTACATTTATGGTGGAAAATGAGAGCCCACCAAAACCCTACTATACTGCCATAAAGGTGCCACCTGCAGCCATAAGGGCTATTGGGGTGGTAGATAGGTGGGAATGGTATGTTTGGGGGGGGGAGTTTTCAAGGGCTCACCATACATTAGAAGGGGGTTATGTTGAGATGTGCTTCTGGCACCCTTAATGTGAAGTTCACAGCCATGCCCTCTAAGGTGCCCCACTACTTTACTGGCATGTCAATGTGACCAGTCCATTACAATGTTGGACCCTCCCACATTCAAATGGTCTAGATTTGGACATTTTGAACTTGGACGTTTTTGTGCTAAAAAAAAACAAAACAGTGAACAAAGTTGGATGTTGGCATCTAAGTAGGTGATTTTCAACAAAGAAAATTTGGACGTCTTGTGGTGAGAACTGTTTCTCTGCCTCGGACTTTGGACATCTTGCAGGAAACGTCCAAAGCTGGACTTAGACGTCCTATCAAAAATTCCTCTCTATGTGTGTCTAAGAGCTATATCATAGCTCTGATATTATTTTTGATTGTATGCAGTGGCATAGTAAATGGGCGGACGGACCACCCTGGGCGCTGTCTTTGCAGGGGTGCCAACACCTCTCTGTCCCCCACACCATGCTCACGTCCTCCCTTCCCTGTCCCTTTAAACCTCTCCGTCCCCCCCACCCTGGGCGCTGTCTTTGCAGGGACGCCAACACCTCTCTGTCCCCCACACCACGCTCATGTCCTCCCTCCCTTCCCCTACCTCTTTAAATCTTCACTGGTATGAGCAACTACTCTGGCCTGCTGCCCATGCCAGCCTGGATCCCTCTGAAATCACTTGTGGGCTGTGTGGCCAGGAAGTGACCTCAGACGGAAAGCTAATGCCAGTATGAGCAGCACACTGGATAAGCTGCTTGCGCTGGTGAAGCTTTAAAGAGGTACAGGGGTAGGAAGGGAAGGTGTGAGTGCGGCATGTGCAGCATGGAAGGAGAAGGGGGTGGAGATGAGGGCACGGGGTGGGGGAGGCGCCACAGCCCTAGATGCCTTCTACACTTGCTACACCACTGATTCTATGGTTAACAAAGGAGTGCATTTTTTTTAAATATATAAAAATGTATAAAAAATACAGTACTCTTCCGAAATTCACTGAGGTTCCGTTCCAGGAACCCCCGTGAATTTCAAAAAACCACCTGTCAAAAGGCAGGAGAGAGCAGCTGGAGAGGCAGGAGAGGGCAGCTGGAGAGGCAGGAGAGGGCAGCTGGAGAGGCAGGAGAGAGCAGCTGGAGAGGCAGGAGAGAGCAGCTGGAGAGGCAGGAGAGGGCAGCTGGAGAGGCAGGAGAGGGCAGCTGGAGCGCTGGCAGGTGAAGAAAATCACTCGCGGTCTGCTCTGACCGCCTCTTCCTGTAGTAAAGTTGGGCTACACCAGTCAGGAGCTGCTTTGACACACAGCTCCTGATTGGTGTAGCCCGACTTTACTACAGGAAGAGGCGGTCAGAGCAGACTGCGAATGAGTGAGTCCGCAATTTGTGAACCGCGAATTTGCGGGGGAACACTGTATGTGATACTTTAAAAAAATGGAGGTTTTTGACCAATGAAAAAAATCAATAGCCAGAAATAGACATGTTTTCAGCAAGTATCTTAAGGCTTCTAAGGTCTTTTCCTCCACAATTATCACTGAGGTTAACTCTGCATATTTTTCTTGATTCATTTCTGAATGTATTGTGTTATTTATTTATTTATTCACTTTTCTATACCATTCTCCGAAGGAAGCTCAGAATGGTTTATGTGAATTTATTGAATGTGTTGTGTTAACAATTTTTTTTTTGAGTTCAAGTTATTTCTCTGAGCTATTTTATGGTAATTCTGGGGAAAACATTCAGTCCATGGCAGTGAGTAGCTTTCGAGCCACTTCCAGCCGCGGACTGACACGTGCAGCTCTCCGGAAATGTCTGCTGACTCGGAAGTTAATTAGGAACTGGCTGATACTCAGATTGGTGCCCAGTTAAGTTGCTGCATAAAGGAGTCCTTTTACTAATACAGTGTGAATGGCAGGATGCAGTGTAAAAATGAAAGGAGAAATACCTGAAGAGTGGATAGCGTTGTGGTCACCGGATGCCACAATGACATTTCCTATGTATGGGCGAGCGTTGTCGTGAAGAATGAGTGGCTCAGCCAAGAGCAACTGAGGTCGGGTTTTGTGCATTTTTCTGAACATTTTTTTGCAAGAAATCAAGATAATACAATGCTGTGACACTTCTTCCACATGGAACTCTGTCTGTGATGATAATGCCTTCATGATCATAAGCAAAAACCATCATTTGTTTGACTTTTGATTGAGCTCGTCGAAAAGTTTTTGGTCATGGGGAAGATGGAGCTCTCCTCTCGTCAATGAAAAACTACGCGAATACGGCTGGAAGGTGTTACCTCATGCTCCCTACAGTCCAGACATGAGTCCACCAGATTTCGACCTTTTTCCAAAGTTGAAACGACCTATGTGTGGACATCGTTTTGCATCTCTGGAAGAGCTTTCTTCCGCCGGTACCTGAGACATTTGGCAACTGAACAAAATGGTGTCTTGGATGGAATAATGAAGCTTCCCGGACGTTGGTACTCAGTCATTGCAAAGCAGGGAGACTATATTGAAGGATTTTAAAGAAATACTTGGGGAAAAAAATAAAACACATAAATTTTTTTTTAAATAGTGCGCATTATTTATGAAATGACCCTCGTATCTCACATTGCATTGGCTTCCTTTCGAAGCAAGGGGTATTTTCAAATTGTGGACATTGGTTTTCTTAATCTTTCATGAGAAATCCCAGACTATATGATAAATTTAAGAAGTACCATCTGTTAAGAACTGTAGCTTGATTAGCAGTCACCTGAGGTTAAGATTTCCAAATCCTAGAAGTATTAAATATAAAGCAATACACTCCATATCTTTTCCATATGTGGTGGCAAAATGGTGGAACTCTCTTCCAATGCAATTATGAACGGAGAGTTTCCACAAAGGCCTGAAGACCTATTTCAGATTCTAAAAGCTACACTATTGCTTAAACTGACTTTGCTGAAAAAGCAGAGTCCTAAACTAACAGAAAAAGAGAAGGACAATGAAATAACCTACTGTGCACAATTCTGGTCGCCACACAATCCTGTCTCCGTCCTTTCCTGGCAACAACCCTTTGGCACAGAATCCCTATTATTCTACTGTTTGTGAGCCACTTCGGGTCCCACCCTCGTGCCTCAGCCCGGGACCACACTATCCCCCTGACAAGCTGCAATGCTTCACAGTTTGCTCTGTTAGCAAACCCACTCGGATTCTCACAAGCTGTCAGCACTTACAGGACTTGAAAAGCCTCACGTCTGTTCCTAAACCCCCTTTTATTCACCACACACACACACACACCTGTCTCAGGTCAGGGTCCTCCAATTCCACCCACTTAAACCCTCTGTACACACATACTCAGTGACAGAATCTCCTGCTTGGTTGCAAAGGCATTCTACTGGGGGAGGGGGTCACACGTCTATTTATTCATTCTTTATTTATTTAGCTTTTATGCCTTTTCACCATAAAACATCATCAGTGTAAACCGCTTTGATTTGCAGGGCAAAAAAGGGCATGTTATCAAATAAAATAAACGATAAATGATAAAGCAGTGTATCAAAAGCATATCAAAATACAATAGAAACTAATTTTTTAAATAACAGGTTTCAAAATAAGAAATTATGCTCAGATATTCCATGCAAGGCTATGTTCAGATATCGGCATTAAGTATCCAGAGATGTGCTGGTGGACCGATATACAGCTCTTAACCAGTTACGTTAATCTGACCAAAGTAGAAGAGTTATTGATGAGGTCCTAGAGGCCAGTTACTATAAGCCAGGGGTAGGGAACTCCGGTCCTCGAGAGCCGTATTCCAGTCGGGTTTTCAGGATTTCCCCAATGAATATGCATGAGATCTATTTGCATGCACTGCTTTCAATGCATATTCATTGGGGAAATCCTGAAAACCCGACTGAAATATGGCTCTCGAGGACCGGAGTTCCTTACCCCTGCTATAAGCGATTACAAGATGAATATGGTACTTATTCTGTTAAGTGCCAACTCCATCCCGGGACTGCCCACACAATAGCTGATTTTGATTTTAACAGTGAGAATGGACATTCAGGAACACTGCCCAGGTGGGTGCTGCTGAATATTCCCTCAGGGCCTACCCAGTATCAGGTGACAGGGCATGAGGTCCATAGTCTATTATTGAGAAAGACATGGGGGAGCCACTGCTTGCCCTGGATCAGTAGCATGGAATGTTGCTACTCTTTGGGGTTCCAGAATCTTGCTATTCTTTAGGATTCTGAATGGAATGTTGCTGCTCCTTGGCTTTTAGCCAGGTACTAGTGACCTGGATTGGCCACCAGCCGATGGCTAACCCCCTCTTTTACTAATGTGCGCTAACCAATTAGCGCGCACTACTCTATTTAGCGCGTCCATAGACTAACATGAGCGCTTTAGTGTTTTGCACGCGCTAATCGGTTAGCGCACCTTAGTAAAAGAGGACCTAAATGTAGCGCCCCACCCGGAAGGCACCCGGAAGTCGATGCTTTAAGCTGATATCGGGATTGTCTCCAGCTTACCTTTTTCCTCTTTTTGTGTTGCATAGACCATCAAAAGAAACTAGAAACTTCTACTTATTTGCTTATCCAAAAATTAATGGGTGTAGATATAAGACCTTCTTAGATAGGACCCTGGCATTTCAAGCTGGTAGGCAACATCTTGGTTAGGTAAATGTATTCAGCAAGCTATGTTATCCTATTGCAGTTTTCGGATATTAACTAAAATTCAATGCAAAGAAATGCAGAGTAATGCATTTGGGGATTAATAATAGGAAGGAACCGTATATGCTGGGAGGAGAGAAGCTGATATGCACGGACGGGGAGAGGGACCTTGGGGTGATAGTGTCCGAAGATCTAAAGGCAAAAAAACAGTGTGACAAGGCAGTGGCTGCTGCCAGAAGGATTCTGGGCTGTATAAAGAGAGGCGTAGTCAGTAGAAGGAAGAAGGTGTTGATGCCCCTGTACAGGTCATTGGTGAGGCCCCACTTGGAGTATTGTGTTCAGTTTTGGAGACCGTATCTGGCGAAAGACGTAAGAAGACTTGAGGCGGTCCAGAGGAGGGCGACGAAAATGATAGGAGGCTTGCGCCAGAAGACGTATGAGGAGAGACTGGAAGCCCTGAATATGTATACCCTAGAGGAAAGGAGAGACAGGGGAGATATGATTCAGACGTTCAAATACTTAAAGGGTATTAACGTAGAACAAAATCTTTTCCAGAGAAAGGAAAATGGTAAAACCAGAGGACATAATTTGAGGTTGAGGGGTGGTAGATTCAGGGGCAATGTTAGGAAATTCTACTTTACGGAGAGGGTGGTGGATGCCTGGAATGAGCTCCCGAGAGAGGTGGTGGAGAGTAAAACTGTGACTGAGTTCAAAGAAGCGTGGGATGAACACAGAAGATTTAGAATCAGAAAATAATATTAAAGATTGAACTAGGCCAGTTACTGGGCAGACTTGTACGGTCTGTGTCTGTGCATGGCCATTTGGAGGAGGATGGGCAGGGGAGGGCTTCAATGGCTGGGAGGGTGTAGATGGGCTGGAGTAAGTCTAAACATAGATTTCAGCAGTTGGAACCCAAGCACAGTACCGGGTAAAGCTTTGGATTCTCGCCCAGAAATAGCTAAGAAGAAAAAAAATAAAAAAAAATTTAAATTGAATCAGGTTGGGCAGACTGGATGGACCATTCGGGTCTTTATCTGCCGTCATCTACTATGTTACTATGTATGTTACTATGTAAGACCACTTTGTTCGATAAGTTTATTACTTGGTGAGTTTTATTATTGAAATTTTATTTTACAAATATTTGTATTTTTTACTGTATTACTGTATTTCGCTGATTGTCCAGATCTTTTTAGTGTAAACCACCTAGAACTTTTGGTTATAGCAGTATAAAAGAATAAAGTTATTATTATTATTATCAACGTCCACGCTTGCACGGAGGCCAGTCTTGCCGTGACCCTGCCGTTACCTGGATCCAAGAGGTTCAGGGAGCAGAGGAGAGTCGCCATGCCGGTTGATTTCCTACAGGATGTGTCTCTCGCCGCGAGAGGCATGTCCTGTAGGCATGCAGCCGGCATGGACGACTCTCCGCGCCAGTGTGTCGCGGCACACCAGAAATCTCAGGAGGCACACTGGTGTGCCGCGGAACACAGTTTGCGACACACTGCTCCAAAGCATGCTTTAGCGCGTCTACATTGTAGGTGTGCAGGCGTGCGATTGTCAATCAGTCGCTAGGCACGATTACTGCACAGGTCCTGGACCTGCTGGGCCACCGCGTGAGCGGTCTGCTGGGCACGATGGACCTCGGGTCTGACCCAGCAGAGGCATTTCTTATGTTCTTATTGTAGAATCATGCCTACGGTTTTGTATAGGCATGTGAAATGTAGGCCAGCATACATCCAGAAGTACATAGTGATGCCTAAGCATGCGTAAGGCAACTTCCGGTGTATCCATGCCTCCGCCTGCCTTACGTGTGCGTAGGCATCGCTATGCACCTTCATACATCTGAGGCAGGTGCGAGGTAGGAACGTTAGCACAGTGTAAATAATTTTTTTTTTAATGTGCTCTACCATTGGCTAATTAGGTGGCGATAGCATGCCTACCACCCATTGGCATAGTAAGGAGGGCAGGGGAGACAGTCCACCCTGGGCACCATCTTGGATGCACGCACCCATCCTCCTCTCCACCCACCCCCGCCCCCCGCAATTGCCACGCTTGCGCATCACTTCCCTTCCTCCGTACCTCTGTAATGATCCTGGCGCGAGCAGCAACCCCTAACCTGCTGTCACGCCTGATTTGGCTCTTCCTCTGACCTCACTTCCCTAGGAATTGACATCAGAGGAAAAGACAACACTGGTGCGACGGCAGCTTAGGGGTTGCTGCTCGCGCTAGGAACGTTACAGAGGTACGGGGGAAGGGAAGCAGCACATGCTCAGCAGGAGGGGGTGAGTAGGGAGCATGTGGAGGTGGGGGGATGGGTAAGAGGGCGGGGGAGGGGCACCACCACCCTGGGTGCCTCTCACCCTCGCTTTGCCACCGCTACCACTGCCTAACTTTAGCGCGCACTATAGAGAATCAAGCCCTTTGAGCGCCAAATGAAGGTAAAGGTTTCACAATATTATCAGGGCATCACTGTGTTCATTCAGTACAATAGTTTTTTCCACTGAAACACAAACCACATTCCTCTGTGCATTACAGATATCATGGGTAATGCGTTTAAATGAATGTTGAATACCTGCAGTATATGTAAATTGGGTAACTAAATGCTGACCTATTTGTATTAGCACAGGTAGGATGGAGAAAGATCTGGGGCAGAAAAGTAAAATCTTCATTTGAGGTTTATATTGGGGTCTGAAGATCAACTACCACATGGTTCAAATTTTTTTTTTTTTGTTCTATTTCAGGGCTGTAAATGAGAACATGGCTGGTGGAGCTGATGACCTTATTGGGATCCCATTCCCAAACCATAGCACTGAGGTCCTGTGCGGTTTGAACGAGCAGCGTCAAGATGGACTTTTCTGTGATGTCATCCTCATTGTTCAGGATCAGGAATATAGGACCCACAGATCTGTTCTTGCTGCGTGCAGCAAGTACTTTAAAAAACTCTTCACTGCAAGCACTTTAGCAGATCAGCCGCATGTTTACGAGATTGACTTTGTCAAACCCGAAGCACTTTCTGCCATTTTGGAGTTTGCCTACACCTCAACGCTCACCATTACCACCTCAAATGTAAAGCACATTCTCAGTGCAGCTGAGATGCTGGAGATCCAGTGCATCATTCGCGTATGCCTTGAAATCATGGAAACCAACAGAGAAGCAGAAGAGGAAGATGATGAGAAAGAATTGTTGGAAGAGGATGAGGAGGAGGAAGATGACGATGATGAAGAAGAAGCTGAAGATTTTAGCAACCAGGAAAACCAAACAGATGTTCAAGAAGAAAGCTGCCACCAAAGCCCTTCGTTGTCTGACCTTACAGAGGACACATATCAAGAGTCACCTGGAGACTTTCCCAATCATTACCCGGTTAACAGTTCTTCTAGCCATTTGGGGGTGATTCGAGACTTTTCTATTGAATCGTTACTGAAAGAAAACCTGTACCCTAAGTCAAATATTCCGGAAGTGAGGCCAGCATTATCTCAATTTGCACCAGGTTTCTTTCCTCATATATGGAATGGAGATTTTGGTACCTTTCCCCAGTTGCAAGAACAGCAAGTGGATAATGCACCTTTGGATTTGGTTATTAAAGATAGAAAAATTAAAGAAGAAGAAGAAAACGAGGAGCTTCCTGCAGTAGCTTTTCATCATGACTTCTTCAAAGAAATGTTTGCTGACAACTCAAGAAGTCATTTAGGCCACATTAAAGCAGAAAATGACTATGCTGCTTATCTCAACTTTTTAAGTGCTGCCCACTTAGGAGGAGTATTTCCTCCATGGCCTTTGGAAGAAGAAAGAAGGATAAAGCCCAAAGCTTCTCAACAGTGTCCTATCTGTAATAAAGTCATCATGGGAGCAGGGAAGCTCCCACGACACATGAGGACCCATACAGGAGAAAAGCCATACATGTGCAATATCTGCGAAGTTCGCTTTACAAGGTGTGCATTTACATTTTAACAGTATCAAGAAACAGGCGTTATCATTGTGTCATAGAAGTAGTAATCTACTATTGCTTGTGTGGGATGCATATAATCCAACCAGTGTCCAATACGTAGGCTGTATTTTGATGACCCTTTTACTATAAAGATATCCAACATTAAATAGTGTAATCGCTTGCTCTTTGTAACTCTGTTAGCCGAATCGTCAGATGTGCTTTTCCAAATTGATGATCACTTTTACCATCGGGAAAATATGCACTGCATTTGCAATGACTTTGAAATTTTAATCGTCACTACTTTTTCTTTTTTTCTTTTATATATATATCAATGAATGAAATAATTTTCTATAAACTTTCAAAATTTTTCATTATTTTTTCTTTTTTATATATATGTAGTCTGTCATTGAGAAAGACATGGGGGAAGCCACTGCTTGCCCTAGATCGGTAGCCTGGAATGTTGCTACTCTTTGGGGTTCCGGAATCTTTTGTTACTCTTTGGAATTCCGGAATCTTGCTATTCTTTAGGATTCTGAATGGAATGTTGCTACTCTTTGGGGTTCCGGAATCTTTTTTTACTCTTTGGGATTCCGGAATCTTGCTATTCTTTAGGATTCTGAATGGAATGTTGCTACTCTTTGGGGTTCCGGAATCTTTTTTTACTCTTTGGAATTCCGGAATCTTGCTATTCTTTAGGATTCTGAATGGAATGTTGCTACTCCTTGGGTTTTAGCCAGATACTAGTGACCTGGTTTGGCCACCATGAGAACGGGCTACTGGGCTTGATGGACCATTGATCTGACCCAGTAAAGCTATTCTTATGTTCTTATGTGTGCTGCTTCCTCAATGTCAGTGGGGGACTCTTCTCACCCGACATGTTTCGCCTATGCGGCTGCCTCAAGGATGTTCCCGAATGACACCGTTAAGCCCAGATATCTCAGCTCGATGGCATCCTTGAGGAAGCCGCATAGGCGAAACATGTCGGGTGCGAAGCGTCCCCTGCCAACACTGAGGAAGCAGCACCCGGATACGTGCTATATAAAAAAGAAAAAATAATGAAAAGTATTGAAAGTTTATAGAAAATTATTTAATTCATTGATACATACAAAAGAAAAAAAAAAGATAAATTAGTCAATGAGGAGTGCAGAGCAGCGATTAAAATTTCAAAGTCATTGCAAATGCAATGTGTATTTTCCCAATGGTAAAAGAGATCCTCAATTGGAAAAGCACATCTGAAGACTCGGCTAATAGGGTTACAAAGAACAAGTTTAATGTTGGATATCTTTATAGTCCAATCAGGTCATGGATCATGTTATTAGTTATGGGTAAAATTAATGCATTTTTAAATGAGATATAGGAGATATTATAAGAAAAAGTGGGGCGGTAAAATAATGCCTCACCTTCTTTGGCCATGATTAAAGGGGTGGGTCCGAAATCAGTCTCTGTTTGCATAGGAGGAAAGTGAATTCGAAGAGATTGCGTTATCAAGAGAGCCAGCAGAGAGAAAAAGATCCCCAGCCTCTTTGCTCAGCTGCTTTCACAGTAGAACGAGAGCCTTCTGGGAATAGATTCAGGTGCCAGAAGTTAATAGAAAGGAGGAGAAAAAGTGTACAAACCTTTTAAACAAAACATGGAAGAACCCTTTGTGTCCGTAGTTGTGTTTTCCTGGAAATCTCTACCTAAATCAGTAGCATAGGCCACCGTGATATTTCTAGCAAGTATGCTCTTCCTAGTCCCAAGAATTACACATTGACACAGGAATACATGAACGATTCTTTACTTCGCAAAACAGCAATATCCTATTGCATCTTCTCAACCTGTAAATCCACTTCCTTGGTCATTTGCTTACCATAGTACCAGCTGGGCTGTGTCTGCTCTCTGCCTCCATGCCAACCATAGAAATAGGCTGGTATATAATGGTGTGACCAGGTCTTTGCAATGCAAAGGGACAGGATGAGACAATACTGCAGGATAAGGAAGGGCATCCCCCCCCCTCCAGTGGAATGAGAAGGGAGAGCTCCCCTGTTGCTAATGTGGCCACTGGCATTCTCCTTCAGGCTGTGCCAAAGTGGCTGCACACAGTGGCGTACCGAGAGTAGGAGGCGCCCGGGATGGTGGCACCCCCCTGTGCCCCCCTCTCTCCCCACCCTCGCTCCTTCCCACCCCCTACTCCACATTTCCGCTCTCCCTTCCTCCCACTTACCTCTGTAAATCTTCACCAGTACGAGTGGCTGACCTCTCCAGCATGCTGCTCGTGCCAGCGTTGGGTTTCCCTCTGATGTCACTTCCTGGCCCTGAGGCCTGGAAGTGATTCGGAGGACAACTGGGTTGGATCTGGAAGGACATGCAAGATAGGATGGTCGTTATAAATTTATATCTTGTAGGTTTTTTTTTAAAGCTGATTGCGCTCAACAAACTCTACTTTATCTCAGGTTGATGGGTTCCTTCCCCACTTTTTCTCTGCGGCGCAAGCAACAGGCAGAAGTTGCTTGTGCTGACAGAGATCTAGAGAGGTATGGGGTGGGGGGAAGGATGGCACGAGCATGGCGTGGTGTGGTAGGGCAGGGTGGAAAGGTGCCGGCGCCACCATCGAAAAGGTGCCCAGGGCAGTCCACCCCTTACCCCCTTACTACGCCACTAGCGTAGCACAAGAGCTAGGAAACAGCGATCATAACATGATCAAGTTCAAGGTTGAGGTAGGAATACTGAAAGGAAAGAGAACCATAGCGACAACTTTCAACTTCAGGAAAGGAAAGAAAACTACGAAGCAATGAGGGAAATGATAAGGAAGAAACTTAGGAACACTTCCAAAAAATGGCAAACGGTAGAACATGCCTGGTCTTTTCTCAAGAACACGGTGAGCGAGGTGTAAAATCTGTATATCCCCAGATTCAGAAAGGGGTGCAAAAAGAGTCGAACAAAAGACCCGGTGTAGATAACTAAAATAGTGAAGGAAGCAATAGACAATAAGAAAAACTCATTCAGGAAATGGAAAAAGGACATAACTGAGGGGAACTGGAAAGAGCACAGGAAGTATCAAAAAGAATGTCACCGAGTGGTTCGAAAAGCCAAAAGAGAGTATGAAGAGAGGCTAGCCAGGGAAGCACGAAATTTCAAACCGTTCTTTAGATATGTTAAAGGAAAGCAACCGGCTAGGGAGGAGGTGGGACCGCTGGACGACGGAGACAGGAAGGGAGTGGTGAAGGAGGAGAAAGAAGTGGCAGAAAGACTTAACATGTTCTTTTCGTCTGTATTTACAAACGAAGACACATCCAACATACCGGAACCTGAGCAATTCTTCAATGGAAATCAAGCAGAAAAATTAACATCCATGGAAGTAAGCCTTGAAGATGTACGCAGGCAGATAGAAAAACTAAAAACTGACAAATCCCCGGGTCCGGATGGAATCCATCCAAGGGTTCTGAAGGAATTAAAGGAGGAGATAGCGGAACTACAGCAGCAAATTTGCAATCTATCCCTGAAAACAGGCTTGATCCCGAAGGACTGGAAGATAGCCAACGTTACGCCCATCTTTAAAAAGGGATCAAGAGGTGACCTGGGAAACTACAGACCGGTGAGTCTGACCTCGGTTCCTGGGAAAATGGTGGAAGCACTGATAAAAGAAAACATCGGTGAACATTTTGAAAGAAACGAACTTCTGATAACCAACCAACATGGTTTCTGCAAGGGGAGATCGTGCCTAACGAACTTATTGCACTTCTTCGAAGGAATTAACAAACGGATGGACAAAGGAGACCCCATAGACATCATATATCTAGATTTCCAAGAAGCCTTTGACAAGGTGCCCCATGAATGCCTACTCTGGAAACTGAAGAACTATGGGGTGGAAGGAGACGTACATAGATGGATCAGAAACTGGTTGGTGGGTAGGAAACAGAGGGTAGGAGTGAAGGGCCACTACTCGGACTGGAGGAGGGTCACGAGTGGGGTCCCGCAGGGCTCGGTTCTCAGGCCGCTGCTATTTAATATATTCATAAATGATCTAGAAACAGGGACGAAGTGTGAGATAATAAAATTTGCGGACGACACCAAACTATTTAGTGGAGCTCGGACTAAAGAGGACTGCGAAGAATTGCAAAGGGACTTGAACAAACTAGGGGAATGGGCGACGAGATGGCAGATGAAGTTCAACGTTGAGAAATGTAAAGTATTACATGTGGGAAACAGAAACCCGAGGTACAACTATACGATGGGAGGGATGTTATTAAATGAGAGTACCCAAGAAAGGGACTTGGGGGTAATGGTGGACATGACAATGAAGCCGACGGCACAGTGCGCAGCGGCCGCTAAGAAGGCAAACAGAATGCTAGGCATAATCAAGAAGGGCATTACAACCAGAACGAAAGAAGTTATCCTGACATTGTATCGGGCGATGGTGCGTCCGCATCTGGAGTACTGCGTCCAATATTGGTCACCGTACCTTAAGAAGGACATGGCGTTATTCCAAGTTTATCCAAGTTTATTAATTTTTTTAATATCCCGACCATCAAATGAATATCTGGCCGGTTTACAAAATATAGTAAAAGTAAATAATAGTTAAATACAATGAAGTGAACGAAAATGACATTAACTAGACTAACTGGAAAGTGAGGATAGGAGGGGAAGGAAGGGAGAAGTTACATATAATAGTTAAGATAAGAAGGGTGGGGGAAGGGTTGAACAAGTGGGGTATGGTAGCGTTGTTGGAGCGATTACTTACTCATATTAAAAAGCGAAGTAAAAAAAGAGAGAAAGGGATCTAGGGGCGGTCATAAGCGTCTTGGAATAGGAAGGTCTTTAAGCCAGTCTTGAAATTATTTAGATTTTGTTCATCCCGAAGGTATTGTGGAAGAGAGTTCCATAGTGTAGGAGCGGTTACTGCAAAATTAGTTTTTCGGGTGTAGTAGGAATCTTTAAGAGAAGGAATGAAAAGGAGTTTTTGGTCAGTAGATCTAAGTGTGCGAGGGGAACATTGTGGAATCAGTAATTTATCGAGGAATAGTGGTTGATGGGAATGTTTAATTTTAAATGAGAGTAGAATGATTTTGTAGGTTATGCGGTGAGTGATAGGGAGCCAGTGGGCCTCTTTGAGTAGAGGAGTAACATGTTCAAATTTTCCTTTTTTGTATATTAGTTATTCGAGAGGGTTCAGAGGAAAGCGACGCGTCTGATAAAGGGGATGGAAAACCTTTCATACGCTGAGAGATTGGAGAAACTGGGTCTCTTTTCCCTGGAGAAGAGGAGACTTAGAGGGGATATGATAGAGACTTACAAGATCATGAAGGGCACAGAGAGAGTAGAGAGGGACAGATTTTTCAAACTTTCGAATAATAAAAGAACAAGAGGGCATTCAGAAAAGTTGAAAGGGGACAGATTCAAAACGAATGCTAGGAAGTTCTTCTTTACTCAACGTGTGGTGGACACCTGGAATGCGCTTCCAGAGGGCGTAATAGGGCAGAGTACGGTACTGGGGTTCAAGAAAGGATTGGACAATTTCCTGCTGGAAAAAGGGATAGAGGGGTATAGATAGAGGATTACTGCACAGGTCCTGGACCTGTTGGGCCGCCGCGTGAGCGGACTGCTGGGCACGATGGACCTCAGGTCTGACCCAGTGGAAGCATTGCTTATGTTCTTATGTAGGTTCCACCACTGTTGTAGTCATGGTGGCAATGGTAAAATAGCTTCCCCAGGCCCGAACAATGATGGTCGTTTAGTACTCACTAGCCCTGGGCTGGCCTCTTCCATCATGACTATCCCTGCACTACGCCACATACCAGCCATGCAAGTTGCCAATGGCAGCCCCCCCAGCCCCTACTATGTCTCCACCAAGTCATCGGGGGAAAGGACCTCACTTTTACTCCACCCCGGACACAGGTGAAGATTATCCCATGTGTCATTAGCATGCCTTAATGCCTTTGTCTCGGGTACCCAAATGCTTCCCTTCTCCCCCCCCCCCCATGTTCCTTTGGACACAGGCATTGTAAATATTACACTAAATAAACGTACTCCCCCCCTCACTCCCCCCCCCTCAAAGTTGCAACATAAAGATAACGGACAATAGCAGCCATACTTTTTCCATGTCCTCTACACTGAAGGTGAGTGGAGAGAAAGTCTAGAGCAGGATACCTCTTACCTTTAATTCCCATCCCACCCCAGCATCGCTCAGCCCTAAACAGAGGTTTTACTGCACAGAGCTCAGATTCCGCAATGAGCCAAAAGAGGGAACCATATCAGGGCCAGGGAAAGGAGGGCGAGGACGTGGTATCAAGTTAAAGATGGCACAGTGCACTCTGGAGCAGAGATGGCCAGAGATGCTGATGAGGAGCTCATCTAATCTGAATTTCTGTATCGCACTTATCCAGTAGAGGTTCAAGGCGATTAACAAGTTAAGAGGCCCATAAGGAAGTAAGGGAAATAGTAGTTACATCACATCAATGAGCGTCAGATACTATGTTGCAGGCAGATAGGGTGATGAAGGGAAAGATTAAAGGAGGAAGGGCTGTGGCTCGCTGGTAGAGCTGCTGCCTCTGTACCCAGAGGCTGTGAGATCAAAATGCTGGTGCTGCTCCTTGTGACCATGGGCATGTCACTTAATCCTTCAGTGCCCACCACCTTGAATGTCAGCTTTAAAATGCCAAGGTGGCAAAAAGGCAGTATACAAGTCCCCATTCATCAAGCCCAGTATCCGGTTCATAGACAACGGCGCGAAAGACAAAGGCGCGCGCCGACAACTGAGCGCAAGACGGAGGCGCGCGCCGAAGAAAATTACAGTTTTTAGGGTCTCCAACAGGGGGTTTTGTTGGGGAACCCCCCCCCACTTTATTTAATAGACATCGCGCCAGCGTTGTGGGGGGTTTGGGGGGATGTAACCCTCCACATTTTACTGTAAACTTAACTTTTTCCCTAAAAACAGGGAAAAAGTAAAGTTTTCAGTAAAATGTGGCGGGTTACAACCACCCAAACCCCCCATAATGCGGCGCGACGTCTATTAAATAAAGTGGGGGGTTCCCCCCCGCGCCCCCCCCGTCGGAGCCCTAAAAACAGTAATTTTGAGCGGCGCGCGCCTCCGCACTGCGTTCAATTGTCTGGGCGCGCCTTTGTCCCAGCGCACTTTTGACCTGACACCCCAGTATCCTGTTTCCAGCAGTGACCAACCCAAGTACCTGCCAGAAACCCAAAGAGTAGCAGCATTCCAGAGCTGAGATTGTGATGTCATAATGCCTCATTTCCCCAATGCCTAAGAGCCAGCCTCATCAGTGATGTCACAGTAGCTTGATTGTCCTATACTCAACTCATATAAGAATTGCCATACTAGGACAGACTCAAGGTGTGGCTCACTGGTAGAACTTCTGCCTCTACACCCAGAGGTTGTGAGATCAAATCCCAGTGCTGCTCCTTGTGACCCTGGGCAAATCATTTGATCCTCCAGTGTCCATCACTTTGCATGTCAATTTTAAAATGCCAAGGTGACAAAAAGGCAGTATACAAGTCCCCATTCCCCTTTCCCTTAGCACAGAGAGTAGGAATGAACAGTAGTAGGGGGCTGGCAATTTCAGATTCATAAATGGATTAAGGGGAGCATAGAGATAGTCATGTGGGGTAAAAGAATTGAAAATATAAATGAACATTATTTTAATAAAAGTCCAACATGTACAGTGCTTTCCTGCGAATTCGCGGTCCCAGTCATTTGCGGTATTTTCCGACAGCGAATGACCGGGCAGGAGAGGGCAGCCAGAGTGCTGGCGAGTGAAGGAAATCACTTGCGGTCTGCTCCGACCGCCTCTTCCTGTACTAAAGTCGGGCCTCGCCAATCAGGAGCTGCGTCGTTTATTTATGCATTGTTATTATCAATCAGTTTTCTAAGGCACGTACTCTAAGATGAAGTTGGACACCGGACACAGGCAGACCCACCGAAACATAGCCTGTGGTAATTCTGATGTACATATTGGACTTTTATTAAAATACTATTCATTTTTATTTGCATCCTCATCAGCTTGATTTGTTTTGGTCATCTGTGCACTGCAGTCCTCTTTTTCTTTAATTTTTGGTGCAGGGACCTTTTCTCCTTTTTTTTTTTTTTTTTTAAATATATATGTGTGCAATGGACTCTGGCACATCACCATATCATTAACATAGGCAGCTGTGACATTCCCAGAAACTCTTCCCCGTCCACTCCCTAGACTGACACAGCAATACACAAACAATTTTTTAATGGATTAATAAAGGCTTCAGGTGTGTTTAACAAAACAGTACTACCCTATTTCACGTACCTTAATTAGAAAAATTCCATCTGCTCACTGAGAGAGCAACTTGGCTTTGTTTTCTCTCTGTTAACTTTCCTACAATAGGATCAACCAGACCAACACCTTCCAACAGTCCAGACTGGATCCCAACAATGGGGATACTTACCGTTTTTGGACTTCCTGAAGACATAGAGAGAGTGAGGAAAGAGAGTGGTACTAATGTGGCCACCCCATTTTCTAAAGAAATCCATGCCAATTGGTAGATGTGAACATCTACAGCTATCCCAAGGCACACCTGCCTGCTGGAAGGAGCAGCTGGTCACCATGGCAAGAGCCACTCTCTATCGCCAACCCCCCCCCCCCCATTAATCCTTCTTTCCTGATAACCATAAAGCATATCTGACTCTACACCCCCCCCCCCCCACGACAGCTGAACGCCCCTCATGAGATCTGATTCTATCCATGCTTCAACATAAAGACCTCACCACCCAAACCCCTCCTCTGGCAACAATGAACCTTCTCACCCACCTCAGCAGATCCCCCATCCCTCATTCAGTCTTAATGTGGTCCTTAGTATCAAGTGTGAGTACAATTAGGGCCACTTGGATCTGAGGTTCAAGAGAGTTCATTGTTGCTGGAGAGATTGATTTGGGGGTATCAAATCATTTAGGGGAGGTGGGGGATGGGATCAGATCTCACTGGAGGTTCATCTATCAGGAGGAGTCAGGGAGGGGTTCCATGATCATCATGGGGTAACAGGGTTGGAGTAATCAGGGGCACTAGTTTTGTTGGCCCTGGAAATCACATATAAATCCATGCATGAAACCATCTATGAGTAGAAACATGGTGGCAGATAAAGGCCAAATGGCCCATCTAGTCTGCCCATCCGCAGTAATCATTATCTCTTTCTCTCCCTATTGGCTAAGGCTCTTAACATTTGCATCTCCTCTTCCTATAGGCTAAGGCTCTGTGCATCTGAATTGTGAGGTCATAGAGCTGCCCATCCGCAGTAACCATTATCTCTTTGTCTCTCCGAGAGACCCCCACATGCCTATCCCAGGCCCTCTTGAATTCAGACACAGTCTCTGTTTCCACCACCTCTTTCAAGAGATTGTTCCACGCATCTACCACCCTTTCCGTAAAAAAGTATTTCCTTAGATTACTCCCGAGCCTATCACCTCTTAACTGCATCCTATGCCCTCTCATTCCAGCTTCCTTTCAAATGAAAGAGACTCGACTCTTGCGCATTTACATTACGTAGGTATTTAAACGACTCTATCATATCTCCCCTCTCCCGCCTTTCCTCCAAAGTCTGTCCCCATATGCCTTATCACGAAGACCACACACCATTTTAGAAGCTTTCCTCTGGACCTGATTGCGAATCACTTATTGTATACAAAGAAGTAGTAAGTCATTTTAATTATCATCACTGCAGATAGGGTGTTCTAGAATGCCTTGTGTTGTTTAGGGTATACCATTTATCAGTTTCCTCTTGAAACATTTTACTGCCGGATGGTAACCTGCACAGTGGAAGCATATATACCTGAATTACAATCTTGAAAAAATGCAACTGGAATTGTTGAGCTGTCTAATAAATGAATAGCAGAAAGCTAACTCATACACACACGTGTGTGCGCATGCATGCGCGCTAAGAATAGAATCCTCAGTACGATTCAAACACATTAGTGGATGAGTGCTATTCAAGCAATAGTTAGGCCCATACAGTATCCATAAGTACTCCACCACTGTAATCTGCTGCTTCACTTTAACATCCCTGGCCTCTAATCCTTAATATCACCTCGCTGTGTACATTAGTGTCCCAAACAATGTCCAAAATGTTCATAACAAATATGCTTAAAAAAACAATTTCTCTGCAAATGATCAAGGCAGCGCAGTACTCCACGACTTGAGGCTTGCAAACACGTCCAAGTGGGCTTAACTTCCGTATTCCCAAGATGCCTTCTTGAAGATTCCCTGCATTTGAAAAATACACATCAGAGGCGGGTTCCACGGAGTGACATATGATAGTATCACTTAATTAATATTGACCAATAATATGGCAACTATTTAAAAAATTAAAGTATTAAAGTTCCATTCAAAACTATTATTAAGACCAGAGTCTGTTGCTCCTAAATACAATATCCATCATTGCTTGTGTTTTAGTAAATATTAAACTCTATCACCTCCCATGGGTAATGATCAAAACCATATCAATAACAAACCATTTTATTTAGCAAAACTGATATGTTTGCTGCACAAAATGTTGCACCATGGGACCCGATGGGATTCATGTGTTCCGTCTACTCCTTTGCTCTGATTTTCCTCTTTCTGTGACCTGAATTAGTTTTAAGTAGATTAGTCTGGACTTTTTGGACATTAGACTTTTAGAGCTGGAAACCACATATAAATCCATGCATGAAACCATCTACGAGTAGAAACATAGAAACATGTTGGTAGATAAAGGCCAGTTTCAGCAGGCGCCTATGCACTTTTGAGAATCACACACGGGCGTCCTATATAGAATCGCTTAGGCCTAACCCCGCCTAACCACCCCAATTCTCTAACTGGTGTCCATATCAGAGGCACCGGTTAGAGAATTGCGTTGCCGCTGAGCTGATCGCCACAAGGGAATCTCCCTGCGATGATCAGTTTAGTGGCCATGGCCGCAGCAGGGAACCTGTCTCCCCCTGTGAAATTGGTCGACAGCAGGGATGCCCCCCCATGAATGTCCATGGCAGGAGGAGTGCCCAATTCCTCCTGCCACCACTGAGACAACCCTCAGCAGGAAGGATGCCCACTCCCTCCTGCTGCCACTCCCCGAGACATCCCCATGGGAGTCACCTAAGGCCAATTGGAATCTTAGGCCACTCCCACTTCATCCCTCCTATGGGAGCGGCTTTAGGCACCTGGATCAATCAGAATCTTAGGCCCCTCCCCGGTGCATCCCAAGTAGCATCCCAGGAAGGGGGAAGGCCCACCATTATGTGGTGGTGGGCCTGCCGGCAGGAGGGAGAGAGCTTCTCTCTTGCCAACCATCAGAGAAAGGTACGGGGATGATGGGGCCAGCGGCAGGAGGGAGTGGGCATCCCTCCTGCCTGGGGATGTCTCAGAGGCAGCAAGAGAAATTGGGCACTCCTCCTAACACAGACATTTGAGGGTGGTTTGGGGGGTTCCAGTAGGAGGAAATGGGCATCCCTCCTGCCGGCCAACTTCGCAGGGGGGATGGGTTCCCTGCCGCAGCCACTAAATTGACCACGGCAGGGAGATTCCCTTGCTGCGATTGGCTTAGTGGCCGCATCTATTTGAACTGTAGACCAGCATTTTGCAGGCCTACATTTCAGGTGCCTATCACAGCCCCAGGGAGACACCTAGGACTGCCTAAGCTCACCTAAGACCACTTCCGGGTGGAACCACACCCACGCCTAGCCTTAGATGAGCTTAGGCAACTCTACACATCTCCCTAGGCTTACAAAAACGTCTACAATGTAGACTTCCTGCCCCGGGGCTTGCTTTTTTTTAATGTGCATCCCAATTGGCTGGTCAAGTGAGCAAGAGTGTGTGTCCAGCCATGTTGTGTGTACATCACACTGTCTGCTTACAGTGCACACCATCAAGATGGCTTCAATGATTTCCAGATATGGCCTCTGTCTCTTACCCCCTCTTCTACGAAACTGGGCTAGCAGTTCTAGCGTGGGAAGCCACACTGAATGGTCCATGCTGCTCCTAACGCTCATAGGAACTCAATGAGCATCGGGAGCAGCGTGGGCTGCGGCTCTCCGTGCTAAAAACTGCTAGCGCAGTTTCGTAGACGAGGGGGTTAGGTTGTCTTTTTGACTCTTGCTGTCCTGTGCCTGGTAGCAAATTTTGGGAAGACAATTAGCCCCAATTTCCAACAAATTGAAAATAAACTGATTCACCATTCAGAAGAGCTAGAAAAATTAAAAATGGGCATGACTTCTTCAAAAAATATACTTCAAAAGACTCAGCAAGACATGGCTACAGTAAAACAACTTCAGGAAACTATAATTAAAGATAATTTAAATCTTAGAAGAAAAGCAGAGACATTAGAGAACCATGCGCGTATTAATAACTTGAGATTGATAAATTTTCCAAGAGTAATCATGGTTTCACCTAGAGACATGCTTAGGAGATATTTAACAGAAATTTTGGAAGTTCCGGAGGGAAATCTTCCACCATTCTCTCAGGTGTATTATATCCCCAGCAAAATTCCGCATCAACAGCAATCTGAACCTACTCAAGGACAAGCATTAAATATTACTGAAATTTTGGAGAAATCAGACACGGAGGTGGCAACACCAGCAACATTAGTTGTTACATTGGCTCTAACTATTGATAAGTCATGGTTATGGAGACTATTTCTTAATAATAAATAGAAGGAATTTCTTGGTTGTAAAATTCAAATGTTCCCTGATGTTTCAAGGGAAACGCAAAAACATAGGCGTGATTTCCTTCTTTTAAAACCAGGGGGTCATCTCACTAGGAGCTACATTTTACTTAAGACACCCTTGTAAGTGCATTGTTCGGTATCACTCAACTAAATATGTATTCTTTGAACCTTAACGATTGACTAATTTTGTGGCTATGTCCCGTCTGGAAAAGGATAAAATTCAATCTTGAGCTCTAAAAGGAAAATAGTAGCTTCGTTCCCGATGTATAGAACTGCTAGCTCTCTTTGCCTGTTCTCAACCCATCCTACTTTCCTACTATCAGGCCTAATAGTTAGAGCATAAGCTTAGAACCACAAAATCTAGGTTCAAATCTCTATGTATGTCATTGAGATCATGGCCAAGTCACTTAACCCTCAATTGCCTCATTTACAAACTTAGGGGTTGAAATTCAAAGAGATTTGAGTAGATAGAAAAAGTTCTGCCAGGTTAAATCGCAATGGCCAGACCAGGAAGCCAATACTGAACATCTCTTAACTGGACAGTGCTTCAGAATATTTGCTCTAACCACTATAGCATTCTCTAGTTATTGCCTAGGCAGAAAGAGAGTGCAGTCAGGGTAAAGCTGGGAGTTATGTGAGCATATTGGACCACATAAATAGCAGTCCTAAATCTACCCAGGTAGCAATGCAGATATGGCCCTGAATATCAGCTATACCCAGATAGCTTCTGTGTGCTGAATTAGAAAAAGTACAGAGAAGGACGACAAAAATGATCAAAGGGATGGGATGAGGAAAGGCTAAAGTAGCTAGGGCTCTTCAGCTTGGAGAAGACAGCTCAGGGGTGATATGATAGAGGTCAATAAAATACTGAGTAGCGTGGAAAAGGTAGACATGAATCACTTGTTCACTCTTTCCAAAAATACTAGGACTAGCGGCATGCGATGAAGCTACTAAGTAGTAGATTTAAAACAAACCAGAGAAAATATTTCTTCACATAACATGTAATTGAACTCTGGAATTTGTTGCTGGAGAATGTGATGAAATCAGTTAGCTTAGCGGGGTTTAAAAAAGGTTTGGATAATTTTCTAAAAGAGAAGTCCATAGGCCATTATTGAGATGGTTTGGGGGGAAATCCACTGCTTATTCCTAGGATAGGCAGCATAGAATCTGTTTTGCTACTTGGGATCTAGGTAGGTGCTTGGGACCTGGGTTGGCCACTGTGATGGACCTGATCTGGGCGTGATGGACCTTCGATCTGTCCCAGAATGGCAATTCTTATGTTCTTATGACTGTTGTACTTAAACTGTCAAAGACATAAGTTAAATCCAAAACCCCTTTCCTACTATGCATGTCACAGGTGCACTAGAAATACTGTATGACTTCCCATGAATTCTACTAGGACTGTTGGCTCCATTTGCTAAGAACAACCTGCTGGTTGTTCCCAGACCACGTCCTTTTCTGCAAGCCACTAGCGTTGCTGTGGCTCTGAACCCCTTAGCTTCCCATTCAAGGCAGTTGGGGAGATGCATATGTGTAAGTGAGTTTTATGGATGACTGTAGCCCTACACTTCAGCAGTTCCACTGTGCCTGAGAATGAGATGGGCAGCTGAAGAGCAAGATTTATGACACACATTGCTGTACTATTGGGAGGTTGGTTAGAATACTGTGAAAGTCACTATTCTCCATTTAAACCCTCCTGCCTGTACGCATCCCTTAGCTATAGTTGTCTCTACGCCTACCTCTCTTACTAGACTATCCTTCTATGACAGGGGTGTCAAACTCAAATACACAGGCCTAGATTCACGAACTTGCCCGATCGGGCCCGATCCGGGCAGGTCCGACGAATTCACAAAATGGAAACATTCAAATGAGTGCACACAGAGGAAAGCCCTCATCTGGCCTACACGGATCACAATTTTTTTTTTTTTATATATACTTTTGTAGTCCAGCGAGCCCATGGTTTTAATCCAATTTAAACCCGTGGGTTAAAACCATGGGCTCGTAGTGCGGGGCAGAGCAAGGCGGCATTCGAGGCGAGCAGGCAGGAGACAGATGGGCAGAGCAAGGCGGCATTCGGGGCGAGCAGGCAGGAGACAGATGGGCAGAGCAAGGCGGCATTCGAGGCGAGCAGGCAGGAGACAGATGGGCAGAGCAAGGCGGCATTCGAGGCGAGCAGGCAGGAGACAGATGGGCAGGGCAAGGCGGCATTCGAGGCGAGCAGGCAGGAGACAGATGGGCAGAGCAAGGCGGCATTCGAGGCGAGCAGGCAGGAGACAGATGGGCAGGGCAAGGCGGCATTCGAGGCGAGCAGGCAGGAGACAGATGGGCAGAGCAAGGCGGCATTCGAGGGGAGCAGGCAGGAGACAGATGGGCAGAGCAAGGCGGCATTCGAGGCGAGCAGGCAGGAGACAGATGGGCAGAGCAAGGCGGCATTCGAGGGGAGCAGGCAGGAGACAGATGGGCAGAGCAAGGCGGCATTCGAGGCGAGCAGGCAGGAGACAGATGGGCAGAGCAAGGCGGCATTTGGGGCAAGCAGGCAGGAGACGGATGGGGGCAGAGCAGGGCGTGCAGAGAGCAGGAGAGTCGGAATGACATTTTGACTGGTTCCCAGCAGTTGCTTCTTGCGTTGATGGGCCAGCACACAATTTCTTTGGTGAATCGCATCCCTGTCTACTTTGCATGCATTAACCCCTCATTTGCATGCATAGATTGGAAACGGATCGCAGGAGAGGTAAGTGAATCAGGCCGGAGGGAAATTTGGTTGTAAAGGGGTCGCAAACCGATTGGTACACAATCGGTTTGCTTTTGTGAATCTAGCCCACAGTGGGTCAAAATTAAAAACTTGGACAAAGTTGCGGGCCATCAAGCTATGTAAACGAAAGTAAAAGCAGTGCGATCTCTGTGAATGATAAAAAAAAAAATTTAAAAAAAAGCCCCAGGAAAGATCACATGACCATGCCAATGTCAACAGAGAAAAAAGAAAAGTGAAAAAAAATGAAAAGAAAGGTGTGCAAACAGAAAGGGCACAAATTATAAACTTATTGACTGGACTACACAAATTTAAAAACTTAAAAAAACATATCATGAAACTAAAAGCAAAAACAGGGGGGAAGTTTCAATCTGCCTGACAAAAACAGGCTGAATGTAGGGGAACAATCGATGTTTGACAATCATTGGCCCAAGAGCAAACAGTAGAATACTCCCAAAGCTGTGACAAGAACTTTTAAAGCAGGAATACTTACCGAAAACGCAATTGAAGAAGAGGCCAGTGCTACTGCCATGCAGTGCGAGACTGTGAAGAGAGCCGGAGAATGCCATGGGAACTTGTAAAAACGTCAAACGTGATGACGTGCCTAATGGGGACGTGATTGGGTCCAAAAACGGTCTACTGGCGGGCCAGCTCTAGTAGATGTTTGGTATTTTCTTGTGGCCCATGGGCCTGAGTTTGACACCCCTGCTCTATGGGTTTCTCACCAAGGGCTGGGCAGTAATGCGATATATCAGAGAAAGGAGGAGGAGCCCATGAGCAAGGTGTCAAATAAGAGCTGGTTCTCAGCATTCTGATTCGTTACCTCAGCATTTCTTGCTGGACATCAAATAGTTGCAGTGAGTAGATTGTATTGTAAAGAAGTGATCAAGAGGTGGTCATTTGGTTTTTAGCTGCAGGAGAATCTTATTATAAATAAATAGATTTATACATACTCAGGAAAAGGAAGCATTTAGACCGTAATTTGGCAAACCACAATGTTAGGGAGGATACAGATTCCTGGTATGCAGTAATTCATTCTTACTTCTGCCTGTACTATATATTCATACATGCAGACGCCAGCCATTTAAGCTGAAAATTTCTGCATGTTTTTCCTGCATTACGGTATTCTTGGATGTTATAACATAACATAACAATCAGCTTATATACCGCAGGCCCGTGAAGTTCTATGCGGTTAACAAAAGTTTATAATAATGTATACAACTGAATAAATTGAAATTTACGTAACTTAAAGACTCACAGAATAGATTATTCAAGTGTAATGTCCATAAACATGGAAATTAATTACCCAAATATGTTATGGAGTTGCACAGCGTATTGTGTAATGAGATGCTACTCAGCGCAGGACATAAAGGGGAATTATTGCTATCTTTTGCTGATTCAAAATTACAAGTCTGATGTCAGGGAAAGATAGTTACTGTATCTAACCTCCCCTCCCCCTTTTACTAAATCGTAATAGCAGTTATTAATCTAATCTAAACCTTAAGTTTATATACCGCATCATCTCCATGAGAATGGAGCTCGACACGGTTTACAAGAACTTAAAATAGTGGGTAGAGAAGAAGAAAAAGGATTACATGAACTTATGTGTAGAAGGGGGGAGAGAAAGGGGGGAAGGATAGAAGGATAAGCATGGAGCTGCGCTGAATGCTCCGCGCTGCTCCCGATGCTCATAGAGTAAAGGGGGGGGGGGGGGATATTAAGCGCTACAGTAGACAAGGAGCAGCATTCATCGCACCTATAACTTCCAACGTCTGGGTGTTTATTAGCGAGCTACATATCTCCACGGACCATTCCTGCGAAGTGAATCCCGAGAGAGGTGGTGGAGAGGAAAACGGTGACAGAGTTCAAAAAAGCATGGGATGAACACAGGGGATCTAGAATCAGAAAATAATAGTAAATGTTGATGAAATAAGGCCAGTACTGGGCAGACTTGCATGGTCTATGTCTGTATTATGGCTGTTTGTGGAGGATGGGCTGGGTGGGCTTCAGGTTGGGCAGACTAGATGGACCATTTTGGGTCTTTATCTGCCGTCATCTACTATGTTACTATGTATCATATGTCCTCTATCCAGAACCTCCAGTCTTTTGACCCTTTTGATGATGCAGCTAAGGGTGATGATTGACTTCCTGCTCTGTCCATATAAGAATCCAACAGAGGAACAGTAGAAAGACCCTCACTACTGTTCAGGGAATTTCTGATGATTATGATATAAAGACTTTAAGAAGAAATTTGATTGCAATGAACATCCAGAATATGGAGAAGTAATACAGCTGCAGGGTGACCAGCGTAAAAACGCCTGCAAGTTCCTTATTGAGGTGGGATTGGCAAAGGATAACCAGTTGAAGGTCGATGGATTTTAAATGCTATGGCAATCTGAAGCTTAAGCATTTTCCATTGCAATGAGTAGAAATTCTTGGCTATCCCTTGTCACAATATGGTCACACCAGGCTTGTGAAATGTACATCTTTCACTCTTAAGGACTTCTGGTGCAATTATGTAATAAACTGGGACTTCATCACTTCTAAACAAACAAAAAAAAAAAAAAAATACAAGTCTGGTGACTAATTCAGTAGTCTAGGGATAGAATGGGTGAGCATGAAATGTCTTCTCTGACCCCTGTCTCTCCACAATCTACAATATAAATACCTGAGCTGGCAGAGATCCCCAAGCCCTACCAGCTGAAAGCCTCCTATAGTCTTCTGAACGTGTTCAGAGCTAGAGAATAACACGGGGACAGATTTGTCCCTGTCCCCACAGGAACTCCATTTTCCTGTCCTGTCCCCGTGAGTTTTGTCGCTGTCCCTGCCTCTGCCCCATTCCTGTAAGCTCTGCCTTAACTGCAAAACCTTGAACACTTATGATTTGAAAGTTTGAGGCTTCTGCAGATGAGGACAGAGCATAGACATTGGTGGAATGAGGCATTATGACATCACAATCTGAGCTCTAGAATGTTGCTGCTTATGATTTGAAAGTGTTTGAGGCTTCTGCAGATGAGGACAGAGCTTAGGCATTGGTGGAATGAGGCATTATGACATCACAATCTGAGCTCTAGAATGTTGCTGCTTATGATATGAAAGTGTTTGAGGCTTGTGTAGATGAGGACGGAGCTTGCAGGAATAAGGCAGGGGCAGGAAAAGAACTCATGGACACAGGATGGGAAAATGAATTCCCATGGGGACGGGGAAAAATTTGTCACCATGTCATTCTCTACTCACACATTTCTGAGTCCAAGGTGACAATTAGCACATGTTCACTTCCCTTGCATTCGGCACTTTACACATGCTCAGTTTTCATGCACACGTCGGGAAGTGAGCATGTGCTAGGTGCTGGCTCAGGAACGCTGACTACTGAGCTTGGCAGCCTGACGTCCCAAGCACTTGGGAAGACTGGAGGAGGTCTACAACTGGCAGGACTTGGGGATCCCCGCCAGCTGGGCGGGCCCATACTCTTCTGAGCTATGCCACTGATCTTAGGCCTCTTCAGTCCCACTCCCATCACAACACATGCAGTCTGCAAGGAGTAGCCTAATGGTTAGTGGCAGCAAGCTTTGATCCCAGCAAACTGGGTTCATTTCCCACTGCAGCGCCTTGTGACCTAGGGCAAGTCACTTAACCCTCCGTTGCCCAGGTTCAAAATCTAGATTGTGAGCTCAGTAGGGACAGAGAACATACCTGCAGTGCTAGAGAAATTATTAATGGCAGTAAACCCAAAGGGCAGTTCTGTGAAAAGAGATCCAGATATAGAACATAAAATGAGTCCTACTGGAATAAACAAGGCCCCCATTTCAAGACCTAGGCACTATGATCATAACATTTGTGCAGAGATCTGAGCCTTTTGCATAATCATCTGCAATAGTTAATTTGTGGTTCTGCCAAGGATATGTCAGGGCAACCCCTGTGCCTGGAGCTGTTGGAGGCCTTCCCTGTGGTAACAGCTTCAGGAAGCATTTGCAGGAATTCAGTGACCGGTAGCCAGCAAAAACTATGTGGAATAGAACAGGCCATGAAACGTGGTGCTGGGAGTATCTCATGTTCCCAGTCAGCAAAACCACAGTAATCACAGAACAATTTAAACTCACTGTTCGGGTTGGCAAAATATTCAGCCAGTCTTATGTTACAAAACAGTACTTGCCTATCCTCCCCCCACCCCCACTTCCGCCCCCACCCAATCTGTGTCATGTCAGCTTTACTCTTGGGTATAGAAGTGGGGGGGGGGGCATGCAGATAGTATTAAGGCTAGAGCTCCAGAAAAACAGAAGCAATTGAAAGAGTTTAAACTTGATTTTAATACAGTGGTGCCTCACACAACGAACTTAATTGGTTCCAGGAGCAAGTTTGTTATGCGAAAAGTTCGTTATGTGAAACGCGTTTTCCCATAACAATACATGTTAAAAAAAATAATTCGTTCTGTAGCATAAAATATGCTAACATGACATAAAAAAAGATAAATTTTTTGTTATTATTTTTATTTAGATACATCTAAAAACATAATTGTTTTTTAAAACAACACACATTTTTTAAATTTAAAGACAGACTAAGTAGAGTCTAATTTTACAGTGAGAGAGGGCAAAAACTGGGACTTACCTGCTCATTTTTTAAATGCATGCATGGTTGAAAATGTTGTCCATTTCCTTGGGCAGATCATTCTGTCTATAATACTAGTTTATACTTATTACAAAATGGTCTTAATGGATAAGCTTTTTTTTTCCTGTTTCTTTCAATATGTAAACAGAATGCCAATGGTGAGAGAGAACAAAGCTGTTACTGTATTTTTCTAGCATCGGGGAAGCGGCGAGAGTAGCTCCGCCCCCCCCCCAACGCATCAGCAGTAGGCGCCGGGGCCCCTGCGAGCCGACGGTCCGCCACTGCACGGGGAGCCAGGCGGAGAGAGGGCAGTTGAGCGCGGTGCCTGCGCGGAAGGATGCAGCTCGGGCGACTTCGTTGTGTGAAACGAAGTTCGTTGTGGGAAGCAAGACCTGAAGTTCGTTGTGCGCAGCGTTCGCTGTGCGAGGCACCACTGTACTTCATTTACATTCAGCATGTGACATTTTAAGACAGTAAGGGCCTGAATCTATGTAAAGCCCCTAAAAAATCTGCAACAATCATAACGGCGCCTAGCGTGATTTTATGAAAGGTGCACCTTATAAAGTTGCGCTAAGCCCCAGTGCGTGGAGGAGTGGCCTAGTGGTTAGGGCCGCAGCCTCAGCACCCTGAGATTGCAGGTTGATGCCCAGCGCTGCTCCTTGTGACCCTGGGCAAGAGACTTAACACTCCACTGCCCCAGGTAAATTAATCAGATTGTAAGACAGATAGGGAGAAATACCGAGTGCCGCGGTTTGCGAGTGTTTTGCAAGACAAGCAAAACATTCGCAAAATCTGCGCCTCGGAAACCGAGCTTGACTCAGTTTACGAGCGCTCCCCCCCCCCCCGTAATCCGGCATCCCCCCCCCCCGCTTGCGTGGCCCCCCCCTCCCTGCTGCGATCTGGCATCCCCCACTCACCCTCCCAAACACATTCTCTTAACCCTATCTAGCACCAGCACCAGCACCAACGCACAGGACATGCCCGAAGATCTTCCCTCTTCCTTGTGCTGGGCCTTAAGCATCTGCGCATGCTCAAGGCCTTCTAGTTCTCGCTCTCTCCAAGATTTTCGCATGTCCTGTACATTGGTGCTGGTGCCGGTGCCAGATAGGGATAAGAGAATGTGTTTGGGTGGGTGGGTGGGTGAGTGGGGGATGCCAAATCGCAGTGGGGGGGGGGGGGAGATGTGAGCAGGGGGATGCCGGATCGCGGGGGGATGCCGGATCGCAGGGGGGGTGTGGAGCTTCGCCGGTGGCCTCGGGGGGAGGGGGAGTAATGTGCAGCAGTGCCAGTGTCCTCGGGGAGGGGAGGGGGAGTAAGGTAGAGCAGTGTCGGCGGCCACGGGAAGGGGGGGAGAAGGTGGAATGAATCAAGCGAGTTTCCCTTACATCCTATGGGGAAACTCACTTTGATAAACAAGTAAATTGGTTTACGAACATGCTTCTGGAATGAATTATGCTCGTAAACCAAGGTTCCACTGTACTTGAGTACCTGAATGTAAACCACTTAGGTTATAAATGATTTATAAATACTAAAATAAATAAATAAAATAACTCATAGGCACACCTATTTAGGCCAAGGAATCCAGGCCTAAATATTTTTGCCTATGTTGTGCACAGATGGGATATATTCTATGTCAGTGCAGTTAACTTTTAGGAATGCCCATGATTTGCTCATGTTCCTCCTCTGACCTTGTCCCCTTTTGATAGGTTTACCAGATGTCCCGAAAAACCGGAAAATGTTCTCTTTTTAGAGGACTGTCCCGGTGCCCAGAGAGATTTCCAAAACCCAGCAGTTTGTCCAGGTTTTGGAAGTCCCCGAGCTCGGGGTTGCGGCTGGAGGCCCTCTGTGCATGTGGAGGACATTGACGCAATGACATAATACATGCGCGTGCATGGACATGACATCATCGTGCTGATGTCCTCACATATGCAGAGGCCTTCCAGACCTCAGCAAAGGAGTGGGGGTGAAGCTGGTGGAGGAACAGGGCGGAGCAAGTGTCCTATTTTTTAAAAAGGAAATCTGGCATCCCTAACTTTTGAGATTCATGAACTAGAAGTAATATGCATCACTTTATAGAATGCACCTACCAAGTTGTGTGCGTAACTTCTAACTAGCGCCAATTAGCATAAATTATGTGTTAATTGCCAATTATCAGCGCAGATTAGGCCTGCTAATTAATCTGTGCATGTAAATTGACTTTGCACACCAATTTGCATGCAAAACTTATGGCATTATAATAATAATAATTTTATTTTTATATATCGCCCTACCACATAGTTCTAGGCGGTCCACATATATTAAAAATTATACAATCAATGAATAAAATACAAGTTACTAAAAGTACATTGAGATCCACTAAAATATACAACTATAAAAACAATATACAAATATCAATCAGAATACTAAAACATCAGTTTACAAATTTATCAAATATAGTGTTCCCCTGGTCATTCGCGGTCGGCGGTTCGCGGTCCCGGTCATTCTCAGTATTTTCTGAACTGCCGACAAGGAGAGAACAGCGGGAGAGGCAGGAGACAGCAGCCAGAGCGCCATGAGTGCAGCTCCTGATTGGATAAGGCCCGACTTAGTGCAGGAAGAGACGGTCGGAGCGTACCGCGAGTGATTTCTTGCACTCGCGGTGCTCCGGCTGCTCTCCTGCTGTCCTCTCCCGCTGCCCTCTTCAGGTTCCCCCATGAAAAACCGTATTCACGGTTTTTTTGAGATTCGCGCAGGTTCCTGGAACTGAACCCCCGTGAATATCGGTGAAGTACTGTGAATCAGATTTTAGTAATTTCCTAAAAGACATGTATGAGTGAGCCTGAGAGATAAATTAATTTTACCTGCCTGAAAACCGAGCAGTTTATCAAAGAATCTCTTGTAACAACAAGACTTGATAGTCGGGAGAACAAATAGATATTGCCCTCGAGTAATCCTATTGGGTTTGTATCATTCAAAACATGAGGTCAAATAGATAGGCGCCATTCCTAGCATCTTGTATGCTTTCTTGGTAGCAAGATGTCTGGATAAGTTTTAAGGATGTGGTAAGCCTTCAAGGCAATATATATTGCTCAGAGTAATGATATGGAAATCTGTATTGATTAAGAGATACCTCTGTCTAAAAGGAAATTAATGGGCCTAAGGGGATAATTTTAAAAGATGCTAATGTTTATGTAGCAAATATATGCATTAATGACTAGAATAATAACATATATGTATAAACGTATGCAGTTACATTTGTAAACACCAGAAATCTGGCTACAGGCTATTCTTTAAATATGCATATATCTTCAATAGCCTGAATTTAGCAGATGGCTGTTCATATGGATGGAGCATAAATCGGACACAAACTTATGCATGGAACTTATAGAATACTCTAAGTTACACTCCCTCCTCCATATTCACAGGTTTAGGATCCACCAATTCGGTTATTCGCAAGTCTTTAAACTACCCCACCTCCCTCCCGCCTCCCAGACCTCTCCATAGCTTACTTTTAAAGCCTGGTGGTCTAGCAGTGAAGCAGGGCAGGAGTGATCTTCCTATGCTCCTGCCCTGAGCCGCAATCCAAAATGGCTGCCATGAGTTCCCACTAGAGGTCTACACGGGAATCCCCCCCTAACCCACGGGACTTCCACGGGGACCTCCCTCTGGCCCCACAGGACTCCCACGGGGACCCCCCTCTAGCCAACGGGACTCCCACGTGGATGGAAGGCTTTGGAAGTAGGGTTCGTCCATATAATATAATGGACACGTCAGCCTTAGTAAAAGAGAGGGTTTATAAGTTAATTACCTGAACAGAAAACAAAAAAAGGGTTCCACCAAAGAGATTCCACAAGGAAAACAGCAGCGCAAACACAAAAGAAACTGTGGAATTGATGATCCTGTCAGAAGTAATTGCTGCTTTTTATGGGGACGGGCGGGGATGGAGGTAATTCCTTGCGGGGATGGGTGGGGACGGAAAGGATCCTGACGGGGACGGGTGGGGATGGAGAGGATCCTGGCGGGGACGGACGGGGATGGGTGGGATTTCTGTCCCCATGCAACTCTCTAGTTCCCACAGGCCGCAGTGGAGGGCAGGTGCAGTCTCTCAAGGGCAAGCCGCAGCGGAGAGAAGACGCAAGGTCCGGCGTCAGGGAATCGGTACATCCACCTGGCAGCTTTTACAGAAAACTAAATGTAGATGCAGCCGGGGGAGGGGTGGAGCGGGGAGGTAGAATGGGAAAAATGCCAATTGAGGAGAGAAGGGTGAAAGCCTTAGATGCCGGGAAAGAGAGCGACAGAGAGGACCGGCATCAAGATGCCTCAGTTGGCCTCGTTATACGGCCGCCCCTGACCTGTCTCATTTCCATACTGGACTACATTGACTGTCACTCTCTGAGTTCTGTTACTTAACTAGCTCCTCCCCCAGTTAACTTTCTGCACCAGTCCCACATTAGCTCATTTGTTTACCAGTCTTCTATGTGAAGCACAATGAAAATCCAGATAGGTTACATCCATTATTCCTGCCCATTAATTTTGTCACCTCAGAGGATTCAATCATATGCCTTAGACAAGATCTCACCTTTATGACTCCCGCCAGCCACTTGCTTCAAGATGCTTTTCCCAGTTGTAGTTCAATCTTTTCTTTTATTATTATTTATTGGACTTTCACTCTGATATAACATAAAATAAAATCAATAACATTTAACTCATCTGGAACATACATCTTCACTTTGTGTCAACATAATGCAAGTCTAACATATTTTATTCTATAAATATTTTTCTGATACAGCTTTTCCATACTTGGTCCAGAAGGAATGTAACCCCTATTAAATCACTCTTCTTCTAATTATTTTGAATCAATTTCAATGCTACAGTAACAAAAGATCCATTAATTTCCTTTCAGACAGAGGTATCTCTTAATCAATACAGATTTCCATATCACTACTCTGAGCAATATATATTGCCTTGAAGGCATACTACATCCTTAATACTTATCCAGACATTTTGCTACCAAGAAAGCATACAAGATGCTAGAAATTATTAGAAAAGGTCTGGTAAACAAGACTAAGAATGTTATAATGCCTCTGTATTGCTCAATGCTGTGACCTCACCCTGAGTATTGTGTTCAGTTCTGGTCTCCTTTTCTCAAAAAAGATATAGCAGCACTAGAAAAGGTTCAAAGAGTGACCAAGATGGTAAAGGGGCTGGAACTCCTCTCAAGTGAGGAAAGACTAAAGAGGTTGGAGCTCTTCAGCTTGGAAAAGAGACGGCTGAGGGGAGATATGACTGAAGTCTACAAAATCCTGAGTAGTGTAGAACGGGTACAAGTGGATCAATATTTTACTGCATCAAGATTTACAAAGACTAGGGGACACTCAGAGTTACAGAGTAATACTTTTAAAACCAATAGGAGGAAATATTTTTTCACTCTGAGAATACTTAAGCTCTGGAATACGTTGCCAGAGGATGTGGTAAGAGCAGTTAATGTAGCTAGTTTTAAAAAAGGTTTGGACAAGTTCCTGGAGGAAAAGTCCATATACTGCTGTTGAGATAGACATGGGAGAACATAAGAACATAAGAATTTGCTGCTGCTGGGTCAGACCAGTGGTCCATCGTGCCCAGCAGTCCACTCCCGTGGTGGCCCCCAGGTCAAAGACCAGTGCCCAGGAACCCGTCCAACTTTGTCTTAAATCCCTGGAGGGTGTTTTCCCACTGCGATAGGTGGCATGGAATGCTGCTACTACTGGTGTTTTTGCCAGGTACTTGCGACTTGAATTGGCCTCTGTGAAGACAGGATGCTAGGCTAGATGGACCTTTGGTCTGATCCAGTAAGGCCATTCTTATGTTCTTACAAAAGAAGCCAACTCTGCCCAACAGAATATAATCTGTTGTCCTTTTGAGCATTTATCTTTGAGAGCCTCACCAGAGTCCAGAACATCCTGCGGGTGTAAAATACATTGTCTAAGTATGAAAAGCAGACAATAATGCCCTCAATGACCTATCCCAGAAATATGAATGTCATAAATGCTAATGCATGCTTCATATCTTTTTCTCATACCCTTCCCACACCCTTGAAACAAACAGTATTTGCCTTTCTCAAATACTGATATAATTCTGTAGTTTTAGCTGAAGACATTAATTATCACAAATTACTGTAACTTACATTCTGATTCATTATATGAAGCAAAAGAAAATACAACTTTAATGTAACCAGGGTTATTAAATGCTACCTGGGAAGCTCCAGGGTATTCTAGGAGTCAGGGAGGCTGGCTCTGGACCTGAATGGGAGTCCGACGTTGAATCCGGCAATTGCTCTGGATCTAGGATGAATGTGGCCGTCCTGGCCGCAAAGAGATTTAGTGAGGTCAGATGGAACTTGCATGGGCTGGTGGTGGTGCTGGAACCCAGCCAGAGCATCACCGTGTATGTGTGGAATGGGTTCCAATGCTCACACATTTCTTTGACTTTCAATAATAAGGATTTTTCATTTACTGTCATTGTGTCTTACAATGTTCTTTGAATCATGATACCCAAATATTACCCTCTTCCTTCCGAAGGAATGGGAATGGATCAAATAAGCCTTTTACACAATGCACATTTAACGAAAGAACATCTGATTTGCTCCAATTTATTTTGTAACCCGAAAATTTGCCAAATCGATCAATCAATTCCAGTAAATGCGGGATGGTACACTCAAGATTCTTCAAATGAAGCAAAATATCATCTGCATAGACCGAAACCTTATAATCCTGACCTGCATATGGAATTCCCTGTATCTCCCTTGCCTGCTGAATGGCCAGCAACAAGGGTTCCAAAACAATATAAAAAAGCAAAGCAGATAAGGGATATCCTTGTCTAACTCCCCTCTGTAAAGAAAAATGCTCTGAGAATGTATTATTAATATATAATCTGGCAGAAGGGGAGCTATACAAAGTTTGAATCATTTGAATAAATCCAGATCCTATTCCAAACCAATCCATTCCTTGATATATGAAAATCCATTGTACACGATCAAAGGCCTTGTATGCATCCAAAGAAACAGAGAAGGACGGATCATCCATTGTTTTTGCTAAATTTAGCATATGAAATGCCAATCTGGTATTATTTGAAGAATGTCTTTGAGCAACAAAACCCATTTGGTGCATGCCGATCATATAAGGGAGAGCCGTGGCTAATCGTAGAGCCAATATTTTAGCCAGGAGTTTTCCATCCACATTAATTAAAGAAATAGGCTTGTAGTTTGAAACCAACATGGGATCTCTATTTGGCTTTGGCAAAACAATGGTTAAAGATTCAACTATAGTACCTGATATTGTCGTCCGCACCCTTAGGCAGGAGGCCCAGGAATGCAGGGACGATAATTATGCTCTTGCGACCTAAGGTAGGATACACAAGGAATGTCAGGATATACGTATTCAGGATTTTCCCCAACACCAAAAAAACCAGAGGAGCCAAAATGAAAATCCGGACTGGATTTATTAAGTTCCACTATAGGCAGGGGCCAACACACTTGGTTCTGAATACTTCAAATAAATCAAGGAGCTTTCCAAACAAGAAAGAAAACAGCATAATGTTCTTAGTCACATATTGCCAAAATCATAAATCCAAACAGCTCCAAAAGAAAGGCAAAGAAAAGACTCTGTACTCTGGAGTCCTAACTTTAAAGTACTTGGCTGCACTACGCAGGAAAATACAAACAGTCTTCTTGGTTTTTCCAAAACACAAAATTTGTCCAAAAAGGAGCAGTGTCCCAGCACTGCTCTATGTCAGCCGGTAGTAAGGCTGGCCAGGTGGTGTGCTCCACGTGCTGATATATGCTACATAAAAGAGCCCTCAATCCCACCTCAAACGTGGGGCAAAATTCCCCCCACCACACTGGCAAAACAAACAACAAAAGCAGAAAGTTCCAAAACAATTCAGTATCCCAAAGTTCATTGAAATAGCTGTACCTCTGAGTCAGGTAGGCAGGGAACCGCTTTGGAAACAGTTATGTCCATAGGTTGTCCTTCCAGGACTGGTTCCACTCCCACTTCCATAGCCTGGGGATCCTCAGAGCAACTGGGAGACAGCACCGCATCGGCTTCTCCAAGCTCCATGCCTTCAGGCCATTCAGGGTCCTGCAGAGCTCTTAGTCCTGAGCTAGCCAGAGGGAACTGTTCATGTGACTGGTTTCCTCTCCTACAACCCTCCTTCTCCCTTATTACCTGTTCAGACTTTAGGTTCAGGAGTTTACAGCCCCGCCCAACCTCCCCAGCTGGAACACATTTCCGGTTGGAAGCCTTGGGCAGGAAAGGGGGAGGGGAAGCCTGTAATTCTACTCCCCGGCTCCCTCTTCTGGAATGGGAAAAAATGTCAGGAAAAGAACCACCTTGAGGTTTAAACTGCTGAGACAGAGGGTCATATGTTCTAGCCACTGGCTTAGGGCTAGGATCAACCCTAGCTGGCATAGCCTGCATATCACATACCCCCCCCCTTAAATGCCTGCTAGGGGAGGGCCTATGCCTAAGTGTCTCTTTTCTCTCCAATTCGTAGGAGAGCGTCCGACCTAATGTTTCTTATGTCTACCTCCCCTCCTAGGGGAAGGTTTAACGGGGCCCGCAGTATAAAAGTCTCCATCCCAAATTAATTCTTGCGACTGAGACAGATCCGCGGTCAGTGACCTCCCTGGAGGATATTCTTCTTCTAAGGCACCTAGGCGGGTATCAAACCCCGCCATCAAGTCACACATTTCTTTCAGGTCATTCCTGCCTATAAGCTCCACCTGAATCTGTACCTTCCTTACTTCTTCCCGTACCTCACTAACAGCACACGCGATGTTTTTTACTTCGGCTATGTGGTCCGGTTGTTCCTCCACATGGGCCTCGAGATGTCCTATCTGTTCTCTAAGGCTCTCGGTACTAGATCTTAATGCCTGTAAGTCCTTCTGATATTGTTGTAGGTTCTCCTCTAGGGTGGCCCTAAGCACCTGGTCAGTTTGACCCACTGTCTCCTTCAATCTGGTGCCTAAACTACCGTGTATTCCTTGGACTACTTCCTCCCACTGTTGCTGCTGGTCTACCTGCCTCTGGGCCAGTTCTTGATGTAGTTTGCCGAACTGCTGTTCTACCGTTTTCCCGAATTCCGCCACCGCGTCCCAGCTGCCCGGGAGTATATCCACAGTAGAGGTGTTGGTCTCTCCCTCAGAAGGGCTCCCCGAGGAACCAAATCCTTTGACCCCCCTATCAGTGTGGGCCAACTGCTTCCACTGTTCTAACCTAGGGTGCCAGATTCGCTCGCATATTAGTTGGGCAATACAGTCACCTTTCTTCACCTGGAATTCCTCCTCGGCATGGTTCATCATTAAGATGAGGACATTGCCCCGATAGTCAGGGTCAATTACCCCCGCCCCGATATCAATACCGTGTTGGGCGGCTAACCCGGATCGTGGGGCTACTCTTAAATACGATCCTGGTGGCGGGGATACCTGAATATCTGTAGGTATCAACACCCTTCCTTTAGCCTCCACCACCGCGTCCTGGGCGGCATAGACATCACACCCTGCCGCCTTCTCATATGCAAAGGTAGGTGCAAGGGCGTGTTCAGACAAGGGTGCCCACCTGATCGTTGGACGCCAGCGACCCTGAGTCCTCTCTCTCCGGGGAAAATACCGTCTACCGGACCTATACTCCCCCGACTTCCCCTGCGTGTCATCCCTGACCATCAGAGTATGTCTCTCTCTCCTACTTGGTTCCCCCTCATTTTTTTTTGGCGCTAGGGATTCTGCTAGCGCGGACCAGTCCCGACCTAAAATCAAGGGGACGGGTGTTTTAGGGATAACCGCTATTTTCAGTGCTTTTACCTCCCCTTCGTACTTTATAGGGATTAGGTACTGCGGATAGGATCTTTTCCCCCCATGTACACACACCACACTCGCTTTCCCCGGGATCTTGCTGAAGGGACCCCTTCTCCGGGCTTGATCCCAGCAATTCCGGGACATAATGGATTGCTCGGCCCCGGTATCCAATAGGGCCTTAATCTTCTGAGCATTTACTTGTACCTCCAATTCATAAGGCCCCCGAGAAACCTTACTCTCCCTACAGGAGGCAGTAAGGGTTAACTTGACTCGGCATTGTTTTTGCATATGCCCAGCCTTCCCACATCTAAAACAGGTGATGGGGCTCTTCCCGGGCATTGGAGTATCAGGTACCTTCCTCAGGGACATCGGGCTACTTTCCCAGGCTTTATTTAAAGGCCTCCCTTGCTCTCCCTGGCCCCTACGTGGCCCCCTGCTTCCCTGGGCCTCTCCCCCAGGTATAGAGGTGTGTAGGGAATCCAAATAAGCCTCAGCTAGGTCAATTACCTGAGACAACGATCGCTGGCCCTGTCTCTGGATCCAGGCCTTTAAACCCTTAGGTACCGCCTCAAGAAACTGCTCATGCAGAATTTCGGTAAGTAAGGCCTGGGCGTCCCCGAGACAGGGTTGCAGCCATCTCTCAGCTAATTTCCGTAACCTATGAAAAAGAGCCTTGGGCCTTTCTTTTTCTCCCATTATGGAACCCCTAAATTGCTGGCGATAGTGTTCCCGGGTAAAGCCTAGGTAATCCAACACATGATTTTTTATGGCTCTATAGTTACTGGCCAGCTCAGGACTAAGAGTCTGATAGGCAGCCAAGGCTGCACCAGCCAGGCATGGTATCAGCCTCGTAGCCCATTGGTGCTCCGGCCAGCCTGCTGCCACAGCCATTCGTTCAAATGCATGTAAAAAATCATCGGGAGCATCTGTAGGCCCCATTTTACATACTTGCATGGAGTGGAGGCCTTGCGCTGCCATCGAAGCTCCCATAGTTGCGGGTGCTCCCGCTGCAGTCCCTCCAATAACTCCCTGGAATAGCTGTGCCATGGTCCTTGTTTGGTCCTCCATAGACTTGACCAACTCCTCATGTCGCCGTCCAGTCTCGGCTTGGCTCGCCCGCCAGAGGTCTTGGTTGCTTTGCAACACAACTTTTAAATCTTCCGTTTGCTTCTGCCTCTCCGAAGCCAAGAGGGTGAATAGTTGTTGCAGATCCATCGTGAGGCTGAAAAAGAAGCACAAAGAAAAGAAACCCAAGTGCGGAACCCCCAGAACAGACTGGCCAATGTTGCAGTTCCCCCTCACCCTTGAGCTTAGGTACTCTTACCCGCAGTTTGGGTGAGTCTGCGCCTTTAGTTGTTAGGCCTCCTTGGCCTCCAGTCGTTCTCCGCACGGCTTGTTCCTCCGGACCTCGGGTCTGGTTTTTTATCGGCCACCTCCCGGCACTGGTCCAGCGCAGGTAAGCTCCGGTCCCCCCAGCTTCGTCCTCCGACTGCTTCCTTCGGGTTACTCGGCTCTCCTATCCGGAAGACTCGTCCCTTTCAGCAGCCACCAGAAGAGTCCTCTTGAATAAACAACTCTCAATACAGGAACAACAAAACAAACTAACAAAAAAAATTCAAAAACGTTTTTTTTTTTTTTTTTTTTTTAAATAGCCAAAGTCCACCACTATGTCCAGCAGGAGGCAGTAAAGAATCCCACTCCTGATACCAAGTTGTCGTCCGCACCCTTAGGCAGGAGGCCCAGGAATGCAGGGACGATAATTATGCTCTTGCGACCTAAGGTAGGATACACAAGGAATGTCAGGATATACGTATTCAGGATTTTCCCCAACACCAAAAAAACCAGAGGAGCCAAAATGAAAATCCGGACTGGATTTATTAAGTTCCACTATAGGCAGGGGCCAACACACTTGGTTCTGAATACTTCAAATAAATCAAGGAGCTTTCCAAACAAGAAAGAAAACAGCATAATGTTCTTAGTCACATATTGCCAAAATCATAAATCCAAACAGCTCCAAAAGAAAGGCAAAGAAAAGACTCTGTACTCTGGAGTCCTAACTTTAAAGTACTTGGCTGCACTACGCAGGAAAATACAAACAGTCTTCTTGGTTTTTCCAAAACACAAAATTTGTCCAAAAAGGAGCAGTGTCCCAGCACTGCTCTATGTCAGCCGGTAGTAAGGCTGGCCAGGTGGTGTGCTCCACGTGCTGATATATGCTACATAAAAGAGCCCTCAATCCCACCTCAAACGTGGGGCAAAATTCCCCCCACCACACTGGCAAAACAAACAACAAAAGCAGAAAGTTCCAAAACAATTCAGTATCCCAAAGTTCATTGAAATAGCTGTACCTCTGAGTCAGGTAGGCAGGGAACCGCTTTGGAAACAGTTATGTCCATAGGTTGTCCTTCCAGGACTGGTTCCACTCCCACTTCCATAGCCTGGGGATCCTCAGAGCAACTGGGAGACAGCACCGCATCGGCTTCTCCAAGCTCCATGCCTTCAGGCCATTCAGGGTCCTGCAGAGCTCTTAGTCCTGAGCTAGCCAGAGGGAACTGTTCATGGGACTGGTTTCCTCTCCTACAACCCTCCTTCTCCCTTATTACCTGTTCAGACTTTAGGTTCAGGAGTTTACAGCCCCGCCCAACCTCCCCAGCTGGAACACATTTCCGGTTGGAAGCCTTGGGCAGGAAAGGGGGAGGGGAAGCCTGTAATTCTACTCCCCGGCTCCCTCTTCTGGAATGGGAAAAAATGTCAGGAAAAGAACCACCTTGAGGTTTAAACTGCTGAGACAGAGGGTCATATGTTCTAGCCACTGGCTTAGGGCTAGGATCAACCCTAGCTGGCATAGCCTGCATATCACATACCCCCCCCCTTAAATGCCTGCTAGGGGAGGGCCTATGCCTAAGTGTCTCTTTTCTCTCCAATTCGTAGGAGAGCGTCCGACCTAATGTTTCTTATGTCTACCTCCCCTCCTAGGGGAAGGTTTAACGGGGCCCGCAGTATAAAAGTCTCCATCCCAAATTAATTCTTGCGACTGAGACAGATCCGCGGTCAGTGACCTCCCTGGAGGATATTCTTCTTCTAAGGCACCTAGGCGGGTATCAAACCCCGCCATCAAGTCACACATTTCTTTCAGGTCATTCCTGCCTATAAGCTCCACCTGAATCTGTACCTTCCTTACTTCTTCCCGTACCTCACTAACAGCACACGCGATGTTTTTTACTTCGGCTATGTGGTCCGGTTGTTCCTCCACATGGGCCTCGAGATGTCCTATCTGTTCTCTAAGGCTCTCGGTACTAGATCTTAATGCCTGTAAGTCCTTCTGATATTGTTGTAGGTTCTCCTCTAGGGTGGCCCTAAGCACCTGGTCAGTTTGACCCACTGTCTCCTTCAATCTGGTGCCTAAACTACCGTGTATTCCTTGGACTACTTCCTCCCACTGTTGCTGCTGGTCTACCTGCCTCTGGGCCAGTTCTTGATGTAGTTTGCCGAACTGCTGTTCTACCGTTTTCCCGAATTCCGCCACCGCGTCCCAGCTGCCCGGGAGTATATCCACAGTAGAGGTGTTGGTCTCTCCCTCAGAAGGGCTCCCCGAGGAACCAAATCCTTTGACCCCCCTATCAGTGTGGGCCAACTGCTTCCACTGTTCTAACCTAGGGTGCCAGATTCGCTCGCATATTAGTTGGGCAATACAGTCACCTTTCTTCACCTGGAATTCCTCCTCGGCATGGTTCATCATTAAGATGAGGACATTGCCCCGATAGTCAGGGTCAATTACCCCCGCCCCGATATCAATACCGTGTTGGGCGGCTAACCCGGATCGTGGGGCTACTCTTAAATACGATCCTGGTGGCGGGGATACCTGAATATCTGTAGGTATCAACACCCTTCCTTTAGCCTCCACCACCGCGTCCTGGGCGGCATAGACATCACACCCTGCCGCCTTCTCATATGCAAAGGTAGGTGCAAGGGCGTGTTCAGACAAGGGTGCCCACCTGATCGTTGGACGCCAGCGACCCTGAGTCCTCTCTCTCCGGGGAAAATACCGTCTACCGGACCTATACTCCCCCGACTTCCCCTGCGTGTCATCCCTGACCATCAGAGTATGTCTCTCTCTCCTACTTGGTTCCCCCTCATTTTTTTTTGGCGCTAGGGATTCTGCTAGCGCGGACCAGTCCCGACCTAAAATCAAGGGGACGGGTGTTTTAGGGATAACCGCTATTTTCAGTGCTTTTACCTCCCCTTCGTACTTTATAGGGATTAGGTACTGCGGATAGGATCTTTTCCCCCCATGTACACACACCACACTCGCTTTCCCCGGGATCTTGCTGAAGGGACCCCTTCTCCGGGCTTGATCCCAGCAATTCCGGGACATAATGGATTGCTCGGCCCCGGTATCCAATAGGGCCTTAATCTTCTGAGCATTTACTTGTACCTCCAATTCATAAGGCCCCCGAGAAACCTTACTCTCCCTACAGGAGGCAGTAAGGGTTAACTTGACTCGGCATTGTTTTTGCATATGCCCAGCCTTCCCACATCTAAAACAGGTGATGGGGCTCTTCCCGGGCATTGGAGTATCAGGTACCTTCCTCAGGGACATCGGGCTACTTTCCCAGGCTTTATTTAAAGGCCTCCCTTGCTCTCCCTGGCCCCTACGTGGCCCCCTGCTTCCCTGGGCCTCTCCCCCAGGTATAGAGGTGTGTAGGGAATCCAAATAAGCCTCAGCTAGGTCAATTACCTGAGACAACGATCGCTGGCCCTGTCTCTGGATCCAGGCCTTTAAACCCTTAGGTACCGCCTCAAGAAACTGCTCATGCAGAATTTCGGTAAGTAAGGCCTGGGCGTCCCCGAGACAGGGTTGCAGCCATCTCTCAGCTAATTTCCGTAACCTATGAAAAAGAGCCTTGGGCCTTTCTTTTTCTCCCATTATGGAACCCCTAAATTGCTGGCGATAGTGTTCCCGGGTAAAGCCTAGGTAATCCAACACATGATTTTTTATGGCTCTATAGTTACTGGCCAGCTCAGGACTAAGAGTCTGATAGGCAGCCAAGGCTGCACCAGCCAGGCATGGTATCAGCCTCGTAGCCCATTGGTGCTCCGGCCAGCCTGCTGCCACAGCCATTCGTTCAAATGCATGTAAAAAATCATCGGGAGCATCTGTAGGCCCCATTTTACATACTTGCATGGAGTGGAGGCCTTGCGCTGCCATCGAAGCTCCCATAGTTGCGGGTGCTCCCGCTGCAGTCCCTCCAATAACTCCCTGGAATAGCTGTGCCATGGTCCTTGTTTGGTCCTCCATAGACTTGACCAACTCCTCATGTCGCCGTCCAGTCTCGGCTTGGCTCGCCCGCCAGAGGTCTTGGTTGCTTTGCAACACAACTTTTAAATCTTCCGTTTGCTTCTGCCTCTCCGAAGCCAAGAGGGTGAATAGTTGTTGCAGATCCATCGTGAGGCTGAAAAAGAAGCACAAAGAAAAGAAACCCAAGTGCGGAACCCCCAGAACAGACTGGCCAATGTTGCAGTTCCCCCTCACCCTTGAGCTTAGGTACTCTTACCCGCAGTTTGGGTGAGTCTGCGCCTTTAGTTGTTAGGCCTCCTTGGCCTCCAGTCGTTCTCCGCACGGCTTGTTCCTCCGGACCTCGGGTCTGGTTTTTTATCGGCCACCTCCCGGCACTGGTCCAGCGCAGGTAAGCTCCGGTCCCCCCAGCTTCGTCCTCCGACTGCTTCCTTCGGGTTACTCGGCTCTCCTATCCGGAAGACTCGTCCCTTTCAGCAGCCACCAGAAGAGTCCTCTTGAATAAACAACTCTCAATACAGGAACAACAAAACAAACTAACAAAAAAAAATTCAAAAACGTTTTTTTTTTTTTTTTTTTTTTAAATAGCCAAAGTCCACCACTATGTCCAGCAGGAGGCAGTAAAGAATCCCACTCCTGATACCAAGTTGTCGTCCGCACCCTTAGGCAGGAGGCCCAGGAATGCAGGGACGATAATTATGCTCTTGCGACCTAAGGTAGGATACACAAGGAATGTCAGGATATACGTATTCAGGATTTTCCCCAACACCAAAAAAACCAGAGGAGCCAAAATGAAAATCCGGACTGGATTTATTAAGTTCCACTATAGGCAGGGGCCAACACACTTGGTTCTGAATACTTCAAATAAATCAAGGAGCTTTCCAAACAAGAAAGAAAACAGCATAATGTTCTTAGTCACATATTGCCAAAATCATAAATCCAAACAGCTCCAAAAGAAAGGCAAAGAAAAGACTCTGTACTCTGGAGTCCTAACTTTAAAGTACTTGGCTGCACTACGCAGGAAAATACAAACAGTCTTCTTGGTTTTTCCAAAACACAAAATTTGTCCAAAAAGGAGCAGTGTCCCAGCACTGCTCTATGTCAGCCGGTAGTAAGGCTGGCCAGGTGGTGTGCTCCACGTGCTGATATATGCTACATAAAAGAGCCCTCAATCCCACCTCAAACGTGGGGCAAAATTCCCCCCACCACACTGGCAAAACAAACAACAAAAGCAGAAAGTTCCAAAACAATTCAGTATCCCAAAGTTCATTGAAATAGCTGTACCTCTGAGTCAGGTAGGCAGGGAACCGCTTTGGAAACAGTTATGTCCATAGGTTGTCCTTCCAGGACTGGTTCCACTCCCACTTCCATAGCCTGGGGATCCTCAGAGCAACTGGGAGACAGCACCGCATCGGCTTCTCCAAGCTCCATGCCTTCAGGCCATTCAGGGTCCTGCAGAGCTCTTAGTCCTGAGCTAGCCAGAGGGAACTGTTCATGGGACTGGTTTCCTCTCCTACAACCCTCCTTCTCCCTTATTACCTGTTCAGACTTTAGGTTCAGGAGTTTACAGCCCCGCCCAACCTCCCCAGCTGGAACACATTTCCGGTTGGAAGCCTTGGGCAGGAAAGGGGGAGGGGAAGCCTGTAATTCTACTCCCCGGCTCCCTCTTCTGGAATGGGAAAAAATGTCAGGAAAAGAACCACCTTGAGGTTTAAACTGCTGAGACAGAGGGTCATATGTTCTAGCCACTGGCTTAGGGCTAGGATCAACCCTAGCTGGCATAGCCTGCATATCACAATATACAACCCTTAGTCAGTTGTGATTGATATAAATGTAAAAGATGAGATAATAGTGTAATTTGAAATGATTTGAAAAACTCCACTGTGAATCCATCACTATCCAGAGTGGATCCAACTCTGAGAGACTTCAATGCTGCCTGGAGTTCCTTAAGTGAGATAGGCTCTTCAAGATTTCCTTTTATATGCTTGGGAATTTTGGCCCATGAATTAATTTAAAAATTCTATCCCTCAATTTCTTTATTTGAATAAAGCTCAGAAGAATATAAAGCTTTGTAATAATCCAAAAACATTTCCGAGTATGAATTTTACCTTTTTCATCTTCAATGGCCATAATCTTTATTTTTCTTTTTTTGGCTTTAAGATAGTTAGCCAATAATCTTCCCACTTTATTTGAGTTTCCATAATACAAAGCCTACTGAGAAAACAAATCTTTCCTAGCCAATTGTGAGGAAATCTCATTATACTTATAATTAGGGCTCCTTTAACTAAGGTGCGCTATGGCTTTAACTTGTGGAATAGCGCATGCTAGACCTTAACGCCAGCATTGAGCTGGCGTTAAACGCTAGCGCACCTTAGTAAAAGGAGCCATTAGATTTCGAAAGGGCCTGCAAAGTATTTTATTCCCATTTCAAGGCCAAATGTGACTCTAAAGTCAAAATAGATTGTTCCAAATTGGAAAATTCTAATTTTAGCAGTTTCTTAATATGCGCCGAACATGAAATTATTTGCCCTCTCATTGTGGCTTTGCAAGCATCCCATATAGTTTCCAAAGAGATTTCCTCCTAGGTGTTGAGTTGAAAATACTCATTCATTTTTATTTGAATTTCTTCAAGAAAGTTTGAATCTACAAGCAATGTATTATTAAACCTCCAAACAGGTCTATTAGAATCTTTTTCAGTAAACTGATATTCTATCTAAAATTCCAGCATGATCCGTCAAAAGGATCGGGTCTATGCTGGCTTTTGTAACCTGTTGAGTTAAATGATCTGAAACAAAAATATAATCAATTCTTGAAAATGATTTATGAACGTGGGAGCAAAAGGAAAATTCACGAGCATTAAAATGAAGAATCCGCCATATATCTTTCAATCCACAGGAGTGTATTAAATTGTCTAGACCTAATGATTTTAATTGTTTACTAGGTTGTTTATCTAATAGTGGATCCATGACAGCATTGAAGTCTCCGGCCACAACTAAATTGGTCGTAGCCAGTGACAGAATTAGTTGTTGGAATTTTTTAACGAACTCTGTCTGATTTGAATTAGGAGCATAAATATTTAAAAGGATCAGGGCATAATTTCCTGAAGTCATATCAACATGAAGCCATCTATCCATAGGATCAGCTTTAAAATTATCAAATATGGCAGAACACTTCTTATTGATCAGGATAGCCACACCAGCCTTTTTCCCTACTGCAGGTGCAAAGAAACAGTGTTTAACCCACCCCCCTTCCAATTTGACAGCCTCAGATGGTAATAAGTGTGTTTCTTGTATAAAATAAACATCAGCCTCCTGCTTTTTCAAGAAATTAAGTATTTCTTTCTTCTTGATAGGATGATTAAGTCCATTAACGTTTAATGAATATAATTTTATAGCCATTCTAAATAATTAAACCCTAATAATAAAAAATATATTAATTCCAAAATAATTGCCCCACACACATCCATTATTCTTTCTAACCCATCCTCCATCCCCACCCAGCTAAATAAATCATGGTAAACTTGGACATGCGTAAATAGACCCACAATCACCACCCCCTCCCTGCATTTAAATATAATATCCCAATATAATCCTCCCTATAAGTCTAATACATCCCAAAAGATCCAAAATATGATTTCCAAGATAAGTGATACACATTTTCATACTTAAATAAAATTAAATAAATTTATATCACTATCACCAGCATAATAAATTAATAAATAAAATACATTGCATGGGAATATAAAAGCATCTAACCATCTATTTATCAATGTACTCCACAAGTTCAGATTATATTATAATGATTAAGTCAGAAAATTTATACATTTAAATGAAATGTCATAAATACCTGTTCATTTAATAGTAATAAACCACATAAAATTAAATTAATTCAATACCAATTTATATGTCCCAAATTAAGAATAAACTAATTGTTGTTGTTGTAAGTACTCCTAGAAATAAATAAAGAAGGAAGCGACATACTAATTTTCATCAAAACCATCTCATGTACTTACTATTTAACAGTTATGTTCTATCCCCTTTAAACTGAAAAAAATCCTAGCACACCTTAGTAAAGGAGCCCTATATTTCCTTATAGAACAATCATCTAGAATAAAGAAAAATGAATTCTTGAGAAAGCACTTGAGCGCTTTAATACTTCAGTCAATCCACCAGATGGCAATGAAAGATTTCATGTGAAGTTCACTCCCACAGTAGTTTCCTCTTAACTGTGTTTCTTATCATTCATCCGACATTGAAGTAAGGAAAGAAAACTCCCCCCTTTCTACAGGCAACAGGAAATGCTGTTTTCTGTCCAAGACAGAATCATTCAGAAAGATTAGGCATTCTATTCAAGCTGTCAGAGTACTTTATGTCTGTTCAGAATAAAATCCTTCCAGCGATTGATTTATTTGATTCCCAAAACAGAGTCTTGTCCATATCTAACTGACTACATTAAACAAATTCTTCCAGGCTCCTTATAATTTTTTCACACCTATACTTAAAATCAAATACCTTTTAAACAACTAAAATACACCTTTCTTAGGCCAAATAAATAAATAACCATTAACCACTTATATGACTTTAAAGGAAACCGTTATGAAATCTCCAGCAAAATGACAGTTGAGTACTAGGCTTCATTTATTATTCCATATTGTGCTGATGCTGGTTAATAAAATTTTGCAGACTTTCAAAATTATCATAATGTGAAGTCTTATTATTATAAGTAATCCTCATAACAGAAGGATATAACAGACCAAATCTTGTCTCCATTTGTCTTAATTGCAGTCTAAGTGACAACAACTGCTTTCTCAGATATGCTGTGTGCTTGGCGAAATCAGGAACCAAAGAGATTTTCCCCTCCTGCCATTTCAAAATTTTCTTTTCTTTAGCTGCATTTAAGATGTCAAATACTTGGTTAAATCTGAGAACTTTAAATATGAGGGGCCGAGGACCACTAAATTTATTATTTATGCATGAAGGGATGCGATGTGCTCGCTCCACTTCAAAAGGTGCTGCAAACTTAAGAGATAATAATTTAGGAATAAAATCCTCAATAAAGCTAATTGGATTAGCTCCTTCAACTCCCTCTGGTAATCCAAGCAGACAAATATTATTTCGCCTGTTACGATAATGTTCAGTTCCTCCAGCTCCTTATTTAATCTCATAACAGTCTTATGGTCTGTGCTGCATTGATTTAATTTTTCCTCCATTCTAGTCATACGCTGCTCCAAATTTTCCTTCCTGGCCATACACACTGTAAGTTGATGAGAAATGTTAGCTACCTCAGTTTAAAGACTGGCAACTTTAACATTAGTTTCACAGAGCAAATCCTTACTATTGTTTAACTCTGCCATAATAGCCTCAATAACATCCGACATATCTTTAGGCAGGGGGACCTTTGACTGCGTTGGTGGGTCAGGTTTCAGTCTTCTCCCCACCCCACTCCAGTCACTGCAAAAGCCGTATCCAATTTCGTTTGCCAGCTCATTTACATTATAAGATATTGTAAAACAATTTCCAATGAATTGAAGAATTTTAAAATCAGTTAAATGTTGCTGAAGTGCAGGGAAGTGAAGAGCTCAGTGACTACACATCCTTCTCCATGTGCAGCCAAGCTCTGCCCCCCCCCCCCCAAGATCAGCCTGTTTTTTAAAATCAATTTTTGAGAAGGAAAACTTGTCTGCAGTTTTAGAAACTCAGGAGTGCTTATTTTAAGAAAAAGTGATTAACTACCAGAGATATTAGAGATAATTATTTTATTTGGTTATTTAGTGTAACTGATGGAAATTTATACTAGAATAAATAAATAAGGAGTGTGAGGTGTGTGACTGTCAAATGGGTTCCTGGCAGCCACTGAGGAGTTCCAATTTTGAAGACACAAACCTCTCCTTCAGAAAGTGAAGGGACCTCAGTATAAAAGTTAGGAATTATTGCCAAGGAATTTTTATTATTTTATTTTAAATTAGAAAACATCAAAGGAAAGAAGAATCTGTCATTTGCAGTATGCAGCCCTATAGGCAGGAGGGAGTGAGCTTCCCTCCTGCTGTTTGCTCTTCTGAAGGTCTGGAGGGGTTCCAAGGATGTGGGAGGGGAGGCCCAGGATTGTTGGGGGATGTGGGGGAAGAGGGGATGTCAGGGGAGGTACAGTATGTCAGGGGATGTTGGGGGAGGTAGGGGATGTCAGGGGGAGGGATGTAAGGCTCTGCAGCTCAGCTAATCCTGGCAGGGTGAATCCTCATCAATCAGACAAGGTAGTAGGTGGGTATGTCTTCAAAACTTGCTTTTGTACGTTTTTCATATGGACGTTTTTATTTTTGAAAATGGGCAAAAAAGGTAGGTGTCCTAAGAACCAAAAATTATACCTAGTTCATTTTCAAAAATAAAAGATAGATGTTTGGCAGCTTTGCAAATGGACATCTTTCCTGCTGGGTTTGCGAACGTCTTGCACAAAACATCCAACCTCAGACTTAAGCACATTTTTGATTATGCCCCTCCACATGTATTCAGTACTGCTGAATATACATATTAAATGCCACAGCTTGAATTTAAATTAAAACAGTACCTGCCACTACTTTATATTACCCCAGTGTTTCTGGCCTATTGGTTAAGAGCTGTATTTTGCGTTTCAGACAATGTAACCACTTCCATAAACTATTGTATTTCCTCAATATTTTTCAGCTTCATGAGTTTAATTCCTTTCTTTAAATTACATAGGTCTTGCTTCCTTCCTTTATTCTTCCATGTACTCTTATTTAAATTCACTTCCCATAATGTAGTTCTGAATTCATCCCACCTAGAGCTAGCAGATGCCTCACATACTCCATTAAACTCAATATACTCTTCAATTGACCTATTAATCCAAGACAAAGTAGTGCGGTGGCCATGTAACTCCACTTGAATGCACAGAAATAAAGGTTAACAAAAGATGAGGTGATACTTTATTACAGTTTTATTGGTCTTAATTTGTTTCTAGTGTAGCTTTCAGGAGATAACAGCCCCTTTCTCGGGTCAGAACAGACAGTATAAAAGATGGCATTACCAGAAAATATAAGTGAGTCATTAAATGCATTTCAATGATAATCTGAAGGGGAAATGGAGGGAGTTTTAAGTGGGGCTGCACGACGGCATGTTCTAATCTGTTCCAAAACACGTTGCAAGACTAGAACGGGAACTCCTGGCAGCCATTCTGATGACGGCTCTGCACGGGGCAGGAGCATAGGAAGATCGCTCCTGCCCCGTTTCACCACTAGACCACCAGGTAAGGTTCCGAGGAGGCTTGGACGGCTTAAAAATAGCCAAAAAATGAAAATAGGGTTTTTTTTGTTTAAAAAATCGCAAATAACCAAATCCGCAGATACTGAAACCACGGATTCAGAGGGAGAAGTGTATATCTACATAGGCTTCACATATTGCTCGATTAAATTCTCATGGAACACCTAAGCTTTTTTTGATAAAACAATTTTTCACAACATTCCGTATCCAAAAGGTACTTGGAAACTTGCACAAGAGACTGGGCCAGATTACCTGACATGGGGCCATGTTTCACTTGTTCTGAGTCAAAGGCTGGTCCCACATTTCTGAAAGATGCCACACACGTCTGTTCTCTATGGCAGTGGTTCCGAACCTTGTCCTGGAGGACCACTAGGCCAGTCGGGTTTTTGGGATAGCCCTAATGAATATGCTTGGGGCAGATTTGCATGCCTATCACCTCTATTATATGCAAATCTCTCTCATGCATATTCATTAGTGCTATCCCAAAAACCCGACTGGCCTGGTGGTCCTCCAGGACAGGGTTTGGAACCTATGGCACAACTAATCCAGAAGGCATTAGTGTATCCTGCATTAGGCATGCATAGTGCCTAACCCAGCTTAGTAAAAGGGACCCTTAGATTTAAATCCCTCCAGGGGCAAGGAAATGCTTTGGTGTCAGCTAAATCAAAATCCCTTCCCTTTCCCTAGGTCAGGAGGTCAAAGTCCCTCCTGGAGGGCCACAATCCAGTCGGGTTTTCAGGATTTCCACAATGAATATGCATGAGATCTATTTGCATGCATTGCTTTCATTGTATGCTAATAGATCTCATGCATATTCATTGGGGAAATCCTGAAAACCCGACTGGATTGCGGCCCTCGGGGAGGTACTTTGACATCCCTGTCCTAGGTTTAGTCTCGATTTTTGTGACATAAGCATAAATTAATAGCAGGGACAGGTTGGCAAACCAGGCTGGAAAAAAATCCAAACCACACCTGAAACAGAGGATTTGAAATCAAAGCTGGAGGGGGACAGACCATAAGTCAACAAGAAATAGGAAGTAGGGTTACCATATGGCTCCAAAAAAGGAGAATGGAAGTAAAACCAAAATGTCTCTATCCGTCCCTCTTACTTCTATAGGTTTCAATGATAGTAAAATCCAGATATCTCAATCCGTCCTCTTTTTTCTGAAGCCATATGGTAACCTTAAACAGAAGCCTTTTGAAACTTGATGGGAATAACATAGTAACATAGTAAATGACGGCAGATAAAGACCTGAACGGTCCATCCAGTCTGCCCATTAGTTACTCTCATTAAAAAATACATGATTAAATTAACTTGTCTCTTCTTTGATGCCCACTCACTCCTGCTGGTGCCCCCAACATCCCTGACAGGGGGAATACCCACTCACTCCTGCAAGCAACCCCCTGAACACAGGACCCCCCCTAAGCCCTCTATCCCCCAAAACCCTGATCCCCATCCCCCAAATATCACCTGGATCCCCAGACCTTTATCAGCAAGGCTGGCTGGAGGAATGCCTACTCCCTCTGGCCAGCAAGCCCACCCCTTCAGAATGGCAGGCCTTAGGAGGACCTTAGGAGACTGTAGGAGGGGCCTTAGGCACCTGGATCAACCAGAGTCTTATGCCGCCTTCCCAATGCATTCTGGGATGCACAGGGAGTGGCCTGACTCTGATTGGCCAGATCCCTAAGGCCACTTCCATGAGCAGCAGGAGGATTTGGACACTCCTCTGTGGACAGTGGGGGGAGGGGATTCAAGGGTTTGGGCAGGAGGGAGTGGACATCCCTCCTGCCAGCCAAATTAAGGAGGGGGGGGGGTTCAGGGGTTCCCTGCAGCTGCTGATCAACTGATTGCAGCAGGGACATTCCCTTGCCACGATCAGCTCAGTGGCAATGCGATTCTCTAAATGTCACCTGTGACATGGACACTGGTTAGAGAATCGGGGTAGTTAGGCGGGATTAGGTGTCTGCCCGTTACTAGAGATGCGATTCTGTATAGGACGCCCAAGTGTGATTCTCAAAAGCTGCTTGCTGAGACTGGGCGTCCTATACAGAATCAGACCCAAAATGTACAAGTCTGTCCAATACCGGCCTTAGATCTTTAATTTATACCATTTGTTTTCTAATTAGGGAATCTTCATATTTGCTCAGTTAGATCTTTGACCAAGCATGGATGGCAATATTTGCAATCCTGCACTTTCTATTCAGTGTTTGAGAACTTTGCTTAAATATGAAATTTGAGTAAATATGGGCAAATTCAAAGCTAGAATCAAATCATATGGGAGGAGGTTTGGTCAAAATCATTTATTTTGTATGGATATAAAAATAATATTTGAAGTCATGGGTGTGAACCCATTGGGGGGGTTTCCCCCTTTTCTTTGAAAACTATATTTTTGTCATTGAAAATGTGATTTTTCTTATACTGTAGTGTGAGGAACTTAAAAGACAATTTTATGAGAATGAAAATCTGAAATAAAAGCTCTTCTGCCATCTAGTGGAAGGTGGTGGTTACAAATGAAGACAATAATGAGCACCAATTTAAGATAGGGCAGTGGAAGACAACGTCAATATTTTTGCATATGGGATCCTAAAATAGATACAATTTATGCAAGCTGAATAAAGAAAATGCCTTTAGCAAGACCTAATGAAAATTAATTCAGTTTGCTAGTTCAGAAATACTTCTAAAGTTTATTAGCAGAGGCAAAGGTACTATGGAGTCGAATATTAATTGCTATCAATAATTCTTGGGGTGTACTACAAGAGGGTGTTGAAAAGTTCTCAGTCCAACCAATGTGGATATGGTGCAATCAAGGATCTGAAACAATGTCAAAACATAGAACTTAGTTTCTGCAAATTAACACTCTTTTCAGCTACAGTGGCAAAATAAAGCTCAGATCTTAGGAAATTGGTTGGTTGGGCTGAGAACTTTTCAGCATACCCTAGAATGTAATAAAAGTGAGCCAAGTACAGGACAATCAAGCCATTGTGGCATCACTGATGAAGTTGGCTCCTATTGGTGGAATGAGGCATTATGACATCACAATCTCAGCTCTGCTTCCCAACGACTGAAACTCTTCACAGTGATCTGAAACAATGTCAACAGAGAGAATTTCGTTTCTACAAATTGATACTTAAAATTAGATAACACTTTTTTCAGCTACAGTGGCAAAAATAATGCTCATAACTGAGGAAGTTGGTTGTTTGGGCTGAGAACTTTTCAGTACCCCTTGTATGTAATGATACTTTCAGAGCTTATTCAGCTTAGGATACTGAAAATCTGGCTCTGATTTGACTTCAAAATGATTAAGGTAATGAAACGACTCTCCTACCAGGAAAGCAAAGAGATTAGGGCTCTTCCAACTGAGATGAGAAGGCTGAGTTAAGATAGAGGCCTATAAAATCCAGAATGGAGTGGAATGAGGAAATGCAAATTAATTGTTTACTCTTTGAAAAGTACAAAGTCTAGAGGGGACATGCCATGAAGTTACCGAGTAGCAGATTTAAAACAAATAGCAGAATTTTTTTTCACTGAACATAAGCACTGAAACTCACTGCTGGAGAAAGTGGTTAATGTAGCTGAATTCTAAAAAGATGTGGAAAAATTCCTGGAGGAAAAGTCCATAAATCATTAATGTAAATCTGGGGAAAGCTGTCACTTACCCCTGAGGTTAAATAGCATGGAATCTTATTTTTCTATCTTTATGGGATTCTGCCAGGTACTTGTGACCCTAGACTGGCTACTATTGGTTGCAAGATAACTGGGATAGATAGACCTTTGATCTGACCCAGTAGGGTAACTTTTATATTAGGCTTGTCAAACCTATGGCCTGTGGGCCAGAATCCGGCCCACCAAGTGCTTTTTTCTGGACCTCAGAAGCTTGCTGCTCCCAACCACGGTGTCAGGTCAAAAGTGCGCCGGGACAAAGGCGCGCCCAGACAATTGAGCACAGCGCGGGGGTGCGCGCTGCACAAAATTACTGTTTTTAGGGCTCTGATGGGGGGGTGGAGGGGGAACCCCCCCACTTTACTTAATAGAGATCGCGCCGCATTGTGGGGGCATTGTGGGGGGTTGTAACCCCCCACATTTTACTGAACACTTCACTTTTTCCCTGTTTTTAGGGAAAAAGTTAAGTTTACAGTAAAATGTGGACGGTTACAACACCCCAAAACCCCCATAACGCTGGCGCGATCTCTATTAAGTAAACTGGGGGGGCTCCCCAACAAAACCCCCCGTCGGATCCCCTAAAAACTGTAATTTTCTTTGGCGCGCGCCTCCGTCTTACGCTCAGTTGTCGGCGCGCGCCTTTGTCTTTCGCGGGGTATCTATGAACCCCCAACCACAGTTCAGCTCTTTGTAAGCTTGAGCCATCCGACGCTGGAAGTTCAGATTGGTTTTGAAGTTGTCAAGCCTCGAGAGACTTGAAACCGCAAGACGAACCCCAACTTCTTGCACCACATGGCTTTAAATTTGCAGATAGCTGTGGCATGATGGGAAAATACCTGCTGTTTCTTCTGTGGCCGAAGCCAGGTGAAAATGGGGTAGGCGGGCGTGAGCAAGACTGGGTGAAGACAGGGGTGGAGGCAATGCACTAATCTAATCTTTGATTTTTTTTATACTGATTCATCCCAACAGGAGGGCTTGACTCGGTTAACAAAATATTAATAATACTATACAGGACATTAGAGCAGAAACTATATCTTTTAGGCCAGAATTTTATCTTTTATGAGTAAATTTCTGAAATAAATATGTCTTCAGTACTTTACAAAAAGTGGGTAGATGAGACAGAACTCTAATTATAGAAGGAAGGTCAATTCAAACTTTTACGAATAAAAAAAGAAAATGATCGACAAAAACTGGCCATAGTTTTTATTCCTTTAAAAATGGGAAAGCCAAGTTTATATTTCTGAGAGCTCCTAGAATTAGAGATTTCTTGTGAATTAAATGAGAAAGGAACCAAAGGAGAAAAAAATGCCATATAGGATTTTGAAAATTACAGTTGCACATTTAAATTGGATCCTCCAGTAAACGGGAAGCCAGTGAATGGATCTCAGTAAAGGTGTGACATGATCATATTTATGTTTACCGTATATCAGTTTTGCCACCGTATTCTGGAGAACTTGTAGCCTCCTCAAATTACATTTACTTAAACAAGCATAAAGCGAGTTGCCATCGTCCAGCTGAGATAAAATAATGGCCTGAACCAAAAATGCAAAATGGTGCTGAAACAAAAAAAATATGTCATACTCTTCTAAGCACCTTTAAACTGAAAAAGCATTTTTTAGTAACATGGTTAATTTGATTAGATAATGAGAGTGAAGAATCCAGAATAAAACCCAGAATTCTAAGTGAGCCACCAGAGGCTAACAAAATGGAGCTAGGCAACTATTTGACGAATGTATGGCAAAGTACAATGGTGCATGTTTGGGCCCTCCGAATGTTGCAAAATATAAAATGTGGCCCCTGATAGAAAAAGGTTGGACAAGCCTGTTTTTTTATTCTTATCTTCTGACAAAGGAGCCAAGCTTGACCTGAGCCTGGAGAAATAGTTCACCAAAGGTCAGGAGGAGACAACAGATGATATCACAGCATAAAGCATTAGGTACTCATGTTGCTCTAGATGGCAGAGTTAGAACATAAGAACATAAGAATTGCCATCTCCGGATCAGACCCTGGGTCCATCAAGTCCGGTGATCCGCACACGCAGAGGCCCCGCCAGGTGTACCCTGGCATAGTTTTAGTCCCCATATCACTGTATGCTTCTCAAGGGAGATGTGCATCTAATTTACCCTTACCCGTATCACTCTATGCCACTCTTAAAGAGATGTGCATCTAGTTTACCCTTAAATCCTAGAACGGTGGATTCTGCAATTACTTCCTCTGGGAGAGCATTCCAGGTGTCCACCACTCGCTGCGTGAAACAGAACTTCCTTAATTTGACATCATATTGGAACAAAGATCCTCCTTTACAAATCCGTGCTGGCATTTTTAGCGCCGGCCACGGTAGTAAGAACTCCGAAGCTCATAGGAATTCTAGCACAGCTTTGTAAAGGCGGGGGAATGTTTGGGGAAGAATTTCTTCTGTACTCCAGTTCAAAATTCCATTAGCATACAAACATGCCATTCTTAGATTTGCTGGTACCCTTGAGCTTGGTTATGATTCTCATACGAGACTGTTTGATATTCTTATTGCAGGGGCCTTATCCTCAATAATTCATAAATAGAAAAACGATATGCTGGTATGCTTTCAATTCTGGCGGTCCACTATCTGTACCATTCTTAAATTTGAGAGGACTTTGGCGGAACGCCATGGCAAATTATTTCACATCAACAACACGTTTGGGAACCAGTGTTTCACTTTTGTGAATCTATAAATGATGGTCATATGTGATTTATTACCTCATTCTATCGGTACATGTCTTATTTCATTTTTATACTGAACTTGATAAGTTTCAAGTTTCAAGTTTATTGGCTTTTAATATACCGACCATCAGCAAGTATCTGGCCGGTTTACAATAAAAATTATAAAGAAAAAAATTAAATAAATAAATAAATTTAAAATAATCAAAGTGTACACTGAAGACATTAACTAGACAAACTTGAAGGTGAGGAAAAATGGGAAGGATAGGGGGAAAGTTACATTTTAAAAGAAGAAAGGAGAAAGAGGGAAAAGGGTAAAACAAATAGGGTGGGATCGCTTTATAAAAGCGGTTGGTTAAATATAAAAAGAAGAAAAAGATGAAGAATGAAAGTGAAGAGAGAAAGGAAAAGGAAAGAAGAAAAAAAAAAAAAAAAGAAGAAATAATAAAAATAAGCTGATTTGCATTGCACAAGGCTGTGTTATGTTTTCGTTTGGTACTGTTATTCCATGTTTTATTGTTTGTACTTTTAAAAAATTCAATAAACAGATTGAACTTACCCCCCACCCTCCCAGAGTTGGGCAGTACTTCCTGTCTCTCTAAGATACCAGCATGCAGAAAGTCCACTGCCCTCCAGTTTCCAAACTCTTTCTCTGTAAGGATTGTATTCTGACCAGTGGCGTACCTAGCATATGTGACACCCGGGGCCCATCATTTTTTGACCCCCCCTCCCCCATCTATATCAAAAATATTATTTTTAGTAACAATCCACATATCGCATAACAAGAGTGTACCTAGAAAAAGGCAGCATCTTAAACACTGCAGTGAACACCAACACATACATTGTAAAACTAAACAAGCCAGATCTCGCACAGTCATTTGATCCTGCAAGTCAATGCCAACTGAAAACTATGTCCTTTTCATACACATAGAACAGAGATACTCCCTCGCCCAATATGGAATAATCACAAACTAAAAATAGAAGTATGTAGACAAAAGTTAAACTGAACTGCCAAGAAACCAGACTCTGCATACAATGCAACACCACAACACCACAAAAACAGTGACACGTCCCCTAATACTGTGCAAAACATAAAGACAGTAGATGTAAATTTGAAAAAAAATGATACATAACAATTACCACTTTACAAATTAACAAATAAAAATAAAACAAATAATGAGAAATAAGAAAATACCATTTTATTGGACTAATCCATTTTTCAATTAGCTTTCAGAGGCCAAATCTTTCTTCACTTAGAAGCTTTATTATAACAGGTATCCTGACCTGAGGAAAGGGGTTTAGTCCAAAAAATTGCCTTATTTCCATTTCCTATTTTTAAACTTTTATCAATACAGCTACAATACTACTTGATTCTAAGTAAAGCAACAAAAAAATCTTTCTACCTTTTGTCGTTTCTGCTTTAATCATCTCTGCTCTCTTCTTTCTATACAGTATTTGTCCTCTCTCCCTTCCATGCAACATCTGCCCTCTCTTTTCCCCTTCCATGCAACATCTGCCCTCTCTTTTCCCCTTCCACCCAGCTTCTGCCCTCTCTCTCTACCACTTCCATCTACTGCCCATGCTCTCTCTGCCCCTTCCATCTACTGTCCACCCTCTCTCTCTTCCATATGGCATTTTCCCTCTATGTCCTTTCAATAAACTGTATATCTGGGGTCCCTTCTTTCCTTTGCACATGATTCATTTCAGCTTCACCCCTCTCCATTTTTCTGTCTCCAAACCCTCCCCTATGCTTTGGCATCTCTCTCTTTCTCTTCTCCTTTCCTTCCTTCCTTTCCACTCCACACCATGGTGTGGTATCTCTTTCTCCTTCCCTTCCCTCATGCTAAGGCATCTCTTCCTCCCCCTCCATGGTCTGGTATCTCCTTTCCTTTTTTCCTTTCCCTCCCATGGACTTTTCATCTCTGGTTCCTCTCCCTTCTCCCTCCTTCCCTCTCTCTCCCCAATTGGGTGCTGCAGCAGCACCATGTCTCCCCCCTTGCCTTTGCAGCATTTCTCCCCCCTTCCCTGTGCAGTATTTCTATCCTCCCCCTTCCCTGTGCAGCATTTCTACCCTTCCCCCTTCCCTATGCATCATTTCTACCCTCCCTCCTTCTCTGCCCAGCATGTCTACCCTCCCCCCCTTCCCTGCCCAGCATGTCTGGCCGGCTCTCCTACTGAAAGCCACGGGCGTCCGCTCCTCACGCAATCTGCGGCTGCGTCGGAAGCCTTCTCTCTGACATCGTGACGTGCTGGTTAAGGAAAGCAGCAGTGGCAGAATAGGGAGGGTGGCCGGCTGTGCACTAGAGAGTTGCGCAGGGACAGAAGTCCCACCCATCTCCGTGAGGAATCCCTCCGTCCCTACCCATCTCAGCGAGTAATCCCTCTGTCCCCACCCGTCCCCGCAAGGAATCCCCTCCTTCCCCAGCTGTCCCTGCGAGGAATCCCCGCCTGTCCCTATAAACTTCAGAAATAGTTATGTCATTTAATTATGCTACTGAATTAAAGGCTCTGGTAGAGACCCATTTACAAATAAGCAGACACTTTATTAATTTGGAAATATTAATTGGGAAGAATACATACTTTTTAAACGGGTTTCTACCAGAGCCTCTAATGTAAATATAAAATATAAATACTCAGCTGATGAGAACCCCCAAGCTGTCAGCTGAGGACTTCCTTTGCAGTTGGCCGGGGGTCCCTTTTGCCAAGCTTGTCAGGCAGCAGTAGCGTCCCTGAGTCACACATGCTGGCACCTCAGTGGCTCATGGATGTTGCCAGCGACTGCTGTGCTTGGTGGAGGGGAGTTCTGGTCATCTCTAGAGGAGGTCCTCTGCTGGCGGTGCTTGGGGATCCCCACCAGTCACAGCAAGGGTCAGCAAGTACTTCAACACTGTAGAAATAAAACCAGAAATGCATTTCCTTTTCTTTTGAACACAATACAAAGACATCTGCTATATACATTTCCCAAAGCTAACATATTTTAGTCAATAAATTCCATTTCTTACCTTTGTTGTCTGGAGACTTATTTTTCCATAAAGTTGGTCCCAGTTTCTTTTTCCCGCTTTCCCATCTTCTGTAAATTCTTCTGTTGCTGTCCATTGGTTCCTCCTACCATGGTCCAGCATTTATCCCTTTCTCATCTTTCGCCCCTGCCCACCAGTCTCATGCCCAACATTTCTCCTTCTATCTCCCCTCTCCAGCACCATGCCACATCTCTCCCTCCATTCCCTTCACCACTATGTCCAAAATTCCTCCCTCTTGCATCCATTTCAATCTGTCCGCTCCACCACAATATTTCTCCCTCTCATCTGTACCTCACTCACTCCCTATGACCAAAAATTCTCCTTTCTTCCATTCCCCATGTACACAACCATCTCTTTCCCTCCCTTCCTCTCTCTCAAGTCCATGCCTTCTGTGTCCAAAAACGCACTCCCTCTCTCACCTTAGCATCTCTTTCCCTCTCTTCCTCTCTCCCAAGTTCATGCCTTCTGTGCCCAAAAACGCATTCCCTCCCCCACCTCAGCATCTCTTTCCCTCCCTTCCTCCATCCTCTTTCCCAAGTTCATGCCTTGTGTCCAAAAACGCACTCCCTCCCCCACTTCATTCCCTCCCTTCCTCCATCCTCTTTCCCAAGTTCATGCTTTGTGTCCAAAAACACATTCCCTCCCCCACCTCAGCATCTCTTTCCCAAGTTCATGCCTTGTGTCCAAAAATGCACTCCCTCCCCCCTTTTGTGATCCGCGTTTGCCTCCCAGCCCTCATTTTAGCAACTTTCTCAGCCAAATGGAGCTCGAGCCGCGAAGCTCGTCTTCCATTTGCTGCCTGCCCTGCCGTACACACATAGCCGACTGGAAGTCTTCCCCAATGTCAGCGCTGATGTTGGAAGGCAGGCTTTGCTTAAGCCCTCCCTCCGACATCAGTGCTGACATCGGGGAAGACTTCCGGTTGGCTATGTGTGCACGGCAGGGCAGGTAGGAACAGAAGACAAGCCTCACGGCTCAAGTTGTTATTTAACCTTGTGGGATCCCCGCGGGTCCCCTGTCATCCCCGTTCAGCTCTCTCCTGTGCACCCCCTTGAGGAGTACACCCGGAGCAGACGCCCCCCCCCCCAGGTACACCACTGATTCTGATGGCACCTTCACGCAGTAGGGTTACCATTTGACTCCCGAAAAAGGAGGACAGATTGAGACATCCGGGTTTTACTTCCTTTGAAAGCAATGGAAGTAAGGAGGACAGACTGAGGCATATGGGTTTTACTCCACTGAAAGCAATGGAAGTAAGACCCGGATGTCTCAATCCATCCTCCTTTTTCTGGACACATATTGTAACCCTATCTGTGCGGCATGCCGGCCACCCCTGCGTAAGGAACAGGCCTCTCTCCTTTTAGTAGGCACTAGGAGACAGCTGTGGACCAGACTAGCAATCTCTGTACTTTCTCCTTCTCCCAGGGGTCCCAGTGTGGAGTAAGCCATCTACTATTGTTCTGTATGCTCCTCACTGGATCACCTCCTGGAAGGAAGGGACAAAGATTCACCCTTATTTATTTGGTTGTTGTTTTTTTAGCCCATCCTACCAAAGAAGCTTAGAATGGGTTACAAATCAGGTACTCAAGCATTTTCCCTCTCTGTCCCGGCAGGCTCACAGTACCTGGGGCAGTGGAGGATTAAGTGACTTGCCCAGGGTCACAAAGAACTCAGATTTTGATATTTCCTTCCAAAGGTTAAAAGCTTTGATTCTATTGGGCTTCTTTCCTAGAAAAGACCATCACTTATTCTGCCCTGAAAAGCCAGAATGCATATCATAACATAAGAATTTATTTCTAAACCGCAATTACCTTAAAGTTCAATTCGGTTAACAAAAGATTAACTAGAAAACATAATTCATAAGGATGGATACATTAATATTAAGAACCACAAAACTTAGAGAGCAAGAAAGTCTTGAGTTGTTTCCTATAGTCAAGATAAGAAACAGATGAGGATAAGAGCCGCTTAAAATCTTTATCCCACAATGCAGTCTGAAAAGAGAGAGTTCTATCGTGATATCTTTTATACCTACAGCCACTTAGAAAAATGAAGAAAGCTTTGGTAATATGTGAATAATGCGTAGAAGAATAACAAGTCTGTCATGTAAGAAGGGCCCTGACCCATCGGTACTTTATAATAAAGACATCCCAATTTAAAAAGAACTCGTGCCTCCACTAAGTCAAATTTTTGTCAATGCTAAGCTAACTCACCAGATGTCCTGTAGTTACTGTGTATTTCTTAATATGGAAGCCATTTTAACATTTGGATGCATTTTCAAGCCTACAACAAAAATCCAAAACACAGTCAGTTCGATATTCATAGCACGTTAACGGGCTAGGAGCAGCCGCCAACCAGTTAACTTATGTCTCGGCAGCTAACCAGTCATTTTTGACAGCATTTAACCAGCTATCACTGATGAAAACGCTCCGTTAGCGCCAATAAAGCCAGCGATGTTTTCAGCATTCTGGTAGCGTGATTGTGTAAGTCCCAATATTTGGAACTTAAGCAGCCAGGCATAGCGGGCAAATAAAGCCGAATAAAAAGCAGGCCTATTGTTGCCCACTAAGCCATGCCCGATTAAATCTGAGTATTGACGTAAGCGGACATACATGAGCCAGCATTGAAAAACCCATATATGCAGTGCCTGCTGCCGGAAATGACCCAGTATTGAATATCTAGGTCGAACGCTGGCAGCGGACAGTTAAAACGCTGCCGGCTGAATATCGGGCACAATATCTCTTGATAAATGGGAGATACGTTAAAACCAGAACACAGTACAGTTCCCCTTTTTTCCTAAGGCGTGCTAGGCTATTTATTTATTTAACAATTTATATACCGCATAAAACTATGTGGTTTACACATTGCATACACATATATTATCCTGGTCGCCGTTTAGTCACTGAACATATGACACAAACAATAGACAAATGTAAGTTTTCCATTCCCCCCAGGAAAATGATACAGTATCAATACAGTAGATCTGGTTGGTTTTATTTTCCTTCAGCAAATGCGTGTCGTTACAAAAAATTTTTAGATAAGACCTTAGCATTCCAAGCAGGATTAATGAACTCATGTTTGAATCTTCTTGTTTCTCCATTTCTTACTTACTATCAATTTCGAAAAGATCTTAAAACCCACTTATTTAAACAATATAATATACATTATTGATTTTTATATTATCATGTAGTTATAATGTACTTTTAATCTTTTTATCTATACTTATTTTAGTTTATATTGTGTTTTTTTATTCATTAGTTTTAATGCTTTTATTAGTTACTTAGAATTTTATTATGTATGATGTTATTATTATATTGTATGCTGAGTACCTATTGTGTAAATCATAAGAACATAAGAACATAAGCAGTGCCTCTGCCAGGTCAGACCACAGGTCCATCCTGCCCAGCAGTCCGCTCCCGCGGCGGCCCAAGCAGGTCAAGACCTGTCTGAATCATCAGAAGGGGCTCCCTTGCCACCTTGGTTTCCCATTTAAGTCCTGCCTTCCTATCGAAGTCCTAGCCCTCCGGTCTTGCACATGCACGACCTGGTTGGTTTATACTCATTACCTGGTTAACTTCCTATACTTGTGTTACATCCCAGCTCCTCCCTCAGTATCCCACGATCCCTTTATCCCTCAGGAATCCATCCAATCCCTGTTTGAATCCTTGTACCGTATTCTGCCTGATCACCTCCTCCGGTAGCGCATTCCAAGTGTCCACGACCCTTTGGGTGAAAAAAAACTTCCTTGCATTTGTTTTGAACTTGTCTCCCTTCAGTTTCTCAGAATGCCCCCTCGTATTTGCTGTCCCCTTCAGTCTGAAGAATCTGTCCCTATCCACCCTCTCTATGCCCCTCATGATCTTGAAGGTCTCTATCATATCTCCCCTGAGCCTCCTTTTCTCCAGAGAGAAGAGCCCCAGCCTATCCAGCCTCTCGGCGTATGAGCAGTGTTCGCTATGAACTGTTGGTTAGGCGGTATATAAAAATAAATTATTATTATTATCAAATCATAATTTAAACAATTAGAATGCAGAAGAGCATTGAATGTTACATTCAAGGCAAAAATATTCTTTAACACTAAGGGGTCCTTTTACAAAGGCGCGGTAGCGGTTTAACGCATGGAATACCGCGCATTAAACCGCCTGCCACACTAGTACCTAACGAGGTGTTAGGATTTTAGGTTGCCACGGAAGTTAGCGCCTGATGAAATGTCCGACGCGCTAACCCCCGTAGCGTGCCTTGATAAAAGGAGCCCAAAATTTTAGGAAAGCATTGACAAAAAGCTGCGTTTTTAACATTTTCTTAAAATTGATCTTCTCCGCTCAAAATCGCAGCATGCCAGGCAGGGCATTTCAAAGTTTCACGCCAGCCACAGACATCATTGATGCTCCAATCCAGACATACACATAAGCACATAAGCAGTGCCTCCGCTGGGTCAGACTAGAGGTCCATCATGCCCAGCAGTCCGCACATGCGGAGGCCCATCAGGTCCAGGACCTGTGTAGTAGTCCTCTATCCGTACTCTTCTATCCCCTTATTCTTCAGAAAAATGTATGTACTTCGCATGGCAATTTTTTTTTTTTTAAAATAAATCACTTACGTGATCATTAGCCAATGCTGTCCTTATAAGTGCTTTTGAATACTGACCTAATTGATGTTAGCTGGAAAAGACCACTTGATCTACTCTTATCAGATGTCTAGCAGACAAAATTCTATGGATCCCCTTTGAATTTCACGGCCCTCAAAGTTTGGAATAGTCTACCACAGCACTTGTGTCAACTGAACTCACCTTACCTCTTCAGGAACTTTAGGGTGTGCGGCGAATCCCCTGAAGGCTCTGACCGCATGCCACTGATATGCAAGTACTTTTTTGTAACACCTCCCCCCCCCCCCGAATCTGGGGTAACCCCCTCTCTCAGTTGCAAATATTACCTCCCTTCAGCTCCATCTGGAGACCTCTCCCCCTGAGCCTTCATTGCATGGATAATTATCTTTTCTGGTATTTACGGATGCTTGCTATTTCAATATTTATATCGTATCTTCACTTTCCTCCTTTTTTTTTCTAGACTTACACCTTAATTCTTTACATCTGTTTAGGGCTTACACACATGGGCCATTTTGGAGGTCCTCTTATTCCGTGAGAGCTGGCACACTCATATTACCCCTCTCCTCAAGTCACTTCATTGGCTCCCTAGTCACTTCATTGGCTCCCTATCTATTTCCGAATACCATTTAAACTCCTCCTACTGACTTACAAGAGCATTCACTCTGTGACCCCTCAATCTCTCATCACTTAACTCCCCCTAGGCTGCCGCTCGTGAACTCTGTTCATCGGGTAAGTCCTTCTTATCTGTACTCTTCTCCTCCACCGCCAACTCCAGACTCCGTCCCTTCTTTCTTGCCGTGCCGTATGCCTGGAACAGGCTGCCATAGTCAATACATCATGCTCCGTTTCTAGCAGTAGTCAAATCCAAGCTAAAAGCCCAGTTTTTTATTTTTGAAACTGCTTTCAACTCTTAACTCCCACTCACCATCATATCATTCCTTCTGCTATAAATTCCCCAACCCTGAGATGTCCTGTTTGTCTGTCCAAATTAGATTGTAAGCTCTTCTGAGTAGGGGCTGTCTAGTGAATGCTAAATGTACAGCACTGCGTACGCCTTTCAGAGCTATAGAAATGATAAATAGTAGTAATAGGTCTCATCTGAATTACCTGATTTTCAACAGCTTTTACTTTGTCTGAATATTTGGGAGGGGGAGGGGTTGATTCATTTAATTGCAGCTGCTTCCTCTAGCAAAAGAAAGTAAAAAAAAGATTAACCCCCTCTTCTACGAAACCGCACCGAATGGCCCACGCTGCTCCCAACGCTCATTGAGTTCCTATGAGCGTCGGGAGCAGCGCAGGCCATTCAGCATGTCTCTCTGCGCTAAAAACCACTAGCGGGGTTTCGTAGAAGACGGGATAAATCAATAGTATCGGTGGATGACATTCTTAAACAACTGCTGCAGTATTCACATCGTACACATATATTACTTAAACAGAAATTTTTTTTTAAAATGACTTTTCACTGCTTCTTTTCCAGGCAGGACAAGCTGAAGATCCACATGAGGAAGCACACTGGGGAGCGTCCATACATTTGCATACATTGCAACGCCAAATTTGTTCATAACTACGACCTGAAGAACCACATGCGCATTCACACCGGGGTTCGACCTTACCAGTGCGAGTTCTGCTACAAGAGCTTCACACGGTCAGACCACCTCCACAGACACATCAAGCGGCAGAGTTGTCGGATCTCCAGGCCGAGGAGGGGACGCAAGCCCGCAGCCTGGAGGGCCGCCAGCCTACTATTTGCACAAAACAACCAGCCAGACGAGAAAGGTTTCATGATGGTGCCGCCAGCTTTTGAGGACAGAGGCGGCCAGCCTGGCGGCGGAGCGATGTGCCTTCCGGGCCCCAGCCACAAGCACTTTATGGAGGACGCCAAAAATGTGTTTGGCCTGCGAGACCTAGAGCATGGGTTTGGCGAATCCCAATTGAAGCTGGTAGGGAGGACGCACATGGAGGCCGAAAGGAATGCGGGCATTTTCGCTTTCGCCCTAGCCCACAGTGAGAACATCTCATCCCGGCAGTACTTTCCGGCTGCCGACCCTTGGAACATGGGACTGAACCATGCCGCCTCAATTTCAGAGGCAAGTAACTAAAAGCCCCCAACTTACATTCAAAAAGAAACACGCGCACGAAGACTGTGTCCCAGTGATATCTTTGTAGGTTCTGGACCTTTTGTTTTTCAAAGAAAAGGTTCCTACATCCTGTATCTCTATCATCCTTACTCCAAAGAAAATAAGTCACTTTTTTATGTATATATATATCTTCTTTAGTCTGTGTTACCATATCTTTTAGCAGTCTTAAGGTTTCTCATTGCCCCCGTGCATGCCAACTCACTTTTTTCTTTCCCCTTGGAGACGTTGCTGTCACTAAGGTTGATGCCGGTTGCGGGAAATCAGGGTTAAAATGTGCTGGCATCTCTGCAAGCCTATGAAGAGCCGCTCTTTTATATGACCTTGCAGTACAACACTTGACATATTAGCTGGAGAGGATTATGTTTCTTGTCTCATATCTAGTTGATATACAGCAAATCATTAAGAGACATCAAAGTGGTTTACATAGTAAAAAAAAATAATGGGGAATCACAAAGTGACAAGAGCACGAACAAGGACAGGAGAACAGGGCTACAGGATAAACAAGGTACAGAAGGGGAAAAAGAAAACATAAGACCTAGGGTTACAAGCCATAGAATCTAAAAATAAGGAGACGAAAGGAAGAAAAAAAAAAAAGGGGAGTAGAACTCGAGTCACGCCACTGCCACAGGTGAAGCTGAGATTTTTTAAAAAAGGAGATTTGAGAAGCTGTAGAAAACGCCTGGGGAAAGACCTGAGCACAAAAGTGGGTTTTATAGAGAAACTGAGTTTCTTAGGATTCAGGTCTGATATCCAAAAGGGAGGTCATTCCACAAAGTAGGAACTAATACATGAAAACACATGAGTCTGATACAAGCCACTTGGACCTGAGCATGGGAAGGGATTGTTACGTTGGGAGGAACACAGCATTCTCATCGGGGCCGGCTGATAGGCTTATGGGACTTTGAGCCAACTTTGATGGCAGCGGTGCTCCCTTCCTTCTCTCTCTCCCTCCCCCACGACTCTCTAAATATATATCTTGTTTGCCGGTAGCAACAGCATGCACAGCAGACTGCTTTCGGCCAGCCCTGGGTCTTCCCTGTGCTGTGTCCCGCTAAAAGGAAATTCAGGTGGATATGGCAGAGGGAAGACCCAGTGCTGGCCGATAGCAGTCTGCTGTTGCTACCAGCAAGAAAGGTTATGCTTAGATGGTCACGGGGGAAGGAGGAGGGGGGGAGAGAAGAGAGGAGCTGGAGAGAGAAAGGGACGAAACGTTGAACCTAAAGAGAAGGAGGAGAAAGCTTCAGACCTGGTGAAGCACTGGCAGTGAGCTCAGGGGTCAGGGATTTCAGCTCCCTGTATCTCTGATACCTGATCAGGCAAGAATAGTGGAAGGCTGATGCCGGAGTAACGGGTGATACGGTAGTAAATCTCATGAAGGAATTTCTGTGGGCAACCGGAAGCCAGTGCTCAGACTGAAAAAAGGTACGGGGAGGCAAGGAACACGGTTAAATTTTTTCATGTCATAAAGTAGTTAACAGCTGGCTCTTTTCCCAATCAATGAATAAAATGTTACTTTAATTTTCCTATGAATATTATTTTCCATGACGTCAATAGTTAACAGGGTTTAAGCAGGCAGGAGAGGTTTTGCCCACTTAAACCCCACTCTGCGGGCCGTTGCCAGATATTCAGTGGGGCTTAACCACACAGTGCTGCTGACTATCCCTTCTGGCTTCTGCAGCACTGTGAGAATAGTGCTGGGCTGGTCCATGGGCAGAGTCAGCGAGGAGTTATGCAGGCACTGTCCATATTCGGTGCCAAGGCCCACATAACCAAGCGGGCAGATAGGACAGCATAAAAAGCAGTCTTCAGTTTGCCCACTTATCTATGTGGGTGCCATCACTGAATATCAACATCCTCATAGCTTCCGAGTTGGTGACATAAGGCCTGAGTATTGAACATCCAGGTTAGACTCAGCCTGTGGTAGTCAGAGGCTTTAAACCAGTGGTCTCAAACTCAAACCCTTTTGGATTTGTAGGTACTTGGAGGGCCTCAGAAAATAATAGTTAATGTCTTATTAAAGAAATGGCGATTTTGCATGAGGTAAAACTGTTTATAGTTTATACATCTTTCCTTTTGGCTAAGTCTTAATAATAACATTGTCATTTATAGCTAAAGAGACATATGATCAAGAAACAGTTTTATTTTACTTTTGTGATTATGATAAACATACCGAGGGCCTCAAAATAGTACCTGGCGGGCCGCGTGTGGCCCCTGGGCCACGAGTTGGCGACCACTGCTTTAAAACCACTGACCGCCATAGGCTGAATATTGGATGGCTTATTTTCTTACTCAGTTCCTGTAAGAGTTCATCCATAGGCAGCGGAATGCTTTTTTGTTTGGGGGGGGGGAAATGCTCCGCCCTTGCCCCAACAGGATTCTGCGGCACAACCTCTCTCTCCAGCTCCTGATTCCCCCACCTACCTTCCCTGGTCGCTGTAATTTTAAATCTTCCAGGGGCCGCCGTGCAGCGTCAATGAGCAGGCCCGCTCCAGAAGTCTTCATTCTGGCACGGCGGCTGCCCGAAGATTTAAAAGTACAGCGTCCTGGAGAAGGTGAGTGGGGGAGTAGAGCTATTGACCGCCAACTTTTGGCCTCCCCTGTTCCGACGCTTATGACTTCATTCTGTACTATATTCCTTTCTTCCCAATCACTTTTTCATGTTTTATCCACGATTGTTTCCAAAAACTGCAGTAATTTTTGTGACCAAGAGTGAAAGATGCAGTTATCTTTGAGCAGTGTTTTTCAACCTTTTTACACCTATGGACCGGCAGAAATAAAATAATTATTCTGTGGACCGGTATCAGTCCGTGGACCGGTGGTTAAAGAACACTGGGCTAAGTTGTGGGCCAGGCCCCGCCCATCTCTAACCAATCTCCACCCCAGACCCTGCCCCCATAATAGTACTAATTGCACCTTGCGCTTTCTGTGCCTCATCTGGAAGCCTTCCCTCTGACGTTGCAACGTCAGAGAGAAGGCTTCTGGTTCAGGCGCAGGATGCCCGTAGGAGCCACTGCCCGTGGCTTTGTGCCCTGAATCAGTTAGGAAGAGGGAGCTGGCTCGAAGATAACGCCGCATCGATCGCACCGTGGACCGGCAATTAAAGAACACTGTTTTGGGCCTGATGCACGTGCTGGCCCTGTGGACCGGCACTGGTCCATGGACCGGTGGTTGAAGAACACTGTCTTAGAAACTACTTCCAACCCTGTTTCTTGGCTGACCACTAGAAGTAGCTTTGTGAAAAGTATTTGGTTTGATTCCCCATCACTAGCCACCCAAAGGAGCGGTAATCAGGTTTCTGAAGTTGTGTAGTATTGCGTTCACGCTGGCTGGCACATTGATCTAGCTCGCATCCCGCCCCCCACCCCCACCCCCACTGCCATGTTTGCGATGCAGTACTCATAATGTCACAGCATCAGAAGGCAGATATAGATTTTCATAAGTTATTTATTAAGAAGGAAGTATCTACAGGTCTTTTCTATGATGAACTGTCCTCCAGAATGTCTGGTATTATTTCTAATGTTTGCAGGAAAAAAATACACATTGGTTGGGTTGACTTTTAGGATTATGAAACGGGTGTGCTGGAGTCTAATATTGAAGACGATGCCTCTGTTGCAGTGAAACACCCAGCGAAACTTTGAAAAATGCAAGTAAAATATAAAACATATCTTTTTTTTGTCTTTGTTTTCACTTCAAACGTCTATGTTCGCAAATGCATAATGGAAGCATTCCAGAGCAGAGATTGGTGTGAATACTGCCCTATCCCATGCATCTGAAAGAATTCAATTAATCTGTGTGCTGCACGACAAAATTAAAACCAACTGGGCTGTCTCATGCCCTGTGACTTCACCAATGCACATCTCGTAGCAGTCACATTAAACTGTATCAGACATTTCTTACTAGCCATATGCCCGTCAGAAGCAAAACTTAGAAATGTATGGCCCAATACTTCAAAGTACTTATTCCTGTAGCAGCCTCTGCTCGCCAGGTAAGTGTCGCGGACTGGGGTCAGTTGGTAATTTTCAGTGGCATTATCCACACAGGGGCAATTCTGTAACATGTGTCTAGAGATACGTGCCAAGTATGTGCATCAAAGGTGCCTTCAAGTTAACAGTTATGCCTAAGGGGCTTATTCCCTAAAGGGCACCTCAAGATAGGTGCCTCTTAGGCACCTAACTTATCCCCCCCCCCTATATGAAGCCAAGTTTGAGTTTTCTATCACCAGCCGCAGTGGTAAAAGCTCCGACGTAGAGAATGATATGGGGAGATTTTTCCTTATCCCCGCAGGAACTCATTTTCCCATCCCGTTCCCACAAGATCTTTTCCTCTGCCCGCCCCATCCCTGCAAATTCTGTCCTCATCTACACAAGCCTCAAACACTTTAAAATCATAAGTAGCAACATTCTAGAGCTCAGATTGTGATGTCATAATGCCTCATTCCACCAATGCCTAAGCTCCGTCCTCATCTGCACAAGCCTCAAACACTTTAAAATCATAAGTGTTTGAGGCTTGTGCGGTTAAGGCAGAGCTTACAGGAATGGAGGTCACAGGGACAGTGATAAAAGTCATGGGGACGGGACGGAGAAATTGAGCTTCTGCGGGGACAGGAATAAATTTGTCCCCATGTCATTCTCTACTCCGACGCTCATAGAATTACTACACTTATCGGAACTTTTACCACGTGGCCAGGGATAACAAAACCCTACCACAGCTTCATAAAACATGGTTTAATTGACAAAATACCCTTAATAGCCTTAGTACGGTAATTAGGAACAAAAATTTAATTGGGCAATAGGTGCCCATTGCATGGTGCTTAGCGGTGCCCAACGCTTAAGCGGGCATGTCTGTGGGCAGAGTGTGACTTAGGCACCACTAAGCGCGATTCTCCAAAAACTCAGGTGCCTGAAATGTAGGCTTTGAAAATCCTGGCCTACATTTCAGGCGCCCACGTTTTCACATAGGTGCCACTAGCCGCAATTCTGTAACTGGCGCCTAAGTGTGATTGTCAGGCAGCTGGCGCCATTTTTCTATGATTTAGGCCGTTGATAGAATCAGCCCCTAAGTACCTAACTGCAAAGGGCCATACGTGTGGGCGGAGCATGGGTGGGTCTCCCAGTTGGACGTGTAGTGCATAGAATACCATAAACTACGTGCCTCAAATTATGCCTGCCATTGACGTGGTGTAATATGGCTTGCCTACATATGGGTGCACAAGTGCCAACCTTACACTAGTATAGGGAAAGGGGATGGTTACAATCAAAGTGGTTTACATATTGCATTATATACAACATAAGAACTGCCGCAGCTGGGTCAGACCAGTGATCCATCGTGCCCAGCAGTCCGCTCAAGCGGCAGCCCTTACGTCAAAGACCAGTGCCCTAACTGAGTCTAGCCTTACCTGCGTAAGTCCTTGTTCAGCAGGAACTTGTCTAGCTTTGTCTTGAATCCCTGGAGGGTGTTTTCCCCTATAACAGCCTCCAGAAGAGCGTTCCAGATTTCCACCACTCTCTTGGTGAAGAAGAACTTCTTTACGTTTGTACGGAATCTATCCCCTTTTAACTTTAGCAAGTGCCCTCTCGTTCTCTCTACCTTGGAGAGGGTGAACAACCTGTCTCTATCTACTAAGTCTACTCCTTCAGTATCTTGAACGTTTCGATCATGTCCCCTCTGAGTCTTCCTCTTTTCAAGGGCGAAGAGGCCCAGATTCTCTAATCTCTCACTGTACCTGTGGCAACGGACCCAGGCTACTCCTCCCGCACATCAAGATGCTGTTATGTACTTATTTTTTTTTATTTCTTTCTCACTTGTAGCCTGCTTATTAATTACACACGTTAAAAAAAAATTATAAACATATACAACAAAATGCTATACTGAATCTCGACTCTTCACACCATTTTTTTTCATCAAGAATATACATGTAAAAACAAGTGTTTGATTTTTATTAACCTTTTCTAAGATTCAGGCATAGGAGACAGAAAGCAGTGTTGCCTCTAAGCTGCGCTGGCGTGCGCTGGCGCACAAAATATTGCATCGCAGCGCACAAGTTTACGTCACAGTGCACGGCGTACGGAGATGGCAGGGCGGCGAGACTGGAGAATCGGGCGAGTTGGCGCTGGCGCCCGATATTTGTAGCGCACAGCGAAAAAAAAATTGCCCACAACACCCGCCCGCTTAGAGGGAGCACTGGACAGAAGGTGCAAATTGTCGGGTAGTTTGTTCTGTAATAAAGGTCCTGTTACAGGTGTCTGAATAATGAACACTTGCCAATGGAGGCTGCACTAACTACCGTATTTCTCTGCTGATCTGAGGGAGCAGGCAGCCTCCTAAAATTGTAGGACTTGTTTGAAATACTCAGGAATTATGCCAATCAAAGTCTTAGAAGTAAACATCAACAATTTAAATTGTGTTCTAAATCAGGGGTCCCGGTCTGCGGCCCGCTCCAGCCGGGCTGTGCGAGATTCCCTTGCACAACATCTTTCCATCCCTCCTTCCCATCCTGCACAGCAGAACCCCGCCAACCCTCCCGCCGCTTCTTTCCCTGCCAGGGCCTTCCCTCTGCTGCCGCATCACGGATGATGTCAGCAGTGATGTGGCGGCAGAGGGAAGGCCCCCAGCGGGGAAGGGATCGAAGCACCCTGTTCAGTGCTGCCACCACTGCTGTTTGGAACGGAGGCATGTCGGCCTCGTGGTGGGAGGGCTGGCGGGGTTCTGCTGTTTGGGATGGAAGTGAGAGATGGAAAGATGCTGCACAGGGAGCATGGATTGGTGTGGTCATTGGGTTCTGCAAGCTCAGGGCTCCCACTGATTCTGCATTATGGTAAGTTGTATAATTTCTATTACAATATTATAACCAATTTCTCACAAGAACGACTCAACTACATTACAAACATTCTCAACCAGATCAAACTCTGGATGTTATCTTTTAGACTGAAACTCAATCCCGACAAATCAAAATTCTTCCTAGCCACCCCCAAGGACAAAATCAAGGACACCTCAATTCAACTAAAAGGACAAACTTTCCCCCTCGAGCCCACGCTAAAGATACTGGGAGTCACTCTGGACAAAAATCTATCCTTAGAAAACCACACCGATCTCATGGTCAGGAAAAGCTTCTCCATACTGTGGAAACTCCGCACCATAAAAAAATACTTTGACGACACCTCTTTTCGCCTACTTGTACAATCCTCCATCCTCAGCATCCTTGACTACTGCAACATCATATACCTCAACGCCACAAAGAAAACCACCATGAGACTAAAAATAATCCAAAATACCGTGGTGCGTCTCATCTTCGGCCTTAAGAAATGGGAACACATCACCCCCTTCTACCACCAACTTCACTGGCTGCCATTTGAATCTAGAGTCCTCTTTAAATTCGCATGCTTCTGCTACAAATCGATAAATGGTTCAGCACCAAGTTACATCAATTCTCACTTTAACCTCTACAACACAAACAAGAAATCCCGTAGAATTCAGCTGTTCGCCTTCCCGTCTCTAAAACTCTGCCACCTTAAAAGATTCCTAGACAAAACCTTCGCTTTCCAAGCAGCTAAGCTCAACCCATGGCTTGCACAAATGATACTCGAGGCCCCCACTTACCTCGGCTTCAGAAAATCACTCAAAACCTACCTATTCGGCAAACAAGACCCCTAACAACCCCCCCCCCCCCCGCTTACATTACTACACCCCCCCACCCACCCCCGCTCTTCCCCCCTTAATTGCTCCCCTCTCCCCCATCTCCCCTCCGCCAGTCATCCTCTGTTAAGTTCGATTAACACTGCTTATATCCGATAAACTATTTACATCGGATAAATTGTCTTTACATGATAAAATGCTGTAAACCCCGCTCTTACATTTGTTTCTACCTGATAAATTGTATACTGCTGATAACTTGTTTAAAATTGTTCAACCTGTTTGTAAATCTGCGTGTCAACGCAGATACTACTGTAACTGATGTAAACCGCCTAGAACTCTCCGGGTATGGCGGTATATAAGAATAAAATTATTATTATTATTATTATTATTATAACTTAATAATAATCGAAATGTAATGTATATTGTGTATAAAACTGCCCTACAAACCCACCTTCAAATCCTTCCCCTACCCCCCTACCGGTCCCTGGAAATATTTGCTTCTATAAAAGCGGTCCTTGGTGTCAAAAAGGTTGGAGACCAGTGCTCTAAATCATTCTGGGAGTTAATGTGAAGTTTTCATTGAACAAGTAACATGATCTGATCTTTTTAAACCTAACATGGATCATACTTCATTATGTTGTATCACTTGGAGGGCCCTACAGCATGAATGAGACAAACCCAGATACGTGTTGTTACAATAAAGCACAGTTACTTACCGTAACAGGTGTTATCCAGGGACAGCAGGCAGATATTCTCACATATGTGTGACCTCATCCACAGAGCCCCCATATATGAGAATATGCTGCCTGCTTGTCCTGGGATAATCTAATTTAGACAGGACTAGACTTTGAACAACAGTTCAAAAATCAGACTTAAGTATCATAGGCTTCATCTTACTGAAAACATGTAATAATAATAATAATAACAGCTTATATACCGCAATAGCTGACAGAATCAAGTTTGAATGGCTTTGGGAACATGTACCCTTAAATTCAACCATTCATCCAGCAGCACTCCCAAGACTAAACAGTCAGATTTTTTTTTTTAAATTTAAAATACACTTCTCCCTCGTCATTCGCGGGGGATACAGGCACCGCGAATGCCGAAAAACCGCGATTATCTGGCTCTGACCCACCCCCACCTCCCTGCCGCCTTCCCGGCCTTACCTGGTGGTCTAGAGGGTTTTCGGGGCAGGAGCGATCTTCCTACGCTCCTGCCCTGTGCAGATCGCCGTCAGGAAATGGCTGTAGGGAGTTCCCGACGTAGTCTCGAGAGACTACGGGAACTCCCAGCAGCCATTTCCTCATGGCGATCTGCACAGGGCAGGAGCGTAGGAAGATGGCTCCTGCCCCGAAAACCCTCTAGACCACCTGGTAAGGCCAGGAAGGCGGCAGGGAGGAAAAAACGATGGATTTTTTTTTTACATTAAGACTTTTTTTAATTTTCCCCCTCTCCAGAAAAAAATCGCGATTATATGAAACCGCAAGTGCAGGAACCGCGAATGGGGAGGGGGAAGTGTACTGCAGTCCTGAAGTTCCATTGGAGCCACAGGTTCATCATTAGCACCTCTTCTCACCAGCATAATTTCAGTTTTTCTAAGTTCATTGTTAGTCTGTTTTTACTCATCCAACATTGTACACAATACTGCAATATCTGATCATAAGGCAGAATTCTATATAAGACGCCCAGTCTCAGCAGCAATCTAAGCAGTTTTTGAGAATCACACATGGACATCATTTATAAAATACTACCCTGATTCTCTACCTGGAGTCCATGTTCCAAGTGCCAGTTAGGGAATCTCCTTGCCTTGATCAGCTTAGCAGCAGTGGCAGGAAACCACCCCAACCGCGAAGTCAGCTGGCAGGAGGGATGCCCACTCCCTCCTGCCAGAAACTCCGAAGCCCCCCCCTCTGAATGTCCATGGCAGGAGGAGTGCCCAATTCTTCCTGCCACCCCTCCCCCCCCGAAGGTCACCAGCAGGCGGGATGCCCAGTCCCTCCTGCTGGAAACCCCTCCATGGGAGTGGCCAAAGGGATTTGGCCAATCGGAGACTTAGGCCAATCCTAGTGCAACCCAGAATGCACTGGGAGGAAGGCCTAAGATTCCGGTTGGCCCAGGTGCCTAGGGCCCCTCCTTAGGCCCTTCCCCAGTGCCTGCCATTCTATGGAAGTAGGCCTACCGGCCAGAGGAAGTAAACATCCCTCCAGCCAGCCTACAAGAAAAGGTACAGGGGAATCTGGGTGGGCTTGGGGGTTATTGGGATGGGGCAAGTTTTCAGAGGGGGGGTTCTGGCAGGAGGGTGTGGGCATACCTTCTGTCGGTGATCTTCGCGGGGGGTTTCTATCAGGAGGGACTGGGCATCCCTCCTGCCAGTGATCTTTGGGGGGTGGCGGCAGGAGGAATTGGACACTTCTGCTGCATTCAGGAAGGGGGCTTTGGGGATTCTGGCAGGAGGGACTGGGCATCCCTCCTGCCGGGCAAGTTCACGGGGGGAACGGGTTCCCTGCTGCGGCCACTAAACTGATCATGGCAGGGAGATTCTCTTGTCGTGATCAGTTCAGCAGTAGCATCTATTTGAAATGTAGGCCAGCATTGTGCTATATTTCAGGTGCCTATTGCAGCCCTAGGAAGATGCCTAGGGCCGCCTAAGCTCACCTAAGGCTAATTCTGGGCAAGACCACGCCCATACCTAGCCTTGGGCAAGCTTAAGCAGCCCTACACGCCTCCCTAAGCTCGTGAAAACACCTACAATGTAGGCAGCCTGATTGGCTGGTTAGACACAGTAGGATGCCTACCACCGCCTACAATCGGGATGCCGTTTATAGAATTTGCCCCAAAATATTCATCCACAGAGTTGAATATCATCAGCATATATTATATTCTACAGCACATACCTGTATTCTATATTAAAATCCCTCATAGTATGGCTGACAAGGCAGACCCCTGTGACATACCCATATCCAGCTGATAAATCCAAGATACCACATCAGCCCACTTCATCACCATCATTCCATTCTTCAAACAGGAGGAAATGGCTACCCTGCGAACAAAATAATTTGGAGCAAGTAAACATTACCCCCATGGAATGGCCTGAAGTAACAACAAAAGAGTTGGAAATAGGTTAAAAAGAGCCTCAAATTGGAAGAGTCTGGGCCCACGGAGTGACCAATTTTTGGCTCAAACATTTAGTATCCTTCCACTAAGATATAGCGAATTTCATAAATTGATTGATCAGGCAGACAAGATTTGGCAACACTTTTGACTAATAGCAGGCAGAACACTTCTTCTTGTTAAGAGAGATCCAAGTAACATTCTTTTTTTTTTTAATAAATCTTTATTAATTTTTAAATGTTAACAATGCCATACAATGAATTTAAATAATAATAATAATAACTTTATTCTTCTATACCGCCATAGTCGTGAGACTTCTAGGCGGTTTACATTGAAGAGAGCTGGACAGTGAGTGAGTTACAATAGAGAATGACACGGTGGCGGTTTACCCGCGGCCACCGCATTTTAGCCGCGGGTCACCGCCGAAAACAGGGAAGAAAACTAGCAGTCGCTGCGGCGATGGGGACAAGGCCATTCACCGCCCGCGGGGCGGTGAATGGGTCTTGTCCCCGCAGTGAGGCATGAAGGATCGCGCGGTCCCCGCAGCTCACACCCGCCTGCCCAATCGATTCTAGTGTTAAGCCAGCTCTCTCCCTTCTCCTCACCTTAGTTTGTAGATTTTCTTTTTCGGCGACCCGCACGCTATCAGAGAGCCGCGCACCCGCTGCTGCTCAGTTTCGATCTTCTGCTCTGACGCAACCGGAAACAGGAAGTTGCAGCAGAGCAGAAGATTGAACACTGAGCAGCCGCGCGTGTGCGGCTCTTTGGGAAAGCGTGCAGGTCGCTGAAAAAGAAAGCCTGCAAATTAAGGTGAGGAGAAGGGAGAGAGCTGGCTAAACACTAGGATCGATTGGGCAGGCGGGTGGGGGCTGCGAGGACCGTGCGATCGCTAGTGTTCCCGGCTCAGACTGTAAGGAGGGAGTGAAAGGGAAAAGGATTCTGGGCCAAGGTGATGAAAACGGAAAGAAAAACCCACAGCAGGAAAGAAAGGGAAGGACAGGCAGGTGAGCCAGATGCTAGAAGCAGGGGGGGGGGAAGAAAGAGGGAAAAAAGCTAGATGGGGTTGAAAAGAAGAGACACACTGGTATGGAAGAGGAAGATAGGGGAAATCTGGACACAGGAAGGTAACAGAAAGAGGGGAAATTATGTGCATTGGGGCATAGGGACAGAGACAAAAAGGGGACATGCCATGTGGATGGAATATGGACACAGGGGGGGGCAATGGCAGATACATAGGGGAGATATTAGAAAAGTATATAAAATCGTACCCGTTTGAGGCTTTTATGTATGCAGCAGTGACGGTGACGGGGCGGTGAATGGGATGGCAGTGGCGGTGACGGGGCGGTGAAGAGGATGGTGAGACGGGGACGGGGCGGTGACGGGGATGGTGAGACGGGGACGGGGCGGTGACGGGGATGGTGAGACGGGGACGGGGCGGTGACGGGGACCAATTTTTTCACCGTGTCATTCTCTAAGTTACAATATGCAGAAGTAAACTGTGGTACGCAGCCTATGCCTGCTAGACGTGTCCTAGAACTGAGTCTAGTTTAAAGGCAAACCCTTCTCCCATTGATTCCAGTAAATCTCTTATTGATACTCCTGATGCTGTTTCTTCCTTAGACTCTAAAGGGAGGCAGAGAGCACGAGTGCAGAGCGCCCATCCCCCTCTCCCCTCCAGGGTTGCTGATAGGAAATCCTTCCCACCTGAGGGTTGGGGCCGGGGCTGCAAACTAGTTGCTCAGAGAGGAATGCTCCTGAAGAGTCAGTTAAGAGGAGGAGAGGCACAGGACAGGCAGCAGAGCTCAGGGCTGGGAGATCCTGATAGCGGTTCACCACTAGAATATATGGAGCTGGTGGAAGCTGGAGAAGAATCATCTTTCAAGGAGAATGAAGAACCCCAAGCCATGGAAATTGACCTGGATCCATCTGCTGCTCCAGTGAGTGAGATTCTTCCATTGGAAGTTTGCTTCATGGAAGGCAAGCCGCTCGTGGAATAAAAGTGAGTAGCTGTGACCTTACTGTATGAAGGACTTCCAAGGTTATGTTATGCCCTGTAGGAGCGTTAGAAACCCAGAGCTCCAGAAGATTTAAAAGACTTATGTGAAGGTGTTTTTTTTTTTGTTTGTTTCTCTTTCAAGAGAAAAGGACTGTATCCAGCCCAGGTAGTGGGGTTCGCCTCACGTAATTCATTGGTGGGATTGTGGGCCTTTTTGGCAGTTTATCACCACGTGAAGCGCACTGCCTGTCCAGTATTCAAGCTGCTGGGATAGTCACAGAAGTAGCTCTGACTAGTGCTGCAATAGTCAAGTTTAAAGACTGTTGGTGTTTGGAATGTTTTGTTTTTTCATTGCATGGAAATAAGTATGGGCCTAAACGCAGAAACATCCTGACAAAGCTTTATGTTTAATACCAATGAAAGATTAAATCCTGAGTTTGATTTAAGCAACTACACTTACCTGGTGTGGCAGTATTTTTCTTCCACTAATTTCCCTTGTGCAGCTCACCGCGGCTCACAAGAGCACAACTCCCTTGTCCCAGCCGCTCTGGGCCCATTGTCCTGAGCCGGTTGGTTACAAAGTATAAACCCAGGATGCACTTTAAATAACACAAATAATTCAAAACGAACAATCATTTTCTCCCCCTTCCCCATATTTAATAGAAGAAGTACATATTTAATTTCAATAATATAGATAATTAAGTATAGTAAACAATAATACATTCCCCTCCCCCTCACCCACCCTGGATGTGTAAGGAAGTCAAATAAAAGGAAAGGTACATGACAGTTATTGTGACTCAATAATTGCAGTCAATGGGCTCCACACCATTTTGAATGTGTTACTATATCCCAAACATTCCGCGTTCATTCTTTCATACTTGTAACATTCTTAAAAATTATAGACTTAAATTTGTCTACAATAGATGCTGATAGAATATACCATCATATATACTGATAACATTATGGCAATACAGCAGAAGGGTAATAAGAGAGGAGCATATGGAACAAAAGACTAGTTAATGTTTAATAATGTAATGTAATGTAATGTAATTTATTTCTTATATACCGCTACATCCGTTAGGTTCCAAGCGGTTTACAGAAAATATACATTAAGATTAGAAATAAGAAAGGTACTTGAAAAATTCCCTTACTGTCCCGAAGGCTCACAATCTAACTAAAGTACCTGGAGGGTAATAGAGAAGTGAAAAGTAGAGTTAGTTAATAAAACCATCATGGCCAGTGCTAAGAAATCTTAGGGCTCCTTATACAAAGGTGCGTTAGGGCCTTAACGCGCGGAATAGCGCGCACTAAAATGCTGTGCACGCTAGCCGCTACCGCCTCCTCTTGAGCAGGTGGTAGTTTTTCAGCTAGCGCGCACTATAGCGCACGCTAATCCAGTGCGTGCGCTTAAAACGCTAGTGCACCTTCATAAAAGGAGCCCTTAGTATAGCGTGGCTTGAAAGCTTTTGATAATGTCCCACATTGCTGGATAATAAATTGCCTTGAAATGTAGAAAACTGTGAATTGACTGAATACATCAAGTCCACTACAAAAATGTGGCAAATCATGCTCCACCTGGAATAAGTAGATGGACCACTTGTCATTCCTAACTAGGCGTATTTCCCCATTTGTTTTGTTTGGCACTTAATCCACTGAGTAATCTTATAAATTCCTTGGGCTATGGATTTAGCCTTGCCAGCAATCGAAGTTACATCTCACTTGCTGTTTGTAGATGACCTGAAGCTCTACCGTTTTAGTAACCAGCAATTAGCAGACCACTTCAAGTGGTGAAAAGCCTTTCAGATGACATCAAGATGACCTTTGGTCTTGACAAATGTGCTAAAGTGACTTTCCTTACGGGGAGCGTTGAGCAAAACTGAAAACATCTGACTGATGACTGTGAGATAAATGAACTTGAACAGGAAAGTGTACATAAATATCTGGGCGCAGAGGAAAGAACCAGTTATCAAGCAGAAACCACTGAAAAACCCCTCAGTTAAGAATATTATAAAACTGATATTGAAGAGGGTGTTAACATCACAGAATAAGATACTGGCTGGCTATTTATTAACTGGCACTTCCTGCACTCCCATATAACTTTAGTAGTACTGTATACACCGGCCTCTTAAAGACCTTGAAAACTAGATGTGCAAACAGGAAAACTCCTCCAAGCCCATGAGGTCATCTATAAAAGTCAGTGTATGCCAAGATTGTGCATTCCTAGATCAAAAGGAGGAATGGGTCCCATAGAAATAGATCACAGTTATTGATCTACTATCATAGGCCTTCAGGCTTACCTCATGGCATCATCAGACCCCATTGCACAAAAGGTATTGAAATATGAAAGAAAATGTCCAAAATCCGCTTCCATTTTTAAACTTGGACAAGAGTTCCAGTGCATAGAAGGATTGGGTGAAAATCCAATGGTAGCAAAAGGAAAAGAAGCAACGGAATTTGCAATTTCCAAGTTAATTTAAAATTTGATGTACAGTACTGCCAACTTTATTCAAATTTTGATAAAACGCCAATAATGAATTCTAAGTGTTGTACAATAAAAATAGGGGAAACGGTTAAAAGCAGATTAAAATAACACTGGCATAATGTACAGAAACACAATACCTACAGACCTAATGTATGATAAAAGAAAAGGAAAGTAGGGAGAACTACAATATTTGAAGAAAAGGAGGACAAATAGACAAATAGGGTAGAAACAATCGGGGGGGGGGGAAGTGAAGGACAATGTTCTGAATAGACAAAAAAATAAAAATAAAATAATGATCGATTTGAAGACTGGCTAAGCTTTTGAGATCAGGGGGCAGGCTCAACTTTCATAAGCGTCTTTGGACGGTTTATAAAATGTAAAGGGGGTAAAAAGTACTCCAAGTCTTAATAGGATACACAAAGATATTAATAGAAGAAAGAAACATACAGTATATGCAAACACATAAGCATATGCTGTATTCAGTGATGTTATTTTTGGCCCCCAGCCCGGAATTAGTGAGCAATAGGGAACCTTAGGGCAGTGTTTCCCAAGTCAGTCCTGAAGTACCCCTTTGCCAGTCAGGTTATCAGGATATCCACAATGAATATGCATGAAAGAGAACTGCATACAGTGGAGGCAGTATATACAAATCAGTCTCATGCATATTCATTGTGGATATCCTGAAAACCTGACTGGCAAAGGGGTACTTCAGGACTGACTTGGGAAACACTGCCCTAGAGTGTCTATGTGTCACCTTATAATCAAGTTCCTAAGGCAACTTCAAATAAAAATAATTGTACTTGTTTCTTTAAAATTTGGCAATGATTCCTCCAGATAAGTGATAATGGAATAGTATTCCAGAGACAGGGACCAGCAACACTAAATATCGGTGTCAGGTCAAAAGCGCGCCGGGACAAAGGCGCACGCAGACAATTGAGCGCAGTGCGGAGGCGTGCGCCGCAGAAAATTACTGTTTTTACGGCTCCGACGGGGGGGGATGTGGGGGGGGAACTTTACTTAAAAGAGATCGCGCCACGTTGTGGGGGTGTTGTGGGGGGGCATGGGGGGTTGTAACCCCCACATTTTACTGAAAACTTCATTTTTTCCCTGTTTTTAGGGAAAAAGTTAAGTTTACAGTAAAATGTGGAGGGTTACAACCCCCAAACCCCCCACAACGCCGGCGCGATCTCTATTAAGTAAACTGGGGGGGGCTCCCCAACAAAAACCCCCGTCAGAGCCCCTAAAAACTGTAATTTTCTTCGGCGCGCACCTCCGTTTTGCGCTCAGTTGTCAGCGCGCGCCTTTGTCTTTCGCCGACTTGTCTATGAACCCTAAATATCTTACACCGTACGGGACTAGTTTCAGGAATGGCGTTCATAATTCAGCACCCAAAAACATCAGTGTTAAGTGCGATTCAATAAAAGATGCATTCACTTTATGGAATCGCACTTAGTGTCAATTCTGTGCTGAACTTTGAGGCGCTGGACTTACACCTGCTAAAACCAGCTGCAAATGATGGCTCCTAAGATGGGCACACTCAGGTGTGTAATCTGCAAATCCACGCATAACTTTTTGGAACACCTCTGACATGCCCTTGGCCACATCCATTTCAGAAACGCACTATAAAAGTTAGGCACCGAGCAGTGGCATAGTAAGGGGGGAGGGTGGTGGGGATGGAATATACTGGGTGCTGTCTTGATGGGGGTGCTGGAACCTCTCCTCCCCCTGCTCCTTCTCACCCCTCCCCCGCCACATGCGGGCTTTCACTTCCCCACCTCGTACCTCTTGCTCTTCACTGGTGCGAGCAGCAGCTCCAACCTGCTGCTCACGCCGGCGTCAGTTCTCCCTCTGATGTCACTTCCTGGTCACGGGACCAGGAAGTGATGTCAGAGAGAAAGCCATGGGCAGCAAGTTGGAGATGCTGCTTCCGCTGGAGAAGTTAAAGAGATATGGGGGAAGGGGTACACACATGCAGCGGGGGAGCAGAGAAGGAAAGGAGCAGAGAACAGGGCACAGGGTGCCCTCCCACCCTCACTACGCCACTAGCACTTAGCCTTATAGAATAGGGCTCAGCCAGATGCATGCACAAATCTTTATTGGAGACAAATTAACTACAGTAATTGGTTGTTAGTGCCTAATTATTTCTTATTAAGGGCTTGTTACTCAATTAAGTTGTCTGCGCAACTTGGGTGCACACCTAAATTTGGGCAAGCAATTTTTGGTGCCATGTATATAAAATCCACTGGATGCTGTCTAGTCTGCTAATATGAAGCAAAGGAGCAACTAATTGATTTGGAGATGCCAAACTAAGTAATCTTGAAGAAACAAAAGGGACAATAATGTAGGCAAGTAAAATGGACTACAGACGTGGAAGGGCATTTTCAATATGACGTCTAAATTCAAGTTTAGACGTTTTGTGGAACATGCACAAAAATCCAGTAGTGAACTTTCAAAACTGCAAAACGTCTACCTTGGGTTTTTTTCAAAAATGTGCTCTGTGCATCTATTGGAAAAAACAAACATACCAAAAACAAATGCAAAATGCAAAAAAAAATAAGCCATTGGGATGTAGGAGGGGCCGGCGTCTGTACTAGATTGACCACACAGATATCCCAAAAGAGTAGAGAGGCACCATAAGAGACACTGTAGTGAACTTCACATAAACATGTCCCAGGTACACATTTCACCATAACCCCTTTATGGTGTAAAGGGAGCCCTCCAAAACCCACCCCAAATCTTCTGGACCCAACTGTACACCATACCAATAGCCCTTATGCCTGCAGGTGTCACCTCGCATGTGGATTTGGGTGGATTTGGGAAGATTCACAGATTCCACCCTAAGTGTAATAGTTAGAGTATGAACCCAAGTTCCCTTCACTATGGTTGACTATGCCACCTACCAAGCTACTCCAGGAACCTTCTTGCTGGTCTACCAGAACTAGCCATAACATCTGAAGCTGTCATATAAGCAGGTATGTACCATTTCATTGATATCTTGGGGGTCATACCTTCAGTGGTTATCTGGTCAGTTTGGGTACCTTTTTTGGCACTTATTTGTTATTTAAAAAAAGTCTAGCCCTAAACATCTAACTTGTGCCCTGGATAAATTCTTAAATGTTAAATTATGGCAGAAAGACATCCAAGTCCACCCTAGTCCCGCCCACACCATGTTTCTAACACCCCCCCTTGAAATTTCAATGATCAATTGCCTAGATATCTTTCTAAAATACAGGTTTCAAATATAGCAAACTGGGAGGGTTTGGCAAGAAAATGTCTCTCTGTCTCTTTATGCCACTTTTTGGATGTTTTTCTCTTTTGAAAATGAGCCCCATAATGTTAAAAGTTATTCTATGATTCACAGGGAGCAAGTGTTTGGCTTATAACAACGGGGGGTTCATAGACAAAATCGCACGAGACAACGGCGCGCTGACAACTGAGCGCAGACAACTGAGTGCAAGGTTGACGGCGCGCCGAAGAAAAGCACTATTTTAAAGGGTTCTGACGGGTGGTGTTGGTGGGGAACCCCCCTATTTTACTTAACAGACATCGCGCTGGCGTTGGGGGGGTTTGGGGGGTTGTAACCCCCCTCATTATACTTGAAACCAAACTTTTTGCCTGTTTTTTAGGGAAAAAGTTCAGTTTTAAGTATAATGTGGGGGGTTACAACCCCCCAAACCCCCCCCAACGGCAGCGCAATGTCTGTTAAGTAAAGTGGGGGGTTCCCCCCCCTACACACCCCGTCGGAGCCCTTTAAAATAGTGCTTTTCTTCAGCGCGCCATCAACCTTGCGCTCAGTTGTCTGCACTCAGTTGTCGGCGTGCCGTTGTCTCGCGCGATTTAGTCCCGTCACCACAACGGGGTAATATGAATACATTTTTTTAGATTTCTTTATTATATTTATGGCCATATTTTGGAAGACCTGTAATCATATAATGTCTATTGTCCTTATATCATTAAAAAGTGCATTTCAGTAGACAAGCTGCTGTAGAGAATAGCTTTCTAATTGATTAAGTCATCCTAAATGTGTAGAAACTGTTTTGTACCAGGCTAGAAATGTATGCACAAAAATTCAGATATTGGTCATGTATAATCCCCTGGACTTTCACAATCTTGATACCACTATACAAAGAGGGCTTCTACTTCTAGCAAAGAGGACCCCACAAGATTTTTCAGGGTTTACTTTCAGTCTATTTAAATTAAGCCAGTCTGCAAGCCAATTAAGTTTCTGGGTCAAGGTCTGAATTTCCTGCAAGCAAGTGGAGTTAGTGGTACAAAGTAACTGCATTATCAGCATAAATTTGTTTTATTTAAAACACTTTTATCCCACATATCCAAACAATCCACAGGTTATAGAAGTATGTGCACAAATCAGAAAACAGAGCCAATGAATAGCTACACTCTTATAGCCAAATCATGTAATAATCTTTTTCTCGATGATTTATAAACGGAATGAGGCATTATGACATTACAATCTCAGCTCTGGAATGTTGCTATTCTCTGGGTTTCTGCCAGGTACTTGGGACCTGGGTTGGCCACTGTTGGAAACAGGATACTGGGCTTGATTGCAATTCTTACGTTTTTATGTATAGTTTGAGTTTGTTGTAGGAAGCCTCCTCATCAATCAATCCTTATTAAACAAACATAGAACAACACAATTTCTTTAAAAAAACAACAACAACCAACCTAAAATCATATATGAAAAGCAAAAACTAATGATTTAATAGCTCAAGCGAACAGATCTCCATTTTCAAAAGCTTTCTAAAAAAAAAAAAAAAAATCACTTCAACTTGTGAAAGGCTAATAGCACGGAATCTGATGAATATTATTCAGTAAAGTATTCCACATACATGGTCCAGCAATTCTAAAAATTCTCAAACGTATTGTAGTTTTGGCGAAACCCAATGATTGAGCCAAAGTAAAGGAGCCACAAAGATGTTAAACAGAATAGGGGGTAATGATGAGCCCTGAGAAACTCCACACAAAAAGGAGGTATGTGTGAGAATGAGAGTTTTTCCATTGCAGGGAGGTAGACTTAGGAGTAACTTCAGGAAACACTTTTTCACAAAAAAGGTAGCAGATGCCTGGAATGCCCTTCCAGGAGAGGTGGTAGAGGACAAAAATGGTGAGCAAATTCAAAAATGCATGGGATAAGCAAAGGCAATGCCTAAATATAAATAGGATGGAATACCTCGATATGGCTGTCGAGGTGTTATCTTGAGCAATAGTAGTGGGAACTGAGCCTGATACCGGACAGACTTCTACAATCTGTATCCCACTTTGGCAACTCCAGTGTTGTAGATCACTTTGTTAGATCACAGAAGAAAGCAATCCCTACAAAGATGCAGCAAGAGCAATGATGGAATGGGGATGAGAAATAGACTTCCACAGTGGCTTACCAATGGGGGAGGGAGGCAGTGGACCACCCCAAGTGCCAGCTATGAGGGGGTTGTTCCCAGCCTTGGAGTCACGGCCCATCCCCAAGGTTCTGGGTAGCCCCCGTGGCCCAGCATGTTCCTAGCCTTCTCATCCGATGTCCTTTTAGCTTCCGTCAAGCTGAAAAAACTGCCAGCCTCGGCAGTGATTCAGCTACGTTGCCAGTGGCTCCCCTTCTTGCTTTCCGCGTCTGCCAATGATGCAACTTCCTGTTTCCGCCTGGGTGGATCGCGGCAGAGACAGACGAAAAGCAGGAAGGGGAGTTGCGGGCAAAGTAGCAGAATCACTGCCGAGGCCAGCAGTTTTTTCAGCTTGACGGAATACCTTCGCATCGGACCGGCAAGGGTTATTACTAAATGATATAAAAAAATGATGATTGGGGGGGGTGTCAAAAAATGATGGGATCCGGGTGTCACATACCCTAGGTACACCACTGGACTTCCACCACATATAATTCAATCACCCACCTTTTTCTGTTGGGATTACACCAAAGTTAATTTATGATTCTCCTGGTCAACAATTGGACGTTTTATGTGAATTCACATTCCATATTTAATGTTACTGACATGAGACAGCGCCATTACCTCAGTTGATGGCACCTGAGGCAGGCGATTCCTCCCACCAAAATATGGATTGTGTCAGGTCTGTTTTTATGTGTTAAAGGTGCTGCGGTTAATAAACATTTGTTACTGAATTTTGTGTGGAAACCCATTTTTCATCCCCACTCCATCATTGCTATTGTAGATCACTTTATTGTCGCATGCAGCGAGTGAGGGTACTGTGCAACTCAGGGGGAGGGGAAGACATTTTGACTGGTAAGTTGAATAATGCCAGCAATACTTGGAGTCCTGGTTATAACCACTTATCATCCCCATCATGTTTGACTGCCTATATCAGTGTATCACAAACGATGTTCCGCAGCTCACTAGTGTGCCTCCTGAGATTTCAAGTGTGCCACGAGATGCTAGGGAGGAGGAAATGCACTGGTGCCAGTTGACTGCCTACAGGATGTGCCTCTCGCAGCAAAGCAATCACCCTCTCCTTTTCTTCGCACGTCTTCCCTGCCAGCACACCCCACCGGTGGCTCACAGCCCATCTAGATGGCCTTTGCACATGCGTGGATGGCAACATGATGACATCATCGTGTCAACATCCGCGACATCAGAGAAGGGGCGGGACCGCGGCAGAGAGAAGACAACTTGGACAACCATGGCAGCTTACAAAGATTGCTAGAGCCAGCGATCTTCTTCTGCAGGGCAGGCTGCTGAATTTTGGTAAATTGCTGTGGGAAGCCGGACACTAGCGGGGAAGCCACTTCTCGACTGACCCTCCCCACTCTCCCTCTAAATCAGGAGCGGCAGGCCAGCAAGAGGCAGCGCTGCCGCTCCTGCTTTAGGGGCGAGGGTCAGTCAATGAATCGGGAGGCCGATTTATGGGTGCGGTAAATCGATTTGAATCGATTCACCCGAAGTGAATCGATTCGAATCGTGAATCAGGCAGCACTTCTAAGAGGTTTACAATAAATGGAAAGGGATTGGGACTTGTATACTGCCTTTTTGTAGTTTTACCACCACACTCAAAGCACTTTACATACAGGTACTTCAAGCATTGTCTCTATCTGTACCGGTGGGCTCACAATCTATCTAATATAACTGGGGCAATGGAGAATTGAGTGACTTGCCCAGGGTCACAAGGAGCATCTTGGGGTTTGAACCACAACCTCAGGGTGCTAAGGCTGTAGCAGGAAATACAAAGCGTTACTCAACAGATGCATGAATGGTTAAGGAGAGGTGAACTGAAGCCTAAGGATGTGCAACTGATAGTTGCAGCCCAGGACAACGTATTACGGACAAGATAGTTTACATGAAGTACTGAAAAATCAGGTGCAGCAGACATCTGCAGATTTTGTAAGAAAGAGCTGGAAGCGAAGTGTTGACGATGAAAAACCTTTATACAGAAAGGCACAACAAGGTGGCGCATCTCATTCACTGGAAACTCTGTAAGCATTATACAGCACCAGCGTGCCAGAAAAGTGTTGTGGACTGTGGAAAAGGAAGAGATTATGATCACCTTTAATATCAACATCCTTACTGATAAAAGCTGGATGCAAGAAAACCGGATATAGTGGTAAACGAAAACCCCCCCCAAGAGAACAGCGCTGACTGTAGAGGTGTCGAATCGATCCCAATCGACCCTAGAGGAAAGGAGAGACAGGGGAGATATGATTCAGACGTTCAAATACTTAAAGGGTATTAACGTAGAACAAAATCTTTTCCAGAGAAAGGAAAATGGTAAAACCAGAGGACATAATTTGAGGTTGAGGGGTGGTAGATTCAGGGGCAATGTTAGGAAATTCTACTTTACGGAGAGGGTGGTGGATGCCTGGAATGCGCTCCCGAGAGAGGTGGTGGAGAGTAAAACTGTGACTGAGTTCAAAGAAGCGTGGGATGAACACAGAAGATTTAGAATCAGAAAATAAAATTAAAGATTGAACTAGGCCAGTTACTGGGCAGACTTGTATGGTCTGTGTCTGTGCATGGCCGTTTGGAGGAGGATGGGCAGGGGAGGGCTTCAATGGCTGGGAGGGTGTAGATGGGCTGGAGTAAGTCTTAACAGAGATTTCAGCAGTTGGAACCCAAGCACAGTACCGGGAAAAGCTTTGGATTCTCGCACAGAAATAAGAAGAAAAAAAAAAAAATTTAAATTGAATCAGGTTGGGCAGACTGGATGGACCATTCGGGTCTTTATCTGCCGTCATCTACTATGTTACTATGTTACTATGTTACTCTGCGAATCATGTGGAGAGAGAGAGAGAAAATCATCAAGTACCAAGAAATATGGTCTGAGACCAAGAAAGCAGTGGTGTAGGGAGGGGGAGGCGGGGGTCCACCCCAGTGCGATCTTCCTAAGGATATGGAACCCCCTCCTCTTGTCCACCCACCCCCCGCTCTTCTCCTTGCTGTGAACGCGTGCCCCTTGCCTTCCCCATACCTTTTTTTACTTCCATGGCGTGAGGTTGCTGCCCGCGTCGGCATCGCTGACGTCACTTTTGGGACCCGTGCCTAAGAAGTAACATCAAAGGGCGAGCCGACTCCGACGTGGGCATGCTGCTCACACCGGAGAAGTTAAAAAGGTACGTGGAAAGGGAAGAGGGCACACTCGTGGGGGGGGGAGGGGCTCCACCGCCCTGGGTGCCGCTCACCCTTACTACACCACTGCAAGAAAGATACAGAACTATTTCCCATCATTTTGGGTGCCACTATCTTGATCAAAAAGAACTTCCCCGCACACCTAGATAAGTTGGCTTTACATGTTACCTCTTTTGAACTCCAGAAAGAAGCTCTCTTTGGCACAAGGCAAGTACTATAGGGAGTGTTAGCATTAAAATTTGAGAGACTGAGATCAAACTACACATAAAGTATGAAAACATACATTATTCCAGTAAGATGGGTCCCGTTGGGCAAAGGGCATTTCAAGCTAAGTACAATTTCTATATAATAATGACGAAGTACAAAGCACTATTCAAATATTATTTATGATACAATTTTCAATGGGAGCTTTTTTGAGGATCAATGAAAGATACTAACAAGGTATTACAAGCACTACACTATTATGTGTGCTGTGTTATGGTTTTCTGAGATTGTTGTGGTTTACATTAATTCACAGTAGCATTTTAAAGGTTTCTTGTGGAGATCAAAAACTCCACATAACCTGGCTTAGGTGTGAGGTTTATTCCTGTCATGGTATGTGCAAACTAACCCATTTGGAGAAGTTGCCCCCAGGGAAACCACTCATGAACATTCCACTTCAAACTCATATTGCAAAGAGGGCAGAGTAGAATTGGCATTGAGCATATGGCATTGGAATGCCTAGACTACGGCATCGGTTTATAGCAATGCCCTTAATGCCACTGAGAATGATTACAGACCAGTCTGGAGGGTGTCAGGGTAGTGTCTGGGTACAATGCAGCGGCTAAACTTATTTTTAGAAAGAAGAAATATGATCATGTATCCCCATTATTGAGAAAACCTTAGTGGCTACCAGTTCGTTACAAGATACAGTTAAAATGTGCATGTGTTATCTTTAAATTCCTCTATGGAATATTTGACAATTCTATCCCTTTATGTTGGAACTAGTGTTTAAGCCCGTTACATTAATGGGTGATAGAATTTATGTCTGTCTGTCTGACTTTCTTTCTTTCTGTCTCTCTCCCTGTCCCTGTCTCTTTCTTCCTTTCTTTCTGTCTCTCTCCCTCCCGCTGTCTGTCTGTCTTTCTTTCTTTCTCTCTCCCTGGCTCCCTTTGTCTATCTGTCTTTCTGTCTCTCTCCCTGCCCGTCTCTTTCTTTCTTTCTCTCTCTCGCGGTCTGTCTTTCTTTCTGTCTGTCTCTCTCCTGCTGTCTGTCTTTCTTTCTGTCTGTCTGTCTCTCTCCCTGGCCCCCTGTCTGTCTGTCTTTCTTGATTTCTGTCTATCTCTCTCCCTGCCCGCTATCTTTTGTTCTCGTTCGCTGCCTGCCTGTCTTTCTGTCTCTCTCCATGGCCCCCTGCCTGCCTGCCTGCATTTCTTTGTATTTCTCAGTGGCCCCCTTCAATAATGGCGATAAAATTGATCCCTGCGGAATCCCAAAATTTGTTGAATTTATACTTGCTGAGGAGTCATTGAAATTACTTTAGATGATCTTTCATTGAAATATGATTGAAACCACTGGAGAACAACTTCCCGAGATTCCCAAGGATTCTAATCTGCTCAGAAGTAGATGGTGATCGATAGTGTCGAAAGCTGATGATAAACCTAAAGATATAAGGAGGACAGATTTATGTTGATCCCAAAAATATGGGATGGAAGATGTCAAACCTATTAAAGAGTGCTCAGTTGAGCAGAATTGTTGGAATCCTGTTTGGTAAGGGTGTAGTGCTCCAGTTTTCTCTAAGAATTCAGAGACTTGATTAAACACTATTTTTTCTGTCATTTTTGCTATGAATGGTATTTTTGCTATAGGGTGATAATTACTGGGATCATTTAAATACCCCTTTACATCTTTTGATATTGGATGGATAGTAGCATTTTTCCATTTTTTGGGAATAGTTCCTTTCTCTAAGGAAGTCGAGATTAGTTGATGTATGTGTTTACCAAATGTGTTGAAAAAATTTTTCAGAATGGGTGGAGGAAGTAAATCTTCTTTATTCCCTTTTAAGTTTAATGAAGCAAACCGATTTCTCAGATCCAGTACTGATGGTAAAGAAAAATGTGAACACACTGATATTGAGATGTGAGAGCCTGGAGCCAAATAGTCTGATCCTGGGTCTAAGTTGTTTACAAATGTTTTCCTTATCCCTTGAATTTTCTCTCTGAAAAAATTTGCAAGATGTTAGGGTGCTAGTTGCTCCTTGTATAGAGCGCGATTTAAATGTTGTTAAAGATTTTAAAATGCCAAATAAGGTTGCAGAATTATTTGCTGTTCTAATACGTGATCCATAATATGTTTTCTTTGCCTCATTGATTTTATTTTTATAGTATTGTGCTTGGCTCTGGTACCTTGCTTGATTGGCAGATGTTTTTTACGCCATTACGCCATTTTCTTTCTAAAGAGCGTAATTGTTTTTTGATAAGAGATAATTCATTAGTATACCAAGGATTTTTTTTTGTTTTTTTGCTGAAATTGTTTTTCTTACTATTGGGGCGAATTTGTTTAGTACTGTTTTGCAAAGATTTTCCCACTGGCATATTTGTTCGTCCATCGATAATTTTGTGAAATCTTCGGTAGACAGTTCGATCATTGAATTCAGTTTAGATTAGTCTAACTTACTATAGTCACGATAAATGTAAGTTTTTCCTTGGTGCCCCTTGGCAATAAATTTATGTTCATAGTAAAAAGTAATTAAACTATGGTCCGACCATGGGACAGGCTCTATTTTTGGAGAAGAGAAATCCTGATTAAGGTACTTGGGGACTAATAGCATATCTATTGTGTGTCCTGCAGTATGTGTTGGTTGAGAGACTTTAGCTATGGCGGCCCTCGAGGACTGACATTTGACACCCCTGCTTTAGATGATGATGATACAACATTGTAGTGCCTTAGGACAGTGGTTCGCAACCCAGTCCTCAGGGCAAAACCAGTCAGTCGGGTTTTCAGGATAAGCACAATCAATGGCATAGTAAGGAGGTGGGGGGGCAGTCCACACCGGGCGTGGTCTTCTTAAGGGCACAGCACACCTCCTCCTCTCCACCCCCCATGCCCCTCTCCTTACCGCACGCACCCCCTTTCCCCATAACTTTTTTACTTCCCCGACGCAAGGTTGCTGCTTGCGTCGGCGCTCTCTGACATCTCTTCCGGGACCTGCGGCTAGGAAGTGATGTCAATTAGTGAGCCGACACCTATGTGGCCATGCTGCTCACGCTGAAGAAGTTAAAAATGGAAGGGGAAAGGGGCCACTGCCCCGGGCACCACGAACCCTTACTACGCCTCTGAGCACAATTAATATGCATGAGAGAGATCTGCATAGCAAGAAGTCAGTGTATGTAAAGCTCTCTCATATACAGTCAAACCTTGGTTTGCGAGTGTTTTGCAAGATGAGCAAAACTCTCCAGCAAATTTTAACTCGCAAAACGAGCGTTGTCTTGATAAACAAGCGCGTACGTGCGTGTCACTCCCCAAACCGAGCTGCCACCACCCCACCCCGGGCATCAGCTTCTCTCCCCCCGCGGTTCGCCTTCAAACCTTTATCTCTAGCGGACACCGGCAGACAGCACCCACTAACCCACGCCGGCAGCACCGCTTTGCCTATGCCGCATCCAGCTCCACCGTAAACAGGAAGTGGGATCAAAAGGGGGCGGAGCTTGGCCGAGGGAATGCTCCAAGTTTGAGACCACTGGCTTAAGGCATTTCGCTATAAAACTTGAGGTGCTATTAGATATGGCAGAGATTTACAATGGCAGTGGCAATGCTTTGATACGATACTGTAAAACCATCACACTTCAAAAGTAGATTCTTCACCCAGAAAAAATTGGCAACTATAGTCAGGTTGTCTTCCTTTACGGTCAGCAGCTGCCAAGGGATGCAGTCATTTCGTGCATGGCAGCCTCTTTACTCACTGAGGCACCTAGACATGGGATCCTTCAAGGGTTCAAAGAACAAGAAATTAGAAAGACATGATGAGGATTACTTTTTGCAAAAACAAACAGCAGAGACAACTGTCTACTGATGGCAGAAAGAATATTTGAGGAAACCAAATGATCAATGTAAAAGACTTTTTTCAATAAGGTGACTCAACACGAGCCATGTTTTGGCCACAAGGCCTGCCTCAGGAGTCTAAAAACATACAAATAAATAATTATAAACATATACAAATATCAATAGATTCATAAATAAAGAATTAAAAAAACTGATCATATGGTATCTTCTTTACATAAATAACACTGGTCAACTACTACTGGTTTGCTACTGGACTTCTTTCACCTGTACCTTAACAAAGGCCACATGCTGACTCTAAATCTGAAAACAGTTGTTGTCTATCACATCCTGTTTTTAAGTTATGCTTCAGTTTGTGTTTATATAATTTTGGTCATAACGCTACTGTGAAGCGTCGGTATTTTTCTGTTTCTGTAACACAATATTTCATTTTAGGACAGCTCATCGATCACATATACTAGTAATTTGAAAGTTTATACTAAAAAGTGATTGTGCTGCTTTTTCTACCTGTGAATTTTTAGATTTTGTTTGTTTTTGTCTAAGATATTATAATTATTATGAACAGATGAGGTTGTATTAGAAACATAGAAACATGACAGCAGATAAAGGCAAAACGGCCCTTCCAGTCTGCCCATCCGCAGTAACCATTATCTCTTTTTCTCTCCAAGAGATCCCACGTGCCTATCCCAAGTCCTTTTGAATTCAGACACAGTCTCTGTCTCCACCACCTCTTCTGGGAGACTGTTCCATGCGTCTACCACCATTTCTGTATAAAAGTATTTCTGATAATTTCTGTTATGTCTGCAGACAATTTACTGCACATGATCAGCGAAAGAATCTGTCCAGCAGACTTCAAAGTGCATACAAGCATTATTTTGGCTGTAAATTGCAATTTAAGAACCCGATAAAGGGAAAATAAAAACTAATAAATAGAGAAACGCTTTCAGGAAGCGACATCCCCTTTTTCCTCCTGTTTTATCCTCTCCCTCTTCCCTTCCTTATTTTTATTTACACAATGTAATTAAAATCTCCCTCCTCCCCCTGCGCCTCTTGTCTCTAACCAGTCTTAATTCTGTCCTTGTCCTGGCCTCAATCCCCCCTTATTTTTATTTCAAATTTTTTTTTTAAGCTATTTTAAATATTTTAATTTTTATTATTGTAGACCGACCAGATACTTGTGATGGTCGGTATATCAAGCTATAAATAAACTTGAAACTTGACCAAGATAAAACATGGGCACCTCATGTGGGTGTCAGGTCAAAAGCGTGCCAGGACAAAAGCGCGCCCAGACAATTGAACGTAGCGCGTGCTGCCACGCCTCTCTAAATTACTGTTTTTAGTGCTCCAACGGGGGGGCATGGGGGGGAACCCCCCACTTTACTTAATAGACATCGTGCCGCATTGTGGGGGCATTGTGGGGGGTGGGGGGGGTTGTAACCCCCCACATTTTACTGAAAACTTCACTTTTTCCCTGTTTTTAGGGAAAAAGTTCAGTTTACAGTAAAATGTGGAGGGTTACAACCCCCCAAACCCCCCATAACGCCGGCGCGATATCTATTAAGTAAACTGGGGGGGTTCCCCAACAAAACCCCCCCCGTCGGAGCACCTAAAAACTGTAATTTAGAGCGGTGCGGCGGCGCACGCTTTTGTCTTTCGCGCTGTTGTCTATGAACCCCTCATGTGTGCTGCACTGTCTGCTATTCCGGATTAACACAGTGGCTGAATGGGAAATGGAAGAAGATGCCTTTTACTGTACCCATGGTGTGGTGTGAACCAACAAGCCATCACAGTTATGACTATACTGTAAAAGCTGAAATTTGTACCTCTATGTCCACCAAGTTTGCATTTCCCACCAAAGTTTACCCTGTTTATACTGTGAATGTACTCTTGTAACCCGTTCTGGGCTCCTTTGGGAGGACGAGCTAAATAAATCTAAATAAATAATCACTTGGACTGTTATTTTTGCATTAATTGCAAAAATTCCTGGATTCACAAAGAGGAGTAAATCAAAAATTGTGTATCCTGATTGCCCGTCAGCAATTAAACCCGTTCCTCATGACTCGGAGAATCCAGTTCCAATTCCTCCTTCCACCCCTGCAGCACAATGCCGAAAGTTCAGATGAAGAATGTGCCTCTGCGGTTGTGGAGGAGTTGAATGAGCCTGAAGTGGATGAAAAACAACCTCACTTGCTGACTCAAGAAGATCTTAATGATCAACTTCTTCCCACCCAATCTTGGTGATGTCAGCGATGAGCAAGGGGAAAGATTTCATCATGATATCAAGATGATGGGAAGCAGATATCAGGGAAAGTTCAATCCCAGTATGATGGGAGACTGTTGTTGGCTCTTGCAAAGAGAGACAAATGTACAGTACAACTGTAAAAACAAGTGTCTCAAACATTTCTAAACATGCTGACATCACTTTCGTGTGAGTTAAGAGGCCTAAATATATGCTGTAACCCATTTCCTTATTGTCTTTGTGTTTGTTTTCATAGTAAACTCCTTAACACAGGTTTGGTGGGAAACAGTCCATACTCGCAATATTGTGCCGATATGGCAAACTGTCTAAAAAATTAGTAACATGAATCTCGGAAACCTGACGTTCTAGCTGAATTTCAATTACAAATCTGAAATCAGCATCATTCAATTAACTAAGAACACTTACTTCAGTAGCAAAGAAAAACTTGTTTGTTGTTGACCAGTGTCAAACCTAAGGAATAATAAGCTCATGTATACATTAAATATGCAAATGAAAATAAAGTATATAAAAAGGTATATCCATATTATTAAACAGATGTATTTTATTGTAAACTGCTTAGATCTGTAATATGCTTAAGCGATGTATCAAATGTTAATAAAACATAAACATATAGAAGATGTAAGTAACATATACACCATATTGTGCAGTAATGTACAATGATAGTACTTTTCACTGCATATCAGATTAGAGAATGACACGGGGAAAAAATTTGTCCCCGTCCCCACGGCCACCATCCCTGCCACTGCGACCACTGTCCCATCCTGTCCCCGTCTCCATTGCCCCCGCCCCGTCCCCATCCCCATGCCCGCCCTGTCCTTGCGACTACTGTCCACGCCCTCCTTCCTAGTGTGAGGGAACATGTGCAATCATGGATCGCACGGTCCAGAAGCTCCCTTCAGCCCGATCGCCACGTCCTGCCATCTTCCTCCCTCCACCTCACCTTAGGTGCCGAGTCCGACTTTAATTCTTCTTCTCCCAGCCGCACGCTTTCGATAAAGCCACGCGCGCAGCTGCTTGAGCTGTTGAATCTTCTCCTCTGACTCAACTTCCTGTTTCCGGTTGCGTCAGAGGAAAAGATTCAACAATTCAAGCAGCTGGGAGAAGAAGAATTAAAGTCAGACTTGGCACCTAAGGTGAGGTGGAGGGAGCGAGATGGCAGGACGTGGGATGCGGCGATCGGGTGGGGATGCTGGACCGTGCGATCCATGCTGGCTTCACTGCGGAGACAAGACCATTCACTGCTCCTTGGGGCAGTGAATGGCCTTGTCCCAGTCCCCACAGCGACCACTAATTTTTCTCTCCCAGTTTTGGTGGGTTACCCATGGCTACCCGCAGCTAGCCGCGGGTAACACCACCATGTCATTCTGTATATCAGATGTTCATCTTTAAATATAAAAAGAATCTCAAAAGATATGATAAGATATGAATTCTTAAGTTAACTATAATAGCATACCCCCCACCCCCTTTTACAAAACTGCAAAAGTGGTTTTTAGTGCAGGCCGGTATGCTGAATGCTCTTTGCTGCTCCTGACACTCATAGAGTTCCTATGAGCGTCGGAAGCAGTACAGAGCATTCAGCGAGGACATGAAGGCTGCCAATCAAGTGGAGCAAGCTTCATCCAAGGCAAGACAAATCATAGGTTGCATACGCAGGAGTTTCGTCAGCCGTAAGCCTGAAGTCATTATGCCATTGTATAGATCCATGGTGAGACCCCCACCTGGAATACTGTGTGCAATTCTGGAGGCCGCATTACCGTAAGGATGTGCTGAGGCTGGAGTCGGTCCAGAGAATGGCCACCTGGATGGTCTCAGGACTGAAGGATCTCCCGTACGAAGAACGGCTTGATAAATTACAGCTATACTCACTCGAGGAGTGCAGAGAGAGGGGAGAGATGATCGAGACGTTCAAGTATCTCACGGGCTGCATCGAGGCGGAGGAAGATATCTTCTTTTTTAAAGGGTCCCACGGCAACAAGAGGGCATCCATGGAAAATCAGGGGCGGGAAACTGCACGGTGACACCAGGAAATTATTTTTCACTGAAAGGGTGGTTGATCGCTGGAATAGTCTTCCACTGCAGGTGATTGAGGCCAGCAGCGTGCCTGATTTTAAGGCCAAATGGGATCGACACATGAGATCTATTCACAGGGCAAAGGTAGGGGAGGGTCATTAGGGTGGACAGACTAGATGGGCCGTGGCCCTTATCTGCCGTATATTTCTATGTTTCTAAACTGCTTCCGCGGTTTCGTAAAAGGTGGGGATAATAAATAGACCAAAGTAAATGGGGAAAGCACGTAATGAGAGCTTATATAACTGGGCATGTTGTCCATAAGTAATGCAAATAAAACTAGACAATATAGGTAAAATATACCGCGTCACTCTTGATAGTGGATGACCCTTCCACTTAATAAAACAATATTTTATAAACACCATTAAAAAGTCACACATTGCCTAATAAGAGAAGAAATCATAACATGAACTAGTCACAAACTACCTGATAAAAGAGAATAATATGTAGGAAAAACCACAGTAGGAAAACATAATTTTTACACTGAATGCTGCCATATAAAGCAGAATTGAACTTAACAAAGAGTAATTGACCCAACACCGACAAGCAAAATAAGTTGCTTGTATAAAAATACGTTTGCAAAATCCAAGTAGCAGAATTGGAGGCAAAAAAATGCGCTCAATGCTGACAGGAAAAGGAACATCAAATGGTCTGGATTTCTCAATCAATTACTGTCTCTTTAATCCATTGAAAAAGACGCCTCAGCCCCACCACTCCTCCGCTGTAATATTTTATACTGCGGGAAGCAGTATAACTGGAGTCGTATGACGGCGGCAACCTTGGGAGACCCTTGATAAAGCACTGATTTTGTGCGAAACATATCGGGTCTGACTCCCAGGTTTGGCTGAGATAAGTATTTAGTATACTTTAAACTTCTAAATGAAGGCACATACAAGAGTTTTATAAAATAATTTAATAATTTAAAAAATTTAATAAAGCAAAAAGAGAATAAAAAGGACTAAAATAGACAGCCAATGATGAAGCACCACATTATGCTTCCCGCAGTATAAAATATTACAGCGGAGGAGTGGTGAGGCTGAGGCGTCTTTTTCAATGGATTAAAGAGACAGTAATTGATTGAGAAATCCAGACCACTCATATATTTGATGTTGGATTGGTGTTTTAAAGGCTGGATTGAAGTTTATATATATATATATATATATATATATATATTCCAATAGGTGTTCAAAATCCAAACAGCTGAATTACACAGCAAAAAGTTTGCTCAACAGACCACAAGCAGCAGAAAACATCCAGATTAGCTGTGCAATCGAAACCAACTTAAGAAGGATCTTTCTTTTCTTGTGTGCTATGGTGTTGCAAGGTTTGTGTAAACAAACTTTAAACCTAAATGAAACAGACCTATTCATGTGAAAATTACTCTACAAACTACTACTAATCACAAAGCAGGCAGCAGAAAAGTAATTTGAAATGCAAAAAAATTAAAAAAATCCAAAGAAACTTTCTAATAGGTTTTTAAATACAAACATCTGCATTGACGAAAAAAAAAATGTTCATAGTCAAGCAGTACAAACAAAAAAAAAAAAAGTAAAACTGGGTTTTCTTTTTCTATGTGCTGTTTTAAGGTTTATGTGAACAAACAAAACCTAAATGAAATATGTGAATAGTAACTGAAATACTCTGCAAACAACTAAACACAAAACAGGAAGGAGAAAAGTGCGCAAACTTAAAATGCAATACAGGACTGGCCACGGATTCTTGGGGAGGGGAGGGGAGGGGAGGGGATGGGGGGATGGGAGGGGAACTGATTATAGTGTTGAAAATGTTATTTCCTGAATGGTACTACTGTTTGTATTTGCTTCTTACTGCTGGAATAATAAAAATCATTTAAACATAAACAAAAAAACAGGGAGGAATGGAGGGAAGTATAGTCCAAAAATTAAAAAATATCACTCCAAAACAAAAGCACCACACAAGCCAAGAAAGCTAGCTTATTACTTAAGGGAAAGAAAAGCCTCAGACAAACGGAGAGGTGTACAGACATTCTTCCACCCAGGCATCAGAGGCAAAAAAACTTTCGCACAAGTTTAAAGTTAGCAGGTGGGAGCAAAAAATAGCCGAGAATGATTAATGGTAAAAACCACTGAACACAAATCGACGATCGTTTCGTGGCCGGTAACCACTGCTTCAGGGCCTTAGCGCCAAATCCAGGCTATCAGTACACAGATCCTAACTGCTCCTTTCGCTTAAGTAATAAGATAGCTTTCTTGGCTTGTGTGGTGCTTTTGTTTTGGAGTGATATTTTTTTATTTTTGGACTATACATATTAATATAACATACTAAAAGGTTTTCAGAATAACTAACAGCTGAATTAAACAGCAAAAATGTATACTCAAGTCAACAAGTAACAGAAAGCAAACACTGTTAAAAAGAAAAGAAGCCACAAAAGTTACTCAGATGCATCTGCTCTTACAAAATGGCTGCCAGTACTTCAAAAAGAGACTACCCTATGTAGTCCCTCTCTTAAAAACAAATATGTAAATGAGACAGACGACATCATGAAGAGCCAGTCTTAAAGAAATAAAATCCAAAAATGATTAGAGAATAATGAAGACCAAAGAGCAAAATAGTAACCCATAGATAAAATGAAAAAAGAAACATCAAGAAAACAAATGTAAAAGAATAATAATAATTAAAAAAATGATGGTGTTTTGAATGATACTCTTTTGGTCACTTTGGATCTTGAGGCATTATATACCAATAGTATCTGCCAGATAAAAAATTAAGCTATCATTGAAAAGGTATTGAAAAGAAGAGTCACTAATCTAAGAGTTCCTAATCATCATATTTTGACTCTTGCAACCCTAGCATTGGCATAAGAACATAAGAATAGCCTTACTGGATCAGACCAAAGGTCCATCAAGCCCAGTAGCCCATTCTCACTGGATGGGGCATGGGCGGGGTCAGGTGTCCTCTTTTTTTAATAGGGTTACCAGCAAATATGGTAACCCTATTAATCCAAGTAGTAGAAAGGAAACAGCAGAGAGGGCCATGTCTTCAAATGAACCACACTTTAATGGCAACCAACACAGTCTATATATAAGAAATCCTTTAAACAAAGATAGGATGCGACATGGGCCATATTTCAGCGAGTGAGCCTGCATCAAGAGTCCAGGGTGTTAATATGCAGTTACTCAATGCCCACAGAGCAATGCCAAATCACAAATTGTACTAGCAGCTCTGAGAAGTAAACCAGAGCTGTTACCCTTCTATGCAGTAGCCAAGACGCCCAAGTAGGGGGATTTTCGAATAAAAATATTTGGACATCCTGTTCAAAAATGGCTGTTCCTCCCCCTCCAACTTTGGACGTTTTGCGGGAAACGCCCAAAGTCAGACTTAGATGTCCTGTCGAAAATGACCCTCCACCTGTGGCTAAGTGCTTTGAAAATGAGGTTCTTGTCTTGGCTGCCAATCAAAAGAGCCCAGAGAAAGAGGGAGAGAAGTTTAATTGTCTTTTGGACTGTAAGAACTGAAGTCACCTGGTGCAAGTGCAGCTAGAAATACACAAATAAATGCAGACATGCTAATATTTACATATTCTGCACCTAATTTGTGGAACACTATATCAATTACTATTAAATCACAATCCACACTCTGCTCTTTCAAAAAGTCTCTTAAACCTGGTTTCTTATTCACACTTTTTCTGCATGAAAGAAAGAAGGGGAGAGAGGAGGAGGATGAAAAAGAAAAAGACAGGAGAAGAGGAACAGGAAGAGAATAAAGCAAAATCAAAATAAAGAGCAAAAGTTTTTCTTTTTTTTTTCTCTCTCTCTTTTCTTACGTTTCCTTTTTTTTGAATTTTATTGGATGCTACTTTGCGATTAGCAGTATATCAAATACCTGTAACATAAATAAGGAACTATTTCTCAGAATCTGACTTCAGCCAGCTTCTCTATCCCTTCATCCTCTCCTGCATGGATTACTGCAAGGCACTATTCAATGGTCTCACGTGAAAGAATATTACATGTCTTCAGCATGTACAAAATGCAGCTATCAAACTCTTGAAGAACCTGAAGACTCCTGAAGAAATCACAATTTTGAGCCAATCAAGGCCTTAGGCCCCTCTCATTGCATCCCAAGATGCATTGGGAGTGGGAAGGCCCGTCATTCTGAGCACGTGGCCATATAGGCAGGAGGGAGTGTGCTTCCCTTCTGCTGATTTGTCATCCAAAGGTACGGGGGGTTGTCGGGGGATGTGGGGAGATGTCAGGCTGATGTGGAGAGATGTCAGGGGATTTCAGGGGGAAGGGTGTAGGGGAACAGTGGGTGTGAGGGAGGGAGAGAATTTTTTTTTTTCTCCCTGCTGATTCAGATGATCCTGGAAGGGGAAGCCCACCATCAGCTGAGCTGGCAGGACTGCACCGAAACTGGCTAAGCTGATGGAGATTCCCCTGCCATGATCAAAGAAGGTAGTTGGGTATGTCTGCAAAACTTGCTTTTGTGCGTTTTTCATGTGGATGTTTTTATTTTTGAAAATGACCAAAAAAGATAGACAAACTAAGGACCAAAAGATCTAAATAGGTCATTTAAAATAATAAAAGATAGACATTTAACTGTTTTGAAAATGGACGTTTTCTCTACTGGATTTCTGGATGCTGTTTTTCAAAACAACCAAATTAGACTTAGGGCTCCTTTTACGAAGCTGCGCTAGCATTTTTAGCACGCGCTACAATGCCACATGCGCTAACCCCACGCTACACGGAAAATACTAACGCCAGCTCTATGAAGGCGTTAGCGTCTAGCGCGCGGCATTGTAGCGCACGCTAAGTGCACGCTAAAAACGCTAGCACACCTTCGTAAAAGGAGCCCTTCAATGTCCTATCGAAAATACCCCTTCATACCTTCTCAACCATCTGTAGCACCTGAAGATTGGAAGGTGGCTAATGTTATGCTGATTTTTTAAAAATGGGTTCCAGTGTGATCTGGAAAATTACATATCAGTGAGCATGATTTCAGTCCTGGGAAAAATAGTTGAAACCATTATAAAAAATAAAATTATGGAACACTAGCTGATGCCCCGGCGTTGCACGGGTATTTAATTATAGCAATAACACTGTAAATGGATTCAAATAAAGATACTTTATAGTGGTGAATGAAATTATTTTTTTACAGCTTTATAAAAAGTACAATATTCAAATTATAATGTGAAATATTTGACAAAATGAATACAATACAACTAACACAAAACTTGATTATAAACAACATTTTTAGTTTCACCTCCAGGAGCAAGAACATATAAATTCTTGGGTGAAGAGACCCCTAGAACATATCACCCCAGTTAGTGAGGGATCTGCATACCAAGTTTCGTTCAAATCGGTCAAGCCGTTTTAGATTTACTGTGAGAATGGCAGCTGTTTACATTTTTTCCATTGACATGAATGGGTGAAATCTGATGTTCTGTTTGTAGCTCCGCCCACGTGTGCAGGTGGGCCGCGAGACCCCCAGGACATATCACCCCAGGTAGTTGGAATTACTGTGAGAATGGCAGCTTTTTACATTTTTTCCATTGACATGAATGGGTGGAATCTGATTTTCTGTTTGTAGCTCCGCCCATGTGTGCAGGTGGGCCGCGAGACCCCCAGAACATATCACCCCAGGTAGTGAGGGATCTGCATATTGTGGCCACCCGGTAGCCCGGAGCAGGGCACAGTAGAGATACTGGTGGCTACAAAACACAGTACATTAGCGTGTGACCCGGCATGGAGTCACCCTGCAGGACTGGACTGGAGTTAACCAAAAAAAAATCCAAAACTCACAAATCAGGTTCATGCCAACATAGTTCAGCTTTACTGATCTCAAACATAAAGTTAAACAGTTCATCAGAAAAAATGTAAATGTCAGTAGGCCAAAACTCCAGCAAAGCAAAAATACAAAATAAAGTCCCAAATAGTAGCTGAGGATTCAGCTCTCCTCAGCCAGCACCAGGCTACTCCCAAGTAGTTTGTGCAATATACAACAACACAGTTCAGTGCACTAGTTTCAGCAGTTCCACAGTGCTTAAAACTAAATAAAGCCTCTGGCAGGTTTATGGTAATGCCAGGAATAGGAGATAGCATTAGGTTTTGCAAATTAAAGCATACAGATAGCTTTTCAAAATTCCCTCCCAAGGTGGAAGCAAAACCTCTCCCCAACTTCTCCAAGCTTTCTCACAATAAACCAAAAACCAACAATTTAGAGAAAAGGAAAAGAAAAACAGCACACAAACAGTTCAACAGCAACCACACTCACTGTTTGTGGCAACAAGCCAAGTCCACCTGCATACTCTCAGGATAATTGGATTCCAAGCCAGAACAGGCTTCCTCAAAATCCATAGGTTCCTCGCTGAGACCAGGCAAGTCCTTAGCTGGTTCAGCCTCAGTCCAATCCATGGGAACAGGACGGTTGTCCCTATTTGGCTTAGGTGGATCTTTAGGGAGGCAAGACCCAAACTTTCTCCCTAACCGGCTTCCTTGTTTGAATGCCACTGCTGGCTTATCTACCCTAGGGGTGTGTCCTGATCTAGCAGTGTCAGCAGTAGACCAGGGCCCTCTAGAGCTCCCCTGGTGGTGGCTTATATTATCTTCCTCAAACTCATCCTGGAAGATCCTGGACTTTTCCTGCCGGGTTTCTACTTTTACCCTTGTTTTTTTTAATTTATCTAGCATTCTGGCAGGGCTTGTATCTGGCTGGTCACATACCCCCACCCTTAAACGAAGCTTATCCCTATAAGCATCAGTAGGAGTAGCCTTTTCAGGGATACGGGAAAGTATGTCCACATTAGTGTTCAGCCGTCCTGGGCGGTGGACCACTGTAAATCTGAAAGTTTGCAGGGCTAGGTACCATCTAGTAAGGCGGGCATTGTTGTTACGCATGGTACCCAACCACTTAAGGGCAGCGTGGTCGGTGACTAACGTAAATGGTCGTTCCCCTAAATAATGGTCCAGTGTTTGCATTGCCCATTTTGCGGCCAAACACTCTAACTCAACTACCGCATAATTTCTCTCATTGGGATGTAATTTCCTACTTAGATATAACACTGGATGCTCTATGCCCTGGTGCTCCTGGCTCAGTATGGCTCCTAATCCACAACCAGACGCATCCGTCTGAAGGATCAACGGTTTGTTGTAATCAATGGCCGCAAGGACCGGTTGTTTACACAAACTATCTTTCAGGTCATGAAAAGCTTTTACTCCTTCAATTCCCCATTGTAAACTATCAGGGACATCTTTCTTTAGCATGTTTGTCAGTGGGGTGGCCCTGGTGGCAAAGTTAGGTATAAATCTTCTGTAATACCCTAGCAAGCCTAAAAACCCTCGCATTTGTTTCTTTGTGCTAGGCTGAGGAAAATCTTGAATACACTGCACCTTATTCACTAAGGGTTTAACCTGGCCTCTACCTACCGTGTACCCTAAGTACTTTACCTCCCTCTGACCCAGAAAGCACTTTTTGGGGTTTACTGTAAACCCTGTTTTCCTTAGTGCTTGCAATACAGCAGTAACATGCTCAAGATGCTGTTGCCATGAGGAGGAGTAGATGACAATGTCATCAAGGTAGGCCTCTGCGTAGGCGTGGTGCCCCCTCAAAACCTCATTTACTGCCCTTTGGCAAGTGGCAGAAGCCCCATGCAGTCCAAATGGCATGCGGGTAAACTGGTACAATCCATAGGGAGTACTAAAGGCCGTTTTAGGCTTGGCACCAGAAGTCAAAGGGATTTGCCAATAACCCTTGGTGAGGTCAATGGTCGTGAGATATTGGGCCTGACCTAAACGGTCTAGTAGTTCGTCCACTCGTGGCATAGGAAAGGCATCGAATTGTGATACTTCATTAACCTGACGGAAGTCAATGCAGAACCGGGGAGAGCCATCAGCCTTTGGCACAATAACTATAGGACTGCACCAAGGGCTTTGCGAGGGTTCGATAACCCCCAGTGACAGCATTTCTTGCACTAGCTTATTAACTAATCTTTTCTTCTCCTCTGAGAGACGATAGGGCCGAACCCTGACTACCTTACCAGGACTTGTGACTATGTCATGGGTAACTCCTCTAGTACATCCTGGGATGGAGGAAAATACATCTGAGAATCTTTCAATAAGGACCTGTACTTGCTGGACTTGAGATAGAGACAGTTCTTCTCCTATATTAACCTCTCCAGTTTGTCCCAAGTCTGCTACCTGGGGTCCCAGATCATCCTCCTGACATCTTTGTGCAACCAATGCCAAGGTTTCTCTATCCTTCCAGGGCTTAAGTAGGTTAATATGATAAGACTGGACGTGGTTTTTCTCGTCTTTTACCCTATAATTCACGGGACCTATTTTTTCTACCACAGTGGCTGGCCCTTTCCAGTGAGCCAGGAACTTGTGGGGGTCAGATGGGACCAGAATCAGTACCCGGTCCCCGACTTCCAACTGGCGATCTTTAGTGTTTCTATCATAATAGGTCTTTTGTTTTCTTTGGGCAAATTCTAAATTTTCCCGCCCCAGGCCAGCAACTTGAGCTAATCTCTGTTTAAGTTGGGTCAAATGAGATAACACGTTCAGTTCAGCCTCATTCGGTGGGTCCCATCCTTCCTTCACCACATCCAGGAGCCCTCTAGGAGCGCGTCCAAACAACATTTCGAAGGGACTGACCCCTAAAGAATCCTGTACTCTTTCCCTGGCAGCAAATAAGACATAAGGAAGGAACAAGTCCCAGTCCCTCATATTCCCTTTAAGCCCTCTTTTCAACATATGTTTGAGAGTCTGGTTAAAACGCTCGACCAGGCCATTGGCCTGTGGGTGATAAGCAGAGGTCTTAATATGTCTTATTCCTAACTCCCTCCAAAATCCTTCCATCTCCCTAGATAGGAAGTTACTCCCCCGATCTGACAGAACCTCCCTGGGAAAACCAATGTTACAAAATAGTCCCATTAATTCTTTCATTAGTGTCTTCGAAGTTGCTTTCCGCAGGGGAAAAGCCCAGGGGAATCTTGTAGCCACGTCCATTACTACAAAGATAAAGTTATACCCCCTTACCGTTTTTTCTAAAGGACCTACAATGTCCATGGCTAATCTTTTGAGGGGTTCATCCACTACTGGAATTGGGATTAGAGGTGCACGAGGTGGCTTATCCATTGTCAATTGTTGACAAACCGGACAAGACTTACAAAATGCCTCCACCTCCTGTCTCAATCCCGGCCAGAAGAACCTGCCCAGAATTTGGGTCTGAGTTGCGAGTACCCCCTTGTGGCCCGCTAATGGAGAATCATGAGCCAATTGCAAAATGATCTTTCGAAACCCCTTCGGGACCACCAATTGCTCCTTCCTCTCCCCTAACCGTTCTGGGCCAGATTCAACCTTATAAAGAAGCCCCCTCTTCCTTCTGAATCCAGTCTTCCCAGATGTGGACTCTGTAGCCACATCCCACAGATCTTGCAACGACGGGTCAGCCCGTTGTTCCCTAAGAAATGTGGGAAAAGTACCCACTATTTCTTGCGGTAGCCCTGGGAACTCCTGTGTCTGTCCAATCTTTTGCAAGGCCTGAGTGCGTTGCTGCCTTTGTTTTCTATTCTGCGCCCTTGAGGCCCTTGCCTGTTTTTGAGAGGGTCGTTCCACTACTCCTTCTTGGAAAGGGAATACCTGTCCTAGTTCAGTCTTCGAGCTTTCCGTGGGCAAACCCTGGGAGCGAGTATTGACCAACCCCTGTCTCGTACCTAGACACTCCTTTAATCCCGGCCAATCCTGACCCAGAATAAGGTCATATGGTGCATCAGGCACCAAGGCCACGGAAACCTGATAAACCTTATCATAGTGTAAGATCGTAGTGGGCCTAAGGGTATAGGTTGCACTATCACCGTGTATACATTTAATAACCACCCTTTTCGCGTTGGAAGCTTCTTTTTCTCCAGGGAACACTTTCTCCCAGAAGCACACTGCCATCATCGACTGATCGGCCCCGGTGTCTATTAATGCAACTGTGTCGTGCCCGCCTACAGATACTGGCGTAGTACACGCTTTTTCCAGCTGCTGCTCTGGGATACCTATTCCGTTCCCCCTGGTAACCCCCCTAACCTTACGGCTGGTTATGTTTACTACCTTACAGGCTTCCTGTGTATGTCCCAACTGTCCACACCTATAGCACTTCCTTTTACTGCTCGGTGTCTTAGGCCATGATAAAGGGGTAGAGGCAACTCTAACGAGGGGTTCTCTATCCCTCCTTACCTCTAACCCACTAGAGTTTTGCCACCGAGTAGGTTCAAGTAACGGTCCCCGACTCGGGCCTATTCCTGAAGAATTTGGGCAAGCAGAAATATGATCCCTACTTCCCTGACTTCCCTCTAGGGTCTCAGGAGTGAGCACGACTTCTGGGATATCTCGGGGAACAGTCTCTAACCACTCTAAATGTGTAGAAAGGTTAAGTCCTACCGGAGCTGGCTTGAGAATACTGGGTAGAGTTTGACTTGCCAGAGGAGTTACAGTTTGTTGTAATATATGGGCAAAGACCTTCGCTTGCTCTTGTAGGGTCCTCCTTAATTCCTCGGACTGCCGCATCATTGCGTCCTGACGAGCTTGCCAACGTGCCTCATTGGTCTCCAAAAGGCCTCTCAGTTCCTCGGCTTGTCTCCGGTCCTCCTCGGCCAGTACTGTCAATATCTGGGCTTGCTCCAAAGCGAAGTCCTGAAACGAAAACAAAAAGAAAAGGAACCCAAGTGTGGCTGCTTGGTAAGCGTGTTCCTCCCCTTTACCAGACCCCCCAGCCTAGGTACTCTTACCGATAGCACTGGTGAGTCTGCGCCTTTGGTGTTTAGGCCTCCTTGGCCTCCAGTCGTTCTCCGCACGGCTTGCCCCTCTGACACTCAGGTCCACTGGAACCGGCTCTGGATCCCCGACCTTGTTCTGTCGACTCCCAACTCCAACTGCGCTCCCTGCTGCACTCCTCCACCGGATATGCTGGAGACCTTGTCCTTGCTTCCGCCTTCCGGTTGAGAACCCCTCCTCCGAATAGGTAACAGGAAATTCCAGACAAAGTAGGTTGAAGAAAAAGAAAAAAAATACTTCTCCACACAATTAGCAAATTGTTCAATAGCTCCAATTACCAAAAAAAAAGGGTAAGCAAATATGCCTCTTCCAGCACAAGTCCCAAAATGGCACCGCAAAAGAAAACCTTTTTTTTTTTTTTTTTCAAATTGCAGTTTCTTGTGTGTCCTGCAGGAGGTGCAATATCCCACTCCTGATACCAAATATGTGGCCACCCGGTAGCCCGGAGCAGGGCACAGTAGAGATACTGGTGGCTACAAAACACAGTACATTAGCGTGTGACCCGGCATGGAGTCACCCTGCAGGACTGGACTGGAGTTAACCAAAAAAAAATCCAAAACTCACAAATCAGGTTCATGCCAACATAGTTCAGCTTTACTGATCTCAAACATAAAGTTAAACAGTTCATCAGAAAAAATGTAAATGTCAGTAGGCCAAAACTCCAGCAAAGCAAAAATACAAAATAAAGTCCCAAATAGTAGCTGAGGATTCAGCTCTCCTCAGCCAGCACCAGGCTACTCCCAAGTAGTTTGTGCAATATACAACAACACAGTTCAGTGCACTAGTTTCAGCAGTTCCACAGTGCTTAAAACTAAATAAAGCCTCTGGCAGGTTTATGGTAATGCCAGGAATAGGAGATAGCATTAGGTTTTGCAAATTAAAGCATACAGATAGCTTTTCAAAATTCCCTCCCAAGGTGGAAGCAAAACCTCTCCCCAACTTCTCCAAGCTTTCTCACAATAAACCAAAAACCAACAATTTAGAGAAAAGGAAAAGAAAAACAGCACACAAACAGTTCAACAGCAACCACACTCACTGTTTGTGGCAACAAGCCAAGTCCACCTGCATACTCTCAGGATAATTGGATTCCAAGCCAGAACAGGCTTCCTCAAAATCCATAGGTTCCTCGCTGAGACCAGGCAAGTCCTTAGCTGGTTCAGCCTCAGTCCAATCCATGGGAACAGGACGGTTGTCCCTATTTGGCTTAGGTGGATCTTTAGGGAGGCAAGACCCAAACTTTCTCCCTAACCGGCTTCCTTGTTTGAATGCCACTGCTGGCTTATCTACCCTAGGGGTGTGTCCTGATCTAGCAGTGTCAGCAGTAGACCAGGGCCCTCTAGAGCTCCCCTGGTGGTGGCTTATATTATCTTCCTCAAACTCATCCTGGAAGATCCTGGACTTTTCCTGCCGGGTTTCTACTTTTACCCTTGTTTTTTTTTAATTTATCTAGCATTCTGGCAGGGCTTGTATCTGGCTGGTCACAATATCAAGTTTCGTTCAAATCGGTCCCACAGCTTTTTACATTTTTACCATTGACTTGAATGGGTGAAATCAGATTTTCTGTTTGTAGCTCCGTCCACGTGTGCAGGTGGGCCACGAGACCCACAGAACATATCACCCCAGGTAGTGAGGGATCAGCATAGCAAGTTTCGTTCAAATCAGGCAAGCCGTTTTTGCGTGATCGCGGCACATACACACATACACACACACATACACACATACATACCTCCGATTTTATATATATAGATAAGAACATAAGAACATAAGAAGTTGCCTCCACTGGGTCAGACCAGAGGTCCATCCTGCCCAGCGGTCCGCTCCCTCGGCGGCCCATCAGGTCCGCGACCTGTGAAGTGGTTACTGACCAATTCAATAACCTACCTCAAGTTCTATTGAATTGGTCAGATAGATGTAGACAAACATGGTTTAATGGGACAGAGTCAGCTACATTTCTTTGAAGGTGTGAATAATTTTTTTTATTTAATTTATTTAGGTATTTATATACCATCTATCAGGTTATCTAAATGGTTTACAATCAGGCACTCAAGCATTTTCCTTATCTGTCCCAGTGGACTCGCAATTTATCTAATGTACCTGGGGTAATGGAGGATTCAATGACTTGTCCAGAGTCACAAGGAGCAGTGTAGGATAAACATGGATTAAAAAGAGCTAGTTGATTTACCCCACTCTTCTACGCAACCACGCTAGCAGTTTTTAGCACAGAGAGCTGCACTGAATGGCCCACGCTGCTCCCGAAGCCCATTGAGTTCCTATGAGCATAAGGAGGGGCGTGGGCCATTCAGCGCGGCTCCCCACGCTAGAAACCGCTAGTGCGGTTTCGTAGAGGGGGGGGTTGTGTATCTAGATTTTCAGAAAGCTTCTAACAAAGTTCCTCATGAGAAGCTCCTGAAAAAATCAAAGAGCCATGGGATAGGAGGTAATGTTTTGTTGTGGATTACAAATTGGTTATTGGACAGAAAATAGAGGGTAGGGTTAAATGACCTTTTTTTTTCAATGGAGGAGGGTAAATAGTGGAGTGCCGCAGGAATCTGTCCTGGGACTGGAGCTATTTAACTTTTTTATAAATGATCTGGAAAGTGAAGCGATGAGCGAGGTGATTAAGTTTGCAGATTACACTAAACTGTTAAAAGTTGTTAAAACCCATGAGGACTATGAAAGATTGGAGGCAGACCTTAGGAAATTGGAAGACTGGGCATCCAAATGACAGATGAAATTTAATGTGGACAAATGCAAAGTGATGCACATTGAGAAGAATAATCCAAATCACAGTTACCGGAGGCTAGAGTCCACCATAGGGGTCAGTGCCCATGAAAAAGATCTAGGCATCATCATAGAGAATACACTGAAAATTCACTTAAACCTTCTACCCAATGTGTGACAGCAGTCAAACAAGCACACAAGATGCTAGGACTTATTAGAAAAGGTATGGTAAATAAGACTAAGAATATTATAATGCCTCTGTATTGCTCCATAGTGCGACTTCACCTAGAGTATTGCATTCAATTCTAGTCGCTCTATCTCAAAAAAGATATAGCAGAATTAAAAAAGATTCAAAGAACAACCAAGATGATAAAGAGGATGTAACTCCACTCAGAGGTTAGGGCTCTTCAGCTTGGAAAAGAGACAGCTTAAGGTAAATATGACTGAAGTTTACAAAATCCTGAACAGGTACAAGCGAATTGATTTTTTACTCCATGATAAATTGCAAAGACTAGGGGACACTCAATGAAATTACAGGAAAATACTTTTAAAATCAATACAAGGAAATATTTTTTCACTCAAGAATAGTTAAGCTCTGAAACTCGTTGCCAGAGGATGTGGTAATAACGGTTAACGTAGATGGGTCTAAACAGGGTTTGAACTTTGGACAAGTTCCTAGAGGAAAAGTCTATAGTCTGCTATTGAGACAGACATGGGGAAGCCAATGCTTGCCCTGGGATCACTAGCATGGAATGTTGCTATTATTTGGGTTTCTGATCTGGATTGATCACTGTGAAAACAGGATACTGGGCAAGATGAACCACTGGTCTGACCCAGTATGGCTATTCTTAGGCTCTTATGATTGACTACACCTCTCAGCAAACATGCTACAGAGGCTTTGAATTCCCAGCATGTGACTATAAGACTACAACATGCTACAGGCATACCCACAGTATCATCAGTTACTACATGGGCTCCATCTGCTCTTCAGCTTTGCCTTTGACCTAGGACTTGATTAAGGCATAGGCAAAGAGGATAAATGTTTATGCAAATGTGTCATAGAGTTGGCATAGACTTCTGAAACTTTGTTCTAGTGGTTTAGTCAGGGCACGAGAAATACCCAGTCAATCTTGCCCATGTCAACTCTACTCTCAAAATGGCTGCTGCGACCTCTTGTGGCAGTCTCATGAGATTGAACAGACAAACCAAAAAAAGGCAAGGGAGGTGTCTTTTCAACTGGAAATACAATCTTTATTCACCAAGTATGATACCTGTTTCGGGGTATGGAAACGCCTTCCTCAGGGGATTTGTGAGTAACAAGCAGCAGCATACAAAGCTTCACTAAACAATGGCTGCTGTGACCTCTTGTGGCAGTCTCATGAGATTGCAACTAAAGGTTATAGCAGCCAGGGATTGTAAGATATACCTGAGGGAGGCATCTATAGGTGAGCAGGGAAGGGAGAGGTAACTCCTATGCAATGGAGAGGGGGAAGGATGGAGACAACAGAACAAAGCATAAATTTTTGGGTTACACCGAAAACATATGGTCAGTTTCATCCAAAATTGAAACCATGACCGTAGTCTCTTGGCTGAAACCAGGCAGAAAAAGGATTTTGGGGCCAGATTGGTGCCATAATTGAAACAGAACCCAAAATTTGGTTGGCTTCTATAGGCTGTACAAATAACTTTGTACACGTAAAGCCCAATTTTGCATAGGCTGCAGGGTTGTTGAATGATATTGGGCCACAAGTTCTCTGGCCTGACAACATTTAAAAACTGTTGGAAAGTTGGGGGCTTGTTCTTTTGCTCCCACTACTCTGCCCGTTTCTCAGCCAGCTCTGTGCCAGCATCACAAAAGCATTAAAACACAAGAAAAGGCCCTGCCTATTCTTGCAAGAAACAGAAAGTGTCTTGTTTTAAATTTTGAACTTGCTGTGGTGTTGCCACATAGCCAGATGAGACATGAAGAGCAACGGAAGCAGTGGAACAAGCTCCTGCCATTCTGCACGGGAAGTTTGAGATGCTGGGGCAGGTGAGAGGGTGGCTGATGTTCGGGTTAGGGCTGAAAGAAGGGGGCTAGGAGATGAGGCTGAGGCTGTAGCTGAGAGAAGAGGGTTGGAGGGTGGTTGAGGATAGGAGAAAAAAGCTGATGCAGGCAAATGCTAGTAACGGGGGTGTGAAAAGGGACTGATGCTGAGGTTGATAAAAACAGGACTGGGAGTTGCGGGGGTGGGGGGTGACAAAGGGGCTGGGGATAGAATAAAGAGGCTGATGTAGACAGATCCTGGGAATGGACGAAGGGCTGGGAGAAGGGGGCTGATGCTGGTACTTGACACTGATGAAACATTAAAGCTGTCTTACATTTTCATATGTAGAGCTGAGATATGAGGCTAGTCCTGCACTGGAGAGGCAAATTGCATAACTAAACAGTGCAAAATGCAGAGATCAGAGAGAAATGTTTCCCAAACTGACAAGGAAAGAAAGATTTCCCATTGCAATTGTGGCATAATAGAAGATATTGGAGCAAAATATGTAGTCTCCTGCCTATTCATGCAGGATCATGCTGTTTCGTGCCTGTTTCACCAGCAGATGCTGCCACCATCCTCCCATCAATGTTGGGTTGCTAAGAATATAAAGGTCTTTTAGTTGCTGATCTTATTTCTAACCACAGTGTGCAATTAATTTGTCTCATAACAACCTGGCTCAGGCTAAAGGGAGAGTGTGGCACTGCTCCTTGTGACCCTGGGCAAGTCACTTAATCCCCCTTATTGCCCCAGGTACATTATATAGATTGTGAGCCCACCAGGGCAGAAAGGGAAACTGTTCTGAGCTCCTCTGGGAGAACGGTATAGAAAATTGAATATATAAATAGTGTGAAGAGTTTCAACCTCTGATAACCAGAGCTGATATTGTGATGTCATAATGCCTCATTCCACCAATAAGAGCCAACCTCATCAGTGATTCACAATGGCTTATTTGTCCTACATTTTTATTTCTAGAATGGTGCAGTGGTTAAAGCTACAACCTCAGCACCCTGAGGTTGTGGGTTCAAACCCATGCTGCTCCCTTTGACCTTCACTGGGCAAGTCACTTAATCCCTCATTGCTCTCTGGGGAGAATGGTATAGAAAATCGAATGAACAAAAAAAATTGAATGAATATTCCAAAGCCAGGGGTGGGAGAAAAGGGATGATGCTGGAGCCAGAAAAAGGATCTAATGGGTGCTCCATAGCCAGTGAGAAACAAACAAGCTGCTAAAGGCAGGAAAGCTTCATCTCTGATGTCAATCTCAGATGAAATAGCCTGATTCAGGATTCTTATTTCCTTCCTCCCCCCCTTACCGCCACTGAACTAGTGAAAAAAAGAAGCATGCAAGGAGTCTGTGCCAAAGATTGAACAGTACCCTTCTTGTTTGATCTTCAAGATTCCACTCTTGATAAGGACTTCTTTTACCTTTACTGCAGCTACAAGTTAAAGATTAAAACTAGGACAAACAAAAAGGTTGCAAGTTTCTCCAGGCAGAAAACCCTTTTCTCAGTGTTGCATCATACTCATATGTTTACTGTATCCATCTGTGTCCCTCTTCAGGTGTATCTCATACTGACAACACTATGTATAACATTTTACTTCCAGCAAGAAATTCTGGTTGTATCAAAATATTCTTTATTTACATTCTTTTTCTTTTCTGTAATTTCTGCTTGGTGGGCACAATAATGTGAAAAATCAGCTAGTGCCATTTTTAAAATATCTGGGGCAAGGTGTGGCAGGAAGGAGTCTTAATCATCAAGGCTGGGAACTGTGGCAAATACTCATGTGAGATTGTCATTTTTTTTCCCCACAGGTTGCCAGCCTACCTGGTTTGAATCTGTGATCTTGAGAGCTCATCTGATGCTGTCCTGGTCACTTTTAACTCCTAACCACCACTTGCTTGTAAAATACCCATGCTTGAGAAACTTCCTAACCCCTACTTGCCCTGTTTGATTAGATTGTAAGCTCTTCTGAGTAGGGACTGTCTCTTGAATGTCTTAATGTACAGTGCTATAGAAATGATAACTAATAGCAGCAGTACATGACCAATCTCTCGCTGCTGCCAGCCTGCCTAGTTTGAATCTGTGGGCTCAAGATCTTCTCCAATGCTGTCCTGGTCATGTGATCATACGCCCAACATAAGCCTGACCCTCTAGGACAACTTATGGTCAGCACATTGGCGGCGTCTTGTTACTCTGTCTGGGAAGTATGGTGAATTATACTCCTGTGAGGTGAATACACCTTCAATCAGAGCTGGAGTTGGACAGAAGGGCGAGAAGTGCTGGACCTACCGGAGGGAGGTTGGAACTGAAGGGAGATTGGTGCTGGAGCTGCAGGAAAGGGAAAAGCATGCTGGAGCTGTGAGTGGAGGGAGGCTGGAGCTAGAGGGAAAGGGTGAGGGCTGCTGGAGGGAAGGTAGAGAGGTGCTGGATCTGTGAGGGGGCAGAAGGGAAAGGTAAGAGAGATGCTGCACTAAGAGGATGAAGGAGGCAGGAGTGAAATATTGAACACACAGCAAAGGAAAGAGGGAGAGACACACAGGAAGATATACAGAAGCAGAGGGGAAATAATGGGCATGGGGAGGAGAATAGAGACAGGGACACAAAGGGAGATGATACATGGTAATGGTCCATGGACATATAGGGGCAATGCCATACATGGAAGGGGTTATATGGACACAACGGGAAGGTGCTAGATATGAGGTATAATAGGAGCACGATGGGAGATGCTGAACTTGGGGGACATAGGGACGCAGGGGAAGGGGTTAGGGACATAAAATAGTGATGATAAATGAGGGGAGATGGTCACGGGGAGATGCTGGATATGGAAGTATATAGGGGACACAGAGAAGGGAAAGATAAGTACACAGAGATGAAAGATGAATGGTGAGCACAGAGAAAGAGAATGTCAAATGAGCAGGAGACCCTGGAGAACAAATTAAGAGAAGACAGAGGGAAACAAAAATCAGAGCCTGGGACCAACATGACTAAAAATAGATTGACCAGACAACAAAAGGTAGAAAAAATAATTTGATTTTCTATTTTGTGATTAGAATATGTCAGAATTGAAATGCTTATCCTGCCAGTGCTAGTGTTAGCATGGGTAGAAATATGGGAGGGGACCCCAAAGCCCACTACCAGGCCATGCCATCTTCAGCTTCCAGCAGGCTTAGGGCCCTAACACTATCCCTGGCATATGATCTTTATATTTTGAACAGTATAAGAGGAAATGGATCTTTCTTTGATGATGTAGCTTCTTGCGATATTGGTTTCAATTATGTTTATCATTTTTGGTCAGCTGTTAAGTATTTGACATTTGTATCCTCTATGTGTGACTGAGTTATTCTGTTAGAATGAAATTTCTATGTAGCATTCTGTAGTAATTTGGCTTGTTCAGTTTCCCCAATTCTGGAGGAGATATTTGTGAGGAGAGAGAGATTTTGTAGATCTTTGTTCTGTACTGTATGTGTGATTTTTTAAAATGACAGTTGTACAGAATATTGTTTCCTTTTATACTTTAATAAAATGATTAAAATATAAAAGCATAATGGTTTGATTCTTTTGCAGATGGGATCAGACTAAGTTCTTGGGGATGAGGTGGGACTGGGTCAGAGTTCATGGGGACAGGGCAGGAAAGGGGACAAAATTTGTCCCTGTGCCATTCTTTAACTAGGGTGCAAGAAGCCGATATGCATGAAATGGGAGAAGGACCTAGGGTAGGATTACTAGACATCAAAATTTACCCAGACATATCCTCTTTTTAGGGTACACCGACGAGCGCATGCAAGACATTGGCGCGCCAACAATCCTGTGCTGACATCTGCGCGCAGGATGAATGCACGCCGCCAGTTCCGTTGCTTTCACGCCTTACCGTTAGCGTTCTGAGGGAGGGTGGGGGGAACCCCCCAGTACACTGAAAACTTCTGTTCTAATCTAATCTTCGGTTTATATACCAGGTCATCTATCAATGGAGCTCGACTCGGTTCACATATAATTAAGACTAGAGTACATAGAAAAAGAAGCATGAGAGATGTAAGAACTGTAGTATTATTTCGTTGAGACTGTGGTTAAATCATTTAAAAATTGCGAGAACAACAAAGTTTTCAGAGATTTGCAAAATAATTGCAGCTGGCCTATAAGCCTAATAGAGTCAGGGAGTTCATTCCAGATCTCTACAAACTTGAAAACAAAAGATCGACTAAGCTTCTCAGCAGATTTAATTAGAGAATGACACGGTGGCAGAAGATGGGTAGCTGCGGGTAACCCGCTGAAATGGTGGGGGGGGGGGAAGTGCTCACTGCGGGCACGGGGACAAGGCCTTCCACCGCCCCGTTGAGCAGTGAATGGCCTTGTCCCCACAGTTAAGGGAGGAAAGGTGCGTGGTCACTGATCGCATGCAGCCCCCTCCCTCCTTAAGGCCAAATCTATCTCCCTCCCTCCACCTTACCTTTGTGGCGCTTTAGTAAAGAAACTTACTGAAGCCGGCGGAGACTGCCTGCCTGCAGTCACATGTGTGTGGGCGGAAGCTTCTCCTCTGATGCAAGTTCCGGTTTATAGAATTAGCCAGTGAAGCTTTCTCAACAGAGGGGAAACATGAACATACTTTAATTTCCCAAAGACGAGCTTAGCTGCAGTATTCTGTATTCATTGAAGTCATTTTAAACTGCCCTGAGTTACAGTAATCTAGCTGTGAAAGCACAGTGGATTGTACCAACACTGAAAAATGTTCTTGATGGAATAGTGATCTAACCTTCCTCAACATGCGCAGACTAAAAAAACACCTTTTTGTCAAAGAATTTATATGTTCGTGAAATGTAAATGATGAGTCCAAGATGACACCCAGGACTCTAGATGAAAAATCTGTGTTCACCGTGGCTACAGGAACAAGGCCATTCATCGCCCCGTGGAGCGGTGAATGGCCTTGTCCCCGCAGTTAAGGGAGGGAACACGCGCGATCACCTATCGCGCTCACTCCCTCCTTACTGCCGCCGCCAAGTTGAAACAGCTCCCTCCCTACCCCTTACCTTTGTGGCCGCAATGTATAAATTGCCTTCTTACAGCAGCTGGTGCGTTGAAGCTGCGTGTGGCTGCCGTTAAGGTCATCTCTGACACAACTGGAAGTTGCATCAGAGACGACCTTTCCAGTAGCCATATGCAACTACAACGCTCCGGCTGCTGTAAGAAGGTAGTTTATATATCGCCAGCCACAGATAAAGGGCAGGGAGGTTTGTCGGACAGGGCCTGTTGTCGGGGGGGGGGGAGGGGTTGGGGATGAAAGCGCCACGAAGGTAAGGGGCAGGGAGGGAGAAAGGGAGGAAAGGTGGGGTGGAGAGGAAAAGATGCTGAAGGGCAATGGGTAAAACAGAGTGGGGAGAAGGACGCTGAAAGCACATGGGGAAGACAGAGTGGCAAGAAGACACTGAAAGCACATGGGGAAAACAGAGTGGCGAGAAGACACTGAAAGCACATGGGGAAAACAGAGTGGGGAGAAGGACTGGGGAAGACAGATTGAGGAGAAGGATGCTGAAAGGACATGGGGAAGACAGAGAGGGGAGAAGGATGCTGGAAGGACAAGGGCAAGACAGAGTGGGGAGAAGGACACTAAAAGGACATGGGGAAGATGCTGAAGGGAAATGGGAAAGAGAGAGTGGGGAGAAGATGCTGGCAGGGAAGAAGACATAGATGCCAGACTATGGGGGGAGCTGAGGGAAGAAGATGGGTGCCAGACCAATTTGGAAGGGGGAAGAAAGGGAGAGGCACAGTAAGAGAGCAAATGGAAGACGCAAAGAGAAGAGAAACAGTGGATGGAAGGAATTGAATGAGAAGATGAGGAAAGCAGAAACCAGACAACAAAGGTAGAAAAAAAAAATTCTATTTTTTTTTTTTTGCTTCGGGATAAAGTAGTATATTAGTTGTATTGCTAAAAATTTATAAACAAAGCCCTGCTAGCTGAACATCTCTTTCTCCAGTTCAGCAGCCAGAACTTTGATTTATAAGGAAGGAATAAGCTAAATATTGCAGTGCTGAGGCTTGTATGGATGCTGCGGGGATGGTGATGGGGCAGTGAATGGGATGGCAGTGACGGTGATGGAGCGGTGAATGGGATGGCGGTGACGGGGCAGTCAGGGGGACGGTGGGCCGGGGATGGTGCAGTGACGGGGACAGATTTTTTCCCCATGTCATTCTCTATTCAGTATAACAAAGGAAGGGAGGTTTTCTAATCTTGGCCCAACCCAAAGCAATTTGGTTTTAGCGCAGCGTTTAATTTCATTTGGATAGACAATGCCCACAATTGAAGTTTAGAAATGCAGCAGTCTAAATTCAAATCTTAATTCACCTTTATTTTTTTTATCAATTTTATCATTTTTCCCCTATTGGGGCTGAATTCCCCCAAGGGCCTTCCAAACTTGAGGAAACAGGTAAAAAATAAATCTTATTAATAGGAGGAATCACAGTAGGGGAAAACTTCAATCAAACACTTTTTAAAAAGATCCATAGGAGGAACTCCAACAGGCTTAGGAAAGTTCAGAACACTGAGGGTTAATCTACTGAAATTATCCATTTGTTCCAATTTCTGGTGTATAAATACATTATCCTTAACTATGGTAACCACTGTCCCTTTTAACCCTTATATCAATCTTAGTCTGTACACTGTGAAATTGTCCAAACCTTTCTTAAAACCAGCAATGCTATCCACCCTTACCACAACCTCTGGCAATGCTTTCCAGAGCTTAACTATTCTCCGAGTGAAAAAAAATTTCTTCCTATTGGTTTTAAAAGTATTTCCCTGTAACTTCATTGAGTGTCCCCTAGTCTTTGTAATTTTTGACAGAGTGAAAAATCGATCCACTTGTACCCGTTCTACTCCACTCAGGATTTTGTAGACTTCAATCATATCTCCCCTTAGCCATCTCTTTTCCAAGCTGAAGAACCCTAACCTGTTTAGTCTTTCCTCATATGAGAGGAGTTCCATCCCCTTTATCATCCCGGTTGCTATATCTTTTTTGAGATAAGGAGACTAGAAATGAACACAATACTCCAGGTGAGGTCGCACTGTGGCACAATAAAGGCATTGTAACATTCTTAGTCATAGAAACATAGAAACATAGAAAGGTGACGGCAGAAAAGGGCTATAGCCCACCAAGTCTGCCCATTCTACTGACCCGCCCTATCAAGTCTGAGTGTCTTACTAGGCCTCTGTAGGGATCCCACGTAGATGTCCCATTTATTCTTAAAGTCAAGCACGCTGTTGGCCTTGGCCACCTGCTCCGGAAGCTTATTCCAGTGCCCTACCACTCTTTCCATGAAGAAATACTTCCTAATGTCACCCCTAAATTTCCCTCCTCTGAGTTTGAGCGGATGCCCTCTTGTGGCCGAGGGTCCCCTGAGTAGAAAGTTGTCATCTTCTACCTCGACACGACCCGTGATGTATTTAAACGTTTCAATCATGTCTCCCCTCTCCCTGCGTTCCTCCAGAGTGTAGAGCTGCAGTTTGTTCAGTCTCTCCTCATACGAGAGACCTTGAGCCCCGAAATATTCCTAGTGGCCATCCGCTGAACCGACTCAACTCTAAGCACATCTTTGCGGTAATGTGGCCTCCAGAACTGCACACAGTACTCCAGGTGAGGTCTTACCATGGTTCTGTACAGTGGCAATATGACCTCAGGTTTCCTGCTTACGAAACTTCTATTGATACATCCCATCATTTGTCTTGCCTTGGATGATGCTTTTTCCACCTGATTTGCAACCATCCCTTTTTTTAAAATACGGTAATTCCTAGCATCATTAGTTTTTTTGGCTGCTGCCGCACATTGGACAAAAAGTCCAATCCCAGCAAGAATACAATTTAAATTCTACTATCTACTATTTAAGACTTTATACGGAGACAGTCCAAACTACCTGAATAACCGCCTCATCCACAACACCTCAACCAGACATAGGAAAACTCACACCCCATTCTCATACCCCCCAATTAAGGAGGTCAAACGGAAAAAACTATATGATGGCCTCCTGGCCACTCAAGCAGCCAAACTAGACAACCAAATTGCCAATCTACTGACGGCATCCCTCGACTACAAGACTTTTAGAAAAGAAATAAAGACCATACTCTTCAAGAAAGCCCTGAAAAAAGAAATAACACCACAAGTTTCAAACACCAGCTCTCACTAAAGCCAACTACCCCAAACAAATAACCATACTCATTTCTTACTCTCTTTGAAATGACCAAATTTATTTTTCTTTTTTTTTCTGGTAAGTTCTTGGTGTAATACATCCTTGATAATTCTTTTGTAATCCGCCTTGAACTGCAAGGTAATGGCGGAATAGAAATCCCTAATGTAATGTAATGTAATATTGTCTACAATGACACCCAGACCCTAGCATCTGGTAACTGTGATTTGGGTTATTCTTCCCAATGTGCATCATCTTGCATTTGTCCAAATTAAATTTCATCTGCCACTTGGATACCCAGTCTTCCAATTTCCTAAGGTCCGCCTGCAATTTTTCACAATCTGGCTGCGTTTTAACAGCTTTGAACAGTTTAGTGTAATCTGCAAATTTAATCACCTCACTCGTCATTCCTATTTCCAGATCATTTATAAATAAGTTATATAGCACCGGTCCCAGCAAAGATCCCTGCGGCATTCCACTGTTTACTCTCCTCCATTAAGAAAAATGACCATTTAATCCCATCCTCTGTTTTCTATCTGATAACCAAATCCTAATCCATACCTGAACTTTGCCACCAATCCCATGACTCTTAAATTTTCTCAGGAGACTCTCATGAGGAACTCTGTCAAAAGCTTTCTGAAAATCTAGATACACTACATCAGCCGGCTCACCTTTATCCACATGTTTATTCACACCTTCAAAGAAGTCAAGCAAATTTGTGAGGCAAGATCTCCCTCGGCTGAACCCATGCTGATATCTCATTAAATCATGTTTGTCCACGTGTTCCACAATTTTATTTTTTTTATAATAGTTCCCATCATTTTGCCAGGCTCTGAAGTCAGGCTTACAGGTCTGTAATTTCTCAGATCTCCCCTGTAACCCTTTTTAAAAATTTGCGTAACATTGGCCACCCTCCAATCTTCAGGTACTAGACCAGGGGTGCCCACACTTTTTGGGCTTGCGAGCTACTTTTTAAATGACCAAGTCAAAATGATCTACCAACAATAAAATAAAAAAAAACACAAAGCACACTGTACGCATAGAAAATGTTAATCATCATTCCTATTCCAGGGTTTTTCAAAGAGGTCAAAGCAGATGACTCTAAGCACTATCACCTCAGTAACAACCATACAAAAATAGACAAATATACCCCCTCCCTTTTTACTAAACCACGATAGCAGTTTTTAGCGCAGAGAGCTGCGCTGAATGCCCAGCGCTAATCTCGACACTCATAGGCTCCCTGCGCTAAAAACCTCTATTGCGGTTTAATAAAAGGGGACCTTAGTGTAAAATATAGACAGCAGATATAAATTCAGACACATTTTGATCACTAAATTTAAAATAAAATCATTTTCCCTACCTTGTCTGGTGATTTCATGAGTCTCTGGTTGCACTTTCTTCTTCTGACTGTGCATACAATCTTTCTTCCCTTCTTTTAGCCTGTATGCTTCTTCTCCTCCAGACCTCATTCCTTCCCCCCAACTTTTCCTTCCTCTTCCCTGCCCTTTCTTTCTCTCTGCCTCCCTTTCATTTTTTTCTGTTTCTCTTCTTTCCTTCTGTATCCCTGCCTGCCCTTTTTCTTTCTTTCTCCCTGCCCTTCCCCAAGCCACTGCCACTGCCATTACCATCGGGGACCAGGACCCAAACGCCACCAATAACAGGCCCCAAGCTCTCCCTGCTTCGGCCAACCAGCATTCCTCTCCCCGACGTCAATTCTGCCGTTGGGAAGAGGAAGGCTGATCAGCCCAAGATCGTGATCAACCTATTGGGGGAAATGCTGCCGGGTCCTGCCTTCGCGGAAACAGAAAGTAGGCAGAACCCGGCAGGAACAAGAACAAATGCTTCACTAACCTGTCTCCCGCATTAGCCCGTAGCAAACGCTTGCTTCAGGGCTCTCAACATGTGCATGCCGGCTTCCCTTCTACCCCCCCCCCCCCCGGACATAACTTCCGGTTTCGGAGGGAAGAGAAGAGAAGCCGGCACACACACGTTAGAGCCCGGAGCATAAGTTCGCTAGGGGCTGAAATCTCCAAGCCGGTTTTTTGGTGTTTTTTTTAAATGTTCAGCAGCGGCAGATGACAGCTGGGCGGACCGCCCAGCTAAAAGGCCCTAGGGAGAACACTGGAGAGGAAGGCTGATCGGCCCGTAGATCAGGACGGCAACACGAGTGCGATCGACTTGAGTTGCCTTCCTGAGCTACTGGTCGATCGCGATCGACGCGTTGGGCACCCCTGTACTAGACAATTTTAGTGACAGGTTTCAAATTTAAAGATGTTTCTTTCTGTGGAATGAAGTACAGGTTTTCCTGGATGTTACCCACGCCACTCAATATTGTCAGAAGGCATTTTTGGCACTTAGAAAAAGGGTGACAGAGCATGGCCTCAGATCATTCTTTAATTCCCATGTAAATGTTTGTTGTCTTTTTAAAAGGAAGCAATATGCATTTTTTGTTCCTATTCAACTGGAGACAATTTGTTAGATTCCATAAACGGCACCTAAATTTGGTTGACTTGTGGTAGGCACCATTTACCTAGGTGCCATTTATAGAATCAGGCCCAAATTGTTAGATCTTTTATTCCCCCACTAACATAATTGTATTTTTCTTTTTATACAGTCTTTATCCTATTGGTAAAAATACTATAAAACTTCTGAATGAAAAACAGGGGTTAAATCCATTATAATTGTGTGTACACAGCTGGAATTAAGCATAAGATTAGATTAGCAGGACCGTAATGCTAATACCAACCAGACTCTGTTTCCCTGTGCGTTCTGAACATGAAAATCCTGGTTAAGACTTGTATAGTATTTTGGATAATAGACTGCAAATGTAAATAAATTTAGTCTGAGGTAGTGATATCTAGATCCGCTGTGCAGCTGAGCAAAATAAACTAGAAAGCACTCAAAGTGTGAAAGAAACTTTGGAGGGGGGGAGGATTAGTTCCTGACTAACCTCATCCCCCCTTTTAACCTGCAAAATTTGGAGGGGTGCAATACATTGCCCACAAGGGAACATCTGTGGGACAGCATCGAATATTCCCTGAGTCAGCCCAAACATCTTTTTTTGTTTATTTTGCTGCATGAGAAAAAATGGCCACAGGCTGATTATCTCCAGATGTAACCATTTAAACAGCTGAGGAATTTTTGCCTAATTGAGGCCTATGTGACACTTTAATGTTACAGTGTAGGTTTGAGCTGATCCTTCAGGTCAAATTCAACTACTAACTTTTGCTCTGTAAAGGAAAATGCCATCTTTGTGCACAGAACAAAATAATTTTTTTTTAAACTCCAAAACTCAGCTTTCTTTCTCCAAGCCAATTCTTTGATTACAACTTTTGTCCTCAATTCTACTCTCGTATCTCCCTGTGGCTCTGATTTGGCAATATGGATTCAAAGTGGAAGATAAAAATGTCTGAGCACTGTATATACCCAGCCCCCTTACATATTTACCTCCCATATTCAGATCTTCTTCACTTTTTTTCTGTTTTGGTTTTCATATTGTTCCTGAATTTTATTTCTTAATTTCCTGTGCTGAATGTCAAAAATGAAGATTTTACAACAGCAATGCATTGGTTCCTGTTTATTTCAGACTGCTAGTGAGATAGAAATGGGGTATACCATACCATTGCTGTCCTTATTTGGGATTCTGCCAAGTACTTGTGGCCTGGATTGACCACTGTTGAAAGCAGGATATTGGGCTTCATGGACCACTGATCTGCCACAGTATGTCCATTTGTAAGTTCTTATATAAAAAAAAAATAAACCAGACCAAAGGCCAAAAGTATTTTAATAATGTCCACTTTGGTGTCTTGGTTCCAATACTTGTGAAAACTGTAAGACTATTTATAAATATCATGCATGCTGTTTTAGTTTCTTAAATTTACAATGTTTCAGTTTCTATTCTATATTTGTTATCTTTTTTATCTTTTTATTGCTTTTTACTCTATTTTTAAGGGTGAATTTTGTTTAAAATTTGTACTCACGATGAATCATGCAATTAAAGGTGTGTTGTTTATATATATATATATATATAAATTTCTTTATTCATTTTAAAGCCATAAGTAAGTGCAAAATAAAATACAATCATATAATTCTTTAAAAGCACTTAAATACAATTAAAATTATAATCTATGACAAAAAGATTATCGCCCCCCCACCATAATTATATCTAAGAACTACACTCAAATTGAGAATTGAAAAATACATTCCAACCCACCCACCCTGGACGTATATGACCAAAGGGCATAATCAGCAATCACTCTTTGCAAAATTTTGTCAATGACTCTCAAATCTTAAAGAAACTTCTTATAATATCCCTGATGTATGGCCATATTATATTAAAAACATGTTTATATATTTTTGTTCCCACTGCAGTTTCTTATGACTCTGGGCAATGGAGGGTTAAGTGAGGGAACAAAAATAAACAATATGAGGGGCATAATCGAAAGAAACGTCTAAGTCCGTTTTGGGCCTAAGTCGCTGGTGTCACAAACCCGGCAATGAAGAGAGGTTTGTGCCTGGTAAAATACAAAAACCCCTAAAATGTAAGAGGGCTGATCAATGTGGCAGTAATCCCAGCAGTAGAGAGCCAGGCTCTAGCCATTATGAGAATGCCCAAGAGCAGGAGCCCTGGGGGAAGGGGAAGCAGGATGAGTTTCATAACTTCCCTATGCCTAAAGCAGCTCTTGGTAAAAAGCACTCTAATGGTCAGGCTCTTAATCAGGCTAGCCCTCAGCTGCTGAAGCTAATTGAGCAGCAACAGAAGTCTCAGCAAAAGCCAGCCCATTTCCCATTCAGGTTAGGGCGTGGCTTTCTCAGGTCAGGTCAAAAGCAGCAGACCAGGCTGGGAAGATTCAGTCTGGATCCAACCTTGGAAGGAGACTCGTGGCCAGGTGCTGTTCCTGTGGCTCAACAAGGGAATGAAATAGAAATGAAAGACCTGGATGATTTCCACCAGCCTAACCTGCCTGATTGCCTACAACCTGAAGAAGCTATGGATGTTACCTGGGAGCCTGAGGACATCTGCATGGAGGAAAGTTAAGTTTTTCCTTGTTGTTTTTTTTTTCTTTCAAAACTGCATAGTGTTTTGAGGCACCTGGGACTTGTGCTAGCTGTGACTGTATGAGTGAGCATTTTGTGAGGCTCACCGCAAAGGAATCTTCCTGTATGCTGAAAGATTGTGGACTATGTTTTTTGGGACTTTCTTTTTCCTTTTATGATAAGGAGAAGTTTACCTAAGATGTGTTCTTAGTGGGAGTTGTGGGGTCTGAATCCACAAAGATCCTGGGTTGGGATTGAGGGGCCATTTTCTGGCAAGTTTGTTTAAGTGGATTCAACAACTCCCCACCCCCGCCAGCTTGCCTGGTTTAAAAGGGGAAGCCTGTTGTGAACTCAGGCTAACACAGTGTGCTTGCTAAAACAAATTGACTTTTATTACCAGTAACAAGGACTACCAATTATTGCTCTGCTCTGAGTGTTGAAAACTTGGTATACCTGATAAAGACTTACCCTGAAGAAAGGGCTGCTCAGATTTAGGCTAATTTACTAGCTGAACCTTCTGAGCCGTGTTTTGGTTATTTTACCTGTTTTATTTGGCCTTTATCACAGTGACTATATGGTTGACTACAACACTGTGGTTAAATAAAGCACTGTTATTTTTGAAGAACTTATGTATCCTGATTTTTGTGTTTACTGACTTTATGACCACCAGCAGGGCCTTTCAATTCGTGAAGGCACGTCCAGGACTATGTTTGTGCGCAGCACCCGGTAGTCCTTCTGACCAGCTTGTACCGGGTGTGCGACAAGTGGTATCAGGAGTGGGATATAGTGCCTCCTGCTGGTGACATTAGAGAATTTTTTTTTTTTTTTGATTATTGAAGAAAAAAAACAAAAAAAAAAACGTTTTGGGTTTTTTTTTTTTTTTTTTTTTTGAGCTTGTTGGTTCCAGTAACTGTTCTTGGACTCTTTTTGTCGGTGGTTGCAAGGAGGACTCGTGTGCCTGAAGAAGCAGCCGGACCATCAGCCAGGAGCAGTGCAGCGGAGGAACCAGGAATCGGATCCGGAGGGACCTGACCTGACCGGACCTGCTGGAAGCTGAGGTTTGCGGAGGAACCGGAGCCGTAAGGTGGACAGCAAGGACCAGAGTGCGTGGGGTGCAGACCGGAGGCCAAGCCGAGAGAACGACTGGAGGCCAAGGAGGCCTAATACCAAAGGCTCAGACTCATCAGTACCGCGGGTAAGAGTACCCAACCTAAGGGGCTGATAACGATAAAAAGTAACCCTAGCTTGAGTGGCTGACATTTCCTTCAAGAGAAGGGGTGTCGGGTTGTTTAAAGTACCACACTTGGGGTTCTTTTCTTGTCTGTTTACGTTCCAGATTCAGCAACGATGGATCAACAGCAGTTGATGGCATTCCTCGCTGCGGAGAGGCAAAAGCAGAGTGAAGACCTGCAGGCCGTCCTAAAGGCCAATCAGGACTTATGGGATCGCAGCCAAGAGCAGGCCCGACAACAACACAATGAACTGCTGATGACAATGGGGCAACAGACAAAGCTATTTGATCGACTGCTACAACGATCGCCTACAGGACTAGCCAGAAGTCCAGTCCAGAAACCGGGGCCTGAGACAGCGGTAGGAACTGATTTTTTACCTATGCTGGACTTAGGCAAAATAACAGCTAGCCGGTCGGCTGATGTAGTCGGGAAGGAGTCTGGAAGGGTAGCACCCACAGGTGATCATCCCCTTAGAAAGGTAGTTGGAGACTATCTGGATCTCGCCTGGACTGAGAAAGCCACCCCTGCTCAGAACCCTGAGGGAATTAAGAAGCAGTTATGGGAGGTTAAGGTTAACCAATTCCAGCCCCAGAGTCTCAAAGCCCAGGGTAGTCACAAACGTAGGGAGATCCCACATAAGGAAGGTCTCCGTTGTTTTCACTGTGGGAAATTAGGGCATACCCAGAGGTTTTGTTGGGGGAGAAAAGAGGTGGAAGTTCCCCAAGGCCTAGCTGCATATTCTCCTAGGGAATTTCAGGCGTCAGTCTCCGTAGCCGGGAAAGAGGTAGTGGCCCTGGTTGATACAGGGGCCGACCAATCCATGATGGCTAAAGCTTATTGGAGACAGCTATTCCCCAGGGAAACGTTGGGGGAAGACACAGACACAGTCTCCATTAGATGCATCCATGGGGACAGCATAAGGTACCCACGGCGGCCGACTACGATGCGGTATAAGAATAAGATCTATAATATTACTTTTGCAGTAGTGCCCGGAGCTCCCTACGCCCTTATATTAGGCCAGGATTGGGAAGGCCTGGAAGAGTACTTAGGCGCTAAACAGGGCTTAGTAGGTACTCGATCTCAGGGACCGGTGACCTCAGGGGGGGGAGACAGAGTTGGGCAGTATCTTTCCCTTTAGCGGGGAGGTGGTACAAAGATATCCAGGGAGACAAAATCAGCAGACCCCGGCCCAGAAGCGGCAGCAAAAGCGTCAGAGAACGCAGGCTCTGAAAAAGGTGTCCGATACGAAAGAGATACCTTGGCTGCCAAAGGAGGTAGTGGAGGCATTCCCTACTTTTCCGGCGGAACAAAAAGCTGACGCCTCCCTCCAGGACGCATGGCAACAGGCGGCCATACCTTCCCGGGGCTTGACTAAGTTCGAAAAAAGGCAGGGATTGCTGTATAGACAGAGCCCAGGGGAAATCCCTAATACCAAGAAGGAACAGCTGGTGGTCCCACAGGGATTTAGGAGAATAATATTGCAAACTGCCCATGACCATCCTCTTTCAGGGCACAAAGGGGAGGAGGCCACAAGGATACAGATTGCGAGAAGATTCTTTTGGCCGGGGGTATCTCAGGATGTGATCAATTTTTGTAAATCCTGTCCCGTTTGTCAAAAATTGTCCTTAAATAGACCTGCTAGGGCCCCGCTCATTCCCATCCCCAAGGTCGAGGAACCATTAGCCAGGTTGGCAATGGATATGGTGGGTCCGTTGGAGAAAACTCCACGGGGACATGCTTTTATCCTGGTAGTCATGGATGTGGCCACCAGATATCCGTGGGCTTTCCCGTTGCAGAAGACCACTTCGGCCACCATTATGAGGGAGTTAATAGAACTGTTTTGTACAGTAGGGTTTCCTCGGGAGGTCTTGACGGATCAGGGCAGTAATTTCCTCTCTAAAGAGATGGGTTTGGTATTCGGCACATAAAGACTTCGGCCTACCATCCCCAAGCCAACGGAATGGTTGAGCGTTTTAACCAAACGCTCAAACAAATGTTAAAGAAGACCTTAGGACAGGAAAGGAAAGATTGGGATCTTTTCGTTCCTTTAGTGCTGTTCGCAGCCAGGGAAAAGGTCCAAGACTCTCTCGGGGTAAGCCCCTTTGAGATGTTGTATGGTAGAACTCCCCGGGGTATACTGGACATTGTGAAGGATCAGTGGGGGGCACCGGAAGGGGCAGAAGCCAATGTTATATCCTATTTGGACCAATTGAGGAAACGACTAACACGGGTGGCCCAGATAGGTAAGGGCAATTTAGAATGGGGTCAACAAAGGCACAAGTTCTATTATGACAAGAAGGCCAAAGCCCATCACTTAAAAGTGGGGGAGAGAGTTTTGATTTTGGTACCTTCAGATCCACATAAGTTTCTGGCCGAATGGAAAGGCCCGGCCACTATTGTGGAGAAACTAAATCAAGTGGATTATCGGGTCCGGGATGGAAAAAACAGAATCCAAACATACCATATAAACCTCTTGAAGCCCTGGCGGGACAGGGAGACTTTGGCCCTGATGGCAGAACAGAGTCAGGACGATGACCTAGGGCCCCAGGTGGCAGACCTAACCCAAACGGAGGGAGCCAATATAGGGAATGATCTGTCAGATAGGCAAGCGGGCCAGTTGGAAGCCCTAGTGCAGAAGTTCCAGGATGTGTTCTCCCCCATACCTGGTCGTACCGAGGTAGTCACTCACGAGATAATCACTAACCCGGGCAGGATAGTGAGGGTAAAACCTTACAGATTATCCGAAGGGAAGAAGGAGTTAGTACAAAAACTGGTGGACGAAATGCTGGCCTTGGGGGTGATCGAACCATCACAAAGCCCTTGGTGCAGCCCGATCGTTATAGTGCCCAAAGCTGATGGTACCCCCAGGTTTTGTATTGACTTTAGGCAGCTCAATGAAATCTCACAGTTTGATGCCTTTCCGATGCCGCGGGTAGATGAACTACTAGACCGATTGGGACAAGCCCAATATCTCTCTACCCTAGATCTGACCAAAGGCTATTGGCAGATCCCCCTCTCACCCAATGCCAAACCTAAGACAGCCTTCAGTACACCTCATGGCTTGTATCAGTTCAGGCGGATGCCGTTTGGACTCCATGGTGCTGCGGCTACATGTCAAAGAGGAATCACAGAAGTGCTAAGGGGGCATCATAAATATGCGGAGGCCTACCTGGACGATATTGTGATATACTCCCAGAGTTGGCCGCAGCACCTGGAGCAGGTAAAGGCTGTTTTGGAATCATTGAGGAAAGCGGGATTTACGGTTAACCCGAAGAAATGCTATCTGGGGCAGAGGGAAATTAAGTATCTGGGTTATGTCGTAGGGAGAGGACAGGTTAAGCCCCTGGTTGACAAAGTGCGATGTATAAAAGACTATCCCTTGCCAAGCTCTAAAAAGCAACTTCGAGGGTTTCTAGGGTTGGTCGGATACTACCGACGGTTTATACCCGCATTTGCCACCAGGGCCTCGGCTCTCACGGACATGTTAAAAAAGGATAGTCCAGATACCCTCTGGTGGGAGGCCACGGGTAGAGGAGCAGTAGAGGACCTTAAGAAGGCCTTATGCACGAACCCAGTGCTTAAAGCCATTGACTTTACTAGACCCCTAATCCTACAAACTGATGCCTCGGGGACGGGGTTAGGGGCAATACTTAGTCAGGAAGTACAGGGGGTGGAACATCCGGTATTATATTTAAGTCGGAAGCTACACCCCAATGAGAGGAACTATGCCACAGTTGAACTAGAATGCTTGGCCGCCCGGTGGGCGATGCAGGCCCTTGAGCATTATTTACAGGAGCGTGAATTCACGCTGGTTACGGATCACGCAGCGTTGAAGTGGCTTAATACTATGAGGAATAACAACGCCCGCCTCACCCGGTGGTATTTGGCCCTTCAAACCTTTCGATTTAGGGTAGTGCATCGACCGGGGCGACTGAGTACAAATGTGGATAGTTTGTCCAGAATGCAGGAGAGCAAGGACAGTCAGCAGCCAAAGGTGGGGGTATGTCACAAACCCGGCACTGAAGAGAGGTTTGTGCCTGGTAAAATACAAAAACCCCTAAAATGTAAGAGGGCTGATCAATGTGGCAGTAATCCCAGCAGTAGAGAGCCAGGCTGTAGCCATTATGAGAATGCCCAAGAGCAGGAGCCCTGGGGGAAGGGGAAGCAGGATGAGTTTCATAACTTCCCTATGCCTAAAGCAGCTCTTGGTAAAAAGCACTCTAATGGTCAGGCTCTTAATCAGGCTAGCCCTCAGCTGCTGAAGCTAATTGAGCAGCAACAGAAGTCTCAGCAAAAGCCAGCCCATTTCCCATTCAGGTTAGGGCGTGGCTTTCTCAGGTCAGGTCAAAAACAGCAGACCAGGCTGGGAAGATTCAGTCTGGATCCAACCTTGGAAGGAGACTCGTGGCCAGGTGCTGTTCCTGTGGCTCAACAAGGGAATGAAATAGAAATGAAAGACCTGGATGATTTCCACCAGCCTAACCTGCCTGATTGCCTACAACCTGAAGAAGCTATGGATGTTACCTGGGAGCCTGAGGACATCTGCATGGAGGAAAGTTAAGTTTTTCCTTGTTGTTTTTTTTTTCTTTCAAAACTGCATAGTGTTTTGAGGCACCTGGGACTTGTGCTAGCTGTGACTGTATGTGTGAGCATTTTGTGAGGCTCACCGCAAAGGAATCTTCCTGTATGCTGAAAGATTGTGGACTATGTTTTTTGGGACTTTCTTTTTCCTTTTATGATAAGGAGAAGTTTACCTAAGATGTGTTCTTAGTGGGAGTTGTGGGGTCTGAATCCACAAAGATCCTGGGTTGGGATTGAGGGGCCATTTTCTGGCAAGTTTGTTTAAGTGGATTCAACAACTCCCCACCCCCGCCAGCTTGCCTGGTTTAAAAGGGGAAGCCTGTTGTGAACTCAGGCTAACACAGTGTGCTTGCTAAAACAAATTGACTTTTATTACCAGTAACAAGGACTACCAATTATTGCTCTGCTCTGAGTGTTGAAAACTTGGTATACCTGATAAAGACTTACCCTGAAGAAAGGGCTGCTCAGATTTAGGCTAATTTACTAGCTGAACCTTCTGAGCCGTGTTTTGGTTATTTTACCTGTTTTATTTGGCCTTTATCACAGTGACTATATGGTTGACTACAACACTGTGGTTAAATAAAGCACTGTTATTTTTGAAGAACTTATGTATCCTGATTTTTGTGTTTACTGACTTTATGACCACCAGCAGGGCCTTTCAATTCGTGAAGGCACGTCCAGGACTATGTTTGTGCGCAGCACCCGGTAGTCCTTCTGACCAGCTTGTACCGGGTGTGCGACACTGGTCGCCCAAAGTCGGCAGTGTCTAAAAGTCCATTCTCATAAAATACATCCAAAATATTTTGGTTTTTTCCGAGAGTCGTCTAACTGTACGTCCAGCTGTTTGATCGCCCAAACCGTTAAGTCGTCTATCTTTATACCCCATTCTTGTCCAAAAATTTGTCCAAGTCAAAAACGCCTAGAAAAGGACCTTTTGGATGTGGGAGGGGCCAGCAAAGTTATGGATTGGACATCTAGACATGGCAACAGAGTAGTGGGGCACATTACAGGGCACTGTTGCAAACTTCACAAAAAGGGTGCCACATAAACATCTCACCATAACTCTCTTATAGGTCATGGTGAGCCCCCGAAAACCTACTAGACCCACCTGTCTGCTACTCCAGTAGTCCTCACAGCTGCAGGTGGCACTTATATTGCAGTACAGTAGGGTTTATGTTCCACCATAAATGCAGTGGTTAGAGTAGCTTATGGGCCTGGGTCCTCCTCTTTATGGTTCACTAGCCCACCCCCTCAGACTACTTAAGCCACCTTTGTACTGTTCTACTAGGCTTCGCTATGCCAGGTGCTGATTTTCTGGAGGCAGGTATGTAAGTTTTTATTCCGATTTTTATGGTGTTGTGGAGGGGTCATTGATCACTGGGGCAATGTATGTGGGTCTGTACTTTGTGTCTGCACTGCTTATCTGGTTACTTTGGATACCTTTTTGGCACTTAGACCTGGTTTTACATGGCCTAAGTCACAACATACAAGCTCCGTCCAGGCAGCCTCGTGAAACTTTTAATTATACCTACAGTACGATTAAGTTTAGATCAGCCCACGTCCCGCCCAAATCCCACCCTCACCACGCCTCCTAAAATGCCCCTTTTATCTCTGGTCGTACAGCAGCACTGAAAAGGCCTAAGTCATTTTTAGATACGTCTAAAACCTGGTTTGATTATTAGTACATAGATGACTTTTCTTATTGATCGTCCAAGTGCCAATTTAGGCCGGTTTTTAGACATATTTCCATTTTGATTATGAGGCCCTATACCTTTAATTGTGCAATTAAAAATGTTTATCAAAATGCAATCCTATTAAAACAAAACAAGGAGTGTTTGGGAGGGGATGGGAGAATGGCACCATGCTGAGGGTGCTTCCTTCCTCCCCAAGACCTTCTGCATATATTGCTTACTTTTTCCAGGGTTCAGCCTTCTATAGGGCAGTAGTATAGCCATGGGAGGGGGGCGCTAAGTCCCCCAAAATTGAAGTGCTGCCTGCTGCTTTGGCTGGCAGCAGTCCCTAAGCCCTACTAGTGGAAGCCCTCTTCCACCTGAAGCCTGGCAATCGGAAGCACTTTTCCTGGGCTACCATGCCCCCCACCCCCTCCAGGCATATGCATGATTTTTATTAAACACTTCCCAAGTACACTCCCATTCTTCAATACAGTCACAACTTTATCAGAACTTTTATTCGTACTTCAGCACCACCACTCCACCGCTATCAGTATTTTTTAGTGGGAAGAATTACATGAAAACTCTTCACTGGCCCATGGTATTTTCTTTACTATTTTCAATAACTTAATGTATTTTATAAAGTGACTAGACCCAACATGTTTTGCATCGAAATGCTGTATCAAGGATCGAAATGCTGTATCATGGCTACTTTAGTCATCCGCCTTCTACTACTTTCCCACATTTTTTATATAGCTTTCAATCCATAACCCTACTCCCCACTGCCTACCAACCTAGCCATCAAATTAACCATTCCCCCTAACTGTAAACATGGCATCTGTTTATCTTCTCCATTTAGATCAATGTCTTGCAAACTTTGTGAAGTCGCAGCACCCTAAACTGGGTTCCATGGCTCGAGGGCATCCAGAAATGCGCAGACGTCAACATGATGACATCATGTGCATACATGTCATGTCTACATTCACACATGAGCGAAGACCTTCCAGATAGGGCCCTGAGCCGCCATTGGGGGGGTGCTAAAAGTGAAGAGGTGCTGGCACTGGCTAACTGCCTATAGAACGTGCCTTTCACCATGAAAGGCACGTCTTGTAGGCAGTCAACCAGCGCCTCTCCTCCTCCCCGATGTCTCGCAGCACACCCGGAATCTCACCACAGCACACAATTTGCGATACAGTGGTTTAGATTGTAAGCTCCTTTGAGCAGGGACTGTCTTCTTTGTGACTCTGTACAGCGCTATGTATGTCTGGTAGCGCTATAGAAATAATAGTAGTAGTAAGACTTGAAGAGGTTTAGAGGAAGGTAGGGGTTTGCGTCAAAAGAAGTACAAGAGATTTGAAGACCTGAATATGTATACTCTGATGGAGAGGAGGAACAGGGACGATATGATAGATATTTAAATACTTGAAAGGTATTAAATAGAACCAAATCTTTTCCAGACAAGGGAAAATGGTAAAACTAGAGGGCATAAATTGAGGTTGCAGGGAGGTAGACTTAGGAGTAATATTAGGAAATTCTTTTTCATAGAGAGGGTGGTTGATAACTGGAATGCTCTCCCAAGACAGGTGGTGGAAAGGAAAATGGTGACGGAATTCAAAAAGTGTGGGATGAACACAGAGGATATCCAATTAAAAAATGAATGGTATAAACTGAAGAACTGAGGCCAGTGCTGAACAGACTTACATGGTCTGTGCCTCATATAAGGCGATTCGGTGTAGGATGGGCTAGGGGAGGCATTGATGGGAGCACCAGTAACTTGGAACATAAGGATATTGCTGGGCAGACTTTACAGTATGTAACCTGCAAACGATGAGGTGGTTGGAAATGAGCTTCGATGGCAACTCCAGTAGTTGGAACCTAAGGACAATATCGGATGGACTTTACGGTCTATAGCCCAGAAATAGCAAAGGAAAAAAATCAACTTTATTTAAATCATGAATTTATAATGTGTGTAACTAATGGGCAGCCTGGATGGACCGTTCATGTCTTTATCTGCCCAAGTCAAGGTGCCAACCAGCACCTAACTATACCTACCTGAAAAGTAGGCATGGTTAGGGGTGGAGAGTAGGTGTGGTTCACTTAGGTGTTGCTAGGCATCTATGGTAATCTCCTGTAAATTAGGCCAGGAAAATTCTGGCCTAACATACCAGTGCCTACACAAAGGATGCCTAGCGATGCCTTAGCACACCTAGGCATCACTAAGAATGATTCTATAAGCAGCACCTAGTAGATGACTGACAACAGTGCTGAGCGGCTCCTACAAGTTAGCCGCCTTTAATAGAATCAGGCCCTTCTCTTTTTTTTTTTTTTTTAAATCTTTATTCATTTTTAAACTTATAATAAGTGTGATAACATATCCATACAAATAACCATAAATATATCACTTAATAATCAACAATGATACATATAATATTCTCTTATCTCCCCCCCTCCCCACCCTTATCTATCATATAATCAATACTTATACAACATGTAACAATAAAAATACCCTCCCTCCCACCCCATAATTGAACTTGTAAATTTAAGGGAAACAAGATTTTTCTAATCATTACAATACTTTGTTAATGGCTCCCAAATATCTTGAAATTTCCTGAAACAATCCTGTTGTATTGCAATAAGTCTCTCCATTTTATAAATATGACATAAGAAGTTCCACCAAAAATTATAATTTAATCTATTCCAATTTTTCCAATTATATACAAGTTAGCCGCCATTAATAGAATCAGGCCCTTCTCTTTTTTTTATGTTAGGCTTACTCAGAAAGGTGAAGCTGGTGTCTAGGGTCAGGAATGGAAAATCTGTTAGTCTAGATTATGCAAGAATTCAGATTTTAAATTATACACTGTAACTCACAATGTTAGCCATTATTCTGTGCTAAACATTGTTTGCCGCCATTCCCACCACTGGAATCACCATTAAAACAAATTATATTCAATTATTATAACCTCAAACAATGCAGCCTTGATGCACTGCAGAATTTTTTCCAATCATCCTTACAATTGGCAGACTGATGAAAATAAGCCCATAGATGAAAGAAGACTTTGGCTTGGATGTATTAGATACAGAAGATGACTGAAGAAACAGTCATGAAATCTTGGGTATCTCTGCCTCATTGCAGTGGATTTAAGTGAGGGTACAAGGGGGTCATATTGCATCCCAAACTCTGGGGCTATTGATGAGGGTGGGGAAGAAATGGAAAGAAGCATATTTCCATTGCTCCGACTGTGTAAATCTTACCAGAACAACCCGTCATCAAATGCACACAGAAAACAACAAAAAAAATATCCAGACAAATACAGGTATAGGTTGCTCAAAACAAAAAGATGCTTTACTGATGAATTCTTGGCAAACAAAATCCAACAGCAAAAAAAATTAAAAAAAAAATCACTAAATTACAATTAGTTTATTTATAGCTCAGAACAGAGATGGATTCACAAATCTTCTCTAGAAGGCATCAGTTCATTTCCCTTAAGAAACTTGTTGAGGGCCTAGAACATAACGGGAGTAAAACCCTGGGTTTTGCTGATCCACAGGAACAAGGCAATGCTTTTTCATGGTTTAAAGGTTTTCTGGAATCTAGACTTTACCTGGTCAGGTTTAACAACCATCTCTTTGGAAAAATCCATGTGGAGTTCCTCAGGGCTCCCCACTTTCGCCCACATTATTCAATGTCTATCTCTCCTCATTAGGCTTTTGCTTGAGAAATTTGGATATAGAACTGTTCAGCTATGCTGATGATATTACAATTGTTATGTCTTGTAATATAGCCCTATCCCAAATAACCAATAAAACTGAGTCTATACTGAAATTGATGAACTCCTAGATGCAGGAATTCAAACTTGAACTCAATTCTGATAAGACAAAGTTCTTTGTTGCGTCACCTTACAAAATCTCTCATGAGCCCTCTATTAGTATAAATTCAATACTGTATGCAATTCATCCAACAATTAAAATATTAGGAGTTGTTCTGGACCAGCACCTGACCATGAAAAAACAGATAGATATGGTGGTTATTATACTTTATGGAAATTGCAAACTATCAAACCATATTTTGAGCAATCTTTGTTATTGCGTCTTCTTGACTACTGTAACATTGTTTATCTGACAATCAGTAAGAAAAACATGGCCAGATTACTACTGATTCAGAATACGGTGGTTAGACTGATTTATGGCCTGAGGAAGTATGACCATGTGACGCCATTTTATTGCAGGTTACATTGGTTGCCGATGGAGGCTCGTGTTTTGTTTAAGTGGGGTTGTTTTTGTTATAAGGTTTTATATGGCACTGCTCCGCTCTATCTGGTTAATAGATTTTCTATAACATCATATAAACATAGTCGAAAAACTCACGCCTTGTTTAATTTTCCCTCTGTACAAGGCTGTAAAAGCAAGAAATTTCTGGACCATACTTTGGCATTTCAAGTAGCTTCCCATCATAAAGAATTCCAATCATTGTTGCTTACTGCTTATTCCTTTTTTTTTTTTTTTTTTTTTTTTAGTTCATTAGTTTTTATTGAATATTATAAGAGATTTACAGAAGGCAGTTCAAACACACAAAATCTGAATAAGACACAGTGGTGTAGAAAAAGTCCATATCTACAATCATTTACATACAACCAGATTAATAAAAAGAATCTAGGGTATGTGTAACTGCTAATAGAAGATATATGAAAGGCAGAAAAGCAGGGAGAGTGAAATAAGAGAGAGGGAAAGAAAGAGGGAGAAAAAGAAAAAGAGAGAGATAGATAGATAGAGATAGAGAGGCAGAAGTGTCTACTGGTTAGAATGAACAAATGAATCTAAGAATGACCAAGGTGATTTATTTCGCACCATGTTTGTGGAGAGTCGAGAAATCATGTTTTTCTCATATGCATAAGATTCAAATTTGTGATACATGCTCAGAGAGTTCCACCAAAAGGTGTAGTCAAGTAGCGAGGATGATTTCCAATTTTTCAGAATATGCATAAGAGCTGTTACAAACATGGCATCAATGAGTTTAGGTGGGCAGTTTGTTTGTGCGAAACAAGGGTGTTGAGAACGAAGAATTACAATGTCCATGGAAATCTCTTCTGAACACTTAGTAATAGATTTTATAGTGTCCCAAATACGAATCCAGAAGGAGTGAACTATAGTGCAATGAAAAAGCATGTGATCGAGAGTTCCAGACTCTTTCAAACAGTTCCAGCAGGTGGAGTCTTGTTTTAGCTTCACTTTCCACATGCGATATGGGGTCCATACTGCATTCCACATAACGAAGAACATTGATTGCGAGACTCTGGAAGATAGGAGAGGACGGTTTGTGGAGGACCAGAAAAGTTCCCAATCTATATCAGAAAGCGTAGTCTGCAGAATCGAGTCCCATTGATTCATTGATTGAGGTGAAAAGGTGAAAGAGTGATCCCTTAGAATACTATAAAAATGAGATATCGCTCTACCCTTCATTAAGGCCAGAGTAGACCAGTGGTGAACAGTGTGGATTGAGGTCATAAAGTCAGGGCGCATATGTACCTTAGACAGTATTCCAGTAAGCATGAGCCATTGGGAATGTATAGAGGATGGAAGTGAATATGCAGAACAAAAAATATCAAAAGGAACAAATGAGGTGGAGGAGATCATTTGATGAGCAAACTCGACACCCGCCCGTTGCCACCTCTTCCATGAGAGGGATCTACCTTTATTTTGAATTTTAGGGTTATTCCAAAGGGACAAGAGCGGGCTTTCACTAATAGAGATCTCAGCTGTTGCTTCTAGAAGATGAAAAGCATGCTGCGTTGCACTCAACAAGGAATACTTTCTCAAGTGTCTAGGTACTGACACTGTAAGGAAGCAGGAAACGTGTAGTGGTACACATAAAAAGCGTTCCATTTCAAACCATGCTGGTTGATCCTGAGGATTAGAATCAACGATCCAATAAGCTCCATATTTGGCTAAAGATGCGATATAATAATAATAAAAATCTGGTAAATTTAGTCCACCATTAATCTTAGAATTCAGCTGAAAACTTATCTCTTCTCAAAATACTTGGTTAAATAATTTATTCTGTTCTTAATAATATTGTTCTTTGCTTATAGTCTTCTGTAAACCACATTGAACTTATGGTTATTTGGTTAATAAGCACGATGTTATGTATGTTATGTAACCTTCTCGAATGATCTGCAGAACCCATAGATCGGAGGTGATCAACTCCCAACGATGAAAATAGTGTTGGAGACGACCTCTGATTGGCTGAGGGAGAGACTGATGTACTGAGATTGCAACTATGCTCTCGAGTAGTTGGTAAAAAGACTGAGTAGGTTTAGCAGGAGCAGAAGCCTGAGATTTTTGAGGCTGTTGCTGTTTTTGTTTTTTCTGTTGTGACCTGACAGAAGCAGAAAACTTTGCTGAAAAACACTTCTACTAAGAAGATGGCCTGAATGTTCTTGATGTGGAAGGCTTGGGTTTAGGTTTAACCAAGTTATCCCATCGGGTTTCATGATCAGTGAGCTTTTGAGTCGCAATATCTGTGGATTCCCCTAAAAGCTTGTCTCCCAAGCAAAGGACATTTGCTACTCTGTCCTGAAGGTTAACATCCATATCTGAACCCCGAAGCCATGCCAATCTTCTCATGGCCACAGACAGAAGTGAATTCGAAAGCATCAAAAGCTGAGCAAACCATATATTTCCTCAACTGAGTGACAGTTGAAAATCTGTTGAAAACCTTTCAGTTGAAAATCTTCTATTTTTTTGAGAAGGAAGATATTTTTGAAAACCAGGAAATTGCTTCAAGAGATGTTTCGAACAGCAAGAAAAATAGAAGTTGTAATTGAGGACTCGATTGGCTAACACAGAATTTTGATAGAGCCTTCAGCCAAATCTTCCCATAGACCGTCCCTCCCAGCCTGGGGGGGACTGAAGCATAGACCTTGGATGGAGTGAATTTCTTTAAAGTGGACTCCAGAACCACGGATTGATGACGCAATTGAGGTTTATCAAATCCTGGAATTGAAATAATTTTATAGAAAGAGTCCAATTTCCTGGGAGCAACAGGAACAGAGAGAGGAAACTCCCAATTTTTGTAGAGGGTTTCTCTCATGATTCCATGCAAAGGAAGCTTTAGAAGCTCCTTAAGAGGCTGCTCATAGTCCAAAATTTTCAAAAATTCAGCACTGAGAGATCCTTTCCTGTCTAATAAAACAAGTAAAGGGAAGCCTCTCTGTAGGAGAAGATACTCCAATAATACAATACAATAAATCAATTTCTAGGCTGCATAACCAGGTAGTTCAATGTGGTTTTCAAAAGATTAGTAATACGTACAGGATGAAATAGTTAAAGAATTAGTTGCCTATGAATTTTTTGAAAAGATGAGTTTTCAACTGCTTTCTAAATTGAAGATAAGAGTAAGATGTTAGGAACAGATTCTTAGTCACTATCATGCAATGCAACTTGAAAAGAAAGTCATCTGCTTTGGTAATTGAAAGAGAAGGATCCGGATTTGAGACATCCTGTAGGTTAGAATCAACAAGGACAGGAGAACGATGCCTGGACTGGTGCTGGTCTGGTGTCGAGGATTTCTTAGAATGTTTTTGTTTATGAGAACATGCTTGGACTTGGAGGAACTCCTACTAGACTGTCTCGAAGATGAAGAATGATGCTTCGAGGAGGTGGAACGATATCTGGAGGAATGATGCTTCGATGCAGGACTAAATGTCGAGATCCATGGCTTTGCATCGATGGAGCATCGACGGTACTGGAAGACCTTGCAGTATTAAGCTCAGGCTGAGCCAGTACCGGAGGAGTCCTGTCAGGGTCAAAAGATTAAAAACTTATCCCGAAACTCCTCACAAAACAGAGCATCGAGCCGGTACCAATGGTGCTGTGACTCGTTCCGGAGAGGATGACTCAGATGATGATGCACCTCTCAAAGTTGGAACAAGTTGCATAAGGGGTTTTCACTTGGTCAGCATGAATGTACTCGATGCCTTAGTGACCTGCATCCCCATCTGGGAAGCTGTTGGCTTTTTAGCTGGCTTACCAGATGGAGCAATGGCCAATGACACTGGAGTCGATGTAGCATTGGGCGATGTCGATGTCTTTCGATGTAGGTGTCTATGACAAATCTCTCTCCATGTCGACACCGAACAACTTTTCTTGCTGCAAAATGCGGTTTCGAATAGTGCGTTTCTGTAGAGTTGAACCACACGTGCAGGATTGAACCCAGTGCTCTGGATCCAGACACTGTAAGCACCAGTTGTGAGGGTCTGTAATTGAAATAGTCCGAGCACACCAGTCACACTTTTTAAAACCCGTGACATTGACGGGAAGACTGCCTCAGCCAAATCAAACTCGATGGCTGAAGCGTGAAAAAGGCCCCACTGGTTAAACTATCAGATGGCTGACAAAGGGAAATTTGGACTTCCGTAACATTTATTTTTTTTTAACCAAGGGAGAAATTAACTAAACAATAAAAGAATAAAAAATAAAAGAATAAAATTTCATGCGAGCGGGAAGGCACGGCAAAAATGAAGAACATTTGAAGAACACGACTTCTAGCTCAGTGGAAAAAACAGAACTGAGGAGCCGCATGCCTACGTCAGGTGGGAAGGCACTCGCGCATGCACAGTGCGGGCCATCGTGAACTTTCTAAATTTCTTAGTGGCGATGCACTTTTAAAGTGTCCGTACCGGGGCTCCATGGATGATGTCACCCACATGTAAGAATATGCTGCCTGCTTGTCTTGAGATAATTCATTTTAAGCCTGTCTGCCAGGACCTATTTTAAAGCCTGCCTCAGGGTTTAGTGGTAATTAGCCAGTGATTGTAGTTAGTGCAGGAAGGGTGGGAAGAGCCAAACTGAAAGGAGCACAGAAGTCACTGCAGTTGGGGAGGGCTAGTTAGGGTTCCCCCTTTCTCTTATGTTTTCTTTGGTATTCAAGAAAAGGACCTGGGTGTACTGATAGATAGGACCCTGAAGCCGTCGGCACAATGCGCGGCAGCGGCAAAGAAGGCAAATAGAATGTTGGGCATGATAAAGAAAGGAATCTCGAGTAGATCGGAGAAAGTTATAATGCCGCTTTATAGGGCAATGGTCAGACCACACTTGGAATACTGCGTCCAACATTGGTCTCCCTACCTAAAGAAGGATATAAAACTGCTGGAGAGGGTGCAGAGACGAGCAACAAAACTGGTGAAGGGTATGGAGAAACTGGAATACGAGGACAGACTTATAACACTAGGATTGTTCTCCCTTGAGAAAAGGAGACTGCGTGGGGATATGATCAAGACCTTCAAAATACTGAAAGGAATCGACAAAATAGAGCAGAGAAGATTATTTACATTGTCCAATTTGACACGGACTAGAGGACATGTAATGAAGCTAAGGGGGGACAGGTTCAGGACTAATGTCAGGAAGTTCTGCTTCACTCAGAGAGTGGTTGACACCTGGAATGCCCTCCCAGAGGAGATTATTGCGGAATCGACCGTCCTAGGCTTCAAGAGCAAACTAGATGCATATCTCCTTAAGAGAGGCATATAAAGATATGGTGGACTATAAATTACGCCAGGTGTACACCTGGCAGGGCCTCCGCGTGTGCGGATCGCCGGACTTGATGGACCGAAGGTCTGATCCGGAGATGGCAGTTCTTATGTTCTTATGTTAGCCTTCCCATCTCCCCTGCCACGCCTGCTGTTTTAGACTAAGGTTTTCCTTTATTGATTTGCTTTTAGTCAATGTACTAGGTACTTCAGAGTTCCTGAGTCATCAAGCTGACTTCAGCGGCTTGTGGAGAACTGGACACTGAGAATAATGGTACCCAATGCAAGAGAGTTGCAATGTTTACAGAAACCCTACTAGACCGGTAACATTGTGAGCACACAAAGTGACTGCAATACACCTTGGATCTGAGTGGCCAAATTACTTGTATAGGCCCATTGAAAGATACCTACCTGCAAAACTTGGTTGAATGTAAACCTACTGAGGCCTGTAAGAGAAAATTAAACGACTTTGAGAACAAAGAGTCACACTCTTGGTGGATAAAATGGAAACCATGTCAATGAAAGCTGAGTAGCTTGTGTACTTATCTGATGTTATAGTCTGCAAAGGTTGTTAGTGTTAGGATGGAGTTCCAATAGCAAAGTTACTGAGAGGAAGGAAGCAATAGTAAGGTTTTGGGTATAAAAGTTTGAAATATTGTGTAACTTATAGTAGTTAAATTGGACTTTTGCTAACCCTTGAGGGTAATTTTTATCATATTACCTATGTAGCTTACCATCAAGTATTATCATCAAGTACCACTTGTGTAATACCGTCTAGCTATAAAAATTGGCACCCATTTAAGAGGCATACCAAGTGCTTCTCATTTAATTTCTGTGTAATAAGTTGTTATGATTTTTCTTGTTGAATCCCCCTGGTTATGTGGAGTTATTTGGGGACCCTACTACATACACCTTGACACGTTCATCAATTTATATTTAGAAGTAATTACACTGCTCCACCACTAGGGGGTTCACAATTGTACTAGGAATTGAAATATCTGCTCTGTTCTTTTACAGGTATACTTGTAATGCTACCACTCGTGACACAGCTTAGCACAGCAGTACATGCAATACATTGAGGTACACTATCTATGCAGTGTCTGACATACACTGGGTGTGGCATATGCCAATGATGAGGGCATTAAAGCCCACAGAAACTTAGAAACATGGCAGCAGATAAAGGCCAAATGGCCCATCCACAGCATCTACTATCTCCTCGTTGCCCTAAGAGATCCCACATGCCTGACCCATGCTGCCTTGAATTCAGATAGTCTGTCGCCAACACCTCTACCAGGATCAGTGGCATAGTAAGGGGAAGGCGGAGGGGAGGGAGGACCACACTGGGCACAGTCTTAGTGGGGGCACCGGCACCTCTCCACCTTACCCCACCCATGCCATGCCGAGCCGATACCTTCCCTTCCCCACCATGGGCACAGCATTGGGGGGAGCACCAGCACCTCTCCACCCCCATGCCATGCTTGCGCCCTTCCTTCCCCACCCCGCGTACCTCTTTAAAATCTTCACCAGCACAAGCAATCATTCTAGCCTGCTGCTCATGCCAGCCTGGCTCCCTCTGAAATCACTTCTGGGTTGCGGGGCCTGGAAGTGATATCAGAGGGAAAGCCAATGCCAGTGCGAGCAGCAGGCTGGAGAAGCTGCTCGTGCTGGCAAAGATTTAAAGAGGTATATGAGAGGAAAGGGAGGGTGCGAGTGTGGCATGGAAGGAGTGGGGGAGGGGGTTGGCACGGAAGGAGTGATGGAAGCCACCACCCCGGGTGCCTCCTACACCACTGAACAGGAGACTATTCCACGCATCCACGCAACTTCAGACCATACAAAACACCGCCCTCAGACTAATCTACTCACTTAGAAAATATGATCACATAACAGCTGTCTTCTTAGACTCCCACTGGCTACCCTTACAAGCACGAATTCAATTCAAATTCTACTGCCTATTATTCAAAGCTTTACACGGCTCTTCCCCATCCTACTTAACCAACCGCTTAAACCAGGTCTCCTCAAAAAGACACAGAAGAACCCCTAACCCTTTCACCTTCCCCCCTTTCAAGGGCACACATCGCAAGAAAATGTTCGATAACCTTCTGGCAACCCAAGCAGCAAAACTCAACCAATCTGTCACCAACCTGCTGACAACATCGGACAACTTCAAGATGTTCCGCAAAGAAATCAAAACCCTGCTCTTCAAAAAATTCATCCAAAAACCCTAACCCCCTTACCTACCACCAACTCACTTCACCAACCTCTCACCTTCATCCAGAAAATTCCAGTTACCCAAAAAAAAATTAAAAAAAAAAAAAAATAAAAATTGCATCCTCACTGGAAAATGTCCAGTAATCTCCTCTGAAATGTTTACATCTCTGGAAATGTCCAGACAATTCTTTTGTAATCCGCCTTGAACTGCAAGGTATAGGCGGAATAGAAATCCGTAATGTAATGTAATCCACCATCCTTTCTGCAAAGAGATATATCCTTAGATTACTCCTGAGCCTATCACCTCTTAACTTCATCCTACATCCGCTCCTTCTGGAGTTTTCATTCATTTGAAGGAGACTCACCTCCTGTACATTAACACCACAAAGATATTTAAACGTCTTTTATCATATTCCCTCTCTCCTGTCTTTCTTCCAGAGTATACATATTAAGGTCTCTAAGTCTGTCCCCATACAATTTATGACAAAGACCACTAACCGATTTTGTAGCAGCCCTCTGGACTGATGCCATCCTATCTATATATCTCTTTGAAGGTGCAGTCTCCAAAACTACAAACAGTATTCCAAATGGGGCCTTACCAGAGACTTATATATTATCACAGCATTATCACTTCCCTTTTCCTACTGGCCATTCCTCTCCTTATGCACTCAAGCATCTTCTTGGCTTTGACCATCACCTTATCTACCTGTTTTGCCACAATCACCCCAAGTCCCACTCTTGTTCCTTACACAGAAGTACTTCACCTCCCATACTATACCGTTCGCCTGGAGTTTTGCAGCCCAAGTGCATGACCCTGCATTTTTTAGCATTAAATTTACCAGACCATTCTTCAAGCTTCGCTAGATCCCACTTCATGTTATCATGGATGTCTATACACTGTGTAACACCGAGGCATATATTCCCTGGTGCCAACATTTTTATAGGTCATATATCCTAAACCTTAACATAGACAGGAAATGGGCACTTGTATGGGCATGTGAGATCTGAGTCACATCACCCATAAACAAGGATGTTGTGCATCTTTGTCACACAGCACTCTGAAGGCACATTACATAACATTTCCTGGATTAAGCATTACGTTTGTACACACATGGCAATGGTAGATTAGACATCAAGATACATGTAGTAGCCTGTTAGACAGAACAGTACATCTTTTGACCAGGATGAACAGACAGATGCTGAAATGTTATCAGAAATTAAGGAGGCTAACAAACTGGGTAGCAATAATAATGGCAAAGGCGCTCGCCTTAGCGAGAGCGCCTTTGCGAAGGGCTTTTGCAAAGGGACTAGTCTTTCAAGTCTTTCACACAAGGTTACTGAGGAGGCGTCAAGCAGGCAGAGAAAGTAAGAGAGGACACCAGAAGCAAGCAGAGAGAGCGAGAGAAGACACAAACAGCAGGCTGATAGAGAGAGACAGAGGACACCAGCAGAAGGCAGAGAGAGCAAAGAAAAGACACCTGCAACAAGCAGAGAGTGAGAGAGGACACAAATGGAAGCAGAGGGGAACCAGAAGATGAGCTTTCCAGTATTCTGCACGGACTGTCATATGTATGACTACCTCCCCTTGGGGAGACAGTCATATGTATGCAGCCGGTGTCAGGAGCTGAAAAGCTTGAAGACTGAAGTTAAGCGACTAGAGGACAAGATACAGGAACTAGAAGGACTTTACACCATGGAGGACCCAATCAAGGCAGCTGAAGTCTTCACGAGAGAGAGACACATTGAGAAGGAAGTCAGGGAACTTGAGAAATTCATTGAGGAAGCATACAGGATGAAGGTGGAAGAGAACGAACTTCGTATGAAAGAAGAAGTTACCCCGACACCAACATGGAAGGGAGAACAAGAAACAGATGACCTCGAAGAAGACATACACAGAGGGATACTGCAGGAAGAGGAGAATTTGGCTAGTCGAGGCCCAGAAGAAGAAAGAGCGAAGCACACCAAGGACATTGACCTGAGACCGGAGCGAAAATTGAAGAAGGGAAAATCGGCGATCCTAGTGGGAGACTCGATCCTGAGGCATGTGGACAGCCACATAGCAGGAGGGAGAGAGGATCGATTGGTTACCTGCCTCCCAGGAGCAAGAACCAAGGACATCGTGGACAACATTGGAAAGATCTTAGACAGTGCAGAGACAGAAGAGACCGCAGTAACGATCCACATCGGGACAAACGATGTCAGCAGGAGAGACTATAGAAGAAGCAAGCTGATAGAACAGTTCAAGATTCTGAGAAGGAAGCTGAAGATGAGGACCCAGAAGATAGCATTTTCAGAGATCCTACCAGTACCTAGGGCAGATGTGAAAAGGCAGGAAGAACTACAATCAATAAATGCGTGGATGAGGAAATGGTGTGAGGAAGAGGGATTCCACTTCGTGAGGAACTGGACAACGTTCTGGGGCAAGAGCAAGCTTTACAGGAAAGATGGACTACACCTGAGCACGGCAGGAACTAGACTTCTAGCAAACAACGTCAGGAGAGGAATAGAACAGGCTTTAAACTAACAAGAAGGGGAAAGCCGACAGTCGTCCAAGTGTCGACGATTCGGAAGAAGGTATCCTGTGAAGATACTGAGGGGAAAAAAGGCCGGGAAGAATCAAGGGACAAATTGCAAGAGTCGACTAACCCAGAAGAGGAGGTTAAAAAGATTGTAGCAAAAGAGAAGAAAATAGAAGCGCAGGGAATGGAAATGAAGACAACAAAACACCAGGATCTAAATTGCATATATACCAATGCAAGGAGCCTGAGAAACAAAATGGGGGAACTAGAAGCCATGGCCAATGCAGAAGACATAGACATCATTGGAATTTCTGAAACATGGTGGAATGAGGAAAACAAATGGGATACAGCACTGTCGGGGTACAAACTCTATCGCCAGGACAGATCAGGACAGAAAGGAGGTGGAGTAGCCCTATACATAAAAGAAAGCATACGATCGACAAAAATGGACACAGCAGAGACGGCCAACAAGCTAGAATCGCTATGGGTTAAAATACCAGGAAAGAAATGGCCTGAAATAAAGATAGGCCTATACTATCGTCCACCTGGACAAACCGGAGATATCGATGAAGAAATGGAAGCCGAGATGAAGCGAGAAAGCAAAAGCGGGAACACAGTTATTATGGGAGACTTCAACTACCCTGGGATAGACTGGAGTCTTGGAAGCTCAAAATGCGCTAGAGAGACAGAATTCCTGGAAGCTACACAGGATTGCTTCATGGAGCAGCTTGTTAGAGAACCAACGAGAGGAAATGCCACTCTGGATCTAATCCTAAATGGGCTAAGGGGACCTGCAAAGGAAGTAGAAATAGTGGGACCGTTGGGAAGCAGTGATCATAATATGATCAAGTTCAAGGTTGAAGTAGGAATACCGAAAGGGAAGAGAACCATAGCGACAACTTTAAACTTCAGGAAAGGAAACTACGAGGCAATGAGGGAAATGGTAAGAAAGAAACTTAGGAACACGTCCAAAAAATGGCAAACGGTACAACATGCCTGGTCTTTTTTCAAGGGCATGGTGAGCGAGGCGCAAAATACATATATCCCCAGGTTCAGAAAGGGGTGCACAAAGAGTCGAACAAAAGACCCGGCATGGATAACCAAAATAGTGAAGGAAGCAATAGGCAATAAGAAAAATTCATTCAGGAAGTGGAAAAAGGACAAAACTGAGGAGAATTGGAAAGAGCACAGGAAAAATCAAAAAGAATGTCACCGTGTGGTTCGAAAAGCCAAAAGAGAGTACGAAGAGAGGCTAGCTAAGGAAGCACGAAACTTCAAACCATTCTTTAAATATGTTAAAGGGAAGGAGCCGGCTAGGGAGGAGGTAGGACCGCTGGATGACGAAGACAGGAAGGGAGCTGTGAAAGAGGAGAAAGAAGTGGCGGAAAGGCTAAACATGTTTTTTTCGTCTGTATTTACAAATGAGGACACTTCAAACATACCGGAACCTGAGCAATTCTTTCATGGAAGTCAAACAGAAAAATTAACATCCATAGAAGTGAGCCTTGAAGACGTACGCAGGCAGATAGGAAAACTAAAACCTGACAAATCCCCGGGTCCGGACGGAATACATCCAAGGGTTCTGAAAGAATTAAAGGAGGAGATAGCGGAACTACTACAGCAAATTTGCAACCTGTCCCTAAAAACAGGCGTGATCCCGGAGGATTGGAAAATAGCCAACGTTACGCCCATCTTTAAAAAGGGATCAAGAGGAGACCCTGGAAATTACAGACCAGTGAGTCTGACCTCGGTTCCGGGAAAAATGGCAGAAGCTCTGATAAAAGAAAACATCGATGAACATTTCGAAAGGAACGAACTACTGATAACCAGTCAACATGGTTTCTGCAAGGGTAGATCGTGCCTAACGAACTTACTGCACTTCTTCGAGGGAGTTAACAAACAAATGGACAGAGGAGACCCCATAGACATCATATATCTAGATTTCCAAAAAGCCTTTGACAAGGTGCCCCATGAACGTCTACTCCAGAAGCTGAAGAACCATGGGGTGGAAGGAGATGTACATAGATGGATCAGAAACTGGTTGGAAGGTAGAAAGCAAAGGGTAGGAGTGAAAGGCCACTACTCTGACTGGAGGAGGGTCACGAGTGGTGTACCGCAGGGCTCGGTGCTCGGGCCACTGCTATTTAATATATTCATAAATGATCTAGAAACAGGGACAAAGTGTGAGATAATAAAATTTGCAGACGACACCAAACTTTTTAGTGGTGCTCGGACTATAGAAGACTGCGAAGAATTGCAAAGGGACTTGAACAAGCTAGGGGAATGGGCGACGAGGTGGCAGATGAAGTTCAACGTTGAGAAATGTAAAGTATTACATATGGGAAGCAGAAACTTGAGGTACAACTATACGATGGGAGGGATATTATTGAAGGAGAGTATACAGGAAAGGGACTTGGGGGTAATGGTGGACACAACAATGAAGCCGATGGCACAGTGTGCAGCGGCCGCTAAGAAAGCGAATAGAATGCTTGGTATAATCAAGAAGGGTATTGCGACCAGAACGAAAGAAGTTATTCTGCCGTTGTATCGGGCGATGGTGCGCCCGCATCTGGAGTACTGCGTCCAATTTTGGTCACCATACCTTAAGAAGGATATGGCGTTACTCGAGAGGGTCCAGAGGAGAGCGACACGTCTGATAAAAGGTATGGAAAACCTTTCATACGCTGAGAGATTGGAGAAATTGGGGCTCTTTTCTCTGGAGAAGAGGAGACTTAGAGGGGATTTGATAGAAACTTACAAGATCATAAAGGGCATAGAGAAAGTAGAGAGAGACAGATTCTTCAAACTTTCAAAAAATAAAAGAACAAGAGGGCACTCGGAAAAGATAGAAGGGGACATATTCAAAACGAATGCTAGGAAGTTCTTCTTTACCCAACGTGTGGTGGACACCTGGAATGCGCTTCCAGAGGACGTGATAGGGCAGAGTACAGTAATGGGGTTTAAGAAAGGATTAGACAATTACCTACTGGAAAAGGGGATAGAGGGGTATAGATAGAGGATTACTGCACAGGTACTGGACCTGTTGGGCCGCCGCGAGAGCGGACTGCTGGGCACGATTGACCTCTGGTCTGACCCAGCAGAGGCACTGCTTATGTTCTTATGTTCTTATGTACCTTGATATTGACTGGGTAAAAATAGTTAATGTCGTATTAAAGAAATGACAATTTTGCATGAGGTAAAACTCTTTATAGTTTATAAATCTTTCAACAGTTAAAGGAATGATTTATAAACTATAAAGAGTTTTACCTTATGCAAAATTGTCATTTCTTTAATAAGACATTAACTATTTTTTCTGCGGCCCTCCAAGTACTCTATTTTTTTCTGCAGCCCTCACATTTAAAGTTTAATATCTTTCCTTTCTCAAAACTGACACATTTCAATCACTATATTGAAAATAAAATCATTTTCCCTACCTTTGTTGGCTGGTGACTTTATTTTTCTGCTTTTAACTGTTTCCAGGGCCTTCTTGTCCTTTGACTGTTTTTCTCTCCGTCTTCACTTTCTGCCTTGCATCCATCTTTAAATTTCCTTAAGAAATTGCAGGGAAACTTCCGATTGAAAACAGAAGGAAGTCAGAAAGTGCTTGTATCAAAAAGTAAACTGACCTCACTTAAAACCTGTCTATGGAGATTGATCAAAAATTTGGAAGTTGCTCAGAGACGTGAAACTCTTCAGGGAAGGTATATACCTCCCCAGTATGGGTACAGAGTTTACCTTCCAGTCATTGCAGCTTTTTCAATAATGATCATGCTCCAAGCCAGGGAAATTTAAAGAATATATCACAGTCTTTTAAAACTACTTAAAAAATGATGGCATTCTTTTTTGTATGTTTCATGAAAGCAAACATCACTTGAACTAGGTAACTTATAATGCTATTACTTAGCTTTATGAAAAGTTTGGGGTCCCAACGTGGCCCCGTTTTGTTTTTCTTCTTCAGGAGACCCAATTGTAAAAGTACCGAGAGTCCTTTAAAGCTTTAAATAACTATTTTGAGTTGGTGATGTAAACACACCTAAAAAACTGTCTTGCATTTTCCAGACATCCAATAGAGCACAGTTCTTCAACCGCCGGTCCGCAGAAAATTCCTGCCAGTCCGCGCAGGGCTGGCGAGATCGACGCCGTTAAATTTCCTGCTCCGGTGGTGTTCGCGGAAATCTTCTGTTCCTCCCAGCCTCGGGCGATCAAGACAGGCTGCCGACGTCGGGCATTCCCTCTGTGAGTCTCGCCTATGCGGAAACAGGAAGTTGAAACAAAATAGGTGGGACTCAGAGAGGAAAGATCCCGACGTCGGCAGCCTTTCTTGATCGCTGCCCCTGCCGAGTCGCTGAAGAGGGCCGCGGGGAAAGTATAGGTAGAAAGGAGATGGTCAGCGTGCGCGGGGGGGGTCAGCGTGTGGATTGGGGCATCAGCAGTGTCTGTGCTGAGAGTTTGCCCACGTGCAGGATGCGGCGGATAGGGGCCTCTGGCTCGTCTTGGGCGGCAGAGCCTGCGGTGCAAAGCTGTTTTTGCCGGCTTGGGGGGGGTCGCAAATGTGCAGGGAGCCTTCAACAGTGGCTGTCTCCTCTCCTAGCAGCTCTGTACTTACCAGGGCAGTGATTCACTTCGGCAACTTCCCCTTTCCTCAGAGGTGGCAATGGACCCAAGGCTGCCTAAGGAAATCACTGCTGCAGGCAAGTACTGACAGCTGCTGGAAGAAGAGGAAGCCACTGTTGGAGGCTGGGAAGCTGCTGGATAAAGGGAGAGCTGCTACTGCACCTGGAGGGAGGTAGAAGGAGAGATGCTGCTGGGAGGGGAAGAGGGAAAGGGATGGGAAGAGAGCTACTGTTGGATAGGGGGAGAAGGAAAAAAGTAAGAAAACAGCTGGCAGGGAAATTACAGGAGGGGAAAGGGGGGGTCAGGGTGGAATGGAGAGATCAGATGAGAGAAAGGGGAGAGAGAGGAATGAGAAAGTAGAGAGAGACTGATGCTGGAAAGGGGGTCATCAGAGAAATGAGAGAGGGATAAAGATGCTAGATATGGTGTAGGAAAGATAAACATGAAGAAAGCAGTGAAGCTGGAATGAATGATGTAAAAAGGAGAGAGGAGGCACAGGCTGGATGGAAAGGGGAGAGGGGCATAGAAAGAAGTCAGAAACATATGGAAGGGGGAGAGGGCAGACAGTGGATGGAACGGGGAGACACTGGAAGGAAAAGAGTGAAAATAAGATGAAAGCAGAGACCACAAAAGGTAGAAAAAAAATCATTTTATTTCTATTTTGTCATTACAATATATCAGATTTGAAATATATATCCTGCTAGAGACATAACTGGGGACTGCAAAGCCTAACACTATTCCTATCATGTGTGACTGCAGTATTCTGTTAGCATGATATTTCTGTGTAGCATTCTGTAATAATTTGGCTTGTTCAGTTTTCTTGATAGTAGAGGGGATATATGTGAAGGGGAGGGGAGACAGGGGTTTTGTTGGTCCTTGCTCTGAATATTTATATTTATAAAATGACAATTGTACAGAATAGTTTAATAAAATACGCTCAATATAAAATCATAACTCAGGCTTGTGCAGATGGATCAGATGATTTGTGGGGACTGAGCTTGTGGAGACGGGGCGGAAATGTGTTTTTTTATTTCAGTCTTAGTAGTTTGCTGGTCCATAAAATCATTCTTTTATTTCTGCCGGTCCACAGGTGTAAAAAGGTTGAAAAACACTGCAATAGAGTTACCTCCGTCTGGCTTGAAGCAGAACCTGTAACCCCAGCTGATTTCACCTTCTCCACGAGAGCTTCCTCTCCCCGACTTCCCCCGCAGCCACCTCGGCATCGGTTTCGCTCTGCAAATCGGGTATCTCACTCACGGGACAGGGAGGAACAAACAGATCCAGAGGCGACAAAGAAACGTCCAGCTCCAATGCAGCTGCCTTGCCCCCAGGCGCTGGCACAAGCGAGCCTCGCTCTCTGGAATATGTAGGAGTACTGCCGGTGAAGTCCAGAGTTGTCTGGCGCAGGGGCGTTGAAGGGTCCGCCGGTGAAGGTCCCGTCCGGACCGCGCCTTTGCACTTGGTATGTGGCATCTTAGGAGGAAAAGCTAGAACACTAGCGAAGAGAATACTCCGGACTAACGCTTACCACTCACTGACATCTTGGCCACACCCCTCCACCCCTTACCCCTGGTCCACCTCTCTTCATTCTTTCATCTCAGAGCGGGCTGGCGGAGCTGCACCATTTGGTTCCAGCCTTTCAGGAACAAGGAAATTGAAGTGGAGTTGCTTTTGTGGTACCAACCCGGGCTGGCTTAGCTTGATTGGGGACATGGAATTAGAAGCTGACTGAGAGTAGTGAGAATGACTGGGGTATATTTCTATTTTATTTTTAATTTTCTTTTTGCTTTATTTTTGTCAGGCTTGTTTAATTTTGCTATTTTTTTCCTCTTTTATTTTTAGGATTTTTCTTTGGGGTTCTTTGATATTGAAGTTTTCCTTTCTGTTGTGCCTTTTACACACCTATAATATTGAATTAACTGTATTATCTTTTCCCTTTTCCTTCTCTTTATATAGGTAAATGTAAGTATTTATTTCATAGGTACTATAGTTAGATTGTGACCCCGTTGGGACAGGACCACGGCTGGCTGAGTATCAGGGTGTATGTTTTTATGACACTGCTTTAAGTGTAGGAACGACAGTTCACCTGTGGGGAAACCTAAAGATTTTCAGCACCCAGCCTGAGGCCCCCTGCACTAAGAGAGTGGATGATGAGGGGGAGAATTTGAAGAAATAGAGGAATGCTTGAGTACGAGTGAAGAGAAATCTATGCCAAGCAGGAGAGGAATGCTTGGGTTAGGAATGTTGAGTAGGGGGATGAGAGAGCTAGATTAGGGGTCCTTAACCTTTTTATTTTGTTCCTGCACACCTGAACTAATCAATGAAATCCTTGCACCACTTTCCTAAACCATGTTCCACTATTTGTCACTGTTAGCCGCTAACAGTGCAAACATGTTACTAAAATTGGTACAGAGTTATCAACAGAAGAGAAATATATAGTTCTATCTTAACAATTTATTCCCCCCTTCAAAAAAAAGCCCACGTTAATATTCACTCTGCTTCCAAAGGTAGAGTGTGGCACAGTGGTTAGTTAAGGCTAAGGCAGTCATGGGCAAACTAGGGCCTGTGGGCCAAATTCAGTCCATTTAGCTTTTTAACCCACCCTGCGGCATCAGAGGCGGCTGTAGTTTGCCCTTGTCTGCAGCGTAAGGCAAGGTTTCTAAATGCGTAGTACACGGGCCGCCCGTCCGTCAGCTCGCCCGCTATATTTACTTACAGCCTCGCTGGTGCCGCTACGAAGGGAAGGGCGTGTACCCACACGCCTTTTCCCGTCAATTCTGACGTTGGAGAGGAGGTCCGGGATTGGCTGGCCCAGACCTTCTCTCCTACATCAGAATCGACGTCGGGAGAAGGCTTGTGGGTACACGCCTAGCCCTTCCCTTTGTTGCGGCACTAGCGTGGCTGTAAGTAAATATAATGGGCGAGTGGCGGTGGTAAGTGGACGGACAGACGGGCGGGTGCCGGACTGGGAGGGGAGAGGAGGAATCGGCGGTGGGTCAGCTTGGGGGCATGCAGGCTTTGGCGTGAATTTGGGGGATGGCAGGAAGTAATTAAATGCAGCTGGTGCAGGTCGGCTTGGGAGGGAGAGGAAGGGGGCACTAAGGACACAGGAAGGAGGCATTGGGGGTATAGGAAGGGGCACGAAGGACATAGGAAGGAAACACTGGGGGCATAGGAAAGAGGCATGGGGCACTAAGGACATAGGAAAGAGGCACTGGAGCCCCAAGGACATAGGAGGGAGGCACAATGCGCAAAAAGAAAATTTGCGAGGATTCAGCAGCTGCGGGAGTGCTGTTTCCTCCTGCTGCATCAGACATCCCCCCGGGCCCCTCTGTCAAATTTAAGAACCCATTGTGGCCCACGGGTCAAAAAGTTTGCCCACCTCTCTACAGCCTCAGCACTCTGAGGTTGTGGGTTCCAAACTCATTCTGCTCTTTATGACCCTGGGCAAATGCTTGAGAACCTGAATAAACTCATATAAACCGTTCTGATCTCCCCTGGGAGAACTTCCTTTCCTACAAGTTTTGAAGAATGAAAAAAAAAAATGCAAGACGGTGACTACCCAATTGAAACCTATTTAATCTGTTCATGTCTCTAACTTCCACCTTCAAAGCTTTTTCCCTAACAGGGAGCATCCTAGCTGCCTACACAACTCCAGTCTTTTATTTGTGCTGCAAAAGCCCACCCACATTCGCTCACTACCGCTCCGCCTTTCCTAACTGCCGCTGCACTAACACCATTACGAAACCACAAAGAACCGACAATTTTCTCGGCCAATCAGACGCACCGGATAAAGCCACCTTAAAAATAATCCCACCTTCTCCAGGCACGCGCTGGGGAGGGACCATGGCGCAAAGCCTATTGGGCGGGGTGGGGGATGGAGGATTGACAGGCAATTGCGACTTCGCGCTGGCCAGATAGCACAGTTACTTACCGTAACAGGTGTTATCCAGGGACAGCAGGCATATATTCTCACATGTGGGTGACGTCATCTACGGAGCCCCAGCGCGGACAGCTTTTCAAGCAAACTTGATTGAAGTTTCAAGTTTGCTATGCTGCACCACGCATGTGCATGCCTTCTTGCCCACTAGAGGGCGCATCCCCACCTCGTGGTCCTCAGTTCCATAGCCAGCAAAGAAGCCATCCCCGGGGAGGAGGGCGGGTTGTGAGAATATATGCCTGCTGTCCCTGGATAACACCTGTTACGGTAAGTAACTGTGCTTTATCCCAGGACAAGCAGGCATGATATTCTCACATGTGGGTGACCTCCAAGCCAACCAAAAAAGGGCAGGTGGGAGGATGGCAATTTAGGAAAACAGATTACGCAAAACTGACTGGCCAAACCGGCCGTCACTCCTGGATAACATATCCAGGCAGTAGTGGGAGGTGAAAGTATGAACCGAAGATCAAGTGGCAGCCTTGCAGATATCCTCCACCGGAGTAGACCGGAGGAACGCCACAGAAGCTGCCATCGCTCGGACCTTATGTCCCGTGACCCGACCATGAAGCGCGAGACCAGCCTGAGCGTAGCAAAAAGAAATACAAGCAGCCAACCAGTTGGACAAGGTGCGCTTGGAAACAGGACGTCCCAACCGATTAGGATCAAAGGACAAAAATAATTGAGGAACCTTCCGATGAGACTTGGTGCGTTGAAGATAAAAGGCCAACGCTCTCTTACAGTCAAGCGTGTGTAGCGCCGCCTCCCCAGGATGAGAGTGGGGCTTCGGAAAAAACACCGGAAGAACAATGGACTGATTGAGGTGGAAATCAGACACAACCTTAGGTAAAAATTTAGGATGGGTGCGAAGAACCACCTTGTCATGATGGAACACAGTAAAGGGCGGGTCCGCAACCAAAGCCTGCAGCTCGCTAATCCAACGAGCGGACGTGAGCGCAAGCAAAAAGATCACCTTCCAAGTGAGAAACTTAAGATGAGATTTGTCAATAGGCTCGAAGGGAGGCTTCATCAGTTGAGCCAAAACCACATTAAGATCCCAAAGTACAGGAGGAGGTTTCAAAGGAGGATTAACATTCACTAGACCCCTCATGAAACGAATCACCAGAGGATGAAGAGAGAGAGATCGACCCTCGAGATGCCGATGGAAAGCAGCAATCGCACTGAGATGCACCCTAATGGAAGTCGTCTTCAGCCCAGACTTGGACAAATGCAACCGAAGACACCGGAACCGAACTCGGATCCAGATGATTCGAGGAACACCAGGAAGAAAATCTGGTCCACTTCTGAGAATAACAAAGCCTAGTCGAGACCTTGCGCGAGGCTTCCAGAACCTCCCTCACAGACTGAGAAACCTGTGAAGTCATGGGGAAAGGAACCAAGCCGTCAGATGTAAAGACTGAAGATTGGGATGCAACAGCGAACCCCGACTCTGAGACAGCAGAGAGGGAAAAACAGGCAGAAGCAGAGGCTCCCTGACACTGAGTTGAAGGAGCAGGGAGAACCAGTGCTGACGAGGCCAACGAGGCGCAATGAGAATCATAGTGGCTCTGGACGACTTGAGATGAACCAACGTCCTCAAGATCAGAGGGAAAGGAGGAAACGCATAAAGGAACCTCCCTCCCCAGTCGAGAAGAAAGGCATCGGCCTCGAGACGGTCCGGGGAGTACATCCGAGAACAATAGAGGGGCAGTTTGTGAGTCTCCGGGGAGGCAAACAGATCCACCTGAGGAGTCCCCCAGCGGTCGAAGACCTCGCGCAGAACTCGGGAGTTTAGCGACCACTCGTGCGGCTGGAGAAGAGGACTGAGTTTGTCGGCCAGACAATTCTTCTCTCCCTGAATGTAAACCGCCCGCAGGAAGATGTTCTGGGAGACCGCCCATTCCCAAAGGCGCAGGGCTTCCCGGCACAGGGACCAAGAGCCCGTTCCCCCGTGTTTGTTCACATAATACATGGCCACCTGGTTGTCCGTCTGCACGAGGACTACCTGATCGTGCAGCAGGTGGCAGAACGCTCGAGCAGCCAGAAAAATGGCACGAAGTTCTAAAACATTGATGTGACAACTCCGGTCCTCTGCCGACCATAGACCTTGAGTCCGCAGACCGTCCAGATGAGCTCCCCAGGCGTACTCCGAAGAGTCTGTGGTCAGGACCTTGCGATGCGGAGGAACGAGAAAGAGCAAACCCCCGGAAAGATTGGAAGAGTTGGTCCACCAACGGAGCGAGCGTCTCAAGGAAGGAGTCACTGTTATAGGGGAGGAGACTGGGTCCCGATCCTGATGCCACTGGGAGGCCAAGGTCCACTGAGGAAGCCTCAGGTGCAAACGGGCGAACGGAGTGACATGGACCGTCGACGCCATGTGGCCGAGCAGAACCATCATGCGCTGCGCCGAAACTGAGGGCAGCAACGAAACCTGGCTACTCAATCGAAGCAGGACCTCCAACTGTGGCGGGGGGAGGAACGAACGGAGGCGAACCGTGTCCAGCACGGCCCCGATAAACTGAAGGGATTGAGCCGGGCACAACTGAGACTTGGGGAAGTTCAGTTCGAACCCCAGACGTTGAAGGAAGATGAAAGTCTGTCGGGTCACTGAAATAACCCCTTCCTTGGAGGACGCCTTGATCAGCCAATCGTCCAGGTAGGGAAACACCTGCAGCCCCCGAGATCTCAGGGCTGCCGCGACCACCACCATACACTTCGTGAAGACTCGAGGGGACGAAGCCAGTCCAAAGGGGAGGACCCGATACTGGAGGTGCAACTCCCCCACCTGGAACCTGAGGAACTTGCGGAAGGCAAGTGGAAAAGGCTTCCTCCAAGGCAAGGCAAATGATGGGTTGTATCAGCAGGATGCCAGAGGTCATAATGCCACTGTACAGGTCCATGGTGAGACCTCATTTGGAATATTGTGTTCAATTCTGGAGACCACATTACCAGAAAGATGTGCTGAGAGTTGAGTCAGTTCAGCGGATGGCCACCAGGATGGTCTCGGGGCTCAAGGATCTTCCGTATGAAGTAAGGCTGAATAAATTGCAGCTGTACTCACTTGAAGAACGAAGAGAGAGAGGAGACATGATTGAGACATTTAAATATATCACGGGTCGTATCGAGGTGGAAGAAGATATCTTTCATCTTATGGGACCTTCGTCCACCAGAGGGCATCCGCTGAAAATCAGGGGAGGGAAATTTCATGGGGACTCCAGAAAGTATTTCTTCACTGAGAGGGTGGTCGATCATTGGAATGAACTCCCACGGCAGGTGATTGAGGCCAACAGCGTGGCAGATTTCAAAAATAAATGGGATATTCATGTGGGATCTCTAATGAGGTAAGGGCAGGAGGTTGGTGAGCAAACTCATGGGGGAAGGGTCACTGGAGTGGGCAGACTTGATGGGCTTTGGCCCTTTTCTGCCGTCATTTTTCTATGTTTCTATGTTTCTTAAGGCGGGATGCACCGGAACATGAGTATATGCTTCCTTCAGGTCCAGGGAGCACATCCAGTCCCCCGATTGGGACGCTCTGCCCCGCTGAGGGGGACGCCGGGGCGGAGGCCTCGAGAAAGCCGGCGTCGACTTCTGCAGGTATCGCCGCGGAGGAGGTCTAAACGGCTTCTGCGGCGGGGCCCGGGGTTTAGGACGGACCAATGAGGCGATAGAGCGCTCATGTTCAGATAAGCGTTTGGTCGCCCCCTCCAAGGACTCATCGAACAACTCGGAGCCAACACATGGAAGATTGGCCAGACGTTCTTGCAAGTTCGGGTCCATATCCAGGGTACGAAGCCATGCGAGACGGCGCATCGCCACCGCAAAGGTGGATACACGAGAGGCCAACTCAAACGCATCGTAAACTGCGTGAAAAAGGTAGAGACGCAGCTGAGACAAATTGGCCATAAAGGTACCAAAATCCCCCTTATGGGAATCCGGCATGACCCCATAATACCTGGGCAACGCCTTCACCATCTGCCTTAAATAGGATGAGAAGGTGAATGCGTAATTAAGGACCCTGGCAGCCATCATGGAGTTGGAATAGAGGCGACGACCAAACTTGTCCAGGGTCCGTCCCTCCCGCCCGGGGGGGGGACCGCAGCAGAGACCCTAGAAGGCTGAGACTTCTTCAACGCCGACTCCACCAGCAACGACTGGTGGGACAGCTGTGCTTTATCGAAGCCCTTGCAGGGGACTGTGCGGTACTTAGACACCATCTTTGATGGATCCGCTGTGACTGTAAGAGGGGAGTCCTAGCTGCCTACACAACTCCAGTCTTTTATTTGTGCTGCAAAAGCCCACCCACATTCGCTACTGCCGTTGCACTAACACCATTACGAAACCACAAAGAACCGACAATTTTCTCGGCCAATCAGACGCACCGGATAAAGCCACCTTAAAAATAATCCCACCTTCTCCAGGCACGCGCTGGGGAGGGACCATGGCGCAAAGCCTATTGGGCGGGGTGGGGGAGTGGGGGAAGGAGGATTGACAGGCAATTGCGACTTCGCGCTGGCCAGATTGTTAAATTATTCAGCATACGTTCGTGTCTCCCCCACCCCCCACCGACGTGCTCTGAAAGTCATTCTCCTCCTTCTAGTAGTGATTGGCTTAGCCCTAGGCATGGGGGGGTGGGGAAGGAGAGAGCGCTGAAACAGCCAATACGTTTTTAGGATGGGCGGGCGACAGAGTGCTTGAGAAGTAAGGATTGGCTGGGGCACGGGAGGGGGGAGTGCTAAGCCATCCTTTCCGTCTGAGAGTGTCTCGATTTTTTGGTCTCGCGCTTCGGTCGCTGGAAACGGAATTTTCTTTGTTTTCTAATTTATTTATTTATTATTTGCGCTCGCGGGAGAGGGCAGGTTCTCTGGCGTAAGCTTGCAGCGGAGGCTCGAGCACTCGGCCTTTCTTGGTTGGATTCGCCCTTTCTTTCCTCTTCAGTGTGTTTCTTTTTTTTTTTTTTTCCTCCTTCTCCGTTGGTTCGGCCGAGGCCCTCGGGCAACAGTTGTAGTAACAGCTTCGGGCTTGGCGGCTCCGGGATACCCACGTCGGGCTTTATCGCTTGTCGCCTTTTTAATTTATTTCGTCGCGGCCGACTGAACCCCCCCCCACCCACCCCTCTTCCCCCGCGCTCTCGAGCGGATCGCGGAGCGGGCTTTCTTTATGGTTGGTGGCGGGCGCCTGTGCCCGTGTGCAGGGAGGGAGGTGCTGAGTGAGCCGGGGGCTGCTCGGAGGTGACGCGCTTAACCTCCCCCCCCCTTTCGCCATCGCTGGGGCTGGCGGACTCGCTCTTCCAGGTAACGAAACGAAACGAACCTTCTTTCCCCCCCCCCCCTTGGTGCGTGGCTTTGGCTCCTTGTTGCTCGTCCTATGCTTTCCCAAAATGTGGTTTGTTTGCGTTCCCCCCCCCTTTTCGTCCGCAGCAAGCGGTTCCATTGAAGCGCCGCCTTATTTTAAACCTTTTGACCGATGCATTCAATAAAAGTGGGATATTTGTCTCTCTTTAAACCATTAGGTATTGTTTTAAAGATAGCATGCAACTGGATGGAGACCTACAGTTTTTATTTATGCAGTGGATGTACTACTTTTTTGTTTTTGGTAGTTTGCGGGATGATCTCGATTTGGCTGCTTACAGAACTGTTCTCCCTGAATTTATTTTCAAAGTCTCCCTTTTTGTTTTTGTTTTTGTTTTCTGTGATCACTTCTTTGTAAAAAAATGTATTTTGAAGCGAATCTTGAGCCAGTTGGAAGTGCCGAAGCATGAGGGGAGTTCATTCAGCTAACCTTTTACTAAGACTAATTTTGAGAAGTTTGGGGTTGACGTTCTCGTAGGTTTTCAGGGTGAGGCGATATTGCTGAGTATTTTTGTGCGGGTGGGGGGGGGGGTAGTGAAGATAGTTTAGTGTGTGCATTTTTTTTGTGTGGTTTTCGTTTTGGTTTTCCCCAAATAGTTAGTTTTGAGTTTCAATGAGAGACTAATATGAAAGGGAATGATGTTCTGAAGGGGAGGATTTTCTTGTTTTTGTATGGGTAAAATGGTTAGTTACACCTTGGCCAACTTGATTCTTTTGTGGTCTTCCTGGGAAAGTTTTTGCAGTTTGGATGTGGAGGAATAGTAACTTAGTTACTGTATTGCATATCTGCCTTACATTTTTACTCTGACAATGTAAAGAGCAGGATATTGGAGAGCAGCTCCCAGATGCTTTCAGATAACTGGTTTTAAAAAGTGTTTGCACGTTTATAATTTTTTTTTTTTTTCTAACAGTCTTGGTAACTGCATTAGCAGGAAATCGACATGTTAATTTCTTTAGAATATAATTCTGGATGTAAACTGCATGTTATAATGGGGTAATAATATGAAGAATTAAAGAGGCAGAATCCTGCATATTTAAGTATTCCCATGGGAAATAACTTTTTAAGACTAACAGGTATTTTATATATGGCACTGAACATTAGGTGCTATTTGTGTTGAATTTTTGGCATGGAAAAGTTTTCTAATGGATGTAGGGTGTTGAAATGGAGCAGAAAAGGCAGATTTGTATGAAAATACCCTTACCCCCTTTATAGAATAGTTCTTGAGTGTTTTTTCATGGATCTACAAAAGGGGAGGGGCATAGGAGGGTCAGAGGTGTTCCCTTTGAAAACGTGGGCAGTGTGAATCCACATCCAACTTTCATGCAGGGATATATATACCTGGTTTCAGCTGGTGCAACTCCCCACACCCAAAGCTGAACATAGATCCTGGCACTGCTCACTATTCTTTAAAGGGTTCTGATCTTGGAATGCTGGTTTGTAAAATATTCAGTGCAGGTTTTGTTTCCACACAGTTTACTGAATCCAGCTGTAAGGCACCATCCTATCAAGACAGCACTTGATAACTTAAAAATAAAGGAACTCATTAACTTCATCAGCCTATTCATTGCAGGAACTTGGGAGTTTGTTGTCTTTTTTTTTTTTTGGGGGGGGTGTTTGGTTCAGTAGTACCTTCTAACTAACTTTCTTTGTATTGTACCAACAATTGCAACAAACACACATCACATAGTCATCAAAAGATACCGTATGCATTATATTAAAAAAATGAGGCCCTCCTTTTCCTCACTGACACATTGTTTCGAGCATGTGCTTTGTTTGCTTCAGGGAAAAACTTCATAAATTTATCCACTGAAAGCACTTCAGAAAAATATCTTAGTCCATAACTGTTCCTCAGAGTCCAGCCATTCAAAATAGCTTTGCTGGTAAATAGATCAGATTTCTTGTCCATTTCACTATTTATCAAATATCAGTTGGTCATTCCATTCAAACTCTTATTTTTTGAATTTAATTTACACTTTTTTCCTCCAGTCGCAACTTAAGGTATACTAGGTGTTTCTTTATACCAGTATCCTGCAAACCTTTTAGTTTTGCTCTGCATACTAATGGGACAAATGGTTTTTCTGTGACTCACCCACAATCCCACCCTGCTCTGTCCCCAGCCCAGCCCCACATAAACCTTGTCTTGTTTTCTCTGAGCTTGGGGAGGGCCTCCGAGCATGTGTGGATGTCAACAAGATGACATTGCACGCATTTGCGTGACATCACATCAATGTCTGCGCATGCTTGGAGACCCTCCAGACATGGCCTCAAGCTCAGGGAAAATGAGATGAGGTTTGTGTGGAGGGGGAGAGGCACTGATGCTGGAAGTGACACTCGGGGGGACATGATTGAGACGTTTAAGTACGTCGCAGGACGTGTCGAGGTGGAAGACGACATCTTCCTTCCCAAAGGACCCTCGGTCACAAGAGGGCACCCGCTCAAACTCAGAGGAGGGAAATTCAGTGGTGACACCAGGAAGTACTTCTTCACAGAAAGGGTGGTAGATCAATGGAACAAACTTCCAGTGCAGGTGATCGAGGCCACCAGCATGCTTGACTTTAAGCATAAATGGGACATCCACGTGGGATCCCTGCGAGGGTCGAGTTAAGGAACTAGGTCATTAGCAATCTGACTTAATGGGGTGGGTCAGTAGAGTGGGCAGACTTGATGGGCTATAGCCCTTTTCTGCCGTCATCTTTCTATGTTTCTATGGTTTGTCATGTGTCCTTCAATCCCTGACAGCACTTCCAAAATCTCGTCGTGGCACACATTTTGTGATTCACTGTTTTATACCACCATTCAAACCACCAGGGTGAACCAATGCTAGAGTAAAAATCCAGTAATGTTTGTGTAGATTTAAAAATTGATCCCAATCATCTTCTAGTACAGTGATGGCTAACCTTTTTGAGCCCGAGTGCCCAAACTGCCGCACAAAACCAAAGAATTTCCTCAAAGTGCCAGCACGTCAATTAAACCTTAATAACAAGATTTTAGTATTTAAAAACTCTTTATAAAGTTGCCTGAACTATGTAACATCATTTTTAAAGGTTGGAATCTTTGTATTGTCAGAGAATCAATTTGATTCACAATCCTTTGGTTTTCATTTCAATTTATTGGCAATTTATAATGTTTTAATGATTTCATTCATGGACCGAATACACACATACTTTTCTCTGTCGCCGCACTCTTTGACCAAAAGATTTGTAAGCCTGCAACCACGTCAAGGTAGACTCTTTCAGCAGCTCCCCTCCCTCCCCCTTACCTTTGTGGCCAAGTCAAAATGATCTACCAACAATAAAATTTTAAAAACACAAAGCACGCTGTACGCAGAGAAAATGTTAATTATCATTTATATTCCGCGGGTTTTCAAAGAGGTCAAGGCAGATGACTTTATGCAATGTCACCTCAGTAACAACTATACAAAAATAGACAAATATTCCCCCTCCCTTTTTACTAAACCGCGATAGCGGTTTTTAGCGCAGGGACCTGCGCTGAATGCCCCACGCTGCTCTTGAAGCTCATAGGCTCCCTGCGCTAAAAAACGCTATTGTGGTTTAGTAAAAGGGGGCCATAGTGCAAAATATAGACAGCATATATAAATTCTCAAAACGGACACATTTTGATCACTAAATTGAAAATAAAATCATTTTCCTACCTTTGGTAATTTCATCAGTCTCTGGTTGCACTTTATTCTTCTGACTGTGCATCCAATATTTCTTCCCTTTTTTCAGCCTCCTGTATGCTTTCTCTCCTCCAGACCTCATTCCCTCACCAAACTTTTTCTTTGTTTCACCCTGCCCCCTTCTTTCTTTTTCTCTCTCTCCATACCCCCTTTCATTCTGTATGTCTGTCTTTCTCTCTCTCTCTCTCTCCGTGCCCCATTTTTCTTTGTTTCACCCAGCCCTCTTTCTTTTTTTTTTTCTGGCTCCCTGTCCCCTCCTTTCTTTCTTTCTCCTTGCCCTCCCCTATGCCACCACCATTGGGAAAATGCTGCCACCGCCACTGGGGAATAGGCTGCCACTGCCGCTATCGGGAACAGGCCGGCGCCGAGTTCGCCCTGCTTCTCTTCCCCGCGGGGCCGACCAACTCTCGCCACTCGATGTCAATTCTAACATCGGAGAGGACGTTCTGGGCCAGCCAGGCAGCGATTGGCTGGCCCAGAACATCCTCTCCGACATCAGAATTGACGCGGGTGGCGAGAGTTTGTCGGCCCCACAGGGAAAAGCAGGGAGAACTTGGCACCGGCCTGTTCCCAATGGCGGCGGTGGCACTCAAGTGGCTAAAGAGACGCAGTTTGCCAGCCTAGGGAGAACACTGGAGGGTGGCCAGCTGTGCACCCCCTTGGGGTGTAAAACCGGGGCAGACCGCCCCCACCCCCACCTTGATATGCCACTGTCTGTACCTCACTCCCTCCCTATGACCAAAAATTCTCCTTTCTTCTATTCCCCGTGTACACAACCATCTCTTTCCCTCCCTTCCTCTCTCCCAAGTCCTTGCCTTCTATGTCCAAAAACACATTCCCTCCCCCACCTTAGCATCTCTTTCCCTCCCTTCCTCTCTCCCAAGTCTATGCCTTCTGTGTCCAAAAACCCATTCCCTCCCCCACCTCAGCATCTCTTTCCCTCCTTTCCTCTCTCCCAAGTTCATGCCTTCTGTGTGCAAAAACCCATTCCCTCCCCCACCTCAGCATCTCTTTCCCTCCCTTCCTCTCTCCCAAGTTCATGCCTTGTGTCCAAAAACCCATTCCCTCCCCACCTCAGCATCTCTTTCCCTCCCTTCCTCTCTCCCAAGTCCATGCCTTCTGTGTGCAAAAACCCATTCCCTCCCCCACCTCAGCATCTCTTTCCTTCCCTTCCTTTCTCCCAAGTTCATGCCTTGTGTCCAAAACGCACTCCCTCCCCCTTTTGTGTTCCCCGTTTGCCTCCCAGCCCATCTTAGCAACTTTCTCAGCAAAATGTAGCTCGAGCCGCGTAGGCTTGTCTTCTATTTCCTGCCTGTCCCGCCGCGCACATATAGCCGACCAGAAGTCTTCCCCGACGTCAGCGCTGACGTCGGAGGGCGGGCTTTGCTTAAGCCCTCCCTCCGACGTCAGCGCTGACATCGAGGAAGATTTCCGATCGGCTGTGTGAGCTGCAGGGCAGTCGGAGTAGAAGACGAGCCTCGCGGCTCGAGTTATATTTAACCCCGCGGGTCCCCCATCGTCCCCGTTCAGCTCTCTCTCCTGTGCAGCCCCTGGTAGTACTGCCCTGATGGCGGCACTGCGCGTGCCAGCTGCAAGGCCTTCGCGTGCCACAGTTGGCACGCGTGCCATAGGTTCGCCATCGCTGTTCTAGTATGTTCAGTGGGCTAATATCAATAATATACCAGCTAAGATATATTGAGTGCGATGAAGATTCTCGGTCTAGTGAGCCACTAATGGTGCAGCTAAAAAAAGAAGCCTTTTAAGAATAGGTATGGTTAATAATAATAATAATAACAGCTTATATACCGCAATACCGTGAAGTTCTATGCGGTTTACAGAAGATTAAGCAAAGGTAACAAATTGATTGACTTTAAGAGGGGAGGAAGAAAGAGAATTAATTCTTATTGAGATGCAACTGAATAGCACATTTGGTGTTGCCTATGTGCAGTATTTATATTTCTGTTGTACGTGTGATAGTATATAGCCAGACACCCAGTTTTGGACGGACCTGGACCCCAGTTGGGGGGGGCAGAAGATCCCATCCAGGCGAGGCGATCCAGACCACCCCCCTCTTGCCCACCTTTTAAAGAGACGGTCTTCGCTGGCAGCGAACAGTGACTGATGCATGCTGCACATGCAAGACCCACAGCCTTCCTTCTGACGCAACTTCCTGTTTCCTTATTGGCAAGGTTGGCACAAGTAGCGTGATTCAGTCATGCTGCGTATTGCTGGCGAAGATTGTCCCTTTAAAGGTATGTAGAAGAGAGGTTTTGGGAGTCTTTAGCTAGTGAGGCGTGGGGAACCCCATCAGCAACCTCATAGATGTGCTGCTACTGGGTGGGCCTGAGCACACCTGTGGCTATGTCACGCCCCACGAGATAACACCAGGTGATATCTTTTATGACTATAAATTACGAAGATAAAGCTTGCCTAAATTATTTTCTGTGCTGAAATGTCACTGGCTTCATGAAAACTGTATGGTTAGACAGATTGTTCAAAACCTTTGCATTCTTCTGACAAAATGGTATATACACCTGTTGTGGTTAAATACAAGTGATTATTTTTTTTTATAGGATCTTGTCTATAATTTAATACCAGATCTTGGTGGGTATACTTGGCTTTGTTGTATACCTGCCGTAATATAGATATGTACTGGCCGATAATCAGCCAGTGGCAATCGGTGTTTCTTTAAATGCTAGTCATTGTCGGCTAGATTAGCCCTGAATATTTAGTGCTGGGCCATATCTGTGCAGTGGCACTGAATATCAAGGATTAAATTTAGGGATGGTTGCCATAGTCTATGCAGGTCCAGACCAATTTTCCACTGTGGCTTGCATAACATGTTTTACAGCCCAAGGATCCTCCAGTTCTTCTCTCTCCCCCTCCCCCCAACATACCTGAGAAGTCTAGGCAGCTGCAAGGGCAGGAGTGAGTGGGCTTTGCTCTTGCCCCCACTAGGATCACCTGAGATACAGGAAGACTTATCTACAATGCCGTGAGTTGGAGGAAGAGAAGAGGATTTACAGTCTTGTGTGCTGCAGGGAGTATTTAAGAATGGAAACCTAGTTATGCAGGTCTGGCCTATATTCAGGGCCTCCCCATAGCTCTTTTGAGATCTCCTGAATTCACATGCTTAGCTATTTTGGGGGGGGGGGGGGGTCATGACACTGAATATTGCCAGCACCTGCATATTCCACAACTTCTCCTAATACTGCCCCTCCCCACCCACTTTTTTGTTGGGTGGTCTGTGGTGATGAGTGATTGAACTGGGCAGGAGCCCAGTTGCAATATATTACTCTGAATATCAGCCAGGTAGGAATTTTACATGAATAATTTTACCTACGAGTTCCTTTACTTGTCATAAAACCAGTCATGAATGAATGTGTTCTTCTGCTATCTTAAATATTGAATAATAGGTTAACAAGCATTCAGATGATATGCATGGTGACAATTAAAACTTAAACAGTTGTTTCTATCCATGTTTTTCAATTATAGTTTAGTAATTATAGTGCCTTGACTTTTAGCTGCAATAAAGCTCACTACTTGCATTCTGGACCCTGTCTCATCTAAATAGTTTGAAGAATTGACCCTTGATTTTGTTCCTTTAACACTATTGATCACTAAACATATGGTAGTCTCTCTTTTTATTTTTTGGCGGGGAGGAGAGAGGGCAAATGATGTTAACCATTATTGCTCTATTTTAATAGTTGTTGTCTGATATTTCAGAGGTATCCCATTATAGACCAGTTCTAATTTGGCTATTTTCAAAAGTTAACAAGATTTGTTTCTCTTGACATAGTAGATATGTTGAAGGTTCAAGCATTTTGTATCTCTATTAACGAGGTGGTGTTTTGGCGGATAAACAGATAACCAAATGTTTTTGGCTTCTTTTTTTTTTTTTTTTTGCAAGGATTTGTGCTGGTGCCTCTTTTTAATATATTTTTAATCTCTTTAATAAATTGTATTCAAGATTGGGGAAATATGTACATTTATCTGTGCAGATGACATCTTGCTGTTTACTTATACTGACATGTCTTGATTTAGTTGCAGCTTGGTTTAGGGACCATTGCTTCTGAATCCTATTGGAACATTCTCTATGTGGGTTAGAGCAGTGTTTCTCAACTCGGTCCTGGAGTACTCATATCCACAATGAATATGCATGAAAGAAATTTGCATATAATGGAGGTGTTTACAGATTCTTTCATGCATATTCATTGTGGATATCCTGAAAACCTGACTGGCATGGGGGAACTCCAGGACCGAGTTGAGAAATACTGGGTTAGAGGCTAGGTAGTTTATATCCATTTGTGACTCCTTGGGTTCTCCGATAACTTACTTCCCTCATCATTTCTTCTGTTGTCAGATGTTTTATATCAATTTTATATCAATTAATTACTTTATGAACTTGATGCTACAAGTATGTATTATTTAATTTTTGCTGGTTCTATATCTTAGCTAGATTACTGTTATGCGTTTTACGCTGGTGTTCTAATATGAACAGTCTGCAAACGTATAATATCGCTGCCCCTTTCATGCTGAAAAATTTTGATCAAGTGACATAGGCAATTATTGAGAAGGCTTGGGGAAATCCACTGCTTATTCCTAGGATAAGCAGCATTAAATCTTTTTTACTACATGGGCTCTAGCTAGGTACTTGGGACCTGGGTTGACCTCTGTTGGGAACAGGATACTGGGCTTGATGGACCTTCAGTCTGTCCCATTATGGCATTTGTTATGATACTTCTTCTATTACTATTATTTCTATATGCTATACTGGCCTATGACATTCTCTCTTAGGAAATTATGCAAACTGTCTTTTTTAAAACCCTGCTGAGCTAACTGATTTCACCACAATCTCAGGCAACAAATGCCAGTTTAATTGCATGTTGTGTGAAGAAATATTTTCTCCAGTTTGTTTTAAATCTACTACTTAGTAGCTTCATTGCATGCCCCCTAGTCCTAGTATTTTTGGAAAAATGAACAAGTAATTCATGTCGACCCTTTCCACTCCACTCAGAATTTTATTGACCTCTATTATGTTCACCCCGAGCTGTCTCTTCTCCAAGCTAAAGAGACCTAGCCACTTTAGCCTTTCATAGTGGAGTCATCCCATCCCTTTTAGCATTTTGTTCATCATTTTCTGTATCTTTTCTAATTCCAATATATATCTCTTGAGATACGGCAACCAGGACTACACACAGTATTCGAGGTGTGGCCAAACCATAGAGTGGTACAAGGACATTTTCCTCCATTTTCCATTCCTTTCCTGATAATTCCTAACATTCTATTTGCTTTCTTAACTGCTCCTGCACATTAAGCTGAGGGTTTCAACATATCCTCAACAATAACACCTAGATCATTTTCCTGGGCAGTGACTCCTAACATAGAACCCAGCACCACATAGCTATAATTTGGGTTCTTCTTTCCCACTTTGCACTTGCTCACATTAAACATCATGTGCCATTTTGACGCCCAGTCTTACAAGGTCCTCTTGCAAATTTTCACAATCCTCTTGTGATTTAACAACTTTGAACAACTTTGTATCATCAGCAAATTTTAAATTATCTCACTAGTTAGTCTCATCTCTAGATCATTGATAAATATGTTAACAAGCAGTGGTTCCAGTTCAGACCCCTGGGGAAAGCATGCATATTCATTGGGGAAATCCTGAAAACCCGACTGGATTGCGGCCCTCAAGGAGGGACTTTGAGATCCCTGGAGTAGGGTGTTATAAGAACAGCAACAAAAACCCCCCAAAACATAGGCTTAACATAATCGCCCACCCTATTTGTGGCCAGAGAGCTGAGAAATGCCCAATTTCTTTAAATCTAAAAGAGCAGGAAAGTGATTGAGAGACAGAGCTCATATCCAACACCACAAATGAAACTATACATTTACTGGGTTATCTAAGACAAACAAAAGGTTGCCCAAAGACAAAGGAGGATATTCTATAAATGGCGCTGAAACTTGGCCGCTAATAGGCACCCTACTGGTGCCTAAGTTAATTGAGAAGCACTGTTTAAAACCATGAAAATGGTAAAAATCACCTACCAGTGCTGGAATTGTGCCTATGTAGGCGCTTTACAGTGCTTAATGCCAGAAGTTGTGTTAGGCGCAATTCACGGCATATGTAGGCCTGGAAAACCCTGGTCTACATTTTCAGCGCCTACCTTCACGGAGGCGTGATTGACATGCAGTCAGCAGCCGCTTTTTAGGCATCCACCAATATCGGCGCCCTATAGAGAATCCAGGCCAAAATGTCTTGATGCATAGCTAAAAACAGCTTGCATCTTTCTTGGCTATACCTGGCCACATCGAAGGGATCCATATTCTTTGTACCAAAAAGGAAATATCAGGTTTAAAAAAAATTTTGAAATAAAGACAGAATTAGACTTAGGGCCTCTTGTACAAAGCTGTGATAGCGAATACCGACGCAGTAAATGTGATACAGCCCATAAAAATTGAAAGGACTGCTTTGCATTTACCAAGTGATACTTGCTACTGTGGCTTTGTAAAAAGGGTCATTAGTTAAGTCCTAATCAAAAAAACAGGTCTTTTTATATAGCTATGCTGCTGATCAGCACATGCTAAATGCTGAGCTATCTGTTGTATTTCTATGGGCAGTTTGACATGTGCTGCTCAACAGTGCAGCTTTGTAAAAGCCTGCATAAGAGTTGCTCTTTTCTGGATTTCCCAATCCTGAAAGTTTGAAGATTGCTGCGATATCCAAAGCTGCTCTTTCAGAAGGTTTTTTTTCCCCCCGGAAGAAAATAGAGTATATTAAATGGAGGCAACATAATCTGAAATATTCATGCAAATATTAAGTTTTCACTGGTGACAAACAAATTTTGGAAAATTCAAGACACTTAAAAGGTCACTAAGGTGGTTCTCCCATTTGTTTAAGTTCACTATGTAACTTCCCTCTTGGGTCAGAGTGTGTGTGTTTTTTGACATGTCAAGACTCTCCTGTTTCTGTACCAATATTCCCACAGTACTAACTAATCATCGACATGTTCTGCTAACTTTAAAAAGGTATTGAGTTTCACAAGCATTGCCCAGATACACTGGAGAGACACTTAAAAAATCTGTAGAGAGGGAACCACACTTAAGCTTTGAACTAAGCTTAAGCTTATTCCTGCTTTGAAAGACTCAGCTGGTGCAAATATAGTATTCACTGTGCCAGCTGCATTCTCCAGCATATTGTCAGAGAGGCTTCCTTCATCTGCAGGAAAAGACTGTTCTCCATCAAGTGGTTGAGCAACTTCTTTTTGGGTTCACCATCCAGCGCTGGTCAGTCATGCATGTTACCTTCCCCTTCTGGGCATGTCGTTCCAGCTGTATAATTGAGTGATCTCAGATTTGAAATATGTATCCTGCTAGAGCTGGTATTAGACATAACTTGAAACTTCAAAGCCCAAACTGCTTTAGCTTCCAGCTGGCATAGGGCTCTCTGACCAGTGGGCAGTTGCCCTAGTTGCTCTCCCCTTACACTATAACTGCCATGTGTGACTGAAGTATTGATTTTTCTTTGTAGCATTCTGTAGTAATTTGGTTTGTTCAGTTTCCACAATTGTGATGGGGATATTTGTGAAAGGGAGGGGAGAAAGGGGTTTTGTTGATCCTTGCTCTGTATTATTTGTGTTTACACATCTCCCTCGTTATTCGCGGGGGGATAGGGGCAGAGCCGGAACGCGAATAGGGAAATACTGCGAATATCCGGCTCTGACCCACCCCGCCTCCCTCCCGCCTTCCCCCGGCATCTCAGCCTTACCTGGTGGTCTAGCGGGCTTTCGGGGCAGGAGTGATCTTCCTACGCTCCTGCCCCGTGCAGATCGCCAATAGGAAATGACTGCCGTGAGTTCCCGTAGTCTCTCGAGACTACGGTGGGAGCTCACGGCAGCCATTTCCTATTGGCGATCTACACGGGGCAGGAGCATAGAAAGATCGCTCCTGCCACGAAAGGCTGCTAGACCACCAGATAAAGCCGGGATGCCAGGAGGAAGGCAAAAATATGGGTTTCCCCCCCCTTTCCCTCCAAAAAAATCACGATTATGTGAAACCGCAAATGGGGAGGGGAAAGTGTATAAAATAATTGTACAGGATAGTCTCTTTTTTTTTATACTTTAATAAAATAAGTTCACTATAAAATCATAACTATTTGAGGCTATTTGAGGCTTGTGCGGGTGGGATCTGACAGTTTGCAGGGCGGGGAGGGAGATAGTGCGCGGGGACGAGCTCACAGGGATGGGGCAGGAACGGTGATAAATTTTTTCCCCATGTCATTCTCTAGTGTGTGCTATATGTTAAAGAGGGAATTGAATCGAACAAAGTAAACATTTTGAGCAACACAGATAGCAGTGTGGAATTCATATGGATAGAAATTCCATTTGGAAAGGGAAGGAATATACGGGTGGGGTTATACTACCGTCCCCCTGGACAGAATGAGCAGACAGATGAAGAAATGTTTTCACAGATCAGGAAAGCTGGCGAATTGGGCAACAGTATAATAATGGGTGATTTCAACTACCAATATAAAACACACTACTCTCGCTTCAGGAGAAGCGGGGATGAGCCTGCACAAACAACTTCAATAATGTGGAGAAACAAAGACCTCAGTGTACACAGCATACCTCTCAAAGAGGCAAAGCCACTATAGTCAAGAGGGCACACACTAATGCTAGGTCAGAAAAAAAATCCACACATCAATATTGTTAACAGTCCATCCCCACAAACACCTGGAAACAATAATGGGAATAATTTTTGGTGCAAAATTCCAATCTCCACCATGCCAGATCTGCAGGAGAATCATTCATTCAATTTCATAAAGAATATATCTCCACCACTGGTGTAAGTGTTCATATATGGAGCCAAAAAGCATCAATCTGTTCAAAAGAACTGTGTATGGCCCTATAGATAGCTGCAGGCTGAGTTTAACACAGTTCAGTTCAATGTACTTCTATTCAATCTGTAAATTATCCACTGTCGACATCAAATCCACAAGAAAAAAATGCAAAAAAAACGAAAATGTTTTTTTCAAAAAACAGTCCAACAAAAACCGAAGCACAACAGATTGAAAGAACCACTTAGCTGATAGATGCTACAGCAACTGCTGCGTTCCACTCTCCAGCACTGAACACACTGAATCCTGCTCTTTATTTATTAAGTTTTCTATACTGTTCTCCCAGGAGAGCTCAGAAAGGTTTACATGAGTTTATTCAGGTACTCGAGCATTTTTCCATGTCTGTTCCAGCGGGCTCACAATCTATCTAATGTACCAGGGGCAAGGGGGGGGGGATTAAGTGACTTGCCCAGGGTCACAAGGAGCAGTGTGGGTTTGAACCCACAACCCCAGGGTGCTGAGGCTTTCACAGGAACACTCTTCTCAAGTTGTGGCAGCAAACATACTCTGCCATGCTGAATTCACAAATCCTGATTGGCATACCCCCTTTCGCTCACAGGCGTCGGGGGAAAACACAAGAGACAACGCACCCCTCTGCTCCACACCAGCAGTAAGATCATTAGCGTCCTATTTCACATTCACCATGACCTCACCGCCTGGCTCCGCCTCTCATTCAGTCACATTGGACAGCAGAGACACAGCCTTTCACAGGAACGCCTTCCATTCAATAGATAAGTTTAAACCCCTCGGTAACAGGGTTTTACAAAGGAAAAAAATCCAGCGTTGTTCCTTTCTTCTCAATTTATTCCTAATGTCCCCTTTTCGTTCACTTGCATTGACCTGTTCAAGAACACACATTTAAACTCTGCAAAAATATGCCCCTGCTCTTCACAATGATCAACCAAAGGTTCCATTGCCTTCTTCACAGACACACAGTGCCTAAGCTCAATTAGTCTAGTCCTAAGTAACTCAGAAATTTCTAACATTAACGTGTTAAGACAGAATAGTGTCCACAATTCCAATGCATTCCCAATTCCTCCCTCTACAAACTCTCTCTCGTCCAGACAAACACTGGACAGAGTAGATCTTTCAAATTCAGATTTTGCTGATAGGAAAATATCACATTAGTTTCCCTTGGTGTAGGATGAACCCTCGGTACATAGACATATGTTTCTTTATCGTATGTACCACATTCGACGTATGAGCATTATATTTGATTATACATGACGTCGCCTCTTCTTTCTCAGTGCCCTGTTTTCCTTGCAACAATGAACTACTATGGTTGAACATTGCTCTTTTAGCTGTACCAAAGATCCTGGATAACCCCCCCCCTTTTTTTTTTTTTTTCAAACTTCTCCTTCAGAGTCACTGATTGATCTCTGTACTTATCTCTTGTAGAACAAATTCTACGATACCATAGAAATTCAGAGAAGAAGATATTCTGATGTGATGTGACTATCAAGAAGCAGGCTATTGTTCCTATGCTGCAGCAGCACCTATGTGCATTGGGGTTGTGTGGGTATACAAATGGAAGATGAGATTTAATGTGGACAAATGCAGTGTGATGCACATTGGGAAGAATAATTCAATTCGGTTACCAGATATTGGGTCAACACCCACAATAAAGATCTAGGTACCATTGTAGACAAAACATTGAAACCATCCACCCAATGTATGGCAATGACAATCAAAAAAGCAAACAGGATGCTAGAAAGTATTAGAAAAGGGATGGCAAATAATACCAAGAATATTATAATGCCTCTATCGCTCCATGGTGTGACCTCACTTTGAGTATTGCGCATAGTTTTGGTTGCCGTATCTCAAAAAAGATATGGTGGAATTAGAAAATGTTGAAAGAGCGACCAAAATAATAAAAGGGATGGAACTCTCTTTGTATGAGGAAAGACTAAAAAGATTGGGGCTTTTCAGCTTAAAAGTAAAAGCTGAGTTAGGATATGATTGAGGTCTGTGTGGTATAGAATGGGTAAAAGTGAATCAGAATTTTTACTCTTTTAAAAATTACAAAGACTAGAGGACACTAGATGAAGTTACATGGAAATACCTGTAAAACAAATAGGAGGGCATATTTTTTCATTCAAAGAATAGTTTAGCTCTGGAACTCTTTGCTAGAAGATGTAGTAACAGCGGTTAGTTTAACTGGATTTAAAAAAGGTTTGGACAAGAACCTGGAAGAAAAGTCCGTAGTCTGCTATTGAGACAGACATGAGGGAATCCCTTACTTGCCCTGAGATTGGTAGCATGCTACTATTTGGGCTTCTGCCAGAATTGTGACCTAGATTGGCCACTGTGGAAACAAGATACTGGACTAGATTGGTCTGACCCAGTATGGCTATTCTTATGTTCTTAACTCTTTGCTCAGTGATCGTCTTGGTCCATCTGGGAGAGTTCTTGGCCACCTTGGTCCTTTTATGGAAGCATATCTGCACATTCCTATCTTGAGATGTGCTGCGTTTCTGAGCACTGCCTTTTGCCTGGAAGTGGCACTCTGTGCTTTTTAGAGAGTGGTGATAATGATGATAGTGGCTGCATATCTGCAGCAATCTAGAGAATAAGTCCATTTCGACACAACTCCCGCAGATTGTGTTCATTCCGGAGGACTGGACGGAGAAGCTGAGGGTGCAGAAGCACTAGTTATGCAATCTTCTGATGCATATGTTCTAAGATTATTTACAGCTCCTGAGCCCCATGGTTGCCACTCTGAAAGTTTGTCCTTTGGTGAAGGCTGACATGCGGTCTCTTTAGCAGGTCCTGTTTTTACCTCTTTAAGGCAAGGCTCAGTCTGATTTGTGTGGAACATCCTGACTCACTTGTTTAAAGGGGTTCTGTTGGATCCCCTTCAGTGGGGTTTAGTCACCGTGGATTCGAGTTTCCTCGGCTATGGAGCTTCTTGCCTGAGTTTAGTCGTGCAAGGGACCTGGTCGCACCAGGAGGTGGCCTGGTCCATAAGTCACCTTGAAACCCTAGTAATGCTTCTAGCCCTTCTAGAGAGTTGGTTATTTCTAGTGGGGAAAATGACCAGAGTGATCTCGGAGGCTATGGCTTACACCAGGGGTGCCCACACTTTTTGGCTTTCGAGCTACTTTTAAAATGACCAAGTCAAAACGATCTACCAACAATAAAATTTTTAAAAGCACACTGTACGCAGAGAAAATGTTAATTATCATTTGTATGCAGTTTTTTTTTCCCAGCGGTCAAGGCAGATGACTTTAAAATATGCAATGTCACCTCAGTAACAACTATACATAAATAGACAAATACCCCCTCCCCTTTTACTAAACCTCAATAGCGGTTTTTAGTGCAGGGAGTAGTGCTGAATGCCCCTCGCAGCTCCCGACGCTCATAGGCTCCCTGCGCTAAAAACCACTATCGCAGTTTAGTGAAAGGGGGCCACAGTGCAAAATATAGACAGCAGATATAAATTCTCAAAACGGACACAATTTGATCACTAAATTGAAAATAAAATAATTTCTCGTACCTTTTTGTCTGGTGATTTCTTGAGTCTCTGGTTGCACTTGCTTCTTCTGACTGCAAATCCAATATTTCTTTCTTTCTGCACCCCCCCCTTTTCTTTCTGTCTCTTTTTTTTCTCTCCCCTGCCCCCCTCTTTATTTGTCTTTTTCTCCCCTGTCTTTTTCTCTCTCCCCCTGACCCCTCTTTATTTCTGTCTTTTCTCTCTTCCCCTGCCTATCTGTCTTTCTTTCTCTGTCCTCCTGCCCCCCCCCAAGCCATTGCGCCGATTTCTCCACTTCCCCGATTCTTTCTCTCTCCATGCCCCCCCCAAGCCACCATGCCGATTTCTCCCTGCTTCCCTAAGCCAGGCCTGGCGCATAGAAGCGCCGGGTCCACAAACCTCCCCCCCCACTTCAATTCTGATGTTGGAGAGGAAGTTCCAAGCCAGCCAAGCAGTGATTGGCTGGCCCAGAACTTCCAGGTGAAGGCTTGTGGGTTTGGCACTTGTACGCGCCTGGCCTGGCGCGGGGAGGCAGGAAGAACAAGATCACAAAGGCAACGCGATTGACTTGCATTGCCTTTGCGATCTATTGGTCGCAATCGACCATTTGGGCACCCCTGGCTTACACCAGCAATCAAGGAAGAACTAGGAGTCAGAAGGTGGCTTTGGAAGCAGTGTGCTTCTGTCGGTGGACAGAAAACCATTTGCAGGCCATGTTGCTGGGAAAAACAATGTGCAGGCGGACAGGGGAATCACTGAATTAGAGAGTTGCACAGGGACAGAAATCAAACCCATTCCTGTTCGTCTGGTCTGTTCTACCTCAGTTCTTCCAAGATTGCTACTTTAGCTTTCAGAGATTGACTGACTGGATTTTGTCCATCCCTAATGGAATCAAACCCATCCCCATCCATCCCTGCTAAGATCCATCCCATCCCTGCAAATAATCTCTTGCATCCTTGCCCATCCCCATAAACTTCAGAAGTAGTTATTTCCTTTAATTGTGCTGCTGAAGTACCTTAGGTAGTTCTTAGATATTCCCACCAACTACTGCAAGGGTCAGGGCCATGTTGGACATGCTAGTACCCAGAGCAGAAAGTAAAGGAGGGCTCCCCACCTGACATTACTATCTTACCAAATACAAAACAAGAGTTCACAAATTAGAAACAAAAACAAGTAGACAAAAATTGAATTGGGAATCCCAAAAAGTTAAACTTAGCAAGTATTTCAACACTGGAGAAATAAAAACAGAAATGCATTTCCTATTCTATTGTACACAATTTGGACATCTGCTATATGCATTTCCCAAATCTTAACATATTTCAATAAATTCAAAACCGAGTTGGTTTAACAGCGCTGGCAGCTGAACTTAGTTATAGCAACTGTTCTTCATCCAAGCAGGGGCTAAATTTTAGGTGACTAGATGTCCAGAGTTTTTCAGTTCTGACTATGGGCCTTTTTAAAATCTGACATTTTAGTTAGACTATGCATCTGTTGAAATTACTTTATAGCAGCCTAGGGATAAAAAATACCTTTTGAGGCAGTGGCTTGTCTTCAGGCAAGCTAATATAATGCAAAACTACCAGAGTTTGTCTGCCATGCCTCTTCCCTTGTTTAAATGCAGACTGAAAACCCACCTTTTTGATGTAGCCTTCAATCCATAACACTACTCCCCACTGTCCTAGCCAACTGATTAACCATTCCCCCTAATTGCATCCATGGCATCCTGTTTGTCTGTTTAGATTGTAAACGTCTTCGAACAGGGACTGTCTCCTTCATGACTCTGTACAGTGAGTGCTGCTTAGGTCTGATAGCACTATAGAGATAATTTATATGATTATAAAATGCTGCTGTTAAAATTCATTATCCCAGGACAAGCAGGCAGCCTATTCTCACATATAGGTGACGTCATCGACGGAGCCCGGATGCGGACGCCTCACAAGCAGACTTGCTCGAAGAAACTTGAAGTTTCGAGTCGCCCGCATGCGCGAGTGCCTTCCCGCCCAGTGCAGGGCGCGTCTCCTCAGTTCTCAGTTTTCCGCGGAGCCGAGAAGTCCATCTTTGACTCTCTGTGTTTAACTTCGTTACTTTGTGCCTTCTCTGAACTGCGGTTTGTATTTTTTTCCTCACGAATGGCTGTTCTTATTTTATTTATTTATTTTTTAGTTAAAAAAAAAAATTTTTACTCTTCCGTTCGTTTCCCGGGACAGGCCGCTCGGCCGCAGCCCGAGGGCTTCGATCTTGCGGTGGCTGTTTTTACTTCTATGTCCCGGCCTGTCCCGGGCTTCAAGAAGTGTAGCAAGTGCCAGCATGTGATTTTTCTTAAGGACCTACACCGTCGCTACCTCAAGTGCCTTGGGCCGAAACATCATCCGAAGTCGTGTCTGTGCTGTGCTATGCTTCAGCCTCGAGCCTTCAATCGTCGTATTTTGGTGGACAAGCTCTTCGAGATGGATTCTTCTTCTGATCCCTCGACTTCAAAGGTGGCCTCGACTACTACTGAGGTTCCTCCTGCTTCTACTGCTTCCACCTCGAGCCTCATCAGACCTTCATCATTTGCAGCGGTTCTTTCTTCGACATTTGCTGTATCTTCCCCTGTTACCTCGGGTCAGATAGCTCAGCAGACAGTAGTGATTTAAAGTGCCCAAGACTTCCAAGTCGAAGCACACTCACACTACCTCGAGGGAACCTCCAGCCAAAGCAGGTGGTCTGGTTTCAGAAGCGGATCCATCCTTGCTGGCTTCTTTCCAGACCATGTTGGAGAAGCAATTCATTCAGTGCCTTACTAATATGGGATCGAAGCTTCTTCCTCTCATCCAGCCTGGGCATTCAGCAGACTTCCTTGAGGTTGAGCCGCTTCCTTTGCCTCAATCTGAGATTAAACACTCTTTGCAGGGAGCAGAGTCTCTGCGAGTGTCTGGTCTGGCATCTGAGCACGTACAGCAAGGAGCAGAATCTTTGCAAGTGCCTCGGCAGGAATCTCGCACTTTATACAAGGAGCAGTCTTTGGAAGTGCATCGAGGTTCCTCCTCCAAGGCTCTGGAGCTTCGATCTACAGCCTACAGTCCTATACATTCTTTGATACCATTGGCTGCTTCCATCTCCGAGGCGAAGTCTCCTATCTTCGAGATCTGCTTCCAGGCACAGTTCTCATCGATGATCGAGGCCTTCATCGATGCATCCTTCCAGGCATAGTTGTTCTTCTAAAGAAAGACCTTCTTCAACTAAGCCTCGATCTACCCCCAACTTCGACTAGACTACTGATGGTCTCCAGTGCCAGACCTCGAGGATGTCCTGGTTTCGATTACCTCGTTCAAGCCACCATATTCCTTTGATGCTTTTTTTCCTGCCAAAGCTTCATCTTCGACCTAGGCTGCTTCGACATCCTCGAGTCCTTCTCGAGGCAAAGCATTGGCAGATCAGCTATCTTTCTCATCTTTTCTTCGTCAGATGGCTGTGGACTTGGATCTTCAATTAGATACTGGCTCCAAATACTCTAAGGAGTCATGGATCTTCCTCAACCTCCAGCAGAGTCACTTAAGCTTCCTCTTCATAAGTTTTTAAATTAGACTTTTGGTCGATGCATGAAGGCACTTTTTTCCATACCAGCTGTTCAAGGAAAATTGGACTCTAGGTATAAAACTGCATCGCAAAGGGTTTGATAACTCGCAGTTATCTCATCAATCCCTGCTTGTCGAGTCCTCCTTGAAGAGGTCCCATCCTTCCAAGGTTTATGCCACCATTCCTCCTGGAAGGGAAGGGAAAATGATGGACAAATTCGGACGTCGCATCTATCAAAATGCCATGATGTCCTCTAAAGTCCTCAATTATAATTTTCAGTTTATTACTTATTTTGAATTCCTCATTTCTGTCTTACCAAAGTTCTTGACTTATTTGGACACTCAATTTGAATTTCAAGAAGTCCTTGCTTCTTTATCTCAACTCAGATTGCATCTCCTCCAGTCATCTTATGATGCCTTCGAGTTGTCTGCCCGAGCAGCTGCTTGCTCTGTAGCTATGCATTGCCTTGCCTGGCTTCGTACCATTGACATGGTACGAAGACCGCTTGGCTAATATTCCTTGTGAAGGCAATGACCTCTTCGATGAATCCATCGAGACAGCTACCAAGAAATTGTCTAACCATGAAAAATCCTTTGCTTCTATTGTCAGACCTAAGCCAAAGACAGCTCCTGTCAAACCTGCACACCCTGCTCCTATCTATCAGCGGCGTTTTGCTCCTAGGACGGTTCCTTATCGCTCTCCTCTTAAGAAACAGCAGCCTCAGAAGCAACAAAAACCTCAACCTTCTGCTGCACCTAAGGCTACTCAGCCTTTTTGACTGTTTAAAACGGAGCATAACCTCCACCGTTCTGACTCTGTCTTCTTTTCCCCCTATAGGAGGTCATCTCCATCTTTTTTACCATCGGTGGACGACAATTACATCCGACCTCTGGGTACTTACCATCATCAGGGAAGGATACTGTCTTCATTTCTCTCAGGTTCCACCAGAGCTTCCTCCAAGAGAGTATCCTTCCAATCCATCCCAGACCGCCCTTCTTCTTCAGGAAGCTCAAGCTCTGCTTCGTCTCCATGCCATCGAACCAGTTCCCTTGGAACAGCAGAACAGGGGGTTTTACTCCCCTCACTTCCTTGTTCCGAAGAAGACGTCTGCAGCTCATTCTGGATTTCAGAGCTCTCAACAAATTTCTAGTCAAAGAAGAGTTTTGAATGATGTCCCTGGCATCCTTTTATCCCCTTCTCGAGCAGAACGACTGGTTATGCTCTCTGGATCTCAAGGAGGCCTACACTCGTATCCCTATACATCTTGCCTCCCGTCAATACCAAGTGCCTGGTAGTAGTAGCAGCAGCTCTAAGGAATCATGGTCTTCAGGTATTTCCCTACCTCGACGACTGGCTCATCTAAGATTCCACATGTCAAGGGGTTATTGTAGCGACCCAATGGACTATCTGGTTCCTACAAAGTTTGGGATTTGAAATCAACTTTCCCAAATCTCAACTTCAGCCCTCACAGAATCTACAATTCATTGGAGCTGTTCTGGACACTGTCCAACTCAGAGCATTCCTTTCACAACAACGACTGGAAGCTCTTCTTCAACTCTGTCATACAGTGTCTTCCCGCTCTTCCATCTCAGTGAGACACATGATGGTACTTCTAGGTCACATGGCCTCCACAGTACACATGATTCCTTTTGCCAGACTTCACGTCAGAATTCCTCAGTGGACCCTGGCATCTTAATGGACGCAAGTTTGCGACCCTCTTTCTCGACACATATTTGTCACTCCTTCATTGAAGCAATCTCTCCGTTGGTGGATGCTCTCTTCCAATCTTTCCAGAGGCTTGCTTTTTCAAACGCCCCCCCATCAGAAGGTCTTCACGACAGACTCTGACTTACGCTTGGGGCACTCATCTCGATGGTCTCCGTATTCAAGGCCTCTGGACCAGTACAGATCGTCAGTGTCATATCAATCTGTTGGAACTCGGAGTGATCCTCAAAGCTCTCAATGCTTTTCAACATCTGCTTCACGACCAAGTAGTCCTCATTCGGACAGACAACTAAGTCGCCATGTATTATGCCTCCCTTTGTCAATAAGCTCTGAAGGTTTGGGACTGGGCAATCCGCCACAACATCTTCCTCAAAGCTGTCTACATTCAAGGGGCAAAGAATTGCTTGGTGGACAACTTAAGTCGTCTACTGCAACCTCACGAATGGACACTCCATGCCTCGCCTCTTCATCACATTTTTTCTCAGTGGGGAACACCTCAGATAGACCTCTTTGCAGCTCCCCACAACTACAAACTACCTCAGGTCTGCTCCAGGATATACTCTCCTCATCGCCTCGAGGCAGATACTTTTCTTCTGGAATGGACGAATCTCTTCCTCTATGCATTCCCTCCATTCCCTCTCATTTTCAAGACTCTGGTCAAGTTGAAGATCGATCATGCCACCATGATTCTAATTGCTCCTTGGTGGCCAAGACAACCTTGGTACTCCCTTCTACTTCAACTCAGCAGCAGGGAGCCATACCTTCTATCAGTTTTTCCTTCTGTGCTTACAAAGAGTCAAGGATCTCTGCTTCATCCCAACCCGCAGTCTCTACACCTGACAGCCTGGTACCTCTCAACATAACCCCTCTTCAGTTTTCTCCATCTGTAAGAGATATTTTAGAAGCTTCTAGGAAGCCTACCACTAGACAATGCTATCACCAAAAATGGACTAGATATTCCAAGCGGTGTTTTTCTCATCATAAGGAGCCTCAACATTCCTCCTTATCTTCTGTTTTGGACTACCTTTTGCACTTATCCAATTCTGGCCTTAAGTCTACATCTATCCGAGTCCATCTCAGTGCAATCGCGGCTTTCTATCAGCCTATTGAAGGAAAACCCTCTCTGCTCACTCGATGGTTTCCAGATTCATGAACTTTTCAATGTCAAATCTCCTCTCAATGTTGTCCTTGCTCAACTGATGAAGCCTCCATTTGAACCAATTGATAAGGCTCAACTGAAGTATCTCACTTGGAAAGTGGTGTTTCTCATAGCCCTCATTTCTCCTCGACGAGTCAGTGAGCTGCAAGCTTTAGTTGCTGATCCACCATTCAGTGTTCCATCATGACAAGGTGGTTCTTCGTACTCATCCTAAATTCCTCCCTAAAGTGGTCTCGGAATTTCATCTCAACCAATCCATTGTTCTTCCAGTGTTTTTTCCAAAGCCTCATTCTCATCCTGGAGCAGTTGCTCTTCATACTCTGGACTGTAAACGTGATTTGGCCTTCTATTTGGAACCCACCAAACACACAAAACTGCTCCTCAACTTTTTTGTCTCCTTCGATCCTAATAAGTTGGGACATCCTATTTCTATGCATACCCTCTCCAACTGGATGGCGGCTTGTATCTCATTCTGCTATGCCCAGGTTGGATTACCCCTACACAGTAGAGTCACAGCCCATAAAGTCAGAGCTATGGCAGCTTCAGTAGCTTTCCTCAGATCTACACCTGTTGAGGAAATTTGTAAGGCTGCTACTTGGTCCTCGGTTCATACCTTCACTTCTCACTAGTGTCTGGATACTTTCTCCAGACGGGATGGACAGTTTGGCCAAACAATATTACAAAATTTATTCTCCTAAATTGCCAACACTCCCACCATCCCATTCTGGTTAGCTTGGAGGTCACCCATATGTGAGAATAGGCTGCCTGCTTGTCCTGGGATAAAACACAGTTACTTACCGTAACAGGTATTATCCAGGGATAGCAGGCAGCTATTCTCACAACACACCCACCTCCCCTGGTTAGCTTCTCTGCTAGCTATCTGAACTGAGGAGACACGCCCTGCGCTGGGCGGGAAGGCACTCGCGCATGCGCGGTGCAGGCGACTCAAACTTTGAGTTTCTTCAAGCAAGTCTGCTTGTGAGGCGTCCGCATCCGGGCTCCGTCGATGACATCACCCATATGTGAGAATAGCTGCCTGCTATCCCTGGATAACACCTGTTACGGTAAGTAAGTGTGCTTTTTCTGCCTCTATCTAATTACTTTTCATTACATATATAATTTTAAAACTAAGATGCAAAGCCAATGAGTTATCTTAGTTATCAGTAATATTTCCTAGTGTGATCAGCACTGTTATGTTCCTTTGTAAATTTTGTGAAAAAAATTCTGAGTAGAACCAGGTGTTGATTTGTAACTTACCGTATTTTGTAAGCAGGATTTCAATATGCATATCACAAAATAATCTTCATTTTTTTCACTGTATTTGAGAGAAATTTGGAAAGAATGAGTTAGAGTAATTAGCGAAATAATCATCACCCCGTTCCTCAAAGACCCCAAAGGACCGATAGACCAAACAGCCAATTACAGACCCATTGCCTCTATTCCACTCTATGTCAAAATAATAGAAGGACTAGTTGCCAAATTCCTCTCCAATTACCTAGAAAACCAAAACATACTCCATCCCACTCAATCCGGCTTTAGAAACAACTTCAGCACAGAAACACTACTAGGATCTCTCCGGGACACAACCAGACAACATCTCAGCACAGGAGAAAAAAATGATGCTCATACAACTAGACCTGACTGCTGCATTCGACTTGGTGGACCATAACATACTACTACAAATCCTAGATACAATAGGTATCACAGATAAAGTATACTCGTGGTTTGAAGGATTCCTTAAATCAAGAACCTATAGAGTAAAATCAGACAAAGAAAAATCTGAACCTTGGTCAAACCCTTGCAGAGTTCTCCAAGGATCCCCTCTATCCCCGACTCTCTTCAACCTCTATACAGCCTCCCTCAGCTCACACCTGAACAAACAAGGCATGCAGATGACATTACCATTCTCATACCCTTCGATCAACCAAAACTCTCCATGACAAACACAGTACACCAAACATTAAAATCAGTAGCAACCTGGATGAAAGATCACAAACTGAAATTGAACCCAGATAAAACTAAATTCATCCTCCTAGAAAACAACAAAATACCAACCTTAACCAACATTGAAATCAATGCAATCAACTACCCCATACAAGCCACCCTAAAATTACTAGGAATAACAATCGACAGATGCTGCACCATGCAACCGCAAATCAATAAAACAATACAAAAATCATTCTCAGTCATGAGAAACTTAAAGACAAATTTGGAAATTCTTCGAAAAAACACAATTCCAGCTCATAGTTTAGTCCCTAATACTAGGTCTACTTGACTACTGTAACATCCTCTATTTCCCTTGCCCTGCAACTATAACAAAACAGCTACAAACTATTCAAAACACAGCACTAAGACTCATCTACTCATTGAAGAAACATGACCACATTACAGAAGCATATCTCAAATCACACTGGCTTCCAATACCAGCAAGAATACAATTTAGATTCTACTGTCTACTATTTAAGATTTTATACGGAGACAGTCCAATCTACCTGAATAACCGCCTCATCCACAACACCTCAACCAGACATAGGAAAACTCACACCCCTTTCTCATACCCCCCAATTAAGGAGGTCAAATGGAAAAAACTATATGATGGCTTCCTGGCCACTCAAGCAGCCAAACTAGACAACCAAATCGCCAATCTACTGATGGCATCCCTCAACTACAAGACTTTTAGAAAAGAAATAAAGACCATACTCTTCAAGAAAGCCCTGAAAAAAGAAATAAAACTGCAAGTTTCAATCACCACCTCTCACTAAAGCCAACTACCCCAAACAATTCTTTTGTAATCCGCCTTGAAGTGCAAGGTGATGGCGGAATAGAAATTCCTAATGTAATGTAAAGTATGGACTTTTTGCAGCAGGGAAAACACTTGTATCAAATGAATGACTATTTTTTAAGTTGTAAATGGCTTTAACATTCCAAGTCATTTAAAAAAAGCATGGCTTGCATATCTGTAACAGTGGTGCATATCTTTAAGTATAATCCAGTTTAGAACATACTTGTTACCAGTTTTGCAGTCTTTTGTGAAAACCAAGTACCGTATTTTCACCCGTATAACGCGCACCTGTGTAAAATGCACACACGGGTATAGCGTGCGTGAAAAAGAAATTTATGTAAATAAATTAATATATAGCGCGCACACGCGTATACCGTGCATGCTGCTCATTGAATTAAAACCTCCTTCTGCCCCCCTTGAAGTCCTGTCCCCCCTTAAAGGTCTGCCTGTCCTCCCTTGAAGTCCTGTCCCCACCCTGAAAGCCTGATGCCCCACCCTGAAGGACCGCTGGCCCCCCCACCCTGAAGGACCGCTCGCACCCTCACCCTGAAGGACCGCTCGCACCCCTCTGACGTCCGATTCATCCCCCAGCCCCCCCCGCACCGTTTGCGATGGAGAAGCAGCCTACCGTGGGTTCGCGATGCCAGTGACGTCAGAGAAGGGGCGGGACCGTGGCAGAGGAAGCAGCGCAGGGCTCGGAGAAGGGGCGGGACTGCCGGCAGAGGAAGCAGCAGGGCTCACTGGCAATGCGATCCCACGGTAGGCTGTTTCTCCACCGCAAACGGTGCGGGGGAGGCTTGGGGATGAATCGGACGTCGGTGGGGGGGCCAGCGGTCCTTCGGGGTGGGACATCAGGCTTTCAGGGCTGAATCGGACGTTGGAAGGGGGGGGAGAATCAGCAATGTAAAAAAAAAAATTGTAAAACGTGCTCACGCATATAACGCACATGGTAATGCTCGGTTTGTAAAATCGTGTATAGCGCGCGCGTTATATGCGTGAAAATACGGTACTCTTGTTCTCAAAAGTACCTGGCTACATGAGTTTAGTTTTAGTTAACCCTTCTTTCCCTTTTGTAGCAAGTTTTTATTTTTTATTTTTTTTTTATTTATAAGATTTTACATTATTATCAAGCATAACTTGTACAGAAAGTATAATCAAGAAAATATAACATTTAGGCTAACTTCCAATCCTAATAATGGATCAAAGTATAAAGGAAAAAAAGAAAACATTTCTTATCTTAATCACACACTAGTCCTCAATTTTGGATCCAAGGTTAACGAAAAGAGTAATTAGATTGAAGAATAATGTAGCAAGTTTTAAGTTCACAGTTGTTTGTACTGTCTTCTTTTTTATAATTAATTTTAATTAAGTTTGTAAACTGCTTAGATATGTGGTATATCAAAATAAACTTTGATACAAACTTACTTTCTTGCTCTCTGAAGTAGCTAAATGTTTTCCAAATTTATCATGTGTTTGGAAGGAAAGTGGTGTATAATGAATGGATGCTGGTTCTTTCTCACTTCTTGACTTAACAGTAGCAAAATATTTATTGGTCTTAATTACTTCCCTAGCTGCTTTGGAGGATAGTGATATTTGTCCAGGCTACAACAACTTGAAAAGGGAGCTGAATATAATGCAATATATTTTAGAAGAAAATAATTTTATGAATTGATAAAAGTAACACTAAGTGATTCTGATATTCTTATTCTTTTTTTATGGATCAGGAGTAGGCATCTTCACAACGGGGCGCTACAGCTGCAAAGAACATGTCATCTATTTTGCCATTTACACCACCTGTTGTGAAGCGACTCCTGGGCTGGAAGAAATCAGCTGGTGGTTCTGGAGGAGCTGGTGGTGGGGAGCAGAATGGACAAGAAGAAAAATGGTGTGAGAAAGCGGTAAAAAGTTTAGTGAAGAAGCTCAAAAAAACGGGACAGTTGGATGAACTGGAGAAAGCAATCACCACACAGAATTGCAATACAAAATGTGTTACAATCCCAAGGTAAGTAATACTGTTCTCTGATAAAACACAACAACTTTTGAATAAACTGCTTTCTGAATCAAGTAATTTATTTGTGTTCATTTCTGAAAGCTTCCATGAGAACAATATTATTATTTTAGCATCTGTATACCACTTTTAGCCTATGTGGTTTACACTCAGGTACTTAAGTATTTCTCATCTGTCCCGGTGGGCTCACAATCCACATACCTGGGGTAGTGAATTGTTAAATGACTTGTCCAGGATCACAAGGAACAGCACTGGGCTTGGGGTGCTGAGGTTGCAGCCCTAACCACAAGACCACTCCTCCACTCATGTGATTAAAAATTAACAACTTAAAAGATGTGTGAATTTTTAATATGTTGTGCTGTTCTGTTATGTATATAAATGTTCAGGCCATTCTGTGTTCAAATGCTTAGACGCTTGTTAGTGTTAATAAATTCAAAGCTTCTCTATAGTGTCTAATATAAGAGCAGGTAATTTCTTTGGTCCTAATACTTATCTGGTTTAGTTGTCAACACTCAAAAGAAATTGCATTTGGAAACCATGAGGACTATTTTTTTTTTCTGCAATGTGCAAGGTCCCATAGAATAGAATAAGCTTCCAGTGTATATCTGGCAACAAAATGATCTGAGGGGGAAAGAAAATCCAACGTAGTCTGCAGTAAACAACAGCAACCAGAAAACAACAAACAGACTGCAGACAATGGACAAGATGCAGGCGTTGTTTATTAGTAAATGCAGTAACATATACAACCTTATAGCCAACCAAGGGACCTGACACGGTCCGTGTTTCGGATGACACGCCTTCCTCAGGGGTACCTTAACCACCATGGTATGTTTTTTCAGTTTTTTGTCACCTATATGCTGGTTTCCTATTCACACACTCACTGCCCCTTTCCCATTATGCAGCATCACTTCCGGCTATTAAGATTTGGTTTATTTTTATTGTTGGTCTGCTCCATTTCTCGTTTCACCACCACTTCTGGTTCCCTTTTCTTTTCTTATATTTGTGATTTGTTTCTTCCATCTGTCACGTATCCCTATGTTGATATTAATTGCTTTTCATTTGACACTTGTCACTTCATTTCTAGTTTTTCATTCAGTGATATTCTAGTCATTAAAAATCTTTGCATCCTTTTGCACTATATCATTATATATTTCAATCACACTTAGAGACACCCGATATTATTTGTACATTTTTACTTTTTCTCTTTAATATGTTCTTGTATGACATTATCACCTTTGTCACATTACCATTTGCTTGCTTCACCTTTTTATGTTCACACATTATCTTAAGTATTTATGCTTAAATTCATTAGGACCCCTGAGGAAGGCGTGTCATCCGAAACACGGACCGTGTCGGGTCCCTTGGTTGGCTATAAGGTTGTATATGTTATTGCATTTACTAATAAACAACACCTGCATCTTGTACATTGTCTGCAGTCTGTTTGTTGTTTTCTGGTAACAAAATGATCTGAGCCACTTTAACAGTTTTGTGGGTTTTTTTTTGTTTTTTTTTAAAGTCTCTATTCTGTCAGATGAAATATGCTTGTTAATATCTATTTTGATAAACTGGCTAGTTTTTCTTTGAAGAATTTGTTATGCTTTAAATATATTTTTATGATTCTTTGCATTGTGAGTTTGACAAATGGTATTGTTTTAATTATGTATGCATGGTTGTAATCTGCCTTGTTTAAAGGTGGAATATAAATAATGAACTCTAAACTCTTCTCTTGGCTGCATTCTGTACAAGTGCTTTCTTCTGTGTGTCTCAACAAATGTTAACCTCCATATTCGCGGTTTCTGCAAACGCGATTTCGCTTATTCACGGTTTTTAGCATTCTAGCTCCTCCCCCAAATTACATCATCCATGAGTGCAGGAAGAGTGCAAGGCAGAGAAAAAGTTCAAGGAAAAGGGCTGGAATAATTACCAAGCGCACAGGGATTGAGAGCTGAACCAGGGGACAGGGAATGGGCAGGGTGCACAGGGATTGAGAGCTGAACCAGGGGACAGGGAATGGGCGGGGAGCCTTCCACTTCCTAGCTCCTCAGTATTTTCTATCTCCAAGCAGGTGGATGGACATAGTTTTCAGCTTTGTGCCTGGATTGGCTGCTCCTGGTCTAGTTGGTGAACTGGTTCCAAGTTGAGTTTACAAGGGTGCCCTACGGGGTGCAGGGAGGATGAAGGAAGGGGGGGTTTCCAAAAAATAAACAGAAAACACACCAAAATAGCACCAGCCCCATGATTCACTTCCCAGATGTTTGTGATACATCTGTTGAGAACTACAGCTTTAGCTAGAGCCCTTCCTCTCTAGTGTCCTGCTTGCTTGCAAAAAACAGGATGTTTCATCAGAAAAGGCAGGATGCTAGAGGAGAGGAGCATGTGCTTAGCATTGCCATCTTGTGCAGGCAAGTTCAGAGTAGAGAGTTGCGCGGGGACAGAAATCCCAACCGTCCCCGTGAGGAATCACTCCGTCCCCGCCCGTCCCTATAAACTTCAGAAATAGTTATTTCATTTAATTATGCTACTGAATTAAAGGCTCTGGTAGAAACCCATTTACAAATAAGCAAAAAGACTTTATTAATTTGAAAATATTAATTGGGAAGAATACATACTTTGTAAACGGGTTTCTACCAGAGCCTCTAATGTTTATAAATTTTTATCAACACAACTAATATACTACTTTATCCTGAAGCAAAAAAAAAAAAAAAGAAATAGAATTCTTTTCCTACCTTTGTTGCCTGGTTTCTGCTTTCCTCATGTTCTCATTCAATTCCTTCCATCCACTGTCTCTCTTCCTTCTGCATCTTCCATTTGCTCTGTTACTGTGCCTCTCCCTTTCTTCCCCCTTCCAAATTGGTCTGGCACCCATCTTCTTCTCTCCGCTCCCCCCATAGTCTGGCATCTGTCTTCTTCCCTGCCAGCGTCTTCTCCCTACTCTCTCTTCCTCATTTCCTTTCAGTGTCCTTCTCCCCCCCATCTTCCCCATGTCCTTTCAGCGTCCTTCTCCACCCCTTTGTCTTCCACATGTGCTTTCAGCATCCTTCTCCCCCCTCTGTCTTCCACAAGTGCTTTCAGAGTCCTTCCCCCCCGCCCTTCCCATGGCCTTTCAGCGTCATTCTCCACCCCTTTGTATTCCACCATGTGCTTTCAGCGTCCTTCTCCCTCCTCTGTCTTCAAGTGCTTTCAGAGTCCTTCCCCCTCCTCCTGTCTTCACCATGGCCTTTCAGCGTCCTTCTCCCCCCCTCCTTCTCTACCGCCCCGGGTGCAGCACAGCCGGCCAGGGCCCCTTACTTTTGTGGCACTTCCCCGACCAACCGACAACAGCCCCGGTCTGACAAACCTCCCTGCCCTTAACCGCGAATCTAAATTACCTTCTTACAGCTGCTGTAAGAAGGTAATTTAGATTATCCCAGGATAAGCAGGCATGATATTCTCACATGTGGGTGACGTCATCTACGGAGCCCCGATGCGGAAGCATTTTCAAGCAAACTTGATTGAAGATTTAAGTTTGCTCTGCTGCTCCACGCATGCGTGCCTTCCTGCTCCACTAGGGGGTGCATCCCCTCGTGGTCTCCAGTTCAAAATTTTCCGCTGAGCCTAGAAGTCGTGTTTTTCAGGCTCTGCCCCAACTGCCTTCTAGCACCGCGATTTTTTCTTGTTTTTTCTCGATTAAGTCGCTGTGCGCAAATTCTTTACTTTTCAACTTGATTCCTGCTTCGTTTTGACGACCCGGAGGCTTCCGGGTCCCCGTGGCCGCGTGGCTACTCGAGCCGCGGCTACTTTCGATTCTATGTCCCGGCCTTTGACCGGCTTTAAAAAGTGCACCCGGTGTGAGCGGCTTCTTTCCATCACAGACCCGCATCGCCGGTGCATCCTCTGCCTGGGGGCGGCTCATCCAATCGACTCCTGCCCCCAGTGCGCTACTTTCCAGAACCGGGCCCTCCGTCGAAGAAAAGCCCGCATGGCGGACCTTTTCGCTCCGGACCAACCCTCTACCTCGGCCTCGAGGTCGGCCCCGGCCTTGACCTCGGCCCCGAATACCTCGGCATCGCCCCGAGACCCGAATCCGAAGCCCTCGGAACAGCAGAAAGCCTTGGCCCCGGGTAAGTCCCCTCTTCCTTCTTCAGGTTCCTTAACATCGAAGAAGCCAGCCTCGGGGACACCGTCGACGCATGGCGGAAGCCCCATGCTTACAGCCTCGGCTAAGCCCTCCAAGCCTTCGGGCCGTGCCTCCACCACACGGGAATACTCTGATACGAGGTCGCCCCCGGTGGAGTGCACCGAGGCAGTGGACATGCCTTCGATGCTGTCCGTGCCCATCTTCCAGGACCTACTCCGAGCGATGATCTCGTCGGAGCTGTCCGCTGCAATGGCCCAGTTACAATCGGCCTCGACCTCGACCCCGCAGGTGCCAGACCAGCCTGAGCCTCGCATCGAGCAACCTCGGGGAAAAGTGCGCAAGCTTCGCCGCATCCCATCCTCCTCGTCGAGGCGCCCGAAACGCTCTCCCTCCACAGACCGCCGCGGGGCAAAACGTCGTGCTAAAACGACAGAAACCTCGAACCGCCGTACCTCCAAGAAGGCCCGAGGTTCACCAACTCTACGAGGCCGTTCTCCTACACCTCGTACGGGACCACTAAGGGTGGCTGAGTTATCACTCTCCAACCCGCGCATCCTCCGAACTCCCTCTCGGACCGGGACCCCGACCCGAGGTTGCAGGTATTCTCCGAGGGAGTCCGGGTCGAGGTCACCGATTCGACATCGATCGGTACCCCGAACCCCGGCATCGTCTCCGAGGGGCTCCTCGAGACGCCGAAGATCGACGACCCCGGAACACTCTCACAGTGCTTCCCCGGTCTCGGAGCGTGGATCGGAGCAGGAACCTCGATACTCGAGGGAAGCCTCCCCATCCTTCTCCACCCGACGGAGGTCTCGTTCACCGACCCCCGCACGGGGCCCCGGGAACATCCCACCCATCCTTCACTCGCTTTGTCCAGGACATGGGCCACGCTTTGGACTTAGACCTCCAGTCCGACTCCAGATACTCTAAGGAGTACCTAGCGGAGCTGGATATGCCATCACTGCCCAGAGAGTCCCTTCGCTTACCACCTAACCCGGTACTCCAACAGGCCTTCTTCAGGAACCTGGAGACCCCCTACATGGTCACAGCCGTACCCTCCAAAATGGAGGCCAAGTACCCTACCCGGGATTCGAACAACCACAGCTCTCTCACCAGTCGCTGCTAGTAGAATCCTCCTTGAAAAAGGCTCACCCATCCCGGGTCTCAGCTGCGGTCCCCCCAGGCCGAGAAGGCCGAACCCTGGACAAGTTCGGCAGGAGACTATATCAAAATGCAATGATGGCCTCTAGGGTGCAAAGCTACACTTTCATCTTCACATCCTACCTCAAACACCTCATTGGACTATTGAGAGCCTTTGAGACTGACCTACCGGCTTCCCGGCAAGGAGTGTTTGGCCTGCTTTTAGAGTCCCTCTCCAACCTGCGCCTCCATCTATTCCACGCGGCATACGATGGCTTCGAACTCTCCTCCAGAGAGGCAGCCTTTGCTATCGCCATGCGCCGACTAGCTTGGCTGCGCCTGGTCGACATGGACCCCAACTTGCAGGACCGGTTGGCTAACCTTCCCTGCGTGGGAAAAGAACTGTTCGATGACACTATCGAAGCGGCTACAAAACGCCTCTCCGAACACGAACGCTCGTTCGCCTCCCTCGTCCGGCAAAAGCCTAAACCGCCCGCGTCCAGGCCGTACAGGGCCCCTCCGCGCCGCTACCCACAAAAATCCACCCCTGCCTACTCGCGGCCCCCACCCAGGCGTCCGCAAGCCCACCACCGGACCATGCCCAAGTCCCAACCGCCTGCGACTACCAAACCATCCCCGTCCTTTTGACGGGATACGCGGAAGGGGGCAGGCCCCCTCCGCCATAGTCCCAGGCCTCTTTCCCATCGGGGGTCGCCTCAAAGCCTTTTACCCTCGCTGGGAACAAATCACGTCGGACGCATGGGTCCTTGGCATGATCTCATCAGGATACTCTCTCAACTTTCGGGCCATTCCTCCGGACAACCCCCCAAGGAATTGCCCTCCCAACCGGACGCAGCTACCCCTACTCTTCTCCGAAGCTCGAGACCTGCTTCGCCTGAGAGCAGTGGAGGAGGTCCCCCCCGACCAACGGGGGAAGGGCTTCTACTCCCGTTACTTCCTGGTACCGAAAAAAACGGGAGACCTACGCCCAATACTAGACTTGAGACGCCTCAACAAATTTCTGGTACGGGAAAAATTTCGGATGCTTTCCCTACCAACCCTCTACCCCCTGATCGAGGGCGACTGGCTCTGCTCCCTCGATCTGAAGGAGGCGTACACGCATGTCCCAGTGCACCCCGCTCACCGCAAGTTCTTGCGTTTTCAGGTAGGGGACTGGCACCTACAATACCGTGTCCTCCCCTTCGGGCTAGCATCGTCACCTCGGGTCTTCACCAAGTGCCTCGTGGTAGTCGCAGCAAGCTTACGCTCCCAGGGCCTCCAGGTATTCCCCTACCTGGACGACTGGCTGATCAAAGCCCCGTCCAGGGAAGCGGTTATCTCAGCGACCCAACAGACTATTACCTACCTACAAAGTCTGGGGTTCGAGATAAACTTCCCAAAATCCCAACTACGCCCCTCCCAGTCCCTGCAGTTCATCGGGGCCACGCTGGACACGGTTCGCCTCCGTTCCTTCCTCCCCCCTCCGCGTCTAGAGGCGTTAGTAAGTCTGAGTCGAAGATTTTCCCTGCTGACCTCGGTATCAGCTCGGCAGATGATGACTCTTCTGGGCCACATGGCCTCCACCGTCCACGTCACACCCTTCGCCCGCCTCCATCTGAGAATTCCTCAATGGACCTTGGCCTCTCAATGGCGTCAAGACCGGGACCCGATCGACCGCCCTGTGACAGTGATGCCTTCTTTGCAACGATCGCTCTGCTGGTGGGCCGACTCTTCAAATCTTTCCAAAGGTTTGCTCTTCCTCGCCCCACCTCACAGCAAGATACTCACCACGGACTCGTCGGAGTACGCTTGGGGAGCCCATCTAGACGGCCTACGCACTCAAGGGATGTGGTCAGCAGAAGACCGTCGCTGCCACATCAACGTGCTAGAGCTTCGGGCCATCTATCTGGCAGCTGTAGCTTTTCAACATCTGCTCCACGACCGAGTGGTTCTCATCCGAACCGACAACCAAGTAGCAATGTACTACGTAAACAAACAAGGGGGAACAGGGTCTTGGTCCCTTTGCCGGGAAGCCCTGCGCCTCTGGAAATGGGCAATCTCCAACAACACCTTCCTTCGAGCGGTGTACATACAAGGAGAACAAAACTGTCTGGCGGACAGACTCAGCTGCCTCCTCCAGCCACACGAGTGGTCACTGCACTCTCAGATCCTACGACAGGTGTTCGAAAAGTGGGGGACGCCTCAAATAGATCTTTTCGCATCCCCCCACAACCACAAGCTGCCTCTCTTCTGCTCCCGGATGTACTCCCCGGACCGGCTCGAGGCCGACGCCTTCCTCCTCGACTGGGAGGGAAGGTTCCTGTACGCGTTCCCGCCGTTTCCTCTGATACTGCGGACGCTTGTCCACCTGAAAACAGTACAAGCCACCCTGATCCTGATTGCCCCTCGCTGGCCACGCCAGCCGTGGTTTTCCCTTCTACTTCAACTCAGTGTCAGAGATCCACTGCCTCTGCCTCTGTTTCCCTCTCTACTATCACAGGGTCAGGGTTCGCTGTTACATCCCAATCTTCAATCTCTTCATCTGAATGCTTGGTTTCTCTCCCCCTGACTGCTCTCCCCGTGTCTCAATCAGTCAAGGAGATATTGGAGGCCTCTCGAAAGACCTCGACGAGAACCTGCTACTCCCAAAAGTGGACCAGATTCTCAACCTGGTGCTCCTCCCACAGCCAGGACCCGGTGTCGGTCCCCGTCCCTCTGGTCCTTGACTATTTACTTCAATTATCTCATTCCGGCCTAAAGACCAACTCCATTTGAGTACACCTCAGTGCGATTGCGGCCTTTCATCAGCCCCTGGAAGGGAAAGCCCTCTCGCTCCATCCCTTAGTCTCTTGCTTCATGAAGGGTCTTCTGAACGTCTACCCTCCTCTCAAACCCCCCCCCCCCCCCGGTGGTTTGGGACCTTAACGTGGTTCTGGCTCAACTAATGAAACCTCCATTTGAGCCCCTAGACAAATGCCATCCAAAATTCCTCACTTGGAAGGTGATTTTCCTGCTCGCGCTCACTTCCGCCCGGCGGGTTAGTGAGTTACAAGCTCTGGTAGCGGACCCACCCTTCACGGTATTCCATCACGACAAGGTGGTACTCCGCACCCATCCAAAGTTCTTACCTAAAGTAGTGTCTGATTTTCATCTCGATCAGTCCATTGTCTTGCCTGTGTTTTTTCCCAAGCCCCACTCTCACCCCGGAGAAGTGGCGCTCCACACTCTTGACTGCAAGAGAGCGTTGGCCTTTTACCTCCAACGCACTCAGTCACACCGGAAAGTCCCACAACTGTTTTGTCCTTCGACCCAAACCGGTTAGGTCACCCAGTTTCCAAACGCACCTTGTCCAACTGGTTGGCCGATTGCATCTCCTTTTGCTACGCTCAGGCTGGTCTCGCGCTGCATGGTCGAGTAACGGGACACAAGGTCCGAGCGATGGCAGCCTCCGTAGCATTCCTCTGGTCCACACCTATTGAGGAAATCTGCAAGGCTGCCACGTGGTCTTCGGTTCATACCTTCACCTCCCACTACTGTCTGGACTCACTGTCCAGAAGCGATGGCCGGTTCGGCCAATCGGTATTGCGAAATCTATTTGCTTAAATTGCCAACTTCCCTCCATCCCTTTTCAGTTAGCTTGGAGGTCACCCACATGTGAGAATATCATGCCTGCTTGTCCTGGGATAAAGCACAGTTACTTACCGTAACAGGTGTTATCCAGGGACAGCAGGCATATATTCTCAGAACCCGCCCACCTCCCCGAGGTTGGCTTCTTGGCTAGTTAAGTGAACTGGAGACCACGAGGGGATGCACCCCCTAGTGGAGCAGGAAGGCACGCATGCGTGGAGCAGCAGAGCAAACTTAAATCTTCAATCAAGTTTGCTTGAAAATGCTTCCGCATCGGGGCTCCGTAGATGACGTCGCCCACATGTGAGAATATATGCCTGCTGTCCCTGGATAACACCTGTTACGGTAAGTAACTGTGCTTTCGCGGCTACAGGGCAGGGAGGATTGTCGGACCCGGGCTGTTATCGGTCGGTCGGGGAAGTGCTACAAAAGTAAGGGGACCTGGCTGGCTGTGCTGCAACCGGGGCGGGGCGGACCTCCCCCCTCCCTTGGTAGCCACTCGAACCGCGAGGCTACTCTCCTTCTCCTTACCTGCCCTGCCTGCAGCACAGAGCCGAACGGAAGTCTTCCCGATGTCAGCGCTGACGTCGGAGGGAGGGAGGGCTTTGTTTAAGCTTTGTTTAAGCCCTCCCTCCCCTCCGACGTCAGCGCTGACGTCGGGAAGACTTCCGTTCGCCTCTGTGCTGCAAGCAGAGAAGGTAGGGAGAAGAAGAGCCGCGTGACTGAGTACATCCAGCCCCGCAGGAGCCCCGCGACCCTAGGGGGCGTCCCCACGAGATCCCCGTGACCCGAAGGGGGAACCCGCGGGTCCCGCGGGATTCCCGTCGTCCCCGTTCCCGTGCAGCTCTCTAGTTCAGAGAGCTGACCAGCACAGAGAGGAACAGAGCACACCAAACACAATGCAGAAAAAAAAAAGCACAAAGGGCCTCAATGAGCAGGAACTGCCGTGGGAAGATATGATTGAAGTCTACAAAATCCTGAGTGGAGTAGAACGGGTACAAGTGGATCGATTTTTCACTCCATCAAAAATTACGAAGACTAGGGGACACTCATAGTTACAGGGAAATATTTCTAAAACCAATAGGAGGAAATTTTTTTTCACTCAGAGAATAGTTAAGCTCTGGAACACATTATCAGAGGTTGTAGTAAGAGCAGGTAGCATAGCTGGTTTTAAGAAAGGTTTGGACAAGTTTCTGGAGGAATAGTCCATAGTCTTGTTATTGAGAGAGACATGGGGGAAGCCACTGCTTGCCCTGAATCGGTAGCATGGAATATTGCTACTCCTTGGGTTTTGGCCAGGTATTAGCAACCAGGATTGGCCACTGTGAGAACGGGCTACTGGGCTTGATGGACCATTGGTCTGACCCAGTAAGGCTTTTCTTATGTTATGTGTTTCGGCATACAACGCCTGCATCGGGGGTTAGAAAGAAATTTCCAGCTTCAGTAGCTTTCCTTAGATCCACTCCTGTGGAGGAAATATGCAAAAGCTGCTACTTGGTCCTCGGTTCGTACCTTTACTTCTCATTACTGTATGGGATGGCCACTTTGGCCAAACAGTATTACAAAATTTATTCTCCTAAATGCCAGCACTCCTATCATGCCATTCTGGTTAACTTGGAGGTCACCCATATGTTAGAATATGCTGCCTGCTTGTCCATGGATAAAGCACTTACCATAACAGGTGTTATCTAGGGACAGCCGGCAGATATTCTCACAACCCACTCACCTCTCCTGGTTGGCTTCTTAGCTGGCTATCTGAACTAAGGAGATGCTATCCCTACGTCGGGCAGGAAGGCACAATGTGCGGTGCGGTCAGTTATGAACTTTCTAAAGTTCTTCAAGACTAAGTAACTGTCCACATCGGGGCTCTGTGGATGATGTCACCCATTTGTGATAATATCTGCCTGCTGTCCCTGAATAACACCTGTTATGGTAAGTAATCGTGCTTTCCTGCTTTTCTCTATTCTGAACCTTTCCATGGTGGCATCGAAAGCTTGTAATCTTGATTCATCTTCAGAATTATTTTAACTGACCTGGAGATTATATCACTTTAAAAAAAATCTTGGTGGTTGACCCTGTGTGTTTTCCTGCTACAACCATTTCTTAATGGTCTTGCGGAGTTATTTTTCTTCTTGCGTTGACCTAGAGAAGAAGAGTTAAGGCTGCTGTGGAGGAACAGAGTGGTTGGTCTGTTTGACATTTTTCTGCCATTATGTTTCAATATTTCTGTTTGATATGGAGACAAGAGTCTTTCTTTTCTCTTTCTTCTCTATATTTCTGTAGGAAATATTGTGGTGTGCATTTCATCCCACTCATAGTTCCTTCAATGGTTTTGAATACGGGAAATGTTCTTGCACGTTTTCTCTGGTTTCTATTTCTAAAATCCACACACAAGACCTTATTCTGAGTCTGTTGGTTTCTTGCTGGACCTCTGGTGTTAATTCTTCTGATTGAACAATTTTAGTTTCTTAGCAACAGCAGATGAATCCAGAGACTAGTGGGATAGCACACATCTATCAGCAGGTGGTGATAGAGAAACTGATTAACAAGTGATCCTACTGGCTGGCATGCCTCCTGTGTCTTCAGTATGCTCTATCTCCCTGCAAGTGATGGTTACTATTCAACTAGCTCCTGGATTCTGGTTGTGACTGGGCAATTATTTTCTCCTTTTGAGGTTTCTCTTCAGTGAGACAGGGGTGTCTGGATGAACGGTGCCAGCTTTAGGGGTTATACCTGGGCCCCCCCAGGTCCCTGCCTCATCATTCCTCCAGTGATAGAGGGTCTGACTTTGTCCCTATTTTTCTTCTTTCCCTTAAATAAAAAAAAAAAGGGACACCACAGTTTCTAAATTGCATTTATGCCCTGCTAGTGCTAAGCAACCGGTACTTACCGGCATCTACAAGCCCTAACAATGAGCATATTGTGAGTATGTTTTAGTTTGGAAACTTTTGTCTGCGGGTTAATGAGTCACGGGTGTGTGCTCTAAATGAATTCAGCCTCATATGCGTATGTTCCAGTTTAGCAGGAATTTGTCCAGGAATTCAAGACAAAGTTGGACAAGTTCCTGCTAAACTGGAAAGTATGCAGGTGAGGCTGGGCTCATTTAGAGCACTGGTCTTTGACCTGGGGGCCACTGCGTGAGCGGACTGCTAGGCACGATGGACCACTGGTCTGACCCAGCAGCGGCAATTCTTATATTCTTATGTGTTTGTGAGGAAAACTTGACTACGGGTTTCTGCATCGCAGGTAAGTGACTTTGGTGTCAGCAATTTATTTTTAGCTGCTATGATTTTTAAAGCAGCACAGGTAGTAAAGCCGAGTTTGGGTGGTGGTAACCGCCTAACTTTTTTCAGCACGGCAGTGAATGTTTGCTGAGCGGAGCTCTGCGTATGTAATTAACAGAGCGTTGAAGGACCTGTTTCCTGCACAAGGGAGCCACGAGCTTCTTCTCATATGCTGTCGGCAGTACCGCAGCATTCAGGCAGTTCTTCCCCAAGGCTGACTTTACTGTGCTTTGCCACGGCCTAAGTGTTGGGAGATAATCCGCGTTGGCGCTCTTGGAGCAGTCTTAGGCAATGACGCGGCAGTCAGGCTCGGTTATTGTTTTCTTATGATTTTCATCTGTTCTGCTGACAAGGGACCCAGCCTTAACGAACTGAGGGCGTTTTGGAGAGCATTTTAGCTCTGTGCTCGTCTGCCCACTTTCAGATGGTATCTGATCTGCGTCGACAAAGGCACATCGCAGCAGAATGATTCCAACAGCAGGAGAGTACCCTATGATTCGTACAGGTTTCTCCTAGGCGCTGTCTGAGTTTTACAATGCTGAGGATATGTATGTGGGAGGTTTCCTTTTTACTACTGCCTCTGTGCAGTGCTGCGTTGATCTGGTAGCACTATAGCAATACTTTCTAGTAGTAGTAGTGATACTTCTTGAGTTCGGAGACTCTAGTCGCAGCACTTGGTGGCCTGGTGAACCTTCACTTTTTCAGGAGGTCAGGGCTGTCTTTGTGTATAGGGCAGCAGAGCCTACATGCTCAGGCTGTTGCACAGGATTTTGCGTTTGCCACCTTCTCCTACCCTGTGCTAGACATCATTCCAAATGGGCAGCAAGAGCTATAAGGCTACTTTTGTCCCTGGGCAAGTCACTTAATATTCCAAGTCCACCTCGTTGAATACCAAGGTCAAAGAAAAGATACTATACAAGTTTCCATTCCCAAATGGATCCCTGTCCACTTTACTATCCTAGCTCCCTTTTCATCTCCGAGCCATTCTACTGGCAGGTTTCAGAGTGGCAAAGGCTATGGCAGTTGGGAATCATTCCTGACGTTCTATTTCAGGATGAGCGCATTGTCTTATAGGCATCAAGGTGTAGATTGTTTGATATAGAGCCGTGAATGCATCTTCTAGATTGCACCTGGTGTGTCTTTCCTTTTAAGGGCAGTTTGTTTTTGGAGAAATTTGAATGGAGTTGGTACTGGATTCTAGGAGTTCTTTTAACTTCTGCCCGTCAGGGCACACTCTTCAGAATTCCAAGTGGTTGGCTGTACACATCTCCCTCGTTATTCGCGGGGGATAGGGGCAGAGCCGGAACGCGAATAGGGAAATACTGCGAATATCCGGCTCTGACCCACCCCCGCCTCCCTCCTGCCTTCCCCCGGCATCTCAGCCTTACCTGGTGGTCTAGCGGGCTTTCGGGGCAGGAGTGATCTTCCTACGCTCCTGCCCCGTGCAGATCGCCAATAGGAAATGACTGCCGTGAGTTCCCGTAGTTTCTCGAGACTACGGTGGGAGCTCACGGCAGCCATTGACAACTGGTTGATTTGGCCGTCTTCCAGCCAGGTGAATTTATCGGACCCTAATGGGTGATTTATTTTCTTCATTCTTTGGAAGTGAATCTTTAAAATGTACAAAGAGCTCTCGTATCCTGGGCCAATTATTGAAATATCTAGGGGTGGTGTTTGTCATAACGGTGAGCAAAGTGTTTCTTCCAGAGACTGGGGTGACAGGTTACAGTCTCAGGTTCACCTTCTTCAGTCACCAAGAACAAGAGTATGGAATTAAGTACAGGTTCTAGAATATACAGTGGTGACTCCACTGGGACCTTCAGCTGTTGGTAGATGTGTGCTGTCCCACTAGTTTCTAGATTCATTTGCTGCGTCTAAAGGAAAGAAAATTAACAGGTAAGAACATAATTTTTCCTTCTTCTTGTTTTGTGTTTTTTCCATTTCGTACTTCTCTGTGCAACATTAAGGTTTTCTCCTGGTTGCCATTTCTGATATCTGTGACCACTTTTCTTGAAATACCTGTATTGTTTCCTAAGAAGATTCTATTCATCATCTTAACTCTGTAGGCACATTGCCTCTTGTCGTTTAGTTAGGTCACTCTTAACTCTATGGTATCTCCTTACCTTTAGTTGATGCCAGTTGCTCAGGAGTAATATTATCATTTTTGGTGGATAACATATAGCTAAGCCCAGATTACCCATGTTCCCTTTTCTATATTAAAGTAAGAGGGTACAGGAGTTTATTGACACGGGTTTGTTACTTTGGTTTTCCTGCTCACCTTCTTAAGTACTCATGTTTCATGTGACACTTATACTAGGTGCCACATCTATTATGGCTCGTTTCTTCGTTCCTTATTTTATTTGGGTAAAAATTTATATATTTTGATTCCCAAATTTCTTATGCGCCATTACCAAGGGACAGTAGTTTTCAAAGTTTAACTACTTTCCTTCTAAATACAGTATATGCTTTCAGGGGTTCAGATGTTCAGATCCCACTTTTAGTAGTATTTTATATCCTTAAGCTCTTTTTTTTTTCCCTTCAGTACATGAGACTTTAAAAAAAATCAACCCCTCTCCCCTCCCCACTTAACCAACTGCTTTTAGTTTTTACAAGGATATTAAACAAATCCGTTCACATTTTCCTTGTTAAATCTTACTGCCATATTGTTTTAGTTATATGCGTCCCCTTACTGTTTTCTACTGATTTTCTTGTTTTTAAGGCTTATTACATTTCCTTTCTCTGCCTTTGGGAAATGTTACAGAATAATAATAATCATACAAATATTTTAATATCAGGAGGTTATTTTTCTACACAGAAAGCCACTGTGTTGTTCTAATTATATACTCCTTAGCATTGGCTTTTTGTTCCTTCTAGGATAGTTCCTCCTTTTTATCCTCTAAAGCTATTCTTTAAAAAAAAATAAATCATGCTTTTGTTAAGAAATTCCTTTCCCTTTTAACATAAGAACATAAGCAATGCCTCCAGAGGTCCATCGTGCCCAGCAGTCCGCTCACGCGGTGGCCCAACAGGTCCAGGACCTGTGCAGTAGCCCTCTATCTATACCCCTCTATCCCTTTTTCCAGCGGGAAATTGTCCAATCCTTTCTTGAACCCCAGTACCATACTCTGTCCTATTACACCCTCTGGAAGCGCATTCCAGGTGTCCACCACACGCTGGGTAAAGAAAAACTTCCTAGCATTCGTTTTGAATCTGTCCCCTTTCAACTTTTCCGAATGCCCTCTTGTTCTTTTATGTTTTGAAAGTTTGAAGAATCTGTCCCTCTCTACTCTCTCTATGCCCTTCATGATCTTTTAGGTCTCTATCATGTCTCCTCTGAGTCTCTGCTTTTCAGGGAGAAGAGCCCCAGTCTCTCCAATCTTTCAGTGTATGAAAGGTTTTCCATGCCCTTAATCATTCGTGTCGCGTTCCTCTGGACCCTCTCAAGTATTGCCATATCCTTCTTAAGGTACGATGACCAATACTGAACACAGTACTCCAGGTGCGGGCGCACCATTGCCCGATACAATGGCAGGATGACTTCTTTCGTCATCCTTCTTTCGTCGGTCGGCTTGAACAACTTACTTTAACGCGCCTTGAAGGTAAGGGGGATGGAAGGGGTGCACGCGTTCCCTCCCTTAACTGCAGGGACAAGGCCATTCACTGCTCCACAGGGCGGTGGATGGCCTTGTCCCCGTGCCCTCAGTGAGCATTTCCCCCCTCCCATTTTGGCGGGTTACCCACGGCTAGTCGCGGGTAACAGCCACCGTGTCATTCTCTAAAGGGTATAATCAAGTCCATACAAAACCTTAGAAACATAGAAGTAGATGGCAGATATGGGCCAAGGCCCATCAAGTCTGCCCACTCTAATGACCCTCCCTATCTATCTTTGCGGATAGATCCCACATGTCTATCCCATTTGGCCTTAAATCTGGCACGCTACTGGCCTCAATAACCTGAAGTGGAAGACTATTCCAGCGATCAACCACCCTTTCAGTGAAGAAGAACTTCCTAGTGTCACCGTGCAGTTTCCCGCCCCTGATTTTCCACGGATGCCCCCTTGTTGCCGCGGGACCCTTGAAAAAGAAGATATCTTCCTCCACCTCGATGCGGCCCGTGAGATACTTGAAAGTCTCGAGCATATCTCCCCTCTCTCTACGTTCCTCGAGTGAGTAGAGCTGCAACTTCCCTAACCGCTCCTCGTATGGGAGCTCCTTGAGTCCCGAGACCATCCTGGTGGCCATTCTCTGGACCGATTCCAGTCTCAGCACATCCTTGCGGTAATGCGGCCTCCAGAATTGTACACAATACTCCAGGTGTGGTCTCACCATGGATCTATACAGTGGCATAATGACTTCAGGTTTACGGCTGACGAAACTCCTGCATATGCAACCTATGATTTGCCTTGCTTTGGATGAAGCTTACTCCACTTGGTTTGCAGACTTCATGTCTTCCCTGACAATCACCCCTAAGTCTCTTTCTGCTTCAGTTCTTGTCAGGATCTCGCCATTTAGGGTGTAAACCTTGCATGGATTTCAGTTTCCCAAGTGCATGACTTTGCATTTTTTGGCATTGAAACTGAGTTGCCAGGACCTAGACCAGCGCTCTAGTAGAAGTAGGTCATGCATCATATCGTCTGCCATTGAATTTTTGTCTGTTGTGGTTTTGCTCACTACATTGCTTAGTTTGGCATCATCGGCGAATAATGTTATTCTACCTCGGAGCCCTTCTGTCAAGTCTCTTATATAGACCTTTTGCCATTTCTTCCAGCAGAAAGTTTTGCCATTATGTTTGAGTTTGGAATTTTCCAAAATTGACATATCGGGGCTATTATAGAGAGAAACGTCAGCTGCTGCATCTAGATTCCGCAAAGCTTGCTGTGTCACACTCAGCAGAGAATACATCCTCAATTGTATGGGAATATTCATGGTACCCAATGTGGATAATGGATACGGAGCGCAGATATTGGTCTCGAACTCCAGCCAGGATGGAGGGTCATGTAAAGGTGGTGTATGGATCCAAAATGCACCATATTTAGCTAGTGAAGCATTATGATATAAATGAAAATCGGGGAGATTCATACCGCCATTCATTTTGGAGGCAATCAACTTTGACAGAGCAATGTGAGGTTTCTTATTGTTCCAGATAAACTCAGTAAGTTTTCTTTTGATCAATTGGGATAGCGATTTCTTACAGTATAAAGGTAGCATGGACAATATATATGTGATTTAGGGGGCAAGGGTCATTTTAATGGATGCAATTCTGCCCCACCAGGATAGAAACAGGAGAGACCATTTGGCTGTGGACTTAGTTAGTAAATGTTTTATCCTATCAACATTAAGATCCATGCTGTGGTAGGAGTCTTTGTGTATCAGAATATCTAGGTATTTAATGGCATTGTGGGACCATTTAAATGGGAAGTGAGACAAATCAGACATGGTGATAAGGTCATTTTAAGGGAAAGAGTTCCGATTTTTCCCAGTTGACCGATGGTAGCCCGACTGGAGGGAGTATTTTGTGACAAGAGTGATAAGAGCCAGTAAAGAATGAAAGGGGTTTCTGATGAAGAAAAGGACATCGTCCGCATAAGCAGCAAGTTCATTGTGTCTGGGGTGAGAGATAATGCCCTTAATTGGAGTGCATGTGTGTACAGATGCTAGGAGGGGCTCTAGGGTGAGATTAAATAAAAGAGGTAAAAGAGGGCATCCTTGCGGGTTCCTCTATAAAGAGAGAAGCTCTTTGAAAGAGAGAGTTGTTAATAAGGATATGTGAAGTGTTTTAATCCAATTGATAAAGTAATCACAAAAGTTGAACTAATGGAGAACCCGTAGTAGGAAAGGCCATTCAACACAATCAAAAGCTTTTTCAGCATCTATGGCAAGGCCCACTACGAGTTCCGAGAGATGTTTCACATGGGCATTAATATGGTGGAAGAGTTGTAAATTATCTCCTATATGACGATTTCTAATAAATCCTATTTGGTCTTTATGTATTAAAGAGGAAATTACTTTATTAAGCCTGATTGAGAGAATTTTGGCCAAGATTTTGTAATCCAAATTTAGAAGGGATATTGGTCTAAAATTTTTAACGAGGGTAGGCTCCGTCAGGTTTTGGAAAGACCACAATAGTAGCTTCAGTAAAATTAAATTGTTTTTCAGGGGATTGGTGTATATAGTTAAAGTAATTTAGAAGATAAGGGGCCAGGAGATCATTACATTTTTTGAAGAATTCATTGGTGTACCCATCGGGTCCAGGAGCCTTGTTATTGGCTAAAGAAGATATTGCGAAGAGTATTTCAGAAGAAGATATAGGAGCTTCTAATTCTGATTTAGTAGAAGCGCTCAGTTGGGGATGATCAATGTTGGCTAGGAATGAATTGATGTCTGATTCAGAGGACGTAAATTCAGATTTATATAAACTGGTGTAGAAAAGTTCAAATTGAGATGCAATGGCATCCTTGGTAGTGACAATTTTTCCAGCGGTATTTTGAATAGAATAGATATGAAGTTTTTTTTTTGCTCTCGTCTTGAGGTACCTGGCCAAAGGTTTGCCCATGATGTTATCTCCCATTTAGTGACCAGATGCATGAATGAAAAGGTCCTGTCTGGCTTTGTAGGAAACAATGGAATTGTACTCATATTTAAGTTTCAGAAGCTGATGATATGAGGAGAAATTATAAGTGTGTTCTGATATATGTTGAGATTCTAATTGTTTGATAGATAAGTTCAACTCTATTTCCACACCATTTGCCTTTTCTTCCAAGAGGAAAGCTTAATTAATTCCCCCCGTAAGGGAGGCCTTATAAGCTTCCCATAAGATGGAGGGGCAAATCTCAGGGTCCTTAGAATTTAATACAATGAACTCGGCAGTAAAGCATTTTATTTTTTCAATAATATCTTCATCTAGGAGGAGATGATTAAGTCTCCAAGAGGGAGTCCTGCTAGGCGTGTGGGAAATAGTGAGATGCAGTGAGATGGATGCATGATCAGTAAGGGTGATGGGATGGATAATAACATCAGTTAAAGTTTATATCAGTTGAGGAGAGAGAAGAAAATAATCAATTCTTGTGTATATGTTATGTGGTGGGGAAAAGTGAGAAAATTCCTTGCCTTTAGGATTAAGGAGCCTCCATGGATCCACTAAAGAGAAGTTGTCAATAAGATTATGAAGGTCCAAAAAAGTTTTGGACTTGGAGGGTTTGCATAGGGATGATCTGTCTAGTAGTAGATCTTGTATTTGGTTAAAATCACCTCCTATGATAAGTGAACAAGAGCCAAATTCTAAGAGAGTATTTTGGATTTCTCTAAAGAATTCTGGGTTATCTGAAACAGGAGCATATATGTTCAAGAAGATTTATTCAACTGAGTGCAACACAGAATGAACCAAACACCATCTGCCCTCTGCATCTGTTTTGTGTGATAAAATGTTAACAGGCAATTTAGTATTAAAGAAAATAGATACACCGTTTTTTTTTTCCTGTGAGTAGCAGGCGAGAACAGATGTGATGAGAATCCCATAATGTTAAGTTTAGATGCAGCAACAGAGTGGAGATGTGTTTCCTGTAAAAATACATCATCAGGATGTTTTGTAGTAAGATAGTGGACTATTTTCTTCCATTTGATGGGGTGATTTAGCCCATTGACATTGTACGAAATTATATGTAAATCGGCCATTTGCAAAAATATGAAATTCAAAAGAGCAGTAATCATAGCAATACACATGGAAAAATATTACATAGTATGGATATTAAAGGAGACCACCCCTGTTGAGAGATAGTGAGAGGGAAAGGAAGGAGGAGAAAGATATTACGTCAAAGAAATGAACCCACAGCATGGCTATGAGAAAAGCCGAGCAAATGAGTTTGTAAGCAACACAATATGTGGGTGCTCCTGCAGAAACGGGTGAGGAACACAGGGAGCATGCAACAGCTCAACACCATTGGATCAGAATAATACAAATGGGTATTCAAGCATAAAAAGATACATGAAAATAGCCAAAAGCCATCAAAAAACAAGTCAATGTATTTTTAGGGAGTCTTAAGAAGGATTTAAGTTCATTTGGATACGTGTAGGAAGTGGTTCGGTTGTTAGACGATACCCTCATTCTGGCCGGGTACATGAGGACATATTTTGCGCCGATATCCTTCAGCTCCTGACGGTAGAGTAACTGAGGGTGAGATATTGCTGCAGAGATAATTTGAAGAGCATGTTGGAAACGCAGCAGCTTCGCCATGATATGTCTTGCAGTGGTCAGATGTGCGGTGATGGGACCCGGTGTGCTCGCTCGAATTAGAGTGGAGTATGAAAAGTTAGGTCTAGGACTTTCAGCAGGAACTCGGTAAGGAAGATAGTGAGGTCCGCACTCTCCGATGTCTCCGGTATGCTGATAATTTATTCCTCTGGCTGGAGGGATGAGATTAGTTTTTCATGTTTTTCCACTAAGGCGAGTTTGGATTGCATTGAAGCAGTTTGCTCTTCAAGTGTGTCAAGGCGGTGTCTTGCATCGACAAATTGAGCATTAAGGGCTTCAGTCTTCACCTGCAGCAGTTTAGTCTCTTTGACTTTCTCTTGCATAATGTGTTTAACAGAGCGCAGCTCCTTAATGAGAGTGTCGAGTTAAGAATCCTTGTGCTTCAGCGCCATCTTTTCTGGCGTGCAAGGGTCAGTTTTAGGCCTCTTAACCACTGGGATGGGGGCGTCGGTGTTGTCTCCCCTATTAGTTTTTGGCGGTGTCATGAAAGAGGATAAGCCGCACACAGTCAGTTATAAGATGGTGAAAAGTCAGCCTGAAAACGTTGCAATAATCTATAATTAGGTGCCGGTGTGGAGGAGCTATTACTCCATGCGTCTGCTCTCCTCGTTCGTCAGGCTTGGCCCCCCCCCCCTTTTTTTGTAGCATTTTTAATCATTGTAAACCGCATAGAATTTCATGGTCCTGCGGTATATAAACTTATTATTATTTATATTAGCAGGGCCTAAATCAGTTTAAAAATGTAAAATCATTTAATGGCATTGCTTCTGACTTGTCCCAATTGATGCGATAACCAGAAAATTTAGAAAACTCAGCCACAACCCAGAGTAGTGCAGGAACTGAGTCAGCCGGTTCAGTAAGGAAAATAAGCAGGTAATCAGCATATGCTGCTAATTTAAATTGATTATCCCTAGAATTTCTTAAAGCAATAAGAAGAGGTTCAAGCGTTATCTTAAAAGAGGGGACAATGAGCAACCCTGCCTAGCACCTCTGGTTAACATCACTTCAGAAATAGTATCATTGATTTTGAATCTAGAAAAGGGAGAAGTACACAGAACCTTAATCCAGCGTACAAAATCAGTCCCTCACCCAAACCACAGCAAAGAATCGCACAAATGAGGCCATTCCACCATATCGAAAGCTTTTTCAGCATCCAGTGAAATGGCAACAGCAGGGTTTTTGCTAGATTGTACTAAATCAATAAGGTCATGAAAGATACGAGCATTGTCACCAATATATCTACCTTTCATGAAACCAACCTGGTCTGGATGTATTATGACAGGTAAAAATGATTCAAGCCTGGGTGTTAGAACTTTAGCAAGGGGGGGTCACGTGATGCCGGGCACTTGAACGGACGTGTCTCTCCACAGCTCCGGGCCATGCCGATGTAAATCTGCACAATACCCTCAGTAATTTTACTGCTTCACCGCTCTCAACGATATTTTCGTAAGCCTTTTGCTTTGCTGACTGAGTGGAATGCTTCCCCGGAGTGCCTGGTACGTGCGATGACTGCTAAACCGCAGCGCGGCACTTGGGACAAAGTGAAGCAGCAGGAACCAAAAATGGCGGAAAGCCACGTGGTTCCCATGTTTACATTACAGGAGGCCGCAGTGCAAGAACTCACCCGCTCCTTGACTTTGGTGATGGAGGACAAGCTCGCTAAAATACACACATTTATGGAGGATATTAAAGAAAGTTTGGACTCTCATGCGGGTCGCTTGCAGCGTGTAGAGGATTGTGTAGCACGCCAGGAAGATCAGGCTGCTAATTTTGAAGAACGGCTGCATGCCCTGGAGTCCTCTAACAAAACCCTGCAGAAACGCGTGGATGACCACGAAAATCGAGGGAGGAGAAAGAACCTGCGATTTATAGGGTTTCCCGCATCTATTCGAGATGTAGATCTTCGCAAGTGCCTAGAGAGCTGGTTGCTACAGACTTTAGATCATCCGGACCCGGGCCTGCCTATCCAAATCGAGTGGGTGCACCGCGTGGGCCAAAGGAAGGATGATGAAACTCGACCGCGTCCTGTGCTCGCCCGGTTCCTCAACTTTGCAGTTAAGGAACGGATCCTAGCTCATTACCGCAAAGGGGTGGATTTTATCTACGATGGCCGCAAAATTTTGATCTTCCAAGATTTTTCCCCCCTAGTTTCCTCCCGGCGCAAAGCGATGGCACCACACTGCAACACCTTGTATCGCCGTAACATCCGAGTATCCCTCCTCTATCCAGCCCGGGCTCGGGTATTCTATAACAATAAAGTTCACTATTTGGAGACACCAAGAGAGCTGGAGCAGTTCGTTCTACAATTGCCAGCACCTGTACACCTTGAATCTGTACCTACCTGAATTCCGGTGATGGGGGCTTGGATTTCTACTTGGCGGCATGGCCGCATGTGCTTCTCTTTGAGCCGCCTTAGTTGAGTGCGTGATGGCTGGCTACAGTTGGTCTTGATTTCAGCTCTTCAGCCTGAGACAGAGTTTGTCCAGATGGCTGCCCTATGTGGTGGTGGCGCCGTTTGCTGGCAGGGCTTTAGGAGTTTGCTCTTTCTGTGTTCTTTTATCCCTGCAACCTTTTTTTTTTTTTTCTGGCTGAGGATATGATGCCAATATCTCCTCCTATGTTTCTCCTTATTTAACTGCTGACATGAAGCTATTTTTGGTTCTTTTTACTCTCAGGTTTGCTGGCTTTGCTTTTACATTATGTGCGGGGCATGGCCTGGGGCTGTTGTTGTTGTTGTTATTTATTACCTGTTATCTGATCTTTGATTTTGGTTTTCTTTATCTCTTTCCTACTTCCTGTTGGGGTTCTGGGAAGATTGTATGGTTATGGGGAGAGGGGGGGTTGGCTTGTATGTGGGGAGGGGAATGTATGGGGGGTTTGCATGAGTATGTATGTTTGGGGGCTGCTTGCGATTTGTGATTTTGGATGCTGGGCTCACGTATTCGATTCTATTGTGTATTTATGTACTGCTGTCACACATATGTGGAGGGGGGATATGGCTGGGACGTCCCCCGCTCCGTGTCTCTGTATGTACTTGCACGCTCTGCAATTGCTAATACAAATGTAATGCTATGTCATCTTTGACTGTAACATCCCTCAATGTGGACGGGATCCACTCTCCCATTAAACGTGCCAAACTTCTTGCATACCTCCGAAGGGAGCGCACGGACGTAGCGTTTCTTCAGGAAACACACTTCACAGACGAGGAACATCGTAAACTGAAGCGGGATTGGGTGGGACAGATTGGCTTTGCCTCTTACAGCTCTCGACAGCGTGGGGTGGCTATCCTCATACATAAACGAATACCGTTCACTATCCTGCAACAGGTCTCAGACCCCGAGGGGACATACATTTTGCTAGTGGGAGAATTATGGGGTCAGTCCATTGTTTTCTGTAATGTCTATGCCCCTAACACTTATTCGCATGTTTTTTTTTCTCACTTGGCCCCTCATACTTCTAGCTTACTTGTGTTGGGGGGTGATTTCAATGTGACTGCTAATCCAGCTCTAGATTGTCAACCAGTGAGAGCTGCCCCCAAGGAACATTTCAATAGGGGTGTGAACTACCTCATGAGGGAATTGGGCTTGCTGGATGTTTGGAGGACTCTAAACCCCGAAGAGCGTGATTTTTCTTTTTACTCCCACCCTCACCTGTCCTACTCTTGTCTCGATTATTTTCTTATCTCCGAACTTTGGTTTCCTAAATTTGCTTCGGCCGCCATGCTTGCTCCGACTTTATCTGACCACTCATTAATTAATATCACTCTTCAGTTTTTGCAGTCCTCCGGTGAACGTATATGGCGGATGTCTCCACAATTATACACCGATAAAAATTTTCACGAATTTTTTTCCAAAAAGTGGGAGGATTTTCTCCTCACAAACTCTGTTTTAGATGTGGGACCAGTCGTTTACTGGGAGGCTGCAAAGTCTGTCATGCGAGGTCACATTTTGGCACACTCTTCCGCTCTGAAGAGGCGCCGAGAAGGCGAACTCCTCGCTCTCACGCGGGAACTGCAGGAGCTTCGTCGGGTACACATTTCTCAACTTACTCCTTCAATCAGGGACTCTTTGAAACAATTGAAAGATAAGATCAATCACCTTCTTGATGCACGAGCCCAGCGCAGCATATATTTTTACAAATATAGACTACATGCCTGGGGTAACAAAACGGGACGTATGTTAGCAAACCTGGTTAGACCACCCAAGGCCAAACATGTCATTACCGGTATTAAAGACAAAACGGGCCGACTTCACACTAATCCCAAAGATATTTCGGCTCACTTTGTCCGTTTTTATAGAGAACTCTATACGGCATCCCCGGCTGACTCCCAGGCCCGAGAGGACTTTTTCAAGAACCTTCCTCTGCCGTCACTATCGGAGGAGCAGAGGTGCACATTGAACTCCCCTATATCGGGACTGGAACTCCAAGTAGCTATTGGTAAACTCACCCTTGCAAAGACACCGGGCCCTGATGGCATGGGACCGGAATTTTACAAATTGTTGCCCCCCACTGTTTTGCCGGCTTTGCAATCCTACTACACCGGTCTACTGACCGATCTCCCACCTGGGGATACACATAATCGAGCACATGTTATCCTTCTCCCCAAGCCAGGCCGCCCACAGGACCAATTGGGCTCATATCGACCAATATCTCTCCTCAACCAAGATGTTAAGATTCTAGGTAGTATACTGGCGGCGCGTCTTAATACTTTTCTGCCGGAGCTGATTCACGAGGATTAGGTCGGTTTTGTCCCTGGCCGCCACGCCTCTCTGAATCTTTTGAAAGTTTTATCGGTTTTGCAGGCCTCCCATGTACCGGGGGACAGGGCCCTTATCGCCAGCCTTGACGTTGAGAAGGCATTCGATATGGTCTCATGGGAGCATCTTTTTTGGGTCATGGGGCGGTTTGGCACCACTGGTGACTTTGTACGGTGGGTAGCGGCTCTTTATAACCGACCATCTTCGCAGCTTTTGGTGAATGGGGAGTTGTCTGCTTCCTTTCCCTTGGGTCACGGTACCCGTCAAGGCTGCCCGTTATCCCCTCTCCTCTTCTTGCTATCTTTGGAGCCCTTGGCACAACGTATACGTCAAGATTCGAGCTTTGAAGGTCTTCGTGTGGGGTCCCACGAATTCCGCATTAGTCTATTTGTGGATGACGTGCTTCTTTACATTAAACATGCGGACACCAATATGCCACGTCTTATGATGATTATACAACTATATGGGCGTTTTTCGGGTCTTAAGATAAATTTTGAAAAGACGGAAGCTCTTCTGCTTGGGACATTGGGTACACCACGTTGGACGGAGACCTTGGGTGTAGGAGTGGCCCCTGGGAAACTTAAATACCTGGGAATCATATTGTATTGTGATCCCAAACGCTTATATACAGCCAATATCACTACTGCGCTTGGTAAGATTAAAAATCTGTGCCACCGATGGCGTGCCTTGCCATTGTCCCTTATGGGTAGGGTTGCGTTGGTCAAGATGGTGCTCTTCCCTAAGTTATTATACCCTCTTCAGACCATTCCTGTTTGGGTGTCCTTCTCTGATGAGCGTTCATACCTCGCTACTATTAGATTTTTTATTTGGCGAGATCGGGCGCCCAGAATTAGTTTTTCCAAACTTCTCCGAGCCAAGCAGCATGGCGGCCTAAATGTCCCTGACCTACGTGTGTACAATGTGGCAGCTTTATTTCGATGGATACACTCACATTTGGCGCCTGATTCCCGCTCTCTTTCTCCACCTACCAGTCTCTTGGAAACCTGTTGTACCCCCATCTCTTTTTCCTCATTTCTCCATGGTTGTTCTGGAGGGAGTTCTGGCACCCCCTCTTCCTCCCTTTCTTCGTCTCTCCTCCCTTTTCTCTTTTCGTTTCGGAAGGCTTGGGCATGGTGGCGTAAGAAACAGACACAGTTGCCCGGTTTCTCCCCTTTTCTTTCTCTTCTTCGTAATCCTGATTTTCCTCCTGGTATGACACGCTTATGGGGTCTGTCCGACAGAGGAGAGAGAGATACCACTGTGGGGGCAGTTTTGGACATTGGGGGGGTGATCTTTCCTACATTTTCTCAGGTCCAGACACACTGGGGTCTCCCATCCCATCACATACATACATATTTACAGCTTAAGCACTATATTACCCCTCAGATTGCTCGTTATGCTGGCCGTTGGGAGAGTGGATCCCTTGACAACATTTTTCTGGAGACTCCATCTTCCATGAACACTATTTCTCGCTGGTACTCTGCCTGCCGAGATCATCAGCCCGAGTTGGTATTGGTGCCACTTGCCAGGGATTGGTCCTCTGAGCTGGGTAGAACTGTTACCATACAGGACCTACATATGTTTTTTCAGAACATTTACATATTGGTAAAAGCAGTATCTCTTCAGGAGACACAGTTTAAGATTCTCCATAGAGTGTACATAACCAGAACCTGTGGGGTACGCATGCACTTGTGGGCTGATGCTCTTTGCATCCGTTCTAAGACAAATCCAGGTACATTTCTTCATACCTTTTTTGAATGTCAAGCTCTTACGATATGGGGCTGGGTACATCACTGCCTTGAACAGGTACTTCAATGCACTTTTGTTTGGAATTGTGTAGCGCTTCTGCTAGGGGACGTCCAGGACTTAACTCAACAAGGTATGGACTTCCCGGCTCAGAAATTTATTCTGCATGCTGTTCTTCTGGGCAAAACACTTGTACTGCAGCAGTGGTCCACTGCAGAAGCCCCCGCCTTCAGTTTATGGCTTGCTAGAATGAAGATGCAAGCCAGATTTGAACTTGACTCTTATTCCTCCAGATCTCAACCTGTGTGGATTGCTTACTGTGCTCTGTGGGAACGTTTATTGGCTGTTTCCCCTCCTGCTCCCGCACCTCCATGATTTTGTTTTCCTGACATGGAGGGTTTGGGTCCTTGATTGCAGATTGTAGATTGAACATTAGATCTCTTGTGTTTTGTTTTTCCTTATCATAATATGCCTCTTTGTTGATAGCTGTGGTGAGCCTCGATCATCGTGAGCAATGTTTGCTTTGAACCTGAATGGATGTGTGTGAGTGGCGGACTGTCTGTGGGTTTGTCTGTTGGTTTGTACGATTGTGTTGGTGAATCGTTTGGGGATTCCCATTTTTCTCGATATTTCCTTATTAAGTAGAAAATGGGCACGTGTGAACCATGTCTTTGTACCCTCAATGCAAATGTTGTATATGCAAACTCTTTCAGCCCACTAACAATGTTTTTTGTTCATTGATGTTTTGCATACTTTGCATACTGTATATGGTTTTGACTGCCTAATAAATATGATATTACAAAAAAAAAAAAAAAAAAAAAAAAAGAACTTTAGCAAGGATTTTGCATTCTGCATTAAGAAGGGAAATGGGTCTGTAATTTTCAACTTTAGTATCATCCCTACCTGGCTTTGGTATGACCACTACTAACGCTTCAATAAAGCGACCCTGATCTATGGGGTTTTGCCATAAGTAATTAAAGAGAGATGTTAATTTTGGAGCAAGGGCTATATTAAAAGTTTAAAAATTCAGCAGAAAAGCCATCTATCCCGGGAACTTTTTGAGAGGAAAGAGACTTAATAGCTGCAAGAACTTCAGTTTCAGAAACAGGAGGACCCAACAAAGCTGCTTGCAATTAGGGATGGGTGAGTTAAGTTTTTTTAAAAACAATACATGAACTGCTTGGGAATCATCTAATGAGGAAGCAAATAATTTTTTGTAGAATCTTACAAATTCTTTTGCAATATCGCCATCACTTGTAACACTTAACAATACAAGATTTTATCTTAACTTGATACATAAGTAGGGTTTAATATTAATATACATAATATACATCTAATGGTTACATTTTGCCATAGTTATCCTTACGGTGCAAAGTTTTCAGTACGTTTTATTCTAATTTGACACACAGAAAGTTAAGGGCTCCTTTTACGAAGGTGCGCTAGCATTTTTAGCGCATGCACCAGATTAGCACGCACTAGCCAAAAAACTACTGCCTGCTCAAGAGGAGGCGGTAGCAGCTAGCGCACATGGCATTTTATCGCGTGCTATTCCGCACGTTAAGGCCCTAACGCATCTTTGTAAAAGGAGCCCTTAGTGTATGATACAAGTTATCCTTATGTGATACACACTGGATCTGGTATCAATTTCTTTGTAGTCTATTGGTCAAGGTCAGGGGGTTTATTGCTTTTCTAAAGCTGAGGAGTCCTTCAAGGGATCTGATCTGTGGGGGCAGTCGATTCCAGTGGTTCGTTATGAAGTGCAAAAGGACTTTTTCTTTGTGGTTTGCAGTTGAAGGGCATGACCAGGGGGCATTTTGAGGTGTATTTCATCCTGGGAGCAGAGGGACTGGTTTGGCATTTACAGAGGAAACTTAGTTGTCATATAGGCAGGCGCCATGTCGTGCAAGGATTTGAATGCTAGCATCAGGCCTTTGATGACACAACGTTTGGCTACGGGTAGCCAGTGAGCTGATGCTAGATCCTGGGAGACAGGGTTGCGGACATGGAGGTTTTTCAGAAGCCTGATCTTTGCATTTTTGACATGCTGGATACGACGGGAGACCGCTAAATAGCATATTGCAGTAATCCATGTGGGAGAGTACTAAGGCATAGAGTAATTGAGCAAAGTCAGACTCTGAAAAGTAGTTCCTTATTTTTGGAGGAGTTGTAGGTAGTAAAATAAGGAAGACAACCACCAGTCCCAGCACAGTGAGGAATAAGTGCGGTCGCAGCATTCTTTGCAGTTCCAAATGAGTTCCGTCTTGGAGGTGTTTAATTGTAATTATAATTTGTTGACGGACATCTAGTTTTTGATTTCCGAGAGGCAGGTTAGGAGTTTTGCAATCTGGGTGTCACGGGCTTCTCCTAGCAGTAGGTACAGTTGGATGTCATCTGCAAAAGAGTATTTAATATTTAATATTTGTAGGCTATCTCTAGGACAAGTCTAATGTAGAGATTGAATAGTAGGGGGGGGGGATAGAGCCCCCTGTGGAACATCATATTTGATCGTTTTCGGTTTCGATAGCACATCATTGAGCAGAACACTTTGCGATCTGTTTAGGAAAGAGGAAAACCATCGTAGCATAATGTCTCAGATTCCGATTTCAGAGAGCTGCTCAATAATAATAATAACTTTATTCTTGTATACTGCCACATCACATAGTTCTAGGTGGTTCACAAAAAAGAACTGAAGAATACAAATAGGGAAATACAAGTAATGGAAAGCAGACAGATATCAAGTAACAAATTTTTCAATCAAATAGGCCTTCACCAATTTTTTATAGGAGTAATAAGATGGAGCCAATTGTATCATTACAGCTAGCCAGGCATTCATTTTGCCCGCTTGGAATGCAAGCGTTCTGTCCAAAAATCTCTTATACCAACAGGATTTTAATGTCTGATAAATGAGGGCTTCGAGTAGGCCTGACAGAACAATGTAGGACAAACTGAGAGGAAAGGTAAATTGGAGCCATACCAGATATCGATTTAAAACCGATGCAGGTAAATTTAAACAAAACGCTTGCTTCCATCGGTAACCAATGTAAATTTCGATAGTAAGGACTAATATACTCATATTTTTTCAGGCCAAAGATCAATCGTACAGCTGAGTTTTGAATTACCCTTAGTCTTTTGAAAATTTTCTTGCAAGATCCCAAATAAATTATAATGCAATAATTGAGACTACTCAATATTGAGGACTGATCTAGCATTCTGAAAAATGTTAAATCAAAATATTTTTTAATGGTCCGAAGCTTCCACAATACAAAAAAAGCATTTTTTGACTAAGTCAATATGCTCGTCCAGGGTTAGTTAACGGTCTAGCGTGACTCCTAAGATTTTAATGGAGGAAGCTATCGGATAATCCTGACCATTAAGATAAAATGTTTGATTTTTTTTTTTTTTAAATATATATCATTTGGACTAGCAAGAAAAAAATGTGGTTTTTTTCAGGATTAAGTTTTAATTTAAAGTCAATTGTTTAATTTGATTCAAAATAGATGATATTTGATCTTTTATCTCTGCTGTAAATGAGAATTGGGATTACTATTGTGGTATCTGCATAGATGTAGAATTTAACGTTTAAACTATGCAATAGATCTCCAAGTGAGGCAAGATAGATATTAAACAAAGTAAGTGATAATGGTGAGCCTTGTGTACTCCGCATGGATTACTCCAAGGATCGGAATATATGCCATCACTATAAATTTGATAAGATCTCTTTTTCAAAAATCCTTAAAACCGTTTCCAAATATTTCCTGAAATCCCTATCGAATCCAAGCAGTGAAGCAAGATCTCATGGTTTATTAGATCAAATGCACTACTTAGATCTAGTTGTAGCACTAACACGCTTGTACCTAAACTGAATAAACAGTGAAGGTAATCCATCAATGATGTGAGAAGTTTCCGTACTAAAACCTGATCGAAAACCTGTGATGATCATGAAGAATATTGAATGAGGAGAGGATGGTCAATAGTGTCGAAGGTAGCGCTGAGATCCATCAGCACCAGAAAGGACATCATTACCCTTGTCCATGAGTTTCCAGCAGTCGATGATTTCAAGGAGGATGGTTTTAGTGCTGTGGAATTTCCTGCACTGCTGTGGAATTTCCTGAATCCTGATTGAAAGGCGGATAGGGTTCCTTGTTCGTCAATGAAGGAATGTAATTGGGATAATACTGTTTATCCCAGGACAAGCAGGCAGGTATTCTCACTAGTGGGTGATGTCATCAGACAGAGCCCCGGTACGGACGTCTCACAAGCACGTGTTGCTTGTAGAAACTTAAAAGTTTCTAGATGCCCGCACCGCGCATGCGCCGGTGCCTTCCCGCCCGGAGATCTGGGCGTGTCTCCTCAGTTCTTTTCTTTCCGCGGAGCTGAGAAGTTCAACTTCATCATGCGCTAGCTGAATTCAGTTAAATTTGCCTTCCTTGTCCGCGTTTTCGCTTTCTTTTAATTACAGTTAACATTTCTTTTTCAGTTAAAAAAAAAAAAAAAAAAAAAAAGAAGATTATTTCCTCCGGCGGGTCGAACGGGCCGGCCACGTGGCTCAGGCCCACAGGCTTCGACCTCGCGGCGGAGATTTTCCGGCCTATGTCCCGGCCAATCACCGGGTTTAAAAAGTGCAGCAAGTGCCAACGCGCGATTTCACTCACGGACCCTCACCGGCGCTGTTTGCAGTGTTTGGGTCCTGACCACATTCCGAAATCGTGCAGGCCTTGCTCTACCCTTACGGCACGCTCATTCAAACGGCGTTGCCTATTGTGGGAATCGATGTTCAAGATGGACGCAGCTAAGGATCCTTCAGCCTCCACTTCATCTGATACCTCCCCGGTTCGGGCGAAACCGGTATCGACCCCTCCTGCATCGAGTGTGGTGAAACCGGCATCGTTCATCCCGACAACATCCACGAGCTCGACGTCGGTGCCTGCCCCGGTCTCCTCGGTTCAGGTACCTCTTCCTTCCACAGTACCACCAGTGGTCATCAAAGTGCCGAAAGCTACTAAGCAGAAGCACTCGACCTCGAAGGAGCGCGATGACCGTGCAGGAGGACCCCCTTTCGGTGCGGATCCCTCCTTATCGGCTTCGCTACGGTCCATGCTGGAAGCTCAATTCGTTGAGCTCATGCAGACCATCGGACCCGGGCTCATCGCTGCCATACAGGGTGACCTCCCGGTACCGGTCCAAAGGGGCGGTCCGCCCCCTCCCCCTCCTCCACGCCGTTCGACCTCGAAAACCGACGAGGACGAACGGGGGAGGGCGGCGATGCCCATGCGGCAAGCCTCGCTTACCGATATGCCGCCATTAGAGCCCATTACGCCTCCGCGCCAACATGGGACCAGACCTCCGATCGATACTCAAAGCCCTGGGCATAGTCAGGAAGAGTTCTTCCGTACTCCTTACCAGACTTGGGTAGCATCGCAAGAATCCGCATCGCAACCCCAGTTGCGATCCACCGCTTCCAGCCCTATCCACCACTTGGGGGCCTCGGGAGACCATGCGATGCACAGACGATCCCGATCCCCGTCCCGCCACCGAGACGGGCACCGATCAAGACACTCATCCTGGCACTCTTCACGCCATTCGGAGGTGTCACCGCAGAAAAAACTGCAACGTATGGGATACTCCTCATCAGAGGTGTCCCCTCCGGAGGGACCGGAGTACGAGGAGACACTCGTACCCGATTCTCCTTGCCACTCCCCGATGTCCATGGATCCGGAGGCCTCTTCCTCCTCCAGCCCGTCCCACAGACCGACGCTGGCGGATCAATTGTCTTTCTCATCATTCCTCCGACAAATGGCGGATGATCTGGATGTGACCCTTGACACGGGCTCCCGATACTCCAAAGAGTATCTGGACACCATGCATTTACCTAACCCTCCAACGGAGTCGCTTCGGCTCCCCCTGCATAAATTGCTGGATCAGACCTTCATGCAGTGTTTCGAAACACCGTACTCCATACCGGCGATTCCCAGCAAACTCGATGCTCGATACCGCATCGTGCACCATAAAGGGTTTGAGGGCCCTCAACTCTCCCACCAATCCCTACTGGTCGAGTCCTCTCTTAAACGCTCTCATCCCTCTCAGGTCTACGCCTCTGTACCGCCGGGCCGAGAGGGGAGAACGATGGACAAATTTGGTAGAAAATTCTATCAAAACTCCATGATGGCTTCACGGGTGCTGAACTACAATTTCTTTTTCTCTTCCTATCTGGAGTTCTTCTTGCCGGTGCTCCGCAAGTTCACTCCGTTCATAGACACCCAAGCTCGATTCGAGTTCGAGGAAGTGGTAGCCTCCCTCTCCCAATTACGCCTCCAGCTGATGCAATCCTCCTTCGATGCATTCGAACTCTCGGCACGTGCTGCCGCAAGCGCGGTAGCCATGCGTCGCCTGGCATGGCTCCGTACAATCGATATGGATCCCAACCTCCAAGACAGACTCGCCAACGTACCATGTGCGGGAGCTGACCTGTTCGATGAGTCTATCGAAACTGTTACCAAGAAGCTGTCGGATCACGAAAAATCTTTTCAATCCATCCTGCGGCCCAAACCCAAACCTCAACAGTCTCGACCTTCCAGGCCACCCCTGATTTACCAGCGGCGTTACATGCCCAGACAAACGCGAAGAGACAACCTCCCCAGAAGTCTCAGCAAAAACCTCAGCCACCGGCTGCACCTAAGGCTCCCCAGCCCTTTTGACTCCCCTCCTGGGAGCATAACCGACACCGTTCTGCACCCCTCAGCCTCTCCCATAGGGGGCCGCCTCCATCTTTTTTACCATCGATGGGAGGCCATAACCACGGACCTATGGGTCCTTACCATCATAAGAGAAGGATACTCTCTTCACTTCCATCGGGTCCCCCCGGACCATCCTCCAAGAGAGTATCCTTCAAGCTCGACACAGACCGCCCTTCTTCTTCAGGAAGTCCAAACCTTACTTCAGCTTCGGGCTGTCGAGCCGGTCCCGTCAGACCAATTGAACCGAGGGTTTTACTCCCGGTACTTCCTCGTCCCGAAGAAAACGGGCGACCTGCGACCCATTTTAGACCTTCGGGCCCTCAACAAGTTTCTGGTCAAAGAGAAGTTTCGCATGTTGACTTTGGCTTCTCTATACCCCCTCCTCGAGCAGAACGACTGGTTATGCTCCCTGGATCTCAAGGAGGCCTACACTCACATCCCCATTCACCCGGCCTCCCGAAAGTTCCTCAGATTTCGGGTGGGAAATCTGCACCTACAGTATCGAGTGCTACCATTCGGCCTCTCTTCGTCCCCCAGAGTCTTCACAAAGTGCCTGGTGGTAGTGGCCGCGGCACTCCGAGACAGGGGTCTACAGGTGTTCCCATACCTCGACGACTGGCTCATCAAGGCCCCGTCAGCCCCAGAGGTCACTTCGGCGGTCTTGGCTACAACCTACTTCCTCCAGAATTTGGGCTTCGAGATCAACTTTTCCAAGTCTCATCTACAACCCACCCAGTCCCTCCCCTTCATCGGAGCGGTCCTGGACACCACTCGACTCCGAGCATTCCTGCCTCTGCAACGCATGGAGTCTCTTCTTCATCTCTGCCAGTCGGTGTCTACTCGCCAAACCCTACCGGCGAGACAACTGATGGTGCTCCTGGGCCATATGGCCTCCACAGTACATGTGACACCCTTTGCCAGACTCCATCTCAGGATCCCCCAGTGGACCCTGGCATCACAGTGGAATCAAACGTCCGATCCACTAACCAAACACATCTTAGTCACACCTGCTCTTCGGCAGTCTCTACTTTGGTGGATGACCTCTTCGAATCTATCCAGAGGTTTGCTGTTGCACTCTCCCCCCCATCAGAAAGTTCTCACAACCGATTCGTCGAACTATGCATGGGGGGCCCACCTGGATGGTCTCCGCACCCAAGGATTCTGGACCAGTGCGGAAAGACTACATCAAATCAATCTACTGGAGCTCAGAGCCATCTTCAATGCGCTCCAAGCTTTCCAACACCTACTTCACGACATGGTGATCCTCATTCGCACAGACAATCAGGCCGCCATGTATTATATCAACAAGCAAGGAGGCACGGGCTCGGCCCTCCTTTGCCAGGAAGCTCTACGAGTCTGGGACTGGGCGGTGCGCCACAACGCCTTCCTCAGAGCTGTCTACATTCAGGGGGAGAACAACGTCTTAGCAGACAAACTAAGTCGTCTGCTACAACCGCACGAATGGACTCTCCATTCCAGCCCCCTTCACCAAATCTTCACACAGTGGGGGACGCCTCAGATAGACCTCTTTGCGGCTCCCCACAACTCCAAACTGCCTCAGTTTTGCTCCAGGATCTACACTCCTCATCGCCTCGAGGCAGATGCTTTTCTACTGAACTGGGGGAAACGATTTCTATATGCGTTCCCACCATTCCCGCTGATCCAGAAGACTCTGGTCAAGCTGAAACTCGAACAGGCCACCATGATTCTAATAGCTCCTCGGTGGCCCAGACAACCTTGGTTCTCCCTCCTACTTCAACTCAGCAGCAGGGAACCAGTACCACTTCCAGTGTTTCCTTCACTACTTACTCAACATCAAGGATCACTGCTTCATCCCAACCTGCAGTCTCTCCACCTGACAGCTTGGTTCCTCTCAACGTAACCCCTCACCAATTCTCACAAGAAGTGAGGGAGGTCTTGGAAGCTTCCAGGAAGCCCGCCACTCGACAATGCTACTCCCAGAAATGGACTAGATTCTCCTCATGGTGTGTTTCTAAATCAAAGGAACCTCAGCGAGCTTCCTTATCCTCCGTGCTGGACTATCTCCTACACCTATCTCAATCTGGGCTCAAGTCTACATCCATACGAGTCCACCTGAGCGCTATTGCGGCGTTCCACCAGCCCCTACAAGGGAAACCCCTCTCGGCCCATCCGGTGGTCGCCAGATTTATGAAAGGACTCTTCCATGTTAACCCTCCTCTCAAACCACCCCCAGTAGTTTGGGACCTCAATGTAGTCCTTTCCCGTCTCATGAAGCCCCCGTTTGAACCACTCAACAGGGCCCCTCTTAAGTATCTCACCTGGAAAGTGCTTTTTCTTGTAGCCCTTACGTCCGCTCGCAGAGTCAGTGAACTCCAGGCATTGATGGCGGATCCACCATTCACAGTATTCCATCATGACAAGGTGGTCCTCCGCACTCACCCGAAATTCCTGCCTAAGGTGGTCTCCGAATTTCATCTCAACCAATCCATTGTACTTCCAGTATTCTTCCCTAAGCCCTATTCTCACCACGGAGAATCGGCCCTTCACACTCTAGACTGTAAACGTGCTTTGGCTTTCTACCTGGATCGCACCAAGCCACACAGAACCACTCCTCAACTTTTTGTCTCCTTCGATCCTAATAAGTTGGGAAGACCCGTATCAAAGCGCACCATCTCTAATTGGATGGCGGCTTGCATCTCTTTCTGCTATGCCCAGGCTGGATTATCACTTCCTTGTAAGGTCACAGCCCATAAGGTCAGAGCAATGGCAACCTCAGTAGCATTCCTCAGATCAACACCAATCGAGGAAATTTGTAAGGCTGCCACCTGGTCCTCGGTTCACACATTCACCTCACATTATTGTCTGGATACTCTCTCCAGACGGGATGGACAGTTTGGCCAAACAGTATTGAAAAATTTATTCTCTTAAGTCGCCAACTCCCCCTCCATCCCACTGAGGTTAGCTTGGAGTTCACCCACTAGTGAGAATACCTGCCTGCTTGTCCTGGGATAAAGCAATGTTACTTACCGTAACAGTTGTTATCCAGGGACAGCAGGCAGCTATTCTCACGTCCCACCCACCTCCCCTGGGTTGGCTTCTCAGGCTAGCTACCTGAACTGAGGAGACACGCCCGGATCTCCGGGCGGGAAGGCACCGGCGCATGCGCGGTGCGGGCATCTAGAAACTTTTAAGTTTCTACAAGCAACACGTGCTTGTGAGACGTCCGTACCGGGGCTCTGTCTGATGACATCACCCACTAGTGAGAATAGCTGCCTGCTGTCCCTGGATAACAACTGTTACGGTAAGTAACATTGCTTTTTCCATGATCTTGGAGACGAAGGGTAGGTTGGAGACAGTCCACTGGAAATTACCTCTCCCTGGACAGTCTAAAGTTGCCAGGCACATTGGGGTCGAGTGTGAGTTCAAAATCGGTCAGACCACCACCGGTTCAAAATCGGTCTGACTTCCAGTTGGCGGGCACTACGACCGTTTGTAGAGAGGTGTTGATGAGAAGAAGGATGGAGTCTATAAAGGTGTCTTTTACTACCACAAGGAGGTGTGGTGGACAGGGATCTAGGTTGAAGCCAGAAGGGTGAATTGTGTCTTGTATTTCAACAATGTCATTGCGGGAGACAGTATTGAAGTTGTTAGGTTTCCCAGTTGTGGTTTTAGTTGTTTGTCCGAGTCGCAGGGAGACGATGTCTATAGCATAACGGAGTCGAGGTTTGACTGTAATTTGTCTAGTTTGTCAGCGAAGTAGTCTGAGTTCATTTCGCTGTTGAGTTCAGTGTTAAGATATTCTCTCCTTGTGATGTGAATATATTTTTTGTTAGTTTGAAGAGGATTAAGTCTGTACCATTTATGTTCCGCTCTCCTTGGTTCTCTTTTCTTAGTTCTTAAGTTGCCAGTAAACCAGGGGAGTAATGTTTACGGGGTAGTATTTGATCTCTTTGACTGGAGCCAACCCTTTGTATAGGGATTTTACCTCTATGCCAGTCCACCGCAGTTTCATCAACAGATTGAGAATTTGGTTTTGATGTTCCTGCTAGGTTAGAGAGGCCTGTTGAGAGATTTTCTAGTTTGATTGCGTCGTATATTATTTTATGTTGGGGTTGTTTTCCTAGTTGACTGCTTTGTTGTATTGCTGTGGTTGAAGGTGTTTAAATAGTGGTCAGATCAGAGTACTAGTTTGGTATAGGCTGGGGTCTGTGCTCCAACTTTTCCACATTGCAAAACAGGGCAAGCAATCTAAACTTATTAATGCTTAAATTAAAACCCTATGGAATTAAAAAATAAACACTCAAAAGCACAAATTCATGCACAGCCTAGTGGTGGGGGTTATGCAGCTTAAATGGTTAAAAACCAGCAACAGGGATATAATTGCATATATAATTTAAACAAAAAATTTTTTAGCGAAGGGGATATACTGTACAGATCCTGCATAAAAAACAGCCTCAACAATCAGTCCTTAGTCTTGAAGCAACATGTAAACAATTAAATGTTTCAAGAAGGTATAAAAGCCAGTTGAGAAGTTTAGCCCCATCTTTTCCACATTACAAAGCAGAGCAAGCAATCTAAACTTGTTAGTGCTTACTTTAGAGCCCTATGGAGTTAAAATCAAATAATAAAAGAAACCCACATACCCAAAAGCACAGATTCAAAACACAGCCTATTTTGCAGGTTGGCAAGGATTGCATAACTTAAACCAGTATAGTAATTAGAACACAAAGTAGTCCTCAAAATTCAACGGAAGAGTGTGCAGTCTCTTAGGGATAGATCAGGCGTGTCAAACTCAATCACATAGGGGCCAAAATCTAAAACTTAGGCTAAGTCGCGGGCCGAATTTTATTAAGATATTTAGGGGTCCTTTTATTAAGGTACGCTAACCAATTTAGCACGCGCTAAATGCACATCTTAATAAAAGGACCCCTTACTCTTAATAGAAGTATAGGGTTACAACCTGAAAGGGACCATAGCTGAACTGCTTCAACTAATAGCCAATCTGTTGATCAAATCGGGAAAGATTCCAGAGGACTTGAAGGTGGCGAATGTTACGGTTTCAGCACAGGCAGATCTTGTTTGACAAACTTGCTGCACTTCGAGGGAGTAAACAGGCAGATAGACAAGGGCGACCCGGTCGACATTGTATATCTGGACTTTCAGAAGGTGTTCGACAAGGTTCCGCATGAACGACTTCTTCGGAAAATTGCGAGCCATGGAATCGAGGGTGAAATACGCATGTGGATTAAACACTGGCTGGAGCAAAGGGAACAAAGAGTGGGGTAAATGGACAATACTTGGACTAGAAGAGCGTCACCAGTGGGGTGCCGCAGGGCTCGGTGCTTGGACCCGTGCTCTTCAACATCTTTATAAACGATCTGGACATAGGTACGCCGAGCGAGGTGATTAAATTTGCGGACGATGCGAAGTTATTCAGAGTAGTGAAGACGCAGGGGGATTGCGAAGATCTGCAATGTGACATAATCAGGCTCGAGGAATGGTCATCGACATGGCAGATGAGGTTCAACGTGGATAAGTGTAAAGTGATGCATGTCGGTAACAAAAATCTCATGCATGAATACAGGATGTCCGGGTGGTACTTGGAGAGACCCCCAGGAAAGAGACTTGGGAGTACTAGTCGATGAAGCCGTCCGCTCAATGTGCGGTAGCGACGAAAAGGGTGAACAGAATGCTAGGAATGATTAAGAAGGGGATCATGAACAGATCGGAGAAGATTATCATGCTGCTGTACTGGGCCGTGGTACTCCCCCACCTGGAATACTGCGTCCAGCAATGGTCGCCGTACATGAAGAAAGACACGGTACTAAATTGCAACATACTAATTTCTTCCACACTTCTATTAGATCCAGAACTCTCTATATTATTGGCCTATTATATCTTTTATCGTTAGGCTCTCTCCCTTTTCTTAAACAATCAATATCACCTTTCCAACCAAACTTAACAATGCCAGACTCAATGGAGAAATACAACATCCCATCCCTTTGGGGTCATCGCCCCATAAAACTTAAACCTGATAAACTTCATTATTCTTCTCTCACAAATATTCCTACCACATTCGTTTCCAATAGCTTAGGAACTACTAACACCAATATTCTCAGCTTCGGTCTAATTAACGTTAGATCTGTCAAAAATAAATATCATTTAATTAAAGATGAAATTGAAAATAATAATCTTCAAGCTTTATTCATCACCGAAACTTGGCTCGCAGACGGAGAAGAAGCTTATTTATCATACTGCTGTCCCCCAAACTTTAGCTATATATTCAACCATAGACACAACCGCAAGGGTGGAGGCATAGCCGTAATCTTTAAAAATAACCTCCTAAGTATATTAGATAAATCTCCAAAATCCGCCCCAATTGAATATTTACAATTAAAATGTAATTTCAATAGCCATATCAACTTTCTTTTACTATACGTTCCACCACCTTTAAACTCTAACAAACTTTCATTACTTCAAGACACTTTATTTGATTTCTCTTCATCTACCAATATTCCATACATTCTTGGTGACTTAAATATCCATTTTGACGATCCCTTGAACCCTACTACACAAGATTTACTAAACGTTCTCATCCCTCTTAACATCCACCCACAAATAACTGTCCCAACACACATCGCAAATCATACATTGGATATGATTTTCTTACCATCTTCACAAAAGTCAAACTTCTCCGATCTGCTGGTCTCTCCTATTCCTTGGTCTGATCATCATTTTATAACTTTCAGACTCCACATGCCTAGAATTACTCATACTGACACTTCACCCAAAACTAAAACCGTCACCTATAGAGAGTTTAAAAATCTGGAAGATAAAGATTTAACCTCCATCCTCGACCCAGATATCCTAACTACTTACTCCAACTCTATTACAAGTCAACTATCAGCTTGGAATTCATCCTTGACATCTCTCTTAGATTCAATTTCACCCCTGATTTCTAAAACCATCTCCATACGCAAGTTTAACAATCCCTGGTATAGTGCAGAGTTACACTTAACTAAACAGCAATTACGCTCATTAGAAAGAAAATGGCGTAAAAATAAGACTCCAGACAACCTACAAAATTACAAGGATATGGTTAAGATATACAAAACTAAAATTAATTTGGCCAAAAAGTCCTACTTTTCAAAAAAAATTGAAAAAGCAAAAAACTCCTCTATCCTCTACAATATTTTAAAATCAATGGACCCCATAAATAAATTAAAAACCTCCTCCCGCATATCTTCGCTCAAAGCCCAAGATCTAGCTGACGCATTTAATCTTAAGATAAATAAAATTCGGAATTCCTTCACTCAAAGTGCATCTAACACTATTTCTAACCATAATCAATCTAATTTTTTTCCAACAGCTAAATGTTCAAACTTTTCTATCCCATCACTAAAAGATATCGAAACTCTCTTCTCCCAAGTCAACACTAAAAGCTCTCGATCGGAAATAATCCCTCCTTTTTTTCTGAAAAAATACTTTTCACATTTTGGCCCTTTCATTCTGTCCATTATCCAAAACAGCCTACTTACATCTACAGTACCATCTCAATGGAAGTTTTCTTCAATCACCCCAATCATTAAAAATTATAAAGCCAGTATAAACGATTTATCTAACTACCGCCCGATAGCGAATATCCCATTCTTGGCCAAACTCACCGAAAAACTAATATTTAACCAGCTTTCCGATTTTTTTGAAAAAACAAACGCACTACATCCACATCAAACCGGATTTAGGAAATATTATAGTACAGAACACTCCCTAATAGGTCTAACCTCCAACATTCAATACCATCTTGACCACCACAAATCCGTAATCCTTTTTTCCTTAGACATCTCAGCTGCCTTCGACACCATCGATCACGACCTACTTTTAAATAGACTAGAAGAAAAAGGTTTAAGCGGCACAGTTCTAGACTGGTTTAAGTCTTATTTTAACAATCGTACTTCATCCGTGAAATTTAATAACGAAGACTCTACTATTTTTACCTCAACATTTGGAATCCCACAAGGATCCATTTTATCTCCCCTTTTATTTAACATCTTTTTATCGCCATTATTAGAAACTTGTCAGTCCATAGGTTTTATTCCATACGCATATGCTGACGATATTCAACTAATCCATCCTTTAGATCCCGAAAATATCATAGACATTGCTTCCATAAACCATAAATTAGAACAAATACATAACTGGTTGAATTCAAACAAATTATCATTAAATATTAATAAAACCAAATCCATTTTATTCAACTGGAAAAAAGATATATGTCTTGCAAAACCATTTCTTCTTAATAATTTCCCTATCAGTTCTGAAACATCAATTAAAATTCTCGGGGTTATACTTGATGACAGTTTATCTTACCACGATCACATTTCCTCTGTCGTCAAAAACTGTTTCTTCAAATTACGTCAGATAAGAGCCATTTCCAAATTTCTAAATCCTTCCTCTATAAATATCTTAATACATTCATTTATCATTGCAAAAATCGACTATTGCAACGCACTATTCTTAAATATCACTCAGAAGGAACGAAGGCGACTCCAAATAATTCAGAACACGGCTATTAAACTTATCTACAACGCAAAAAAATTTGATCATGTATCCCCACTGATGATTGACGCACATTGGTTACCAATTAACCACAGGATATTGTACAAAATTATATTTCTAATCTTTAAGACTCTATCATCTAGCGAGCCACAATTCATTTCAAAATCTCTAATCCCCTACAAACCACAACGCTCTTTACGCTCATCAGAATTAAATTTACTAACTATCCCCTCTTTAAAAATCATTGGCACGAGAAGAGCAGACATCTTTACTGTAGCAGGCCCACAATCATGGAACTCCCTTCCTCAGCATATTAGAATGGAACATGATACCTCAGTTTTTAAAAAACTTTTAAAATCTTATTTGTTTAGGGACGCCTATGATCTCTAATATTTTTTTTTACGTATCTACTTGATCTAAATTAATATTCATAAAGAGTGCCTTGTAACAATTTACCCAACCTTTTGTTTTTTCCCTTTTTTCCTATGCCCTTATTGTAACTTTGTCCCCTTTTTCCCCGCTTTCTTGTTAGTCATTATTGAAATTTGTTGTTTTTAAAGTATATTAATGTTTCTATGTTTTATTATATTATGTACATCGCTTAGAATGTTTATATAGGCGATATATTAAGAATTAAATAAACTTGAAACTTGAAACTACTCAAAAGGGTCCAGAGAAGAGCGACTAAGATGGTTGGAGGAGCTGCCGTACAGCGAAAGATTAGAGAAACTGGGCCTCTTCTCCCTCAAACAGGAGATTGAGAGAGGACATGATCGAAACATTCAATGTATTGAAGGGAATAGACTTAGTAGATAAGGGCAGGTTGTTCACCCTCTCCTAGGTAGAGAGAATGAGAGGGCACTCTCTAAAGTTGAAAGGTGATAGATTCCATACGAACATAAGGAAGATCTTCTTCCCCCAGAGAGTGGTAGAAAACTGGAACGCTCTTCTGGAGTCTGTCATAGGGGAAAACACCCTCCAGGGATTCAAGATAAATTAGACAAGTTCCTGCTGAACCAGAACGTACGCAGGTAGGGCTACTCTCAGTTAGGGCACTGGTCTTTGACCAGAGGGCCGCCGCGTGAGTGGATTCTGGGCACGATGGACCACTGGTCTGACCCAGTAGCGGCAATTCTTATGTTCTTAACCTGTCCAACCCCATGCCGGCTCTGTGATGTAAACAAAATAAATAAAAAAGTCTTTTCCTTTCGTAGGTCCTAGTTCATGCTTGCTGTCTAACACCAGATCTGGCAGGATACACATTTCAAATCTGACATATTGTAATCACAAAAGAGAAAATAAAATTATTTTTTCTACCTTTAGTTGTCTGGTCATTATTCCAGGCCTTAGTGTAGTGGGTCCGAGAGGAGCACAGTGCATAGCACAGTGCACAAACTGAAAAAGTGGTACTCTTGGACACAGCAGGGTGTTATACTACATAGTTCAAACAGACTGTTTAATAGAGGAAAAAACTACAAGCGAGCAGCTCCCTGACAAGGACCATGTGGTTGTACACACGAAAGTGAATCAATAAGACTTACCAGTAGCGGCCAAATCCAGTTTCTCACTATCCAGCAAAATCCTTCATGGCTACATCTGTCCCACGCCTAAAACTATCAATCCTGCCCTTTCTTTGCCAGGCATCAGACCTTCCGCTCTTACTCTTTCCTGGACCCAGGTCATGTTTCTCTTACCGGTGACGCTCGCGTTGCTCCCTGCTACTCTTAACCCAAGAATTTTCAATTTTTTACACAAACATCAATGAGGCAACGGCCTTACATCAGAATGGATGCCACAAGCCTTGGGGGCGGACCAGGAAGTGTAGGTAGATTAGTACTACCAAAAGGGTGCTCGGTATGTAAACATCTGCAGCCATAAATTTATTGTATTGTAATATGACGGGTTTTGCTCTGATTCGATATAGGGTTTTTTTTTTTGTTTTTTTTTTTTAATTTAAACTAAGCTTTGTCCATTATGTGTGCTTCTGCCGGTGGGCCAGTTTCAGTGCAAATTGGTAATCCTCTGGCATGCCTAATTTTACTACACCGGGCCAGAGTTTGACATGTCTGGGATAGATGCACTAATGATCTTTGCTAAATCGGTTTGACGGTTTAGCGACCAATCATATTTGTTGACCCAGTGCAAAAAATGGCTCACCATGTGCTTTTTCTGCATGATCGCTCATTTTCTGATCTGGCCATGCAAATAAGGTTATTAATATTAAAATGCTATGCAAAGTAGTTGACCAATCGATGCTTTTAACATCGGTTCGCCATGCACAAAAAATAGCGATCACTTCTAGCAATCTGAAAAAACTGAGGTCTAGGTTGATAACTGTTACCAACAGGTATGCCTGTATTTTTTTTTTTGTGGGCACAGATTGTGTGTGTGTACCATATGCACAATATCTGGGCCATAAAAAAAATGCCTTGCCTGACCCCACCCCCCTCAACTGATGACTGCCCTACTCAGTGTGACCCCCCCGCCCCAGCCAAAATCGGCAGGAGGTATGCCCACCTCCTCCTGCCACCAGATGCCTCCTGATTTCCCACCTTACCGAACCACTCCCTACACCCACCAAACCTCCCCTGTACCTTAAATATAGATGACTGCAGGAGAGATGCCCGGTGCCTTCTGCTCCTCCCCAATTAATCCCAGGATGCACCGGGAAGGGGAAGGCCTGCCATTTTGCATTGGCGGGCCTGGAGAGCAGGAGTGACTGTGTCCTGTCATCTATTTTTAAGGTACGGGGAAGGTTCGTGGGTGGGGGGTTGGCCGGGGGAATCCGATGGCAGGAGGGAGTGGGCATCCATCCCAATTTTTTCTTTTATGTTTTAGGAATGGGGCAAGGGTTCAGTTGATGGGCATGGTGAGATGGGGTCAGTGTGGAGGGGGGAGAGTTGATTCGTGGTTGCAGTAAGGAGTGGGCATCCCTCTTGACTTTTTGGGAAGGGGGCTCGGGGGTCCTTGGTGGGGGAACAGTGCAGGGGATGTTCACAGCGATAGGAGGGAGTAGGTATCCTTTCTGCTGATATTATTATTATTATTTTTTTTTTTATACGGAGGTCATTTGTTGAGGTAGGCTGGTGGGGTTTTTTTTGTTTGTTTTTAATGGAGCAGATATTGTGGATGTGCAACACATGAGCACCATCTGTGCTATTTAAAAAAAATAAAAAAAGAGAGAGAGATAAGCCCCAAACAGCAAAGTGGCAGGAGGCTGCTTTGGAGTTTCTCCAGCCCCTCAGCTGTTCAGGCTTCCTCAAACTCATTTTGTGCATGTCAGTGGCATGGAAACTTGTTGGAACATTAGTTGCTGTTCCAGAGTCAGCCAATAAATCGGCCAACAGCGACTCACAGCGTCTTAACGACCATGTTTTGTGCATCTAGCCCAGACATGGGCAACTTCGGTCCTTGGGGAAATCCTGAAAACCCGATTGGACTCTGGCCCTTGAGGACCGGAGTTGCCCATGTCTGATCTAGCCCTTAGTCCTGTGTTCCTTCAACAGGAAACAAAGTGAGGGTGGTGGATACATGGAACGCGCTACCGGAGGATGTGATAAGCAGGAGCACGCTACAGGGCTTCAAAGAGGGTCTGGACAGGTACCTGGAGGACAAAGGGATTGAGGGGTACAGATAGGAGTAGAGGTAGGTAATAGGGATAGGGATAGGATTAGAGGCAGTTACAAAATTAGTCAGGGACACTGTTCAGGCAATTAGGCCTGATGGGCCGCCGCGAGAGCAGACCGCTGGGCAGGATGGACCTCTGGTCTGACTCAGCGGAGGCAACTTCTTATGTTCTTAAAGCCCAAATACTGTAATGTCTATGCATGAAAACTACTGTGATAATGAATCCACTTGGAAACGGATAAAAAATAGTGGAAAGAAGTATTTAAAGAGCCTAGTGAGTAAAATAGTATGTAAAGTGTGTGATCTAAGTATTGCAATAAAATATCTGGTGACGTAGAACAGCATGAAACGTTATAGAATAGATGCTATAAACCTATTACTCATCAATTGTTACAATAATATTGGACAAACGAATAATCAATTATTGCAGTAATGTTTGAAGCACAGAGTTATAGATAACCGTTGCATAGAATTGTGTGTAGATTGAAGTCTTAAAAATGAAAATGCTATGGAATGAAATATAGAGCTAGGTAATTGATATGCAATATGTAACATCATAAATAAAATCATCATTCTTATAAACAACACAATATCCATTTCAAAAATGCTTAATACATCAATCTTTCAAATGGTAAATGAATAATTGAAACATATAAAATGATATTAAGCATGAAAATAATTTTAAAAAATGACAGGTAAATGTAAACTGTGCAACTCTTATAGAAATACAGAAAGATCTAATTCATTATTCATTCCTAAAGGTGAAAGTTTCCATTTCAGAAATAGTGTTTCTATCTGCCGTAATGGGAAATCTGTTTCGTCCTTTCCAATGCAGCTTGACTACTTTGTAAACAAAATGTATGTGAATGCAGCTTTCCTCCTTTCCAATGCTGTTTCCTCCTTTCCTTTTTTAAATTCTTTATTCAATTTTCAATATATTTACAAGAAAATGACATTCTTGCTAAAGAAATACAGAAGGTATAAATGTAAAATTACTGTATTTTTCGCTCCATAAGACGCACCCTAGATTTAGAGGAGGAAAAACCAAGAAAAAAATATTCTGAACCAAATTGTGCCGCTGAACCCAGCCCCCTAGAAAAATAGACAAATATACTGCAGCAGACAGATTTTGATCACTAAATTGAAATCCTACCTTTGTTTTTTGGTGATTTCTGATTGCACTAGATCAGTGGTCTCAAACTCAAACCCTTTGCAGGGCCACATTTTGGATTTGTAGGTACTTGGAGGACCGCAGAAAAAATAGTTAATGTCTTATTAAAGAAATGACAATTTTACATGAAGTAAAACTATTTATAGTTTATAAAACTTTCCTTTAACAGCATGTAATCGAGCCCACAAGTCTTCCCCCAACGTCAGTTCTGACGTTGGAGATAAAGTCCGAGCCAGCAATTGACAGGGCAAGACTTGTGGGCCTGACTGCACACCACCGGCCCCTCTCTTCCTTTCCTGTGGTGGCAAGCGGGTAAGAGGGCAGCGAGCAGCAGGAGGAGGCCATGAGCAGCAGCAGAATGCCGGGGGGGGGGGGGGGGCAGAGGTGTATTTGCTCCATAAGAAAGAAAGTGTATCTTATGGAGCGAAAATATGGTACATATTTCAAACAGATGAAATAAAGTAAATTATCTAAACTTGCTTAGACCACAAATAGAAAATGGGGAGTAAGCCAGGCAATATTTAAGAAATTAAAGAAGAAAAAGAAATAATGTAACTATGAAAGGCTATAACATAATCTGCATATTTATATAACTCCACTAACTAACAGCAATTTTCTTTAGCTCCAGAAATGATCTTGGCTGCTCTGGCTGGAAAAAAACATACTTTACTTGGGCTTATTTCACTACGCACTTGCAAAGGTATGCCAGTAAAAAGGACGTCCCCAAAGCCTTGGCCTCCTGTCTCATTGACAGAAATTGTTTCCTTTTTCCTGGGTAACCTTAGTTACATCCAGGAATACCCAGATCTTTTTTCCATATAATAGTTCTTTAGATAAGCGAAAGTAAAGTTTCATAAAGGAATCTTAAGTCCTGCTGAAAAATAAACATAACCAGAAGTGTCAGTCTCACTGAAGAGTCTGATATAGACTCCTCTAAAATTCTGATATATTATTAATGTCCAGCTGCGGCATTTCCAGATTTCCCCTTCCTCTGTTACCCGTTTTTTAGTGGAAGATAGTAAATTTTTGTTAAATGGGGGAATCAAGTCCGAGGAATATTTTAACACTTCCACCAAATATTTCTTAAACATTTCATATGCTGAAATTCCAGGTACCTTGGGTAAATTCAAGATTCTAACATTTAGGGTTCCTTTACTAAGGTGCATTAGCGTTTTTAGCACGCGCTAACCACACGCTAAATGAAAAATACTAACGCAAGCTCTATGAAGGCGTTAATAGTTAGTGTGTGCGGTATTGTAGCACGCGCTAAAACAGCTAGCGTACTTTAGTAAAAGGAGCCCTTAATCTGTGATCAATTTTTCATTGAAATATCATACTATCTTTAATCGTAGCTGCTTTAAATATTTGTAGAGATTGAACCGCCATTTGCATCTTTACTATTGTATTTTTCATATCCATATTTGACTGTTCCAAAGCTTTTGAGATATTCACTTTACCAACCAAAGCTTTTACCTCCTCTGAAGTCTTCAAAGCAGCCTTGCCCAACTTCTGGAGCATACCCCAAATTGCTGTTAGTTACCTCGCTGGAAGCTCATCTGCCCTGGACGCTTTCTCTGTAGGGAGTCCCGGCACAACTTCGGTAACACTAGTAATTCCTACCTCCAAAGCAGTCATTTCTGCTGGATAGGGAGGTGGATCGTTATGTGGTGGGAAAAGAGATATTTCATGTCCCTGTAGGTGAGGCCCTCTTTACCTTCACCCACCGCAGGACCGACTCCACCAGGTTTAATGCAGATTCTAGGCAACAAATGCTCAAGTTAGCCTGCTGCTGAGTTGACGGTGCTGGCGTCAAAGAAGCAGACACTTTTTAACTTTTGCTTTTCGTTTATGCTGCATATTGTTCGGAAGCAATAGTACAGGCAGCTGCGAGAGCCAGATCTTCTGTGTCTGGTCTGTGCCGCCATCTTGGCCACTCCCTTTGTTTCCTCCTTTCCAATGCAGTTTGATTACTTTGTAAACAGAGAATGTATGTGAATGATCCAAACAATGTTGGACCATTGCAGTTATATTACCTCGTCTGATTCTGCTTCTATGTTGTCATTCGAGTCCTGTGTGTAAACAAGAATTTGCATTAGAAGGGTGGGACTTGACTGAGGAAGAGATCTGGGTTGGCCTGGGCAGCAAATTAGTGCTGCCGTTGCTGCTGCAACTGGCACAAAGGATTCCATAGTGTCCTCACTATTCCAGAGCAGTGGGATAGTTTGTCCAACGATCAGCAGGTGGAAATAAAGCACACTTGAAGAGCTGTGAGATAAAAGACTAAACCCCCTCCCAGCTCCTCAGTATTTTCTGTCTCCAAGCAGGTAACATAACATAGTAACATAGTAGATGACGGCAGATAAAGACCCGAATGGTCCATCCAGTCTGCCCAACCTGATTCAATTTAAATTATTATTTTTTTTTTTCTTCTTAGCTATTTCTGGGCGAGAATCCAAAGCTTTACCCAGTACTGTGCTTGGGTTCCAACTGCCGAAATCTCTGTTAAGACTTACTCCAGCCCATCTACACCCTCCCAGTCATTGAAACCCTCCCCTGCCCATCCTCCTCCAAACGGCCATACACAGATGCAGACCGTACAAGTCTGCCCAGTAACTGGCCTAGTTCAATCTTTAATATTATTTTCTGATTCTAAATCTTCTGTGTTCATTCCACGCTTCTTTGAACTCAGTCACAGTTTTACTCTCCACCACCTCTCTCGGGAGCGCATTCCAGGCATCCACCACCCTCTCCGTAAAGTAGAATTTCCTAACATTGCCCCTGAATCTACCACCCCTCAACCTCAAATTATGTCCTCTGGTTTTACCATTTTCCTTTCTCTGGAAAAGATTTTGTTCTCCAGAGAAAGGAAAATGGTAAAACCAGAGGACATAATTTGAGGTTGAGGGGTGGTAGATTCAGGGGCAATGTTAGGAAATTCTACTTTACGGAGAGGGTGGTGGATGCCTGGAATGCACTCCCGAGAGAGGGGTGGATTGACATAGCTTTCAGTTCTGTCTCTGGATAGGCTACTGCTTGTGCAGTGGTGAACTGGTTCCCAGTTGAGTTTCCAGAGGTACCTTTGGGGTGCAGGGATGACAAAGGAAGAGGTGCTGGACCTGGGAAGGTTCCAAAAAGTAAACAGAAACCTCCCAAAATAACACTGGCCCCATGACACACTTCCCAGATGTTTGTGACACACCGGTTGAGAACCACAACTCTAGCTGGAGCCCTTCATCTCTAGCGTCCTGCATGCCTGCAGAAAACAGGAAGTTTCATCAGAGAAGGCAGGATGCTAGAGAAGAAAGGCTCTGGAGAGAAGGAGCATGTGCCTAGCACTGCTGTTTTGTGCAGGCAAGTTCAAAGAGCTGCTAGGAGGAGGTGGAATGCAATTAACACTTTAAAAGGGCTAGATTCACAAAGCAAACCGATGGTGTACCGATCGGTTTGCGATCCCTTTACTATCAAATTTCCATCCGGCCTGATTCACTTACCTCTCCTGCGATCCGCTTTGAATCCATGCATGCAAATGAGGTGAAATGCACGCAAATTGGACAGCGACCCGATTTACTACTCCAAATTTCTGATCCGACTGGGCTGGCCGATCACCTGAAGAAGCGACTGCTGAGGACCAGCCGAAAACGTCTTTCCGACTGGAAGTCCTGCTCTCTGCCCTCCAATCTCTCCTGCCTGCTTGTCCCGAATGCTGCCATGCTCAGCCCTGCTTCTTATCTCCTGCTGCTCGTCTTTCTGATGCTCTTCTGCCTGCCCAAACTGCTGCCTGCCCTGAACTGCCATGATTTCCTGCCTGCCTGGACTCTCCCACCCTTCCCCGCAGTGCAAGCCCGTAGTTTTAACCTGCGGGTTTGAAGCAGGTTAATAATAATAGTTTAATAAATAATAATAGTTTATTTTTGTATACCGCCACACCATCAGTTCTTGGTGGTTTACACAATAAATTACAAAGTGTTTAAAATACAGAGCCAGATAAGTGTCTTATAGAAGGAAATAACACAATTCAATAAAAAATGCTAATTAATAAAGTACGACCCTAAGTCATTCAAACAAAGTATGCACAATACAGATTATTTATACTAAAATAGATAAGCTTCTGTAAGCCTTATTCCATAAACATAATAAAAATCCATTTATCAAATTGATATTGATATCTATTAAGTATTGTACTTTTTAAATAGGTAGGTCTTAAAATCTTTATGAAATTGCTGATAAGTGAGGGCTGGAGTAATAATTCATTACTCCTGCCCCATTTATCTTTTTATTATTAGTGAGGCAGCTGGTAAGAGCAGGACCAGCTTTTTGGGAGCCACGCAGGTTGGGGTCAGTGGCGGTGGTGGTGTTTGGTTCATTCTCCCTGAAGTCCTGCTGCGAGTACAAAAAAGTAAAAAAAAATAAAATAAAAAATTGCTGTTCCTATGGTCTGCACATGCATGCGGATCACGCATGCGTGATCCATGCAGGCAGATGGGGGCGTTCCTCTGATTGCCCCCATCTGCGTATTTTTGGTTTCTGAATTGATTGGACCTGCCAGGATCGGGCCTGATGGTTAGTGAATCCTGGCCTAAATGTACAGTCCTGTTACCTATCTGCTATGTTTTCTTTTGGTTGTAGTTTGTGGGTAAATGTAGTATGCATAATTGAATAATTTGCCATCTAAATACAGAATATTACAAAAATATTTTTCTGAATTAAATCCTTCATTGCTTTATTTCTCTGAATACAGTACAAATCTAAGACTTCAGACTGTATGGGGATGAGTAGGGTTGAGTTGGTCTGGATTTTTCAGATTTTCTAGATTCTCAGACCATACCTTTTTAAAATTCAGCATGTGTCACTCTCTTCCTACCCCCACCCATTCAGCTGTTTTTGCAGCTTAAGAAAATGCCAGAGCTTAAAGTAGGCAGGTCCAGGTCTCAAAGGCCTCACCTCATGGCTATACCTTCCTGCATGGTCTGTCATCTCTCATTGCCTACTCAACCTATGGTGTACCTTTTCAAGAAATAAGTCTTCTGTGCTGTAGCAATGGACTTATTCACAAGATGTTTATAGAAAACTTGCTTATTGAAAGGGTACACAGGGTTGGGCTGGAGAGTGAGAGCTACAGGCATGGTCGGGAGGGGACAAAGCAATGCCAGACTGTGCAGGGGGAAGGGTGAAGGTGTGCAGCACTTGTGATCTGGATTCTCAGGCAGTCTAGGTTTTTGGACTTATAACTTTTTTTTTTTTTTTTTTAAATAGAGTCCCTCGGATCAGTCTAGTGACTGATGGGTTACACTTGTCTTTTGGAGATAGAACACTAAAGCTGTGCCATATAGGACCCTGTGCAGCAGCCTCACTCTCATTATTCTCTCTAAGTTCCGAGTTTATTAGTTAGTTATATATCACCTATCAATGGTGGTTCTGTAAGCGGTGTTTACATTCAGGTACTCGAGCTCTGGCTTGGGGCTCTTGGCCTATTCAAATAGGGAAGTTGAGCGAGTTGGCCAGTGGGACGTTATGGTACACCTGGTGGTGCCAGGTGTGTCTTCTTCCCCCACCCCCCGGCCCTGTTTTTTGGCTAGATTCCTTGTTCTCTAGTTGCAGAAATGTCCTGCTTCATTAAAAAAAATAAAAACAGAGGCTACTTTATCTGGGAATGATATGGGGGAGCCTGTAGTCTGTGCCCAGGTCTGAACCCTACCGTTCTTACTGCACTGTCAGAAGTATACTGCAAGTATAAGTCGATTTTCTTCTTTATGACTGCACCCAAAGAAAGTGTTAAACTGCTCCCGGTGTCTGTGCCAGTTGTAGTCAGGCTTCTCCTTTGGTGAGGGTTTTCTCTCCTTCCGAGTACATTGGATGGACCATTATGGCAGAATTTTGCAGGATGCACAGGGATGTCCGCTTTGTTTGCCGGAAGCCATCTTTGAAGTCTGAACATGTGCACGTCTGTCAGAGTAAGTGGTGGTTTTGTGCAGAAAAAATGATGGAGGATAACACTACAAGACAACATTGCTGGATTTAGAAGCAAGTGGTACTCCATTTTTCCCTAAATTAGGCTTTGTGCATCAAGAGCACAATCTGCTTAAAAGACCCCAGTCAGTTGTGCCTGCCTATGCTCCTGTGGATGTCCCTTTGCTTCAGTTTCCTGAACAGACCCTTTTGAGCTCCTCCAGAGAGATGGATGAGCTTTCATTGATGTCAGACAGAGGCCTCAGGTCTGCTCCATTTTTAACCCCTTGGAGGAAGGTGAGCTTCCCTCTGATGAGGGTGATGATCCCACAGCAGCTTGATTTTGTTTTAGGAAGGAGGAACTAAATTCTTATTGACAAGTCCTTGGAGATCCTGAACACTTTTTCTCTGGATCCGGTTTCTTCAGAAGTGAACTCTCATCCTATGATGTCGAGGGTCAAGAAGCCTCCCAAGACTTTTCACATTCATGCGGCAATGAAGGACCTTGTTTTGGCCCAGTAGGACACCTTGGAAGCTTGGTTGCATGTGACATGAACAATAGCTAGGCTAATTCACTGCGTAGCCATTTTTTTGTCTTAAAATCTGTTTATATTAAGAGTACAGTATCCCCAGAGGAGAACGGTCAGAGTCGCTATTCCATCTATTTCAGGGAGCTTCTTTCATCCCATTCTCAACCTCGAGCATGTCAAAAGGGCATTGAAGATACATTTTCATATGGAGAATGTGAGGTTGGTCATTGCGACCATTCAGCCTGGAGTGAACTTGACCTCCTTGGACCTCAAGGAGGCCTACTTGCATTTTCTGATTTGGCCATCCCACTGTTTCCTTCGTTTCGCAGTGCTAGGGAAATGCTATCAATTCTATGTACAGCTGTTTGAACTGGTGACGGTGCCAAGAATGTTTTCTAAGGTTATGGTAGTCATCGTGGCCTTTCTGTGGAAGGAGGTCTTCTCGGTTCATCCCTCACTGGAGAAAAGTATTCAGGTCACAGACTGTCTATTGCAGCCTTTGGGATGGGTGATCAATCTTTCAAAGAGCCTTCTGAATCTCTCTCAGAAACTTGAGTGTCTCAGGCAGGGAGAGTGTTTGTTTGTTTTCTGGAGAATTACAGGAGGAAACTACAGATGCATGTAGGCAGCCGCCTTCAGCTTTAGATCCCTCAAGCATGGGATAACATGCAAGTCTTGGGCACTATGGTGTCCATGTTAGAGATTCTGCCATGGGCGCGGTTCACATGTAGCTCCTCCAGTTTTCACTGCTTAGCCATTGGTCTCCATTGGTGGAAGACGACCATCTCCATTTATCTTTGATGGCACAAGGTGCGGCGTTGGCTCAGCAATGACAATCTCAGGAGGGAGGGTGGTCCTTGGCATCACTAGATTCGGTGGTGGTAACCACAGATGCCAGCCTCTTGGACTGGGGAGCCCACTGCATGGACAGTATGGGCCAGGGTCTGTGGACCCAAGTGGAGGTGGGATGGCCTATCAATTGTCTGGAGCTGTGGACAATATAAAAGGCATTGTTGGCTTTTCATCTGTTGTTGAGGGGCAGGCTGGTCAGAGTTCTTTCTGACAGTGTCAGCAGTGGCATGAAGAGTTTTTCTTTGGAGTGGAAATTTGGCTCTGACTTTGGGTGGAGAAACATCTAGCTGTTCGTTTAGCAGTGGAGGATTTCTGGTTGATGGGTTCTGCATTTTTTAATTCTTAAATTTTGAATTGGCATACTAGAATATTCTGGATATATTACATTTTATACTGATGATGCCATGGTAAATTTTTTCTCCATCTTTTGATAGGGAGACACAAGTTGTCATTATCTCAGGACAAGCAGGCAGCATATTCTCACATGTGGGTGACATCATCCACAGAGCCCTGGTACGGACACTTTTTAAAAACGCATCGCCATTTTAAGATTTTAGAAAGTTCGTGATATCCCACACCATGCATGCACGAGTACCTTCCCGTCCGATGTAGGCGCACAGCTCCTCAGTTCTGGTTTTTTTTCCGCAGTGCAATGAAGTCACATTTTTAAAAACTCATTTTCTACGCTTGCCTTCCCGATTTCGCGTTCTTTTTCTCTTTATTTCTTGTATTCTTGTATTTCTTTCTCGTGTAAAACAAAAAAAGCGAGACTATAATCTTTTTTAGCCCTCTGGATTCCCTTAAAGAGCCCAGTGCTCAGAAATGTCTAAACCTTTCCTATGGTTCAGGAGTTCCGCAAATGTTTGTTATGCCTAAATTGGACACTCTAGAGCAGACATGGGCAACTCTGGTCCTTGAGGGCCGGAATCCAATCAAGTTTTCAAGATTTTCCCAATGAATATGCATGAGAGCAATTTGCATGCTTTCACTTGCATATTCATTGGGGAAATCCCGAAAACCTGATTGAATTCTGGCCCTCGAGGACCAGAGTTGCCCATGTCTACTCTAGAGGCTCAGGTGACTTAAGTGCACATACCTTCCCTGTGAGGGTGGGGGGGGAGGTTCTTAAGGATCCAACATGATCACAGACTGGACATTTTGCTCAAGAGGCAGTTTGAGACCTCGTCTGTGGTGGTGAGGGCTTCTGTGGCAGCCTCCTTTGTAGATCGAGTGTGGCATTCTAGATTGTGTGATTTAGGTAGTGTGCCTTCTGATCCTCCTTCCCAGCTGTTGCTGGTGGGAGTAGACTATGTGGCTGCTGCCTTGTATGATTCGCTGAGGGTAGTGGGCAAGGTCTCGGCTTATTCTGTGTCTGCTTGCAGAATCTTGTGGATCAGACATTGGGCTGGAGATTCCACATTAAAAGCCATGCTCAGCAGGCTTCCTTTCAGGGCCAAACATGCTGTTTGGCCAGGAGTTGGATGATCTCATGACTATTGTCCAGGACTGCCATCCAAAGTCACTTCTGGACAGCAGGCCAATGACTTCTAAAGGGCAGGCTCATGGGTCCTTTTGAGACTCATACCATTCACACCTTTTCTCCTCTGGGTCCTCGTCCCTGAGATCCTTTCAGAGTCCATGGCAGAGATCTCTGGGAATTGAAAATCCCAGAGCTCCACCTCCCGCAAGGGGCAGCACAAAAATTTGCAATGTCGCCAGGTAACCTGCCTCCAAATGCAAGATAGGAGGCAAACTACAGGACTTCCTGTAAGCATGGTATGCTATCACGACCGACCAATGGGTTTTGGAAGTCATCAGGAATGACTACAAGTTGAAGTTTGCCCGTCCTCTTTCTGCCTGGTTTATGGACTCACCAGTGGTTAGATCGGAAAGAGCAGCCCAGGTCTAGACGATCCTCCAAAAGTTGCTGGACGTTCAAGCCATCAATCAAGTTCCAGACATAGATTTGGGCTCTGGCAGATAACTCCATATAGTTTGTTGTGCCCAAGAAAGGCTCAGAGGATTGGAGGCCCATCCTGGACCTCAAGTACGTCAATGCAGCTCTGAGTGCCTCATTTTCATATGGAGAATCTTTGGTCGATCATTGCTTCATTGCAGCTGGAGGGAGGAAGGGTGTTTGTGCTGCTTAGCCTTTTTACGTGAATCCCTGGATGGAGGCAGCGGTAATGAGTAAGAACGCAGTGTCTGTGCTGTTGGTACCGGTACCAATGTTGAAGCTGATCTCTGGGCATTAGCAACAAGAGTCTGGAGACATCTTCAGTGCTCCTGATGATGATCCAAAAATCTTTTCAAATTGTGGCTGTCTGGCCTTGAGTGACCTCTTCTGCAGTTTAGAACAGCATGCGCAAGAGATAGGGTGGTGTTTGGGACCAAGGCACTGGACGCACCAGTTATGTGGATCAGTAGCTGGAATGGACCAGTTGCACCGCTTGAAACCTTGGACATCGAGGGGAACATGGCCAATACAAGGTCAAAGTACTCAATGGTCCTGGATGGTCAAGTAGATTGGTTGATCAAGGCCCCAATACCTTGGCATGCTCACCAGGGCATAGATGCAACAGTTCATCTATTAGAACTCCTGGGATTTGCAGTCAACTAGCAGAAATCCCATCTACAGACCACTCAAACTCCTAGTTAATTAGGGCACTTCTGGACAAAACTCAAGCTCTTGCCTTCTCCCATAACAGAGGCTCAACACTCTAATTCATATCTGCCAGAAGGTCTCCTCTCTTCAAAGCATCACTGCACGTCAAATGATGCATCTTTTAGGTCACATGGCAACTACAGCTCATGTAATTCCATTTACCTGTCTCCATATCGGAGAACCTTAGTGGACACTCTCCAACCTTTGGTCTCAAGCCACTGATTTACTATCCCAACAGTTGCAAGTGACCTCAGTACTTCATCAGTCCCTTAAGTGGTGGTTATCACCAGCCAATCTGTCCAGGAACCTTCTCTTTCACACTCCACCACATCAAAAGATAATAACAATAGATGTGCCCATGCTTAGTTGGGGAGCACATCGCAACGTCCTCCATACTCAAGGTAGCTGGAATCCTTAGTAACATAGTAACATAGTAGATGACGGCAGATAAAGACCCGAATGGTCCATCCAGTCTGCCCAACCTGATTCAATTTAAATTTTTTATTTTATTTTTTTTAATTTTTCTTCTTAGCTATTTCGGGCAAGAATCCAAAGCTTTACCCGGTACTGTGCTTGAGTTCCAACTGCCAAAATCTCTGTTAAGACTTACTCCAGCCCATCTACACCCTCCCAGCCATTGAAGCCCTCCCCTGCCCATAGAAACATAGAAAGATGATGGCAGAAAAGGGCTATAGCCCATCAAGTCTGCCCACTCTACTGACCCACCCCATTAAGTCTGAGTACTAATGACCTATTTCCTAAACTCGACCCTCGTAAGGATCCCACTAGGGCATCCCATTTATTCTTAAAGTCAAGCACGCTGGTGGCCTTGATCACATGCTCTGGAAGCTTGTTCCAGTAATCTACAACCCTTTCTGTGAAGAAATACTTCCTTACGTCACTATCGAATTTCCCTCCTCTGAGTTTGAGCGGATGCCCCCTTTTGACCGAGGGTCCTTTGAGAAAGAAGATGTCTTCTTCCACCTCGACACATCCCGTGATGTATTTAAATGTCTCAATCATGTCCCCCCTCTCCCTGCATTCCTCCAGAGTGTAGAGCTGCAATTTGTTTAGTCTTTCTTCGTACAAGAGACCCTTGAGCCCCGAGATCATCCTAGTGGCCATCCGCTGAACCGACTCAACTCTAAGCACGTCTTTACGGTAATGTGGCCTCCAGAATTGCACACAGTACTCCAGATGAGGTCTCACCATGGTTCTGTACAGTGGCATTATGACTTCAGATTTGCGGCTAACGAAGCTTCTATTGATACATCCCATAAGTTGCCTTGCTTTGGATGAGGCCTTCTCTACTTGTTTGGCGGCCTTCATGTCTGCACTGATGATTACTCCCAAGTCTCTTTCTTCTGAAGTCCTAGCTAGTGTTTCTCCATTTAAGGTGTAAGGTTTGCATGGATTTCTGCTACCGAGATGCATAACCTTACATTTCTTAGCGTTGAAGCCCAGCTGCCATGTCGAGGACCAGTTTTCCAACGTAAGCAGATCCTGTGTCATACTATCCTGCAGATTGCTTTCACTTACTATATTACATATTTTGGCGTCATCAGCGAATAGAGTTACTTTACCCTGAAGCCCTCGGGTCAAACAGCCATACACAGACACAGACCGTGCAAGTCTGCCCAGTAACTGGCCTAGTTCAATATTTAATATTATTTTCTGATTCTAAATCTTCTGTGTTCATCCCACGCTTCTTTGAACTCAGTCACAGTTTTACTCTCCACCACCTCTCTCGGGAGCGCATTCCAGGCATCCACTACCCTCTCCGTAAAGTAGAATTTCCTAACATTGCCCCTGAATCTACCACCCCTCAACCTCAAATTATGTCCTCTGGTTTTTACCATTTTCCTTTCTCTGGAAAAGATTTTGTTCTACGTTAATACCCTTCATCTGAATCATATCTCCCCTGTCTCTCCTTTCCTCTAGGGCAGGGGTGTCAAAGTCCCTCCTCGAGGGCCGGAATCCAGTCGGGTTTTCTGGATTTCCCCAATGAATATGCATTGAAGGCAGTGCATGCAAATAGATCTCATGCAGATTCATTGGGGAAATCCTGAAAACCCGACTGGATTCTGGCCCTCGAGGACCGACTTTGACACCTGTGCTCTAGGGTATACATATTCAGGGCTTCCAGTCTCTCCTCATACGTCTTCTGGCGCAAGCCTCCTATCATTTTCGTCACCCTCCTCTGGACCACCTCAAGTCTTCTTACATCCTTTGCCAGATACGGTCTCCAAAACTGAACACAATACTCCAAGTGGGGCCTTACCGATGACCTGTACAGGGGCATCAACACCTTCTTCCTTCTACTGACTACGCCTCTCTTTATACAGCCCAGCATCCTTCTGGCAGCAGCCACTGCCTTGTCACACTGTTTTTTTGCCTTTAGATCTTCGGACACTATCACCCCAAGGTCCCTCTCCCCGTCCGTGCATATCAGCTTCTCTCCTCCCAGCATATACGGTTCCTTCCTATTATTAATCCCCAAATGCATTACTCTGCATTTCTTTGCATTGAATTTTAGTTGCCAGGCATTAGACCATTCCTCTAACTTTTGCAGATCCTTTTTCATATTTTCCACTCCCTCTTCAGTGTCTACTCTGTTACAAATCTTGGTATCATCTGCAAAAAGGCACACTTTTCCTTCTAACCCTTCAGCAATATCACTCACATACATATTGAACAGGATTGGCCCCAGCACCGAACCCTGAGGGACTCCACTAGTCACCTTTCCTTCCTTCGAGCGACTTCCATTAACCACCACCCTCTGGCGTCTGTCTGACAGCCAGTTTCTGACCCAATTCACCACTTTGGGTCCTAACTTCAGCCCTTCAAGTTTGTTCAACAGCCTCCTATGAGGAACTGTATCAAAGGCTTTGCTGAAATCCAAGTAAATTGGAGAGAGAACTTTCCATATCAATTTACTCAAGCTTCAAGTGATCCTCAATGCTCTGTGGACATTCCAAGATTAAATGGACAACCAGGTAGCCATATACTATGTAAACAAACATGAAGGCACAGGGTCTCATCCACTTTGCCAGGAAGCGATCAGAATTTGATCCTGGGCGATTCCTTGGAACATATTTCTGAAAGTGGTTTAGCTAGCACCTGTGTATTGCAAACTGTGTGTCATGGCAAGATTTTGAGTGTGCCATGAGAGGCATGTCCTGTAGACAGTCAGCCGATGCCGGCTCCTTTCCTCCTCTCCATACCTCCCCCACCTCTCAGGGATGGAGAACGTCAGGAGAGATGAAGTCCCCCAATCCCTGAATATCTGGTGTAAAACAGTTGAGTGATCTAAAAATTAGGGCAATGGTCACTTCAGTAGCTTACCTATGTTCCACTCCCATTGATGACATTTTGTAAAGCAGCCACCTGGTCCTCAATTTATACCTTCACATCCCACTACTGTTTGGACAATCATTCCAGATGGGATAGTCTGTTCAGCCATTCAGTTCTACAAAATTTATTCTTCATGTAGACTCCAACTTCCCTCCAACTCAGCTAAATTTGCCAGACTCACGTAAATAGGAAAAGAAAGTGAATTTCTAAAGGATACGAGATTACTTTGGACTTAAAAAAATTGAAATAGAGTGGGTTCTCTAAAGAAGTCGGTCTGGCATCAGAATCCAGAGGATTTGGAATTCTCATTGAGATAAATGCTGCCTTAAAAATTTGGTAACAACTACTGTAAGTTTAAGACCTGTTTGGGCCACAAAGAGTGATATTTAAATGCAGTGATTGAGAGAAAAGGGCACAGCTTTCGGGGTGTTACCCCACTTGTGATCTTTTTACCAGAAAATGGTCCTGAGCACTTTTTAACACTTGAAAATGTGGTGGTGTTGAGATAAATGCTGGGTGGTGTTTTGGAATTTTTGTAATATTACTTCTCCGATGATTCTGGCAGCTAGGGAATTCCACAGTATACTGCCTACCTGTCCTAGAATAAAACACAGTTACTTACCTGTAACGGATGTTATCTGAGGACAATAGACAGATATTCTCACAACCCTCCCACCTCCATTAGTTAGCTTCTTTGCTTTTTACTGAAAATAGTCCCATGAGCTGATGTCTGGTGGCACATTTGCTGTATATATAAGTTCATGTAAACCTTTTTTTTCCTTCCTGTATTTTAAGTTCTTGTAAACCATGCCGAGCTCCACATCCGTGGAGATGATGCAGTATATAAACTTAAGGTTTAGTTTAGTAGTTTAGTTTAGTACGGGTGGTCCTTGAGACTTTTAAAATGATAGTACACTTTTTGCACTGTCCGTACTGGGCTCTGTGGATGACATCACCCACATGTTAGAATATCTGCCTACTGTCCTTGGACAACACCTGTTACAAATAAGTAACTGTGCTCTATCAGTGGGTATGAAACTGCATGCACTTTGTATGCCACAGACTGCTCTGATATAATTCCTGCCCAAATCCAACTTCTTGCTGTCTGTTTTGTCTGCAGTAGTGCTGCCTGATTCAGGAAAAAAAATTTGATTCGATTCAGCCTATTTAATCGATTTTTCAATTCAATTTTCCTGCCCAATTGGGTGTTTTTTTTAAAAACATCCTGGTGGGTTTATTTTATAACCTCTTCAAGTTTCAAGTTTATTTGAAATTTGATGAATCGCTTATACATAAAATACTTCACCCCTTTGCCTTCTCCTAACCATACTGGCGCTGTGGTATAAACAAATAAAAAATACTTTTCCTCTCTCTGTTAAATCCTAGCTTACATTTGCGGTCTAACACTAGCTCTGGCAGGATACATGTTTCAAATCTGACATTGTAATCACAAAACAGAAAATAAAATTATTTTTTTCTACCTTTTGTTGTCTGGTATATCTTGTTGGTCCCAGGCTCTGGTTGTCTTCTGATAAATTGCTTGCTAGGGTCTCCTTCTTTCTTCTTTCTCCGTGCTAACCATCCATCTGCCATCTCTGTCCTCCCCTTCCGTTTCCCTTCCCTCCCGCGGAGGTCTGGTATTTTTCCTTTTTTTCGTCTCCATCCACAGATCCACCTTTTCTCAACTACCCTTTTATCCAGCATCTCTCCCTCCTTCCCCACCACCCCAGGGTCCACCATCTCTTCCTTTCTTTTCCCAACTACCCTCCTATCCAGTATCTCTATCCCCCTCTCCACACAATCCCTTGTGTCCAACTTATCTCCCTTTCTGTTCCTTCCCTCCCTAAATTCCATTGCCCATCATCTCTCTTCCTCTCCTCTATTTTTAGACCCATTATTTCTTCCCCCAAAGTCCAGCATGTGTACTTCTACACCAGGGCCCGTTCCCCTGAAGGTCTGTCCCACCCCTGAAGGCCTGTACAACACCCCCGCCCCCCCGGAAGGACTGTGTGTTCCCCCTGGCCTCCTGGCATCAATTTACCTAACTTCAGCAGCCTGGATAAGATCACTAGTGCTAGCGATCTTTGTAAGCTGCCATCGGGTCTTCCGAGCTACCTTCTCTCTGTCGAGGTCTCGCCCCTCCTCTAACATCAGCTTGCAAAGATCGCTAGCACTAGCGATCTTATCCAGGCTACTGAAATTAGGTAAATTGATGCCGGGAGGCCAGGGTGGAAGCCAGAACAGAAGCACTTCCTGACTGACACTCCCCATTCGCCCTCTAAAGCAGGAGCGGCAGCGTCCGGCCAGCAAGAGGCAGCGCTGCCGATCCTGCTTTATGGGGGAGAGGGTTAGTCGCTGAATCGGGAGGCTGGTTTTTTTTAATCGATTCAAACAGATTCACCCGAAATGAATCGGTGAATCGATTTGAATCGTGAATTGGGCAGCACTAGTCTGCAGTGACAATCAGAACTGTGACTAGATGCTTTTTCAGCAGCAACCTGAACAAAGATATCTGAATTAGCAACATGTTTTCTACTTCTAATTTCAATTCACTGCTCTCTTTACAATTCCACCTAGTAACATAGTAGATGAAGGCAGATAAAGACCCGAATGGTCCATCCAGTCTGCCCAACCTGATTCAATTTAAAATTTTTTTTTTTTTTTCTTCTTAGCTATTTCTGGGCGAGAATCCAAAGCTTTACCCAGTACTGTGCTTGGGTTCCAACTGCCGAAATCTCTGTTAAGACTTACTCCAGCCCATCTACACCCTCCCAGTCATTGAAACCCTCCCCTGCCCATCCTCCTCCAAACGGCCATACACAGACGCAGACCGTACAAGTCTGCCCAGTAACTGGCCTAGTTCAATCTTTAATATTATTTTCTGATTCTAAATCTTCTGTGTTCATTCCACGCTTCTTTGAACTCAGTCACAGTTTTACTCTCCACCACCTCTCTCGGGAGCGCATTCCAGGCATCCACCACCCTCTCCGTAAAGTAGAATTTCCTAACATTGCCCCTGAATCTACCCCATCCTCGACACTGCATCTGTGTCTTAATGCAGAGATGTGTCACTGGACATAGAGATCATAAGCTGCCTTCAGAAATATGAAGTTGCAGAACAAGAATTTCTTCTTGAATTGACTGGCTGTGCCATAACTGAAGAGTACAACTTAATTATGGATGGTGTGACTTGTGCAGTCAGATGGGAAATAAATAAACAGCATACTTTTATTCATCACTCAGTGCAAAACTTTTTACCATGGTCCACACCCAGTCAAAAGTATGCAATGAAGATGTATTGATGACTACAGTGAGCACCCTGTATCTCAGCCAGTGATTTCAAGAGTTAGATTCTCAGCAAAATCAACTTGTGCAAATAACAAACTTCCACATTCTGCATCTTTTGCCCACATGAAGTTAATTTACAATACAGTGTCGTCATAGTGCAATTCTCTGAAAGGAATCTATGCGGTTTACAATAAGAATTACATTTTTAGAGCAGGAGGAGGTTGGTGATTGGGAGGAAGGGGTGAAGATAAGATAGTGGTTATAGGGAGAAGAGGTATGTCTTTAGTTTCTTCCTAAAGTCAAGGTATGTGGTGGGTTGTCTTAGTTGTATTGGCAGTTTGTTCCAAATGTGGGAAGCTTGGCATTCAAAGGTGGATTAAACATCTGTTGTATTTTTTTTGAGGTGATGGGAGAGGTGGTTTGAAACGTTGTAATACATGTAAATTGAAGAAGAAATGTGGGACTCTGATATCAGATGTTAGTCCCGCCGTGTTTTCTCCATAGATCACTTTGTGAACTAAGCAGGCTATCTTGAAATGGATTCTCTTTTTTATCAGTAGCCAATGCAGTTGTTATAATAGTGGATTTGCCCTCTCATATTGATTCTTTTTGAGAATTAGTCTTGCGGCTGTGTTTTGTAGTAGTTGGAGAGTCTTGCCTTCTTTTTCTGTAATGCCACCGTATAGTGAGTTGCAGTAGTCCAGGTAGGGTAGACAGATTGTGCTACTGTCCTGAAACTGGTCTTTGTTAGGACTGGTCTAATTGCCCTCAGTTGTCTCATCTTAAGTTAAGTTTGAGTGAAGTGTAACTCCCAGCACTTTGGAGGAATTTTCTATCTTTAGTTCTGTGTTCGGTAGTGAACTATAATCTTCGAACCATAATTTTGTTTTGGATTTGTTTAGTTTGAGGAAGTTATTCATCGTCCATGTACTTAGGTCATGAATAGTGGTTTTCAGATAATTTAGGATGCTAGTGAAGGACTCTGGCTATACAAAGAATAAAGATGTCATCTGCATAAAAGATGTGAGCCTGGGTTGAAAGTAGGTTATTTCCAAGTGCTCTTAGATAGATGTTAAATAGTGCAGGTGATATTTGTGATCCTTGTGGAACCCTGCAGTTGGCCTTCCATGGTTGTGGTCTTTTGTTTTCCTTCCAGACTTCATATATTCTATTTCTTAACAATGTACACTTCCTCCCTCCATATTGGCGGGTTCAGCACTTGCAACTTAGATTATTTGCGGGTTTTATCTTGCTGGCTCCACCCCCCCATGACATCATCCTGGAGTGGCAAGAAAACGATTGGCGATTTTTTGTTTTTTTTTTCCCAGCACTTGCTTCAGTGTACAGAGAGAATTTCACATTTTTTTTCAATGTACAGTGAAATACAAGAACTGCAATACATAACTTGTTGGGTTTTTTTTGTGTGTTTTTTTTAAACACAAATATGAACAATAAGTTTTATTTGTGATTTCACAGTATTCACAAGGGATTTAACCAAAATACTCCAAATAAGATAGAAAAAAGTTATTCGCGGGCTGGCTTTGCCCCTAACCCCCACAAATATGGAGGGAGAAGTGTAAACTCCTTGTACTCCTAATTTGTTTAATTTGAGGAGTAAGAGAGGGTGGTCTACTACATCATATGCTGCAGAGATATCAAATTGTAATAGTATAAATTTTGTTGTTTGCCTCCGAGTTGATTTCTTATTTTAGACATTTGTTTGAGTAATAGGGATTTTCCAGAGACAAGCAGGGTATATGCAGGCACACTTGTTGTTGGATGAAGTCCTCTGACTGATCCTGTGTGTCAGTGCTCTCCCCTAGCTATAGTAAACTTTTGGCTTACTGAGCATATGCAGGATGCCCTACACCTGGAGCCCCTCCCCTTGTCCTGTCAGGTTTTTTTTATTTAACTGCTCCTGTACAGTTACAGTTCTCCCCTCTTATCTCCTAAAAAAGAAAGAGAAAAAAAATCAAAAAGGCTTTTCAGCCATTAGGGTATTAGTTCTTTCCATTTAATTAAAAAAAAAGAGAAGAAGAAGAATGGTGAAAGTCTCACAGAAAAAAAAAAATCGGCATACAATATGTCTTAAAAACCGCATAAATACTTCGGGCTTTAAGACCTCAAAAACATCTTTTTTTTCCTTTGAGGCTAAACTCACGGACAACGGCTCTTTCTCCCTTCACGCTGGAACTATGATAAGGGTATTGAGGCCGCTAACTTCGCCGCTTGCTCCCTCCCCCCAGGACCCTGTCAACAGCGTCAAAACTCAGGGTCGGGAGAGAAGCTGTTCTCGAGCAGCACTGGTGATGGAGAGTGTTGGCTTAAGTGCTTTTCTGATTACTTGCATTGCCTGCCTGCTGGGATTGACTTCCTGGACCCTGAAAAGTGACGACCTGAACACCAGGCACTTTTTACAGCCACCTAGCAGTCAGAAAGGGCTTCACTCTTTGGAGTGAAGAAGCGAACGCTTTAGTGACCCGTGGCCACAGGGTGTGGCCAAAGGGGCATGCCCTAAGGGGCCCACCCTGCCCGTTGTGAGCCCCTTAAGAGACATGAAGAGCCTTGGAAAACAATAAGTGCTTACTGACTTTATTGTTTATTATGGGTAAACGTAAAGCTAAAATTTGTGTATCAACGCCAGTTCAGTCTGGTCCTATAGATCGACACCTAATTAATATAAAGCAACAGAAAATGCAGGTTGATAGAGTAGAATTATTATCCCAGGGCAAGCAGTCAGCCTATTTTCACATGTGGGTGCCATCATCCATGGAGCCCAGATGTGGACAGCCTCGCAAGCAGACTTGCCTGTAGAAAACTTCAGAAGTTTCGAGTCTACTAGAAGCAATCAGTTATAAAACATACCAGTGGAACATTTGTGGTGATCTGAAGGTCATTGGCATGCTAATGGGAATGCAAAGAGGATTCACTAAATACTGCTGTTTCCTGTGTTTGTGGGATAGCAGATCTACAGCTGAACATTGTTGAGCATGTCTGGCAGCTGAGGGATACCTATAATCCAGGGACAAGCAGTGTGAAATTTATGCTGTTGGTGGATCCTCGTAAAATATTTCTTCCATCTCTTCATATCAAGCTGGAGTTGATGAAGAACCCTGGTAAAGGCCATGGGTAAAGCAAACTCACCAGGTTTTCAATATCTTAAGAAATTTCCTAAAATCAGGACTGCAAAACTGAAGGAAGGGACATTTATAGGTGTACAGATCAAGTCCATTATGCAGGATGAAGATTTTAAGCAATCACTCTCAGTAGCTGAGCTTGAAGCTTGGGAGGCATTCAAGTGGTTTGTGGAAAACTTTCTGGGCAACCATAAGTCTCCTTCATACAAGGAAGGAGTTCAGAATCTCCTTGAGTCGTATCAGAAACTTGACTGTTGCATGTCATTAAAAATACACTTTTTGCACTTTCATCTTGACTTTTTCCTGAAAAATCTTGGTATGGTAAATGACGAGCAATGAGAATGTTTTCACCAGGACTTTCAGTTAATGGAGCGTTGCTACCAAAGTTTCTGGAATGAGAGTATGATGGCCAACTACTTCTGGATGTTGTGCTGTGACAATCCAGACACAACTCACAAAAAGAAATCATATTCTAAGCATTTTTGAAGAAATATTGGTTGCTAAGTGACACAGTCCAGTATAATTATGCTATGCTGTGTGCTTATTTGACTTTGGACCAAAGATACTGCAACATTTCTTTAAGTTGATGCTGCAATTCTTAAAACCCAGGGGTGCTAGTTTTAAAATGACCAAGTCAAAATGATCTACCAAAATAAAAATTTAAAAACCACAAAGCACACTGTATGCAGAGAAAATGTTAATTATCATTTGTTTTTGGATGTTTTTTTCAGAGGTCAAGGCAGATTACTTTAAAATATGCAATGTCACCTCAGTAACTACTATACAAAAATAGATAAATATACCCCTCCCCTTATACTAAACCGCGATCTACCAAAATAAAATTAAAAAAACCCACAAAGCACACTGTATGCAGCGAAAATGTTAATTATCATTTGTATTCGGGTTTTTTTTTCCAGAGGTCAAGGCAGATTACTTTAAAATATGCAATGTCACATCAGTAACAATTATACAAAATAGACAAATATACCCCCTCCCTTTTTACTAAACTGCGATAATGTTTTTTAGTGCAGGGAGCTGTGCTGAATGCCCCTTGCAGCTCCCGATGCTCATAGGCTCCCTGCGCTAAGCGCTAAAAATCACTATCGCAGTTTAGTAAAAGGGGGCCATAGTGCAAAATATAGATAGCAGATATAAATTCTCAAAACTGACACATTTTGATCACTAAAATCATTTTTCGTACCTTTTTTGTCTGGTGATTTCATGAGTCTCTGGTTGCACTTCCTTCTTCTGTAAATCTAATATTTCTTTCTGCCACTTCCCCTTTTCTTTCTGTCTCTTTCTTTCTCTCTCCCCATGCCCCCTCTTTATTTCTGTCTTTCTCTCTCCCCCTGGCCGCCTGTCTTTATTTCTGTCTTTCTTCCCCCTATCAGAATTGAGGTCGGGGGGGGGGGGAAGACTTGTGGGTCCGGCGCTTGTACGCGCCTGGCCTGGCTCAGGGAGGCAGGAGGAACAAGATCGACCATTTTGGGCACTCCTATTTTATGCTAAAATGCTATAAACTAACATTAGTCATAACTTTAAAAGTTTGTGACTGAAAAGAAACTAATAACAGATCTGAAATCAGCATGAAAACTGATTTAGAAAAATGTGCTGTATTGTCAGATTCTGAAAATTTTTTTTTTGTTGCCTTGTGTTTTCAGAGAGGTGTGTTCATGAAGAGCTAGCTAAATGAAAGGTAGATAAAGCAATGGGGCTGGATGATGTACATCCAAGGGTGCTGAAGGAACTTGGGGATGTTCTGGTGGCTCTGTTGACTGACCTTTTCAATGAGTCTCTAGAGTCGGGAGTGGTACTGGAGAAGGGCAGATGTGGTCCCTCTACACAAGAGTGGAAGTAAGGAAGAAGTAGGGAATTACAGGCCAGTAAGTCTGACTTCTGTGGTAAGCAAATTAATGAAAATGCTTCTAAAATAGAGAATGGTGAAGTGTCTGGAATCCTGTGGATTATAGGACCTGAGGCAACATTGATTCATTAGAGGTAGGTCTTGTCAGACAAATCTGATCAATTTCTTTGATTGGGTGACCAGAGAATTGGGTAGAGGGGGAGTGCACTAGATGTGGTTTATTTAGATTTTAGCAAAGCCTTTGACAGAGTTCCACACAGACATCTAATAAACTGAGTGCTCTTGGGATGGGCCCCAGAGTGACGGGCTGGGTCAGGAATTGGTTAAATGGAAGGCGACAGAGGGTAGTGGTCAATGGAGATCGCTCTGAGGAAAGGGAAGTTACCAGCGGTGTGTCTCAAGGTTCTGTTCTTGGGCCTGTTCTTTTTAACATTTTTATAAACGATATTGCTGAAGGTCTGTCAGGTAAGATTTCCCTCTTTGCGGATGATACCAAAATCTGCAATAGAGTAGATGCTATTCATTTTCTATTTAAAGATCCACTGTGTTCATACCACGCTTTTTTGAATTCCATCACTGTTTTCATCGCTACTACCTCTCTCGAGAGGGCATCTCAGGCATCAACCACCCTCTCAGGAAATTCTTTTTACATGAATGTTACTTCTGAGTCTACAAACCTGCAACCTCAATTTATGTCTCTAGTTTTACCATTTTCTCCTCTTTTAGATGGGTTTCTATATTAATATCTTTCAAGTATTTAAACATCTATATCGTATCTGCCCTATCCCTCCTCTCTTCTAGAGTATACATATTCAGGTCTTTCAGTCTCTCCTCGTACCCCTACTGTTTTCATCACCTTTCTCTTGACCGCGGGAGCCAGTCAGGAAGCCGCTCAAGGCTGATCACGCCAAAGTGCACTCGTTTTCGGTGCCGCTCAATGATATTAATCTTTCCATTCAGCTCTTTCCTCCTTTTTTTTTTCTTTTCTAAGTCCACCCAGATTTCATCCTTTCTCTTCACTTTTCAGCTACCTGTCAGATTTCCGTCTTCTCACCCACTCTTCTGTTCCCTTCATCTAGTTTCCAAGTTTATTAAAAATTTGTTATCCCACCTTATCAAAACCCCTAATACCATATTTTTACCCACTATAATCACTATCACCTGTTCTTTCATTTCCCTGCCAACCCCTACCTCTCTGACATGGTGCCACCATTCACAGCTTCTTCCTCTCTTCACCATTTCTGCCCAGCTTTTGCTCTTTTTTCTACCCTCCCCACTCCATCCCCCATCCAGCATTGTCCTGTCTGTTCTTTCTCTTCCTCCTACAATGGTTCTGCATTTCTCCCTCCCATTGTGCAGCATCCTCACTCCCTTTTGCCCCTAGATCCATCTCCCTCTTTTTCTCCTCCACTCCTGCATAGCATTTCTTCCTCTATCCTCAACCCACATGTGCAACATGTCTCATCTCTCACTCTCATTCCTTCCCTTCCTGGAGAGGGAGTAGGGAAAGAGAGAGGAGTCCAGGACGCATCTATCACCCCCCCTCTACTGCCACATCCAGGATTTCTCCCTTTTTTATCCCCCAGCCCCTCTGCAGCATCTTTTGTCCCTCCCCACCAGCCCTCATGCTCAACGGTTCGCCTCTCATTCACTCTTCAGCACCATGCTGCATCTCTCCCTCCATTCCCTCCACAACCATGTCTAACATTCATCCCTCTTGCATCTCTTTACCATAATCCGTCCCTCACTGGCAGTAACTCTTTCCCTCCTCCCCCAGCATCTTTCCTTACTGGTATTTATCTTCAGGCCGCATAGCAGTTCCTATACGATGTGAGTTCTAGCCAGGATTGTACAAATTTCACCACATGGTGTCGCCAGGAGAGCCGGTAGCACTAAGCTTAGTCTCTCTCCTGGTAGCGCAGGTGACAAAATGCTTGGTTTGCCTATTGGGGCTTGGCAGTTCTGAAGGCTCTGCGCAACAGGACTCGGACCTTCCGCAGCCCAAGAAACATAAGGTGCAGTCATCAAAGGGTGATTCTTTGCCCCAGGGTCTGGAGGCTTTCCCAGATTTCATGAAATATCTGTGGACTGCGTTTCAGAGCAGCTGTTCTTTTGCACATTCCCGCTCTGCCGGAGTCAGCCACGGTTCAGGGGCTGGCTGACCCAGCCTGGGTATTGCCCAGCTTGTGGACCCTTTCCTTTCCGGCACTGCGCTTCCCGTGACTGGGGATCCAGGGATGTATGCCAGATCTTCGATTCCCTTGGAGGCTTTAGAACCTGGGGACGATCCTATGGTTCTTCGCTCATTCAAATCTGTGATTTTGTTTCCAAGTTTATAAAAATTTTGATAAAATGCCAATCATAAATTCAAAGTGTTGTAGTACAATAAAATTATATGGGGAAACAATCAAGTGGCTAATTAAAAACAATGCAGACTTAACTTAAATAAAAACAATACAGTGTTCTCCCCAGAAATTTTTTCCAGCCGGGTGGCATGAAAAAGTAGCCGGTTGGGGCGAGACGGGAAAATTAAGGGCTCCTTTTACTAAGCTGCAATAGCATTTTTAGCGCATGCAGAATTGCCGCGCTACATGGCTAGAACTAAAGCCAGCTCAATGTTGGCATTAGTGTCTAGCATGTGCGGCAATTCTGCGTGAGATAAGCGCGCGGTAAAACCGCTATCGAAGCTTAGTAAAAGGAGCCCTAAATGTGTACTATTTGTATTAGTTAATTATTATTAGTTATTTTCCAATGCTCAATATGACTGCCTTTCTTAAGGTTTGACACTTGTTCCATAATATTTATATTAAATTTAAGAAGTATCCAATTCTAGAAGTGAATAATTAGCTATTTGCCCTTTTCAAATGGTATAGAGCAGTGTCTCTCAAACTTTTATAACTCCGGCACAATAAACGGAGCAAATGTTTTTCATGGCTGGAAAAAATTTCTGGGGAGAACACTGTTGCCGTTAGTTTTCAAGGTCCAATCACGTCAAAGAATGATACTTATCTGGGCAGTTGTATAATAAAAAGAATGGATAAGATAACATGAGAAGTGAAATTGTCATGAATCAGAGGGATACATACCCTGTAGGTCCTAAAAGCAGGTTTGTGGATTAGATATAAACTATGAAGGCAGTGGCGTACCTAGCATAAGTGACACCCGATGCCCATCATTTTTTTGACACCCCCCCATCTGTATGAAAAACATGATTTTTAGTAACAATCCACACATCACACAAGAGTGTACCTAGGGAAAGGCAGCATCTTACATATTGCAATGAGCAGTACATCAATACACCCATTGTAAAACTAAACAAGCCAGACTAGTAAAGATCAATCCTACACAGTCAATCCTAACTGAAAACCATGTCTTTCGAACACACAGAACACAGAAAACACCTTCGCCTAGTATGGAATATGTAATCATAAACTAACCCCTCTCCCTTTTACAAAACTGTAATGTGGTTTTTAGCCATGGTGGTAACAGTTCAGACTCTCATAGAATTCTGAGCAATTACCACCATGGCTGGTGCTAAAAAAAATGCTCTACAGTTTTGTAAAAGGGGGGATAAAATAGAAAAACGTAGACAAAGGTTAAATTGAACCACCAAGAAGCTGGACTCTGCATACAATGCAACACCACAGAAACAGCGATGCATCTCCTCTAAAGCAAAAAAATAAATAAATATAATTTTTTTCTACATTGTCTTCTGGTTTCTGCTTTCCTCATAGTCTAGTCACTTTCATCCACTGTCTACCCTCTGTCTGCCCCTTCTATATGGCATCTTCTCTCCTTGTATTCCCCTTCCATCTCTCCCTTCACCCCTATTATTCTGGCATCCATCTTCTTCCCTTCCCTCCTTCAATGGTCTGGCATCTCTCTCCTCTTCTTCCCTTCCCTCTCCCACACCCCATGGTCTGGCATTTTACTCTCTTCTCTCCCTTCCCCCCACTTCCATCAGCATCTGCCCCCTTTCTTTCCCTCCAACCCAATTCCATCCAGTATCCTTCACCCTTATGTCTCTCTCTTCTTTCCCTGCACACCAATTCCATCAGCATCTGCCCCCTTTCTCTCCCTCCATCACCCTTCCATACCACCCTGACCTCCTTTTTCTCCCTCCACCACCCTTCTATACTCCTCTCTCCCTTCAAACCCTCAAGTTCCCATGATGACTGCTTTGACTGCTTCTGTTGCCTCTGCCTCTGGAAGATGTAAGTGACGTTGGAGGAAGTGGGCCAGCAGATACAGGGAGTTGCGGCAAGGTTCCGCAATGATTGCAGCTGCCGGTCCACCCCTTCCACATCTTCCGGAGGCAGAGGCGGCAAATGCAGTCATCGCGGGACCTTCCTGCACTTCAGTGCAGCTGCCGACTCTGCTTCAGAATAAGTACGGCAGCCGTGCTGAGGTGCAAATGCCATTTAGAGCAGCTTGGAAGGTTCTGGATCCTGCTGGCTGTGTACCCCCCTAGGGCTGGCACCCGGGGCGGACTGCCACTGTATGAAGGGACAAAAAATAATAGAAAGAATGGATAACTTGACCGATTTAGACATACAATTATAGCCACAAAAATATGTCATAAAATTTAATTCTAAACTCAAAAGACTCCAGACGAAAAGCAGACTATAGAAAGGAAACCAGAAAAGACCAAACCCATAGTACTAAGATCCAAATGCTAAAATCGGACATGTCCATTACGAAGAGACGTGTGGATCACCGCTAATTATAACGAGTGAGTCTTTAAAATATGAGATGGTAACGGATAGCCAGACCTGGTGGACGGAAGTGACAAATACTGGAGCCAAAACCAGAGCACCGTGATGAAACTTGAATATGAATACCTATTTATACTTTTGAGTAAAATTGCGATGCGAACATGTCATAGAAAAGAATAAATAATGTGTAAACTAAAAACCAAGAACAACATATTCTAACACCGAACTCAGAATTAATGAAACAACATGCTAAAAGAAGTTAACCCCCCCCCTTAAATAGGGCATATACATACTTAAAATGATGGCTGGTTACAAACAGTATGCCTAGACTATATAGACCTAAACAGGGCAAAAGTAAACGTATGGGAAATGAACAGCTGATAATACAGTGTATCTTGAAAACATAAGCCAATAGTAGCTCAAAGACAGCTGACCGGGTAGATGAAAAGTGAACCTGGGAAAGATCTAAATTATTGTACAAATGAGCTTCTATTAAAACCAAAGAATAAAACCACAGCACTTGGGAAAGTAAAAAAGGGAGAATAAAATGGACTTACCAAAAAGGTCTCTGCACTGATGAGAGAAACTCGTACGCAGAATAAATGTGAACACGTGACAGTGGGGCTATGATATTTGATCCGTTGAAAGAGGCGCCAAAAAAGTGTCTGCAGTGGATTGAATGCACACTGATAGGGGAGGAGCATCGAGCTTTTAAAAAATGCTGCTTTAATAAATAAATGAAAATACTGGTGAAAAACTAAATAAAAACCCAAAACCATGATAAAATGCCGAACCTGACTGCAAGTAGTAGTGAAAGTAGCATAAGGCACCCGTAGTACTGTTAGTGCCAGAGCTGCTTAGAATAAAGAACCGTGCTGTACATGAGGAGAAAAAAGAAAGAATGAGGTGATAAGATGTAAAGTGCTGGCCCTTCACTGCACCACTTGATAAAACTAAGGAGCAATGTTCTAGAGCAGGGGTGCCCACACTTTTTGGGCTTGCGAGCTACTTTTAAAATGACCAAGTCAAAATGATCTACCAACAATAAAATTTAAAAAAAAACCCCACAAAGCACACTGTATGCAGAGAAAATGTTAATAATCATTCCTATTCAGGGGTTTTTTCAAAGAGGTCAAAGCAGATGACTATGCACTGTCACCTCAGTAACAACCATACAAAAATAGACAAATACCCCCCCTCCCTTTTTACTAAACCACGATAGCAGTTTTTAGCGCAGGGAGCTGCGCTGAATGCCCAGCGCTGGTCTCGACGTTCATAGGCTCCCTGCGCTAAAAAACGCTATTGCTGTTTAGTAAAATGTAAAATATAGACAGCAGATATAAATTCAGACACATTTTGATCAGTAAATTTAAAATAGAATCATTTTTCCTACCTTGTTGTCTGGTGATTTCATGAGTCTCTGGTTGCACTTTCTTCTGACTGTGCATCCAATCTTTCTTTCCTTCTTTCAGCCTGTATGCTTCCTCTCCGCCTGACCTCATTCCCCTCCCCCCAGTTTTTTCTTCCTCTCTTCCTGCCCTTTCTTTCTTTCTCTCTTCATGCCCCCTTTCTTTATTTCTGTTTCTCTTCTTTCCTTCTGTCTCCCTGCCTACCCTCTTTCTTTCTTTCTCCTTGCTCTCCCCCAAGCCACTGCCAATGCCGCTGCCATCGGGGAACAGGCCCCAAAGCCGCCGCCGCCGCCCCAAGCTCTCCCTACTTCAGGCCAACCAGCATTCCTCTCCCCGACATCAATTCTGCCGTCAGAGAAGAAGGCTGATCGGCCCAAGATTACGATTTATTGCGGGAAATGCTGCTGGGTCCTGCCTTCGCAGAAACTGAAAGTAGGCAGGACCTAGCAGCAAGAAGAGCAAATGGTAAGCTTCACTGACCTGTCTCCCGCCTTAGTCCGTGGCGAATGCATGCTTCAGGGCTCTAACATGTGTGTGCCGGCTTCCCTTCTCTTCCCCCCCCCCCCCCAGACATAACTTCCGGTTTCGAAGGGAAGCCGGCACGCACACGTTAGAGCCCCGGAGTATAAGTTTGCTACAGGCTAAGGTGAAATCTTCAAGCCGGATTTTTTTTTTTTTTTTTTTTTTTATGTTGAGCAGCAGCGGCAGCAGAATTTAGCTGGGCAGTCATCTAAATTACCCGGGGGAACCGCCCGGCTGAAAGGCCCTAGGGAGAACACTTCAATACATACTGACATAACATACGGTGAAAACAAGAGGAGAATAGGGAGATTTACAATATTTAAAGGAAAGAAAACATAAGGTAAAAATGAAAGGAAGAGGGGAAAGCGGACAAATCAGAATAGAGGATAGTAATCAGAGGACAGGAATAGCTTTTGTAATCGGGGAGCTGAGTCAGCTTACATAGGCATCTTTGAAGAGGAAGCATTTTAAACTTCCCTTGAATTTATCTAGATTGTTTTCTGCCCTTATTTGGGCTGGAAGAGAATTTCAGATTGAAGGAGCAGTAACAGCAAAAGATGTATCCTGATGAATACGGATAATCTTTAAAGAGGGAGCATACAAAAGATTCTGAGTGGTATACCAAATTATTGTTGAAGGATGAAGAAGAGGTGTTGTTAAACAAGATAGTGGAGGTGCGATTAGAAAAGTATGAATTGAACCATTACATAGTAACATAGTAGACGACGGCAGATAAAGACCCGAATGGTCCATCCAGTGTGCCCAACCTGATTCAATTTAAATTTTTTTTTTTTCTTAGCTATTTCTGGGCAAGAATCCAAAGCTTTACCCGGTACTGTGCTTGGGTTCCAACTGCTGAAATCTCTGTTAAGACTTACTCCAGCCCATCTACACCCTCCCAGCCATTGAAGCCCCCCCAGCCCATCCTCCACCAAACGGCCAGACACAGACACAGACCGTGCAAGTCTGCTCAGTACTGGCCTAAATAATATTTAATATTATTTTCTGATTCTAAATCTTCTGTGTTCATCCCATGCGTCTTTGAACTCGGTCACAGTTTTACTCTCCACCACCTCTCTCGGGAGCGCATTCCAGGCATCCACTACCCTCTCCGTAAAGTAGAATTTCCTAACATTGCCCCTGAATCTACCACCCCTCAACCTCAAATTATGTCCTCTGGTTTTACCATTTTCCTTTCTCTGGAAAAGATTTTGTTCTACGTTAATACCCTTCAAGTATTTGAACGTCTGAATCATATCTCCCCTGTCTCTCCTTTCCTCTAGGGTATACATATTCAGGGCTTCCAGTCTCTCCTCATACGTCTTCTGGCGCAAGCCTCCTATCATTTTCGTCGCCCTCCTCTGGACCGCCTCAAGTCTTTTTACGTCTTTCGCCAGATACGGTCTCCAAAACTGAACACAATACTCCAAGTGGGGCCTTACCAATGACCTGTACAGGGGCATCAACACCTTCTTCCTTCTACTGATTCCGCCTCTCTTTATACAGCCCAGCATCCTTCTGGCAGCAGCCACTGCCTTGTCACATTGTTTTTTCGCCTTTAGATCTTCGGACACTATAACCCCAAGGTCCCTCTCCCCGTCTGTGCATATCAGCTTCTCTCCTCCCAGCATTACAGTTCCTTCCTATTATTAATCCCCAAATGCATTACTCTGCATTTCTTTGCATTGAATTTTAGTTGCCAGGCATTAGACCATTCCTCTAACTTTTGCAGACCCTTTTTCATATTTTCCACTCCCTCTTCGGTGTCTACTAATCTAATCTAATCTAATCCTTAGGTTTGTATACCGCATCATCTCAACGTTCGTAGAGCTCGACGCGGTTTACAGTAGGAGAAATAGGAAGGAACTACAACAGAGGGTTAGAGGTAGAAGTGTGAAGAAAATTTAGAGGACTTGGGATGCTAAGATATAAGAGTTTCCTTGATTCCTAAGTTGGAGGGAGACTTCATTTTTTGAGAAAAGCCAGGTTTTCAGATGTTTGCGGAAAACTTGGAGAGAGCTCACGTTCCGAAGAGGGAAGATAAGGTTGTTCCAGAGCTCAGTGATTTTGAAGTGGAGGGAGGTCTCTAGCTTTCCTGTGTGGGAAATGCCTTTTAGCGAGGGAAAGGATAGTTTTAATTTGTGGGAGGATCTGGTGGTATTAGGGTTTGAGGAATTTCAAGAAAGAGGGATAAAGGGAGGGAGGATACCATATAGTATTTTGAAAGTTAAACAGGCGCATTTATAGTGGACCCTGGCGATTATCGGAAGCCAGTGGAGCTTGGCCAGGAGCGGGGAGACATGGTCAAATTTACTTTTATCGAAGATGAGCTTGGCCGCGGCATTCTGAATCCGTTGGAGTCTGTGGAGGTTTTTCTTAGTTAGGCTTAAGTAGATAGAGTTGTAATAGTCCAATCTGGAGAGGATGATGGATTGGACAAGGAGGGTAAAATGTTTTTGATGAAAGCAGGATCTAACTTTCCTCAGCATGTGAAGGCTGAAAAAGCATTTTTTTACCAAGGATTGGAGGTGGTCATTGAAGGACAATGTGGAATCAATGATGATGCCCAAGACCTTGCTCGAGAACTCAAGCTGCAGAGAGAAGCCAGAGGGTAGTGGGATGGAGGTGGGTAGGTGATCCAGTTTTGGACCGAGCCAAAGAAGTCTTGTTTTGGACTCATTCAATTTCATTTGCACAGTGTGGGCCCAGGATTGTAGGTTCATTATACAAGAGGATATGTTCTTAGACAGGTCGGTGAGGTTCGAATCGGTCTCGAGGAGGACGAGGATGTCATCTGCATAAGTGTAAATTGTTTCAAGGGGGGATAGGTGGAGGAGTTTTAGGGAGGACATATAGATGTTGAAAAGGATAGGGGTTAGTGGAGAGCCTTGCGGGACTCCACAATTCGGTTTCCAGGGGGAGGATGAGGTGCCATTCATGTTAACAATGTAAGAACGAGAGCGGAGGAATTTAGAGAACCAACCTAGGACTGTGGAGTTGATACCTATCTCAGAGAGTTGGTAAACAAGAATATCATGGTGAACAACGTCGAAAGCAGCGGAAAGGTCAAATTGTAGGAGGACGGCGAACTTGTTTCGAGAGTGAAGTTGTTGAACCCTTGAAATCAGGGAAGACAGTAGGGATTCGATGCTGAAGTTAGGATGAAAGCCATATTTTAAAGGGCAAAAGAATAGAGAATCTCTCTAAGTATGATGAGAGTTGGGAAGAAATGATGGACTCTAGCATCTTGGTTAGGACTGGGATATTTGCAATTGGGCGATAGCTGGATGGTATGGAATCTATTCTGTTACAAATCTTGGTATCATCTGCAAAAAGGCACACTTTTCCTTCTAACCCTTCAGCAATGTCACTCACAAACATATTGAACAGGATTGGCCCCAGCACCGAACCCTGAGGGACTCCACTAGTCACCTTTCCTTCCTTCGAGCGACTTCCATTAACTACCACCCTCTGGCGTCTGTCCGACAGCCAGTTTCTGACCCAGTTCACCACTTTGGGTCCTAACTTCAGCCCTTCAAGTTTGTTCAACAGCCTCCTATGAGGAACTGTATCAAAGGCTTTGCTGAAATCCAAGTAAATTACATCTAGCATATGTCCTCGATCCAGCTCTCTGGTCACCCAATCAAAAAATTCAATCAGGTTCGTTTGGCACGATTTACCTTTTGTAAAGCCATGTTGCTTCGGATCCTGTAACCCATTAGATTCAAGGAAGTACACTATCCTTTCTTTCAGCAACACTTCCATTATTTTTCCAACAACTGAAGTGAGGCTCACCGGCCTGTAGTTTCCTGCTTCATCCCTGTGACCACTTTTATGAATCCGCTCTCCTCCAATCCCCAGGAATCACCCCCGTCTCCAGAGATTTGTTGAACAAGTCTTTGATAGGACTCGCCAGAACCTCTCTGAGCTCCCTTAGTATCCTGGGATGGATCCTGTCTGGTCCCATTGCTTTGTCCATCTTCAGTTTTTCAAGTTGCTCATAAACATCCTCCTCCGTGAACGGCGCAGAATCTACTCCATTTTCTCGTGTAACTTTGCCAGACAATCTCGGTCCTTCTCCAGGATTTTCTTCTGTGAACACAGAACAGAAGTATTTGTTTAGCACATTTGCTTTCTCCTCATCACTCTCCACATATTGGTTCCCAGCATCTTTTATCCTAGCAATTCCATTTTTTATCTTCCTCCTTTCACTAATATATCTGAAAAATTTTTTATCTCCCTTTTTTACATTTTTAGCCATTTGTTCTTCCGCCTGTGCCTTCGCCAAACGTATCTCTCTCTTGGCTTCTTTCAGTTTCACCCTGTAGTCCTTTCTGCTCTCCTCTTCTTGGGTTTTTTTATATTTCATGAACGCCAACTCTTTCGCCTTTATTTTCTCAGCCACTAGGTTGGAGAACCATATCGGCTTCCTTTTTCTCTTGTTTGTATTGATTTTCTTCACATAAAGGTCCGTAGCCATTTTTATCGCTCCTTTCAGCTTAGACCACTGTCTTTCCACTTCTCTTATGTTCTCCCATCCTAACAGCTCTTTCTTCAGGTACTTTCCCATTGCATTAAAGTCCGTACGTTTGAAATCTAGGACTTTAAGTATCGTGCTCCACTTTAGCCGTTATATCAAACCAAACCGTTTGATGATCGCTACTTCCCAGGTGAGCACCCACTTGAACATTAGAGATACTCTCTCCATTTGTGAGGACCAGATCCAATATCGCTTTTTCCCTTGTGGGTTCCGTCACCATTTGTCTGAGCAGAGCCTCTTGAAAGGCATCCACTATCTCCCTACTTCTTTCCGATTCCGCAGACGGAACATTCCAGTCCGCATCCGGCAGGTTGAAATCTCCCAACAGCAGAACCTCCTCTTTCCTTCCAAACTTTTGGATATCCACAATCAGATCCTTATCAATTTGCTGCGATTGAGTCGGAGGTCTGTAGACTACACCCACATAGATAGAAGTTCCATCTTCTCTTTTCAGAGCAATCCATATTGCTTCTTCCTCTCCCCAGGTCCCTTGCATTTCGGTCGCTTGGATATTGATCTTTACATAGAGATCTACTCCTCCACCTTTATGACCATCTCTGTCCTTCCTAAAAAGATTATATCCCAGTATGTTTGCAACCCATCCATGTGATTCACTGAACCATGTCTCTGTGATAGCGACAATATCTAGATCTGCCTCTAACATCAGGGCTTGCAGATCATGAACTTTGTTGCTTAGACTGTGAGCATTTGTGGTCATCGCTTTCCAGCTAATTTTCAGCGATAATCTCCTTTTTCGTATGCATTTTTGTGTCGTTTCACTTTCCGTTGCAATACTAAGAAATGAGTTGTTGATATTGCTTATGTTGCAGTCTTTACTACTATCACATCTTTTCTTTTGCCGGGGGTGGTCTCTATAATTGCCCTTCGTACATACACCACCCCCACCTTCTAGTTTAAATGCCTAGAAAAATATTGTCTAAATTTCTCTGCAAGGTTTCTTTTTCCTGCTGTAGTAATGAGAGAAATTTAGACAATATTTTTCTAGGCATTTAAACTAGAAGTGGTGGTGTATGTACGAAGGACAATTATAGAGACCACCCTCGGCAAAAGAAAAGATGTGATAATAGTAAAGACTGCAACATAAGCAATATCAGCAACTCATTTCTTAGTATTGCAACAGAAAGTGAAACGACACAAAAATGCATACGAAAAAGGAGATTATCGCTGAAAAATACCTGGAAAGCGATGACCACAAGAATTTGTTCAGAAAAACCCACTAAAGCTAATCGTTGGAGTAGAAGTTGGTGGTCGATTGTGTCGAAGGCGGCTGAACGATCTAGGGAGACAAGAATAACTGATTTGTAATAGTCCAGGTAGTATTGTATGGTGGTTGTCAGTCCTAATAAAGCATGTTACGTGGAATGATTTTTGTGAAATCCTGTCTGATTTGTCTACTTTCATCTCTTGAGTCTCTACAGGAGTTGAACTTAGTCACTCAGTGGGCTCTGTCCACTTAACTCTTCATGGCTATACTTATAGCCCGTTACATTAACGGGTGCTAGAATATATGTGTGTGTGTGTCTGTCTTTATTTCTTTCTCTCTCTCTCCTTAGCTGCTTTCTTTCTTTCTGTCTTTCTTTTTCCTTGACTGTCGATCACCACCCCTTGCCTGCTCACCCTGTCCATTCTCCCTTCCTTTTACCTCTCCTGTGTCCACCACCACCTCTTCACTGCTCTCCTTATGCAGCAGCAGCCCTTCTCCCTTTGTTTTACCCCCCCGTCCTGCAGCACCTCTTTCCTTCTCAACATTAGGCCTCCGTTCCTTTTTCTTCACCCCCCCTGTCCATCAGCACCTTTTTCCTTCTCCCTCCCTTCCTTTTTCTCCCCCCTTCCTCCTTCTCCCCCCCCTTCCTCCTTCTTAGCCCTATGATACACTTACCTTGCTCTTTCGCTGATCAGAGGTCCCGACAGCCGCCCAGTTGCACCCATTGGAAAAGTTCCCTCTGCCGCATCCCGCACCCCTCCTGACGCGACTCCCGCTGTCTTTCTTTCTGTCTGTCTCTGTCCCCCTTTGTCTGTCATTCTGTGTATCTCCCTGCCCCTATGTCTTTCTTCTTTTCTTTCTGTCTCCCTTCCTCCCTCTGTCTGTCTGTCCGAAGCAGCATTCCCTCCCCCTCCATTTCCCTCCCCCCACACCAGTTCCCTGTGCACCTGCCCCTGTGTCTTCTTTTCTTTCTGTCTCCCTTCCTCCTTCTGTCTGTCTGTCCAAAGCAGCATTCCCTCCCCCTCCATTTCCTGTGCAGCAGCATTAGCATTTCCTCTACCCCCCTTTCCCTTCCCGCGGTCCCGACTACACAAGGCGATTCAACTATACCCGGCTCTTAAACTGACCCGAGTCCTTTGCCGCCCCCCCTTCCCTTCCCGCGGGCCCGACTACACATGGCGATTCAAGCAGCGTGTGCAGCAGTCTTCACACGCTGCTTTGGGTCCTTCTACTGCCCTGATTTACTCTGGCACGTCCCTGATGACATCATAAGAGACGCTGCAGGACTGCCAAGTGGATTTGGTCCTCGGGTGCCTATTTGAGGCACCGGCTTGGGGCTTAAAGGCTTCTCCGGTGGTGTCCTTTGTCACACACGCTTCTCTGTCTCAGCTACGCACTCTGGTAAGTGAGGCTGTATAGCCCTCTCCTAAGCTTCTTTTTGCTGGAGTAGATTATGTTGCTGAAACCCTGACTAACCTTGTGCATGTCCTGGGTAGGCTGTTGGTATCTTCAATATCTGCTCGCAAAATACTCTGGCTTAGACAGTTCACCTCTCTGGCTTCTCTGGCTAAGCTTCCTTTTAAGGGGCATTTGTTATTTGGCAAGGGCTTGGTCGATCTCATCCATTCTGTAGTGGACTGTCATCCTCTGACTCTGCTTGATGGCAGACCCAGAAACTCTAGAGGTTCGGGGTGCTCTAATTTCGTGGTTCCAAACATTCTTGCCAATATTCAAGCTTCACGTCTTGAGGATTTTCCCAGGGCTACAGCCAGAGGTTCTCAGGCTCCTAGCATAGCCAGTCTTCCGCATAAATCCATCCTCCCCTCCCTTCTGCCCCATGCCCCGAAGTAGCTATGAACCCCCTCCTTCCCGCCTTAAAGCACCAATGCAACAGCAGGCATGAGCCGCAAAACCCTCCTCCCTCAAGTTCCGAAGTAGCAGAAGCAGGTGGCAGTTCAGAGCCGCAAACTCCCTCCCTCCCTCCCTCCTTTTCTCCTTTCCTTGTCCAAACACAGCCAGTCAGCAGGAGGCAGCTTCAAAACAGGCTGCTTGCAGCCAGTCCTGGCAGGGCCTTTCCTCTGATGCATCAGAGGAAAGGCCCTTCCAAGGCTGGAGAGGAGAAGGGCTTTGCGGCTTAGGACCACTGGTGCTTCAGGGAAGGAGGTGGGGGGGGAAATTGAGAGTGTGTTAGACAAGATTTCTAACACACTCTCAATTAACCAGAAAACAGTTGTCCGGTATCCACCAATCCCCAAGGGTGCCAGATAATTGAATTTCTGTTGTATTACCATTTATACTAGGTAGACATTTTTTTAGATGATTCCTTTTCATCTCAAAGCAACGGGAATGGGGTGTGGGAGGGGGAAGGTGATAGATGATTCAAGCGTACAAATAAGTTGTAGATTAAAGACACCTACTGTATTATCTCCAAGGTTCACTGCTATTCTTGATTTGTTGATAATAAAAATTGACTCGTATCTTTAGATAATGGTTTATTTATAGAGCAATAGAGACATATAACAAGCAGCAATGAAGATATTGAAGCAGTTTCTAAGAATTCCTATCCATCATACTTAATCGAGCACTCTGCCATTGCATTAACAAATACCTCACTTTCTGGAAGTAACCACTACAATACCCATATATAAACGTGATCACATAAAAATATAACGGCCTGTAGGTAGTAGAGCAGTCTCTTCTGATGATGATGAGATGAAAACAGGCCTGGTTGCAAGAGGTAGTGATACTGGCTGGGTCTCCATGGTCATCTAATCTAGTCTAAAGCTCTTACAAACCGCTTAATCCCAACAAAAGTTTTGAGCTCCTTGTGACCCTGGGCAAGTCACTTAATCCTCCATAGCCTCAGGTACGTTAGATAGATTGTGAGCCCACCGGGACAGAGAGGGAAAATGCTTGAGTACCTGACTGTAAAAACCGCTTAGATAACCTTGATAGGCGGTATATAAAATCCTAATAAACTTGAGACCAATGCATTCGTTGATAATTCTTCTTTAACAAAATATATCAATAAGGACAATCAATTGTCAGTCATTCTTCAAGCATTTTTTGAAAAGATAAGTTTTAGATGTTTATGAAATAAGGTATATGAAGAAAAAGATCTAATATATGAGGGTACTGCATTCCAAATAACCACCTGAAAAGAAAGAGCTGTCCCATATTCTTTTGAAAGAAAGTTCTTTTAAATTTTGAAAATCATTGTAAGCTAAGATCACATAATTTTAAAATGATGATCTGCAAAATTGTGGAATATTGATTTGTTTAGTCAAATGTACAAAAGTTTGCCTAAATAAAGTATTAAATATATTAAACGAGCCATTTTAAATTGCATATGAACTTAACGTGTAAACCAGTGAAGCTTTATTAATTACTTCATCCTCAAAATCATTCTGGCTGCTATGTTCTATAATAATTGAAACTACTTCTGTAATTTAATTCATAATCCACAATTAAGTGAATTGCAGTAGTCCAACTAGGGAATATTTAGCAACTGAAACAGAAAACCATAGTTGTCTTTCATCAAGTAAGACCTTACTATCTTAAGCTATTTTATTTTAAAGTGATGTTAAAAATGAATCTAAGATGAACCATAGAATATTAGCTGTCATATATACATCTGTCATTAAAGTCCTTCAGACACGATAGGGCAGCAGATGGTGATTGACCAAGGCCAATCACATGGATGCTTTCTGTGTCATATTTAGTTATTCCAAATATAGAGAACTCTTTCCTCAAAGACAATCTAGGGTATATTCTAGCTGAGTAACTGAACAATGTTGTTCTGGTTCATATCAGCAGGGTCACAGTCTTTTGTCCTGTATGATGCAAATGTGTATAATGTTGGACTTTTCAATCTTTATTTAACACCTTTGGCTGGATTATTAGACAATTAGGTATCAATTTTCACTTTTTGATGATGATTTTCAGCTACTAATTTTTGTCAAGGGCAACCAAAAAGAGGTGGTACAGATTTAAATGTTAGCAGAGTTGAATGCCTTGCTGGTTGATAATGGGTTTGTCTTGAATGTTGAAAAATCTGTATGTAAGTGGATTTTGTGCGCATCTATTTTTTTGATAACATTACCAATCATCCAGGGTAAAACTATGCTTGAAAATTTACCTCTTTGGGAATTTTGTTTGATAAGTTGACATTTGATCTGAATATTAATAAAGTGGTGAGGTCATGTTTCTACCAACTGCGAATGATTAGACAGTTAAGCCATTTTTGGGAAGATCAAATCTGATTAAAGTGGTATATGTGCTGGTGATGAGTAGACTGGATTACTATAACTCCCTGTTGCAAGGCGTTACACAGTCTAGTCTAAACATTTTGCAGTTGGTGGAAAACATGGCCACATGCCTTT